>NC_056000.1:108453461-109914711 GCF_018446385.1 Zingiber officinale
TCTCAACTTTGGAGGACCCTCAGATGAGTATTATACATGAATATGAGCTTGAGGAACAAGATATAGAAGCTTCTTCCCACACCTTGGAAGATATATTATGGGAAATGTGGGAAAGCTTCAAACCCTCCTAGGCTCAATCAGATGAGATGAATGATGATAATGTAAATGAGCTTGGGATAAATGAAATAGAGAATATGACAGAGAAGTGCACTGCTCTAATTCTAATACCTCATATTATCAATAATTAAGTGGAGTTTTCCCTTTGTCCTGCTATTAATGAAGTTGTGGAAGAAAGTATAGAGGCATTGCCCCAAGCATCATTTCCTTGGTTCACATAGAAATTTAATTTTATAGATGATGTAGGACCAGATATAAATGGTCAGGGCAATGTAGGAACTTATGCAATGGATGCAAAGTCCAAAGAATCATTTCCTTCAGTAACACCCATGCTCAATGATTTAATTTTTCCTATAATTGGTAGCAGTATGCTTTTATTTAATATATCTAATGCTACTAACCAATTCTTTATTGAGAATGTTGGCGGTAGGGAACATGTTGTAAAGAATTCACATAGATGATTTCATGATGAACCTTTGAAGGAAGGCATCCTAGTTAAGTAGAATTTTAGAACCTTATGCAGGAAGGTTCTAAAATATCTAACACTGGCAAGGTCGAGATTTAAGATTGGTGGCTATGATAAGGGGTCGACTTTAGGACTTAAAATAAGTGTTCTTGAGAGACAATCCAAGTTTCTTTCTTGTTGTTATTTCAGTTTATTTTCTTTTCTTTTTTCCTTAACCCAATCCCGTTACTTAGTTTTTTTTGTCCATACTTCTTTTTAGGATACATTGTTTACGAAACTTGAGGATAATGGAGTAATTCCAGAACTTGATTGACCCATTAACTTGGTAAGTCTCACTTGGTAACTCCTTTAACCTTAACTCTCTTTCATATTTGACTTTGTTTCATTAGGATAATGAAAAGTTTGAGTCTGGAGGGATGCATACTTAGATGCATATATGTTGGGTTATAGTTTAGATTTTGATAATAAAATTTAGATTTTGGTCATAATAAAAATGTTCTCTTGTAGTTTGTTTTTTGAATTTTACTTTCTTAGTTTAGTTGCACTTTGTTTTCTTAGATTAGTTTTCTCTTAAGTTTTGAGGTATTTTGAGTTACACTATACACTATTACTACTAACTTATCCAAGAGTAAACTTCTAACATGATCATTATCTAGAGGTTATGAGTTACACTTTTTAGTGCTAGTATATTTAGTGATTTTTTTCTATCTCTAGTGAAACAAAATGAGCATAACATTTGTTTGATAACAAAATTTTCGCACGTTTTTTGTTTCGATTCATGTTGTTAGGTTATTAGTGCTAGTATGTTTGGTGATCTACTAATGTGAATAAATTATATATACTTTTATGCATATTTTGATGCACATCTACTTGTATTTCATGAGCATAATCTATGTTTATTGCACCCTATTTCATTATAATGCCATATTTGCACTCATTTTGTTCAAAGATATGCTTTTTACTTGTTTACATTGATAGGGCACGATTTGAAGTAAAAACAGAGCTTAAATAGAGTCTAGAGCATCCAAAATACCTAGACCA
The DNA here is from genome assembly GCF_018446385.1 of Zingiber officinale. NCBI lineage: Eukaryota > Viridiplantae > Streptophyta > Magnoliopsida > Zingiberales > Zingiberaceae > Zingiber > Zingiber officinale. The sequence continues at coordinate 108,455,086 of NC_056000.1, forward strand.
TGTGGAATCTACACAGTCGTGTCAATTTCCATAGGAGGAGAAGGCTGCGTCTGTATGATTTCACATGGTCGTGTGAAATTTTTAGAATTTTTAACACTATAGACTAAAATTAAAATGGTTATAACTTTTTGTTTGAATTGAATTTTAGGCTGTTCTTTATACCAAAATGTAGCTAGATTTAAGACCTATAACTTTGATGAAGACTTCGACTCGAGAATACTACGTTAAGATATGCTAAAAGGCTCCACAAGATTTACACGACCTTGACACACGACCATGTCAAATTTTGTATTTTCTGTACTATACATCAAAAGTAAAACATTTTGCTTAGTTAGAGTTTTGGAATGTTCTTTATATCAAAATATAGTTAACTTCAAGATCTACAACTTTGATGAAAACTTCAACTCTAGAATATCTCGTTAAGATGTGCTAAAAGGCTCTATAAGATTCACATGGCCTTAACACACAATAGTGTGAATCCACATGGCCATGTGGAATTTCTAGAGATGAAGTAGACCTTAGCCGTGTGGAATCTACATGGCCATGTGGAATTTCACAGGGGCCATGCCTAGTGCTATAAATGGGGGTTTCTCCCATTTTTACTCATCTTTGGCTTGTGGTGTTGAGACTTTCGGGCCGTAAAAATCACTTTTTACGTTGCGACAACCCCGAAGTTCCATGCCACCGGATCCGTGCGAAGATTAAAATTTTACATGTATAAGTTTTCTAATTCTTGATCTACACTAGATCTACATGTTAGAGAAGTTATACCTTTGATGCGAAGCCCTTCGCTTATCCCACTTGTCCAAATTCGTCGGATCTCAAGGGTCTCAAGTGAACACCTCTCTATGTGTATCCACACGAACAAAACGTGGAGAAGAAACCTTAGAGTGTGCTAGCACTCTTGAAGGTTTAAGCCAAGGTGGAGGAGAGGGAGAGAAGAAGATGAGAGGAGGAAGAAGAAGGAGTCAATGAGCACAAAAATTGTAACTCACACAATAATGTGGCCGACCACTTCATGAGGAGTTTTAAACTCCATGGAATACCAAGAGTCATGGCTCTTGGTATCCTCCATGAGGTGGCACACACATAAGCCAACCTTGATGATGTGGAACATCATCATTGGCCCACCATATGCTAACACACAAATGATGTGGCATTGGTCAAGTCAAACTTGACCTTTCATCTTCCCTCTCAAGTCAAGTCAAACTTGACCTCTTATCTCCCCATGGTTGATCAAATCTAACCATTGGTTCAAGTCAATTTGATTTAATGAATCTCTATTCATTGAATTAAATTGACTCAATGAGTCCAAGTCTAAATTAGACTCATTTAACACATGAATCAAATTGAGTCTAACTCAATTAGTTTAATTTGAATTACTCTTAATCCAATTTGGTTCATCATATGAACCCAATCCTCTTGGTTCATCATATGAACCTATTCTCCATCTAATTGCCCTTTGGGTGTGACCCTATAAGTTCTTGTAACGTTGACAATGCTCCTAAACCCATTTAGAAGCATAAGTAATGAGCGGTATCTAGCAACATATCATTACTACCCAAGTTACAAGAATGTTGAGATCCAACATCACCTTGTGACTACTAATTTTGACCCTTCACAATATATGATAATGTCCTTCTATCCTTGACATCTAGTTTGATCAATGTGAGGCATAGATCGTGTCATTCTCTAACCAATCTAAATCTTGAACTCCAAGTAGACTCACTTTAATCAAATGAGCTCAATATCTCATATTGACTCATTTGGGCATGGCCATGCACTTAGTGGTCTCACTCTATCAAGAATAACAATGTCACTCCCGTTATATAGGTGGGATAGATCCCATCTACATCACTTACATCCCTCCGCATAATTTGTTAGATACCCAGTAATCGCCTTTATAGTCCACCCAGTTACGGGTGACGTTTGACGAAGCCAAAGTATGCAACTCCTTATGTAGGGAACCATGGTGACTTCAGGTCCAAGGACTAATAGTCATACTAATAGCCACATGAGAAAGTATATGACACTCATATAATGATCCATGATACTTTCTCATGGCAGGTCATTCAGTATACATTCTCTAATGCATACCCATGTGTCAACTTGATATCTCTATATCCATGACTTATGAGATCAAGTCATCGAGTTGACCTATATGCTAGTCTCGTTGCATTAACATTGTCCCTGAATATTAATACTTGACTAGGAATGATTAAGAGTAGTGTTCTCTATATCATCTCACTATCGATTCAACTAATCGATTGATATAGATAAGAACCTTCTACTCAAGGATGCTATTATACTTAGTTATTTGGCACCAATACAAGTAAGTATAATAACCATAAAGAAATGTCTTTATTTATATACAAGAATATGATACAATGAGTCCATACAACAATCATAATATGATTGGCTCTAGGGCTCTAACTAACATGTGGCTCACTCCCATTCCTTGGGGAAGGGTTCTTCCCATTGGGAGAACCTGAGATCATCCATCTTTGCTGATCCGTCCACCTTTGGAGCGAGGATTGCATCCAAGAAGATTGGCGCTACATGGATAAGTCTTCTCTTCTCTTCTCTTTATGTTTTGAGTTGTAGATTGCTTTACTTCTTATTTTTTTGGTTGTATTTCCTTTGCAATAGAGAATATCTCTAGGTCTATGATGTAGGAAGTAGTTGTGATATATTATGGATGTATGAACTATGCATTTGGACATTTTCTTGTGCTATGAAGTGTTTATGCCGTGTTCTATATCTGTTGTGCCTTTTATATATTTGATGAAATGTGTGAATAGTATAAACATGTAGATGTGATGGATTTGTCTCTATATTAAGGTTGCTACTAGATTGGATAACCGGGGGATCCTTAGTGATAGAGGACACTCATTCAACCGGATATATTATGCCCTTAGTGATAAAGGACAAACTTTCTAGTATCAAAAGATCTTAACATAGGAACTAATTCTTGTTAGGACATTTTAATTGGATTGGATACTCTAGTGCTATCATTAGGAAGTGACTGTGTAATATAGAAATGTATGACTGGGGATCCTAGTGATAGGGATTCCCTCTTAACCGAACTTCCTAGGTTACCTCTCTACTTAATGGCATTAGAACTTGGGTAGACTCTCCGATGCAACCTACACAGGGGTTGTGCTAGGCTTTAGTTAGAATCCCTATACAAGTGTAAGCATGGAGTTAGGTAGATGAACAATACATAGGAACATTAAATAGCATTATAACGAAATTAAAATCTTAGCATCTATCATCCATCCCCTTTCAAGATCATCTATTATTCATTCTCTCTCTCCTTCTCTTTAATATCTCTCTCTCTCTTTCAACCAACCTTACATTTTTTTAGGGAATTCACTGTGTAAAATCAACTAGTTCTTAATCAACAGTCCTTGTGTGACCAATATTTTTATTACTAACGACGTAGCCATGCAATTGTGGCTTTGTAACATCTACTTTTATCTATCTTCAAAAGTAGGAAATGAGCATTGTATTTTATTGAAAGGATTTAATTCTAGTCTAGCTTAAAGATCTCTTTACACTTTGTCTTATTTAGATAGTTGAAGGTTCTGAAAATAGTCATGATTCATTAGACTTGATGAGTATTTGAATTCCTATGATGATTTCGTAACTACATCTTGGTCACTAGATTGATGCTTAAAAAATTAAAGCTCATTTGGAAAAATAGAAATCCCATCAATTGTATTGTTATAAATGTGCAATGAAAAAAAAGTTTATGAAATAAGGGATTGAAAAATTTATTGTCATGAGTGGAAACTATTTATTTACCCCTTTAAGACCGAGTTAGGTTATTGGGGAAACAAACACTAGATTGTCTTGTGATAGTTTTGATGTGATCAACCAAGTCAAGTTAGATCCTATTATGGTTTGATCCTTATGTTTAAGTGTGCAGGAGCTTAGGGGTACACGAAGTTGAGCAAAAGAAGCAACTAGAGAGAAGGACCGCATGGGAGAGAGTCGACGGGCTCGGTGTGTCCAAGGGACGAGGTGTTGCAGAAGAGTATGCTAGCAGACGAGAAGGAACCATACGGTGGTTCCGAGGTACGAGAAGTCAGAGTGAAAGGTTGCTTGAGAAGGCTAAAAAATGAGTTCGGGTGAGCTCTATTCTGGATGGTCGAAATCACACAGAATGGAGATGGAGCTGGAGCTGGAGTAGAAGACCTAGATAGGAAGTCAACTCAGAGTTGACCCTAGTCCGAGCGCCCGGACTCTAGGCGCCCAGATCACCTGGGGCAGCCAAGGCGCCCCGGGTGTGAGCCTGCATTCGCTGGCCAATTCAGCCCGGTCTAGGTGCTCGGACTTGGGTCAAAATGTGTGCTATCACGATCCGTAGTGATGCAGATAAACTTTTATCCATGTCCAGACACCCCAATCAGGGCTATAAATACAACCCTGAGTCTATAAGCTAAACACAACACTTGTAAACTTTCTACCTTTTGTTTAGCTATGTATTCGAGTACTTTAACTGTTGTAAAGGCTTCTCCGTCTGAAAAAGAATTGATAGTGATATTTACTTGCTTTGGATTAATAATCCTCTAATTGCAAACCAAGTAAACGACCTGCCTCTTCTTTCTTATTTGTTAATTAGTCCCTTTTATGCAAGCGTTTCTTAATTTGGCTTGAAAAGACAAGAAAGGTTTCAATTTCTATTTTAGGCTATTCACCCCCTCTAGCCAGCAGCTAAGGGGTCAATAAGTGATATTAGAGAAAGGACATTTTAAGAGGACTAACCGCCGATCGAAGTACAAGAAATGGCTAGACCGAGCATCTACCCACCTAAGTTCGAGGGAAAATTTGCGAATTGGAAGAAAAAGATGGAGATAATTTTTAAAATAGATTTTGATTTATTATTAATTATGAATTTTGGTTTTGTAGCACCAGAGGGCAAAGAAGAATATCAATGGATGAAAAAGAAGCAAGCCAATTTCATGGCAAACGACAAATTAGAGTTTTATCTGCTTAGCTTTTTACCACCTCAAGAAGTCAATTGGATCGGAGCCTATGAGTCAGATAAGGAGCTTTGAGAGAAATTCCTAGAACTACACGAAGGGACCTCAGAGGCAAAATGCAAGAGACGGGATCTGCTCCTGAACCATATTAGCAACCTCCAATTAGAAGAAGGTGAAACTGTTGCACACCTCCACTCAAAGATCAAGAAACTCATCACCAAACTTACGAATCTCAAAGAAAAGGTAACCAATCAAGATTCACAAAGGTACATGCTTAACGACTTTCCTAGAACTCCTGAATGAATATCCTTAGTACATGCTTATTATATCTCTAAGGATCTAGAGATAAGTACTTTAGAAGAGTTATTTTCGACATTTGAAGTTCATGAAACAAGATGTGCAGATCTAAAGAAGGAGCCCAAACACAACATTGTCTTAAAGGCAAAAATGGATGAATTAGAATCTGAAACTTCCCTTGATGATGATGAAACGACGTTCATGGTAAGGAAATTTAAAAAGTTTTTTAAAACTAATAAATTCAATCAAGTGCATGGCAAAAGAAGAAAAATAAAGGTAAGATGCTATTACTGTGATGAAGAAGGGCACGCCAAAGACAACTAGCCAAAATTAAAGAACAAGGAGAAGAATAAGAAGCCAATCTAGACAAAGATAGAAATCTAAAGGCGACATGGGACAAAACGTCATTCGAGTCAGAGATCGAAGCCCTCGCCGAACTTGTGCTAGTGGCAAGTCACCAAGAAGAAGACGAAACAAGCTCATCCGAAATAAGTATCAAGAGCATCGATAAAGGGGGAGCAACATCAGAAGGAAGCAGCACTTCAGGGGGAGCATCAGAGATCGACAAGGTAAGTCAAGTATGATCTTTATCTCCTAAATAGTTATTTAAATTTATTAAAATTTTATCAAAAAATTCTTGTCAATTAGAAAATAATAATAAAAAATTATTAAAAGAAAATAATGAATTAAAAGGAATTTTAGCTACATCTTGTCGATTAGAAGATTTTGACAAAATAAAATTATAAAAATGAAAAATTACAAGAACAAATAAAGAAGTTAAATACTGCATGTTTGAATTCAAAATTTAAAAATAATCAAAGACTAAATTGACACTTTAGATATCACAAGGGCCAAATCAGAAAATTATCAAGAAAATATATTCCAAGAACATTTTTGATTAATCCAATAGGAAGGAATCTATTTTGGATTCCAAGATCATGCTTAGGTTAAATTATTATCCATGCCTTATTTTTCAAAGTTTTTTTGCTTACAAATAAATTACTTTGTATGATTTCTATTAGAAGTTAATTTCTTTGAGAAAGAGAATTTCATCACTTAACTATAGGAAAAATTTTAAAATTTTCTAACCATTAAATTATTTTATATGAATTGTTTAAGAAAAATTATATTTATCTATTTAAAAATATCTGGTAGAGTTATTTTTGTAAAATTTATTTTTTTTGTGGAACTTTTTCATTTTCTCTATCTAAGAGATTTTTCTTTTGAAATTTTTTAACCGTTGGTGAATTTTCTATAAATTATTTATCCAAATGAAAATTTTTAATATTAAAAACTCTAAAAAATTAATTTTTTGAAATTTTATTTTTTCTGCTAAGTTACTTACTATTATACATTCTCAGAAAATATTTCAAGATTTTTTGATATTAATAACTATTTTAAAGTATTTTTTGAAAAATATGTCTTTATATAGAAAATAATTTATTTCTTCTTAAAATAATATATATTTTTAAAAAAATTGTACATCTGCTTTATATATGATTGTTCAACTATTATAAAAATTTTTAAAATTTTTCTTTGTATAAATTTATTTTTAAAAATAGTTTATAAATTAGAAAATTCTAGATTTTTGAAACTTAAACTTTCTGATCTTTTTTGGATGATAGTTAGAGTTTTTTTCCCCTTAGACTTTGATTTAAATTTGTTCTAAAGTTATTTTCATGAAATACCCCATTTTTAATGTGTCATAGGGGGAGAACTAGATGTTAAGTCTAAGGGGAGGGTACATTAAGTTTTGCACATTTTTTTCTTAAATGCAAAATATATACTTGCTAGTTTTCTATTATTTATTTTCGGTTAACCCTAACTTAACTTGGGTTGCTCACATAAAAAGGGGGAGATTGTAAGTATCTCATGATAGTTTTGATGTGATCAACCAAGTTAAGTTAGGTCCTATTGTGATTTGATCCTTGTGTCTAAGTGTGCAAGAGCTTGGAAGCATAGAAAGTCGAGCAAAAGACGTGGCTAGTGAGAAGGACGACACGAGAGAGTGTAGACAGGCTCGGTGCGTCTGAGGGACTAGGTGTTGTGGAAGAGTACATTGGCAAACAAGAAGGAAGCGCACGGTAGTTTCGACGGACGAGAAGCCGCAGCAGAAGATTGCTCGAGAAGACCGAAAAATGGGTTCGGGTGAGCCCTATTTCGGATGGCTGAAATCACCCGGAGCGGAGCTGGAGTAGAAGACCCATACAGGAAGTCAACTCAGAGTTAACCCTGGTCCGAGCGCCCGAATCACTGGGGGCAGCCAAGGTGCCCCGGGTGTGAGCCCGTGGTTGCTGGTCGGTTCAGCCTGGTCCGAGCGCCTAGACTAGAAAACTTATAGAAACTTACGCTATCACAATCCGATGCGATGCAGATAAAATTCTGTCCACGTTCAGGCACCTGGAACCCTTCCAGGCGCCCCGATTATGACTATAAATACAACTCTGATCCTAGAAGCTAAACATAATACTTGTAAACATTCTACTATTTATTTAGCTATGTATTCGAGTACTTTAACAGCTGTAAAGGCTTCTCGGCTTGAAGGAGAATTGATAGTGAGCTTTACTTGCCTTGGATTAGCAATCCTGTGATTGTAAACCAAGTAAACGATCTACCTCTTCCTTCTTGTTTGTTAGTTAGTTCCTTTTATGCAAGTGTTTCTTAATTTGGCTTGAAAAGATGAGAAAGGTTTTAATTTCTATTTCAGGCTATTCACCCCCCTCTAGTCGGCAACCAAGGGACCAATATAGATTTCTCTTGATATTGAGAACATTCTTTAAACCTTGGGTATATTTAAGATAGATGAACCAAGCAGTGTTTACTGTTGGGAATAAAAATAAAAGATGGTTTAATGACGACTTGACTAGGACTAGGAATTGATACTTGAGAAATTTAGGCCATGATTTACACTGAGTACAGAGAACTCATTCTTAGGCTAAGTCAAACCCATTTGTGATCATGCTCATTATTGAAATTGTTCGATAGAGTTAAATTAATTCACCAAGGATTATGATGTACTTACTCCTACACATGTTTCTAGACTGCACAATTTTGTTTGATAACAATCGAATACTTTCTTGTAAATCATTCTTGATTATGCTCATTAGTTTCACTAGTTTGATAGAACTGAATAGAATCACTAGGGATACACATTATTAGCTCATGAATCTAGATTACAGAGTTTACTTAAGGACAATCAAAGATGTAAGTCTAGGGGTGTGATGTGCGTAGATTATATATGTTATTTTATATTATTTAACGCACATCTTTCTGTATTCATTGCCTATGATCTATGCTTTTGTACCCTTTGTCATGTTAATTTCAGTATAATTACTATTTTACATCCAGAAATATGCTTGGTGTCTATTTTTATTTTTAGGAGCAATTTGGATTGGTAAAGGATTCAAAATAAGTAAAAGAAGATAATTTGAGGAAGACTATGATCTAGCCATGCCTTTCCTTTGACGAGGAAAGCAAAGGTTTGGAGTGCCCAAGTCTTGGAGCACAATCGATAATAAACTTCCAGAGTTAAATTGAACATGACCAAGCCTTGAGGCATGGCTAGGAGAAGCTCTAGAAGAGTAGCCATGCTAAAAGGTATGACTAAGGAACCAAAAAAAGACACTAACTGTGCCAAATGGCATGATCAGGAATGAGAACCAACATAAAAGCTATTTAGGCCATGCCAAATGGCATGACTAGGAGCCAACCCATGCAGATTTCCATAGCAAAAGTGAACTTGACATTTCCTGAGGCACGACCATGCCTCCAAAGAGCAAAAAAGTCTAGTTTTGGAGAATAGGACGTGCCAAATGGCACGACCCAGAAGGTTAAAACAGAGCAGTCTCTGCTCTGGCTGTGCCATTGGCACGACCAAAAGCCTTGTAGCATTGGCCATGACAAAGAGCACGAGTAGGTGCCTAGAACCAGAGCCAACTTGGCTCTGGTCATGATAAATGACATGACTAAATAGCCAAAGAATGGCTTGGCTGGTGCCAAATGGCATGGGTCGTGCCCTTATCTCTATATAAGGGGCACTTCATCCACTTTGCAAAGGAGGAACTTCCAAGGTGGGAGGAGACCTTCTAGGTCGAATACACCCGGAGTTGTCATCTGGACAATCTGAGGTTGTTCTACTGCTCCATCCTCATCGACACTCTAAGATTTGCATCCAAGGCTTCACTTGATATCAAAGGAAAATCTTCTTCTCCACTTTCTTTAGATTTTTGAAGTTTCTATCATTTTGAATTCTTAGATTATATTTCTTTCTATTATGGAGTAGATCTACATTGTTCTAGGACATAGAAAGTAATTGTAATGTGTAGATGATGTAAGACTCTATGGACTTGGCAATTTCCTTGTTTAATGAAGCTTTTGTAGAACTTATTCTGTTTGATGAAATGCTTGCAAGAAGACTTTCTCCATGGATCTAAATTTATCTATCTAAATTTTATTTCTATATGCGTAGATCTAATTTCTGTACTAGATATATTGTTGTGTAACTAGATCTAAGTATGAATATGAAATTTCATTGAATAGATACATAGATTATCACCTCTTTTTAGTGTATGCTCCGATATTGCTCGACATGGCTTTAGGATGCTTGTTTAACGTTGAGTATCTAAGGTAACTATTCTTCTATATGGAACATAACCTCCTAAGAAAGAATAATTCTATGTATGGATAAGTCTTTCACTTGACCTAATGGGCTTTCCCTAATCATATGATGCGCAAGTGACCTATGTAATCTAGAGTCGTAAACCTTGGGGGGGGGGGCCTTGTGACAGGAGGTACTCTACTGAAAACCTATACTCTCTAAGTTACTTCTTTACTTGATGACATACTTAGTTATTGGCAGGTGAAGTACTTCAATACACCATCATGGGATGGTATTCTATAGTAATTTAGGCCATCTTACAAGCATAGAAGTGGAGAATTAGGATTGGACAAATTCGTAGTATAACATTCACCATTACAATGAAACCAAAGGCCTAGAATATCTTCTTGAATTAAGGGCTTCCTCAATTATCTTTCTTCTATTTTCACATTTTTGTTGATAATCTCAAATCAAACAATTATCGATTCTATCTAGCTAAATTCAAAGTGTAAAACCAATTAGCATTTAATTCTCAGTCCTTGTGGGATCGACTTATATAAATTTTATTACTTGACGATGCTCGTGCGCTTGTAGGATCACATCAATATGATAGGCCAATACAAACTAGAATCTAGGACATTCCTAGCAGTTCTTTGAGGACCAAAATGGCCTCCACTGAACAAGACAAAGAATGAAAAAATGTAAGCATAGAGTGAAATTCATTATCTTGAATACATAGTCTAATCACTTGTTGCTACAGACATCTCAGACGTAATACATAGCATCTCTTTTTAGCTTACTGACCTATGCTTGTGTGAAATGTGCAAGTAAAGCTCATTCAATCAAGTAATTAATAATGTTTACATACCATGGATGCTTACCTCATAACTATAAAACTTGCTCATCTGAAAATAGGTCTTCTATCAATGTAGTCTCAATGCTTCTCTCTTTCTTGCTCAAGTGATCAACCACCATGTTCTTCTTTCTTCTCCTATCGTGTATCTCCATGCGAATTTGTGGAGTAGAAGAATCCATTTGATTAGTCATGGTTTTGCATCCGACTTCTTAAGAAGGAATTTTATCACTGCATGATAAAAAAATCACCATGGGAAAGCAAAGCAAATATAATCTAAATTTATCTAATGCAAAACTATTGCTAAAAGATCCTTCTCTATGGTGGTGTAATTGGCTTGAGCGACATCGAATGTCTTTGAGGCATAATAAATGATGTGAGATGCTCCCTTAATTCTTTGCACCAAAATTGCTCCCACTGCATAATTTGAGGCATCACACATCAACTCAAAGTGCAGTGTCCAATCCGATGGCCTAATGATAGGAGTTGAAGGGCTTCCTTCGACCAGTAGAAGGCATCCTTACAGGCTTGATCAAACATAAACTCCACATCCTTCTATAGTAGGCTAGATAGTAGAAGGGAAATTTTGTTGAAATCATGAATGAAGCTCCTATAGAATCCTTCATGTCCAAGAAAAGAGTGCACCTTCCGCATGCATGGGGTTGGGGGGGGGGGGGGGGGGGGGTAAGGTAAAGAAGAAATGATATCGATGTTAGCATGATCAACTCCAATGCCCTTCCTAGAGACTATATGACCTAGAACTATGCCCTGCTCAACCATGAAATGACATTTCTCAAAACTCAATACTAGGTTAGTCTCTTGATGTATGTAAATTATATATGTTTTTAAACATCATTTAGCATATATGTTATTGCATTTCATGAACATGATTTGCATTTGCACACCTTATTTATATGTGACCTCACTACGTTTATTCTTTTAGTTCAAAGAATTACTCTTTATTTGTTTTCATTGATATGATATATTTTTGGAGCTAAAATGGAGCATAAAGCTCATGGAATGTGGAGTTGGAGCAAGGAGCATGCTCTAGCCATGTCCTAAGACATGAGCATGCTCCAATGATCAAGAAAGATGAAGAATGAAGTAGAAAAATACTCAACACTGACTAGCCATGCCTTATCATCGAGCCACATCATTAAGCCAACACATGAAGCATTCAGGAAGAAAATGGAATTCAAAGGGTCACTAAAATGAAGTTTTAATCAAGAAACATGCTTCGATCGTGCCCCATGAAGCGTGTTTGGACAAAAGAAATCATGTGCAAAATAGTGCTAAAATGGACCCAACAGCCTCCAACACAACCTGACTGTGCTAAGCATAGCTGTGTCAAATTTAGAGATTTTCTAGAGCTAAACATGGGAAGGTCGTACCGACGAGCACGACCGTATTAGCATCCTAGAATATATTGCATACCAATCGGCTCAGTTTGAGTTACAGAGCGTATGCCCTATCAAAATTTAAATAACTTCAATCTCTACAAGTTTGGTTCAGAGTTAAACCTAAGAAAATTGAGTTTAAGCATCAAAATATCTTTTACCAAGCCCAACAAATCTGGCAGATATGTATAGTTTGGGATGATATAAAAGGATTAAGGAAACCCTTCTTTAAGCCATCTTGGACCGGGGGCTCCACCCCCTTCCTTAGGAGAGAGTTTTTCCCTCTAGGGAAAACTCTAGAGTAGTGATCTTCTTCCATCAAGACTATCAGTCTATCTCTGGAGCAAGGATTTCATCAGAGAAGACCAACAACGCATTGATAAGCATTCTCTTCTCTCTATTTCGTATATTGAGTTGTAAATTGCTATTCTTCTTTATCTCTTGGATATATTTCTTTCGCTATGTGTTGACATTCCGCAAGTGTACGGAAATGTCGTAAGTAATAATAAAAGATATCATATCCATAGGGACTGGAATAACCACTAAAGATGTCTCAATGCGAGTTAGCTAAACAACTAATCAATTGATTCACAAAAGCAAAGTGTAACTATGAAAAGTAAAACATAGAAACAAAAGAGTAAGAAACAAGAATAAGGGCAATGATAAGGGATGTTCTAGGAGTTTTGGTTTCTTTGTAAGGTTATCAAATGTAAATGATTTACTAAATCTTATTCCTCAATTGTCCATTATTTGTAGAAGGTTGCCGGTTCTCTCTTGCAATAGACAACCGACCTAGGACTAAAATCTATACCTAAATGTGATCAATTAGGTATAAATCTATGTTGTCCTTACACGGGCTTGTTCCTGTCACAAACGTCCCTTGGATAATCAACATAAGAATTCACAATTCATCAACCGCATAAAGATACAAAGATTAATGCATACTATTTATCCTATCCCCTTGAATAACCCTATTTCACCTTCAAAATCATCCCTCAAACATCCTTACATGGGCATGTCTGTCACCTACGTCCCTCGAAAAATTGAATGAGGAATTACCTCTACAAGATCCACAAGATATCCAAACATTCAATCAAGCATGGTAATTAAGCCCTAATCACAACAATCCACACAAGAAAGAATGGATACAAATAGGGAAAAATCATAGAAATAGGCAATTGACATATTTACAAGAAAGAAAGCTTATCTATGATGAAGAACCGTCTCCGGATCCGATCCACAATCTTGGAGTCTAAGCGTTGAAAATCCACCCTTGAATCACCGGAAAATCCCTCCAAGATGGTGGAGGAACGCCCAAATCTTGATTTCCCCCAAAAGGGAGAAGATCCCCTTTCAATTCATAAAGGAGGCCTTATATAGAGGGGAGGTTTGGGCGCCACACGACCCCGAAGCACGGCCGTGTGAGGTTCACACGGCCAAGGCCACTCCCTTCTCTGCCTACCTTACACGGCCGTGTGCGATACACGGTCGTGACGTGCTTCTTCCACAACTCCCTTTGCATGGCCATGTAGATCTACACGGCCTGCACTGCCTCTGCCTCTGGAAATCTTGCACGGCCGTGTGGTGCACACGACCAGGGCCTTCTTGGTCTCTGGAAACCTTGCACAACTGTGTGTGATACATGTCCGAGGCTTCTTTTGGCTTCAAATCTTGGCACGACCGTGTGAGGTTCACACGGCCGAGGTTACTTCCTTTTCTGCTGCAACCACATGGCCAAGGATCTCCACACTGCCTGGGCAACCCCCCATGGCAAGGCCTTGTGAGGTTCAAGTACAGTGCCTTCCTCTCTAGCTTCGCTTACAGATTTGGTCTTGAACATGAATCCTTCACCAAATTCAACCCCTGTATATAGAAAATGCATAAAAGTAGATATCCGAACAAAAAGAGTAAATATGCTAAAAGGAAAGCTGGAAGTATGAAAATGCATAGATAAAGCATGCTCAAAGTATGTGAATGTGCGTCCAAACATGCTTAAAAGTGTATATTATCTATGCACATCACACCCCCAGACTTAAACCTTTGCTTGTTTTCTAGCAAAATGTCGCAATCTAAATTCATATGTTTTACAATTCTCTCATATCCCTAATGCATTCTCCTAACTCCATCAAAAAGTTTCATTAATAAGCATGATCATGGAAACAGGTTAAGTATGGCTCAAGCATAAGTCTCTTGTGCACAGTGCAAGGTAACCCAAAACTCTTCAAGTTTCAATCTATGCCCTAATCAAGTCGTCATCAAATTTGAATTCCTAATGTTTCCGGTGATAGACAAGTAACCAGTGATAGACATTTACTTGCCACACACTTGGTTCATATTTCTCAATCGACCCAAGGTCTCAAAGGCATGCTCAATCTCAAGAGAAGCTAAGCAATTATTTCCCCAGTAACCTAACTCGGTCTCAAAGGGGTGACTTGCTAGATTCAACTCATGACAGCTATTTTTTATATCCCTTATTGACTTTTTTTTCTAATTTTTTTCACTTTTTTTTTCATAAGTATTTGCATTGTGCAAAACTTATTTACAAATGTACTTTTAGCACAAATGTTGGGATATTTTTATTTTTTCGAAATGAGCTTACATGACTTGAGCCTCATCCAGTAACCAAAATAAAGTTTGAGAAATCACCATGGAAACCAAGTACTAAACAAACAAGATGAATCATAACTATTTCAATGATATCAACTATCCAAGCTCAAGTATAGTGAAGTGAAGGTAAGATCCTTAAGGTCAAGCCAAATCTCAAACTTATCTCCATATGATACTTAGCTTATTTCATGCTACCCAAGATAGAGAAAAAAGGTACACTAAGCATACTACTAGCATCACATAAAATATCATGAATCTAGATAATGAACGTGCTAACATTTTTACTAAAAGATAAGAAAGCATATAAGTGAAGTTTGATGTTCTCAAGATGTATGCTACGAAAAATCAAAAAAAAATGCAAGACATAAGCAAAAAAAAAAAATAACAAAAACAAACAAAACAAATCAAATGCATCTAACGCATCCCCCCAGACTTTTCATTGTCCCAATGAAAACTAGAAATGATATATGAAGGAGGTTTTATGAAGTTAGAGGAGTTACCAAGTGATGAGCTCCAAATGGTTGACATTCATGTGCTTGAAGATACCCCTTTGAGACCGAGTTAGGTTACTGGGGAAATATTCGCATTCCTCCACAACTTTAAATTCTATAAAATAATGATAGACAAGAAAAATCAAGTAGAGGGTATGAGCTTATTATGAGGAAAGAAATGAAACTAGAAAGGAATTTGAAAGAAACTAAAACTGTAATGAAAACAAGATTGAACTTGGGTTGCCTCCCAAGAAGCGCTTGTTTAAGGTCATTATCTCGACCACCTCATTAGATCCATCTAAATCTCGCTCTTGGAGGGGTAAGATATTTCAACACTCTCCTACCAAGGGCTCTTATTATGGAGGGAGCTTTCAATATAGGAATTACAGAATGAAGTATTGCTCTCTCCATCTTCGTCTTCTTTGAAGTTCTTTCAGGTGGTCAAAGATGGTTCATTGTGTGCTTCTAATTATTAGCCCAAGTGAAATCTGCACATGCAAAGAAAATACAAATATCCCATAAACATATTAGATAAGATAGAGCCATCACCATAATAAGATAAGTAGAATAAGAAATAAAAACTGAATCACATCCAACAAAATCAATAATAGGTACCTCAATAAAATTTTTCCAAAAGATCACAAGAAATACTAACCTTACTTTGTTGAGAAATACCTGATATTTCTAAACATGTGGATGTGACTTCCTCTGAATCAAATGAAGGTTCTGACTCTGGCTCAGGTGTTGATGATATCAAAGATGGTGATTCTTGTGACTCAACCATATCTACATGAGTCCCTAAACATTGTTCCACAACATGCTCAAATCTTGCAACCTCTAAGGGTTGTGTGGACAAAGGTGGTGATTCTTGAGATGTTGCTTCCACAACACAACTCCCTACACATTCTTCCATATCATCATCATCAACACATACATCAAAAAATAAACCAACATCTATATCCTCAATAGGAGAATCAATAACAAGAGGATCAATAACTTCACTTGCAGTTTTAAGTTGATCTACCACATCACATTCATCATCTGAAAATTCAATGTCACTATAACACTCTATAAAATTTGGAGATAGATATAAAAACTTATTTACCACTGCATTATCAATAAAATCCTCATCTAATGAGTCCTCATCTTCATATACATTCAAAAAGTTGCACTCAACAATATTAGTGTCACAGGATTTGCCGAAGTCTTTATTTTCATCGACCCCCACTAAGCTTTGTGGAAAAGGAACCCTTAGTGAAGGTCCTGGGAAAGATTAACTTCCTTTTTCCCAAATTCCCTTTGAGATTTTGGAGGAGGTCCAACTTGCTTATCTAGTGTTGGTGTGATCAATCGTTGAGAGAAAGGTACTTGTGGCCTTTGGGAACTTCCTAGAGAAATGGAATTGAGTTCTTGTGATCTTCTATTATTCTTCTCCTCAATTCTAAACATGTCATTCTTCAGAAGTTTTTCATAACTTTTTCCAATTCTCAACCCAACATCATCACACTTTTCACTAGATCTTGTCTGTGAAGGAGGGGGATCTTCTTTAAACCAATTTGAAACAATACTTTTAATCTTTGCCCCTAAATGTTTAAACTTCCCGTTCTGTGACTTGTGACTTTCAAAACTCATAGATGGTTGAGTTACAATTTGTTTGAGAAGATCTATAGCATTTATGGCTTGCACTTCTTGAATGTTTGAGGGAGATTTCATCCAACTTATGTTCGACCATTCATGGATGTTCAATGTCACTTGATCAATTAACATATATGCTTCATCTACACTTTTGTCCATAAAAGAACCTCCAGCTGATGAATCCAATAAACTCTTGTCTGAGAAAGAAATTCCCCCATAGAATATATGCAGAATCAACCATTTTTCAAAACCATGATGAGGCCACTATCTTTGAATAATCTTGAATCTATCCCATGCTGCAAACAATGATTCTCCATATGCCTGAACAAAATTTGTTATGCAATTCCTTATATACACTGTTCTACTTGGAAGAAAAAAATGATTCAGAAATTGCTTCTCCAATTGCTCCCAACTTGTGATGCTTTGAGGACAGAGAGAATATAACCAAGTCCTTGCTTTATCCTTGATACTGAAAGGAAATGCCATGAATCGAACTGCATCTACTGACACTCCATCATATTTCACCATATCACAAATCTCTAAAAATATTTCAAGATGCAGATAAAGACTTTCTGATACTTCTCCTCCAAATTTGTGACCTTGTATCATGAAAATTAACTCTGGGTCTAGTTGAAAACTTCCTGCTTCAATTTGAGGTTGCACAATGGGAGATAAAAATCTTACAGAAAAGGGTGTAGAAAAATTTCTCATGGGCCTACTTGACATGTTAGTGCTCATGGATATTCAAGGAAAAAAAATTTATAAAAAGAATCAAAGACAAGTAATAAAATGCAATATGAAAAGCAAGAAAGAAAATGCAGAATTTAAATTGTAAGCAAGAAAGTACATAATGAAAATAAGAAAGAAAACACAAAAGGAAAAAGAAAAATATCTAGAATAATTCATATGTTAATCAACTAATGTGTTTATAAGTTCTTGTTATTCTTGAGTCCTTTACGACGTTTGATCTTCACATACACAAAAACAAGATTGCAAGATATGTTTACAAAAGAAAAAGAAGAAAGAAACTAAATCAAAAGAAAAACAGAGAAAAGTTAGACTAGAATGTTATACAGAATTAGAATTGTAACAAAAAGAATTGACAAGAAGTAGAAAGTTATACAAGAAAAAAATTATGAAAACAAAATTCTAAAGATTAGTTACAACTATGCTAATGAAAAGAAAATAAAAAGTCATGTTTAGTGTAACTCAATTGATAATCTCTAATGTTATAGCGCAGTCCCCGGCAACGGCGCCAAAAACTTGTTGGCATTCCGCAAGTGTACGGAAATGCCGTAAGTAATAATAAAAGATATCATATCCATAGGGACTGGAATAACCACTAAAGATGTCTTAACACGAGTTAGCTAAACAACTAATCAATTGATTCACAAAAGCAAAGTGTAACTATGAAAAGTAAAACATAGAAACAAAAGAATAAGAAACAAGAATAAGGGCAATGATAAGGGATGTTCTAGGAGTTTTGGTTTCTTTGTAAGGTTATCAAATGTAAATGATCTACCAAATCTTATTCCTCAATTATCCATTATTTATAGAAGGTTACTGGTTCTCTCTTGCAATAGACAACCGACCTAAGATTAAAATCTATACCTAAATGTGATCAATTAGGTATAAATCTATGTTGTCCTTACGCGGGCTTGTTCCTGTCACGAACGTCCCTCGGATAATCAACATAGGAATTCACAATTCGTCAACCGCATAAAGATACAAAGATTAATGCATACTATCTATCCTACCCCTTGAATAACTCTATTTCACCTTCAAGATCATCCCTCAAACGTCCTTACATAGGCATGTCTGTCACGTACGTCCCTCAGAAAATCGAACGAGGAATTACCTCTACAAGATCCACAAGATATCCAAACATTCAATCAAGCATGGTAATTAAGTCCTAATCACAATAATCCACACAAGAAAGAATGGATACAAACAGGGCAAAATCATAGGAATAGGAAATTAGCATATCTACAAGAGTTTTACATCAAATCATCCTTACAATTACTCCCTCTATCCTAGAACAAAGAAATGTACTCTATAAAATGGGGAAAGAAATCCGAAGAGAGGAAGATTACAAGCATTCTTGATCCTAAATCCAAAAAGAGGAAGAAAGAAAACTTATCTATGATGAAGAGCCATCTCCGGATCCAATCCACAATCTTGGAGTCGAAGCGTTGAAGATCCGCCCTTCAATCACCAGAAAATCCCTCCACGATGGTGGAGGAATGCCCAAATCTTGATTTCCACCAAAAGGGAGAAGATCCCCTTTCAATTCATGAAGGAGGCCTTATATAGAGGGGAGGTTTGGACGTCACACGGCCCCGAGGCACAGCCGTGTGAGGTTCACACGGCCAAGGCCACTCCCTTCTCTGCCTACCTAACACGGCCGTGTGTGATACACGGTCGTGACATGCTTCTTCCACAACTCCCTTTGCATGGCCATGTAGATCTATACGGCCTGCACTGCCTCTGCCTCTGGAAACCTTGCACGACCATGTGATGCACACGACCAGGGCCTTCTTGGTCTCTGGAAACCTTGCACAACCGTGTGTGATACATGGCCGAGGCTTCTTTTGGCTTCAAATCTTGGCATGATCGTGTGAGGTTCACACGGTCGAGGCCACTTCCTTTTCTGCTGCAACCACACGGCCAAGGATCTCCACACGGCCTGGGCAACCCCCCATGGCAAGGCCTTGTGAGGTTCAGGTATAGCGCCTTCCTCTCTAGCTTCGCTTACAGATTTGGCCTCGAACATGAATCCTTCACCAAATTCAACCCCTGTATACAGAAAATGCATAAAAGCAGATTTCCGAACAAAAAGAGTAAATATGCTAAAAGGAAAACTGGAAGTACGAAAATGCATAGATAAAGCATGCTCAAAGTATGTGAATGTGCGTCCGAACATGCTTAAAAGTGTATATAATCTACACACATCACTATGGAGTAGACTCTTGATTCTAGAGTTAGGGATTAGTCCTTTTGATATGTAAATATTATTTTGTTAAATCTATTGAGTTTGAATGTTTCTTATTTAATAAAATGTGTGTTTGTAGTCCAGGTATACTATGATGCGAAAAGCACAAGATTCATAACTCATGAAGTGTGGGGATGAATCAAAAGGAGAACCAATCCTCTAACCCATAGAAACCAGAGACGTGGAGAGTTGCCTAAGAAAGTACATCGGTATGCCACGAGGAGCAATAGACTATCATAGATCTTAATGGATTGCTTCCAATTCATCGCCACACAGTAAGCGAAGGCAACTTAGAGGTTGTGGGATCACGTAACAGAGATCTCCTTAAGAAAAGAATACCTCAGCTCTGTCGCTCTGAAAGTAGACAACAAATTAGAACGGATAGGGCTGAGTATTCAGTTAAAATCGAACCGACCAAACCAAATAGATTAACAACAGAACAAACCAAAAATTTTTTGGACCAACCAAACCGATCAAATTTTTCTACAAAAATTGAACCGATAAAATATCGATTACTTTAGTTTTTGACCAAATTAATCAAATTTTTAAAACCTTATTCGGGTTTAACTAAAAAAATGAGATTTTATTTAATTAATTATATTTTTAAATAAAAAATAATCAAATTAATATTCTTATTCAGTTTATTTGGTTTATTCATTTTAATTGAATTATAAAATTTAAAACTAAAATTGAACCGACTTAAATGAAAACAAAACTGATTATTTTAAAAAAATTGAAAATTGAATTAATCAAACTGAATTTCAAAAGTTCACATCGAATACCATAGGATAGTCTATCTATATAAATAAATATTGAGGATAGAAAATCAAATATAAATTAAGTGTTTACAATTATTGTGATAAAATTGAAATCCTAGAATCACTTTTCCCATCTAACTCTCTCAAACCTTCTCCCCTTGCTATCTCATCTCTATCTTTTTCTCTAAATCTCTTAGTCTCATGACCACACATAACTCTGATCTTCTAGATAACTTGTTTTACAAAATCAACTACTGTTTAATCAACAGTCTCTGTGGATCCAATATTTTATCACTTGATGATATTTCTCTGCACTTATGGAAAGACAACATCTCTCTGCAATGATGCAAAACTCAAGATAGACTATCCAAACATGCATCAAATGAAGAGCCATAAATAGTAAAGTCATCGATAACAACCATTTTTTTTTGCATTATTTTGCTCTCATGCTCGATGTTTTTACTCCTCTCGTATGTTTTAATTGTCATTTATATCAAGTTTTATGAGTAGAGGTTTATTAGGAAATTTTTCATAATTCCCCTACATTTAGAGCATTATTTACTAAGATTTGAGCTTCATTATAGGAGATCAAAGGAGAATGAAATCAAAGTTGAAAGTGGAGTCGAAGCTCACTATAGAAGCCAACACGGGATGGTCGTGCCCACATGAAGCATACTCGGATGCTCTAATTGTAAAGTTCAACATAGTCATGTCACAAGCTGATTCAAAGGGTATTTAAGCCAAGTTTAGATCTAGGGCTAGGAGAATCTCTCTGAGAACATCTTCAACAACCCTCCTTTATCCTCCATCAACCCTAGCCACCATCTCTATAGGACTAAAAAGCATGATAGAGGAGGAGGGGATGAATATCGCTCATTTGAAAACTTTCTTATCTTATAAAATCAGAAAAAAAAAAATCATAGTGGAAAAAGAGATTACAAAAGATAAAATTGGTTACTTGGTGCATAGTCTAGTAGCTACTACTCCAAGGCTCACTATCCCTTGGACCATTTTTGAATCGGCAATCTATTAAAGTTCATATTTCTAAAAAAGCTTTCAGAGAAGAAGGAAAACTCATACAAGAAGTGAAGAAGATAGTAAGATGTGACTATCCCCTTAAATATAAATGTAAGTAATAAAAAGAATATACCGATAACAAAAAATTAGAGTTTCATTGTAGGTTGTCAGAGAGCCTCTCGGCATTGTAGTAGGATCGATGGATGCTATAGGGGGGGGGGGTGAATAGCACTCATGACTTTCATGTTCGTTTTAAAACAAAAATCGAAGAGATAAGGGCAGCAGAATAAAGATAGAAACGAAAAGTAAATAACACTAACACACCAAGATTTACTTGGTTCGGAGCATGTGACGACTCCTACTCAAAGGCCTATGATCGTCGATCACTTTCATTGGGCAATCACTATCAATTCAAAAATTTTATAGTAATTATTACAATTAAACAATTAACTTTAACAATAACAAATAATATTGACAACTTGGAGAATCAGATCTTGAACGTGGTTGTCATTGGAGAAGTTTTTTGGCGTCATAGAGGCTTTATTAGAGCAGCACAAAGAAGCGGAAGTTTCTTAGAATGTTGTTGTGAAGACACTAGTTGAAGGCTTATTTTATAGCCTATTTTATATGCCTGGATCCCCTCCCGGGCACTTGGACCCTGCTGACGTGGTGTGCTCTCATCGAAAGTTGATTGGCAAAGGTTATCCACCTCCGGCCGCTCGAGCCCCCTTCGAGCACTAGGATCGTGACACAGGTTTGACCAATTCTCATGCTCCACCTTAGAGAATAGATGATATTTGGCCGTTCGGGTGCCCAGACCAGCTTTGGGAGCCCGAACCAGCTCCAGGCGCTCGGACCGTGAGGGCACCTAGCCCTCGCCCGGGCTGCTACTCGACAAAGGCATCCCGGGCGCCTGGACTCCTTTCAAGCGCTCGGACCCCCATTTTATCCATTTTCAACTTCCTACAAAATAAGATTAGTCAAGACACATAATATATAAAGAACAATAAGATTTGATAGCTTTCGGACTGTCCAGTCCTGACTTTGAGTTTCACTGAAACTCTAGGTCAGATCGAGGCGTAATGTTCCCTTTTCGAGGAACTCGTCCTTACCTACTCCTCTTAGGAGAAATTACCTTTAGCTAGACTGGTCCTCTAAACCGTCTGGACTTTTGCTCAGCGTCTGAGACTTTAGGTCTTTATGTGTCACGCCCCAGAGGAGTCCCTGCCAGAGGAAATTCCGGCAGCATATCCCCTGTACGGGTGACAATTTGAATCATTTCTACAATGCACAATATACCTCAGCCACAGGCGGCTGGAATCTACACACAACCACGCAGTTTTTATGCAGCCTACTCGGCTGATACAATAAAAACACAACCACATAGTTATATGTAAAACTAACAGCCCACTCGGCTGTACTAGAACCAAACACATCGGAAATACAATGGACACACATACAATCTAAAAATGAAAACGGCTAGCCGGCTAGGCTTACACCACACAACAAAACAACACTCCAGGAACAAAGCCGGAACACAAAGCTAAATACACAAATTCATATACCAAAATACAAATACACAAAAGCGGAGACAGGTCTTCTGATGTGGCGTGGGGGCCGACAGATAGGATGCTCCAAGCGACTCCATAAACAACGTACTTGAAAAAGATAGTGTCCACGGGGGTGAGTTCAACAACTCAGCAGATACCTAGTTGACATGTATAGTAAACTATAACAAATGGTAATAATTATAGAGTACAGTCTCCTAGACAAAAGCTGGAAGATGCACAATAGAAAAGGCTGAAGAGAACTATACTCACCAGGGCCTTCTATCAGAATAGTCAAGTCGTCAGACCGAGAGTATCATAAATCCTGTATGCATGTCAAACATATGCATCCATCCAAATACAACATATAAATGCAACAAACACAATCAGTAAATGCATAAATGCATATGATGCCAATGACATGGTCACCCCTGACGCCAGTCAGTCATCTCATACACAATGGTTAGACCGAGTGGGTAGGGCTGTGACAACCGTGCACTCTTCCGTCACTGCTCCTGATGAGTGACCGAGTGGGCGGGATGCTGTCAGAGTACACCTATCCTTCTACCCCAAATCATAAGTGGGGGAGCACAATGCTCTCATCTCTCGGTACACGATGACGGGGAGGAATCTCTGCCGGCTACCACGCTACGTCACGCTACCCATGAGCGGACCAACGGAGCCAAACAAAGTCCAACCGTCTGCCGGCTACAACGCTGCTACACTAAACCAGCGGAACCTAATAGAGCAGAATTGTCTGCCGGCTACCACGCTGAGTCATCGGACCAGCGGAGCCTAACAGCAGAAATGACACACGCCTGCCTGATATACCACTAACCCATGAGTGGTGGTGTATGCAGATCCATGTAACTGGCGATATGCTCAATAATAATGGAGCTGACTATCACACAGCATGCAATCATGCGAGATGATGCATGACACTAAGCATGACAATATCTTGAACAGCATAGCAATATCCATATATAGATATATATATATATAATGTGTACCATAGAGCGATGAACTAAATCAAAGGTACACAAATCAGATAAGGTATAAAACCTAGATCCTGAACACAATAAACACATGGTCGTATCACTACCCCAATAAGCATGTATAATCAGGTAGGTACTATCATGAAGTGCATAATAAGTAAACAAAACAAGCATGTAACAGGTAACGGGTAGTGACCAACCGAAGCAAAGACAAACATAATTATTACTAAAGGTTATAACCTACTAAACATATTAACATGACATTATCAAAAATAAGTCAAGGTACCCGCCTCAAATAGCAGGTCCAATCCAGGCAAGTCCAACGTCGAGATACTCGTCTCGAATCAAAGTCCTGTATTACATGATATACATATTTAGCTAATTTCATATAAATAAATTAGCTAAATTAAATCCTTGAGAAGCTAACAAAATTCCAGATCCAATTATAAACCCTAATTGGATCATCTAACTCCTCAATCGTATCTTAACCAATTCATAATAACTCACCCAAATCCAAGATGATCGCTGATGGCTCACGGTCGAAGGGGTTCCCTGCCCAAAACAAAATGACCGGTGCTGTGGATCGCCAGTGAACAGTGTTGGACAAGCTACAAAGACTGGTAGACAAACAATCACAACCTCCAACTACAAATAAAACTCGCATCACTACCAATCTGATATCATACTTCTTACCTCTAGTTCCACAGTCATTCTTGCTGCTGGAATCAGTAGCTACTCAATGGAGTGGCTGGTCAGAACCAAGAACAACCCCACAACTAGTCCACTTCACCTCACGATCACAATGACAGTCTTGAGTGTTGATCCACAACACACAACATTTGCTGGATACTTCACTGCTTGAAATCAAGAAGAGAAGATTCACTTATCAACACCCATCAATACTACTCAGCAATCAACTACCCAATTTACTAATTAGGGCAGCAACCTTACTACTTTGCAATGAGCCCCAAATCAACGCCGGTGATCTAGGGTTCGGTAGAACCTTGTGGCCAATGATAGTGAGGATGCAGAGGTGCGGCGGCAGCTGTGAACTCAAAACTAGGGCACGGTGGTCGGTGTCGGCGCGTTCCTGATCTGAACAGTGGAGACAAGGAAGAAGAAGGGACCTCGGTCGGTGACGGTTGCTCGGTGCTAGGGAAAAAGGGGGTCGTCGCCGTGAGAGGCAGAGGGTGCTAGGGCAAAAGGGCGTCGTCGCCGTGAGAGGCAGAGGGTGCTAGGGCAAAAGGTGTGCCGACGGTGGATCGGCGCCACTCCGTTCGGCCTCAGGTGGTGGCGGCGCTTGGTGCGGCTCGGGAAAGAGAAGGAGGAGAGGCTGACGCTAGGTATGAGGGGAGTCTCGGTCGTGTCGGCTGTGGCGACAATAGCGGCGCTAGGGCACAGATCAGTGGTGTGTGAGCACAGGGGGGAGAGAGTTGGTAGGCTCTTGCTCAGGTGCCGGCGACGTCGAGAAGATGAAAACTCGGCGCCGCAGGGAGGAGAGGATCGGGATAGAGAGGAAGGGAAGAGGAATCAGAAGAGAGGGGATCACGGAAGAAAAGGAGAAGAGGAGGAGACGACGATTTCGACGCAGAGGAGGTTAGGGCATGCAACACTATTCGGCGGGGAGAAAAGGAAAAGGAAATCGAAAGAAAAACAAATAAAAAATCAAACTTTTCCTCTTTTAAATGGGGTACCATAAACAAGCCTTTCCAGGGCCCAAATTTATCCCTGTAAACTCGTCCATACGATCTCCGAAAATTTCTCAAAAAATTTTCAAAAATTCTGGAAAATTCCCTTATTATTATCTACACTTTTTCCGATATTTTACATTCTCCCCCACTAATAAAAATTTGGTCCCCAAATTTTGTTATCTACCATCAGCAAATATTAACAATAGGTAAAGTGTATAAATGCTGAACTGTAAATTAAATCACATACCTTAAGTGAAAAGATGGGGGTATCGAGCTTGGATAGTATCCTCGAGCTCCCAGGTAGCCTCCTCGTCCGAATGATGTTGTCATTCGACTTTAACCAGTCGGACAGTCTTGTTTCGCAACTGACGTTCTTTCAGGTCTAGAATCCATACCGAAATATCCTCATAAGTGACATCAGGCTGAACAGGAACTGAGATATCTGTCAGCACATGTGTCAGGTTGGGTACGTATCTCCTCAGCATAGATACGTGGAATATGTCGTGAACGCCTGCCAGGGACGGTGGTAGTGCCAGCCGGTAAGCTACTGCTCTAATCCTCTCCAAGATCTGGAAAGGTCCAATGTATCGCGGAGCTAGCTTTCCTCTGAGGCCAAATCTCTTCACCCCTATCGTGGGTGAAACTCGCAGAAAAATATGGTCACCAATAGAGAACTCCAGGGGTCTGCGTCTCCGATCAGCATAACTATTCTGGCGGTCCTGCGCCTCTGACATCCTCCGTCTGAGAGTACGGACCAACTCTGACTCCTGCTGAGCTCTATAAGGTCCCAACAACTAGGCCTCCCCAACCTCATCCCAGAGGGTGGGTGTCCGACAAGGTCTACCATACAACGCATCAAACGGTGCCATCTGGATAGCTGAATGAAAGCTGTTGTTGTAGGCGAACTCTACCAATGGCAATTGGTCCTCCCAACTGCCTCCAAAATCCAATACACAAGACCTCAGCAAATCCTCTAGAGTCTGAATGGTCCGCTCTGACTGTCTATCTGTCTGCGGATGGAAAGCTGTGCTGAAAAGGAGCTGAGTGCCCAAGGCCTGTTACAGACTCTGTCAGAATCGAGACATGAACCGAGGGTCTCTATCCAAAATAATAGTCAAAGGGACCCCATGTAATCTGATGATCTCCTGGTAATACAGATCTACCAATCGATCCAAGGAATCAGTCTTTCGGATCGCTAAGAAGTGCGTCGATTTGGTTAATCGATCAACGATTACCTAAATCGCGTCATGGCCGCGTCGTGTCCTAGGTAAACCCACCACAAAGTCCATGGTAATATGTTCCCATTTCCACTCAGGAATAGGAATCCGCTGAAGTAATCCTGCAGGTCTCTGGTGCTCGACCTTCACCTGCTGACAGACCAGACATCTCGCTACAAATTCCACGATGTCTTTCTTCATAGCGTTCCACCAGTAGGAACGCCTCAACTCTCGATACATGCGGGTTCCACCTGGATGGATCGCAAATCGAGAGCGATGAGCCTCCCGAAGTAGCTCCTGTAAGACCGGGTGAGACTGAGGTACGCATAATCTGCCTCGGAAGTATATAATACCCTCCTCATCTCGTGTGAACTCGGTCTGCTACCCGGAAGCTATCTGGCTGCCAATGAACTGTGAATGCTGATCTCCGGCCTGAGCCTCTCAGATCCTCATCCTGATCGACGACTGAGCAACCATGGTAAACAAAATACCCTGCTCTGTCTGTCCTTGCTCCTGAAGGCCCAACTCAGAGAAACCCTGAACCAAGTCTGTAACTAAAACTCGGTGGCAAGCCAAAGTCCCTTTGGACTTCCTACTGAGTGCATCGGTAACCACATTAGCTTTCCCCCGGGTGATAGCTAATGGTACAATCGTAATCGTTCAGGAACTTCATCCATCTCCTCTGTCGGAGATTAAGCTCCTTCTGGGTATATATATATATATATATATGTATATTTGAGACTCTTATGATCAGTGAGAATCTTAAATGTAATACCATAAAAAAATGATGCCGCCAAATCTTCAAGGCAAAAATAATGGCGGCCAACTCCAAATCATGTACTAGGTAGTTCTTCTCATGCTCCTTCAACTGCCGAGAAGCATAGGAGACTACCCTGCCGTGCTGCATCAAAACTGCGCCCAAACCTTGTAGAGAAGCATCGGTGTAGAGTACGAATCCGTTCTCTCCAAAAGGTAAAACCAAAACTAGAGCCAACACTAATCTCCGCTTCAGCTCCTAGAAGTTGGTCTCCCAGTGTTCTGTCCAAGTGAACTTCACGCTTTTCCTGGTCAGGCGTGTTAGCGGTATAGCAATGCGGGAGAAACCCTTGACGAACCGTCTGTAATATCCAGCCAGTCCCAGAAAACTGCAGATCTCCTGAACTGATTTCGACTACTCCCTACTAGTGACAGCCTTGATCTTCTGAGGGTCTACTGAAATACCTCAGCTAGAGACCACATGACCCAGAAAATCGACTGAAGATAGTCAAAAGGCACACTTGCTGAACTTCGCGTATAGCTGATGGCGTCGAAGAGTCTCCAAGACTATGCGAAGATGCTATGCATGTTCCTCCTCGGAACGTGAGTAGATCAATATGTCGTCGACGAAAATGACAATGAACTGATCTAGATACTCCATAAATAGGCGGTTAATCAAATCCATAAATACCGCTGGAGCATCGGTAAGCCCAAATGACATTACCAAAAACTCATAATGTCTGTATAACAAACATTCTCAACCAGAGATCCCCGATAACAAGTCCGAAATCTGATCACTAACTACAAATCACCAAAGAATAGATCATCTAATGTGAGAGCTACGCTCCATCACAAGAAATAGTACATATGTGGGAGCAACGCTCTACCACCAACAATCCATAATATGTGGGAGCAACGCTCCATCACAAACAACCCATGATTGTGGGAGCAACGCTCCACCACAACAATCCAAAATATATGGGAGCAACGCTCCAACACGAACAATCCATAATATGTGGGAGCAACGCTCCACCACAATAATCCAAAATATATGGGAGCGACGCTCCACCACAACAATCTAAAAATATGTGGGAGCAACGCTCCACCACAGACAATCTAAAATATGTGGGAGCAACGCTCCACCACAAATATCCCAACATGTCTAAGACGTCTCACTATCCAACTAGAGACTGCACGAGATCACCCTACCACATATCACTGTGAGCAACCAAGGGTATCACAATCTAGTAAGCAAATCAAATCCATCGTCAACTTTATCAACATTGTAGTGGGTCACCCACTAATAGGAGAATTAGTTGGCAAGGCAATACAACAAATGACATAATATAGACACTCCACATAAGTAGAATCATCATGATGCTACCAACAATACACCTGGCACATGTGCACACACAACATAGGTATGATCGACATAATCCTCCAATTAGTACACATCAAACATACTCATAACACAGGTATAAATCAGCGTGATACCTCCAAAAATACATTCTGAACCCGTGTGCATATATCAACATAGGTATAATAGACAATACATCTCAAACAATACTCACCTAACATATATACACACCTATGTCAAGAGTATAATCAACATAATACTTCCAACCAATCATAATAGTCACAAGTGTACACACAGAACAAATATAATCAACAAGATACCTCTCATAGTACACCAAACATATGTACATATAACATAGATATGCATAATCAACATATATAACTCAATAAACTTGGCATTCCCTATGCTACCTTCTAAGTTATCTAACTAGGTACATACAATCAAAACTTAAAGTCCACATGGAATAGGATACATCGATCCTCTATAGACTGACCCAAACCGACAATAGTATACGGCTAATTCAGTCTTTTCCACGTCAGTACAAAACATGTACTCAAATGTGCTCTAGATACCTAACTAAGCACAAATAACCCAAAGATTCAAACCTCTAAAAATAGAGTATAACAATCCCCTACTGATCGGACCAACAAAACTAAATCGGCCATCCACTGACTAATCAAGAATACATTAATCCTCCACAAGCAACTAAGGTATATCAATCCACGACTACCCAAATCAACAAATGTAAATCAGACTTCTACTGACCGATCTAACAAGAGTAAATCAATTATCTACTGATGAAGTTAACTAAGATAAAATGGTATACTACTCGCTAAGTCAACATGAATATGTAGATACTATCCACTACACAGCTAATAATAGCAGAGGCTGGTATGTGCCTCCATCTCCTAACCAACTAGTAGTAACAGAAGCTAAAACTACTGGTGATATGATATGAAAAATCACCAGAGACTATAGTCCTTGATCTCTATTAGGGTCGACCATGATCAGTGGCTAACCCATCATATGTAATATGTGCTAGAACAACTAGACAGGTACTAAATACAAAGTGCTAATACATGTCATAACTATCATAGTCAACAATGCATACTAACAAAAAGGTAGGATAACAGTATACCAACATACATCCTATAGTTTGGAGATGTCTTGCCGCTGCCAGGTCCTAAAACCCGAAAAATCACATCGAGCAGACTAAATCATGAAATCTGAAACACATGAAATAAGACTCGTAAACCGTGCTCTAATACCAAATAAATTGGTATAAGATAAATCTCGAAAATCCAGAACACATAGCAAGTATCGTATACCTGCTCTGATACCACTAAATTGTCACGCCCTAGAGGAGTCCCTGCCAGAGGAAATTCTGGCAGCATCTCCCCTGTACGGATGACAATCTGAATCATTTCTACAATGCACAATATACCTCAGCCACAGGCGGCTGAAATCTACACATAACCACACAGTTTATATGCAGCCTACTCGGTTGATACAATAAAAATACAACCATGCAGTTATATGTAAAACTAATAGCTCACTCGGCTGTACCAGAACTAAACACATCGGAAATACAATGGACACACATACAATCTAAAAATGAAAACTGCTAGCTGGCTAGGCTTACACCACACAACAAAACAACACTCCAGGAAGAAAGCCGGAACACAAAGCTAAATACACAAATTCATATACCAAAATACAAATAAACAAAAGCGGAGAGAGGTCTTCTGATGTGGCGTGGCGACCGACAGACAGGATGCTGCAAGCGACTCCATAAACAACCTGGTACCTGAAAAAGATAGTGTCCACGGGGGTGAGTTCAACAAATCAGCAGATACCTAGTTGACATGTATAGTAAACTATAACAAATGGTAATAATTATGGAGTACAGTCTCCTGGACAAAAGCTGGAAGATGCACAATAGAAAAGGCTGAAGAGAACCACCAGGGCCTCCTATCAGAATAGTTAGGTCGTTAGACCGAGAGTATCATAAATCTTGTATGCATGTCAAACATATTGTTGGGTTTTTCAGGCCGCAAAAACCGCTTTTTGCGTTGCGGAAACCTCGAATCCCATGCCACCGGATCCGTGCGAAGTTATAAAACAAAATTTTTCTACGTGTACGAGTTTCTCTAACCTAGATCTACACTAGATCTACAAAGAAAAAGAGTTTACCCTTGATGCGATGCCCTTCGCAAATCCCGCTCGTCCAAGGTTCGCCGAATCTCAAGGTTGTCAAGTGTACAACCCAATATGTGTATCCACATGAACAAATCGATGGAGAGAACCTCTAAAGATGTGCTAGCAACCTTACAGGATCAGCAATGGTGGAGGAGAGAGAGAGAAGAAAGGTAGAGAGGAAGAAGAAGGAGGTTACCAAAACCAAATGAAACTCATCATTGAGTTAAGTGGCCGGCCACCTTTTTGAGGCTTATAAACCTCCATGGGATTTCAATAGTCACAACTCTTGATCTCCCTCATGAGGTGGCACACACATGTGCTAGCCTTGATGTTGTGGCACATCATCATTAGTCCACTTAGTGTCAACTCACAAATGAGGTGGCAATGGTCAAGTCAAACTTGACCTTTCATCTTCCTCTCAAGTCAAGTCAAACTTGACCACTTCTCTCCCATGGTTGATGAAATCTAACCATTGGTTCAAGTCAATTTTAATTTAATGAATCTCTATTCATTGAATTAAATTGGCTCAATGAGTCTAAGTCCAAATTAGACTCATTTAACATATGAACCAAATTGAGTCCAACTCAATTAGTTTACTTTAGATTACTCTTAATCCAATTTGGTTCATCACATGAACCTAATCCTCTTGGTTCATCATATGAACCTAATCTCCATCTAATTGCTCTTTGTGTGTGACCCTATAGGTTCTTGTAACGTTAGCAATACTCCTAAACCCGTTTAGAAGCATAAGTAATGAGCAGTATCTAGCAACACATCATTACTACCCAAGTTACAAGAATGTTGAGATCCAACATCACCTTGTGACTACTAGTTGTGGCCCTTCACAATATATGACATGTGTCCTTCTATCCTTGACATCTAGATTGATCAATGTGAGATATAGATCATGTCATCCTCTAACCAATCTAAATCTTGAACTCCAAGTAGACTCACTCTAATCAAATGAGCTCAATATCTCAAATTGACTCATTTAGGCATGGCCATGCACTTAGTGGTCTCACTCTATCAAGAATAATGATGTCACTCTCGTCATATAGGAGGGATAGATCCCATCTACATCATTCACATCCCTCCACATAATCTGTTACATACCCAGTAATCGCCTTTATAGTCCACCTATTTACAGGTGACGTTTGACGAAGCCAAAGTATGTAACTCCTTATGTAGGGAACCATGGTGACATCAGGTCCAAGGACTAATAGCCATACTAATAGCCACATGAGAAAGTATATGACACTCATATAACGATCCATGATACTTTCTCATGGCGGGTCATTCAGTATATATTCACCAATGCATACCCATGTGTCAACTTGATATCTCCATATCCATGACTTGTGAGATCAAGTCATCGAGTTGACCTACATGCTAGTCTCGTTGCATTAACATTGTTCCTGAATGTTAATACTTGACTAGGAATGATTAAGAGTAGTGTTCCCTATATCATGTCACTATCGATTCAACCAATTGATTGATATAGGTAAGAACCTTCTACTCAAGGACGCTATTATTGATAGTTATTTTGCTCCAATAAAAGTAAGCATAATAACCATAAACAAATGCCTTTATATACATAAGAAATATGATACAATGAGTCCATACAACAATCATCAAATGATTGGCTCTAGGGCTCTAACTAACAATCTCCCACTAGCACTAGTGCCAATCAGTATAGGCTCTAAGACCTAATGACCTAGTGTGACCATCATACTTTCTCTATGCCAAAGTCTTGGACAAGGGATCTGCGATGTTAGCCTCTGTGGGTACTCTGCAAATCTTCACATCTCCTCTATCGATGATCTCTCGAATGAGATGGAAGCGCTGTAGTATGTGTTTGGTCCGCTGGTGTGAGCGAGGTTCCTTAGCCTGTGCTATTGCTCCATTTTTGTCACAATACAGCTATATGGGATCAGCTATGCTAAGAACCACCCCAAGTTCAGTAATGAACTTGCGGATCCAAACTGCCTCCTTTGCTGCTTCTGATGCAGCAATATACTCGGCCTCTGTTGTATAATCAGAGACTGTGTCCTGCTTCGAACTCTTCCAGCTCACAGCACCACCATTTATGCAAAACACGAACTCAGACTACGATCGATAATCATCTTGGTCAGTTTGGAAGCTAATATCACTGTAACCCTTTACAGCTAGCTCGTCATCACCTCCATATATCAAGAAATATTCTTTAGTCCTTCTCAAGTACTTAACAATATTCTTGACCGCTATCCAGTGACTTTCACCTGGATCTGACTGGTATCTGCTCATCATGCTCAAAGCATATGAGACATTAGGACGAGTACATAGCATGGCGTACATGATAGATCCTATGGCTGAAACATAAGGGATCTGATCCATACGGTCTCTCTCCTCTCTAGAAGAGGGACCTTGAGTCTGTTGGACCCTGTGGTAGTTTTGATGTGATCAACCAAGTTGGTTAGGTCTTGCTTTGTGTTTGATCCCTTTGTCTGAGTGTGCAGGAGCTTAGGAGCACAGGGAGTCGATCGGAAGACACAGCTAGCGAGAAGGACGGCACGGGAAAGGAGCCGACGAGCTCGGTGCGTCCGAAGGACGAGAGAGCTGCGGAAGAGTACTCCGGTGGTTGTGAAGAGCGTGCGCGATGTTCGAGGGACGTTAAGCCGGGACGGAAGGCTGCTCGAGAAGAAGGCCGGGAATTGGGTTTGGGTGAGCCCTATTCCGGTTGGCCGAAATCACCCAAAAGATCGGAGCATTGGAAGCCCACGCAAAGGAGCTGGAAAAAGGAGTTGTGCTAGAAAATCCAACTCAAGGCGCCTTTAACTTGAAGGCGCCTTCAAGGCTTGTTCAAGGCGCCTTGAACAGTCAAAGTTGACCATTTGCGCAGCAGATAAAGTTTTATCCGCTGACCGAGCTGGAGGCGCCTTAAACCCAGTTGGAGGCGCCTTGGACTCTCGGGATAAGATTTCCAGGACCTATATAAAGGCCCCTGGAGCTAGGAAAGGCAGAACAACTCAAGCAATTAACTATGTACTCTTTCCTAGCAATAGTTCTAAGCTTCCAAAGTGTAAAAGGCTTCTCCACCTTCAGCAAAGGAGATTTTTCTACTGAACTTTTTCTACTGCCTTGTATTAACAACCTCCTTAGTTGTAACCAGGTTAAATCCTGTCTACTACTTAATTTCTATTTCCTTGCTTGTTTTAATTTTACTATTGCTTTTCTGAGTTGAAATCTGAGGAGGGTAGTTTTATTTTTGTTATCAGCAATTCACCCCCCTCTTGCCGGCCTCCGCTGCACCTACAATTGGTATCAGAGCCTGATCGCCTCAGAAGGACTAACCGCCAACTGAAGCACTACGATCAAAACGATGGCCGGAGTGAACATCCATCCCCCGAAGTTCGACGGAGACTTCGCCACATGGAAGCGCAAAATGGAGGTATTTTTTAAAACAGATTTTGATATTCTTATTACAATGAAATATGGTTTTGCAGTGCCGAAAGATAAAGAAGAAAACACATGGAGCAAGAAGGAGCAAGCTGATTTCGTCGCCATCGGAAAGGCTGAGTTCCATCTACTCAATGTACTGCCACCTCAGGAGGTAAATCGGATCGGAAGGTACGACTCCGCGAAAGATCTCTGGGAGAAATTCCTGGAGCTTCACGAAGGTACCTCCGAAGCGAAGCTAGCCAGGTGCGACATCCTCCGGAACCAGTTGACGAACCTCCGGATGAACCAAGGTGAGAAGGTAGCGTAGCTCCAAGCAAGGATCAAAGAGCTGATCATGCAACTTACCAATCTTGGAGAAGAGGTAACCAACCGGGACTCTATCCGAAACGCGCTCAACGCCTTCCCGAGAACTCTCGATTGGGCTTCCTTAGTAGATGCTTACTACATCTCTAAGAATCTCGAGGTAAGTACATTGGAACAATTGTTTTCAACCTTCGAACTTCATGAATCTCGACTTGCAGAAAATCTAGTAGAGAAGTCGAACCTCAACATTGCCCTACGAGGCGAAAAGGACGATCCTGACTTCGAAGCGACAATCGACGAAAACGAAGCTGCATTAATGGTAAGACGTTTTAATAAGTTTTTTAACTCTAACAAATTTAGATCGTAGTCAAGTAAACATGTCAAAAGAGAAGGACAGTCCATTGCTACAACTGCAACGAAGAAGGGCACATCAAGGAGGACTGCCCAAATTGAAGAGCAAATAGAAGGATAAGGAAAGGAGCAAGAAGCCAACTCGAACCAAACACAACCTAAAGGCCACGTGGGATGATTCATCATCCTCTGAATCGAAAGTTGAAGAATTCTCGGGACTAGCACTGATGGCCAACCATCAGCTAGAAGAAACGTCTAGCTCAGAGATGAGCATCGATGAAGGGGGAGGAACGTCAGAAGAGGAAAGCTGCAGTGAAGGGGGAGCATCACCGAATCAGGTTAGTAAGGTACGCAATCTAACCCCGACTCAGTCCTTTAAATTTATAAAAGCACTTTCTAAAGAGTTAGATAAATTTGAAAAGGAAAATGAAAATTTGAAATTAGAAAATACAAAATTAAAAAATGATATTGAAAAACTAAAAAATGATGCATGCTTAAAGAAGTTTCCAAATTCAAAAATTAGAATTTATGGTAAATTAAATTGGTACATTAGAAATCATCAGGGTCAACTTAGAAAAGTACCAAGAAACTATGTACCCCCTAAATTTTTGAATAACCCTGTAGGAAGGAACCTCTATTGGGTTCCAAAATCTGTGCTAAATTAATATTTTTTTTTTAATTAAAAGCTTTAAGAGAGAAAATTAAACATTGAAATTCTTTATGGAAGGTTTGTCTAAGGAAGTGGTTGTTGCTCCAATAACGAAGAAGGCCTAGTGCCTCGCCACGACCTGGAAGCTAAAATATTGAAAGAAAATGTTTAATTAACTTTCTGAAAAAGCATTAAAAACAAGAATTAAATAATGCTTTGAAAGTTTATCAAACATTTTTTTGAAACTATTCTTGAAAATTCTAACTTAGAAATTTTTTTTTTGGTTAGAAATTTTTTTTCCTGGAGAAATTCTAAATAACTTCATTTGACTTAGAAATTTTTTGGGAACATTCAAAAAGTTTACTTAGGATTTTTTTTTAATTGACTTAGAAATTTTTTTTTCAGTTTAAACTTAGAATTTTTTTTGTAAATTCTAAAAATTCATTTTTGCTTAGAATTTTTTTTTAAAATTCAATTTAACTTAGAAATTTTTTCCAAAAAAAATTTATTTTTGCTCAGAATTTTTTCTAACTTAATAATTTGCTTAATATTCTCTTATTGGTACCCCATTTTTGCTGTGATCAAAGGGGGAGAGAGAGGTACAAGTTAAGGGGGAATTAGGAAAATTTAAAAATTAAAATTTTAATATATTTTTTTAAAATATATTGCAATTTTATTTATTGCAAAACTTATGCTTAACATGCTAGTTTAGTAATTTTTCTTTAAAATTACTTTTTATGTCTATTTTTTCCCTAACTTGAACTTGGTTTGATGCACATCAAAAAGGGGGAGATCGTTGGACCCCGTGGTAGTTTTGATGTGATCAACTAAGTTTGTTAGGTCCCTGTGTCTGAGTGTGCAGGAGCTTAGGAGCACAGGAAGTCGAGCGGAAGGCGCAGCTAGCGAGAAGGACGACATGGGAAGGGAGCCGACGGGCTCGGTGTGTCCGAAGGACGAGAGAGCTGCGGAAGAGTACTCCGATGGGCGTGAAGAGTGTGCGTGGCATTCGAGGGACGTTAAGATGGGATGGAAGACTGCTCGAGGAGAAGGATGAGAATTGGGTTCGGGTGAGCCCTATTCTGGTTGGCCGAAATCACCCAAAAGATTGGAGCATCGGAAGCCCAAGCAAAGGAGCTGGAAAAAGGAGCTTTGCTAGAAAATCCAGCTCAAGGCGGCTTCAACTTGAAGGCGCCTTCAAGGCTTGTTCAAGGCGCCTTGAACAGTCAAAGTTGACCATTTGCGCAACGGATAAAGTTTTATCCGCTGACCGAGCTGGAGGCGCCTTGAACCCAGTTGGAGGCGCCTTGGACTCTCAGGGTAAGATTTCCATGACCTATATAAAGGCCCCTGGAGCTAGGAAAGGTAGAACAACTCAAGCAATTAACTATGTACTCTTTCCTAGCAATAGTTCTAAGCTTCCAAAGTGTAAAAGGCTTCTCCGCCTTCAGCAAAGGACATTTTTCTACTGAACTTTTTCTACTGCCCTGAATTAACAACCTCCTTGGTTGTAACCAGGTTAAATCCTGTCTACTACTTAATTTCTATTTCCTTGCTTGTTTTAATTTTACTATTGCTTTTCTGAGTTGAAATCCGAGGAGGGTAGTTTTATTTTTGTTATCAGCAATTCACCCCCCCCTCTTGTCGGCCTCCACTACACCTACAGAGTCTTCGAAAGACTCACACCATGTGACATCGGTAGAAATCCCTTCTTGGAGTTCTGCATGGCAAACCGAAGTAATACCTTGTCAATGTATGTACTCTGACTTAGGCCAAGCAATCTCGTAGATCAATCTCTATAGATCTATATGCCTAGAATGCGGGATGCTTCACCTTAGTCCTTCATTGAGAAACAAGTCCCTAGCCAAGTCTTGATAGACTGTAGCAAAGGGATGTCCTTCCCAATGAGTAGTATGTCATCCGCATATAATATAAGGAAGACAACTGTGTTCCCTACAACCTTCTTGTAGACACAAGGTTCATCTTCATTCTTGATGAAACCAAACTGTTTGATTGCATCATCAAATTGAAGATTCCAGCTCCAAGAAGCTTGCTTTAGTCCATAAATGGACCTATGCAGCTTGCATACTCTGCCAGTATGTTGTGGATCTACAAAACCCTCATGTTGTGTCATGTACACATCCTCGAGCAGGTTTCCATTCAGAAACGCTATTTTGACATCCATCTGCCAGATCTCATAATCGTGGTACGCTGCAATAGCAAGCATGATCCGAATGGATTTAAACATCGCTACTGGAGAAAAGGTTTCATCATAATCAATACTATGAATTTGCTTGAAACCTTTAGCTACCAAGCGACCCTTATAAATAAGTCCATCCATGTTAGTCTTTCTTTTAAAGATCCACTTACACCCAATGAGTTTGACCCCTTCAGGTGGATCAACCAAAGTCCATACTTGGTTAGTGTACATGGATTCCATCTCGGATCTCATGGCTTCTAGCCATTTCTCATAATCTGGTCTCATCACAGCTTCCTGATAGGAGGTAGGCTCATCCTCAATGTGCACGATGTCATCATGGTCAGACAAGAGAAATGAATATCTCTCAGGCTGTCGACGTACCCTATCAGACCTGCGAAGAGGTAGGTCTACTTAAACTGGTTGTGGCTCCTCAACTCCTTGTGGAACAACATCATTCACAAAACTTTATGGTTCCAGTTCAACTTCCATTGAGGCTTCAGTGCTATGGTCCACATCTTGAACTTCTTCAAGATTGA
The DNA here is from genome assembly GCF_018446385.1 of Zingiber officinale. Taxonomy (NCBI): domain Eukaryota; kingdom Viridiplantae; phylum Streptophyta; class Magnoliopsida; order Zingiberales; family Zingiberaceae; genus Zingiber; species Zingiber officinale. The sequence continues at coordinate 108,493,954 of NC_056000.1, forward strand.
ACGTACTCCCACTAGTCTTTCTAGAAACAAAATCCCTTTCTAGAAATACCCCAGTCTTAGCCACAACTACCTTGTGTTGATTGGGAACGTAGAAGTAATATCTCTTCGTTTCCTTGGGATATCCAATGAAATAACACTTGTTGGATTTGGGTCCTAATTTGTCCGAGACTTGACGTCGAACGTAAGACTCACAACCCCAAATCCTTATAAAAGACAGCTGGGCATCTCTCCCAGTCCATATCCTATATGGTGTCTTTATCACAACCTTGGATGGAACTCGGTTGAGTATAAAAGCTGCCGTGTCTAGAGCGTAGCCCCAAAGAGATGTAGGAAGATCTATGTGACTCATCATATACCGTACCATATCTAATAGGGTACAATTCCTCCTTTCGGATACATCATTCCACTGAGGTGTTCCAGGAGGAGTGAGTTGGGATAGGATCCCACACTCAGCTAGATAGTCACGAAACTCATGGCTAAGGCATTCACCACCTCGATCTGATCGAAGTATCTTAATACTCTTGCCAAGCTGGTTTTGTACTTCATTCTTGAATTCTTTAAACTTTTCAAAGGATTCAGACTTATGTGTCATCAAGTACACATAACCATATCTACTGAAGTCATCAGTAAATGTAATGAAGTACCTATAACCGCCTCTAGCAACGACATTGAAAGGGCCACATACATCACTATGTATAAGTCCTAACAAGTCAGTCGCTCTCTCGCTATGTCCACTAAAGGGAGTCTTGTCATCTTGCCCAGTAGGAATGACTCGCATGTCTCATATGATTCAAAATCAAATGAGTCCAGCAAACCATCTTTATGGAGCTGGGATAAGCGTTTGTTATTTATATGACCTAAGCGACAGTGCCAGATATAGGTTTGGTTCATGTCATTTGACTTGAACCTCTTGGTACTTATGTTATAGATAGGGTTCTCAAGGTCTAGAATACAGAGTCCGTTCATCAGAGGTGCACTACAATAGAACATATCATTTAAATAAACTGAATAACATTTGTTCTTTATTATAAATGAAAAGCCTTTCTTGTCTAAACAAGAAACTGATATAATGTTCTTAGTCAAAGCAGGCACATAACAACAATCATCCAATTCTAGTACAAGCCCAGAGGGCAGAGATAGAGAATAAGTTCCTACAGCAACAACTCATGCTCCATTGCCTACTCGTAGGTCCACCTCGCCCTTCGTCAATGCCCTGCTATTTCTCAGTGCCTACACATTAGTACAAATGTGAGAAGCACATCCGGTATCTAATACCCATGATGAAGAAATAGATAGATTGACTTCTATAACATATATACCTGAAGTGGAAGTCTCACTTCTCTTCTTGTTAAGATCTTCCAGGTACACATTGCAGTTGTAACGCCCGCCCTCCCTGCTAACCCTAAGGGACGGGGCTACGATACTCTATGTACATACTACAGCGGAAGACTTAAAATTTATTTTTCTTAACTTAATTAAAACCGAACTACACTAACATGGTTTCATAACATGATAACGAAATAAATAAAAACTTAGTATCAAGTCACTCATATTGTATTACATTTCACAAAACCAAAGCATAGTTCTTAAAGGTTTTAAAGCAGGTTCTTAATTAGTTGCCTAGCCACTGCCACACACATCTTTGTTGCCCCTCTTGCTGCTCCTTTAACTCATCCAGCTTTTTCCTTTATCTGTGGTACAAGGAAAGTAAGCTATGAGCACTCATGGCTCAGTAAGTTTCTTTCCTACTCACTAAAGCCAACAATCAGCACATAATCAAGAATGTATCAACAAGTCATAATCTCAGCTAATCATGGCATAACATAGCATTCTATTCAAGCTTATCATGCATCATAATATAATCACAACAAGTCATGGCATATCAAACATCATCATGGCCGAAACATATACATAGTGCATTGCATAAAACATAGCTAGACATAGCATAACAAACAAGTATCATGGTATATCAAAGCATGGCCGAAACATGTATATCAAAGCATCATAACTATGGCCGAATATGTACATCAAGGCATCATCAAATCCATGGCCGAAATCTATATATATCAAGCATCAACATATCCATGGCCGAAACATGTCTATAAGGTATAGCATGAACATAACATAAACATACCTTATCATGGCATATCATAATCAAGAGCATAGCATGAAACATAGCATAATCAAAAGGTGTATGCAATATGATTTTGGAAAACATGTATCCGAAAAACATGTGTATGTCTCATGATCTTTAAAACCATTCTCTTTTATATGTATATATACTTGAAAATAATCTCAACATAAGGGAGATCCCGGCTATGTACCACTTACATATTGCGCGCAACCTTGTAGGTCCAAGGTAGCAAGTCTTGAACCCTACGAGGCAAACATACTAGGCCCTTAGTCCTAGGGGCACTTAGGAGCCCATCCCTAACGAGGTCCTTAGTCCCCGGGGCGCTTATGGAGCCCACCCTTGGTACAAGCCACTCACACATAAAGTAAAGTACATGTCATACATATCATGTATCATAAAAGCATGCATCACTTAGGCACACATCATAAAAGTATGCATCACTTAGGCATACATCATGTCATAAAAGTATGCATCACTTAGGCATACATCATATCATAAAGGTATGCATCACTTAAGCATACATCATGTCATAAAGGTATGCATCACTTAGGCATACATCATATCATAAAGGTATGCATCACTTAGGCATACATCATGTCATAACAATATGCATCACTTAGGCATAGATCATAAAAACATGCATATCTTAAGCATAAAGCATATCATCAAGCATGCATATTTTATCCACATAGCTTATCATAAAAGCATGCATATTTTAAGCACAAAGCATATCATATCATAAAAGCATGCATATCATATCATCAGTCATAAATCACAAGCATACATATTAAGCATAAGGGTGTATCTTGTGATTATCCTATCATAGGAAACATGGTATCATATTTATCTTGGTTCTAAGCTTCCTAAACCCTTGTGGCCGAAACCCCTTTAGAGCTCAATTTAGGCTAAACACAACATCCAAGCATGTGGTACCTAAATTATCATCATAACATTTTCATAGGAAGCATTATAAACATGATTAACTTAGTTTCTAAGTTCTTCAAGTCCCTAATTTCATGTGGACGAAACCTTAAGGTGTGAAACAAGGTTCCATATGACATAAAAACATAGACAACTTGAAATCATATTTATAACATTTTTACCAAGAAATAAGGTAAACACGTTTGACATATTTGAATTAGTTCCTAAGTTCTTTAAGCCCTTAACATATGTCATGGCCGAAATTTAACAAGTTCTCATTAGGGCTACAAACAAGCATACAAGCATGTGAACTTGGACTAACATTATGTATAAATTCATACAAAGCATCATACAATAGTTATGGCCGAAACATACCCTAGCATCATTTTAGGTCATAAAACAACATATAGCAATTGAACCTTGGCTTTCTACTTATCACATTTCATGTAGGGTGACATGAGCATATTTAATTTAAGTCCTAGGGTCCCTAGGGTGTCTAACCCTCCATGGCCGAGACTTACAATAGTCCTTTTAGATCATGGAAAAATTATACAAGCATGTGACACAATCAATAGGTTATCATATTTTCATAAGAAGCATTTTAACACCTTTGGTTTAAATTCTAAGGCCTCTAGGTCATTTAAACCCTACTTGGCCGAAACTCATCAGTGCTTAAACTTTCTTCAATAACATAAAAAAAAACATGTGAAGTCATACGAGTTTCATAGCATGTGTAAAGACAAGCCTAATGAGTATACATATGAATTGTGTCTTAGGCTTTCTAGGTTTCTTTTTCTCTTTTTCTTTTATTTTTTTCCCATGGCTGAAACCTACCATTCTTTAGCTAGGTTTTTAAGTGGCCTAAAGCATGAAAAATCTAAGTAAGTTTCATTGCAAAAGTTACTACGAAACATATATATAAATTGGTTCATGAGTAAACTAGGACCCCTTGTGGTCATACATGATATATGTTATGCTACTAATTTTTCTACACCCTAATTAAGCATGAGGGCATTAAACAACTTTCATATCTAAACAGCACAGAGGTCTTGAGCATTTTAAAATTTTGTTTAAGCTTTCTAGCTATCCATCTCATCATGGCCGAAAAACCCTAAGAAGGAGTTCATGAAATTCTAGCAATATTCAAGCATACAAATCCTTTAAGATCTTTGTATTCTATAGCATGAACATGGTTTATTTAAATTTAAAGGCCTTCCTAATCCTAAACCCTTCCTTGGATGAAACATATGAGTGTGTTTTCTTTTAGTTTCAAATATCTTCTAAAGAAGAAAAACCAATACATAATCCTTAATATTTCATAGGGAGAACCTTGTACTAGTTGGGTAAAACAATAAATTTCCCTAGCCTCTTAAGAATATTTTTGGCCGAAATTCTAGGATTCAGTACTCCTCTGATCAAGCATCATATAGGTATAAAAGCATGAAGAAGAACCCCTCTACATAGCATAGAAAAATCTATCATATAGTGAAGACTAGTTAAACATCATTAGATTTTGAAAGCTCTTCTTGGCCGAATTTTCTCAAACTTGTTTCTAGGTTTTAAAATCCTCATAAAATCCAAAAAGTACACAAAACGCCTTGTACCACATGTGAGGGGAAGCTTACATCCTTTTCTCTTGTGGATCTAAGGTATGGTGAAGAAGAAATAGTCTCTTCTTCTAGTTCCTTTCCCTTGATTCCTTTGCTAAGTCCTCCTTGTATCTTAGGCTTTCTTAGGGACAAACTTGGCTTTGGGGCCGAATATGGAGGAGAGGGAACTGTGGTGTTCTCGGTGAGGGAGAGGATGAGTGAAAGAAAATGAGAGAAAAATAATTTTCTCTTTTCTTGCTCCCTTTTATGTTAAGGGGGAAGAGGTAGCAAACTTGATTTTTTGCTTTCCTTCTCTCTTAGCCTTTTTCTCTATTTTTATTTTATTTATCTTATTTTCCATTTATTCTCACCATTCATGATAAAATAAGGGGGAATGAATCCCCTTAACTCCTCTTTAAAATTTCGGCAAGATCAAAGAGGAAGAGGGAGAGAAAGGGAGGAAGGCAAGTTGCCTTTCTCTTGCTCTTTTCTTATTTTCTTTTGGCTATCTTTTATTCTCACCTTTATCATGAGTTTCCCTCCTTTGCTATCAATATCTTCTCTCTATCCCAATTGGTTTCTACTAATTAATTCTATGAATTATAATATAAGAGGTTCAAGGTTCAATCCTTGACCATCACTTCTTTTTATTTCATTTTATTTCTTTTTACTTCAACTCACTTCTTATTATTTTTCTAAGGCAAATTCATCATTCTCATATTTATTCTTAAAAGCTTAGTGGGTGTTACAGTAGTTCCTCTTCTAGTGTCCGGTCTGACCGCAGTGGAAGCAGGTAGCATCCTTGGCAACCCCTCCTTTGGGTTTCAGTGCCTTGCCTTTGCACTTGGCTTGGGACTTTCCCTTACCCTTGGGCTTGCCCTTGCCCTTATGATTTTGTACCATCAGAATGGAATTGGGCTTAACCTTCTTAAGGTTGAGCTCAGCAGTTCTTAACATGCTAAGCAGCTCGGGCAATGGCTTGTCAATTTCGTTCATGTTATAATTTATAACGAATTGACTATAGCTATCTAGCAAGGATTGCAAGATCAGGTCAGTGGCCAGCTCTTGGCCAAGAGGGAATCCCAACCTCTGTAGGTTTTCTATGTACCCAATCATTTTGAGTACATAGGGGCCTATGGGAGTCCCATCTTGCATCTTGCACTAAAACAGTGCCATAGAGATCTCGAATCTCTCATTCCTCGCTTGTCCTTGATATAGTTGATGAATATGTTTAACCATATCATAAGCGCCCATTAACTCGTGTTGCTTCTGAAGCTCAGAGTTCATGGTCACGAGCATAAGACATGACACATCTAATGCATCATCTTGATGCTTCTTGTAAGCATCTCGATCAGCTCGCGTGGTAGTGACAGGAGGTGCCTCAGGAATGGGCTGCTCCAGGAGGTACAGTTTTCGTTCCTGTGTGAGAACTATTCTCAGGTTCCTGTACCAGTCCAGGAAGTTAGCTTCATTGAGCTTGTCCTTATCGAGGACAGAACACAGGAAGAAAGAGTTCGTGTTTGACGACATGGTAATCTACAACAGAAAAATGGAAAAAATAAATATCATATTCCAATTAATCATTTAATTAGACCTTTAATTAAATGATGCTCCCACTGAATTATAGAACTTTTATAGAATCAAGTCATGGACGTGGTCAAACCACACCTACTAGATTCTAACCAACTATAATTCATGCGGGACAAGATCCACATCATAATACGCCCTGAGTTAGCTTTGGCTAAATCACCCAAGACTTAGTATGATCGGTAGGTAACTAATTACCAATTATATCTCTATGCAACTCTTGTTTATAGAATCAAGATCAGCACATATATTAAAACTTGAGTTAGCTTTGGCTAAATCGCCCAAGAATTAATATAAATGTGATTTTGACCTATCTACCAACCATTGGAAAATGCCTATAGTTAAACTCGATCCAATTGAGTTAACTAGTTACTCAATCTAATTGAGTTGTACTCACTCATTCGTTGATAGGCGGGACCAAGATTGTCCCTCCGCACCCTACCAAGATAATATGCGTTGCTCTGCTTTGGCAGATTCAACAACAACATGTGATCGAGGTAGTGATGGGTATCACAACATGGTAGGCATTTCGAGTTGACGTGATTGAGATCTAATCTAATCGACAATGTGTATCATGTACGCGATTTAGATCGAATCTAATCGTTAAGGCACTAATTAATTACTAATCTAGCATGCATCACATACACACACACAAGAAATTAATTAAATTTTATGATTAGTCATGGCCCTATTACGATCTTCTCAAGCCAATGAGAAGATCGGATGGTCAACCTAGGGTCAACAGCTTCCTCAAGCTCCTCCCTTTGACCGTCATGTGTTGCTCGCACCCTCCTCGTAACTCCGTCTCGAGTGGACCTTCCACCACTCCAATTTTGTACATTACAAAAGGTGAAACTCGAGTTACATTCGAGTCTAAAAACTATTTTACAATAGGAATATAAATAGAAGGGCACGACGCGCAGGTCGCGAATAAAGTGCAACACGCACAAACACACAAAATGACGCACATGCCATATTATGAATTACAACACATATTTCCAATCAAATTGGGTTCTTTGGGCCATGACCATCACAAAATGATACATAATTCTAAATTATGTGATTTCCATAAATTTCTGTAATTTTTTAAATATTTTTACAATTTTATGAGTCGCAACTTCTCGGCGGTCCCGATTAGCGATTTTCGGGCGTGATCACGGAACAAAGCCCCTTGCGGGGTTAGGGCCAGCACCCCTACTTGCGATATAACCATCGCGAGTATTCCTAAGTGATCCTACAGTGCCTTATGTCACTGTCCCAAAATATTTTGGGCGAGACCTTGCCGATTCGAAAGGTGTTTCTCGGTAGTCGAAGCCTACAAGCGTTCAAACACTTGTTGCTTCGCTTCTACGAGAAAAATACCAATAAAATACATAAAAATCATAAAATTATAGAAAGTTACAGAACTGATATTTTTCATAAAAATACAAAAGAAATTCGTACACGCTTCGCACGTGGCTCTGATACCACTGTTGGGTTTTTCGGGCCGCAAAAACTATTTTTTGCATTGCGAAAACCCCGAATCCAATGCCATCGGATCCATGCGAAGTTATAAAACAAAATTTTTCTACATGTACGAGTTTCTCTAACCTAGATCTACACTAGATCTACAAAGAAAAAGAGTTTACCCTTGATGCGATGCCCTTCTCAAATCCCGCTCGTCTAAGGTTCGTCGGATCTCAAGGTTGTCAAGTGTATAACCCTCTATGTGTATCCACACGAAAAAATCGATGGAGAGAACCTCTAAAGATATGCTAGCAACCTTAGAGGATCAGCAATGGTGGAGGAGAGGGAGAGAAGAAAGGTAGAGAGGAAGAAGAAGGAGGTTACCAAAACCAAATGAAACTCACCATTGAGTTAAGTGGCCGACCACCTTTTTGAGGCTTATAAACCTCCATGGGATTTCAAGAGTCACAAATCTTGATCTCCCTCATGAGGTGGCACATACATGTGCTAGCCTTGATGATGTGGCACATCATCATTAGTCCACTTAATGCCAACTCACAATTGAGGTGGCAATGGTCAAGTCAAACTTGACCTTTCATCTTCCTCTCAAGTCAAGTCAAACTTGACCACTTCTCTCCCATGGTTGATCAAATCTAACCATTGGTTCATGTCAATTTTAATTTAATGAATCTCTATTCATTGAATTAAATTGGCTCAATGAGTCTAAGTCCAAATTAGACTCATTTAACACATGAACCAAATTGAGTCCAACTCAATTAGTTTACTTTGGATTACTCTTAATCCAATTTGGTTCATCACATGAACATAATCCTCTTGGTTCATCATATGAACCTAATCTCCATCTAATCACTCTTTGTGTGATCCTATAGGTTCTTGTAACGTTGGCAATGCTCCTAAACCCGTTTAGAAGCATAAGTAATGAGCGGTATCTAGCAACACATCATTACTACCCAAATTACAAGAATGTTGAGATCCAACATCATCTTGTGACTACTAGTTGTGGCCCTTCACAATATATGACAAGTGACCTTCTATCCTTTACATCTAGATTGATCAATATGAGGCATAGACCGTGTCATCCTATAATCAATCTAAATCTTGAATATGAAGTAGACTCACTCAATCAAATGAGCTCAACATCTCATATTGACTCATTTGGGCATGGCCATGCACTTAGTGGTATCACTCTATCAAGAATAATGATGTCACTCCCATCATATAGGAGGGATAGATCCCATCTACATCACTCACATCCCTCTGCATAATTTGTTATATACCCAGTAATCGCCTTTATAGTCCACCTATTTACAGGTGACGTTTGACGAAGCCAAAGTATGTAACTCCTTATGTAGGGAACCATGGTAACTTCAGGTCCAAGGACTAATAGTCATACTAATAGCCACATGAGAAAGTATATGACACTCATATAACGATCCATGATACTTTCTCATGGCGGGTCATTTAGTATACATTCACCAATGCATACCCATGTGTCAACTTGATATCTCCATATCCATGACTTGTGAGATCAAGTCATCGAGTTGACCTACGTGCTAGTCTCGTTGCATTAACATTATTCCTGAATGTTAATACTTGACTAGGAATGATTAAGAGTAGTGTTCCCTATATCATGTCACTATCGATTCAACCAATCGATTGATATAAGTAAGAACCTTCTACTCAAGGACGCTATTATACTTAGTTATTTGACACCAATACAAGTAAACATAATAACCATAAATAAATGCCTTTTTATACATAAGAAATATGATACAATGAGTTCATACAATAATCATCAAATGATTGGCTCTAGGGCTCTAACTAACACATATGCATCCATCCAAATGCAGCATATAAATGCAACAAACACAATCAGTAAATGCATAAATACATATGATGCCAATGACATGGTCACCCCTGACTCCAATCAGCCATCTCACACACAATGGTGAGACCGAGTGGGTAGGGTTGTGACAACCGTGTACTTTTCCGTCACTGCTCCTGATGAGTGACCGAGTAGATGGGATGCTGTCGGACTACACCTATTCTCCTACCCCAAATCATAAGTGGGGGAGCACAATGCTCTCAACTCCCGATACACGATGACAGGGAGGAATCTCAGCCGGCTACCACGCTGCGTCACACTACCCATGAGCGGACCAACGGAGCCAAACAAAGTCCAACTTTCTGCCGGCTACCACACTGCTATACTAAACCAGCGGAGCATAACAGAGTAGAACTGTCTGCCGGCTACCACGCTGAGTCACCAGACCAGCGGAGCCTAATAGCAGAACTGCCACATACCTGCCTGATATTCCACTAACCCATGGGTGGTGGTGTGTGCAGATCCATGTAACTGGCGATGTGCTCAACAATAATGGAGCTGACTATCGCACAACATGAAATAATGCGAGATGATGCATGACACTAAGCATGGCAATATCCTGAACACCATAGCAATATCCATATATATATATAATGTGTACCATAGAGCAATAAACCAAATCAAAGGTACACAGATCAGATAAGGTATAAAACCTAGATCCTGAACACAATAAACACATGGTCATGTCACTACCCCCAATAAGCATGTATAATCAGGTAGGTACTATCATGAAGTGCATAATAAGTAAACAAAACAAGCATGTAACAGGTATCGGGTAGTGACCAACCGAAGCAAAGACAAACATAATCATTACTAAAGGTTATAACCTACAAAACATATCAACATGACATTATCAAAGATAAGTCAAGGTACCCGCCTCAAATAGCTGGTCCAATCTAGTCATGTCCAACGTCGAGAAGCTCATCTCGAATTAAAGTCCTGTAATACATGATATACAGATTTAGCTAATTTCATATAAATAAATTAGCTAAATTAAATCCTCGAGAAGCTAACATAAATCCAGGTCCAATTATAAATCCTAATTGGATCATCTAACTCCTCAATCGTATCTTAACCAATTCATAAGAACTCACCCAAATCCAAGATGATCGCTGATGGCTCACGGTCGAAGGGGTTCCCTGCCCAAAACAAAATGACCGGTGTTGTGGATCGCCAGTGAACAGTGTTGGCCAAGCTACAAAGACTGGTAGGCAAAAATGAAATACAATTTTCTTTTTCAAAAAGGAATCCCTTGCTCGATTGGTAGTTTCACCAATTCAGAGCGGCCTCGGTCTAATAATAATTGTAGGATTGATGTCCACTAGAGGGGAGAGTTGAATAGCGCTCGTGACTTTCACGTTAGTTTTAAAACAAAAATCGAAGAGATAAGGGTAGCGGAATAAAGATAGAAATGAAAAGCAAACAACACTAACACACTAAGATTTACTTTGTTCAGAGTCTGTGATGACTCCTACTTCAAGGCCCGCGATTGTCGACGCTTTTGTTGAACAATCACTATCAATTTAGAAAGTTACAATAATGATTACAATTAAGCAATTAACTTTAACAATAACAAATAATATCGACAACTTGGAGAATCAGATCTTGAACGTGGTTGTCATCGAAGCAGCTTTTGGGTGTCGTAAAGGCTTTATCAGAGCAGCGTATAGAGAAGTTGCTTATAATGTCGTTATGAAGCCACTAGTCGAAGGATTCTTTTATAGCCAGTTCCAGGCACCTAGATCCCCTCCCGGGTGCTTGGACTGTGCTGACATGGTGTGCTCTCGTCGAAAGTTGATTAGCAAAGGTTATCCACCTCCAGGCACCCAGACCGTGATGCAAGTCCAACCAATCCTCATTCCCTAGCTTGACGAATAGATGATATTTGGCTGTTCGGGCACTTAATGCGCGTAGATTATATATGTTATTTTGTACTATTTAACACACATCTACTTATATTTTATGTTTATGATCTATGTGTTTTGTACCTTTTTCTATCATATTTTATTATAAGTACTACTTTGTGTCCAGAGATCTGCTCGGTGTTTGTTTTAACTTTTAAGAGCAGTTTGGAGCAAAAAGAATGCTAAAGATGCAAATGAAGATCAATGGAAGCAAGGATTGGAGTGCCAAAGTCATTTTAAAACCAAAATGGACCTGACCATGCTTTAAACCATGGCCAAGGAACAAGAAAAGACACTGGTTATGCCAAATGGCATGGCAAGGAAGTGAACTCAACAGTTTTGAAGACTAGGCCATGCCTCAAAGCACCGCCAGAAGCTTTCCATGCCATCATCCAGATTTAAACTAGGCTTGGTCGTGCCTTGAGGCATAGCTATACACTTGAACCAGCAGTTTTGAAGAGTTGGCCGTACCAATTGGCACTACCTAGAAGAAGCAAAGCAAAGTTGCTCTAGTTTAGCCGTGCCAAACGACATGGCCTAGCCGTGTGGACAAAGCCAAACTGGCTTTGGTCATGCCTTAAGGCACGCCCAAGAAGCCAGCAGTAGTGAACGGGCCATGCCATTTGGCACTGCCAAGCTGTAACGACCCGCCTTCTACTAACTAGGCTGTAAGGCCGGACCGTCACATTATGCTGTGCTAAGCTATATCCATGACCATCACTAAGTGTAGGTGCGGAAGCTGTACTAAATAAAACTTGGCTAAACTATTATCATTTCTTTATTCTATATATGCTATGGGGTGTAATCAAAACTATTCATGTCATATATTACATTCCCCATGGTCAAGGAACTGGAATAAGGGGTTTCCAGCTGCTATCAGGCTTCCCAATCGATCGGTGGATCGATTGGAATGGTCTAATCGATCCAGTGATCGACCCAGCAAGCTACTGTATGCGGAACTTAGGTTGGATCGATCCAGTGATCGATTCAGCATGCTACTGTGCTCGGGCAATATTCTGGATCGATCGGCTGATCGATCCAGTGATCGATCCCAGGGCTTTCTGTTCGTGACAGAAGGCATCCGGATCGATCGGCTGATCGATCCAGGAGCATACTATTCGCGGTACGAACTTCTCAATCGATCGGCTGATCGACTGAGAAGCCTCCAATCGATCGGCCGATCGATTGGGGTTTCTGATTTCGTACCATAAGTCTGATTTCAGCACTGTTTCGTGCCAAATTCACACACACAAGTTCTAACATGACTATAAACATCCCAATAACACTAACTGACATTCTAAGCAGGAACACTAACAATCTAAACAGGTCTTTCATGATTCGTAGCATTAAAATAACTGAAATGAGGAAAGTAACAATTTAATAAAATGCTAAGGTTTCAGATTTATTTCTAGTTTCTCCAAGGTCTTTATTCCAGGTTCCATCCACACACATCTTCATCATTGCATTGACCTCCAGCCTCCGCTAGTCCATTTTTCCTTTACATTTATCTGCAGTATAAGGAAAATAGTATCTATAAGCTTGAGAGCTTAGTAAGAAACCATCTACCTCACTAAAACATGCATACGATGCAATTTATGTTTTTAAAACATGCTATTTGAAATACATACTGAAAATGCTAAGCATGGCATGGCATACAACACATAGGACTAAGAAACTGATCATGGCAATAAGAGCTAATCATAAACTATCATGTTGTATCAACAGAAAACTAAACTGATACAAAAGCTGAGTTAGGCTATTACTATTCTGATGCTAAAGCTGTCCTGAATTCACATAACTATTTTTGTGAAAGCTTGAAAACTATATATATATATATATATATATATAATAGATGAAAATACTAGTTATGCTGCTGATGGGCTCGGCATCTGTACATGCTATGCGCGCATCCCTAACTAGACCCGGGTTTGCAAGTCCCGAATTTAGTAGGGTTACTAGGTTATCTGAATCTAGGGACGACTATGGGAGCCCAACCCAAAGGATATCTAATCCAGTACAGTGTCACTGCTAAAAGTAAAATACTGAACATAGCTAATATTTCTTGTCTTGCTTTTACTAGGTTATCTAAACCTAGAACTAGGTTGTCTGAACCTAGAGGCGACTGTGGGAGCCCACCCATTGGACCGTAGTCCATATAATAGCTGTAGCAAGACTAATAAGCTGTAAAATGCTTCTATTGCATTTATCTAAACCAGTAAAATGCTTAAGTTGCATTTTAACTGTGCTAATAATTTAATCGAACACTTGGTATGCGTTAATTCGCATCCCTTGTTCCGAAAACCTACATACTACTAAACTGAAGCATGAAATTCATACGAAAGCTACTTATACTGTAGGTGAGGGGTTTCTTACCTCCTGTGCTAGTTTTCTTACGATTCTAATCGCTAGATTTCCGGTGGAGACGATCTTCTCGACGGTTCCCTCGCGTCTACGTGGTCCTCTCGCGAAGGGAAGCGTCCTCGTGTCAGAGTCATCACCGGAAGGTGCTCCTAGAGCCCTTAGGCTTGGTGCACCGAGAGAGGAAGAGGAGAGGGAGGGGGCGGCGTGAGGTTAGGGTGAGGAGGAGGAAGATCACGAATAAAATCCAACCCCACTTAATAATTTTCTATTTATATCAAGTGGTTAAATTCACCCAACTCAAATATAAATATAATTGTTTCCCTTTTCTTTCAGCACGGCCCTGCTGGGTTCACTTGGTTACTAGAGTCCGCTATAAGTTGTAGGACCCAATAGGTCTCGGGTTCAATTCCCGCGTAGGCTATTTTCGTTTTCTATTTATTTTTGCTACTTCGGCTATTCTAAAAATTCTATAAAAATATCCTAAAATTCCATAAAAATACTAGGATATTTCTAATAATTATTTTGTGAATTTTCAGGCGTTACAATCCCCCATACCTTATAAAAAGTTCATCCTCGAACTTAGAATAACTCTGGGTACTTCTATCTCATACTGGCTTTTGTCTCCCAAGTTGCCTCTTCTGCTGTGTGACTTTACCAAATTACTTTCACTAATGGTACTTTCCTGTTCCGCAATTTCTTGACTGCTCGGTCTATTATCTGAATAGGCCGACTGTCATAGCTGAGGTCTTCGCGGACTTGTACCAGCTGGGGCTCAATCACCTGGGTGGCATCTGGGATATGCTTCTTCAGCATAGAGACATGAAATACATTATGGATGGCTGACATCTCCTGTTGTAGCTCTAGCTCATATGCTACCTTGCCAACTCTTCTGGAGATAAGATATGGTCTTACATATCTGGGACTTAGTTTGCTCTTCTTCCCAAAACGCATTACTCCCTTCATGGGAGCCACTCTGAGGAATACTGTATCCCCAACTGAAAATTCTAGGGGTCTGCGCCGTGTATCAACATAGCTCTTCTGGCGGCTCTGAGCTGTCTCTATCCTCTAGCGGATCTGCTGTATAGCTGCTGTGGTGTCTGCTACTAGATCTGTCTGAAGTTCTAGTTCTTTCTGTTCACCACTCTCATACTAGCAGATTGGAGATCTACACCTCTGATGTGCGTAGATTATATACTCTTTTATGCACATTTACATATTTTGAGCATGCTTGATCTATGCATTTTTATACTTCCAGCTTTCCTTTTAGCATATTTACTCTTTTGGTTCGGAGATCTGCTTTTTGTGCATTTTCTGTACACAGGAGTCGATTTGGTGAAGAATCTACATCTTTGGGCATGCATTGGAGGAAGCAAAGGGAGAAAGCACCGGGCCGTGTACCTCACACGGCCCTGCACTGGTATGGAGCTCGGGCCGTGTGGAGTTTGGCACCAACAGAAGAGGAAGATGACATGGCCGTGTGAACCTCGCAGTGTCAAGAAACCTACAGGCGAAGCCTTACATGGCGTGTGGATCTACAGTGTGAGATTTCGAGACCAAGCGGTGTGGCCGTGTGCACCACCGTGTGAGAGAGACCAAGCGGGATGTGGTCGTGTGCACCACATGGCGTGTAGCATTTCCAGAGAGAAGGGTTCACACGGCCGTGCAGCTTTGGCAGAGAGGGAACTGGACATGGCCGTGTGAATCTCACACGGCCGTGTCACGGGGCCGTGTGGCGCCTGATTCCCTCCTCTATTTAAACCCTTCTTCATGAATTGAAAGGGGATCTCTCCCCCTTTGGGAGAAAGCAAGATTTGGTGGTTTCCTCCCATTCTTGGGAGGATTTCTGGGCTATTCTAAGGGAGATCTCGACGATTTTGACTCCGGAGCGAGGTTTGAATCCGAAGACGAGACTTCTTCATAGATAAGTTTTCTCTTTCCCCCTCTTCTTGATTTATGGGATTGGGGATTTAAGAAATGCTTGTAATCTCTATTTCTTCGGGTTTTCTTCCTCGATTCATGGAGTAGATCTTGTATTCTAGGATTAAGGGAGTATTTGTATGATGGATTGATGTATTCTCTTATGGATTTGCCATTTTCTTGTTTCAATGACATTGTCTTGCTTGTATCAATTAGATCTTGAATGATTAATAATGATTTGTGCTTAATTCTCATTCTTGATTGATTGTTTGGATTTCTTGTGGACTTTGTAAAGATAAACTCTCACTCGATCATCCGAGGGATCCACGTGACAGGTGCAAGCCCGTGTAAGGACGTTTGAGAGATAATCTTGAAGAGGAAATGGGAATATTCAAGAGAGTAGGATGGATCTTGTGATTAGTTTCTTGTATCTTGATAGATTAATAAGTTGTGGGCTTCTATGTTGATATCCGAGGAAGGCATAGTAATAGGTGCACTTCTGTGTAAGGACAACGTAGGTTCATGTCTAATTAATCCTATTTAGATACATTTCTCAGTCCTTAGCCGGTTGTCTATTGCAAGAGAGAACCGGCAACTTTCTACATGTTTGGCAATTGAGGGATAAGAATTGGTGAACCATTTACATTCAAGAAATCTTACAAAGAAACCGAAACTCCTAGAATCTCCCTTTAGCATAATCTAAAACACTAGACTCTTGTTTGTTGATCTTTAAGATTAGATTTGTTTACCTTTACTTTGCTTTTGAAACGATTGGATAGTTGCTTAGCTAATTCGCATTGAGACATTTCTAGTGCTTATTCCAGTCCCTGTGGATACGATAATCTTTTATATTACTTGCGACATTTCCGTACACTTGCGGAGAGCGAACAAGTTTTTGGCGCCGTTGCCGGGGATTGCGCTATAACATTAGGAATTATCAATTGAGTTAGACTAAACATAACATTTGTTTTCCTTTCATATTGCATAGTTGTAACTAATCAGTAGATTTCTGTTTTTACTTTCTTGTATAACTTTCACTTCTTGTTAATTCTTTTTGTACAAATTCAATTCTGCATTTTTGATCCATCTTTTTTTTTCTTCTTTTCTTTTTGTGTCGAATTGCCATCTGCTATCTTGTTCTTGTGTATGCGAAGATCTAACTTTGCAGGGGAATTCTTTCCTTTTGACCTTGAGATTGATAGAACTTTCCATAAAAGAAGAATTCTACAAAGGCAAATCGAAGAACAAGAATATCTAAACATGGTGTGTAAGTCACTAGGAGATTATGGAGCTCCGAAGTCTGCAAAACAAATGGGAGCAATTGTTTACCCTAACATACAAGCAAGAAATTTTATACTAAAACCATCTTTTATTTCCATGGTTCAGAAAACTTAGTTTGGAGGATTGGAGATTGAAAATCCTTATTCCCATTTGATGGAGTTTTATAGATATTGTTGTACTTTGAAATATGAAGAAGTTTCATCTGATATTATTCAGCTGCTTGTTTTTCCTTTTAGTCTGAAGGGTGTTGCAAAAAGATGGTACAATTCTCTAAAGTCTCAAAGTATTAGAACATGGGATGAGTTAGAGCAAAAATTCCTTGACCAGTATTTCCCTCCAAGGAAAACTACTTATTTGAGAAGTCAAATTTTAAATTTTAAGCAATTGGAAGGAGAAAAATTGTACCAAGCCTGGGAAAGATATTCTTCTCTTCTGCAGTTATGTCCACATCATGAAATTGAGAAATGGTTAATTATGCATCTGTTCTATGTTGGGCTTTCTTTCTCAAATAAGAATCAACTGGATTTAGCATCTGGAGGATCATTTTTGAACAAAAGTCTAGAAGAAACTTTTGAGATAGTTGGCTGAATCACGCAAAATTCCAATGATTGGGCAGAGCAAGATAGTTCATTCTTGACAATGGATTTTATTAGAGGAAAGGATGATGTTGAAAAAGGGCTTATCTTGAATCAAAGTGACTTCCAAACATTATTTCCTTGGTGTTGTGCATCATTATCAAAAACATTTGGCGAAAAAGCATTTTCAACAGAAAAGGGGGTATGTCTTGGTGATCATAAGGAGGCAGATCTGTCTTTAGACAATGAAGAGTTGTTAGAAGAAAGCTTGGCTGAGGAGGAGACAATGTTGATAGAACAAGAGCCAGTTTTTCCAGAAATAGTACCACCTCAACTTGAACTTAAACCATTACCCCCAAATCTTAAGTATGAATTTCTTGGGCCGAATTCTACTTATCCAGTTATAATTAATGCTCAGTTAAATGAGTTTGAAACAAAGAGACTGTTGGATGAGTTAAGGTTGCATAGAAAGGCCATTGGATATACAATAGATGATATAAAAGGGATTAGTCCATCTCTCTGTATGCATAGAATTTTACTTGAAGAGGGGTACAAGAACTCAATTGAGCATCAAAGGAGACTAAATCCAAATTTAAAAGAGGTAGTAAACAAGGAAGTGATTAAACTACTTGATGCGGGGATTATTTACCCAATTTCGGATAGTGCATGGGTGAGTCCAGTCCACGTGGTTCCAAAAAAAGGAGGGATGACTGTTATCAAGAATGAAGAAGATAAGCTTATTTCAACACGAACAGTGACGGGGTGGCGAATGTGCATTGATTATCGGAAGTTGAATAAAGAAACAAGGAAGGATCATTTCCCTTTACCATTTATTGATGAAATGCTTGAAAGATTGGCTAAACATTCTTATTTTTGTTACTTGGACGGATATTCTGGATTTTTTCAAATTCCGATTCATCCTCAAGACCAGGAGAGGACTACTTTTACTTGTCCTTATGGTACTTTTGCCTATCGTCGGATGCCATTTGGGCTTTGTAATGCTCCAGCCACTTTTCAGAGGTGCATGATGGCAGTTTTTTCAGATTTAATAGAGAAAATTATGGAAGTTTTCATGGATGACTTCTCAGTTTATGGGAATGACTTTGATTCTTGTTTGTCAAATCTTTCTACTGTTCTAAAAAGGTGTGAAGATACAAACCTAGTGTTGAACTGGGAAAAATGTCATTTTATGGTTAAGGAAGGAATAGTTCTGGGGCATAAAATTTCAGAGCGTGGTATTGAGGTAGATCCAGCAAAAGTGGAAGTAATAGACAAATTACTCCCACCCATCAATATAAAAGGAGTTAGGAGTTTTTTAGGACATGCTGGCTTCTATAGACGCATTATTAAGGACTTTTCAAAGATTTCCAAGCCATTAACTAATCTGTTGATTAAAGATGTTGAGTTTTGTTTTGATAGCGAATGTATTGAAGCCTTCAATAAAATTAAGAGTGCTCTTACAACAGCTCCAGTCATTCAAACACCTGATTGGGATCTTCCTTTTGAAATAATGTGTGATGCTAGTGATTTTGCTGTAGGAGCAGTTTTGGGACAGCGAAGAAATAAGATTTTGCATGCGATCCATTATGCAAGTAAAACACTTGATGCAACCCAAGTAAACTATTCTACTACAGAAAAAGAGTTATTGACAGTGGTATTTGCTATTGATAAATTTAGATCTTATCTAGTGGGATCAAGAGTAATAGTATATACTGATCATGCAGCTATCCGGTATCTACTTGGAAAGAAGGACGCTAAACCTAGGTTAATCAGGTGGATTTTACTTTTGCAAGAGTTCAACCTTGAGATTAGGGATAAGAAAGGAGCTGAAAATGTAGTAGCGGATCATTTGTCTAGAATATCTCAAAAGTCAGAAAATGAGGTGGATGTTGATTTGCCTATTGATGACATATTCCCGGATGAACACTTACTAGCCTTATCAAGTGTGAAAACTCCTTGGTACACAGATTTTGTGAATTTCCTTGCTAGTGGAGTGTTACCTCCGGATTTTTCTCATCAACAAAGGAAAAGTTTTTTCACGGAAGTTAGGTATTATATATGGGATGAACCACTATTGTATAAGTAGTGTAGTGATATGATTTTTTTGAAGATGCATACCTAAAGAAGAGATTAAGGATGTACTTGATCACTGTCATTCATCGTCATATGGAGGACATTCAGGTATTTCCAAAACAACATCTAAAATTTTGCAAGTTGGATTTTATTGACCAACTCTATTCAAGGATGTAAAGGAGTATGTTCAATCATGTGATAGGTGTCAAAGAACAGGGAACATCACAAAACAGCATGAAATTCCATTAAATTACATGCTTGAAGTTGAATTATTTGACGTGTGGGAGATTGATTTTATGGGACCATTTCCATCCTCCTATGGAAATAACTATATTTTAGTTGCAGTTGATTATGTGTCAAAGTGGGTGGAAGTAGTGGCATCTCCTACGTGCGATGCGAGAGCAGTTATCAAATTATTTAGGAGTATTATCTTTCCAAGATTTGGGTTGCCAAAAGGTCATTAGTGATGGAGGATCACATTTTATAGAGAAACAGTTTGAAAACTTACTTAGAAGATATGGAGTGAAGCATAAAGTAGCAATACCTTATCATCCTCAAACTAATGGGCAAGCTGAGATATCTAACCGGGAAATTAAGTCCATATTGGAAAAGACAGTATCTACTTCAAGGAAGGATTGGGCGTTGAAACTAGATGATGCTTTATGGGCATATCGAACTGCTTATAAAACTCCTATTGGGATGACCCCATTTCGATTAGTTTATGGTAAGCCTTGCCATCTTCCAATTGAACTAGAACATAAGGCTTATTGGGCAATTGCAAATTTGAATATGGATTTTAAAGAAGCAGGGGAGAAAAGGAAGTTTCAGTTGAACGAACTTGATGAATTAAGGATGGATGCATATGAGCATGCTAAATCTTACAAAGAAAGGACAAAGAAATGCCACGATCAACACATTCTTCGTAAAGACTTTAATGTGGGAGATTTGGTTTTGTTGTTCAATTCAAAATTAAAACTCTTTCCTGGGAAGCTTAAGTCAAGGTGGACGGGTCCATATGAGGTAAAGAAGGTTTATCCTTTTGGAGCTGTAGATATTTGGAACAAAGATTTTGGGATAATTAAGGTAAATGGTCAACGACCGAAAAAATATATTCATGGCACGAAAATAGAAGAGGTACAAAGGTTGTATTTTTCTGAACCTCGCCCTCCAGATTGAATTCTTTTAGCTAGTATAAATTCATTTTGTTGGTTTTTACTTGTTTTTGATTTTTGTTTTCAGGATTAGATGCAAAACAAAGCCCGGCCGTGTTCTATACACGACCTGGCAAAGGTTGCAGCGAAGGGAAGTGCTGGGGCCGTGCCACCTGAACACGGCCGTGTAAGGAATCCCGAGGAGAAAGATGAATAGGCCGTGTCCCAGACACGGCCGTGCGAAGAAATCCCCGAAAGAAGAGGTTTGGGCCATGTCTCAGACACGGCCCGTGTCTGGAATCCAGAGAAGAAAGGGAAGGGGGCCGTGTCACAGACACGACCGTGCAATGAGAAATGATCATGGCCGTGTGATATCACACGGCCTGATCCACATCTTCTTAAGGAATTAGGGCACGGGGTGGGGGCGGCACACGGCTGTGTACCGCCGCTTGCTCTTTTTCCCTATCTCCCCATTTCTAAAGGATTGAATTACTTCTTCCAATTTTTCCTTCTCATTCTTCTTTAGGAGATTTGATTTTCTTCCATGGAAAACGTGATTGAGGAGACTTCGGCCACAAGAAAAGGGAAGGAGAAGGTGGGTGCAAGAAAGGAGAGGAATGTTTGCTTTAAAGGTATTTCTAATGACTTTGGTATTGTTTTCTCTAGTGATGAGCAACGGTATAGATATTCGTCCTTATGTAAACGACCTCTTTTAGGCACTAGGTTTCTTGATGTTGAAACTTTAGAAACTTTGGGGTTTAAAGATGATTTAGTTTGGCTATTTGAAAGGATAGGATGGAGTGGTTTAGTGAACATGAGATATCCTACTTATCCTAGAATTGTTTTTAAATTTTTAAGCTCAATAGAAGTTGATAATGTTCAAGGAGGGGGGAAGTGTAAATTTCGGTTGTTTAATGAAAATTATGAATGGACGTTGAGAGATTTTAATACTTGTTATGAGTTTCCAAAGAATGATGTGTGTGTGATTTTGCCCCAATTTGAGAATTCACATTTTTGGCAACAAATTTCTGAACAACCGTTATTTGATCCTCACAATTCCAGAGTTTGCCAAATTATCAATCCTATTTTTAAATATGCTTATTTGGTCATGAAAAACACTATATTTGGAAGGGAGGACAGAGAGGGATCGGTAAGACTAGTAGATTTGTATTGTTTGTGGGCAATAGTCGAAAATGTTCCAATTAATTCTGGTTATTTCTTTCTTAGACATTTGGTAAAATTAGGGAAATCAAATTCTACCACACCTATTATTTTGGGGGGATTACTTACTCAATTGGCCTTAGTACTAGGATGTGAATTGAGTGAATTAGAGGTGGTGGAGAGTTTTTGTATGTTGGATTTCAATTCATGTTTAGCAATGAAAATGATTAAGCATGAAGAGCATGGATTTAGTTTAGTCATTAAAAATGGTTTCCCTTTAAAATTGCCCAATCACGATTTTACTACAATTCATAATAAAGAGAATTGGTGTTTAAAGTTAGCTAGGCAACAATCTAGAGCTTTGTCAACTTTTACTCAAAAAAATGTTTCTAAGGGTAACCAAGAGATTCATAGTTTTATGTTTCAATAACTTAATTCTGCTTTAAAGAATATTCATAGTGATTTAGATTCAACTAATGAATTTCTTGAAGATAAGAAGCTTATGGAGGAGGAACTGTTTAAAAAGCTACAAGATTGTTTCAAGAGTGAAAGAGAATTGTGTGATAAGATTTCTAGAATGATGAATGCTTATAGGGCTAAAATGGAATTTCATGAAGATCTTAGAGGTTGTATGAGATTTGTGCAGGATGATATTGATAAATTGTTTGAATATCATAATTTTTTCAGAAACGAAGTTAAATGGTTTGTTAAAGATTTTGCATCTTCCTTCCCTGATTTTCCTGATCTTCCATCTCCTCCACCATACTGATTTCATCGGGACGATGAAAAGTTTAAGTCGGGGGGGGGGGGTGTCATGTATTGTTTAGTTTGGTTTTCAGTTTTTAGTTTTTGTTAGTTTTTCATGTTGGTTCTTATTTTCATTGCTTGTTGCTTTATTTTGCTTGTGTTTGTTTTGGAAATAATCATGGCAAAATATTTTGAGAACATCAAAACTTCACTTATATGCTTTCTTGGATTCAAGTGAAATGTTAGCACGATTATTGTCTTGATTCATGATGTTCGAATGACGCTAGTAGTAAACTTTGTGTAGTTCTTTTTTCTATCTTGGGAAGCATTAATAAGCTAAGAATCTTATGGTGATGAGTTTTAGTTTTGGTTCAACCTTAAGGATTTTATCTTCACTACACTTGTGCTTGATGCTTGAATAGTTGATGTCATTGAAATAGTCATGATTCATCTTGTTTGTTTAGTACTTGGTTTCCATGGTGATTTCTCAACTTTCATTTTGGTTACTGGATGAGGCTCAAATCATTAAAGCTCATTTGGAAAAATCTAAATATCCCAACATGTGTGCTAAAGGTACATTTGTGAATAAGTTTTGCACAATGCAAACACTTATAAAAAAAATAAATAAATAAATAAATAAAAGAATAATAGGGGATATAAAAAACAGTTGTCATGAGTGGAATCTAGCAAGTCACCCCTTTGAGACCGAGTTAGGTTACTAGGGAAATGACTGTTTAGCTTCTCTTGAGATTGAGCACACCTTTGAGACCTTGGGTTAGTTGAGAAATATGAACCAAGTGAATGGTGAGTAAGTACCTATCACTGGTTACTTGTCTTTCACTGGGAACACTAGGAATTCAAATTTGATGATGACTTGACTAGGACATGGATTGAAACTTGAAGGGTGTTGAGTTACTTTTACACTGCGCACAAGATTCTTATGCTTGAACCACACTTTACTTGTTTCCATGATCATGCTTGTTAATGAAACTTTTTGATAGAGTTAGGAAAGTGCACTGGGTTTTATGAATGTGTTGTAGAACATATGAATTTAGACTGCAGCATTTTGCTTGAGGACAAGCAAAGGTTTAAGTCTGGGGGTGTGATGTGCGTAGATTATATACTCTTTTATGCATGTTTTTACGCACATTTACATATTTTGAGCATGCTTGATCTATGCATTTTTATACTTCCAGCTTTCCTTTTAGCATATTTACTCTTTTGGTTCGGAGATCTGCTTTTTGTGCATTTTCTGTACACAGGAGTCGATTTGGTGAAGAATCTACATCTTTGGGCATGCATTGGAGGAAGCAAAGGGAGAAAGCACCGGGCCGTGTACCTCACACAGCCCTGCACTGGTATGGAGCTCGGGCCGTGTGGAGTTTGCCACCAACAGAAGAGGAAGATGACATGGTCGTGTGAATCTCGCACGGCCGTGTCAAGATTTGAAGCCTACCAGAGCAGAAGCCTTACATGGCCGTGTGGATCTACACGGCCGTGTGAGATTTCCAGAGACCAAGCAAGTTGTGGCCGTGTGCACCACACGGCCGTGTGAGATTTCCAGAGACCAAGCAGGCTGTGGCCGTGTGCACCACACGACCGTGTAGCATTTCCAGAGAGCAGAAGGGTTCTGGCCGTGTGGAGACACACGGCCGTGCAGCTTTGGCAGAGAGGGAACTGGACATGGCCGTGTGAATCTCACACGGCCGTGTCACGGGGCCGTGTGGCGCCCGATTCCCTCCTCTATTTAAACCCTTCTTCATGAATTGAAAGGGGATCTCTCCCCCTTTGGGAGAAAGCAAGATTTGGTGGTTTCCTCCCATTCTTGGGAGGATTTCTGGGCGATTCTAAGGGAGATCTCGACGATTTCGACTCCGGAGCAAGGTTTGAATCCGAAGACGAGACTTCTTCATAGATAAGTTTTCTCTTTCCCCCTCTTCTTGATTTCTGGGATTGGGGATTTAAGAAATGCTTGTAATCTCTATTTCTTCGGATTTTCTTCCTCGATTCATGGAGTAGATCTTGTATTCTAGGATTAAGGGAGTATTTGTATGATGGATTGATGTATTCTCTTATGGATTTGCCATTTTCTTGTTTCAATGACATTGTCTTGCTTGTATCAATTAGATCTTGAATGATTAATAATGATTTGTGCTTAATTCTCATTCTTGATTGATTGTTTGGATTTCTTGTGGACTTTGTAAAGATAAACTCTCACTCGATCATCCGAGGGATCCACGTGACAGGGCGTGTAAGGACGTTTGAGAGATAATCTTGAAGAGGAAATGGGAATATTCAAGAGAGTAGGATGGATCTTGTGATTAGTTTCTTGTATCTTGATAGATTAATAAGTTGTGGGCTTCTATGTTGATATCCGAGGAAGGCATAGTAATAGGTGCACTTCTGTGTAAGGACAACGTAGGTTCATGTCTAATTAATCCTATTTAGATACATTTCTCAGTCCTTAGCCGGTTGTCTATTGCAAGAGAGAACCAGGAACTTTCTACATGTTTGGCAATTGAGGGATAAGAATTGGTGAACCATTTACATTCAAAAAATCTTACAAAGAAACCGAAACTCCTAGAATCTCCCTTTAGCATAATCCAAAACACTAAACTCTTGTTTGTTGATCTTTAAGATTAGATTTGTTTACCTTTACTTTGCTTTTGAAACGATTGGATAGTTGCTTAGCTAATTCGCATTGAGACATTTCTAGTGCTTATTCCAGTCCCTGTGGATACGATAATCTTTTATATTACTTGCGACATTTCCGTACACTTGCGGAGAGCGAACAACCTCCGCCCATAGAGAGCCTCGTAAGGTGCCATGCCGATAGTGGCCTGATAGTTGTTGTTGTATGCAAATTCTGCTAAGCTCAGATATTTGCACCAACTGCCTTTGAAATCTAGGGCACATGCTCGGAGCATATCTTCGAGTACCTGATTTACTCGCTCCATCTGACCATCTGTCTGCGGATGAAAAGCTGTGCTGAATTTTAACTTCGTGCCCAATGCTGACTGTACACACTCCCAGAAGTGTGATGTGAATCGACTGTCTCTGTCTGAAATAATGGTTCGTGGGACTCCATGTAATCTAACGATCTCCTTGAGATACAACTAAGCTAGCTGCTCCATGGAGTAGGATATCCTGATAGCTAAGAAGTGGGTTGATTTAGTCAATCTGTCGACTATTACCCAGATGGTATCAAAATCATTCGTGGTTCTGGGTAGTCCCACTATAAAATCCATAGAAATATCCTCCCACTTCCATTCTGGAATCTGGATAGGCTGCAGAACTCCTCCTGGCCTCTGGCGTTCTGCCTTGACCCTCTGACAGGTTAGACAGATGCTGACATATCTAGCGATGTCTCTTTTCATCCCCGGCCACCAAAAAAGTCTCTTTAGGTCTTGGTACATTTTAGTGGAGCCCGGATGCATCGCGTAGGGAGTCCTGTGAGCCTCATCTAAAATCTTTTTCTTTAGTTCCTCCTGATCCGGAACACATAGCCTGTCACCGAAATATAATACCCCACTATCTGAGACCCTGAACTCCCCACTTTCTGATTCTGTTAACTCTTTCTTGATTTTCTGGATTTCAGGATCCTGTTCCTGAGCTGTCTGGATGTCACCAAGCAGAGTAGATGCCAATGTCATAGTAGAGAGCTGTCCCACTATGAGTTCGAGACCAAAATCTGTGATCTCCTTCTGTAGGGGCGGTGACATGGCTGCTAGGGATAGTAAGGTAGCACTAGACTTCCTGCTAAGTGCATCTGCTACCTTTTAGCTTTTCCTGGGTGGTAGAGGATGTCTATGTCATAGTCCTTGACCAGTTCTAGCCATCTGCGCTGTCGCATATTCAGATCCTTCTGAGTGAAGAAATACTTCAGACTCTGATGATCTGTATACACTTTACACTGAGCTCCATACAGGTAATGTCTCCAAATTTTGAGAGCGAACACGATTGCTGCAAGCTCAAGATCATGAGTAGGATAGTTCCTCTCATAGTCTTTGAGTCGTCTGGAGGCGTAGGCAATTACCTTGCCATTTTGCATCAGTACTGCTCCCAGTCCCAATTTAGAGGCATCACTATAAATGTCAAAGCTGTCTGTGTCCTCTGGTAGAGCTAGAATAGGTGCACTGGTCAATCTCCTTTTCAGCTCGCTGAAGTTGTTCTCACAGTCCTCTGTCCACTGAAATTTTCTGTTCTTCCTGGTGAGAGCCGTCAATGGGGAGGCTATCCTGGAGAAATCTTCTACGAACTTTCTGTAATAACCTGCTAATCCCAGAAAACTTCTAATCTCACTAGCGTTCTTGGGGCTTTCCAACTACTCACAGCTTCTATCTTACTGGGGTCTACCATTATACCATCCTTTGAGATGATGTGACCCAGGAAGGACACCTGATCTAACCAAAATTCACATTTCGTGAACTTGGCGTACAGCTGGTTCTGCTGAAGGGTCTGCAATACTATCTTCAGGTGCTCTGCATGTTCTTCCTGAGTTCCTGAATAGATAAGGATGTCATCGATGAATACGATAATGAACTTATCTAAGTATTCTCTGAATACCCTGTTCATGAGGTCCATGAAAGTAGCTGGAGCATTTGTCATTCCAAAGGGCATGACTGCGAACTCGTAGTGTCCGTATCTAGTCCTGAACGTCGTCTTGGGTATATCCCCTTCTTTAACTTTCACCTGATGATAACCTGATCTGAGGTCTATTTTCGAGAACACTACTGCTCCCTTTAGCTGATCAAACAGGTCATCAATTCTGGGAAGAGGATACCTGTTCTTGATTGTGACTTGATTCAGTGCCCCGTAATCTATACACAGGAGCATGCTCCCGTCCTTCTTCTTCATGAACAATAAAGGCGCTCCCCATGGTGAGTGACTAGGACGTATGAAACCCTTGTCAAGCAGCTCCTGTAATTACTCATGAAGTTCCTTCAGTTCTACTGGAGCCATGCGGTAGGGCGCTTTGGAGATAGGATTTGTACCGGGAATGAGTTCTATCTCAAATTCAATCTCCCTGTTTGGTGCTAGACCTGGTAACTCCTCAGGGAAAACTGTTGGGTAGTCACATATGACTCGGACCTCTGCTAGCTGTTGGTCCTTGTCCTGACTGACAT
This sequence comes from Zingiber officinale, assembly GCF_018446385.1. NCBI lineage: Eukaryota > Viridiplantae > Streptophyta > Magnoliopsida > Zingiberales > Zingiberaceae > Zingiber > Zingiber officinale. The sequence goes on from NC_056000.1 coordinate 108,521,833, forward strand.
TGACTACATGCGCTAAAAATCCCGTACATCCCGAATCCATTAACTTCTGTGCTTTTAGAGCTGAGAGAAATTTCTTGGCTGTTCTCTTTGGTTCTCCGATGTACTCGAACTGTACTTTTGCTTCAAGTTGGAATATGACTTTCTGTTTACGACACTCTATAGAGGCACCGTATCTGATCAGGAAGTCCATTCCCAAGATGACATCATAATCAGTCATATCTAGCACTATCAGATCACAAAAGAGCTCTCTGTCTGCTATAATGACTGGCACTGCTCTGAGCCAGTGCGTGGATGCCATAATTTCTCCTGAAGGTAATGTCATCAGAAACTGACTACTGAGTACCTCTAGAGGTATTGCCAACTTTTCGGTGAATGCCCTGGATATATAAGAATGGGTTGCCCCAGTATCGAACAAGACAGTTGTACTTTGCTGTAAAATACTGATTTGACCTGAAATAACTATCGAGGCATTTGCTACCTCCTCTATGGTGAGTGAGTAAATCCTCGCATTGGTCGTAGCTGGAGGGGCTTCTAATCTTCCTTGGCTGATGTGTGGACCATCTAAAGCGGCCTGCATCTGATGTAGCTGTGCTGGCTTGACTTCATACTGAATCGGCTGTGGTGGAGGAAAGTTGGTCTTGTTTAGGCACTGCTTAGCCATATGCCCTTCCTGTCCACACTCAAAGCATCATCGTGTGCCCTTACGACAAACTCCAGGGTGGAATTTCCCACAAATAGCACACTTGGGATAACTGGGTTGTTTACTAGCTGGTCCTCCTTTTGGGTAACTCCCTGGTTTGCGCTTGTTGCTAGAGTTCCCTTTCCAGTTAGAGCCGTGGGAGCTGTGGCCCTAGTGTTTCTGGGTACCGGAGCCTCCTTGCCCTTTGGACTCTGAGAGGACTTGCTTCTGCTGCATGATATTATTCTGGTAGTGCTCGGTGGTCAGAGCACTGCTGACTAGTTCTTCGGTGGTTTGCGGCCTATGAATGCCGCCAGCCACGTTCATCGCTATTTCCGGCCTCAGCATCTTGAGCATCAACCGAACTCGTTCTTTTTTTGTGCTGATTAGTTCAGGGCATAGGCGAGCCAATCTGTTGAATTTCTTCACGGCTTCCTCCACTGAAAGGTTGCCCTGGCGAAACTCTGTGAACTCGTCGTAGTGGCGGTTCGTGACCCGCATGTGAAAGAACTCCTCGAATAATTCTTTCTCGAAGTCAGCCAATGTCATCTGGTTTACTGGGCGCTTCGCTCTAATTCTCTCCCACCACATACGTGCATCTCCTATCAAGCAGAAGGAGGCGCACTTCACTTTTTCATGCTCTGGCCAGTCCAGAAGCTCCATCGTACTCTCCAGTGTTTTGAACCAGGCCTGAGCATCCCATGGTTCACTAGTGCCTGAGAAATTCTCTAGCTTGACTCTCTGCCAGTGGATCAGATAGGCTTCTCTTCTTGCTCTGTTGCTGGGGCTACTGGTGCTGTAGGCTGGACTGGTGGAACCTCTATAACTACTGGAGTTGCTATGTTTGGTTCCGGGGTGACTGTGGGAGTATTCTGCTGATTAGTCTTTAAGGTGGCTATCTCCTGTTGTTGTTCAGCTAGCTGCTGCTGTAACTGAGCCACTAATGCTGTAAGGTCTGGGGGAGGCACTGAACTGTCTGCCTCATGCTGGGGCTCAGTAGCTGGTGCCCTTCTAGCTAGGTGTCCTCGTGACATTTCTAAAGGAACAAAGGATATACATAACTAAATCATCACGTTCACATAGCTAATACTATCACGTTAGTTACTATCACAGATAAGCATACTTTAGTTATCTACAAACATAAAAGCAATGAACATAACAAAGTGAGAGGTATTCTTACTTAGAAGCTGCAGGTTCAATGCTGATGTGTGTGAAGGAAGTATGAGAACTGCTCTGATACCACTCTGTAACGACCCACCTTCTACTAACTAGGTTGTAAGGCCGGACCATCACATTATGTTATGCTAAGCTATATCCATAACCATCACTAAGTCTAGGTGCGGAAGTTGTACTAAATAAAACTTGGCTAAACTATTATCATTTCTTTATTCTATATATGCTAAGGGGTGTAATCAAAACTATTCATGTCATATATTACATTCCCCATGGTCAAGGAACTGGAATAAGGGGTTTCCAGCTGCTATCAGGCTTCCCAATCGATCGGTGGATCGATTGGAATGGTCTAATCGATCCAGTGATCGACCCAGCATGCTATTGTATGCGGAACTTAGGTTGGATCGATCCAGTGATCGATTCAGCACGCTACTGTGCTCGGGCAATATTCTGGATCGATCGGCTGATCGATCCAGACTAGCCAATCAATCCAGTGATCGATCCCAGGGCTTTCGGTTCGCGACAGAAGGCATCCGAATCGATCGGCTGATCGATCCAGGAGCTTACTGTTCGCGGTACGAACTTCTCAATCGATCGGCTGATCTAAGAAGCCTCCAATCGATCGGCTGATCGATTTGGGTTTCTGATTTCGTACCATAAGTCTGATTTCAGCACTGTTTCGTGCCAAATTTGTAACGCCCCACCCTCCTGCTAAGGCCACGGGGGTTACTTTACCCTACTTAACAACTTATTAACTTATTACAGTGGAAGTCTTACTTGTAAATTTTTGAAACATAGAATCCATATGTCATACCTTACATTATTTCAAGACATATAGGAATTAACATGATAAAATTTCATGGAGTTACAATCATAAAAATATCAAACAAGCACAACTCATATTTAATGAAAGCAGGTCTTTTCTTCTTTAGCCAGTCACTACCACACACATCCTGCTAGCCCCTCCTGCTGCTCCCCTAGTCCATCCAACCTTTGCCCTTATTTGTGGTACAAGAAAGTAAGTTGTGAGCACTCATGGCTCAGTAAGTTCCTTTCCTACTCACAAAACCCGTATATCATGTCAACAATCACAAAGCATATATCAAAGCATAAAGTATCATAGCATATCATACATGATCATCATATATATCATGAGCACAATCATAGATATCATGGCATAATCATGGTATAAACACAAGGTAGCATGACATATCATAACATGATCATCATATATATCATGACATATTCATAAAGCATATGCAAGGTGAACTTTTAAAACATGCATCATGACTTTTTTTTAAAACGTATAGCTTAGATACTTAAACATAATCTCAACATAAGGGGGGGATCCCGGCTTGTACCACGTACATAAATGCGCACGTCCTAGTAGGTCCAAGGTAGCAAGTCTTGAACCCTACAAGGCATGTACTAGGCCCGTTTCTTAGTCCATCGACCTAGGGGCACTTAGGAGCCCATCCCTAACGAGGCCCGTTTCTTAGTCCATCGACCCCGGGGCGCTTATGGAGCCCACCCTTGGTACAAGCCTTAAAAGTAAAATAGCATGTCATATTTACATAGTCCATATCACTCATGTCATATTCATGTCATGGAGAGTGCTCTTGATCCCACTTATAGGGAAGCAACTCTTTTAGGCATAGCTTAAAGCATGTATAATTGAGCACACAACATATCATGATTTTGAGCACACAGCATATCATGAACACATGCATAATTAAGCATACAACCTATCATGATCTTAAGCACACAGCATATCATGAACTTGAGCACATAGCATATCATGAGTTTAGGCACATATCATATCATGAGTTTGAGTACATAGCATATCATGAGTTTAAGCACACAGCATATCATGAACTTGAGCACAAAGCATATCATGAAATTTAGCACACAGCATATCATAGACTTGAGCACATAGCATTTCATGAAATTTAGCACACAACATATCATGAAAATAAGCACATAGCATATCATGAAATTTAGCACACAGCATATCATGAATAGGACCTAACATATATAAATGAACCTCACAGCATGTCATACTCTCCATATATCATAAAGCATTGCATGTGAAGTTCATGGAAGAACACAAAATTAGGTCTCTATCCCTAGTGACAAGTGGTGTCCGAAACATATAGAGGTGGTTTAGGTTGTCAAGCAACAAAAGAACATGTGAACCCTAAACATCTATCATTTCTTATAACATAAGAGGCATCTTAAGCATGTTAGGTATAGGTTCCAAGCTTTCTAGGTCCCTTTTCATAACCTGGCCGAAACTTATTAAGCCTCCTTTTGGGTTATTAACAACATATAAGCATGAACAACCCTAACAATTTTCATATCATATTCCATAAGAAACCACTTGAACATATTTGATTTAGGTTCCAAGTTCTCTAAGCCTTTAACCCTAACATGGCCGAAACCCTAGCAACATATTTCTAGGTTACAAGCAACATGGAAAGGTTAATCTTCATACTAACATATCAATACATATCATGAGAATCACCATAAGTACATTTAGTCTAAGTTTCAAGCTTCTCAAGCCTTTTAATCTAATGTGGCCGAATCTTGTAAGCATGGGTATTAAGTTCCTAGTGGCATATTAGCATGAAGACCTTAAGAACTTTCCTAGCATTCATTTCAAAGAATAACATAGACCACTTAGTTTAGAAATTTAAGCATCCTAGGTCTTAAAAACAATTGTGGCTGAATACTAAAGAACAAGAATTCAAGTTTCAAGCAACATGTGAACATTAATTTATTTCATATCTCTTCATCAAGTAGAGCATAAGTATCTTAGGCTTGATTTAAACCTTCCTAGGGTTCAAGTCTTGAAATGGCCAAACCATCATATATAAGAAATATTGTTCAACTTAACCTAAGATCATGGCATGTCACATTAGCTTCATATCTTGTCTTATGAGAATCATAGCATGCTTAAATTTTTAGGTTTAAAGCCCTTCTAGGCTCTCAACTCTATCATGGCCGAATATACATGAATATGGAATCAAGTTTAAATTGACATACAAGTGGGGAAAAAAACATCAACTACACCACTTATCATTAGGTACATATCATAAGAACAAGGTAGCATGCTTGGTTTAGGTTTAGAGCTCTTCTAGCTCTTTTGTTCCTTCTTTACCGAAAATCCAAGTTCATAAATTTATGTTCTAACTAAACATTCTAGCATGAAATTATTAGTTTATCTCTCCTACCATAAGGTACATAACATAAGCAAAATCATGAACATATCTTAGTTGGTTTTCAAGGTTCTTTAAACTCTTTTTTTTTTTCTTTGTTTGGCCGAAACCCTTATGAAATAACCATAGGTTTTTAAGCAATATTATTCATAACAAACATATAGCTATTGTACCACAGGTGAGGGGAACTTACATCCTTTCGCTTGTGGTTTTTCTTAAGGAGGAAAGTGTTCTAGTTGTTAAGGAAGGGAGAAGTTTCTTCCTCTTGTGCCTCCTTTGATTTTCTTTGCTTGGGGAGGGCTAGAACTTGAAGGTTTCTTCTTGAAAATTGGCTTCCTTGGAGAAGAACTTGACTTAGTGCTCGGATCAAGGAGTGGGTGGATCTCCTAGTCTCGGTGAAGAAAGAAAAGAAGGAAGGAGGAGGAAGAATGAGGAAAATGAGAGGTTTACTTCTCATTTTTTTCTATTTATTCATCATGAGAGAAATTTATGCCCTCATTAATTTTCCCTTTAATTCATCCATTATTCTTCTCTTGATTCCCACGTAAAACATGAGGAGAGGGAAAGGTGAGGAAAACAACTTGCCTTCTTCTTATTCCTTCTCTTAATCAAGAGGGAGAAGAGGTGAGCAATTTGGTTTTCTCTTGCTCCTTGTTTTATTTTTCTTCTCTCCTTTAACTAATATTTTTATTCCTTCCTATGCATATGTTACTTTCTATCCTAGTGGTGACCATGCCAGTAATCTTTCTCCATTATTGGTGGGAGGTTCAAGGTTCAATCCTTGGCCTCCACCTCTTACCTCTTATTTTTATTTTGTTTCTTACTCTTCTTTTTCTCTTATTCTTTTTATTTATTTCCATGATTTTAATGAGAATAATACCTATGTATTTATATAACAAAAATTCATGGGTGTTACAGTACCCCATACCTCATAGAAAGTTCGTCCTCGAACTTAGAATAACGATATCAAGTGGTGCCGGACTTTCTACTGAGTGCATCGGCTACCTTGTTTGCTTTTCCCGGATGATACAAGATTTCGCAATCGTAGTCCTTGACTAACTCGAGCCATCTACGTTGCCTCATATTTAGGTCTTTCTGCGTGAAGAAATACTTCAGGCTCTGATGGCCTGTATAAATTTTGCACTGGGCTCCATATAAATAATGTCTCCATGTTTTCAGTGCGAAAACCACCGCTGCTAGTTCTAAATCATGAATGGGATAATTCCTTTCATGTTCTTTGAGTTGTCTAGAGGCATAGGCGATGACTCTGCCCTCTTGCATGAGTACCGCTCCAAGCCCTAGTAAGGAAGCATCGCTATACATATCAAAGCCTTTGTTACTTTCCGGAAGAGTAAGGATCGGAGCACTGGTCAGTCTCCGTTTTAGTTCCGTAAAACTTCTCTCGCAGTCATCTGTCCATTCGTACTTTTTGTTTTTCTTGGTAAGACTCGTCATAGGGGCTGCAATTTTAGAAAAACCTTCTATGAACTTCCTGTAGTAGCCTGCTAATCCCAGAAAACTTCCCAGAAAACTTCTGATTTCGCTGGCATTCTTTGGTCTGTCCCAGTTACTTACGGCTTCAATCTTGCTTGGGTCTACCATGACTCCTTCTTTGGAAATGACATGACCCAAGAATACCACTCGATCTAGCCAGAACTCGCACTTGGAGAATTTTGCATACAGTCGTTTTTCTCGGAGAATCTGTAGTACTATGTTCAGATGTTCAGCATGTTCCTCCTGGGTTCTTAAGTAGATGAGGATATCGTCAATGAAGACGATCACACATTTATCAAGGTATGCTGTAAATACCCGATTCATCAAATCCATGAATATCGCAGAGGCATTTGTTACTCCGAAGGGCATAACTACGAACTCATAGTGTCCGTATCTTGTTCAGAAGGCTGTTTTGGGTATATCATCTTGTTTTACCTTCACTTGATGATAGCCGGATCTTAGGTCAATCTTCGAGAAGACAGTTGCTCCCTTCAATTGGTCAAACAAATTGTCGATCCATGGAAGAGGGTATCTATTCTTAATTGTTGCGTTGTTCAGCGCTCGATAGTCTATACACATTCGCATAGACCCATCCTTCTTTTTCACAAACAGTACCGGAGCTCCCCATGGAGAGTGACTAGGCCGGAAAAGTCCCTTGTCGAGTAACTCCTGTAGTTGTTCTTGAAGTTCCTTCAATTCAGTTGGTGCCATCCGGTAGGGTGCTTTGGAGATTGGTTTAGTACCCGGAACTAGCTCAATCGTAAACTCTACTTCTCTATCGGGTGCTAGTCCTGGTAGTTCATCAGGAAATACTTCCGGATAGTCGCATACTACTCTGACCTCTTCTAGCTTCTGGCTCTCGGTTTGTCTTGCATCAACCACGTGTGCTAGAAATCCAGCACACCCTTCGTCTAACATTCTCTGTGCCTTTATAGCTGATAAGAATCCTTCAATTTCCTTCCCAGATTCCCCAATAAATTCAAACATTGGTTCAGCTTCAGGTCGGAAAACTACTTTCTTCTTACGGCACTCGATTGAGGTACCGTACTTACTCAGGAAATCCATGCCTAATATAATGTCATAGTCCCGCATATCGAGTATTATCAGATTACTGTAAAGTTCCCTGTCTGTGATCCGGATAGGTACGGCCCGCAGCATATGATCTGATGGCATAACTTCCCTGGAAGGTATGGTTGTTAAGAATGTGATATCCAGTGTCTGGGGTGGTATGTCTAGTCTCTTGGTAAATGATGCCGAGATGAACGAGTGTGTCGCCCCTGTATCAAACAATACTAAAGCATACTGACTGAAAATAGGCAGCTGACCTGTAACGACAGTAGAGGCGTTTGCCACATCCTCCTTAGTGAGCGAGAAAACCCTGGCATTTGTCGTCGCTGGCGGGGCTTCCAATCTTCCTTGGCTGATTGAAGTCCCTTCTATCGTAGTTTGCATCTGGTGTAGTTGTAGAGGGGCACTCCTGTTCTGGTTATTCTGCTGGGGTGGAGCTTGAACCCGGTTGGTGCAATCTCTAGCCAGATGTCCTTCCCCTCCGCAATTATAGCACTTCCTTGAACCCTTGTGACATATTCCGGGATGCAGCTTTCCGCAAATAGTGCACTGGGGGTATCTCGGTTGCTTATTCGTTGGGCCACCTTTAGCATTGTCCCATTGTTTCCTTTTTCCGGTAGAGGTCCCCTTCCAATTTGTCTTGCTACCTGAGGTTCTCTGTCCGTCTGTTCAGGACTGACTCTTATTCTCGTTCATTGCTTTCTGATAGTGCTCCGTGATCAGGGCACTGCTGACTAGTTCCTCTGTAATCTGCGGTCTATTAACTCCGCCAGCTACGTTCAGTGCTATCTCAGGTCGGAGCATTTTCAGCATCAGTCTGACCCTTTCCCTTTCTGTGCAAACCAACTCCGGACATAGCCGTGCCAATCGGTTGAAGCGTTTAACTACCTCGTTCACTGATAGGTCACCTTGCCGAAACTCGGTGAACTCGTCATAGTGTCAGTTCGTCACTTGCATATGGAAGAACTCCTCAAGGAACTCTATCTCGAAGTTTGTCCAGGTCATCAGATTAACCTGTCTCTTTGCCTTTACTCTTTCCCACCACATCCTTGCGTCTCCGGAAAAACAGAACGATATACATTTGATCTTCTCCGGTACAGGCCAGTCCAATAGCTCTACTATGCTTTCTACTGTCTTGAACCATGCCTGGGCGTCCCATGGCTCGCAAGTACCTGAGAAATTCTCCGGTTTCAACCTTAGCCACTGGATCAGGTAGGTCTCCTTTCGGACTACCGGAATAGGGGCTATCGGTGGTACTGGTGTAACTACTGGAATAATGGGCACTGCGTTCTGATTCACTGGCGGGGTGACGGGATTTTCTTGCTGTCCCATTAAAGTCGTGATCAGCTGTTGTTGCTCCGTGATCTGGCGCTGGAGGTTAGTAACTACCTGGGTCAGATCCGGTGGAGTCGCTGTCTCGTCAGCTCGAGCAGTGCGTCTCCTAGCCATGCTTATCTTCATTTAATGACAATAAATTATCATTATTTCTATCCAATTTAACATAAGGTCGTTAACATTCTTATTCTACCAACATGCATTCCTATCCTAAACTTGTGACTATCATAATTAAACAGAATAAGTAAACATGCATAATATTAAAGCATCATAATAAAAGAATTTAACTTAAACATATAAATTCTTACTTGAAACGGCAGGAGAAAGGCTTGACATGTGTGTAGTGAGAGGCTAACTTGGCTCTGATACCATACTGTAACGCCCTGCCCTCCTGCTAAGGCCACGGGGGTTACTTTACCCTACTTAACAACTTATTAACTTATTACAGCGGAAGTCTTACTTGTAAATTTTTGAAACATAGAATCCATATGTCATACCTTACATTATTTCAAGACATATAGAAATTAACATGATAAAATGTCATGGAGTTACAATCATAAAAATATCAAACAAGCACAACTCATATTTAATGAAATCAGGTCTTTTCTTCTTTAGCCAGTCACTACCACACACATCCTGCTAGCCCCTCCTGCTGCTCCCCTATTCCATCCAACCTTTGCCCTTATCTGTGGTACAAGAAAGTAAGCTGTGAGCACTCATGGCTCAGTAAGTTCCTTTCCTACTCACAAAATCCGTATATCATGTCAACAATCACAAAGCATATCTCAAAGCATAAAGTATCATAGCATATCATACATGATCATCATATATATCATGAGCACAATCATAGATATCATGGCATAATCATGGTATAAACACAAGGTAGCATGACATATCATAACATGATCATTATATATATCATGACATATTCATAAAGCATATGCAAGGTGAACTTTTAAAACATGCATCATGACTTTTTTTTTAAACGTATAGCATAGATACTTAAACATAATCTCAACATAAGGGGGGGGATCCCGGCTTGTACCACGTACATAAATGCGTGCGTCCTAGTAGGTCCAAGGTAGCAAGTCTTGAACCCTACAAGGCATATACTAGGCCCGTTTCTTAGTCCATCGACCTAGGGGCACTTAGGAGCCCATCCCTAACGAGGCCCGTTTCTTAGTCCATCGACCCCGGGGCGCTTATGGAGCCCACCCTTGGTACAAGCCTTAAAAGTAAAATAGCATGTCATATTTACATAGTCCATATCACTCATGTCATATTCATGTCATGGAGAGTGCTCTTGATCCCACTTATAGGGAAGCAACTCTTTTAGGCATAGCTTAAAGCATGTATAATTGAGCACACAGCATATCATGATTTTGAGCACACAGCATATCATGAACACATGCATAATTAAGCATACAACCTATCATGATCTTAAGCACACAGCATATCATGAACTTGAGCACATAGCATATCATGAGTTTAGGCACATATCATATCATGAGTTTGAGTACATAGCATATCATGAGTTTAAGCACACAGCATATCATGAACTTGAGCACAAAGTATATCATGAAATTTAGCACACAGCATATCATAGACTTGAGCACATAGCATTTCATGAAATTTAGCACACAGCATATCATGAAAATAAGCACATAGCATATCATGAAATTTAGCACACAGCATATCATGAATAGGACCTAACATATATAAATGAACCTCACAGCATGTCATACTCTCCACATATCATAAAGCATTGCATGTGAAGTTCATGGAAGAACACAAAATTAGGTCTCTATCCCTAGTGACAAGTGGTGGCCGAAACATATAGAGGTGGTTTAGGTTATCAAGCAACAAAAGAACATGTGAACCCTAAACATCTATCATTTCTTATAACATAAGAGGCATCTTAAGCATGTTAGGTATAGGTTCCAAGCTTTCTAGGTCCCTTTTCATAACCTCGCCGAAACTTATTAAGCCTCCTTTTGGGTTATTAACAACATATAAGCATGAACAACCCTAACAATTTTCATATCATATTCCATAAGAAACCACTTGAACATATTTGATTTAGGTTCCAAGTTCTCTAAGCCTTTAACCCTAACATGGCCGAAACCCTAGCAACATGTTTCTAGGTTACAAGCAACATGAAAAGGTTAATCTTCATACTAACATATCAATACATATCATGAGAATCACCATAAGTACATTTAGTCTAAGTTTCAAGCTTCTCAAGCCTTTTAATCTAATGTGGCCGAATCTTGTAAGCATGGGTATTAAGTTCCTAGTGGCATATTAGCATGAAGACCATAAGAATTTCCTAGCATTCATTTCAAAGAATAACATAGACCACTTAGTTTAGAAATTTAAGCATCCTAGGTCTTAAAAACAATTGTGGCCGAATACTAAAGAACAAGAATTCAAGTTTCAAGCAACATGTGAACATTAATTTATTTCATATCTCTTCATCAAGTAGAGCATAAGTATCTTAGGCTTGATTTAAACCTTCCTAGGGTTCAAGTCTTGAAATGGCCGAACCATCATATATAAGAAATATTGTTCAACTTAACCTAAGATCATGGCATGTCACATTAGCTTCATATCTTGTCTTATGAGAATCATAGCATGCTTAAATTTTTAGGTTTAAAGCCCTTCTAGGCTCTCAACTCTATCATGGCCAAATATACATGAATATGGAATCAAGTTTAAATTGACATACAAGTGAGGAAAAAAAAATCAACTACACCACTTATCATTAGGTACATATCATAAGAACAAGGTAGCATGCTTGGTTTAGGTTTAGAGCTCTTCTAGCTCTTTTGTTCCTTCTATACCGAAAATCCAAGTACATAAATTTATGTTCTAACTAAACATTCTAGCATGAAATTATTAGTTTATCTCTCCTACCATAAGGTACATAACATAAGCAAAATCATGAACATATCTTAGTTGGTTTTCAAGGTTCTTTAAACTCTCTTTTTTTTTTCTTTGTTTGGCCGAAACCCTTATGAAATAACCATAGGTTTTTAAGCAATATTTTTCATAACAAACATATAGCTATTGTACCACAGGTGAGGGGAACTTACATCCTTTCGCTTGTGGTTTTTCTTAAGGAGGAAAGTGTTCTAGTTGTTAAGGAAGGGAGAAGTTTCTTCCTCTTGTGCCTCCTTTGATTTCCTTTGCTTGGGGAGGCTAGAACTTGAAGGTTTCTTCTTGAAAATTGGCTTCCTTGGAGAAGAACTTGACTTAGTGCTCGGATCAAGGAGTGGGTGGATCTCCTAGTCTCGGTGAAGAAAGAAAAGAAGGAAGGAGGAGGAAGAATGAGGAAAATGAGAGGTTTACTTCTCATTTTTTTCTATTTATTCATCATGAGAGAAATTTATGCCCTCATTAATTTTCCCTTTAATTCATCCATTATTCTTCTCTTGATTCCCACGAAAAACATGAGGAGAGGGAAGGGTGAGGAAAACAACTTGCCTTCTTCTTATTCCTTCTCTTAATCAAGAGGGAGAAGAGGTGAGCAATTTGGTTTTCTCTTGCTCCTTGTTTTATTTTTCTTCTCTCCTTTAACTAATATTTTTATTCCTTCCTATGCATATGTTACTTTCTATCCTAGTGGTGATCATGCCAGTAATCTTTCTCCATTATTGGTGGGAGGTTCAAGGTTCAATCCTTGGCCTCCACCTCTTACCTCTTATTTTTATTTTGTTTCTTACTCTTCTTTTTCTATTATTCTTTTTATTTATTTCCATGCTTTTGATGAGAATAATACCTATGTATTTATATTACAAAAATTCATGGGTGTTACAAAATTCACACACACAAGTTCTAACATGACTATAAACATCCCAATAACACTAACTGACATTCTAAGGAGGAACACTAACAATCTAAACAGGTCTTTCATGATTCGTAGCATTAAAATAACTGAAATGAGGAAAGTAACAACTTAATAAAATGCTAAGGTTTCAGATTTATTTCTAGTTTCTCCAAGGTCTTTATTCCAGGTTCCATCCACACACATCTTCATCATTGCATTGACCTCCAGCCTCCGCTAGTCCATTTTTCCTTTACCTTTATCTGCAGTATAAAGAAAATAGTATCTGTAAGCTTGAGAGCTTAGTAAGAAACCATCTACCTCACTAAAGCATGCATACGATGTAATTTATATTTTTAAAACATGCTATTTGAAATACATACTGAAAATGCTAAGCATGGCATGACATACAACACATAGGACTAAGAAACTGATTATGGCAATAAGAGCTAATCATAAACTATCATGTTGTATCAACAGAAAACTAAACTGATACAAAAGCTGAGTTAGGCTATTACTATTCTGATGCTAAAGCTGTCCTGAATTCACATAATATTTTTGTGAAATCTTGAAAACTATATATATATATATATATATATAATAGATGAAAATACTAGTCATGCTGTTGATGGGCCCGACATCTGTACGTGCTATGCGCGCATCCCTAACTAGACCCGGGTTTGTAAGTCCCGAATTTAGTAGGGTTACTAGGTTATCTGAACCTAGGGACGACTATGGGAGCCCAAACCAAAGGATATCTAATCTAATACAGTTCCACTGCTAAAAGTAAAATACTGAACATAACTAATATTTCTTGTCTTTCTTTTACTAGGTTATCTAAACCTAGAACTAGGTTGTCTGAACCTAGAGGTGACTGTGGGAGCCCACCCATTGGACCGTAGTCCATATAATAGCTGTAGCAAGACTAATAAGCTGTAAAATGCTTCTATTGCATTTATCTAAACCAGTAAAATGCTTAAGTTGCATTTTAACTGTGCAAATAATTTAATCGAACACTTAGTATGCGCTAATTCACATCCCTTGTGCCGAAAACCTACATACTACTAAACTGAAGCATGAAATTCATACGAAAGCTACTTATACTGCAGGTGAGGGGTTTCTTACCTCCTGTGCTAGTTTTCTTACGATTATAATCGCTAGATTTCCGGTGGAGACGATCTTCTCGACGGTTCCCTCGCGTCTACGTGTTCCTCTCGCGAAGGGAAGCGTCCTCGTGTCAGAGTCGTCACCGGAAGGTGCTCCTAGAGCCCTTAGGCTTGGTGCGCTGAGAGAGGAAGAGGAGAGGGAGGGGGCGGCGTGAGGTTAGGGTGAGGAGGAGGAAGATCACGAATAAAATCCAACCCCACTTAATAATTTCCTATTTATATCAAGTGGTTAAATTCACCCAACTCAAATATAAATATAATTGTTTCCCTTTCCTTTTAGCACGGCCCTGTTGGGTTCACTTGGTTACTAGAGTCCGCTATAAGTCGTAGGACCCAATAGGTCTCGGGTTCAATTCCCGCGTAGGCTATTTTCGTTTTCTATTTATTTTTGCTACTTCCGCTATTCTAAAAATTCCATAAAAATATCCTAAAATTCCAGAAAAATATTAGGATATTTCTAATAATTATTTTGAGAATTTTTGGGCATTACACAAGCAATTGTGGCCGAGATAAATTGGCTCTGGCCATGCCAAATGGCACGACCAGATGCTTAAGGCCTGTTCAGGTCGTGCCTAGAGGCATGGCTACCCCGTGCTTCACCTTTATTTAAGGGGCACTCCATCTTCTAGCTTAGGGAGGAAGATCCAAGGGCGGAAGAGGACCATCTAGGTCAAATTCTTGCATTCGGGGGTATCATCTGGATGATCCAAGGCCGTTCCACTGCTCCATCCTCGCTGACATTCCAAGATCTACATCCAAGCCCTTCACTCGACATCAAAGGATAAGTTTCTACTCCCTTTCCTTAGGATTTTATAAATTTCTATATTTTTGAGTTCTTGGTTTGTATTTCTTCCTATTATGAAGTAGATTTTTATTTTTCTAGGATGTAAGAAGTAATTGTAATGTGTGGATGATATAAACTCTATGGAATTGCCAATTTCCTAGTTTGATGAAGCTTGTATGCAATTATTCTGTTTGATAAAATGCTTGCATAGAGGCTTTCCCTTATGATCATGAATTTATCTAGATTGCATATCTATATGCATAGGTCTTATTTCTAAGTAGATACTTTGCTGTGTGTCTAAATTGGGACTATTTGTGAACCTGAATTTTCATTGATCAAATGCATAAATAATCGTCTCTTTTGAGTGTGCGTTCCGATATAGCTCGGCATGGCCTTAGGATACTCGTTTGAAGTTGAGTATCTAAGGTAACTATCCTTCTATGAAACATAACCTCCTAAGGGATGACGATTCTATGTATGGATAAGTCTATCACTTGTCCTAATTGACTTCTCCTAATCATATGCTACGTAAGTGACTTACGTAATCTAGAGACGTATACACGGGGGAGACCTTGTGATAGGAGGTAGTTTACTAAAACTCGGACTCTCTAACTTACTTCTTCATTTGATGACATACTTGGTTATTGGCAGGGGAAGTACTCTGATACACCGCCACTGGGTGGAATTTGGTAAATGTTTAGGCTATCCTGCAAACATACAAGTAGAGAACTAGGAATTGGCCAATTCATAGCATAACATCCACCATTACAATGAAACCTTCAGCTTAGAACACTTTCTGAATTAAGAACTTCCTCAACTATTTCTTACTTTTATTTTCACATTTTAGTTGAAAACCTCATAACAACCCATATCGATTTTGTTTAGTTAAATTCAAAGTGTAGAACCAACTAGTATTTAATCTTCAATCATTGTGAGATCGACTTTTATAAATTTTATTACTTAACGACAACTGTGCGCTTGTGGTCACGACATCAAGTTTTTGGCCCCGTTGTAAGGAATTGAGTGTTCAAATCTAGTTGTTTACATTAGAGGTTGTCTAGATAATTCTTTAAATCTTTATTCTTTATTCATTATCCTTTATTCTTGCACTTTCATTCTCTATTCCTTATTCTTTCATTCATTATTCTTTATGCTTCATTTCTCATCTTTGCATGATATTTCCTTTTCTGCATTTTATTTTCTTTCTTGCATTTTCTTTCTTATTATTTTCCTTAATTTTATTGCTTATTGTCTATCTATTTCTAACACATTCCTTTTTAGATAGACATGGACTCCTTGATGGCAAAGTTGTTTACCCTAATTCATAGGTTCAACCAAAATGTAAACGTGAATTCTTATATTATTTTTTGTGATATTTGTTTTGCAACAGGTCATGAGGAGAATACTTGTCCATCACTATTTGACCATTCCTTGTGGGATTCCCTCCCCAACTACAATCAGTGGCCGGAGCAAGGTTATTGTAAGACTTGTAAAGTAATGGGTCATTCCATGGTAACTTGTTTAAGGATAAATAATCTGGTGAAATCATTGGAAGAACTTAAAAGTTAGTTCAATGAAATAGCCTATTCAAATTCACATTCTCAAATAGCCAGCCGGAGGAACCCCCAAATTTTTTTCAAAAATAATCAACAAGAAGGAAGGTAGA
This sequence comes from Zingiber officinale, assembly GCF_018446385.1. Classification (NCBI taxonomy): domain Eukaryota; kingdom Viridiplantae; phylum Streptophyta; class Magnoliopsida; order Zingiberales; family Zingiberaceae; genus Zingiber; species Zingiber officinale. The sequence continues at coordinate 108,538,242 of NC_056000.1, forward strand.
ATTATTTTAGCCCGACAATGGAAGTTCAACCACCATCTCAAGAAGATAGATTAGAAAATATGGCGGAAGAAATTTTGGCCGGTCAACCTCAAATGCTAGTGGATATAAAGAAAATGATTGAGAGCGACAATGTAGACTTATCTTACACTGAAATGCTAACTCTACTCTCAACTTGGGAGGACCATCAGATGAGCATTACAAATAAATATGAGATTGAGGAACAACATATAGAAGCTTCTTCCCTTACCTTGGATGATAGATTATGGGAAATGTGGGAAAGCTTCAAAGCCTCCTAGGCTCAATCAGATGAGATGAATGATGATAATGTAAATGAGCTTGGGGTAAATTGTTGGTGCGGAAAGCATCTGACGATCGAACCTAGGTTTTGATAATGGTAAAGGGATTCAAAGTTAAGATTCCTTGTTATCTAACGTGCTTAAATGAGGTTTCAGGAAAGTTTTAACTGCGGTTAGGCAGGTGGAAAACCCTAGGGGTTGGTAACCCTAGGTCCTAGGGGGTGGTAACCCTAGGTGAAGGAAAACTCTAAGGGTGTGTTTGGTTCAAGTCATCACGTATGACCTTGGTTATGTGATTACCAAGTAATCACATAACCAAGGTTATGGGGAATAAAACATAACCAAATGTTGTTTGGTTCAACCTAGGTAATGCAACAAAAACTTGTTTGTTTGAAGGTTTTAATGAATACCCTAGTTTAATATTTTACCGTATTACCCTCAATTACAAAATCAACTATACATAATATTATTATTATTATTTATTTATTTTTTTTTTAATGTTTTTTACTTTTCTTTTTCCGGTATATTTTTTTACTTTTTTATGTGTTTTTTTTATTTTTTTAATGTTTTTATATTTTTATATTATTTATTTTTTTTACATTTTTTAATATTATTTATTTATTTTTAAATTTTAATTTTTTTTTAAATTTTTTTTTTTTAAATTAAAAAAAAAATTTAAATTTTTTAAATTTTTTTTACATTTTTAAAATTTTTTTAACATTTTTAAAATTTTTATTTTTTATTTTAAAATTTATATTTTTTAATTTTTTTAAAAAATATATTTTAAATTTTTAAATTTTTTAAAACATTTTTTATTTTTTTTACATTTTTTAATATTTTTTCTCTTTTTTTCATATTTTTTTCTTATCGGAGGGTATTTTTGGTAAAAAAAATTCGTTAACCCCGGAATCAAGAAAAACCTTAGTTTTCTGAGGTTTTCCGATTCCGGGCGGCATGACCCTTTTGCTGACGTGTCGGGAATGGAACATTACTTAGGAATCATCGAATACCTAAACCAAACAAGATTTTATTGATAACCTTGAATGGATAACCAAGGTTATCAAGAATAACCCCGAACCAAACGCACCCTAAGGGGCTGTAAACTTAGGTCCTAGGGGGTAGTAACCCTAGGTGGAGGAAAATCTTAAGGGGCGACAACCTTAGGTCCTAAGGGGTGGTAACCCTAGGTGGTAAAAATCCTAAGGGGGGGTAACCTTAGGTCCTAGGGGGTGGTAACCCTAGGTGAAAAGTCCAGTCAGTCTGGAGGACTGAACTGGCATCAGATAATCTCTCCTGAGGGGAGTAGGTCAGGACGCGTTCCCCGCAGAGGGAACAGTAGGCGTCGGATCGACCTAGGGTTTCCGGTCGAAAATCTGAAATCAGACCCGAACAGTCTAACGACTGTCAATCACTTGATTTATCATGTTTATATCTGTTCTAACTTTGTCTTGCAGGGTATGTTGTTGTTTTGGGACTAACGCATCTTGCAGGTACAAAAGAAACAAGCTAAGCCTCGGATGGACAGTGTCTGAGGCGCCTCCATGGAGCTTGGAGGCGCCTCGGGTGCAAAGATGAGCTGTCTGCGCAGAGGAGCTGGAGGTGCCTCCATGGAGCTTGGAGGCGCCTTGGACTGCTTCTTGGAGGTGCCTCCATGGGGCATTGGAGGCACCCTCAGGCGGATAAGAGGCAGCAGCGAAGGCTTATCGCAGCGATAAACTCGGGTTATATTTTTGGATTCGAGGCGCCTCCATGGGTCATTGGAGGCACCCTCAATGCCCAATAAAAGGCAGTCTCGAGGCAGCAGCAGGAACATCACCTTCGAAGCAATCCTTACGCAACCAGCTGCTAACAAGAAGTTCCGACGAAGCTACAACTTGACGTCGACAACCCGGAGCTCTGAATCTACTATTTCTTGTTTGTCATCGGTATATTTTACTATTGTTGATTGTACTTAATTTGTAATCCATTTCGAAATTATAGTTGTTGTCTAACATAAATGGTCAACAAGCGTGGGCCTTGGAGTAGGAGTCGTCACAGGCTCCGAACAAGTAAATACCTTGTGTTTGCATTGTGTTCTTTTATATTTCTGCTGCTTTAACTCGGTAGTTTTACGAATCCGAAACGCGTGAAAGCCACGAGCTCTATTCACCCCCCCCCCCCCTCTAGCACATCTCAATCCAACACAAATGAAATAGAGAATCTGACAAAGGAGTGTACTACTCTAATTCCAATACCTCCTATTGTCAATAATCAAGAGGAACCTTCCCTATGGCCTGCTATTGATGAAGTTATGGAAGGAAGTGTAGGGAGCTTGTTGAGGAAGCAGCATCTCAAGAATCACCTCCTTTGATCATACAACCAATTGATACTATGGAATTTGTAAGAATGAAATTGGTTGATGATATATATGTAGCGGCTTTTATAGTAGAGGTCGAGTCCCAAGAATCAACTTCTTTAGAGGCACCACCATTTGAGCTAGAGCTAGAGACACTACAAGATCTAGAAGGAGTTACATCCAATTATTTAGAACTTTCATGTGGCTCTCAACAATGCAAAGTAAGTTCAGTAGTGATCTTTTGGAAAACTTCATAGAGGTACCTGTCATTGGTTTAATTGAATGTGATTCAGTTTTTGATACATGCTTTGTTAAACCTAATATTTTTATAGTTCTTTCTTATCTTTCCCTTGTATGGGAGGTGTACACTTTCTTTGGCTGTGCAGATTTTCATGGAGCCTTTAATTAGAAACTCAATCTGAACCATCTTCTACCACCTGAAAAAACTTCTAAGAAGATGACGATGGAGAGATCAATGCTTCACTTTTTATCTCCTATCATGAAAGCTCTCTCTATAATAAGAGCCCTAGGTAAGAGAGTATTGAAATATCTTACCCCTCCAAGAGCAAGATTTTGACGAGTCTATTGAGATGGTCGAGCTAATGACCTTAAACAAGCGCTTCTTGGGAGGCAACCCAAGTTTTTTTCTTGTTATTTTTTCAATTTATTTTTTTTCTCTTTTCTTAACTTAATCACTTAGTTTTTATTGCCCATAGTTCTTTTTTAGGATACATTGTTTAGAAGGCTTGAGGATAATGGAGTAATTTTAGAACTTGATTGACCCATTAACTTGGCACATCTCACTTGGTAACTCCTTTAACCTTAACCCTCTTTTATATTTGGCTTTATTTTTATTGAGACAATGAAGAGTTTATGTCTGGGGGATGAATACTTAGATGCATATATGTTGGGTTATAGTTTAGATTTTGATAATAAAATTTAGTAGTTTGCTTTTGAAATTTGCTTTCTTAGTTAGATTATGGCTTGAGTTACATTATCCATACTATTACTGTTGACTTGTCCATGAGTAAACTACTAGCACGTTTATTATATAGATTTCATGAGTTATACTTCTCAGTACTAGTATATTTAGTGATCTATTTTTCTATCTATAGTGAAACAAAATGATCATATGATTTGTTTGATAGCAAAATTTTTCATACATTTATGGTTTAGATTCATGTTGATAGATTATGAGTGCTAGTATGTTTGGTGATCTACTTTTCTCTATCATCAATAGCAGGACATGAGCATTATTTTTCACTAAAAGGATTTGATTCTAGTCTAGCTTGAGGATCTTTATACACCATGACTTATTTTGATAGTTGAAAGTTCTGAAAATAGTCATGATTCATTAGACTTGATAAGTACTTGAATTCTCATAGTGATTTCTTAACTACATCTCGGTTATTAGATCGATGTTCAAAACATCAAAGCTCATTTGAAAAAATGGAAATCCCATAAATTGCATCATTTCAAATATGCAATGAAAAAAGAAAGAAGCATATAAAATAAGGGATTGAAAAATTTGTTGTCATGGGTGGAAACTAGTTGTTTGCCCCTTTGAGACCGAGTTAGGTTATTGGGAAAATGAACACTAGATTTTTCTTGTTATCGAGCACACTCTTTAGGCCTTGGGTAGATTTAAGATAGATGAACCAACCAGTGTGTACTGCTGGGAATAAAAGGAAAAGATGGTTCAATGATGACTTGACTAGGATTAGGAATTGAAACTTGAGAAATTTAGGTCACTATTTGCACTGAGCACGGAGATCTCATTCTTAGGCCAAGTCAAAGCTATTTATGATCACACTCATTATTGAAATTGTTTGATAGAGTTAAATTGATCCACCAAGGATTATTACGCACTTACTCCTACACATGCATCTAGACTGCAAAATTTTGTTTGATAACAATCGAATGCTTTCTTGTAGATTATTCTTGATTATGCTCATTAGTTTCTCTAGTTTGATAGAACTAAGTAGAATCACTAGGGATACTCATTATTAGGTCATGAATCTAGATTGTAGAGTTTACTTAAGGACAAGTAAAGGTTTAAGTCTGGGAGTGTAATGTACGTAGATTATATATGTTATTTTACACTATTTGATGCTTATCTACTTATATTTTATGTTTATGATCTATGTGTTTTGTACCCTTTTTTATCACAGTTAAGCATAATTATTACTTTGCATCCAGAGATCTACTTGGTGCTTATTTTAACATTTAGGAGTAGTTTGAAGCAGAAAAGAATGCTAAAGACGTAAATGAAGATCAATAGAAGCAAGGATTGGAGTGCCAAAGCCATTTCAGAACCAAAATGGACCTAATCATGCTTCAAACCATGGCCAAGGAACAAGAAAAGACACTGGCCGTGCCAAATGGCACGACCAAGAAGTGGACTCAGTAGTTTTGAAGACTAGGTCGTGCCTCAGAGCATCGCCAGAAGCTTTCCATGCCATCATCCAGAGTCAAATTGGGTTTCATCGTACCTTGAGGGACGACCATACACTTAAACCAGTAGTTTTGAAGAGTTGGCTATGATAATTGGCATGACCCATAAGAAGCAAAGCAGAGTTTCTCTACTTTGGCCATGTGGATAGAGCCAAACTAGCTCTAGCTGTGCCTTAAGGCACGACCAAGAAGCCAGCAGTAGTGAACGTGTCGTGCCATTTGGCACAACCAAACAATTGTGACTGAGACAAATTGACTCTGGCCATGCCAAATGGCACGGCCAGATGCCTGAGCCTTGTTCAGGCCATGCCTAGAGGCACAGCTACCCCGTGCTTCACCTTTATTTAAGAGACACTCCATCTCCTAGCTTGGGGAGGAAGATCTTGTTGGAACCCCAAGGTTGTTTTGGTGTGATCAACAAGTTAAGTTAGGTCCTGTGTGTATTTGACCTTGTGTCTAAGTGTGCAGGAGCTTAGGAACACAGGTACTCGAGCGGAAGACGCAGCTAGCGAGAAGGACGGCAGTCCGAGGGACGAGGTGCTGCGGAAGAGTACACCGGCGGACAAGAAGGAAGCGCGCGGTGGTTCCGAGAGACGAAAGCCGGAGCGGAAAATTGCTCGGGGAGCAAGAGACGCAGCTGGCGAGAAGGTCGACGACCAAGGGACGAAGACTGTGGATGAGTACGCTGGCGGACGAGAAGGAAACACGCGGCAATTCCGAGGGACGAGAAGCCGGAGGGAAGCACGCTCGACAAGACCGGAAGATGGGTTCGGGTGAGCCCTATTCCGGATATTAGAGATCACCCAAATCAAGCGGATCTGGAGCAGAAGACCCGGACCGAGACGGGGACTTAACGGAGAAGTGGTCCCGGACAAAAAGTCAACTATAGTTGACTTTTTGCTCCGGGGCGCCCGGACCTTGATTTTGACCAAGATCGCGATTTACGCGATCTGAACGTTGGGGGATAAAGTTCTATCCCCCCTAGGGTGCCCAGAACCCTTCCAGGCGCCCCGACCAAGGCTATAAATATAGCCTTGTTCCAGAAGCTTTAGATCAACTCAGTAATTAGCATTCCAAACACTTGTGCGCTCATTGTTCTAGTTTAGCTTCTGTTTTTGTGCTTTCATCAGTGTAAGAGGCTTCTCCGCCCGAAGGAGTTTTTAGTGCGATCACTTTCCTTGGATTAACAACCTCTGTAAAATACCAGAAAATAGGCGAATCTTAATAAGGGAATTTTTAGTAATTTTTGGAAATTTTTCAGGAATTTTTCGGAGCTCGTATGGACGAGTTAACGGGGATCAAGATGGGGCCCGGAAAAGCCTGTTTAGGCTACCCTGTTTTAATGAGGAAAAGATTTATTTTCTTTTCCTTTTTGTTTCCTTCTTCTCTTATTCTTTCCCCGCGAGCCGTGCGTACCTATTTTCCCGACCTCGAGCGGTTCCCCTTTCTTCTTCTCTTCTCACTCGGCGCCGGTTTCTTCTCATCTGTGCCCTAGCCAGCCGGCCTTCTTCTTCTCCTCTCCCTGCCGGCGACGCCACCTCCTCACTGCCGCAGTGACGCCAAGCGCCACTGCATAGCGCCGAATCCGCACGGTACTGCCGCTGGTCTTCTTCTCCCTACTGCCGGTGCCCTAGCCTCAGCCACGACACCCCTCTCTTCAGCGACATCCGAGCACTAGCCGATCGCCTCTGCCCTAGTTGAGCAACACTGCCGTCGATCGAAGCCTCTCTTCATCTTCCTCCTCAGCCTAGCATCGGCTGATGTCCCTCTCTGCCCTAACGTCGTGATCCTTGCCCTCTCCACTGCACAGTGCCGACGCCGACCCACCTTCACTGGCCACCAGGTTCAGTCGTGCCCTAGGTCTTTCACCGGCACACCTCTGCTCGGGTGGTTTCCGGCCAGGAGCAAGACGAGTCAAGTCTTAGTTCTTCCTGCTTGGTCCGATTGTTTATAATAAGGTAAAAGATTAGGTGGTCAGGTGGGTTGTGGTTTGATTTGTGGTTCCATTTATTGAACTCAACATGATCTCAGTGGGAAGGATTTCAGAAGGGGGATTTGGTTCCGTGGGGACTTCGTTTGGTTCTAGCATCACTCCAGTGAGCAGTTTCCTTTGTTTCAGCATCAAGAGGGGCTGTGAATTGAGGTATCGTGTAAATTTTGATACATGATGAATTATGTTTATGTATAGAATTGGGTTGGTATTGAATTTAATCCATTTCTTGTTTTGTTACATGGGATCAATTCCATTTCTAAGGAAGGATAAGGTTATTAAATAGATTTGGAGATTTTTATTTAGCTATATAGCTAAATACATTATCTGTTTGATAACACAGGACTTTGACGCGAGACGAGTATCTCGGAGTCAGGACTGGACCATTTTATCGGAGGCGGGTACTTTGACTTATGTATTTTGATATGCATAATAAAGTGTTTAACATATAGCAATGATTGTGTTATCCTTTTGATTCGGTTGGTTACTACATGATCTGTTACATGTTGTTTGTTTATTTATTATGCACTGCATGTTATTATTGACCTGACCATACATGCTTTCGGTAGTGACCCAACCATGTGATACATCATGTTCAGGACCTAGGGTTTATATGATACCCTATCTGTTTGTGTACCTTCCATCTGATATATTGACTTGTGGTACACCTTTTATTTATGTATGGATTTTGCTATGTTATTCATGAGATTGCCATGCTTAGTATCATGCATCATGTTTGCATGCTGTGCGATTGTCGGCTCCACTATGGTTGAGCCCATCGCCAGTTACATGTACTGCACACACCACCACCACCCATGGATTAGTGGTATATCAGGCAGGTGTGTGGCGGTTCTGCTGTTTGGCTCCGTTGGTTTGAGGACTCAGCGTGGTAGCCGGCAGTCAGTTCCGCTCTGTTTTGCTCCGTTGGCATTTAGTGTAGCAGCGTGGTAGCCGACAGATGGTGGACTCTGTTTGGCTCCGTTGGTCAGGAGACTCAGCGTGGTAGCCGGCAGAGATATCCTCCCCGTCATTGTGTACCGGGAGATGAGAGCATTGGGGTCAGAGGACAGGAGTACTCCGACAGCATTCCGTCTACTCGATCGCTCTGCAGGAGCAGTGATGTCAGAGTGCACGGTCAGCATATGCATTTATTGCATTTATTGTTTGTGATTGCTGCATTTACTTGTTGCATTTATGTGGATGCATATGATTGACATGCATACAGGATTATGACTTCCCCGGTCTGACGACCCTGTTACCTTGTACTTTGATCCCGGTTAGTACAATTATCTCCTGATTTCGTTTCAGTTGCATTTATCCTTCTCGTATTCAGGAGACTGTACGCATGATTAGTGTTGTCTGTTATTTGTTTTATTATGCATATCAGTTGTACCTGCTGAGTGTTGGACTCACCCCGCCTCCATTGTTGAAGCTGTCCGGAGCAGTTCCAGTCGCTGGCCCCCCATCTGCACGTAGAGCCAGTTCTCTACTAGTTCGTTATTTGTTTTTATTTGGCCTTTTTCTATATCAGACTTTGTTTTAGTATTATCTTTGGATTTTTCCTATGGATATTGTATGGAGTGATACCTTTTGATGGATTTTTGATATGATATTGGATTTCATTCTACTACGTGCCTGCCTAGACGGCAGAAGAGGTGAGTTCGTTGGATTTGAGCTTTACGAGTGTAGTGGAATAGGGTGGATTTCGAGTCAGAGTCCTATTGTTATTGATTACTATTATTAACTGCGTGGTTGTGACAGCCAGAGGCTGAATATCTTTATAAACTACGTGGTGTTTGTTTTAATTTGTGTTATTATTCCAGCCGCATGTGGCTGAGGTGTATAGTGCTTGTAGAAAAGTTTCAGATTGTCCGCCGTACAGGGGAGATGCTGCAGAAATTTCTTCGGACAGAGACTCCTCCGGGGCGTGACAACCTCCCCGGTTGTAACCAAGTCAAACACGGTGCCTCGTTTCTTTCTTGTATTTCTGCTTAGCTAATTTTATACAAGTGTTAGTTTAAGAGTTCGAGAAGAGTTGTTTTTGTTTTTTTACACGGCTATTCAACTCCCCCCTTCTAGCCGGCCCAACGGTCCTACAAGTGGTATCAGAGCCAAGGCGCTTCAGGAGGACTAACCGCCGAACGAAGCAACCAAATGAAATATGAAGGGGACTTCGCTACCTGGAAAAAACTGATGCAGGTATTTCTTACAACAGATATTGAATTATTTTTAACAATGAAATTTGGCTTTGAAGCTCCAGAGGACAAGGAAATAGATAAATGGACAAAAAAGGAGCAGGCCGACTTCGTGGCAAACGGCAAAGCAGAGTACCATTTGCTGAGAGTTCTTCCGCCTCAAGAAGTCAACAGGATCGGTAGATACAACTCCGCAAAGGAACTTTGGGAGAAGTTTCTTGAGCTGCACGAAGGGACGTCCGAAGCCAAGCTCGCTAGACGAGATCTACTTCGCAATCAGCTCACCAGCCTGCGACTTGGGGAAGACGAGACAGTCGCACATCTGCACTCCAGAATAAAAGAAATCATCACCGGACTCACGAATCTCGGAGAAAAGGTAAGTAACCGAGATTCGCTCAGGTACGCCTTAAATTCATTTCCAAGAAATTCAAAATGGGCATCACTAGTAGATGCTTTTTACATTTCTAAGGACTTAGAAAAAATTTCATTAGAAGAATTTTTTTCAACATTTGAAGTCCATGAGTCAAGATGTGCAAGAATAAAGGAGCCCAAGAACAATGTCGCCCTCAAAGCTTCGAGAGACGAACCTGAGTCAGAATCCTCTCTCGACGACGAGGAAATGGTAATGATGGTAAGAAGATTTAAGAAACTTTGTAAATCTAGATCTACTAACCATCCGCAGGGAAAGAAGAAAAGGACGATCCGCTGCTACCACTGCGACGAAGAAGGGCACGTCAAGGACAACTGCCCCAAGCTAAAGAACAAAGACAAGGAGAAGGGTAAGAAGCCTATCCAGAAACGAAAGGTCCTGAAGGTGACGTGGGACGATACGTCGTCCGAAACGGAAGTCGAAGCATTCTCCGGACTCGCACTGATGGCGAGCCATCAAGACGACGACTGGGATTCAAGCTCTTCCGAAATGAGCATCGAGAGCATCGATGAAGGGGGAGACACGTCGGAAGAAAGCAGCAACTCAGGGAGAGAAACGGACAACGAGATCGACAAGGTAAGTCAGGTACGATCTCTTCCTCCCGATAAAATGTTTAAGTTCGTTAAACTTTTAACAAAAGACTGCTACAAATTAGAAAGTGAAAATAAAAATTTAAAAGTAATTCTAGCTAAGTCTTGTCTCTTAGAAGAATTAGATAAATTAAAATTGAAAAATGAAAAATTGGAATTAGAAAATCAAAATTTGAAAATTCAAATAGATAACTTAAAAAACTATGCATGTTCATCTAAAAATAATTTTAGAAGATTAATAATTTAAATTGGTAGTTTAAATATCACCCAGGACAAATTAGGAACATCTCAAGAAAACATGTCCCTAAAAACTTTTTAGTTAATTCAGTAGGTTGTAACCTATATTGGGTTCCTAAATCATGCTTAAATTAATTTTAAAATTAAAATTAGCACTTTAAGTGAGAAAATTAAACAAATAATTTCTTTATGAGGCTTTGTCTAAGGAAGTGGTTGTTGCTCCAATAACCAAGAAGGCCTAGTGCCTCGCCACGACCTGGAAGCCAAAATATTGAAATAAATGTTTAATTAACTTACTAATGAAGCATTAATACAAGAATTAATTAGTGCTTGAAAAAGGTTATTCAAAACATTTTATTTCAAATTTACTTACTTAGAATTTTTCTAAATATTTCTCAAAAATCATTTTTTTTTTGGTTAAGAATCTTTTTAAACAAGAAATCTTAGCTTAAATTACTTAAAAATATTTCTAAGTAATTTAACCCTTAGATTATTTTTCTTGGAACCCCATATTTTGTGATCAAAGGGGGAGAAAGGGAAAGTATAAGTCTAGGGGGAGGTAGGTAGATAGATTTAATTTTTCTATCTTTTTGTACTTAAATTACAAATTAAGTTAATGTATTTAATTTTATTAAATGTCTATTTTTACCCTAGCTTAACTTGGGTTGATCACACCAAAAAGGGGGAGATTGTTGGAACCCCAAGGTTATTTTGGTGTGATCAACAAGTTAAGTTAGGTCCTGTGTGTATTTGACCTTGTGTCTAAGTGTGCAGGAGCTTAGGAACACAGGTACTCGAGCGGAAGACGCAGCTAGCGAGAAGGACGGCAGTCCGAGGGACGAGGTGCTGCGGAAGAGTACCGCGGTGGTTCCGAGGGACGAAAGCCGGAGCGGAAGATTGCTCGGGGAGCAAGAGACGCAGCTGGCGAGAAGGTTGACGACCAAGGGACGAAGACTGCGGATGAGTACGCTGGTGGACGAGAAGGAAACACGCGGCAATTCCGAGGGACGAGAAGCCGGAGGGAAGCACGCTCGAGAAGACCGGAAGATGGGTTCGGGTGAGCCCTATTCCGGATATCAGAGATCACCCAAATCAAGCGGATCCGGAGCAGAAGACCCGGACCGAGACGGGGACTTAACGGAGAAGTGGTCCCGGACAAAAAGTCAACTATAGTTGACTTTTTGCTCCGGGGCGCCCGGAACCAATCCGGGCGCCCGGAGCTGTCCGGGGCGCCCGGAATGCTTCCGGGCGCCCGAACCTTGATTTTGACCAAGATCGCGATTTACGCGATCTGAACGTTGGGGATAAAGTTCTATCCCCCCTAGGGCGCCCGGAACCCTTCCAGGCGCCCCGACCAAGGCTATAAATATAGCCTTGGTCCAGAAGCTTCAGATCAACTCAGTAATTAGCATTCCAAACACTTGTGCGCTCATTGTTCTAGTTTAGCTTCTGTTTTTGTGCTTTCATCGGTGTAAGAGGCTTCTCCGCCCGAAGGAGTTTTTAGTGCGATCACTTTCCTTGGATTAACAACCTCCCCGGTTGTAACCAAGTCAAACACGGTGCCTCGTTTCTTTCTTGTATTTCTGCTTAGCTAATTTTATACAAGTGTTAGTTTAAGAGTTCGAGAAGGGTTGTTTTTATTTTTTTACAGGTCTATTCAACCCCCCCCCCCTTCTAGTCGGCCCAACGGTCCTACAGATCTAAGGGCGCAAGAGGACCATCTAGGTCAAATTCTTGTATTCAAGGACGTTATCTGGATGATCCAAGGCTATTTCACTGCTCCATCCTTGTCGACATTCCAAGATCTATATCCAAACCCTTCACTCGACATCAAAGGATAAGTCTTTACTCCCTTTCCTTAGAGTTTTGGAAATTTCTATGTTTTTGAGTGCTTTGGTTGTATTTCTTCCTATTATGGAGTAGATTTTTATTGTTCTAGGATATAGAAAGTAATTGTAATATGTGGATGATGTAAAATCTATAGAATTACTAATTTCCTAATTTGATGAAGCTTGTATGTACTTGTTTTTTTTTAATATGCTTACATAGAGGCTTTCCCTTATGATCATGAATTTGTCTATCTAGATTACATATTTGTATGCATAGGTTTTATTTCTGAGTTGATACATTACTATGTGTTTAAATTGGGACTGTGCGTAAACCTAAATTTTCATTGATTAGATGCATAAATTATCATCTCTTTTGAGTGTGAGTTCTAATATAGCTCGACATGACCTTAGTGTAGGATCGAGAAGCGCTAGAGGGGGGGGAGTGAATAGCGTTCGTGTCTTTCACTTATCGTATTCAGAAATCAATCGAGTAATGCAGCGGAATAAGAAAAACAAGCACACAGAAAAACCCAAGTGTTTTTACTTGGTTCGGAGCCTTGGGCGACTTCTACTCCAAGGCCCACGCTCGTTGAGCATTTACTTTGGGAAATTCACTATAAGAGTGCAAAGTTACAAATATGTATTACAAGACAATAACGAAAAGGCTATACCGACACCAAAAATACTGAAATTGAAGCTCCGGGTCGTCGGGGACTTGTCGTAGCTTAGCCGGGCCATTTCTTGAGCAGCACACGAAGGATGTATCGCTTGAGAATTGATGTTTCAAAGCTACTGGTCGAGACCCCTTATAAAGCTCACTGAAGGCGCCTTAAACCTCCTTGAAGGTGCCTCCAATTACCGAGTTAGGCGCATAGATCAGAACTGAAATGGTCGCAGCTTATCTAGTTGAAGACGCCTCCATCTCCCTTAAAGGCGCCTCAAGCCTTCATGAGGGCGCCTCCAGCTCCGCAGCGCGCACACTCCAGTCTTCTCACTCGAGGCACCTCCAAGCTCCATGAGGGTGCCTCGGGAACTATTCATCCGAGGCTAATCTTGCTATGTTGTCCCTGCAAAATATGTTAGTCCACAAAACAACCACATATCCTGTAAAATAAAGTTAGCATATATAATAAACACGTGAATATGAAAGTTTGACAGTCACAGACTGTCTAGTTCTGACTTTAGATTTCTGACCGAAAATCCTAAGTCGAACCAACTGTTGGTTGCTACTCGGAAAGCCTAGAGGTTCCACTGTATAAAAATTTTGTACAAAGGTCTGAACCTTTTCCTAGCTACCATGTGTTCTTTTAAATTAAATTTTGGATCGCCTGCGGAACTTAACACGTTTGATCCAAAACTTAATCTATTTGTTCTTTTAGGTTTTGACTTGGATCTCCTGTGGAACTTAACACGTTCGACCCAAATCACCTTAAGTTATTAATTCCATTAAATATTAATTTCCATAATTGGTTCCCAGTACTGACGTGGCGAGGCACATGACCTTCTTGGATATGGGAGCAACCACCACCAACTAGACAAAACCTTTTATAGAAATCTAATATTTAATTTCCTAAAATAACTTTAAGTTAACCAAAAAGAACAATCAAATCACAAGGAAAAAATAAAACAAAAGAACACAACTTCGAAAAACATACTCGAAATACTAGAATCGTAAGCCTCTTGTATTTGGTATTATTTCCATAAATAACTAGTATGATGCGGAAAGGAAAAATTACTAGTTATACCTTCTAAAAAGACCTCTTGATCTTCTACCGTATTCCTCTTCTAACCTCGGACGTTGTGTGGGCAACGATCTTCCGAGATGAGAAACCACCAACCACCTTCTTCTCCTCCTAGCTAGGTTCGGCCACAAAGAAGCTTTACCAAGGATGAAGAACAAAACACCAACCAAGGTCCAAGAGATGCAAGCTTTCTCTCCTTCTTCTTCTTCTTCTCCAAGTAGTATCCGGCCACCACAAGAGCTCCAAGGGAGAGAGAGGTTCGGCCACCACAAGAGGAAGAGAGGGAGATGATGATGATGATGGCCGGCCACACCAAGGAACAAAAGAGGGAGAGAAATAATAGAGGTTGTATCTCATGAAGGCACCCTCACCCCTTCTTTTATATTCCTTGGCCTAAGCAAATTAGGAAATTTAATTACAATAAAATTTCCTTAATTTCCATGACATAATTTAATTGAGAAAAATAAAATAAAATTTCCCCAATTAAATTCTAATGGCCGGCCACATCATGAAATCAAATTAGACAAGTTTCAATCAACAATTAAAACTTCCTAATTTGTTTCCGAAAATTTTAAAATTAAAATTTCTCTTCAAAATCTCTTCATGGTTGATAAAAAGAAATTTCCATAATTTTAATTTTACAACATGTGAATAATTTTTAAAGAGAAAATAAAATATCTCACCAATCTACAAATAAGGAAAGAGATCTAATCTCTTTCTTTAATCTTTTGTAGATCTTTTACAAGAGAGATAATTTAATTTTAATTCTCTTTAATAAATTATATCTTCCACATAATAAAAATTAAAATTAAAATTCTTTTTTAATTTAATTTGGCCGGCCCCTCTAGCTTGGGTTCAAGCTAGGGCCGGCCACCCCAATTGATACCTAGGTCGGCCCTAGCTTGGTTCCCAAGCTAGCTTGGCCGACCCCCTTTAGGTGGGTATAGAAAGTAGGTATAGGTGGGTATAGTATTCTATAAATAAGAGGCTACGATAGGGACTGAGTGGAGGAATTGGTTTTGGTCTCCCGATAAAATTAAGCATCCCGTGTTCGCCCCGAACACACAACTTAATTTTATCAATAATAATTCATTCCACTAGAGAACTATTATTGAACTACCGCACCAATCCCAAATTACATTTTTGGGCTCCTTCTTATTATGAGTGTGTTAGTCTCCCTGTGTTTAAGATATCGAATGTCCACTAATTAAGTGAGTTACTGACAACTCATTTAATTAATATCTTTGTCCAAGAGTAGTACCACTCAACCTTATCGTCATGTCAGACTAAGTCCACCTGCAGGGTTTAACATGACAATCCTTATGAGCTCCTCTTGGGGACATTATCAACCTAGTATCTCTAGGACACAGTTTCCTTCTATAATCAACAACACACACTATAAGTGATACCATTTCCCAACTTATCGGGCTTATTGATTCATCGAACTAAATCTCACCCATTGATAAATTAAAGAAATAAATATCAAATATATGTGCTTGTTATTATATTAGGATTAAGAGCACACATTTCCATAATAACCGAGGTCTTTGTTTCTTTATAAAGTCAGTATAAAAGAAACGACCTCAAATGGTCCTACTCAATACACTCTAAGTGTACTAGTGTAATTATACAGTCAAGATAAACTGATACCTAATTACACTACGACCTTCTAATGGTTTGTTCCTTTCCATTTTGGTCGTAAGCTACTGTTTATTATTTATAAGGTACTGATAACATCATCTTCTGCATGTGGCACCACATACTATGTTATCTACAGTATAAATTAATTGAACAACTACAACTAAATGTAGACAATTTGACCAAATGTGATTCTTTATTCATAATGAATGTTTACAAAGCTTAGGCTTTCAGTATACACTCCAACACCAACGCCTATTGTTCCCTCTTCCGGGGAACGCGTCCTCACCCACTCCTCTCAGGAGATGTTACCTTTTGCCAGTTCGGTCCTCCAGATCAACTGGACTTTTGCTCATTGTCCGATGCTTCCGGTCTTCATGCTGGACGTCCGATCTACGACCCATCCAGACTTCCACCTAGTTTGCGACACTAGGATTTCAACCTAGGGTTACCGCCCCCTAAGGTTTTTGCCCGAAGCTCCGACCTACCAAAACTTTCTGCCTAGGATTACCACCTCTAGGACCTAGGGTTGCCACCCCCTAGGGTTTTCAACTAGCCTAACCGTAGCTAAGACTTTTGCCTAAGTACACTTAGGACTTTTCTGTAAAGCTCATTTAAGCACATTAAATAACAAAACAACTTAACTTGAACCCTTTGCCATAATTAAAAGATAGGTTCAATCGTCAGATACTTCCTGCACCAACACTTAGGATACTTGTTTGAAGTTGAGCATCTAAGGTAACTATCCTTCTATATGGAACATAACCTCCTAAGGGTGGACGATTCTATGTATAGATAAGTCTATCATTTGCCTAATTGGCTTCTCCTAATCATATGTTACGCAAGTGACCTATGTAA
The DNA here is from genome assembly GCF_018446385.1 of Zingiber officinale. Classification (NCBI taxonomy): domain Eukaryota; kingdom Viridiplantae; phylum Streptophyta; class Magnoliopsida; order Zingiberales; family Zingiberaceae; genus Zingiber; species Zingiber officinale. The sequence goes on from NC_056000.1 coordinate 108,554,836, forward strand.
TCTAGAGACGTATACCCGAGGGAGACCTTGTGATAGGAGGTACTCTACTAAAACTTAGACTCTCTAAGTTACTTCTTCACTTGATGACATACTTGGTTATTGGCAGGGGAAGTACTCTGATACACCGTCACAGGGTGGAATTCAGTAAATGTTTAGGCTATCCTGCAAATATACAAGAAGAGAACTAGGAATGAGCTAATTGATAACACAACATCCACCATTACAATGAAACCTTTGGCCTGGAATATTTTTTGAATTAAGGACTTTCTCAACTATTTCTTACTTTTATTTACACATTTTAGTTGAAAACCTCATAACAACCATTATTGATTTTGTCTAGTTAAATTCTAGCATTTAATCTTCAATTTTCGTGGGATCAACTTTTATAAATTTTATTACTTGACGACAATCGTGTGCTTGCAGTCATGACATCAATGTTCAGATTGTGAGGGAGCCTAGCCCTTGCCCAGGCTACTGCTCGATATAGGCATCCTGGGAGCCCGGACTCCTTCCCAGCGCCTAGACTCCTTCTGGGATCTCGGACCCCCATTTTTCCCATTTTCAACTTCTTGTAAAATAAGGTTCATCTAGGCATATAATTGTAAAGAAGGATAAGATTTAACAACCTTCGGACTATCCAGTCTTAACTCTAAGTTTTGCTGATTCTCTAGGTAGGACCGACGCCTACTGTTTCCTCTTCGGAGAATGCATCCTCACCTACTCCTCTCAGGAGAAATTACCTTTTGCTAGACTGGTCCTCCAAACCATCTGAACTTTTACTCAGCGTTTGAGACTTCAGGTTTTTATGTTGAATGTCTGATCCATGATCTGTCCAATCTTCCAACTAGTGTCTGGGACCCCAAGGATTTTCACCTAGAGTTCTCGACTCTAGGATTTTGCCCAAAGTCCTCGATCCCCCAAGACTTTTCCTAGTCTCGTGGACCAGAACTTCGTTGCCTAACTGCAGCTAGGACTTTCTACCTGTCTAATCACAGTTAGGAATTTCCTTTGTCTAAGATCACTTAGGACTTTCCTGCACACTTAGTTCAACTTGTTGGACAACAAGATAGCTTAAATTTGAACCCCTTTGCCATTATCAAAACACAGGTTCAATCGTCTGGTACTCCCTACATCAACATTGTACTAGCAGTACTTGTACAAATAGAATTGTAGAGGCAGAAAGAGCATTGAGAAAATTGATTGAAGTGCTTAGCCTTGAATCTTGATGCTTCTTTTATAGGTTTCACTCGATCTACTAAAACTAATCAATTGGCTAAAACCTTCAATTCGACTAAACCATTATTAGGTGACTAGTCCCACTTCTTTCTTATCCAATCGACTAGACATCAAAGTTTCCTTTACTATTTTGATCTGATCATATCCATTTTGTACTTTCCAAACTTATTTGGTCGATTGATCATCCTGATCAATTAACTGGACCTCTATTTCCTTATTTACATGGATACATATCTTCTTGTGATTATCCACCTAGATCGGTCAACAAAACCACTCTATTAGGTTGACCAAACCCTTTGATTAATCTGATTCTCTATTTTTTTACAAAATAGAGTTAGCACAACAACAATAATAATAGTAGTCCTATAAAATATAGTTATAAATAATATAATTATGTATGAGTTAATTGTGACAGTTAAGACTATTTGATCTCGACTTAGAAACATCTGTTGGTTTCTTCAATCGGATCAACACCTAAGGTTATTCTAATTGGGGCACATCTTCATTACCTTTTGGAATGAAAGACCTCTCTAGGACTTACCTTACTTACCTGCTAAATATCTGGTCTAACTGACTAGTTTGGACATTTTCTTCTTCTTAGTGTCTGACCGATCCACTAGAATTTTCCTTACTTGATGTCTGGTCTAGCTGATCCATCAAGTGTTTGTTGGTGTCCCTATATACGTATTGTTGTATAATCTGTAAGTGCATAGAATTTTCATCAATTAATAAAAATATTGATCCCACAGGGATTGTTGATTAAATACTAGTGACTTCTCAAAATAAGTTATCTAGACCATCGAAGGTTGGTTGAATTCGTATGTGAGAGAGAGAGAGAGAGAATTAGCGTAAGTGAGAGCAACGAAGAAGGAGAAGTTGGATTTGAGGGAAAATTCTAGGATTTCAGTTTTACTATGATGTTAGTTAATATCCCTAAGAATTGTTTATCTCCTGAACTCCATACCCACACTCTTGTAGGAATTCTAATTAGAGTCTGGTACAACCCTGCGAAGGTCTCACCGCACCAAGTTTTAGCATTATTAAGTAAAAAAGTAACCCTAGAAAGTCTAGTTAGAGGAATACCTTGAGGCCCCAAGTGATAAAATCGCTAGAGTTATCACATTTACTTCCTAACGTCAAATTAATGCTATTAAGTAGAGGAGAATGTTGGTGCAGTTAGCACTAATAATCAAACTCATATTTTGATGTATGACAAATGATTAAAGTTAGATGTTGTGTTTTATTCTATTTACCAAGTGTATATGACTGAAAGACTTGATGGAATCTAACAGCAGGTTGAAGTCTAGTTAGGTTGATAATTAGCATAGGAAGATTAGATAGGTAGATATATGACAAGAAGTCTAGTTGGGTCTGCAGGACCTGATAACTAACTGAAGTTCAGATGGGGCATTTGGTAGAACGACCTAGTGGGTTAAGATATCAATGTTAAGTAAGTCTGTAAAGGGTAAGTGAGGTAAGCAAATGGAGGAGGATCCAATGAGGATGAACTCCCAGTTGAGAGAATAGTTGGTGTATGTTTGACCTAAGATTTTAGCAAAATCCAAAGTCAGGATCAGATAGTCCCTAGACTATCAAAATTTATCTTTTCATATTATGCTTGTTATGCTAACTGTTGGATCGTAAATTTCGTTAGAGGGGGGGTGAATAGTGATCATTCAAAATTTGTTATCGAGTAAGCAACGGAAATAGAAAATTAAACACAATGCTAACAAAGCTAATTTTACTTAGTTCGGAGCTTTCGTTGACTCCTACTCCAAGGCCCGCCCGTGAGAGTGCTTTCGTTGGGAAATGACTAATAATTCGTAAAAGTATTACATGATTTAGTACAAGAATTATGAAAAGAATACCAACAACAAGGAAAAAGAAATTGAGTCACAGATTGTTGGAGGAGCTTCACAGCGTCGCAGGAATAGTGCGCAACAGAGAAATCGTAGAAGGAAGTTGTGTTTTACTCTTGGTGGAAGACTGCTTATATAAGCAGTTTCGGGTCCTTGGATCCCTTCTGGGTGCTTGGACCGTGATATCGACCAACCAATTAGTGCGCTCCACGCTGGCAACGAGATAAGCTTCGGGCATTCTGGGCGCTCGGACCAGCTTCGGGTGGCCAGATCCCTTCCGGGCGCCCGGACCCCCTTTTCCAACAACCCTTTTTCCTGTAAGAAAAGGTTAGTCTGAGGTAAATAAAAATTATACTACCCTACAAAACAAAGTTAGCATAATATGACAAATAGAGTAGTAATTAGATTTTTTTTCTCCTCGAGACTAGAATCTAGTCAAGATCTCAACTTAGATTTCTAAAATAGATCTAAGTTAGATCGACACCTACTGTTCCCTCAAACAGGGAACACACCCTCATCAAAGTCATTCCCCTCCAGTGACTTACCTTAACTTACCATTTTGCCAGACATCTTGTTAGCCCGTCAACCTGTCTGGACTTCATGTCAGCTATCCGATCAACCCATTGACCTAGCTAAACTTCCCTGCAACACTGAATTAGTACAATAGATAAAACAGTAAAGTAAGACAGTGTTAACAGATTTCAAGATTTGCTGGACCGGTTGACCGCGCGCGGTCGACCGGGAACCAGTCGGTCACATATAACTTAGGGTTACCTCCCCTAGGGCTACCCAACTTCACTCACTAGAACTTCCATTGCCTGACTTCACTCACAAGGTCTTCCACCACCTAGCTTCACTCACTATGGTCCGGCTTCACTCACCAAGACTTCCACCACCTAGCTTCACTCACTAGGGTTTGGCTTCACTCATCAGGACTTCCACGACCTAGCTTCACTCACCAGAACTTCCACCACCTACCTTCATTCACCAGCGCCCAGGTTCACTAACTAGGACTTCAACTTTGCCTAACCTTCAATTAGGACTAGTCACTCAGTAGACTTCTCACCTACCTATCCTTTGGGTAGGACTTACCTGTGCTAGTCATCTAGTCCTGACTAGACTTCTCTCTTCCAAACATCAAGTTCCGTTTGGATCAACCCTTGGTCAAATTGACCAAACTTAGGTATATTGTCAAACATCGAAACCTTAGAGGTCGATTGCACCAACAATAACTCTATGGTGCAGAAAAGTGAAATATGGAAAAGGGCATCCAGGTGCTCGGGTAGGGTCTAGGTGCTCGGAGATCCGAGCGTCTTGAGTGGTCCATGCGCCTAGATTGGCCAAAATTTAGCCACTCATGTAGATGAGTTGGCAAACTCTGATTGGCTTGTACACTTCAATGTCTAAAGGCTTGGGTATGGTCCAGGCATCCGGGAGTGGATAAAGGCTACTATATAAAGCTTCACCGAGATGAAGCCACGTCAGCGATCCAAGAGCCAGGGGTTGGTCCAGACGTCTAGAGGTGAATAATCCATTGACGAAGCAGGATTGGATATGCCTCAATCCAAGCGCCTGGGGGTGGTTTAAGCCCTCAAAAATGCCTATAAAAGGAGCTTCGAACGACAGTCATGACAATCAATTTCTACAAGTTATTTACGAGCTTCCTCGACCTTTCAGCTGTTTCGACCTCGTACTACTGCTATGCTACAATGCTACTACACTTAACTATGACAGACGGACCAACTCCAACATCTGAGCTACTCATTTTTCCTTCTTTAGTTGGGTAACTTTTAATTTATAGCCAATTACTTTTGCATAGGAAGTGTAGGCTTGTTACACTTTCTTTTTCTTTCTCTTTGTACTAAATTGTGATTATTTAGTAGAGTATCCATCAGAAAGATTCAAAGGACCTAGGTCTTGGAGTAAGAGTTATCAAAGGCTCTGAACTAAGTAAAAACTACTTGTATTCTCCTATTCTCTTTTCATTTTTAGTTGTATCTTATTTTCACTGTGCACTTTTTTTTAAGCCAAATAAAAAGATTCATTTTTAAAAATACACATGATTAACCCCCTCTCCTTTCACGTGCTTACGATTCTACATAGGTAGCCTAGAAAGTCCGGTTAACAGGATACCCTCTATCACAAAGGGCCCCCCGTTCATACAATAGCTAGATTACATATATTATTTCCTAACATTAATTTAGGGGAAATCCATAAAACTATAATTAACTTCCCTTGTAGAGAATTTACCTCTGCTTCAAGGTGATACCATAGAAAGTATGATTAAAGGTATATCGTCTATCACAAAACCTCTGAGTCATATAATCCAAAGTACCTCCTCTACACGGTGACCGATTCTCTGTATTGATCACACACATATTTCATCAAACACATGTTAGAGTGTATACTAAAAGCCTAGCTTTTGTAAACATTTATTTTTTAAAAAAAAGAATCACATTGGTCAATATCTACATTTATTTGTTAAATGTAATTGTTCAATTAATTTATATAGTAGACAACATGGTGTGTGGTGTCACACACAGAAGATCATGTTGTTGGTTCTTTATAAATTATAAACAGTTACTCACGACTAAGATGGAAAGGAACAAACCATCGGAATAGTCGTCGTGTAATTAAGTATTAGTTTATCTTGACTAATAAATTACACTGGTACACTCTAAGTGTATTGAGCAGGACCATATTAGGTAAGTTCTTTTTGTACTGACTTAATAAAAGAACTAGACCTTAGTTATTATGGAAGTGTGTACTCTTAATCCTAATATAATAACAAGCACATATATTTAATATTTATTTCTTTGACTTATCAAAGGGTGAGGTTTAGCTCGATAAATCAATATGTCTGATAAGTTGGGAAATGATATTACTTATAGTGTGTGTTGTTGATTATAGAAGGAAATTGTGTCCTAGTTATCTAGGTTGAGAATGCCCCCAAGAGGAGCTCATAAGGATTGCCATGTTAAACCCTGCAAGTGGACTTAGTCCGACATGACAATGAAGTTGATTGGTACTACTCTTGGAGCTAGATATTAATTAAGTGAGTTGTCAGTAACTTACTTAATTAATGGACATTCGTTATCTTAAACACAGAGAGACTAACACACTCATGATAAGACGGAGTCCATAATGTAATTTGGGATTGGTGCGGTAGTGCGATAATAACTCTCTAGTGGAATGAGTAATTATCGATGAATTTGAGTTGTGTGTTCGGGGCGAACACGGGATACTCAAGCTCATCGGAAAGCCAAAACCAATTTCTCCTGTAGGTCTCTGTCGTAGCCTCATTAAAGCCTCAAGTCCATCCAAAGAAAGGCTCATCTTGGTGTCCAAGAAGAGGGTCGGTCCATTGCTTGGTGACCAAGCAATGACCGACCACTATATCCTCTTAAGGGGCCGGCCCCTTGCTTAGTGCCCAAGCAAGAGGGGGCCGGCCACAATAATTCAAACAAGGAGGGGTGCTTTGAATTTTTAAAATCTTCTCTTTGTAGAAAACTATAAGTTTTAAAAGAGAGATTTTAAATTTAAAAAACTTTCTTTATTTGAATTAGGTCACATGTTTTAAAAGAAAGTTTATAAGTTTTAAAACTTTCCTTTTTTAACCATCTTCATGGTTTAAGAAAAAAAAGGAAGAGAAGTTTTAAAATTTAAATTTTCTATCACCATGTTAAAAAAGGAAATTTTATAAGAAAGTTTTAAATTTTAAAACATGGTTTTAATTTTTAAAACTTTCTTTTTTTAACTCCTACTTTAGGAAAGAGAACTTGTAAAATTTTATAAGAGTTTTTCTTCTTGTAAAATTTTATAAAAAAAATATTTTCTCCTCTTTAAGGGGGTCGGCCACCCTTGCTTGGTGCCCAAGCAAGGTGGCTGGCCAAATTAGAATTAAATTAAAATCATTATCCAATGATTTGGTGTTTGATTCAATCAAGAGGAAAAAAAAGGAAAATAAAAAGGGAAAAGGAAAAACAAGAGGAAGTTTTTAATTTTTGTAAAAATTCTTCCCTTATTTGCCTGGGCAAGTAATATAAAAGAAGGGGTGAGGAGGCTTCATTAGATACAATTATTATTCTCTTGATTGGAGATTTTGGTGTGGTTGGCCCTCCCTCTTCCCTCTTCTTTTCCCTTTGCTCTCTTCTCCTTGGTGGTGGTGGTGGCCAGATTTTAGAGGAAGAGGAAGAAAGCTTTTGGGTGGTGTTCATCTTGGAAGATCGTCGCCCACACGACATCCAAGGCGAGGCGAGGAATACGGCAGAAGATCTCGAGATTATTAACATACAAAGAGAAGGTATAATTAGCAATTGTTTTCCGCATCATGCTAGTTATTTCTTTTTATAAGAATTCCAAACAAAAGAGGGCATTAGATCTAGTTTTTCGAATTTATTTTTTGAGTTTGTGTTTTCTTTGTTTTTCAAATTTGTGATTCGATTGTTCTTTTTGGTTAACCTAGAGTTATTTAAGGAAATTAAATATTAGCTTTCTTTAAAAGGCTTTGTCTAGGCGGTGGTGGTTGCTCCCATATCAAAGAAGATCATGTGCCTCGCCATGCAGTCCTGGAAGCCAATTTTGGAAATTAATATTTAATGAAATTAATAACATAGGTGGATTTAGATCAATAGTGTTAAGTTCCGCTTGCGATTCAAATCTAAACCATTAAGAACAGATAAGTTAAATTTGGAATCAATGATGTTAAGTTCCGTCTGCGATTCCTAATTTAACTTCTAAAGAACACAATAGGTTATTTAAGGAAAGGTTCGACACTTGTACAAAATTTTTGTACAGTGAAACCGGTACGTTTTTCCTAGGACTAACCAACAACACATGCAAGGAACAAGGAAATATAACAAGTCATAATCATATCATTGAACAAGGAAATGATCAAATATATAGTTCATACATCATCATCACATCAGTATTACTCCCTACATCTTAGATTGGGAAAATATACTCAATGGATAAGGGAAATAAATCCAAGAGACAAAGAGGTACAAATCTACAACTTATTACATAAAATAAAGAGAAGAGAAATGTTTATCCATAGGTTCCAGTGTCATTGGAGATTTTCCCTTGTTCTAAAGGAAGACGGATTGTAAAAGGTGGCCCTTGGAAGAGGTTCTAGGGTTTTCCCTAGGGGGAGAACCCTTACCCAAGGAAAGGGGCAGAGCCCCACATCCAAGGCAAGTTAAAAAAAGGAAAAAAAAAATCCCCTTTTATAGGCAGGGGACACAACCCCTGCCGTTCGCCCAGATGACCGTGCCTCAAGGCACGACCTTGGCATGTGTCTTGTGGACTAGGGTAGGCATGGCCATGCTTGAGGGCATGGCCCGACCGTTTGCTTTACTAAGTTGAAATGACACGACTATGCTTCTAGGCATGGTATGACCATGTTTTATGTCTAGGGAGCTGGCATGGTTGTGCCTCTAGGCATGGCACGACTATGTGTAGTATTAAGGAGTGAGGCACTGCCATGCCTTGAGGCACGAAGGCACTGCCATGCCTTAAGGCACAGCCTACCCGTATGAAAATTTGAGGGTGGCTTACTAGGAGAAATGGTCGTGCCATGGGGCATGACCCTATTTGCTTATTTTCCTCCAAGGCTATTTCAAAGTTTTTTTTCGCTTCATTTTTGGTTTCAAATCATGTCCTGTTAATCAAAATAAACAAAGAGTAGACTTTTAAATAAAAAGTGTAACTTATGCCGATAAAATGATAAAATAGAGTATGATAACATAAATCATGTTCAAGAAATACAAGTGAATGTACGTCAAATAAGACATAAAAATATATATAATTTACACACATCACGTATAAAAATATATTCTCAAAAAATAATCAAAGGAATCATAATAATTCCTTAAATTATTACAACATGAATCACACACATCCACAAGAACATACATGTGTAAAAATAATTATAGAATACAATTTCATTTAGAAATTATATCAGTCGGATGATATTTAATGAAAATAACATCAACTAGAAAACATCATGAGACTTGTCTCTATTTGTATCCACGTTGAGATACCTTCAAGATGACTTTAAAAAACCACAAGTCATGTATCCACTTCAATACTAGCCAAAGGAAGGAGACGACATAATCTGAGAGAAGAACCCATTGCTCGATTTGGTGCCTGGCAGTAATTGCAACTTGGCGGCACCAAAAGGAATGTGCTAGCCTATTGGTTGTTGTCTAAAAATTTTAGAGGCTACTACTAGTGGATATGGTGTCTCTTGTTGGTTGGGTGGCTAACAACAGGAAGGAGGATGGCCGGAAGACTGGCAGCAGTAGGGTAGTCAGTGGCTAGTTGGTGGCAGCGGCATCCTTGGTTCCGGAGGCACAAGAGAGGGAGAGGAGGAGAGGAATAAAACATAAAATTAATTTTCATTATTTTCTTCCTATGGAGGGGTTTTATACACCTCCATCAAGGTTTGATAAGCAAGATCAAACCCATACCAATATATTAACCCAATTTATTAGAAATAAGCATAGTTCAAAGCCAAACCAACTTGGTTTAAAACAAACTAATTTTGGTTCATAACCAAACCAAAGTGGTTCCAACTCATCTACAAGAGGCGTGTCCCATTAGTGCTTTGAATCAATAAATACTTTTCATATTTTCCCTTCATCTTGTCCTACTAGATTTAATCTCTTTTGATATGACAATCTTATTTTCAAACTTGTTTTACGTCTTTTAGATATACCGTAGTGCGTGTAACCCAATATATTCCCGATTATGTTGGCTATTCATAATTGACCATTAATTATGAACAAATCATGAGTGATACCAAGTAGTATATCATGACCCCTAATTGATCAAAAAATAATATATAGTTGATTCCAGAATAAATTTTGAATCCTTCAGTAGCTACAGTTCTCAGTGTGTCTATTCCTTTCATGCATCTTATACCCACTTGGTTTAGGACATGGTCTTTGTGTTAGTCTCCACTAGGCTAACTATGTCATACCTGTTGGATCGTGAAACGTCGATAGAGGGGGGGGGTGAATATCGATTCAAAAAATAGCGTTAAAAAGAGTTAAGCACAGCGGAATAATAAAAAGACAAGACAAATGAACATGGTGTTTTTTACTTCATTCGGAGCCTGTGACGACTCCTACTCGAAGGCCCGTACTCCATGAGTACTTTCGTTGGGCAATTTACTAGCAATTCGATATGATAAGTACAAAGAAAGTACAAGAAATGCTAATAAACAGTAAAACAAAGCTATACCGACATAAGGAAAGCTACAAAGAAAAGATCGCGTTGTCGGAGCTTCGTTAGAGTCGTCGGAGCGCAGAGCAGCAGAGCAAGCAGTCTAAGAGTTCTGAGATGAGATTGAAGCTCCACCCCTGGGGCTTCTTTTATATGCTACTCCGGGCGCCTGGATCCCTTCCGGGCGCCCTGGTGCGACGTGGCAGGTCTAATCAATGAACTCCACGTGGCGACGACTCGGCTTGGATAAAATTCACCTCCGGGCGCCCGGACCTCCTATTTCCAGAAATTCCTTCTCCTGTAAAATAGAGTTAGTCCGAGGCAAATATATATCCTGTAAAACAGATTGTTAGCAAAATTAAAATTTAACAAAGTAATAAAAAAGAGTATGACTTAGATTCCGTCTTTCCAAGACCGGAATCTAGTCACGATCTCGACTTAGATATCCGAAATGGATCTAAGCCGGATCGACGCCTAATGTTCCCTTCCCGGGAACGCGTCCTCGCAGTCACTCCCCTCCAGTGACTTACCTCACTTACCTGCCAGACGTCCGGTCAGCCTGTCGACCCGTCTTGACTTCGTTCCAGCTATCCGGTCAGCCCGTCGACCTAGCTAGACTTCGTGCTTAAGCGTCCGGTCAGCCCGTCGACCCACTTGGACTTCGTGCCAGCTATCCGGTCAGCCCGTCGACCTAGCTGGGCTTCGTGCCAGACATCCGGTCAGCCTGTCGACCTGTCTGGACTTCTCCTGCACACTCGATCAAAGTGGCAGACAACAACAAACTAACTTAACTTAATCTGTCATTCATCAAAACCTGGGTTAAATCGTTAGTGCTAACCGCACCAACAATCTCTCCCTTTTTGATAGAATGGCAACCTGGTTAAGTTAGTGAAAACCTATGCAAGAAACAACATGCATTTATGTGGTTTTTAAGTTAGTTTGTATTTTCAGTTTGGTTAGCTAACTTAACCACCTAACCCTCCCCCTTTGTCATTCATCAAAAGAACTAATGTTAAGTAATCATAGATACAGACAAGGTAAAAAAAATGTCAAGTTAACCTAGGGGAGTTTAAAAGATAGTTTTATCTTTACCTCTTAAAAAAAACTAAGTCTTAAAAAATAGTTGATTTATAACTTAGTAACTTTGAAAAATAGCTAATTTTTTAAGTATAGTTTTAAGGTCAAAGTTTAAAAATTCAGGTTTTCAAACATAAGTTTTCAAGAAAAATTCCAAAACTAAGTTTGAAAAAAATCTATTTTTCAAAACTGACTGACATTTATTTTTAAGAATAAATCAAATTTTTAAGAACTAGATTTTTAAAATCAATTTTCAAAACTAAGTTAAATCTAAAAAAACTTAGTTTTATAAGGGTTAGTTTTCACAGACTAAGTAAAAAGGATAAAAAGTTTGGGATTTAAAACTTTCACAATTTTAAACAAGTTGATTTTAAACTTTGATTTTCAAAATTAAGTTTTAAAATTTAATTTGAAAAACTGAATTAGTTTTATTTCTCTCCCTGAACCTGACATTAAATCAAATGTCTAACCAGGTAGTTACTGACTGACTATCAAAAGATAGCAGTTTTCACTTAGTTAGTCAAGTTAAGTTCAACCTTAACTTGATTAATGTATATTTTGTATTTAACGCCTAGACTTATATCGATGCACTGAAATAAGCATCTTAAGTCTTAGGCAAGTGGCCTATACATCTCACCCCTTTCTATGTTCGTCAAACACAAGCAAGGTAAGCCTAGGGTTTTGGTGAGATGCTCAAAACTAGTCCTATGGGTACATGCTTTCTAAGGATTTTGAACTAGGCTAAGGCTAAAAATATTTTTTAAAAAGGCTAAAAAATAGGAAAGTTTTGAAAATGAAACATGTTTTAACCTATAATTTGAGAATAACCATTTTTGAAAATATTTTTGAAATGTGAAACTCCTAGTCTATTAGGTACATTCCTAGTTTTCTACGTAAATTGCTAAATTCACTTTCAGGGAGTGGTTTAGTGAATATGTCAGCTAAGTTTGACTTGGACTCAACGTATTTGAGCTCAATGTCACCCTTAGTAACATGATCCCTGATAAAATGGTGTTTGATTTCAATGTGTTTGGTTCTTGAATGATGCACTGGAGTTTTTGTTAAATTGATTGAGCTAATATTGTCAATTAAAACTTTTACATTTATGATTTTTAAGTTGAAATCTTTTAAGGTGTGCATCATCCATAACAATTGGGCTACACATTCTCCTATGGCTATGTATTCTGACTCAGTTGTAGACAACACAGTGTTGCTTTCTACTAAACCAGCTAACAAGTGATGGGCCTAGTAGTTGACATCCACCACTTGTTCTTTTGCGGTCTAATCTGTATCCAACATAATCTGAGTCAGAATATCCTATTAATTCAAAGTCATTGGTCCTAGGATACCAAATTCCTACATTTGTTGTTCCCTTAAGATATTTAAAAATCCTTTTGACTTGAGTCAAATGGGATTCTTTAGCACAGGTTTGGTATCTAGCACACATACTGACTGCAAATAAGATATTAGGTCGGCTTGCAGTTAAGTAAAGTAGACTACCTATTGCACTTCTATAGTACTTTAGATCCACTGGTTTCCCATTTGGGTCATTGTCTAAGATTGTGTTTACTGCCATGGGTGTTTTTATTTCTTTTATATTTTCCATTCCGAATTTTCTAAGTAATTCTTTAGTGTATTTATGTTGATAAATGTAATTTCCTTCATTTGTTTGTTTAATTTGTAACCCTAGAAAATAGGTCAATTTTCCTACTAAGTTCATTTCAAATTCTTGTTCCATTAGGTTGATAAATTCTTCTAAAAAGTCTGAGTTAGTTGAACCAAATATTATATCATCTACATATATTTGTGCTATAAATATGTCATTATTTAGTAATTTAACAAACAAGGTTGGGTCAATTTGACCTTGGTTGAATCCTTTGGATGTTAAGTAAGATGTTAGCCTTTCATACCATGCCCTGGGTGCTTGTTTAAGTCCATATAATGCTTTCTTTAACTTAAAGATATAATTAGGGTATTCTAGATCTTCAAACCTAGGAGGCTAACCTACATAAACTTCTTCTTTTATCAGTCCATTGAGAAAAGCTGACTTAACATCCATTTGATATAGTTTGAATCCCTTATGGGTTGCATAACTTAGTAACATTCTAATGGATTCTAATCTGGCTACTGGGGCATAGGTTTCATCGTAGTCGAGTCCTTCAACTTGACTGAACCCTTTGGCAACTAACCTAGCCTTATTCCTAGTAATTTCCCCAGTTTCACTTAATTTATTTCTGAATACCCATTTTGTTTCTATTATTTTCTTATCTTTAGGTGGTGGTACTAGATCCCAAACTTCATTACGCTCAAATTGAGCTAGTTCCTCTTGCATAGCGATGATCCAATCTGGATCAAGTAGGGATTCAGCTACAGTTTTGGGTTTAATTTTTGAAATCAGGGAAATTTGACTTAGGTTCCTAAAGGATGATCTGGTCTGAACCCTTAGGTCTGGATCACCAATTATTTGATCAGTTGGATGGTTAGGGTTGATTCTTATAGTTCTAGGTGGTTGATTTACTTGAGTGTGTTCATCTTCTTCATGATCTAGGGATTGATTGGTTTCTTCAGGATCATTATTTTCAATAGGTTGAAGTTGAGTTTGTCCTTGGGTTTCTTCAAATTTTACATTTGTGGTTTCCTCAATTTTTAATGTAATTTTATTATATATTCTGTAACCCCTACTGTTTAGAGAATATCCTACAAAAATACCATTTTCTACTTTAAAGGTAAATTTTCCTAAGTGTTCTCTAGTATTTAAGATGTAGGCTGGACACCCAAATACTTTAAAATATTTTATGTTGGGTTGTTTGTTATAAAATATTTCAAAAAAGGTTTTATTGTGTCTTTTATTTAATGTTGTTCTATTTTACAAATAGCAGGTTGTACTAACAGCTTCTGCCCAAAAATATTTAGGTAAGTTATATTCATTTAACATCATTCTAGAGGCTTCCAGTAAAGTCCTATTTTTTCTTTCTACAATTCCATTTTGTTGGGGGGTTTTAGGACACGAAAATTCGTGATGGTAGCCATTCTCAAGACAGAATTTGTTAAAATTATGATTTTTAAATTCTCCCCCGTTGTCACTCCTAATTCTTTTAATTTTAAGATCTTTTTCGTTTTCAATTTGTTTGCAAAAGTTTGTAAAGATTTCAAAAGTTTCGTCTTTATGTTTTAAGAATTTTAGCCAAGTAAACCTAGAATAATCATCTATTATTACTAGACAGTATAAGTTTCCATTTATGGATTTGACTCCATGGGAGTCAAAATGGTCTAAATGTAGAAGTTCTAATATTGAGTCGGTTTGTGGCTGATTTGTTGGTTTGTGAGTGGATTTTATTTGTTTACCTTGTTGACAAGCATTACATATGGTTGAATCTAGGTTAGGTAGTTTTGGTAAGCCTCTCACTAGTCCATTTAATTTGCTTATATTTCTAAAGTTGGAGTGAGACATTCTCCTATGCCATAACCAAGTTTCTTCTTTTTGTGTTAAATAACACTTAATTGAAGAGGTGGTTAAGTTGATAGCATAGATGTTGTTTTTTCTAAAACCTTTTAGGCATATAGTAGGATTATCCATGTCACGCCCCGGAGGAGTCCCTGTCCGAAGAAATTTCGGCAGCATCTCCCTTGTATGGCAGACAATCTAAAACTTTCTACATCCCATATACCTTAGCCACATGCGGCTGGAATAATAACAGAAATAAAACAAACATATACATAATCATCACACGCAGTTAATATAAATTTCAGCCTCTGGCTGACATCACCATGCAGTATATATAAATATAAGCAAACAAAGCAGTAATACCATGACTCGAAATCAACCCAACTCCACTACACCCATAAAGCCCAAATCCGATTTTTCCTACTCCACTACACTCATAAAACACAAATCCGACAAACTCACCTCTTCTGCCGTCCAGGCAGGCATGTAGTAAAACATAACGAATAAAAATCCATCGACAGGTACAAACCATACAATATCCAAGTATCAAATCAACCAAGTCTAAAACATAGTCAAATGAGAAGCATAAACAAAACCAAAGATAACTACAGCTGGTGGTCTGCAGGGGACTAGCAACTGGAACTCTCTCGTGACAGCATCAACCTGAAAATGACAACAATGGAGGCGGGGTGAGTCCAACACTCAGCAGGTACAACTGATATGCAAAGTAAGGAAATAACACCTAGCACTAATCATGCGTACAGTCTCCTGATGTAATAAAGGTAAATGCAAACTGAAGTAAACAGGAGAATATTGTACTAACCAGAACCTGGGTATAAAGACAAGCAGTCCGAGAGGTATAGAAATCCTGTATGCATGTCAAATATAGGTATCCATACAATATGCAGCATATAAATGCAGCAAACACAAACACAAGCAATAAATGCATCATGCATATGATGCCAATGTCATGGTCACCCCTGACGCCAGTCAGCCAACTCACAACAAAAGTGGGACCAAGTGGGTAGGGCTGTGACAACCGTGCACTCTGCATCACTACTCCTGATGAGTGACCGAGAGGACGGGATGCTGTCGGAGTACACACATACTCCTACCCCAAATCATAAATGGGGGAGCTCAGTACTCTCATCTCCCGGTACACTATAACAGGGAGGGATCTCTAACGTGCTACACGCTGCGTCACACTACCCCTGAGCGGACCAACGGAGCACCGGAAGAGCAAACTGACGTGCTACCACGCTGCATCACGCTACCCATGAGCGTCACAACGGAGCACCGAACAGTAATGAAACTGGCAATGTGCTCGACAATAATAGAGCAATCTATCACACAACATGCAATCATGCGAATGGTGCATGTCTCTAAGCATGGTAATATACTAAACCAATCTATGGACATATAATGATGTGCACCATAGTGAACAAATCATATTAAAGTACACTGATCAAATAAGGTATCAAACCTAGGTCCTGAACATGGTGAAACATGGTTATATCACTACCCCTATGAGCATGTGTAATCAGGTACATAACAATACGAAATGCAAAACAAACAATCAATCAAGCAAGTAATAAGAAATCGGGTAGTGATTAACCGAAACAAATGAGGAACATAATTAATGCAACTTGTTAATTTCACTACTATGCATATCAAAGACAATAAGTCAAAAGTACCCGTCTCCAATAGGAATGTCCAAATCCGACATCGAGATACTCGTCTCGCTTCAAAGTCCTGTATCTAATAGATATACGATATTTTAGCTAAATTCTTATAAATAGCTAAATAAATTCTTTAACTGTAAATTAGGGCAAAACCCTAATCCATAAACCTCGACCAACTAGGGTTAGCTTCATTAACCCTAATTACATCATTTGATTTTAAATCAACCAAATCTCACCTAATATAACTCTACCACCTAACCATATAATCCAATTAAAACATAATTCAATATATATACCTACATGAACATTTCTTGCTAACATAACTTAACACAAAACTTACCAATTCGAAGACTTCTCTGTTGGCTCACAACATAGGATGGTTGCTGCTGTAAATCAAAGGGTTGCTGCCCAAACAAACACATGTTAGGCTCATACACTAGCTCAATATCTCAAGATTGCAAGATGAATCAAATTGAAGCCTTACATCTTATACCCAAAACCTTCTGTTGATCCTCAACTGATCAGAAAGACCAAAAATATCGGCGGTGGAACAACACCTCGAGTAGGTGGCTGAAGCTTCATCGACGATGGCAACAGGCTTCTTGATGGTCGGCTAGGTCAAGCGACGGCGGCGTGGGGATCTCCACAACAAAGGGACAACGGGCGTCGATGGCCAGCTAGGGCTCGCGGTGGCCGGCGGCAAAGATCTAGGGCACAGCGGACACTTGAGTGCCGGCGAGGAGAAGAAGGCCGGCGCTGCTCGGCGTCAGCGGAAATGCTAGGGCACAGAGAAAGGGGGTCGGCGTTGGGGTTCAGGTGCCGGCACAGAGAAGCGGCCGAGAGGAGTCAGTGGCGTCGGCGGAGATGCTAGGGCACCGGGGTGTTCGGCAGTGCTCCGTGCGTCGCCGGCGGCAGTGCTCTGTGCGTCGGCAGTGCTGGCAGTGGAGATGGGCGTCTCGAGGAAGGAGGAAGAGGAAAGATCCGGCTCGGGCAGAGGAGAAGAAGAAGAAGTGGAAGAGATCGCCGGTTAGGGCGGTTAGGGCTCGAAGGAAGAAGGATGAGGGGAAATCGGCATCGGGGTTGGGGAGGAACTCAGACACGCGGGGAGGAAAAGAAAAAAAAAACAAAAACAAAAAGAAAAGGAAATAAAACTTTTCCTCATTAAAATATGGTAGCCTAAACAGGCTTTTCTGGGTCCCATTTTTATCCCCGTTAACTCGTCCAAACGAGCTCCGAAAAATTCCCGAAAAATTTCCAAAAATTCCGAAAAATTCCCTTATTAATATTCGCCTATTTTCTGGTATTTTACAATCCAGATGTTTGATTAAACACTCGGTGGATAGAAATTTAACCTTATACCTAGTATCACACAATTGACTTATACTCAGGAGATTGTATTTAAAATTCTCGACAAGTAGAACATTTGTAATTATGAAATCTATTTTTAATTCAATATTACCTATTCCAATTATCTTGAGTTTGCCGTTGTTTCCAAAGGCAACTGTTCCTAAGCTTTTGTAAGTCAGTTGAGTGAACTTGGTGTGATCTCCAGTCATGTGTTTGGAGCAACCACTGTCCAAAATCCACTTGTTTTCCTACAATGAGTAGAAATTAAGGTTAGTCTCTTAAGATTAAATAATTTTTTTTAAAGTTAATTTTAAAATAATTTTTAAAGTTAATTTAATTTTTAAAGTAAAAATAATTTTTTAAATAATTTTTAAAGTTAAAAATTTTTAAAGTTGAAATAATTTTTAAGTTAAAATAATTTTTAAAGTTAATTTAATAATTTTTAAAATAATTTTTAAAGTTAAAATTTTTAAAGTTGAAATAATTTTTAAAAGAGTTAAAATAATTTTTAAAATCATTTTTAAAGTTAATTTAATTTTTTAAGTTAAAATAACTTTTAAAATACTTTTTAAAGTTAAAATTTTAAAATAATTTTTAAAGTTGAAATAATTTTTTAAAGAGTTAAAATAATTTTTAAAATAATTTTTAAAGTTAAAATAATTTTTAAAGTTAAAATTTTTAAAGTTGAAATAATTTTTAAGTTAAAATTTTTTTTAAAAAAATAATTTTTAAAGTTAAAATTTTAAAATAATTTTTAAAGTTGAAATAATTTTAAAGTTAAAATATTTTTTTTAAAAATAATTTTTAAAGTTAAAATTTTAAAATAATTTTTAAAGTTGAAATAATTTTTAAAAAAGTTAAAATAATTTTTTTTTAAATAATTTTTAAAGTTGAAATCATTTTTAAAAAAGTTAAAATAATTTTTTTTTTAAAATAATTTTTAAAGTTAAAATTTTAAAATAATTTTTAAAGTTGAAATAATTTTTAAGTTAAAATAATTTTTAAAGTTAATTTAATTTTAATTAATTTAACTTAACTTGAAGTTTGAAATTTAATTTTAATTTTAAATTTGAAAATTAATTAATTTAATCCTTATTTATCTCACCCGATCTAGATTATCAATCAGGGTATTCTATAATTTTGTGAGATGAATTAGATTTAATTATAGAGTTTGGTTTAACTTGTGTTAGATTCAAGTTTAGCTTTGGTCTCAACAAATAGGCATTCTTCGGATAAACTTCTAAGCTTGGTGAGTCACTTGGACATCATTAGAAGTAACCAACCTTTCGAGGTTTTCCAAATAGTCCTATCCACGGAGCTTAGTACTAAACCTTGGTCTAACTAGTTAGGATCTGTTTAAGGGTAGCTTCGGTCAGTTCCACTTGGCCAAATGCACCAGATCAAAGCCATATCTTTCTACACATGCAATGTCCAAGCTTCCCTAACGTACTATCATCCAAAAACTTCATCAGTACCGTGATTCAAGTTATACTGGGTCCCTTTTTGACAAATCCTAATTACCCTACCAGGTTAGTTTATTTGGGTTACCCTGTCGGGTAAGTTAGTTTTGGAGGTGCCAGCTATTCTGGAGCCTCCCCCTGAATTACTGGCTTTTATTTAAATTTTAGTTTTAGGTTTGTGTCTATTTCTTTTATAGTTATAATTAACTTGGTGATAATTTATATTTTGTTGAGTAAAATGTTTAAACTTTGAATTTTTTGATTTAGGTTTATATTTTGGTTTTTGATTTGGTTTATTCGAGTTTATATAATATATTTTTTCTTTGGGTATATAATATTGATTAAGTCCTACTTACGTGGTCAAACACGCTTTCGGAACCCAAGCCTGATTAGTTGATTTGTATTGGGTTATTAATGATTTAAAAGTTTTATTTGAGTTTGACTTGTATCCGAGTCCGGTTTTATTATAACACGTCTTTTGATTATTCAGGATTAAGTCTAGATTTTTTGATCTTGTTGTGAATTTTTCTAGCATTTCTTTTAACTTATTAATTTCTAATTTTAATGATGAATTCTCTTCAAGCGTTAGATCTTGAGTTGGATTTGAATTTTTGATTTGTTCCTTGAGGTTTTGATTTTCCTTAAGGAGTGACTTGTTTTCATTTTATATTTTAACTAATTTACTATTTAAGAAGGAGATAATTTTAAAAAACTTTTTGTTTAAATTAAAATATACCTCATCCGGGCCTTCGGAAATGAGTACGGACTCGTGGCTTGATTCGAGTTTGGACCCGTCTTCCGATTCGTCTTCCGTTTCAGCTTCGTGGGCCATCAGCGCGAGATGTCTCTGGTGCTTCTGCTCTTCTACCTCCGATTCATCCGAGGAGGAGTTGTCCCAAGTTGCTTTAAGGGCCTTCTTTTTGGTTGACTTTGGTTTGCCGAATTTCAGTCTTGGGCATTCGTTCTTGTAGTGCCCCTTTTTGTTGCATCCGAAACAAGTCACATTCTTTTGTTCCGTGGGAGAACTGATCTTTTGAAGGTCCTTCTTGCTGAAGCTCCTTTTTCTCCTGGTGAACATTTTTCTTACCAAGTTCACCAGGTATTCTTCGTCTTCGGAATCTTGACCGGAGTCTTCTTCAGATTCAGACTTGCTCTTCTTTTCTTTGGATGAGCCTGCAAATAAAGCAATACCTTTCTCGGCTCCAGCATTAGTTTGTTCATGTAATTCTAACTCACAAAAAAGCTCGTCTAATTTTAACTTAGATAGATTTTTCGAAATTTTGTAGGCATCTACGATCGATGCCCACAAACTATTACGTGGAAAAGCATTTAGTGCGTACCTGATTAAATCTCTGTTTTCCATCTGGTGACCTATCGCGTGTAGTCCGTTGAGGATGTCCTTGATCCTCGCGTGCAGTTGACTTGCCGTTTCCCCTTCCTACATTTTTATATTAAATATTTTATTTAAAAGTAAATCTCTTTTTGTTACCTTTGCGTCGCTTGTTCCTTCATGCAGCTCAATCAATTTGTCCCATAGTTCTTTAGCATTCTGATGCGGTCCGACCCGGTTCAGCTCTTCTCGTGTTAGGCCGCAGTGTAGCGTATTGATTGCTTTGTTTTCCGTCGACACCTTTTTCCTCATGCCTGAGTCCACTGTTCCGTGTCTAGTGGATTTCCGGAGTTGTCGGTTGGAGCTCGGTAGGCCTTTATAACGTTGAACCATTGATCGTAATCCATCTTTAGGTACAACTCCATTCTTTTCTTCCAGTACGAGAAGTCATCCCTGTTGAATAGGGGAGGACGTACTGTGCTGAAGCTTTCTAGTTGAGACATCCTGTACACAAGTAAACAACAAAAAAAAATATTCCAAGACTTGGTCTTGGATTAGTAGTGCGGGGAAAAAATAATAGATGTATCTAAATTGGTGTTGCACCAATTTAGACTTAATTGCAACGAAAAAATTTCCAAATAAGGTAATAATACCAGGTTGGAATTAAGCGTAAAAAAAAATGAAACAAAAAATAAAGGTTAATTTTTCACCCCCTGTCTGATTGGTGGTTGCACCAAATCAGAGCGGTACCCGCTCTGATACCACTTGTTGGATAGTGAAACGTCGATAGAGGGGGGTGAATATCGATTTGAAAAATAGCGTTAAAAAGAGTTAAGCGCAGCGGAATAATAAAAAGACAAGACAAATGAACACGGTATTTTTTACTTCGTTCGGAGCTTGTGACGACTCATACTCGAAGGCCCGTACTCCGTGAGTTCTTTCGTTGGGAAATTTACTAGCAATTCGATATGATAAGTACAAAGACAGTACAAGAAATGCTAATAAACAGTAAAACAAAGCTATACCGACAGAAGGAAAGCTACAAAGAAAAGATCGCGTTGTCGGAGCTTCGTTAGCGTCGTCGGAGCGTAGAGCAGCAGAGCAAGCAATTTAATAGTTCTGAGATGAGATTAAAGCTCCACCCCTAGGGCTTCTTTTATATGCTACTCCGGGCGCTTGGATCCCTTCCGGATGCCCTGGTGCGACGTGGCAGGTCTAATTAGCGAACTCCACGTGGCGACGACTCGGCTTGGATAAAATTCACCTCCGGGCACCCGGATCCCTTCAGGGCGCCCGAACCTCCTATTTCCAGAAATTCCTTCTCCTGCAAAATAGAGTTAGTCCGAGGCAAATATATATCCTGTAAAACAGATTGTTAGCAAAATTAAAGTTCAACAAAGTAATAGAAAAGAGTATGACTTAGATTCCGTCTTTCCGAGACCGAAATCTAGTCACGATCTCGACTTAGATATCCGAAATGGATCTAAGCCGGATCGACGCCTAATGTTCCCTTCCCGGGAACGCGTCCTCGCAGTCACTCCCCTCCAGTGACTTACCTCACTTACCTACCAGACGTCCGGTCAGCCCGTCGACCCATCTGAACTTCGTGCCAGCTATCTGGTCAGCCCGTCGACCTAGCTGGACTTCGTGCCTAAGCGTCCGGTCAGCCCGTCGACCCGCTTGGACTTCGTGCCAGCTATCCGGTCAGCCCGTCGACCTAGCTGGGCTTCGTGCCAGACATCCGGTCAGCCTGTCGACCTGTCTGGACTTCTCCTGCACACTCGATCAAAGTGTCAGACAACAACAAACTAACTTAACCTGATTTGTCATTCATCAAAATCTGGGTTAAATTGTTAGTGCTAACCGCACCAACAATACCTAGGCCAAGTAATAGTTTATTGTCTTGTGCATTTAGATTACTTAAACATGTGTCCAACAAGACAATCCTCTTGACATGTTTTGCTTTGTTAAAGACGTATGATTAATAATGTTGACAAGAGGTTGTAAGTTATACATCTCCTTTACAAAAGGAGTGGTGAATCATCTGTTGGCTATTCAAACATCTTTAGACATATTGACTTATACCCAATCATCCCATGCATAACTACATCCCCTAGGGAATGTATAAGAAATACTTCAGGTCTAAGTCTCTATGACTAAGATGACTTGAATATCTCAAGTCTAAGGAAACTTACACTCGAGCTACAATGAGATCTTCATCAACTTGTAAAGAACCACATGATGCCTCATAGAAAGTCACATCTAATGAACTAGTTATCCTTAATTAGCATCCATTTGTTAACTTTCAATATCCCAATCTTTCTAGTCAGTGAGGACCAACTACTTGGATGAACCAAAGAATATAATATATGCTAGTCTTACAGAATCGATGATGTCCGATCCCATCAATTCATTGATCATGGAAGATTTCAATATATACATAATTACACATGATGAGATACCCACTAATTATAATTCAATCATAATTTCTCTCATGCTATGCATTATATTGTGATCTTCATTAATTGAGTTGAAGATCAAATCACTTTCATAAAGAATATACACTTAAATAGTAAATTTTATTTATCAAATAAATAATATAATATATAAGGACAATGTCTTAGGATACCTCTCAAATATTACATACTCCTACTTAACCTAATGTCAATTGCCTTGGTATCTAATACCATAGGCCTCAATATAACTTTCAAACTTACTTTGTGGTAGAGCCTTTGTCAAAGGATCCACTAGATTTCTTTCGATAGAAATTTTCTTAATTTGTATTTCTTTCATACTTATGATCTCCCTGATCAAGTGAAAGTGGTGAAACACATTTTTAGATCATTAATTAAACCTGGGTTCCTTGGCCTGTACAATGGCCCCATTGTTGTTGCAGTAAACTAGTGATGTTTTAATAATGCTCAAAACCACTCCATGTTCAACGATGAACTTCTTGATCCAACCCACTTCCCTTGCTACTTTAGAAACTGAAATGTATTTTCCCTCAATGGTAGAATCAACAACGATTTCTTGTTTAAAACCTTTTCAACTTATTGCACCTCTATTTAAGGTGAATATGTATGCAAATTGGGACTTAAAATCATCCTTATCTGTCTGAAAGTTGGTATTAATATACCCGCGTATTATCATATCATTTTATCCATATATCAAGAATAGGTCCTTAATTCTTCTTAAGTACTTAAGGATTATCTTGACAGTAACCAATGATCCATTTATGGATCTGACTGGTATCTGCTAGTGACACTCAGAGCATACAATACATCAGGTCTAGTATATAATATAACATACATGATTAATCCAATAGCTGAAGCATATGAGATCTTACTCATGCAAATCCCCTGGTCTTGTGTGCTCAGA
Organism: Zingiber officinale; assembly: GCF_018446385.1. Lineage (NCBI taxonomy): Eukaryota > Viridiplantae > Streptophyta > Magnoliopsida > Zingiberales > Zingiberaceae > Zingiber > Zingiber officinale. The sequence continues at coordinate 108,578,877 of NC_056000.1, forward strand.
CACATAGACTTTAAAAGGTGAATCCCATATCTCATGGGAAGAAAATACTTCTTGGATTCCTCCATGCGAAACCATTTTAGCACTTTATCTATAAATGTATACTATGAGAGACAAAGCAACTGTCTTGACCTATCTCTATAGATCTTAATCCTAAGGATATAGGTTCCTTCTCTCATGTATTTCATAGAGAATGTTTTGAACAACTAAAATTTAATTGACTGTAGAAAAAACATATTATTTTTTAAGGACAATATGTAATCAACATATAACACTAGAAACACTATTGCATTCCCACTAACCTTCATTTACACGTAAGATTCATTTGAATTTTATAATAAATCAAACTCTTTAATTATTTCATTAAAATAGATTCAATCCATAAATAGACTGTTGAAGCTTACATACTTTATTTTTGTCAATAGATGTGAAGTCCTCTGGTTGTATCATATATACATCATCGAAAAAATTTCTATTAAGGAAAGATGCTTTCACATCAATTTTCTATATCTCATAATTATAATGAGTTGTTATGTCCAGGAGTATTCAAATGGATTTAAGCATGACTTTGGTGAGGATGTTTCATCATAGTCAGTCCCATATTTTTGACGATAGCTTGTTATTACCAATCTTATTTGTAGGTAAACTTGATTTTTATACATGAAATCCATTCCAATTTTATAGATTTTAACCATTTGCCCCTCTCTAAATTGTTTAGAACTTCGTCATAGCTAATAAGCTCCTTATTCTCAATGAGCAACATGTCTTTCAATTCACTTTTGAGAAATCCATATCTCTTGGGAATTTGACGTGTTTTACTAGATCTATGAAGAGGTCATATAACAATAGGTTGAGCTGTATCTCATCCTCATGAGTAATCGGCTATGGTTCTTGATTAGGCATCCCTTCTATGTCTACTAGAGTCTCTTGAACTACCCCAAGTTCAACCTCAATTCCACTATTAGGAATACAGCAACCCTTGAAATAAATAACTTTTGTGCCAAGGGATGATAAAATTGGTAACCCCTGGTTTCCTTAAACCAATAAATAGACACATATCAAACTTAGCACCTAACTAATCTGATATAGTCCTCTTTACATAAGCAAGGTAATCTCATGTCTTCAAATAAAACAAATGAGGTTTCTTACTAGTCCATATCTCATATAGAGTAGTAGAAATTACCTTAGTTGGGACACTGTTTAGCAAGTAAATAGCTATCTCGAGTGCATAGGCCCAAAAGGATTTGGAAAAATTTGCATAATTCATCATCAACCTGACCATGTCCAATAAGGTTCAGTTTCACCTCTTTGACACACCATTGTATTGTGGTGTGTATGGCAGAGTTCATCGAGATAATATGTGATTGCCCCTAAGATAATCTTGAAACTCTTGGCTTACGTATTCACCACCTCGATCTGATTGAAGTATTTTTAATACTTTTTTCAAGTTGTTTCTCTACTTCATGTCTGTATTCTTTGAACTTTTCAAAAGCCTCAGATTTGTATCTTAACTGATACATATATTCAAATCATGAGTGATCATCAATGAAGGTAATGAAATAGTTATAACCTCCTCGTATATGAGTTGACATAGGTCAACATACATCAATATGTATAAGGCCTAATACATCATTCTCTCATTTACCTTTTCTCTTAAAATGTAACTTAGTCATCTTGTCTTTTAAGCATAAGTATATGTATCAAATGAATCTAATTCAAAAGACTCCAAAATGTCATTCTTTTAAAATTTAGCCATGCACTTCTTATTTATATGGCCAAGGTGGCAATGTCACATGTAGCAAGTTAATTGATCATCTTGTCTAGTGCATTTGCTACTCATTTTGATATTGAATATGCCATTGAATATATCTAGGGCGTAGTTACAATTGCATAGTGTTTCGATCGTAGAAAGAACACCATTTAACATAATGTAACAACAATTGTTACTAAAAGTTAGATGATTACCTTTTTTATTTAAGAAAGAAACAAAAACAATATTCTTTATTAGAAAAGGAACATAATAATAATTATCTATTTTAAAACTAGTCCACTAGGGAGTTTTAACAAATAAGTTCCTATGCCTATAGCTGTAACTTTTACTTCATTACCAACTCATAAATTTTATTCTTCTTTGGCTAGTTGTTTACTATTCCTTAGTCTCTGTATATTATTACATATGTGCGACGTATACCCTATATCCAATACCCATGTGTCATAAGAAAATGTATGATATTTAATAATAAAGATACCTAAAGTAGATGGGGCATTGGATACCTTTTTCTCCTTTACAGACTCAAGATAAATCTTGCAGTTTCTTCTCCAATGTCCTATTTTGCCATAATGGTGACATGGACCCTTTGGTGGCAGTTCTTCTTTCTTAACCTTTTTCTTCCCTTTTGTTTGAGTTTTTTATTTTCTCTTAGAATCTTTCTTAGAAGAGTCAAACATCATCACAACTTTTAGTTATTTCTTAACTGATGACTCCCATTGTCTTAAGCATGTTGATCAACTCAAGAATTGTGGATTCAATTTGGTTCATTTGATAGTTCATCAAAAACTTTGAATAGCTATTGGAAAAACTATGTAGAATTAAGTCAATACTTAACTCATGATCAATAACAAATTCAAGTGATCTCAACCGCCCAATAGAGTCATTCATCTTTAGTAAAATTGTACTTTGGATGAACCCTTCTATATCTTTGAGCAAAAGAGAAGCTTGGAGACCTAAAACCATTTGGATCTCTCTTGCTCGTTAAACAACTTATTAAGATGATAAATAATAATATAAGCATCCATATGCTCATGTTATTTTTGCAGTTCAAGAAAATTGAAGCTAACATGATGTAACTTGCAAGCTCAGAATCAATCATATCCTTCTAATGAGCTAACATTTGGTCAAAAGTTACATCATCTGTTAGGCTTGTGGGAGAGGCTCTTTAAGGACATAGGCAATCTTTTCAACTTAGCTGGAGACAATTCTCAAGTTTCGAAGTCAATCCAAGAAGTTTGGTCTGACTAGTTTGTTTGTATCCAAAATCGAGCATAAATTCAAAGATGACATTTTTATTCTATTAACCTATAAATACAAAATTGAGCATATAAGAGAAATGAATTAAATATCTAATGCAATTAATTTACATTCATAAATGAGATCTCACTTGTACAAATTCAAGAGCCCTTACTTTGAATTCGGGAGATGGTAGATTGTCTCCAAGTGGGTTGATATCCACTATAGATAAGAACAACCGTGGAGTGAGTTCAACAAGTCATTTTTAGTTCTAGTTGTAGGTATCAAATATACTAATTATATATCACATATATATAACTATCACATTATGCTATCAATAATTGATATTTGAATAAGCATCTGGTTATTAACTCATTAACATATATACATTTTATGCAAATTATCCAACTTCACCTCTTCCATATTAACCTTGGAATAAGTCCAACAAATTAATATTTCAAGTTAAAGACAATCCCTTAGTTATGAGATCATATCTCGAACATGTCTAATTTCAAGTTAGGCTTGGAGAGAGTCCAATAATCCAAACATAAAATTAAACTCTAGTTCTTACAATATTAACGGAAGGTGTAAGCTTTAAATTTTGAATAAGGAATTTACTTAATTCAGGTCTCATCTATTCCATGCAAAGAAAGTATACACAATTGTAATATATCTATATGAAATAACATGGCTTAGATCATGACATCAATCATGGCATAAATCATGGAATAGTTGTCATAAATTAATTAGAAAATAAAATATTATAAAGAATTTGGTTTCATAAAACATAATTCTTTAATTAGATTAGGAAATAATTTACGAATTTAATTCCTTATTATATTAGGAAATAATATTCAAATTAGGAAGTTCATTATTAAATTAAGAAACAATTTCCTAAATTAGTTTTTCCCAATAAATTAAGAAATAATTTCTATGTTTGGAATTTCCTAACAAATTAGGAAATTATTTTCAAAATTAGAATTCCTAACATGTTAAGAGATAACTTCCAAAATTATATTTTCTAACAAATTAAGAAATAATTTTCAAAAGTTGAAAGTTAACATTAGATTAGGAAACAATTTCCGTATCCAAAATTTCTTAATTTTTCCAAATTAAAAGTTTAGACAACCTAAGACATGCAAAAAAAAAAAGAATAAGATAACTACTATCCATGTCAAAATACAAGTGACTCTAATACCACTATCAGTGACTCTATATACATACAAAAATATTCTTTCAAAAAACATACAACAGAAGTATAATAATTTCCTAAATTATTACAATACTCATCACACACATCCACAAGATAATACATGTGTAGATATAATCGTAGAATAGAATTTAGTTTAGAAATTATACCTGTTGAATGATGTTTAACGGAAACAACATCAACTCGCGAGCATCGCGAGACTTGACTCTATTCGTATCTACATAGAGATGCCTTCAAGATGACTTCATAAAGCCGCAAGTCACATCTCCACTTCAGTACTAGCCAAAGGAATGAGACGACGCAATCCAAAAGAAGAACCCACTACTCGATTTTGTACCCGATGACAATTGTAACCCTACGACACCAAAAAAAGTGGGCAACAACCTATTGGCTGCTATTTGGAGGCTTTAGAGGTTGCTGCCAATGGATGTGGTGGCTCCCATTTAGTTGGGTGGCCGATGATAGGAAGGTAGATGCTCGGAAGGGCGGCGATAGCATGGCAGCCAGTGTAGTTAGCGGCGGCGACAACCAAGGGTGTTGGCAACCTAGGTTTTGGCGACACAAGAGAGGGAGAGGAGGAGAGGACTAAAACCTAAAATTAATTGTCATTTTTTTCTCCTCATGGAGGGGTTTTATACGCTTCCATCAAAGTTTGATAAGCAAGATCAAACCCACACCCAATAAGCTTAGATCAAAACCAAACTAACTTGGTTTAAAACAAAACCATTTTTGCTTCATAATTAAATCGAAGTGGATCCAACTCGCCTATAAGAACTGTTAGCCATTAATGTTTTTGGCTCAACAAACACTTTTCATATTTGCACTTCATCTGGTCCTATTAGACTTAATCTTTCTAAATTTGAGAATTCTATTCTCAAACTTATTTTATGTCTTTTGAATATACTCATAGTGCATGAGACTCAATAGGTTCCCGATTATGTTGGTTATTCATAATTGACCATTAATTATGAAAAAATCATGAGTGACCCCTAGTAGTATATCGTAGTCCCCAGTTAATTAAAAAAATAACATTTCATCAGAGAATAATTTCTAAATCCCTTTGCAGATACAGTTATTAGTGCATCTGTTCCTTTCAGGCATCTTATATCCACTTGGTTCGGACATGATTTATGTGTCAGTCCCTATTAGGCTGACTACATCACATCTAGCCCAATTAATAGTTCCTTGTCCTATGGATTCAAATTAATCAAACATGTGTACAAGAAAACCATCCACTTGACATGTTTTACTTTGGCCAAAGGCTTATAAGTAATAATCCTAACAAAAGGTCATAGAGTATATGTCTCCTTTACAAAAGGAGTGGTGAATCCTTTGTGAGTTATTCAAACACCTTTATACATATTGATTTATACTCAATCATCCCGTAACTACATATCCTAGGGAATGTATAGCAAAGATGTCAAAGTATAAGCCTCAATAACCAAGATGACTTGAATGTCAACTCTAAGGAAACTGACACTCAAGCTATAATGAGACCCTCATCAACATTTAAAGAACCACATGAACTCTTATAGTAGGTCACATCGAATGAACTAGTTACTTTTAATTAGCAGTCATATATTAACTCTCAACACCTCAATATTTTTAGCTAGTGAGGACCAACTGCTTGGATGAACCACGAAGCATAATATATGATAGTTTTACAGAATCGATGATGTCTAGTCTCATCAATTTATTGAGTAGGGAAGATTTCAATACATACATAATTACACATGATGAGATACCACTAATTGTGATCCAATCATAATTTAATTATCTTATGCTCTGCATTGTATTATGGGCTTTATTAATTGAGTTTAAGATCAAATCACATATATATATAGACTACACACTCAAATAATAAAATTTATTTATAAAATAAATAACATAATATCTAAGTCGATTTCTTAGGACACCTCTCAAACATTGCAGTATTCAGCTAAATCAACTCATTTGATCTTCTACCTAGTATCTGGTCCTTCTGATCGACTAAGACTCCCTTGCCTAGTGTCCGTTCATCCTAACCACTAGATCTTTCTGATACCTAATGTCCGATATTCTTAACCCATTATGACTTTCCATATTAAGTGACTTGCACACTTAACTAACATATCAAACACATAATATCTAAGTTTAAATCTTTTGATAGACATTAAAATGTAAGTTCGATTATCTACACTAATAATATCCCTTTTTGATGTTTAGCAACACAGTTTAAAGTTAGAAAACCACACCTTTCTTTAATATAATTTAACATGCTTTAATTTCAAACTTAATCCAAAGCAAATAAACTTGAATCAAAATAAAAAAAGATTTAACATACTTCTGACCAAAGTTTAATATGCTTTTTAAGAAAACATAACTTTAGCCTAAAATAGTTAAACTTAAATTAAGATGATTTGCTAACTTAAACTTATATAACAGTTTAAAGTTTAAGTTACACTAAAACAAGACTTTAAAACTTTAACAGCATAAGTTATAGTAAAAATGGTAAGTAATCAGTTCATTTTCTAAGTTGAAAGTTCAATTAAACTTGAGATAACTAACTAACATCTAAGTTACAGTTCAATTTTCTTTCTAAATTTTCTTTCAACTCACTTTAAACATATCTCTCATTCTTTGACACATATCAAAATAGGGATCAATGCACAATTTTCAAAACAGATTTGAAATAAGTTTGTCAAAATAATGCATTTTCAAGATAATAATGCATTTTCAAAAAATATTTTCAAGATAATAATGCATTTCAAAAATATTTTTCAAAGGTAATGATGCATTTACAAAAATATTTGCATTTCAAAATTATTTTTTAAAGGTAATGATGTATTTTTCAAAAATATTTTAAAGGTAATAATGCATATTCAAAATAGTTCTCAAAAGTAATAATGCATTTTTAAAAATCTTCAAAAGTGATAATGCTTTTTCAAAAGTTTCAATGGTGAAAAAAATAATTTTCAAAGGTGATAATACATTTCCAAACAATTTTTCCAAGACAATTTTTCAAAATATTTATCAATGAAAATTTCAAAGATATTTTTCAAAATATTTTCCAAAGGAATACAAATTTTCCCAGGGAATATTTTCATAATTTTAAAAAGGATATTCTAAATATTTATCTAAAGCAACCATAAATTATAGACATTCAATTAGATCAAGCATACAAAAAAAATATATATATAGAAAACATATTAATCATGCGCAAACAACATAAGTCAAATACAACAAATAGTCATAAAAGTTCAACATCAAAGGCCTAAAAGTCAAACTATCAAACATAGACTAGATAATAGTCTAGCCTAAACAGGCAACTTTAGATATAATCATATGAGGGAGGGAGCTAGGACGGATTGACAAGGACGTAGGGACGAAAATATTCATCTCTTGCCACCATTTGAGGGAGGGAGCTGCTGGCTAACATGCTAGTCTCAGAGAAAATTAAACATGCATATGTCCCTTTTCTACTGCTCTATTGAGTCAAGATGCCCATCCAATCATCACCAAATGTCGATGGATCTCCTGATACTACCCCTAAGAGTGATCATCTAGCTCGGAAAGGGATGCTTGAGTATGATGTGGTGAGAGCAGCGCTAGACATGGGAAACCACATCTCTAGTTGGTATTTCTACTCTTGCTTCCTCAGTCTCCTCTGGCTACTTGGCAGGTGCATCTCTTTTGTGACACTCCTTTAAAATTATAAGGTCTTTCCATCAACTTTTATCCTAGATAAGGATAACTATCTAATGCATATTTTGTCATAGTGAGAGAATAAGAGCTTAACATTACCAGTTATAGTATTTATGTGAAATGATCAAAAAATTACAATGATAATGTGATAATAGGTCATGTGGACTATTGCAGATGAACTGTATTTGGAATGAGGAACAATGGTTTTGAAGACTCAAAGAATATATTAATACTAAGAGGATGCTTAAGTGCATACAAAGAAAGAGGTGATATGGTCTAATAACAGCTTGATCCTTGGTTTTTTTTAGTAAACAAGAAAGCATCATATATAAAAGAGAGAATTGTAGTAAGAGGGGGCCAAACCTATCTCCTACTAAAATTTACAAAAAAAAAACCAAGGATTTACATGAATCCAAAAAACACAACCTCTCCTCACCGAGCATAGATCTAAGGGGTGTTTGGTTGATGGGTTTGGGAATAAGGGAATAGAATGATAGTAAAAGATAGTGTTTGGATTGTAGGTTTGGGAATGACATTTTGGGAATGATTATTAGATTTATGAGAATCAATCAAACTCATATAACTTGATGGGTTTCATTTCCATTTCTATTCTCATTCCACCCTACTATCAAATTCATACTTATAGTCATTCCCATCATTTAACCAAACACCCCCTAAATCTCAACACAAAATACTTACACCAATCTTCACTACAAGCACCATTTCCATTCATCATAAGACCAAAAGCAAGAAAGCCACAGCACCTAACGTCAATACCTCGCAGAAAAATCATCACATAACACTAATATAAGTGCAATACTAGTCGAAAGGATCCCCTCGGATGGGTATAGTAGCTAGCACATGAAGTGTTGTCATAATGAGATCTGGGGTTCGAATCTCGGTAAAGTCGAGGTAAATACTTCCTTTATGTGCTAGTCACTATTCCAAAGGCTAGTAGCCGTCCGTGATTTACCTCCTCCGTGTTGACCTTGAGACGGACTGGCGGAGACGCTGAGGGCGAGCGTATTCACCTTTTGCCACAATACTAATCGAAAGGAATAGCACACCCCTTTTCCATCATTACAACAGCACCAATAAATAAAATCATGACCCAAAACGACAACAACTCAATTCCACCTTGTTCAGAAAATACCAAATCAAGAGCATCCTCTGCTTTCTAAATAACAATAGACCAAACACATCCACCAAGTCTTCACTACAAACACCATTTTCCGGTAAGAAGGCCACAACATCAGAATCAAAAACTTAAACATCACAAATATTTTCATCCAAACAGAATCACCAAAATAACAAAAAGTTCATGATTGAAATGTACCATCATAAAGCAGAACACCAACAACCCCATTTCCATTCATCAAACAGGGGAGAAAAACCCTAGCAAGAAAAACCACATTATCAGATTCAAAATCTTCCTCTGCTTTCCCAATTACCTTCTTAGTATAAACTCAACCACCATTTTGCAGATAGACACAAGAAAAATTATACAAGAGCCTAAACAGATTTTTACAAGTAAATCTCATTGTATTGACTTACAAGACACTTTTATGTATTGTAATCCAATTCTATCAATTTTACAGATATCAAAAAACTCTCTATCCATAAGGTCCCCTATCAATGCTTTATCAGTATCGAACATAAAAGCTTGATTAGCAAGAAAATCTGTAACAACATTAGCCTCACGATATATATGCGTGTATCTCACTTGATACATCCCAACCAGTTCACGAATTTTATGCACTAGATTTGTAACGCCCCTCCTACTTATTACCCTAAAACCTAAGTCACAAATGTTACACTTTTCATACCTTCTAAAGACTTTGTTGTATGCACACTGCTCGGTTCAAAGATCTACTCTGGATTTGTTTCGACTGTTGAGTCATGGTTTGGAGTGATGCAAAACTGAGATGAAGTCTAGAGCTGCTAGAGGGTCTGGGTCGTGTGACCCTGACCGACCGTGTAGCCTCACCCGAGAAGGAGCTAGTCGTGGCAGTATGGTGATAACCGGCTGTGTGACCTTATTGGGCCCGAGTCTAGGCACGGCCGTGTGTGCCACACGGCCGTGTAAGGCCTTCCCTGCTAGTGCAGGGCACGACCATGTAAAGGGCACACGGTCGTGTTACCTTTGAAGCAAGACCCATCATCTGGCCATGTGTGTCACACGACCGTGTGACATTTCCAGAGGTTAAGCCTTGCATGGCCGTGTGTAGCACACGGTCGTGTAACCCCTTTCAGAGACTAGGTTAGGCACGACCATATATACCACACGATCATGTAAGTCCTCCAGAGAGGGAGCATGGCACGACCATGTAAATTCACACAGCCGTGTCAACTTTACCTAGAGAAGAAAGTTCGGGGTCGTGTGACTCCACACGGTCGTGTCACGGCCATGTGGGGATTACACACCCCACTCTGGCACGACCATGTGAATGCACACGGTCGTGTCACTCGGGCCGAGAGGGAGAGGTTTGGGGTCGTGTGACTCCACACGGTCGTGTCACGAGTCGTGTGGGGGTCACACCCAGCCCTACAAAAGAGGTTGTTCTCCCTTTTGTACTCCTCCTTGGACTACCATTCTATTCCTTTTCTTGAGGAAGAGTCTGTTGTTGGTGCGGGAAGCATCCGACGATCGAACTCGTGTTTTGATAACGGCAAAGAATTCAAAGTTAAGATGATTTGTAGTCTAACAAGTCTATTTGAGGATTTCAGGAAAGTCCTAGCTGCGGTTAGGCAAAAGGTAAAACCCTAGGGGGTGGTAACCCTAGGTCATAGGGGGTGGTAACCCCATGCGGAAAGTCTTGGTAGGTCGATGTCTTCAGGCAAAAGTCCTAAGGGGCGGTAACCCTAGGTGGAAAATCCTGGTGTCGCGAACCAGGTGAAAGACTGGACTAGCCAGGGAAGCGGATGTCCAGCAGAAAGTCCAGAAGCATCGAGTGCTGAGCAAAAGCCCAGTCGATCTAGAGGATCGACTGGCAACAGGTAAATCTCCTGAGTGGAGTAGGTGAGGACGCGTTCCCCGTAGAGGGAACAGTAGGCGTCGGGTCGACCTAGGGTTTCCGGTTGGAAATCCGAAGTCAGACTCAGACAGTCCGGAGACTGTCTATACTTCATTTATCATGTTTATTGTGCTAACTTTGTGCTGCAGGATAGTGTTTGGGACTAACGTATCTTGCAGGTGCAAAGGAGCAACCTAAAGTCTCGGATGAACAGTGTCCGAGGCGCCTCCATGGAGCTTGGAGGCGCCTCGGGTGCAAAAGCTGAGCTGGCTTCGAAGCACCAGGCGCCTTGGAAGGCGCCTTGAGAGGGCTATAAGGCGCCTTGAATGGATGAAATTCGACCAGGTCAGTTTTGATCCACGCGGAAGACCAGGTAGCATGGAGGCGCCTTGGACAGCCTTCAAGGCGCCTTGAACACCCTTTATAAGGGGGTTTCGACCAGCACTTCAATCAATCAAGTTTGAGGCTTTCCTTCTTCAACGTGCTGCTAACAAAATCATTCCGAAGTGCTGCTACAACATTCCGATAACTCGGAGCTCCGCTTTCTTCTTCTTTAAGTTGTCGGTATAACTTTATTATAATACTTTCTTTGTAAGAAGCTTGTAATTCTTATCGAGATTATAATTGTTGTCCACCGGAAGCGATCAAGGATCGCAGGCCTTCGAGTAGGAGTCGCCTTAGGCTCCGAACGAAGTAATTCCATGTGTCTCTGTGGTTGATTGTTTTATTCCGCTGCTTATTACTCCGATAATTCGATAGATTTCCGATAATTGTACAAAATAGCCACGAGCGCTATTCACCCCCCTCTAGCGCGATCTTGATCCAACAATTGGTATCAGAGCGGGGTTATTTTGAATTGGTGCAACCACCATTCAAAACAGTTTTTTCTTTCGTGGTATTTTTTTTTAGATCAATTGGAGATTAGCTAATTGGCTAAAAATTCTAATTCTTTTCAAATCGGTGTTGCTCAAAGTTGGTCAATACCACTTGGGCTCGTTTTTTCTTTTTTCTCCTCCCACACTACTAATCCAAGACTCAGTCTTGGAATAGATCTTGTTGTTTCTGTTCTTTTAGATCTAAATGGCCCAACAAGAAGGATATAGCACCGTTCGTCCCCCACTATTTTCCGGAGAAGACTTCGGATATTGGAAGGGGCGAATGGAGATATATCTGAAGATCCAGTTCGACACCTGGATGATCGTCAAAACAGGACTGGAACTACCAACTGGTACAGACGGTAAGCCTACATCCTGTGAAAACTGGGAGCCAGCATTTATCAAAAAGGTGGAAGCCGACGCCAAAGCCACCTGCACCATCCAATGCGGTCTTACCAAAGAAGAGCTCAACAGAGTCGGTCCATTCTCCTCCGCAAAGGAACTATGGGAGAAACTGATCGAACTTCACGAGGGCACCTCTGAAACTAAGGTAAGTAAGCGTGATTTGTTACTTAATAAACTATATAATTTGAAAATGCAGGAAGGCGAGACGGCAAGTTCTTTACACGCTCGAATTCAAGATATCTTGAATTCCCTTCATGGAATCGGGCATAAAGTAGAAAACAGAGATATAATAAGGTATGCCCTTAACTCATTTCCTAGGAGTACATTGTGGGCATCAATGGTGGATGCCTACAAAGTCTCTAAGGATTTGTCGTCCTTAAAATTAGACGAGTTATTTAGTGAATTTGAACTCCATGAACAAACTAATGCACAGCCATCTGAGAAAAGTATTGCTTTGATTGCAGGAACGAGTCGAACACGGGAATCAAGAGGACGGCGAAAAATTGAATCGAAATCAGAAGACGAACCTGATTCAGAAGATTCAGAAGATGAACTGACCAGCGAACTTGTGAATCTTGTAAAAAAGCTCTACAAGAAGAAGAAGGGCTTCAACTGTAAAATATCGAAAATGATAAGGGAATTTTTTGGAATTTTTGGAAATTTTTCGAGAATTTTTCCGAGCTCGTATGGACAAGTTAACGAGGACAAAAACAGGGTCCGGAAAAGCCTGTTTAGGCTACCCTGTTCTAATGAGGAAAAGTTTTAATTTCTTTTTCCTTTTTTCCATTTTTTTTATTGTTTTTCGCCGTCCCGTTTTCTTTCTCCCTCGCGCACCCGAGTTCTTCCCCAACTCCCCCGACGCCGATTCCTCTCAGCCCTCTACTGTGCCCTAACCGCCCACACCCTTCCTCTCTTTCCCTTGTGTACAAAAACCGCCGCCTAAGAGGAAATTGCGCCGATCTCTTCTTCCTCACTGTCCAAGCAGCGGCGACGCGCAAGCACCAGCCAAACCAAGCCTCTCTGCCCTAGCGCCGGCCCATCGCCGAGCCTAGCATCCTCTCCCCCCACCACAGCGACGCCACTGCTGTCGCTCGATCTCTTCTTCCCTCTGCCGGTCGGTCTCTCCTTCTCCTCCTTCCCGAGCCGCACCAGGCGCCGCCACCACCTGAGGCTGAACGGAGCAGCGCCTGACCTAGGGTTTCCGGCAGTGAGCTGATACATGATTTTTCCAGCCATTGCTGGTTGCTACCATCGCTGGAGAAGAAGGTCAGGTAATGGTATTGTTAATTTCAACAGTGATGTAGATTTTTGGTATGCTATTGTAGGGATTTCCAATTAGTTAGATATGGAATTTGTTTTCCAATTGGCAGTGACAGTGGTGTGAAGTTGTTGGATTCCGGCCACCACAACACTGAATGCCTTGGTTGTTTCCTTGATATCCAACTTTGATCCGATCAGTGAAAGGTAAGGTTCTTGTTTAACATTGTGGATTTAGGTCTTGCTGTGGAGAAATTAATCGATGACCAGTTAAGGTTGATCAATAATTAGGGTTTTCCTAATTGAATTAGGTATATTGGTGATTATTATTTAGGGTTTTTGTGCCCTAAATAGTTTTAAGGATTCTATTTAGCAATTCATTGGAATTTTAGCTAAATAAAATATATCTCTGTTGGTATCACAGGACCTTGACGCGAGACGGGTTTCTCGACGTCCGGATTTGGACGGATTGGACCATTTCTTTTGGAGGCGGGTACTTTTGACTTATGTCATTTGATATACATAGTAGTGAATTTAACAAGTTGCATTAATTATGTCCTTTATTTGGTTCGGTTAGTTACTACCCAATATCTGATACATGATTGATTGATTGCTTGATTTGCATCCCATGTATACTTTATTTGTTTATACATGCTTATAGGGGGTAGTGATATATCATGCTTCACCATGTTCAGGACCTAGGTTTTTATACCTTCTGTGTACCTTTGATTCGATATGATTCATTGACCTAGGGTGCACTTTTCTATATATATGGATTAGGTCAGGATGTTTTTATGGTTATTGCCATGCACCATTTGCATGATTGCATGCTGTGCGATAGTCCGCTTCATTATTGTTGAGCACATCGACATGGATCCGCACACACCACCACTCATGGGTTAGTGGTCGATTCAGCAGTGTGTTGCAGCAGGGACTCTGTTAGGCACCGTTGGTCCGCTCATGGGTAGTGTGACACAACGTGTTATCCAAGGGATTCCTCCCGTCATGTACCGGGAGTTGAGAGCATTGCGCTCCCCCATTTATTATTTGGGGTAGGAGGATAGGTGTACTCCGACAGCATCCCGTCCGCTCGGTCACTCATCAGGAGTAGTGACGACAGAGTGCACGGTTGTCACAGCCCTACCCACTCAGCCTCACTATTGTGTGAGATGATCGACTGGCGTCAGGGGTGACCAGGACGCATCATTGGCATCATATGCATGATGCATTTATTGCTTGTGTTTGTTTTTGCTGCATTTATATGCTGCATATTGTTTGGATACCTATGTTTGACATGCATACAGGATTTCCTTATCCCTCGAACTGTTTGACATTATACTCAGGACCTGGTTAGTACAGTATTCTCCTGTTTACTTCAGATGCATTTTTATCTTTCTTATCAGGAGACTGTACGCATGATTAGTGTTAGGTGTTGTTTCCTTACTTTGTATATCAATTGTACCTGCTGAGTGTTGGACTCACCCCGCCTCCATTGTTGTTATTTTCAGGTTGATGTTGTCCGGAGGGAGTTCCAGTCGCTAGTCCTCACTGCACGTAGTGCTAGATCCCTGCAGACCTCGAGGATTTATTTACCATTTGGTTTGGTTTTTATTTGCTTACGTGTGTACTTGGTTATTTGGATACTTGGACATCGTATGTTTTTCTTTTGATATTGATGGATGTTCTATTCGATATGTTTTTACTACATGCCTGCCTGGACGGCAGAAGAGGTAAGTTTCGTCGGATTTGAGTTTTACGAGTGTAGTGGAGTAGGGTGGATTTTGAGTCAGTGTAGTATTGTGATGTTACTATTATAAACTGCGTGGTGAATGATTTTATTTATTGTTATTATTCCAGCCTCCTGTGGCTGAGGTATGGGAGGATGTAGAAAAGTTTCAGATTATCCACCGTACAGGGGAGATGCTGCCGAAATTTTCTCGGACAGGGACTCCTTTGGGGCGTGACATCAACAAGAAAGATCTGAAGAAGGCAGTTCAATCTAAGGAAGCCCAACAGAACTCAAAGGTAAAATTCGAAGTCACTTGCTACGGGTGCAACCAGAAGGGGCATATCAAGGCCAACTGTCCCAACCAAAAGGAGGCCAAAAAGCAAAGAAGGAAGAAGGCACTGAAGGCAACCTGGGATGAATCCTCCTCGGAGGACGAAGACGACGAACTCGACCAAACGAGTTTACTCGCACTGATGGCCCGGGACCAGATCATCGAATCCGAGAGCGAGTCAGAAGCCGACTCCGAGCAAAGCCACGGATCCGCATCCGTTTCCGAAGGGCCAGACTCCGCTGTAAGTATTCCTAGGCTTAATAATTTAGTCAATTATTTACTTCGCAAATTAGCCAAATCAAATTTGAAAATTAAGTCACTTCTAAAAGAAGTAACCATTCTTAAAGGAGTAGCTAACTCAAAATCTTTACCTAATTAAGTTCAAACTGAAGATTCAACTCAAGTACAACAATTTGAGAAAGAAAATTCAAATCTGAAAAATCAGTTAAAAGATTTTAAAATTACTTTAGAAAAGTTCTCTCTGGGCTCCAAGAATTTGGATCTAATTCTTGGGACACAAAGAGCCGTCTACAATAGAAATGGGCTAGGATATAAAAGTAAAAAGAAATATAAATCTTATTTATCCTTAATAAACAAACAAAGTAGTAAATCAGTCCAAGCATGGGTCCCCAAGTCCAAATTGATCAATCAAATTGGACTTGGCCAATACTAGGTTCCGAAGGATCAAATATACTACCTCGACAGACCATATCGAGGTCGTGATCCAGGGAAAGCTAAAATGAAAACGATCTTAGATTTCTAAATTCAAAATTCGAAATTAAATTAAATTACAAATTCTAAATTCAAAATTCGAAATTAAATTCAAAATTAAATTACAAATTCAAAATTCAACAAGTCAAAATTATAAAATTGAAAAATAGATGGAGGATCCAAACTAGCTGGCACCTCCAACTAAACTACTCGACAGGGTAACTGAACCTAATTTACCAGGAATGGGTAAAACAAGAATAGGTTACCCGGCAGGGTAATTAAGGTTAGATTAAAACGGGATAAGTTTAACTTGAACCACAGTACTGGTGAAGTTTTTGGATGATAGTACGTTAGGGAAGCTTGGGCATCGCATTTCTAGGAAGATATGGCTTCGACCTGGTGCATTTGGCCAAGTGGAACTGACCGAAGCTACCCTTAAATGGATCCTAACTAGTTAGACCAAATTTTAGTATTAAGTTCAATGGGTAGGACTATTTGGAAAACCTCGAAGGCATGGTTACTTTAATGAGCTCCTTGTGACTCACCATAGCCCAAAAGTTTATCCAAAGAATGCTTACTTGTTAAACCCAAAGCTAAACCTGAATCTAACACAAGACTAAACCTAACCCTTAAATTGAACCTCAATTCATCTCACAAAAATTATAGGATTCCCTGATTGAGAATTTAGATCGGGTGAGATGACTAAGTAATTAAAATCAAACTGATAATTAATTCAACTTCAAATTAAAAAATTATTAAAAAAAAAACTTAAATTTCAAAATTATTTTAAAAAAAACTTAAATTTCAAAATTATTTTAAAAACTTAAATTTCAAAATTATTTTAAAAACTTAAATTTCAAAATTATTTTAAAAAACTTAAATTTCAAAATTATCTTAAAAACTTAAATTTCAAAATTATTTTAAAAAACTTAAATTTCAAAATTATTTTTAAAAAACTTAAATTTAAAAATTATCTTAGAAACTTAAATTTCAAAATTATTTTAAAAAACTTAAATTTCAAAATTATCTTAAAAACTTAAATTTCAAAATTATTTTAAAAAAAACTTAAATTTCAAAATTATTTTAAAAAACTTAAATTTCAAAATTATTTTAAAAAACTTAAATTTCAAAATTATTTTAAAAATCTTAAATTTCAAAATTATTTAAAAAACTTAAATTTCAAAATTATTTTTAAAACTTAAATTTCAAAATTATTTTAAAAAATTTAAATTTCAAAATGGTTTTAAAAAAAAATTAATTTCAAAATTATTTAAAAAATTTTAAATTTCAAAATGGTTTTAAAAACTTAAATTTCAAAATTATTTTAAAAACTTAAATTTCAAAATTATTTTAAAAACCTTATCCTGATCAAAATTATATCATTGGCGTAAGTACTTGCTGAATTACCTAGAAAATCTTAGGAGTCTACTTCAATTAAGCTATCTTTAAATCCATTAAGAACCAATTCAAACTACTTCATGTGTAGGAATTGGAACAATGGATGTTGGATAGTGGATGCTCTAGACATATGACTGGAGATAGATTGAAGTTTACTAAACTCAAGTACAAGAAGTTAGGATCAGTTGCATTCGGCAACGACGGTAAACTTAAAGTAATCGGAAAAGGTAATATTGAACTTAGTTCCGATTTCATTATTCGAAATGTCTTATTGGTTGAAAATTTTAATTTTAATTTACTAAGTATAAGTCAATTATGTGACAGCGGATATCTAGTCAATTTTGACAAATCTGGATGTTTAGTTAAAAACATCGAAAACCCTGAAATTAGGCTTAAGGGACTTAGGAAAAATAACATCTACACAATTAACTTATCATTATCCTCAATAAAGTGTCTATTGACACAACAAGAGGAAACTCAACTGTGGCACAGAAGGCTGGGTCACACTCACACCAGACTCATTTCAAAAATGAGTCACAATGGTCTAGTTAGAGGTTTGCCCAAATTGAAATTCATTGAAAACTCAATATGTGATGCATGTCAAAAAGGAAAACAAACCAAGTCAATCCACAAATCAACCAATCTAGAAAGAACCAACACCATACTAGAGCTCCTTCATATTGACCTATTTGACTCACATGGAGCCAAATCACTAAGCAAGAATCAATACTGCTTAGTAATAATTGATGACTACTCTAGGTACACATGGGTAAAATTCCTAAAAACAAAAGATGAAACCTATGAAATATTTAGTAACTTTTGCAAATTAACTGAAAATGAAAAAGATACTAAAATTAAAAGAATAAGGAGTGATCATGGGGGAGAATTTGAAAATCATAGGTTCACGCAATTTTGTAAAATAAATGGATACCAACATGAATTTTCATGTCCTAGAACACCCCAACAAAATGGACTAGTAGAACGTAAAAATAGAACACTACAAGAAGCCGCTAGGATAATGTTAAACGAATATAAGTTAAGTCATCAATTTTGGGCTGAAGCAATAAATACGGCAAATTATATTCAAAACAGAATTTTAATAAACAAATCTCACAATAAAACACCGTATGAACTCTACTATCATAAAATTCCCAACCTAAACTATTTAAAAGTATTTGGTTGTAAGGTTCACATTTTAAATACTAAAGATTACTTAGGAAAATTTACACCCAAGTCTAACCAAGGAATATTTTTAGGATACTCCTCAACCAGTAGAGCCTTTAGAGTTTATAATCAACACACCTTGAAAGTTGAAGAAACAACTAATGTAATATTTGATGAAGAAAACAATTTACCTAATATAATTGACAATGTTGACATTAATCCAAGAGCCGTAGAAGATGATGAAATCCAACCTAATCTTAATGAGGTAGAAGAACCAGTACCTGAACCACAACCAAGACCAACTAGAGTAAGTACTTCTCACCCACCTGACCAAATTCTGGGTGACCCAAACCTAGGAGTCAGAACTAGATCATCCCATAGAAACCTTAGTCAGATTGCCCTCATTTCCAAAATTGAACCTAAAACTATAGATGAAGCTCTTCCTGACCCAGACTGGACTATTGCAATGCAAGAAGAATTAGCACAATTTGAGAGAAACCAAGTCTGGGACCTTGTACCTAAACCCATAGATAAATCAATAATAGACACCAAATGGGTTTTTAGGAACAAGTTGGATGATCATGGTGAAATAATAAGAAACAAAGTTAAGCTGGTAGCCAAAGGGTTTAGTCAAGTCGAAGGCTTAGACTATGATGAAACCTATGCTCCGGTAGCTAGACTCGAGTCCATTAGGATGTTATTAGCCTATGCAGCAAATAAAGGGTTCAAATTGTACCAAATGGACGTTAAGTCAGCCTTCTTAAATGGTTTTATCAAGGAAGAGGTCTACGTAAGCCAACCTCCAGGGTTTGAAGACATAGACTATCCTAACCATGTATTTAAATTTAAAAAGGCATTATATGGACTAAAAAAAGCCCCTAGAGCATGGTATGAAAGATTATCTAATTACTTAATTTCCAAAGACTTTAACCCAGGACAAATCGATCCAATCTTGTTCGTAAAAACTATAGAAAAAGACATCTTTATAGCCCAAATCTATGTTGACGATATAATCTTTGGTTCAACTAATTCAAAATTTTTGAAAGAATTTGTTAAATTAATGGAAAGTGAATTTGAAATGAGCATGGTTGGGGAACTCAACTTTTTCTTAGGCTTACAAATAAAACAAACCAAAGATGGAATCTACATTTATCAAACTAAATATGCTAAGGAGTTAATCAAAAAATTCAGCATGGAAAATTCAAAAATTATAAATACTCCAATGGCAACCAACATAAACATTGACTCTGACCCTGAAGGAAAACCTGTAGACCCAAAATACTATAGAAGTGTCATAGGTAGTTTACTTTATCTAACTACAAGTCGACCTGACTTTGTAGTAGGTATGTGTGCAAGATACCAATCATGTGCAAAAGAGTCACACCTAACATATGTTAAAAGAATACTTAGGTATATTAAAGGAACTCTAAATGTAGGACTTTGGTATCCAAGAACTTGCACCTTTGACCTTTATGGCTATTCTGATTCAGACTATGCTGGGTGCAAGTTAGATAGGAAAAGTACAAGTGGTAGCTGCCAAATTCTAGGTCAGTGCCTAGTAAGTTGGTCAAGCAGAAAGCAACATTGTGTTGCTTTATCCACTACAGAAGCTGAATACATAGCTCTAGGAGAATGTGCATCTCAATTGTTATGGATGATGCATACACTAAAAGACTATCAACTAGACTATAAAAATACTAAAATCTTTATTGATAATATCAGCTCGATTAATCTGACCAAAAATCCTATTCACCATTCTAGGACCAAACATATAGAGGTAAAACACCACTTTGTAAGGGATCATGTAGCTAAAGGTGAAATTGCACTCAACCATGTTGAGTCTAAATCAAACCTAGCTGACATCTTTACAAAACCCTTACCTGAACTTGAGTTCAGTGGACTTAGAAGGCAAATAGGAATGTGTTGGGTAGAGTAGATATCTTACCATTATTTCTATTATTGTTTTTCAAATTCTAGGAAAAACAGTTTTCAAAACTCCAATTTTTGTTAGATTGTTCAAAATTTTGGAATTAGCCTAAGCTTTTCCCCTAGAAATCATGTTCCCCTAGAATTAAGCCAGAGCATCTCACAAACACCTATGTTTACCTTGATTGTGTTTGAAAAACATAGAACGGCGTGAGATGCATAGGGTATAGCTTGGACTCAAGAATGCTTATATCTGTGCATCAATATGAGTTTGGGCGTTAAATATGCAATAAACATTAATCAAGTTAAGTTCTCCAGCTCTAGTCAAGCCTATCTGGACCAAAATAACTTAACTTGACTAACCTAGTGAAAGCTATTGCCCTGTAGACAATCAGCAAGTAACTAAAGGTTAGACAGTTGGTAAAAGATACTCAATTTTTTTAAGAATGTTTTGTTCTTTATGGCTCTGATACCTAGTAAATCAATCTAGTGAACATGACTTGTGCTTGGACTTAAGGACCAACTGAACTTAAATGAATAACCTTGTCCTAAAACTTAAAATATTATTCCAATTGACCTTAAAACCCTGTTGAACATTGCTAACCTGTTGACCTTAATAAAATCATGTACAACTCATTATTGCCCATTTTTGAGTTATGGCAAAGGGGGAGAGTAGCAAAAATGTAAACATAAACATAAAATTCAAGTTAAAAATTAAGGGGGAGCAAAAGTTAAGGGGGAGCCAAAGTTAAGGGGGAGCATATAGGGCAAATTTGCTTTAGTTACCTTGTTCATCTATACTTAGCAGATTTGCCTGTGTTAAAAATGTCTATCTATTCGGTTGTTTACTTAACTTTGAATTTGAGTTGTCATAATCAAAAAGGGGGAGATTGTTGGTGCGGGAAGCATCCAACGATCGAACTCGTGTTTTGATAACGGTAAAGAATTCAAAGTTAAGATGTTTTGTAGTCTAACAAGTCTATTTGAGGATTTCAGGAAAGTCCTAGCTGCGGTTAGGCAAAAGGTAAAACCCTAGGGGGTGGTAACCCTAGATCATAGGGGGTGGTAACCCTATGCGGAAAGTCTTGGTAGGTCGATGTCTTCAGGCAAAAGTCCTAGGGGGTGGTAACCCTAGGTGGAAAATCCTGGTGTCGCGAACCAGGTGAAAAACTGGACTAGCCGGGGAAGCGGATGTCCAGCAGAAAGTCCGGAAGCATCGAGTGCTGAGCAAAAGCCCAGTCGATCTAGAGGATCGACTGGCAACAGGTAAATCTCCTGAGTGGAGTAGGTGAGGACGCGTTCCCCGTAGAGGGAACAGTAGGCGTCGGGTCGACCTAGGGTTTCCGGTTGGAAATTCGAAGTCAGACTCGGACAGTCCGGAGACTGTCTATACTTCATTTATCATGTTTATTGTACTTATTTTGTGCTGCAGGATAGTGTTTGGGACTAACGTATCTTGTAGGTGCAAAGGAGCAACCTAAAACCTCGGATGAACAGTGTTCGAGGCGCCTCCATGGAGCTTGGAGGCGCCTCGGGTGCAAAAGCTGAGCTGGCTTCGAAGCACCACTGGAGGCGCCTTGAAGCAGGCAGAAGGCGCCTTGGAAGGCACCTTGAGAGGGCTATAAGGCGCCTTGAATGGATGAAATTCGACCAGGTCAGTTTTGATCCACGCGGAAGACTAGGCAGCATGGAGGCGCCTTGGACAGCCTTCAAGGCGCCTTGAACACCCTTTATAAGGGGGTTTCGACCAGCACTTCAATCAATCAAGTTTGAGGCTTTCCTTCTTCAACGTGCTGCTAACAAAATCATTCCGAAGTGCTGCTACAACATTCCGACAACCCGGAGCTCCGCTTTCTTCTTCTTTAAGTTGTCGGTATAACTTTATTATAATACTTTCTTTGTAAGAAGCTTGTAGTTCTTATCGAGATTATAGTTGTTGCCCACCGGAAGCGATCAAGGATCGCGGGCCTTCGAGTAGGAGTCGCCTTAGGCTCTGAACGAAGTAATTCCCTGTGTCTCTGTGGTTGATTGTTTTATTCCGCTGCTTATTACTCTGATAATTCGATAGATTTCCGATAATCGTACAAAATAGCCACAAGCGCTATTCACCCCCCCCTCTAGCGCGATCTCGATCCAACATCTGTGACACATTAATTACTACCAAACTGTAAATCATCATAAGCAACTCTTAACGGTGTCTCATGCATAGCCAAAAGATAGGAAAATACACTACACCAAGGTTTAACATGTTCCTTGCACTAGAAAGTTCCAGGATCTTCTTCCATGGTTCTAACACGCACCCACCAAGCACTGCTCCTGCTGTCCCCTCTTACTCGAGCTTTCCTTTACCTTTATCTGCAGTATAAGGAAATGCAAATCTATAAGCGGATGCTTAGTAAGTATCATCTACTCACAAAATGATACATTAAAAGAGAACATGCATTTTAAAACTGCTGGAGGAAAATGCAACAATGTAACCATGCTTTTAAACCTGCTTAGGGAAAACACAAGCAATCACTTGATAGTAACTCACACTGAATTCATACTTCGGAAATATGTACAGGACACGCATTTTTAAACCAATTTATCATGCAAACCATCAACTTAAAAACCATGCTAGGAATGTAAGGAACATAGGATTCTTGGCATATTATAGAGTTCATCAATGCTACACAATATAACTCAAATTCTCAACTTAGGAAGCTTATACTAAAACAAACCATGAAGTTTGAAAACATTATAGTACATAATTAGTGAAAATAATAATCATCTTGATTTGGGACCGACATTGTACCTCTTTGCGCGCATCCTTAATAAGATCCGAGGTAACTAATCCTGAACCTATCAAGGTACTACTAGGCGATCTAGGGGTCTAGGGGTGATGTAGGAGCCCACCCATGGACCTTGTGTTCGGTACATGCCTTTCAAAAGTAAAATACTTTCTTTTAACTACTAATTTCTTGTACTTGCACTTGCTTGACATTTAACCAAACACCTTATGTGTGCTTAATTTCCTCGTACTTATAGAGAAGCACTTTAGGCACTTGATTATACTTCTTATCCCCAGAACTTAATGGGAAGCAAATTAAGATGATCTAAACATGCTCTTAATCCCAAAACTTTAAAGGGCATCATACATACATGACATGCTTCTTCCTTAACACGTCTAAAGCATATCTCAACATGCATCTTCTAAATCATGCATAAAAGACATTACAAAACACATCTTTAAAGAAACTTACACTGTAAGTGAGAGATACTTACATCCCTTCGCTATTCCTTACGATTATACCACTAGGGGTTTGAGAGAATAAGCCTCCCTTATATGCCTTGGTCTCTGAACTTCTCTCTCTCTCCCCCCCCCCCCCCCCCCCCCACGTACTAATCCTCGTGGGGAAGCCTCCTCTTAGGTTCTTTTCTTGAAAAGCTTTGGAAATTTGGAACCCTAGGGTTCTTGACCAAAAAATGACAAGAGGGGAGAGAGAATTCGGCTAGGGAGGAAGAAAGGGAACCAAGAGTTAGGTTTTTAGTCTCTTCATTTCCATTTTATACTAAGTGCAAATTGAAACATCTCTTCACACAAAATCTGCTTATAAGGATTTGTTTCTATTGCTAATGTGATGCTTTACCACCACCCTAATGGCAACTTAAACTAATCTCAACTAAGAGGTCTAGGGTTCAATCCTAGCCAGGGTCATTTATGAATATATATATATATATATATCTGCTGCGGTGAAAGTCCTGCGATTTTCGTGCGGCACGCTTATGTGGCGAGTTCCACATCATCACGGCCGCGTGAGAAGTTATAAGCAGAATCGCGTCAAACTTCTCCTCGCGCGATTCTTCACCACGAAACCTAGCCACTCCTCCCTCTCTGAATCACCGAACGCGCCTCCCTCTCCGAAGCGCCCCTCTCACCGCAAATGCGCCTCTCTCTCGCTGAAGCTACGGGACCAGACGTACGACTCTCTCTCGCAGCGAGCCCTTTTTTACCATGAGCTCTCCCTTGCCGTGAGCTCTCCAAATCGCCCATCACCCATCCCTCTCGCGCCGAAGCTAGGATCTACGACTCTCTCTCTAGCCAAAGCGCCCCTCTCGCCGCAAGCACGCCTCTCTCGCTCTGAGCTCTCCTGCGGCGAGCTCTCTCTCGCTAGATCTAAGGTTTCTCACTCTGCAACCTCTCTTCGCCGACAAACTCCTTCACAGGTAAAAGCTCGTATACTCAGGAGAAAAATGATGTTTCTTTAGAGTGACCTCAATTGCAACTTTGAGATTTACCTTTCGGCTTTTATATTTTCTAGCCTCATCTAAACCTTCCGGCGTTTATATTTTCTTGTAAAACAGATCTTGCAATTTTTCTTCTGAACATCAAATTCAAGTGGCCCTGCAGCCTCTTCGATCTGTAATTTATTAACTTTTAGATGTTTGAACATAGCCTTATGCATTATTTTACTATTTCTTTCCTGAGAATTTGCTTCTGTTTATCAGAATCGCTTCTGTTTTATATCGGCAGAAAAGGAAGATGAATTTCACTAGTTTTCTGGAAATGTGTGTAAAATACCAGAAATAGGCGAATATTAATAAGGGAATTTTTCCAGAATTTTTGGAAATTTTTCGAGAATTTTTCGGAGCTCGTATGGACGAGTTAACGGGGATAAAAAAAAATGGGGCCCGGGAAAGACTGTTTAAGCTACCCCTTTAAGCGAGGAAATATTTATATTTACATTTCCTTTTCTTTTATTTCTTTTTATTTTCTTTATTCCTCCGTTTCTTTTTCCTCCCCCGAATCTGTGCGTGCCTCTCCCTCGCGCACCCGAGCCGCCTCGCCCGACACCTCTCCAGCGTGCCCTAGCACCGCCGTCGCCGTGCCCTAGCACCGCCGCCGACCCAGCTCCTCACCTCTCACCGCCGGCCACCAGATTCGACTCAGCATAGTGCCGACGCCGTTGTGCCCTAGCCACATCACGCCGACGCCCTCTTCCTCTCGTCTTCTCAGCCGATCGGCGACGCCGCGCCCTAGCCAAAGCCAACCGCCATGACCGATCACCGACGGCCAACATCTCAGATACCTGTGCGCAGCCTTTCTGTGCCCTAGCCCTGGATCCGATTCCCTTCATTCTCCAGCCACGCGAGCACTAGGGGATGCAGATCCACCTCAAGCCACTAGATCACCTTCTTTCGTCCCTTGCAAGCGTTGTGGTCTTAAATTTATCACCGGCAGACATGGGCTTATCTTTGGCACTGCACGCCTTTCTG
Organism: Zingiber officinale; assembly: GCF_018446385.1. Taxonomy (NCBI): domain Eukaryota; kingdom Viridiplantae; phylum Streptophyta; class Magnoliopsida; order Zingiberales; family Zingiberaceae; genus Zingiber; species Zingiber officinale. The sequence continues at coordinate 108,604,841 of NC_056000.1, forward strand.
TTCTCTACACTGATGAGAATCGGAAAAAGGCTAGGAAGTGAAGGCAGGGGGGAAGGAATTGTAAACCTCTGTGGCCAGCTTGTACCACCATCCACCACTTGCGAATTTGGGTAAGTTATGCTCTTGATCTCTAATATTTCAAAACCCTAATTGCCTATTGGTTGGATGTATAAGCAACTCCGGGATATGTTTGGTATCAACAGGATTAAACTATTGTGGAGATGAGGAATCTGATCATTTTTCATACACTTAGGTGAGCATATTGATGTTCAGTGATTTTCTTTAGATTCCTATTGAGGATGATCTATTCTGTACAGATTCTGCATAGGTTATTAGATTACATCTAAGTTGATCCAATTGGAAATTTTCATTTGGAACGAGGATTTGAATTGGTTATTAGGAGGATACATTGGTGGTAGATCCTTAAATTTTGTTTCGTATCTTGTTCTTGTAGGATTCATGCAGAATGTGATTTAGTTATGTATAACATATGTAATTGATAGGTTACCTATGTGATGTAGGACAGTGATTGGGAGATTTGGTTTGGCTAATTAATTTATACGTAATTAGCTAAATATATATATATCATGTTGTTACAGGATGTTGATTCGAGACGAGCATCTCGACGTTGGACTCGACTGGATTGAACCTACTATTTGAGGCGGGTACCTTGACTTATCTTTTAGATAATGTCTTGTTGATATACTTAGTAGGTTATAACCTTTAGTAATAATTATGTTCATCATTGTTTCGGTACGTCACTACTGGATACCTGTTACATGCTTGTTTGCTCACCTGTTATGCATTTTATGCTAGTACCCACATGATTATATATATGCTCAGATAGGTAGTGACATACCATGTTTGTTATGTTCAGGAAATAGGTTTTTGATATCCTATCTGACCTGTGTACTTGAGATCTTGGTATTTGACCATCGACATTACGGTACTCATTTTATATATATGGACATGGTTATGCTGATCAGTTTATTGCTATGCTTAGTGTCATGCATCATGATTGCATGCTGCGCGATTGTTAGCTCCACTATGGTTGAGCGCATCGCCAGTTACATATACTGCACACACACCACCACTCATAAATTAGTGGTATATCAGGCAGGTGTGTGGCGGTTCTGCTGTTTGGCTCCGTTGGTCAGGTGACTCAGCGTGGTAGCCGGCAGACAGTTCCGCTCTGTTTGGCTCCGCTGGCATTTAGTGTAGCAGCGTAGTAGCCGGCAGACGGTGGACTCTATTTGGCTCCGTTAGTCAGGTGACTCAGCGTGGTAGCCGGAAGAGATACCTCCCCGTTATCGTATACCGGGAGATGAGAGCATTGAGCTCCCCCATTTATGATTTGGGGTCAGAGGACAGGAGTACTCCGACAACATCCCGTCCACTCACTCACTCATCAGGTGTAGTGATGGTAGAGTGCACGGTTGTTACAGTCCTACCCACTCGGCCTCACTATTGTGTGTGAAATGACTGACTGGCGTCAGGGGTGACCAGGACGCATCATTGGCATCATACGCATTTATGCATTTATTGCTTGTGTTTGCTACACTTATATGCTGCATTTGGATGGATGCATATGTTTGACATGCATACAGGATTTATGACACTTCCGATCTGACAACCTAATTATTCTGATAGGTGGCCCTGGTGAGTACAGTACTCTTCAGTCTTTTCTATTATGCATTACCTTCTTTTGTTCAGGAGATTGTACTCCATAGTTATTACTATTTGTTATAATTTACTATACATGTCAACTAGGTATCTGCTGAGTTGTTGAACTCACCCCCGTGGACACTATCTTTTTCAGGTACTAGGTTACTTATGGAGACGCTTGGAGTATCCTGGCTGCCGGTCCCCACGCCACATCAGAAGCCCTGTCTCTGCCTTTGTTTATTGTTATTTTTGGTATATGTATTTGTGTACTTAGCTTTGTGTTTCGGTTTTGTGTTCGGAGTGTTGTTTTGGTTGTGTGGTGTAAGCCTAGCCGGCTAGCAGTGTTTTATTTGGTTTTGTATGGGCTTGTATTTTATGTTTATCCGCTGTATTGGTTTTGTTTCAGCCGTGTAGGCTCATTATATATATATAACTGCGTGATTTTGTGTATATTCTAGCCGTCTGTGGCTGATGTATATTATGTCTGTAGAAATGCTTCAGATTGTCACCCGTATAGGGGAGGTGCTGTCGAAATTTCTTCGGACAGGGACTCCTCTGGGGCGTGACAATGTGTTTCATTTAGTCTACTCACTTTATTGAATATGTTTTGTGATAATTAGAGTACCATTTACAATAGTCTAATGAATGTAGAATTACTTCAACCATGGAAGGAAGCTCCTCTGGAGGGAGGGAGTCAACTTTAGCTTTGATGGTGAGGAATATTTGTGGGTGTTATCTTACGAACTTTGCATTTACATCTGTCAAGAACCCAATGCAGGCTTTTGTCTCTCATTTTTCTCCTATTTTAAGTTATTTACTGGTTCGATCAAATTGATCTATTACGTTGAATGAGTGATTCCAGCCATTGAATTTTGACTTGGTTCACAGAACATGACGCTTCATTCTCCTCGATGTGTAATTTAAATTCTTTAGACATCCATAGCATATTCTTTGTGTGTGAGTGCAACATGAAATTTTGCTTAGCTCATTTTTAAAATCAGTTCTCAAAAGCTTGTGTTTGAACTGCTTAATGTTGGAAAATTTTGGCAGTTTAAATTTATAAGAATTTGCAAATTTTGAATTTTGATAATTTACTAGCATCAATTATCTCAAACAAACAGATTATTATGAGATAATAGTGGAAATGCATTAACGTGAGATTTGTTTCGTGTAGTTTTTATTATTATTGTTTTGACAACAAATCTAGGGTTGCACTGAAAATCTTATGTTCTTTATATTTGTATAGATATGATGAAGAAGGCACCAAATGCTAGAATGGCACATCCATGGCCAGACCACTTTTATCCATTGCATGTGGCACTAGGAGCTGCAGGGGAAAGAGCAAAGGCTGAATTAATTCTACTATTTTGTTTTTTTTCTTCTTATGTTGTATGTTCTGGGGTCAGGTATTGGACTGTAACTATTTGTTTGTTGGCTTCGGGTGTTGTAATTTGTTTCTAAACAGCCAGTTGCTTAAACTTGTAATGATAGTTTCATTTTCTTAATTATGTCTCTTTATCTCTTGTAACGACAGTATGTTGACCTCGTGCAGTTGTTCATTCTCCTGTCAAATTATATACTAGTTGCTTGCTTCATTGTTTCCTACAAGTGATCTCCCTGTCTATATTAGTAGACTTTGCTGTTGTTGTTTCAGTGAAAGAACTTTATTGAATTTTGTATTAATTAGTTAAAATATCATAAATTTGCTTCACCTCTCTGCCGTGGAGCTTCTCAAGGAGTCTCCTTTTCTTTCTTTCTCTCTCTCTCTCTCTCATTCCATGAGTAATTATTGTTTAACAACTAAAGGCAAAAATAGTTCAATTTTCCTCATTTTTCTAGTGCCGGCAAAGCCTACATTTGAGAGGTTTAGGTACTACAATCTCTTTAGGAAGCCAATGAAGCGTGGTATATGAAGGTCATTGAAGTTGTTGTAGCTCAAATTCAAATGTCTCAGAAACTTGAGCTGGAGCAAGGAATGATCCACTCTCCCACTCAAGTTCCACATGTCATATCTTGGATCAGATGCATTTGCATATGGATTATGGAGATCAATACTGATAACTGATGCAGTGCTGAGGCACAGTTGCTACTACAAAGTAAAAGCAATAAGTGGATAATCCAAGAACAACATTAGAGACTCATTATGGCTACATGTTGAAATTGAAGAGGATCAAACTGACAAGATCCTCAAATATATTGAAAGCTACAACACCATTATCATACCACAATTACAACACCAACATTATTCAACAGTGTTTAATGATATAAATTAACAAACCAAGTTTACATCTAGAATTACAACATTTAACCATTTACAAACCAAGTTTGCGTCGAGTAATCAATGTCAATAGCGGATCCAGAAAAAAATTTAAAAGGGTGCTAAATAAAAATTTAAGATAGTCTAGCTCCCGAAAGTCATGTAGTCTTGCTTATGACAAAGGAGGTCATGAAATTTAAAGAAATTGACAAATGTCACTACACTTCCAGATGCTTTGGTCCTGTGTTGTAGACCAAACAAAGAAACCTCCAGGTCTAAGAATCCTATTGAGCTCCAGTGGCTTCCCACCTGCATTAACATAGTTCAGATATAAAATTAAGGATAAACATTACTCTACAAAAGTAAAAGAATTGACTAAAATATAACAGGTACCATCTGCATCCCAGTGGACTATCCGCGTGAGAAGTTGATAACGCCGCGAATGCAGAATCACGTCAAACCTCTCCTCGCGATTATTCTCCACGAAACAAATCTCACGTTAATGCATTTCCACTATTATCTCATAATAATCTGTTTGTTTGAGATAATTGATGCTAGTAAATTATCAAAATTCAAAATTTGCAAATTCTTATAAATTTAAACTACCAAAATTTTCCAACATTAAGCAGTTCAAACACAAGATTTTGAGAACTGATTTTAAAAATGAGCTAAGCAAAATTTCATGTTGCACTCACACACAAAGAATATGCTATAGATGTCTAAGGAATTTAAATTACACATCGAGGAGAATGAAGCGCCATGTTCTGTGAACCAAGTCAAAATTCAATGGCTGGAATCACTCATTCGACGTAATAGATCAATTTGATCGAACCAGTAAATAACTTAAAATAGGAGAAAAATGAGAGACGAAAGCCTGCATTGGGTTCTTGACAGATGTAAATGCAAAGTCCGTAAGATAACACCCACAAATATTCCTCACCATCAAAGCTAAAGTTGACTCCCTCCCTCCAGAGGAGCTTCCTTCCATGGTTGAAGTAATTCTACATTCATTAGACTATTGTAAATGGTACTCTATTTATCACAAAGCATATTCAATAAAGTGAGTAGACTAAATGAAACACATTTCCAGAAAACTAGTGAAATTCATCTTCCTTTTCTGCCGATATAAAACAGAAGCGATTCTGATAAACAGAAGCAAATTCTCAGGAAAGAAACAGTAAAATAATGCATAAGGCTATGTTCAAACATCTAAAAGTTAATAAATTACAGATCGAAGAGGCTGCAGGGCCACTTGAATTTGATGTTCAGAAGAAAAATTGCAAGATCTGTTTTACAAGAAAATATAAAAGCTGGAAGGTTTAGATGAGGCTAGAAAATATAAAAGCCGAAAGGTAAATCTCAAAGTTGCAACTGAGGTCACTCTAAAGAAACATCATTTTTCGCCTGAGTATACGAGCTTTTACCAGTGAAGGAGTTTGTCGGCGAAGAGAGGTTGCAGAGTGAGAAACCCTAGATCTAGCGAGAGAGAGCTCGCCGCAGGAGAGCTCAGAGCGAGAGAGGCGTGCTTGTGACGAGAGGGGAGCTTTGGCTAGAGAGAGAGTCGTAGATCCTAGCTTCGACGCGAGAGGGATGGGTGATGGGCGATTTGGAGAGCTCACGACGAGGGAGAGCTCACGGTAGAAAAGGGCTCGCTGCGAGAGAGAGTCAGTCGTACGTCTGATCCCGTAGCTTTAGCAAGAGAGAGGCACATTTGCGGCGAGAGGGGTGCTTCGGCGATTCAGAGAGGGAGGCGCGTTCGGCGATTCGGAGAGGGAGGAGTGGCTAGGTTTCGTGGTGAAGAATCGCGCGAGGAGAAGTTTGATGCGATTCTGCTTATAACTTCTCACGCGGATGACGTGGAACTCGCCACATAAGCGTGCCGCACGAAAACCGCAGGACTCTCACCGCAGCAGATCGATTCTGATATACATATACATATATATATATATATATTATTATTTTTCTCTTCTTCTATTTTCTTTTTGCTCTTTTGGAATAGAAAATTTACGGGTGTTACAATCCCCCTATCTTATAAAAAGTTCATCCTCGAACTTAAAACAAGTGTGGATACTTCTGTCTCATATCGTCCTTACGTTCCCATGTTGCCTCTTTATACCGTTGACTTTGCCACAACACTTTTACTAAGGGTATCTCCTTGTTCCTCAGCTTCTTAACTTCTCGATCTATTATATGAATAGGTCAACTTTCATAACTGAGATCCTCTTGAACTTGTACCATCTATGGCTCAATCACTTGGTTTACTTCGGGAACATGCTTCTTCAGTATTGAGACATGGAATACATTATGGATGGCTGACATTTCCTGAGGTAGTTCCAACTCATAAGTTACCTTGCCCACCCTTCTAGTGATCAGGTATGGTCCCACATAACGTGGACTCAACTTGCCTTTCTTTCCAAACCGCATTACTCCTTTCATAGGAGCTACTTTGAGGAACACTGAGTCCCCAACTTCAAATTCCTGCGGTCTTCGGCGCACATCCGCATAACTCTTCTATCAGCTCTGAGTAGTTTCTATTCTTTGGCGAATGTTCTGAATGCCTATGGTGGTGTCCTCGATAAGGTCTGTCTGGAGTCCCATTTATTTCTTTTCACCACCTTTATACCAACAGATAGGAGATCTACATCTCCTCCCATATAAAGTCTCGTAGGGTGTCATTCCAATAGTAGCTTGATAGCTGTTATTGTATGTGAATTCTGCTAAGCATAGGTATCGACACCAGCTCCCTTTGAAATCTAAGGCACAAGCCCATAGCATATCCTCTAAAACTTGGTTCACTCATTCTGTTTGCCCGTCAGTTTGAGGATGAAATGCAATGTTAAATCGCAGCTCAGTGCCAAGAGCTCTTTGAATACACTCCCAGAAGTGTGAAGTAAAACGACCGTCTCTATAAAAAATTATGGTTTTGGGAACTCCATGCAATCTGATGACCTCTTTAACGTACAATTGCGCTAGCTGTTCAATAGAGTAGGATATTCTAATAGCTAGAAAATGAGCAAACTTAGTCAATCTGTCCACTATTACCCAGATAGCGTCGTAACCATTCGTGGTTCTGGGTAACCCTACTATAAAATCCATAGATATATCCTCCCACTTCCACTCTGGGATTTAGATAGGCTGCAAAACTCCGTCTGGTCTCTGATGTCCTGCCTTAACCCGTTGACAAGTCAGACAGGTACTGACATATCTAGCAATATCTCTTTTCATTCCAGACCACCAGAAGAGTTCCTTTATATCTTGGTACATCTTGGTGGAACCCGGATGTATTGCATAGGGTGTTCTATGGGCTTCATCTAGAATTTTATTTCGCAGTTCTTCTTGATTAGGGACACAGAGGCGATTACCGTAATATAGTATCCCATTGTCTGATACTCAGAACTCCCCATTTTCTCCTTCCTGTATTCCCTGCTTGATCTTCTGAATATTAGGATCTTCATCTTGCCCTTTCTGTATATCATCAAGCAGGGTTGATACTAGTGTCAAAGTGGAGAGTTGCCTAGTAATAATTTCAAGCCCAAAATTTACTATTTCTTTCTATAGGGGATGGGACATAGCAGATATAGACAATAACATTTCACAAGATTTCCTACTTAGTGCATCTGTCACTTTGTTTCGCTTTCCTTGGATGGTAGAGGATTTCACAGTCATAGTCTTTGACCAGCTCCAGCCCTAAGCCCCAAGCCTCGAGCCCTAATTTAGAAGCATCATTGTAAATATCGAAGCTCTCGTTATCCTCTGGAAGAGTCAGGATTGGAGCACTGGTCAGTCTCCTTTTCAGTTCAGTGAAACTCTTTTCATAATCCTCTGTCCACTCAAATTTTCTGTTCTTTCTGGTAAGTACTGTCAATGGGGAAGTGATCCTTGAGAAGTTCTCTACAAATTTCCTGTAGTAGCCTGCTAAGCCAAGGAAACTCCTGATTTCACTGGCATTCTTAGGTCTATTCCAGTTACTCACAACTTCTATTTTTGTAGGGTCCACCATATCTCCATCTTTGGAAATAATGTGACCTAAGAAGGACACTTGATCGAGCCAGAACTCGCACTTGGAGAACTTTGCGTACAATTGGCTCTGCTGAAGAATCTGTAATATTGTTCTAAGATGTTCAGCATGTTCTTCCTGGGTGCTGGAGTATATAAGGATATCGTCTATAAAAACGATTACAAACTTGTCTAAGTATGGTTTGAACACTCTGTTCATTAGATCCATAAATATAGCAGGAGCGTTCGTCACTCCAAAAGGCATAACTACAAACTCATAGTGCCCATACTTCATTTGGAATGTCGTCTTCGGTACATCATCCTCTTTCACTTTCACTTGATGATATCCGGATCGCAAGTCTATCTTGGAAAAGACTATGACTCCCTTTAATTGATTAAATAGATCATTAATTCTCGGCAAAGGATACCTATTCTTGACTGTTACTTTGTTCAGTGCTCGGTATTTCATGCACATTCGCATGGACCCACCCTTTTTTTTTTACGAACAACACCAGAACTCCCCATGGTGAGTGACTAGGGTGAATGAAACTCTTGTCGAGTAGCTCCTGTAACTGTCCCTGAAGTTCTTTCAATTCTGTCAGAGCCATGCGGTAGGGTGCTTTTGAGATTGGATGGGTACCAGGAATGAGTTCAATCTCAAATTCAATTTCCCTATCCAGAGCTAAGTCTGGCAACTCTTCCGGAAACCCTTCTGAGTAGTCACATACGACTCTAACTTCCTCTATCTTTTGGACTCTTTCTTGTTGGGTGTTAACCACATGAGCTAGAAACCCGGTACATCCATTGGCTAACATTTTCTGAACTTTTATGGCCGATAACAATTTCTGAGGTCTCTTCCTTGATTCACCGATGAATTCAAACTTAGGCTCTGCCTCGGGTTGGAACAAGACTCGTCGCTTACGGCACTCGATGGAAGCACCATACTTGTTCAGAAAGTCTATCCCAAAAATAACATCATAATCAGACATATTCAGTATTATCAGATCACTGTACAATTCCCTGTCTGAAATTTTGATTGGAACAGAACGTAGCCAGTGCGTAGATGTCATTATCACTCCTGAGGGTAGTGTCGTCAAAAACTGTCCGCTTAGGACCTCCGGGGGTATACCTATACTTTCGGTAAATACTATGAAGACAAACGAATGGTTGCCCCAGTATCAAATAGCACAGTTGCATATCGATTAAAAATGCATATCTGACCTGTGACAACGGTGGAGGCATTTACTACCTCCTCTCTGGTAAGGGAGAAAACTCGAGCATTTGTAGAACTTGGTGGAGCTTCCAGTCTACCTTGCCTAATATGAGGACCCTCCAACGCGGCCTGCACCTGGTGTAGTTGTGCCTACTTGCCTCCATATTGCACAGGTTGTGCGAGAGGTAGGTTGATCTTGGTCGGGCAATTCTTGGCCATATGCCCTTCTTGACCACATGTATAACAGTCACTCGTACCCTTGCGGTAGATTCAAGGATGCATCTTTCCGCACGTGGAACATGTAGCATACTTAGGCTACTTGCTTATGGATCCTCCCTTCTTATTACTCCACTGGTTCCTCTTGGAGCTCCCCTTCCAAGTTGAGCCATGGCTCTGAGGTTTCTGAGTGCTAGAACTCCCTTGACCTTTTATTCTCAATCAGTACTGGCTTTTGTTGCTTGATACTGTTCAGGTAACGCTCCGTGATCAGGGCACTACAATCAGCTCTTCTACAGTCTGTGGTCTATTACTTCCGCCAGCTACATTTAGGGTTATCTCCAGCCTCAGAATTTTGAGCATTAGCCTCACCCTTTCTCGTTCCGTGCTGACCAGCTCGGGACATAGGCGAGCTAGTCTATTGAATTTCTTCACGGCTTCGTCCACTGATAAATTTCCTTGTCGAAATTCTGTGAACTCGTCATAATGTTTATTCGTGACTTGAATATGGAAGAACTCTTCGAAGAACTCAATCTCGAAGTCAGACCAGGTCATTTGATCCACTTTTCATTTTGCCTTGACCCGTTCACACCATATTCTTGCATCACCAGTAAAACAGAAGAAAGCGCATTTTATCTTTTCTATTTTCAGCCAGTCTAGTAGTTCCATTATGCTCTCTAGGGTTTTAAACCATGTCTGAGCATCCCATGGTTCATTGGTGCCAGAGAAATTCTTTGGTTTCAGTTTCTGCCACTGGATGAGGTATGTGTCTTGACTTGCTACCTTTGTTGGGGCTATAGGTGTAACTGATGGAACTTTGGTCATAATAAGTGTCACCATATTGGCTTCCAGTGAGACTATGGGAGGAGCTTGCTGGTTAGCAGCCAGGGTAGCAATAACCTGCTGCTACTCCGCCAGTTGTCTCTGCAGCTGAGCCACTACTTCTAACAGGTTGGGCTGTGGAGCAGACTCATTTTCCACTAGTTGAGGTTCATTAACTCTCGGTTGTCTAGCCGGTCATCCTCTAGCCATTCTACATATCATAAACCAAACCAGTGAGACATACGTTAGCCCATACTCATTCCTACTTAATAGTCTCTTATAGACTTTGAAAGCTCACAAATGACTAAAGAAATGAGTATAGTGATTGTTATTTGAACTCCTAGCTCCAATGTGCTATTTATAGCATTCTGGAAAAAGTCACCATTGTGTTGACATGGCTTGGAGGTGCTTCGAAAGGCATCTAGGGTGCCTCCAAGTGGATAAAGTTTTATTCACGCAGCAACAGTCACACAACGGCTCTGCGGCATTGGAGGCGCCTCAGCACTGTTCATCCTAGACGCCTCAACACTGTTCATCCGAGGCGCCTCCAATCAACTGAGGTGCCTCGGGTCTTGAATTCAGTAGCTTCACTACCAAAGCTCGAGGCGCCTCCAAAGCCATTAGAGGTGTCTCTTAGAGCATTGTTCATCCGAATGGTCAGTTACCGTATTGACCATTATTTTCCTCATGCTTGCTTGGGTGATGCTTAAGCCATTCGGAATTGAGCTCACTCAAATCCAACTCCGGTCTTCTCCTCGAGCATGCTTCTTTCCCGGTTTCTCATCCCTAGGAAGCATCGAGGGTGTCCTTGCCATCCACCAGTATACTCTTCCATAACTTCTCGTCCCTCGAATGCATCGAGCTCGTCGACTCATTTCTCATGTCATCCTTCTCGTATGTTGTATTTTCTACTCGACTTCTTGTATTCCTAAGTTTCTGTACACTCAGACATAAGGTATCAAAACTACAGGACCTAACTTAACTCGATTGACCATATCAAAACTAACCCGGGGCACTTATAATAGATACTCTGATAGGGGCTAGACTCAGTAAAAAATGTCGCCACAATATCTCCTCCATAGTGGCGGCCACTATATGGCTTAAATTCTCTCTTTTCAAAGGAGTTTCAAAACTAAGCATGGCAACCTGACTTCTTTCATTGGCAGATCTGAGATCTTCTAGATTTCTTCTTGTATCTCCCATCTCAATGTCTCAACTCAGATTAAATTCTCACGGACGACACCAATTTGATTCAATCTGAGATCAAGGGATGGAATAAATCAACAAAGTAACTATGATCGAGTAATTTTGATCGGCTGGATACAAATTAAGTCAAACTTCAACTGAATGACTTCCTTTAGGTAGGGCTTCCTTCAAGTTGGGCTTCAATTGACCAACTTTCTTCAAGTCGGGCTTCAGCTGGCCAACTTCCTTCAGGTCAAGCTTCCTTCAGCTGGGCTTTCAGGACGTTGAGTAGCAAGAAGATCCTCCAAACAAAGGTCTAAAAAGACTCAAGGAAGATATTAAAATTTGGGTTGGGGGCCATCAAGACAAACCTTAGCAAGACTCCTCCAACGCTTAAGTCAAACCTCAAAGAAAAGGTGAAGAAAACAAATGGAGAAAAGTATAGAGAGTAAAGAATGATGAGATTTCTTGCCTATATGCTGCAATCGGTTACTTTTAAATAGAAGGCGAAAGGATGACTTTAGTTACCAAATGACACACCTCTTCCTTTTTTACCGAGAGACACCTTGCTTGATGACTGGTGCTTTAATTGTTGTATCTCTTGGTGATCGATGATTCACCAATTGTTGAATCAAATCTAAGTTCCAATTTGGGGTGATCCATACTTCGATGTGACTCAGACAAAATTGAATTGGGGTCTTTTATCAAGACTGATTGGTTGGAGCTTGGTTTAACTAAGCCCGAGCTCATTCTAACTTGTTCTGAGTTCAATTTGACTTGACCTGAGTTCATTCTGACTTGACCTAAGTTCGATTTGATTCTACCCTAGTTTGATTTGATTTTATGTTTAGTTTTGCTTGACTTTGGATTTGACAATGTTACGAGACATCAATAATAATACTTTTAATCTGAAATGGTGGTAAAAGGAGACTATATTCGCCCCCAATATCCCCGTCAATTCATCCCAAGATCAACACGGAGGAGGTATAATTTCAATCTAAAATGGTTAGGATGGAGAAGAAGAGGTGAGGGGCTCGACGTGCAGGTTCAAGAACCGGATGATGGGTGTAACATGAGTCATTCTAATCGAATGGTCACCAGCTATGGAACTACGCAATCACTGTGAGAAAAGAAGTTGAATTAGTTCCATAAAATAATAAATTAATTACTCCGCCTACGTTCTATTTCCTCCCATTTACAGTCTTCTCCTCTGCCTCGATCCTCGCCGGCTAGAGAATCTAATGTACATTTTCTTTCCCGAGGTACGATTTATATTTGTTTCACGGTCATCCGAGTTGGTAAGTAGTGGTTTTTTTGCCACTAGAACGTGGGTCGAACCACGGGGTTGTCGGGGAGTAAATCCCCGGACCCTGTGTACCTCACTCCACCCACTACTTGCCTATTCGGCTGTCGTGATTTACCTCCCTCGTGATGGTCTGGGATCGGGTGCGGCGGGGGCGCTGGGGGCAAGCGATTTCGCCTTTGCCACTTGTTTCATTCTTTTACCTTACCATTTCTCTTTGATAATCATAATGGCTCCGCTCGCTTGTTTGGTTCGTCCGGGAATAGATGTGATTTTGACCTATCTTTTCCAACCGTTGGAAGAATGCCTATAGTTGACTCGATCTAACCGAGCAACTAGGAATACTCAATCTAATTGAGTTTGTATTCACCCATGCGTTGATAGGCGGGACCAAGATTGTCCCTCCATACCCTACCAAGATAATATGTATTGCTCTGCTTTGGCAGATTCAACAATACATGTGATCGAGGTAGTGATAGGTATGACGGCACGGTTAGGCATTTAGAGTTGGTTCGATCGAGATCTAATCTAATCGAAAAGGATGCATCTTGTGCACGACTTAGATCTAATCTAATCGCAAGGGTGCATCATGTGCACGACTTAGATCTAATCTAATCGTAAGGCACTAATTAATTAATTACTTATTAAACATGCATCATATACATAAGCAATTAACTAATTAATCTATTTGTGATTTATTCATGGCCCTACTACAATCCTCTCAAGCCAATGAGAAGATCGAATGGTCAACCTAGGGTCAACAGCTTCTCCAAGCTCCTCCCTTTGACCACCTTGTGTTGCTCGTGCCCGCCTCGGAACTCCGTCTCATGTGGACCCTCCACCGCTCCAATTTGTACATTACAATTTGAAACTCGAGTTACATTCGAGTCTAAATCTAATTTACAACCAGAATATATGAGAAAGGCACGACGCGCAGGTCGCGAAAAATAAAAACACGCAAACACATAACGGCACGCAGGCCGTATTATGAATTACAACACAATCCAATCATATTGGGTTTTGGGCCATGACTATCACAAAATTAATATATAATTCAAAATTATATATTTTCATAATTTATATAATTTTAAAATTAATTTTTTACAATTTTACGAGTAAAATTTTCGGCGGTCCCGTTTAGCGGTTTCGAGCGCAATCGTGAACGGATCCCCTTGCGGGGGCAGCGCCCCTACCCGCGATCTAACCATCGCGAGGGTCCCTACGATCCAACAGTGCCCAAACTCGCTGTCCCAAACGATTTGGGTCGAGACATTGCCGTTCGGAAAAATCTTCCGGCGAGTTCGTTTTAGCGATTTGGGTGCAATCATGAGCAAATCCTGCGGGGTTAGGGCGATACCCTACCCACGATCTAACCATCGTGATTTGCTCCTTTGCGATCTAATGGCACCCAAGCCCGCTGTCCCAAACGGATTTGGGGCAAAACGAAGTCGTTTAAGGAAAAACTTCCCGGTAGCCGAAGCCTACAAGTGCCGAGATACTTGTGCTTCGCTTCTACGAAAAAATTACCCATAAAAACATAAAAGACTAAATTTTTACAGAAAATCACAGAAGGTTTAGTTTTCATAAAACCAAAAATTAAACTCGTACAAGCCTTGCACGTGGCTCTGATACCACTGTTGGCTTTTTTCGGGCCGCGAAAACCGCTTTTCGCGTCGCAGAAACCCCGAATCACCCAAAATCGTAGATCCGTGCAAGGAAAACCGAACGAAAATTATGAGTATGAGTTTTAAATATCTAGATCTACTCCTAGATCTATGTGTTAAGAAGTATACCTTGAAGCGTGCCCTTTCGCGTTCCCGCTCGTCCAAGGAATTGCCGGATCTCTAGACCGTCAAGCGTCGGTCCTCTAGAAGTATCCACACGGACACGTAGGTGGAGAAAACCTCACACAAAGGTGTGCTAGCACCTTGGTAAGATTCGGCCAAGCAAGGAGGAGAGGGAGAGGGAGAGCTTGAGGAAGAAGAAAGGAGTGAATGAGGAGTTCAATGAAAATGAATTTCATTAACCCCCTAAAGTGGCCGGCCACCTCTCCAAGAGTAACCCCCATTTCTCATTTAATGCCTCATTAAAGAGAATGGGTATGTAACTCCCATGAGGTGGCACACCATGATGATGTGGAACATCATCATTGGTCCACCTAATGCCAACTCACCAATGAGGTGGCAAAAGGTCAAGTCAAAATTGACCTTTGGTCTTCCTTCTCAAGTCAAGTCAAACTTGACCCAATCTCTACCATGGTTGATCTAATCCAACCATTTGATTCGAGCCAACTTAATATAATGAATCTAATTCATTAAATTAAATTGATTTAATAAGTCATAATCTAAATTAGACTCATTGAATACATGAATCAACTTGAGTCCAACTCAATTAGCCCAATTAGGATTACTTTTAATCTAATTTGATTCATCAAATGAATCTAATCCTCTTGGTTCATCATATGAACCAAATATCCATCTAATTGTCCTTAGTGTGTGACCCTATAGGTTCTTGTAACGTTGGCAATGCCCTAAACCCATTTAGGAGCATAAGTAATGAGCGGTATCTAGCAACACATCATTACTACCCAAGTTACAAGAATGTCGAGATCCGACATCACCTTGTGACTACTAATTGTGACTCTTCACAATATATGACAAGTGTCCTTCTATCCTAGACATCTAGATTGATCAATGTGAGGCATAGACCGTGTCATCCTCTGACCAATCTAAATCTTGAACTCCAAGTAGACTCACTAAATCAAATGAGCTCAATATCCCATATTGACTCATTTGGGCATGGCCATGCACTTCGTGGTCTCACTCTATCAAGAATACCGATGTCTCTCCCGTCATATAGGAGGGATAGATCCCATCTACATCACTCACATCCCTCTGCATAATTTGTTATATACCCAGTAATTGCCTTTATAGTCCACCCAGTTACGGGTGACATTTGACGAAACCAAAGTACATAACTCCTTATGTAGGGATCTATGGTGACTTCAGGTCTAAGGACTAGTAGTCATACTAATAGCCACATGAGAAAGTATATGACACTCATATAACGATCCATGATACTTTCTCATGGCGGGTCATTCAGTATACATTCTCTAATGTATACCCTTGTGTCAACTTGATATCTCTATATCCATGACTTGTGAGATCAAGTCATCGAGTTGACCTACATGCTAGTCTTATTGCATTAACATTGTCCCTGAATGTTAATACTCGACTAGGAATGATTAAGAGTAGTGTTCCCTATATCATCTCACTATCGGTTCAACTAACCGATTGATATAGGTGAGAACCATCTACTCAAGGACATTATTATACTTAGTTTATTTGGCACCAATACAAATAAGTATAATAAGCAAAATCCAAATGTCTTTATTAATATACAAGAATATGATACAATGAGTTCATACAATCATCAAATGATTGGCTCTAGGGCTCTAACTAACAGTGTATGGATTTTTGTCTTGTGTTGGTCTTTTGTTTGGTTTGATGGTTGTTGTGTCAAGCTGGGTCGGCTCGTAGTTTGTCTTGTTTTCACATCTAAAGTGGATCGAGTAGATCCCACTATTGTCCAGGTTGGACACTTTTATTTATTTATTTATTTTGTTGTGTAGTTAATCCAGCCATGTGGACTATATATATTATTCTTGTATTGCCTTGTGACCATATATCTAGGTTTTAATTGTCATGGTTACAAGGGAAGTGCTGTCTAATTTTCAACGGACAACCTTACTCTCAGGGTGTGACATTAACGGTTCATTTATGGACTAAAACAAGTATCTAGGAGTTGGAATATCTATTTTAATGAGGTGATCAAAGAGTTTGAGTTCTCATAAAATCCAGATAAACATTGTGTGTATCAAAAGGTTAGTGAGAGTGTGGTCGTATTCCTAATATTATATGTTGAGGGCATATTACTTATAGAAAATGATGTGCCAGTTCTACTGTCAATAAAAGTTTGGTTGTCTATAACATTCTCCATGAAAGACATGATAGAAGCAACTTATATCCTAGAGATGAAGATATATATAGATAAATCGAAAATGTTGCTTGGTCTTTCACAGACAACATATATAGATAGAGTGCCAAAATGATTTAGCATGTCTGAATCCAAGAAAGGTTTCATACTTATGAAGCATGGAATTCACCTTTCAAAGTATATCTGTCCATGCACAAAAGATGAGAGTATTTACATGGATAAGATACTTTATGCGTCCATAATAAGATCTATCATGTATGCTATATTATGTATAAGGCCCGATGTATCATATGCTCTGAGTGTTATGAGCAAATACCAGTTAGATCCAGGAATGGATCATTGGGTGGCTATCAAAACAATCCTTAAGTACTTAAGAAGAACTGAAGATATATTCTTGGTATATAAAGATGGTGATATGATCATACGTGGGTATACAGATGTCAGTTTCCAAACATACAAGGATGACTCCAAGTCTCAGTCTGGATTCATATTTATATTAAATGAAGGCGTAGTTACTTGGAAGAGTTCCAAGCAATACACCGTTGCAGATTCTAACTGTGAGGCAGAATACATTATAGCTTCGAAAGCAGTAAAGAAAGCAATTTGAATCAAGAAGTTTGTTACCGAACTTGGTGTGGTTCCATCCACTATTGAAGCATTACCTGTTTACTATGACAACACTAGAGCCATTACGCAAGCAAAGGAATCTAGGTCTCATCAATGATCGAAACATGTGCTTCGCCGCTATCATCTAATCAGGGAGATCATTAGTAGGAAAGAAATATAACTCGAGAAAATATTCACTAAAAGAAACCTAGTGAATCTTTTGACAAAGGCTCTACCACAAAATAAGTTTGAGAGTCACGTTCATGCTTACAGTTTAGGACACCATAGTGATTGACATTAGGCCAAGTGGGAGTATTAGATTTTGAGAGATGTCCTAAATTGTCTTATATTTTACTATTATTTGATAAATATAGATTCACTATTTGAGTATATATTATATATTTAAATAGTTGTAAACTCATTTACTGAATGTCGGTAATATAATTTATAACATGAGAGAATTTGTGATTGGATCATAATGTAATTATCTCTATATATACAATTATGAACGTATTGGAATTTCCTTAGTCGTCAAATTGGTGCATTCGAACATCATCAATTCTGTAAGACTAACACGGGTTATACTCCTTAGTTCCACCAAGCAGTTATTTCTCACTAGCTAGAGACATTGGGATGTCAAGAGTTAAACGTGGATGCTAGTTATGATAATTAGTTCATTGGAGTGACTTGTTGTAAGACTTCATATGGTTCTCTAGATATGTGGATATGTCTATGAAGTTCTTATTGTAGCTTGAGTGCAAGTTTTCTTTGACTTGAGGTATAAAGTCATCTTGGTTATGGAGACTTATACTTTGATATCTTAAGCAAGCATCTCTTAGAGGTGTGAAGTTGAGATGATTGGGTATAAGTCAAAGTGCCCGAAGGTCTTTGGATATCCCATAAAGGATTCACTGCTCCTTACAAGATGTATACCCTATGACTACTCGTTAGGATTTTTACTCAAAGTCTTTGGTCAAAATATCACATGTTAAGAGTATGTGACTCTTGTACATATGTACAAGTAATTTGATTCCACAGAATGAGAAGGTATTACTTGGGCTAGGTGTGACATAGTCATCCTAGTGGAAGTAGACACATAGACTATGCCCTGAACCAAGTGGGTATAAGACGAGTGAAAGGAATGAGGCAAGACTAACTATAGTTGTTGAAGCTTCAAAATTAGTTATGAGATCAATTGTGATTTTTTTGTTAATTGGGGATTATGATGTACTACTAGGTGTTACTCACGATCATTTCATAATTAAGTAGTTAATTATGGATGACCAAGATAAACTCAGAACCTATTGGATTAGACACACAACAAGTCTCTATTAGACATAAACAAGTTAGAGAATAGAATTCTCAAATCAAGAAATAAATGTTTGGTTGGACCATACATAAGAAAAATATGAAAATATTTGTTAGAATGGAAGCGCGGATGAGCCACATCTCTTATGAGATAGTTGGGCCCTATTTGGTTTAGTCATGAACCAACTTGATTTAGTTGTGAATCAAACTAGAGGTTAATGGGCTAATTTTGGGTTAAGACATAATGGATTAGATTTGGGCTTTCTAATCCAGCTCATTAAAGAGGACTATATATTGATATGATTAAGAGAGGATTAATACATAATTCATTATTGGCTTGATTAGGTTTTGGAAACTTAAATCCAATACCTCTCTCTCCCTCTCCCTCTCTCTTACTGCCGACCACAACAAGAGGTTCTCCTCTTGTTGCTGTGAGACACCCAAAGGAAAAGGTCTTCCTTTTACTTCTTCCTCTTTGTGATCCTTCTACTTCGCTCATGGCTAGTACCTTCCAAAGGAGAAGCTTGTTCTCTTAGAGTTGTCTTGAAGAGCTCAGCGTGGATACGAATAGAGGCAAGGTTTGATAATTTCGTAAAAGGTTGATGCTCTTCTCGTTACAGGTCATCCATAAGATATACCTAGAATAATTGTTATTCATTTTCATTTTGTTTTATGATTTTATCTGCGTGATTATATCTTGCATGTAAATGGTAGTGTAATGTAATAAATTAGTTTATTTATCATTAAATATTCTGTTGTGCATGTTTACAAAATATGTTTTTAGTACACACCGCATCGGGAATATTCTAACAGTATATTCCCCAAGCTACAAGGGACGAAATTGATTTTGCAACTCCTCAAATAGGATGTTATGAGAGAAAGGAGTATCCAGAATACTTTTTCTTTCAACTAGCAGGGGCTTTGCCTCTTTTAAGGTTTCTTTAAGGTGTTTCCCAGGCCATTAATTCCCTAGACTCTTCTTATTACTGGACTGATGTCCCATCAGGTGTTGTAGTGGGGGTTAGAAATACCTTGGTAAGGGCTATACATGTAGGTCCAGGTTGGCCGGCTAGAGGGGGTGAATAGCCTGAAAAGAATGTTAGAAAAATCTCTTACTTTCAAACTTAGCAAGGACACAATATTAATTAAATAATCAAAAGAAAATGCATAAAATAAGTAACAGGACAAAGAAATTATTTGGTTACAACCTAGGTAGTTATTAATCCAAGGTAAGTGAAAGTACACTAAAGTTCTCCTTCGTTGAAGATAGAGTAGTACCTTACAAACTTTGGAAGCTACAAATGACTAAAAAAATGAGTACAGTGATTGTTATTTGAACTCCTAGCTCTAGGATACTATTTATAACATTCTGGAAACAGTTATCGTTGTGTTGACATGGCTTGGAGGTGCCTCCAAATGCATCCAGGGCGCCTCTAAGTGGATAAAATTTTATGTATGAAACAACGGTCACTCAACGACTCTGCCGCGTTGCAGTTGCCTTCAATGTGATTGGAGGCACCTCAACACTGTTCATCTGAGGCACCTCCAATCAACTAAGGTGCCTTGCGTCCTGAATTCAACAGCTTCACTACCGAAGCTCGAGGCGCCTCCAAAGCCATTAGAGTCACCTCGAGCACTATTCATCTGAATGGTCAATTATCATATTGACCATTCTTTTCCCTGTGCTTGCTTGGGTATTGTCCAAAATTGAGCTCACCGAACCGAACTCTAGTCTTCTCCTTGAGCAGGTTTCCTCCCCAGCTTCTCGTCCCTCATAAGTACCTCGCGCGTCCTTCTTGTCCATTAGTGTACTCTTCTGTAACTTCTCATTCCTTAGATGTACCGAGTCCGTCGACTCACTTCCCGTGTCATCCTTCTCGTCCTCTACATCTTTCGCTCAACTTCTTGTATTTCTAAGTTCCTGCACACTCAGACATAAGACATCAAAACCATAGGACCTAATTTAACTCACTTGATAACATTAAAACTAACCTGGAGTACTTGCAATCTTACCATTTGTGATGTGCATAAACCCAAATTAAGTTAGAGTAAACAAATAATAAAATAATTTAAGCAAATAAATTTATAATTATTACAAGTAACAAATTTGCAATAAATACAAGTAAAGAACATGAAATTTTATACCTCCCTCTTAACTTAATCTCTCTCACCATTTAATTACATCGAACAATATTAGAAAAATATATATAAATAAATAAATATTGAAAAATATTCTTGGAGTTTTAAATAGAATATTCAAGAATATGTCCTTTTACCAAAATTAATTTAAGAGTAATAATTTTTATCAATTAATCCTCAATTTTGGTAAAAAAAAAATTAAAAAAAAAGTTTTAAGTTTCAAAAAATTCTGAATATTTTTATAAATTACAAACATAAGCATTCGAAATATGACAAAAATTGTCATGAATAGAATATTATTATTTTAACCATAATAAATATTTTTAAACAAAAATATTTATTTTTAAATTTAAATATTTAAAAATATATTTTTATTTTAAAAAATCTTGCTAATTTTTCTAAGCATTCAAAATACAATGGCCATTCAAAAAATTATGTTTTTCAAAATTAATTTCTAAGAAATTTTAAATTTTAAAAATTATATTTTTCTATCAAAATTCATAAAAAAATTATATAAGGGTCAAAATTTTTTGATAATTTTTCTTAAAGAAATAGCCTCTTAGTTTACCATAGAAAAAATTGAAGTAGAAAAAAATCGAACAAAAAGTTAAAAGAAAAATAATTTTACCAATGTATTCAACTAAGCTAATTTCTAGCATACATATAAAGTCAATTTAATAGTTTAGAACAAATATAGGAACCCAATATAAATTTTTATCTACTTAATTAATCAAATATTTTCTTGGAATATAATTTCTAGGTATTTTTACAATTTGGCTCCTATGAGACATTGGTAAAAAATTTGAGCATGTATAATTCTTTTTCAATATTCTATTTGTTTTTTTTTATTTTCAATTTTCCATTTGAACTTTGTCAAAATGTTTTAATGGGCATGCTTTAACTAACTTAATTGTTAATTCAATGTTATCATTTTTTAAATTCAAATACTTGGTTCTTAATTTACATAGAGATCTAGATAACATCTATATTGCATTATAAAGTTAATTAAAGGTAAGAGGCATATCTCATTTATCATGTCAAACTCGTAATTTGATGCTCCCATTTTATTGACACTCTCAATGTTCATCTTGGATGAGTTTTCTTCGTCTTCATCTTCTTGATGATTTTCCATAAGTGCAAATTCAACATAGGCCTCAATCTCAAACTCTGATGACGACTCATCCTATGTGATTTTTAGATTCTTGTGTTTCGTCTTGGCCCTTTATCTTTTTCTTTCTCCCTTTTCTTTAACTTTGGGCAATTATTTTTGATGTGTCCTTTTTCTTAGCAATTGTAGCAACGAACCTTCCTTTTACTTCAGAGTAGCTTCGTTGCCTGTTTCTTATCAAAATTGTTAGTTTTAAAGAATTTACTAAACTTCCTTACCATGTAGGCTTCTTCATTTTCATCGAGTGATGATTAGGACTTCGGTTTGATCTTCTTCGCTTTTAGGGCAATGTTATTGTTTGAATTTTTCTATCTTTAAGACTTGCACATCGAGGCTCGTGAAGTTCAAAAGTTGAAAATAAATTTTCTAACATACTTACCTCAATGTCCTTGGAAATATAGTAAGAGTGGACTATAGATGTTCATGTTGGTGTTCTTTGAAATGCATTTAAATTATACCTCAATGAATCTCGATTCGTTACCAATTCTCCAAGGTTGTTGAGTTTTGTGATCAGTTCTTTTATCTTGGCGTGCAGTTGAGCCACCTTTTCTCCTTCTTCCATCTGGAGGTTAGTTATTCAACTTCAGAGGATGTCTCGTCTTGCTAGCTTGGTCTCAGATGTTCCTTTGTGAAGCTCTAGGAACTTTTCCCAGTGTTCTTTGATCGAGTTGTAGCTGTCAATACGGTTGACTTCTTGAGATGGTAACAGAGTTAGAAGATGAAATTATGCTTTTTTGTTGGCCATAAAGTTGGCCTACTCCTTCTTAGTCCAGAGATACACTTCTTTTTCTTCTCTGTGTTGATCTTTGGGTAATGTAAAACTATATTTGATTATCAATAATAAATCAAAACATGTTTTAAAAAATACCTCTATTTTCTTTTTTGATATTACGAACTCCCCTTCAAAATTTGGTGGGTGAATACTCAGTCCGGTCATCTACTTGTTGCTTTAGATGGTGGTTAGTTGTTCTAAAACGGTTGAGCTCTGATACCAATTGTAGTTCCAGATAAGTTGACTAGAAAGGGGATGAATAGCCCTGAAAAGAAAGTTAAAAAAAATCTTTTGCTTACTTTTCAAACTTAGCAAGGAGACAATATAAATTAAACAATCAAAAGGAAATGTATAAAATAAGAGGATAAAGGAATTACTTGGTTATAACCTAGGTGGTTGTTAACCCAAGGCAAGTAAAAGCCTACAAAAGTTCTCTTTTGTTGAAGGCGGAATAGTCTCTTACAGACTTTGAAAGCTCACAAATGACTAAAGAAATGAGTATAGTGATTGTTGTTTGAACTCCTAGCTCCAATGTGCTATTTATATCATTCTGGAAAAAGTCACCATTGTGTTAACATGGCTTGGAGGTGCTTCGAAAGGCATCTAGGGTGCCTCCAAGTGGATAAAGTTTTATTCACGCAACAACAGTCACACAACGGCTCTGCCGCATTGGAGGTGCTTCAACATTGTTCATCCGAGACACCTCAACATTGTTCATCCGAGGCGCCTCCAATCAACTGAGGTGTCTCGAGTCTTGAATTCAGTAGCTTCACTACCAAAGCTTGAGGCACCTCCAAAGCCATTAGAGGTGTCTCTTAGAGGCGCCTCGAGCATTGTTCATCCGAATGGTCAGTTACTGTATTGACCATTATTTTCCTCGTGCTTGCTTGGGTGATGCTTGAGCCATTCGGAATTGAGCTCACTCAATCCAACTTCGATCTTCTCCTCGAGCATGCTTCTTTCCTGATTTCTCATCCCTAGGAAGCGTCGGGGGTGTCCTTGGCGTCCACCAGTATACTCTTCCATAACTTCTCATCCCTCGGATGCATCGAGCTCATCGACTCATTTTCCATGTCATCCTTCTCATATGTTGCATTTTCTACTCGACTTCTTGTGTTCCTAAGTTCCTGTACACTCAGACACAAGGCATCAAAACTACAGGACCTAACTTAACTCGATTGACCATATCAAAACTAACCCGGGGCACTTATAATAGATACTCTGATAGGTGCTAGACTCAGCAAAAAATGTCGCCACAATATCTCTGTTGGAGCAATCCCAATGGTCCGTGGGACCATGTGTTTTGGTGTTTGGGCAAAGGGTTTAAGTTAAGTTCACCCTTGTATTTGATATGTGTACTTGAGTTGTGCAGGACTGCAGGATACACATGTGACTCAGGTTGACGGCTTCGGGTCCGGTGAAGGATGGAGCATCCGAGGGACCGTGGACAAGGCAACAAGAACAAGGGTCGAGGGAAGCGACTTCGAGGCATACGCGAAGGATGGCATTGGGGACGAGCTACAGGCTTGGATGCATCCGAGGGACGAGAGCCAAAGGAAGTAAGCTTGAAGGCAAGAGGTCAAGGCTGCAAAAGAAGAGTCAAATGAGTCGTGAGGGTACGAGTGCATGAGAGATTGTACTCGGGAAAAAATCCCGGGGGGGGGGGGGGGACTGTAGCAGTGAACGAGGGCACTGTAGCAGTCAATGGGTACTGTAGCAGTTTGACGACACTGTAGCAGTCGACTGATGACTATAGCAGTCGATTGGTACACTGTAGAGAGCCGTTGGACTGGCACCAGTCGACTGGTGCAAGGACCAGTCGACTGGTAACGGGCAAATCAGCTTACTGATTTTCTCCAAGCTCTATAAGATGGAGCTTGGGATGGTCGGCCAAGGTGACGAAATTAGACTTGGTTAAAGCCTAATTAGTAGTCACCAAAGTGCTCAAGGTCTCTTGTGTCCAAGTGTTCTTGGTTGGTGTTGTGTTGAGGTTTCTCCACCCACAAGGAGTTACTTGAGTAGCCAGAGTTTGCCGGGAGCTAATCCACCGAAGGATCGGGATCGTCCACCTTATGGACAGTCGTGGAGTAGGAACATCATCTCCGAACCACGTTACATCGACGCGTGTTGGTTTGCTTGCTCTTTCTTGTTCTTTGTATTTATATTTAGTTTTCGTATTTGTGTTTGTATTATTTGTATTCCGCTACGCAACTAACAAATACGTAAAAAAAAGTTAGCGATTTGGGGGCGCCGTCTATCCAACCCCCCTTCAAGCCGGCCGCAAGATCCTCCAACAAGTGGTATCAGAGCGAGGCCGCTCTCCATTGGACTAACCGCCAAGGAAGCAAAGATGACCGGCTTGATTGAACCTCCAAAGTTTGAAGGAGGAAGCCTTGGGGACATCACCTATTGGATGATGAAGATGGAGATCTTCTTCGACACGGATTGTGACACCATGATGGTGGTAAATGAACCGTTGAAGTCCTGAAGGATAAGAAAGGGAAGAAACTCCGACCGCGATATTGGACGAAAGAGCAAACCTCACGGTCAAAGCCAAATTCAAAGGTAATATCGATTTTAATTGATATTTTGCCTAATAACTTGATGAGTCATGTAGGTGACTATGAGAACGTCCACGATTTGTGGAGCAAGGTGAAGATGGTTCTACGGGAAGAACCTAAACCTACACAAAAAGAAGAAGAACCCAAGGAGATGGGTTTAATTGCTCAAGTTGATGTGGAGCAAACGGAAGTTGAGTCACGCTCAACATCCGAGGAGGAAAAGGAAGATGAGATATCATCTACATCCTCAAGAATTCAAGAAAAATCCAAGACAAGTGAAGAAGAAGAAGAAGTCTTGGAAATCAACCTAGCAAGCACCTACACCGAAGTGAAGTCAAAAGACCATATAATATGCTTCGGGTGCAATGAGAAGGGGCACTACAAGAATAGATGTCCTATGGGTAAGAAGAAGGTAACTCCTAAACTCATTCAAGTTAATTTGAATACTAACAAGGGTTGTAGGAATGAAGAAACCCAAGGAAGGAGGATGCGCATCATATACCTCACGTGTGGAGAGAAGGGCCACTACCACACCAAATGCCCCAAGAAGGGAGAAATTAAGAAGCTAGCGCATCTAAAGAAATAGGAGAAGAAGGAGAGAAGCAAGTGTCAAGGGGGAGTTTCAAGGGTAAGGGAGGTATACCCTAATTTGAAATGCAATTCAAATTTTCATGTTCTCATGCATGCTAGGAGAAATGATTTTGATTATCATTGTATGCCCATGTAAAATTTTGGATTTAAATATCATGATAAGAATAGGGTAAATGTTGATCATAACCCTAGGAGACCTATGCATGATAGACCTAGGAAAGTTAAATTCTCATTACCTAAGGAGAAGAAGGCAATAGAGAACCAAGGCATTAATCCCAAGAAGGGGAGACATATGCCTAGGAATGATAGGTCTAGGAATGTCGACATGTTGACTCTAGGTTTAGGAACCTAGAAAGGGAAAATCAAGTTTTGAAGGCAAAGCTTGATAAATTGGAGAAAACCCTAGAAAGATTCAATATTAGATCTAAGGGTTTGGGTATGGTGTTGGGTAGTCAAAGACCCAACAATGATAGATCAGGTCTAGGATACCAATCTAGTGTCTCCAATGCTAAGGGAAAGTCGTATGCTAGGGTTGCATATGATTAGAGTAAGGAGAAGCCAATAAATGGCAAGGGAAAGCCATTTAAAGGTAAGGAGAAATTAACCAAGGACAAGGTATCCAAGGTTAAGAAAGTTAGGTTCGTAGGCCAAGTGTCACCGGAGATGCACCAATGTGGCCTAGCGATTGTGGATAAGTCACCTAGGGAGGTGGCTAAGGCTAAGGGCTCTAGGGGGAGCTCAAAGAGTCAAATTAGAACTCATGGCAAATGGATCTCAGGTGGGTACTACTTGGGAGTCTAGAGGAGTCATGGAGTGTGCCAAATGGTTTGGAGACGGACTTAAGTCTCAAACCTAGGGATTTGGCACAATGGAGTTAAGTTTCATGCTTGAAAATATGACATTGGGGTCATATTGCATGACAATTAGTTTTGGATGTATAGATGCTATATAAACCAATTCTAGGGATGCATTATGGGTTGGTATGGGCAAATACATCAAGAGGAAGCCAAAACTAGGACTTTAGGTCAAGGTTCAATTGAACCATTTAGCTAGTTTTGGATTTTGTGTCAATCTTGGGATTGGTGATAGATACATTTTGTAATGTATTTTTCCCAAGTAGATAATGGTACAATAGACCTCTCCACAAAATTTGGGAATTTTTAGAGGTCTAAGGAATTTCTGGTGTATTTCTGAAGTTGGTCTGAAAAGGTTGATTTTTTCAGAAATTGGGTGTTAGTCGACTGATACAGATATCAGTCGACTGGTAACAATGTTTTTGAGCATAGAATATCTCTGTAAGCTCATTTTGTCGATACCAATCGACTGGTGTCGATACCAGTCGACTGGTAACAGTGTTTTTCGACCACAGAATGATTCTGTAAGGTTGCATCGAAGGGGGCAGTCGACTGGTACTTGGGGCAGTCGACTGATACTAGCCTGATGTTGTTTGTCAGTGCTGTTCTTGACCATGTCAACTCGTTTAGATGTATGGGATCCATGGGGGATAAATACATGAGTTTAGGGTCAGTTTGGATGATAAGTTTTCAACAATTGGGATATTGTTGGAGAATTTTTTTTGGGATGTTAAGCGAAGGGGTAGAAGTAAGATTTAGTTGGGAAAACCTTAAGTGCCTTTGCATAGGGGGAGCCTTGTGATAGGTTCTTAAAAATCCCTGTGGGAAAATCCTAGCTCATTGGGGAGCTTGGGTGTAGGGGGAGCCTTGGGATAGGTTCCAATGCCTGTTTGCATTTTGTTTTGGCGGTGTAAGTCCAAGTGTGTAGCCTTGACAACGTAAATTCATTCGGCGGTGTAAATCCAAGTGTGCAGCCTTGGCAATGTAAGTCCATTTGTTTTAGCATATTGTTTTGCTATTTTTTTCCCTAACTTAAACGTATTGCCAAACACCAAAAAGGGGGAGATTGTTGGAGCAATCCCAATGGTCCGTGGGACCATGTGTTTGGTGTTTGGGCAAAGGGTTTAAGTTAGGTTCACCCTTGTATTTGATATGTGTACTTGAGTTGTGCAGGACTGCAGGATACACATGTGACTCAGGTTGACGACTTCGGGTCCAGTGAAGGATGGAGCATCTGAGGGATCATGGACAAGGCAGCAAGGACAAGGGTCGAGGGAAGCGACTTCGAGGCATACGCGAAGGATGGCATTGGGGACGAGCCGCGGGCTTGGATGCATCCGAGGGACGAGAGCCAAAGGAAGTAAGCTTGAAGGCAAGAGGTCAAGGCTGCAAAAGAAGAGTCAAGTGAGTCGTGAGGGTACGAGTGCATGAGAGATTGTACTCGGGAAAAAATCCCGTGGGGGGCACTGTAGCAGTTACTGTAGCAGTCGACTGATGACTGTAGCAGTCGACTGGTACACTGTAGAGAGCCGTTGGGCTGGCACCAGTCGACTGGTGCAAGGACCAGTCGACTGGTAACGGGCAAATCAGCTTACTGATTTGCTCCAAGCTCTATAAGAAAGAGCTTGGGATGGCCGGCCAAGGTAACGAAATTAGACTTGGTTAAAGCATAATTAGTAGTCACCAAAGTGCTCAAGGTCTCTTGTGTCCAAGTGTTCTTGGTTGGTGTTGTGTTGAGGTTTCTCCACCCATAAGGAGTTACTTGAGTAGCCGGAATTTACCGGGGGCTAATCCACCGAAGGATCGGTATCGTCCACCTTACAGACAGCCGTGGAGTAGGAGCATCATCTCCGAACCACGTTACATCGACGCGTGTTGGTTTGCTTGATCTTTCTTGTTCTTTATATTTGTATTTAGCTTTCGTATTTGTGTTTGTATTATTTGTATTCCGCTGCGCAACTAATAAATACGTAGAAAGCGAGCGATTTGGGGGTGTCGTCTATCCAACCCCCCTTCAAGCCGGCCGCAAGATCCTCCAATAATCTCCTCCATAGTGGCGGCCACTATATGGCTTAAATTCTCTCTTTTCAAAGGAGTTTCTAAACTAAGCATGGCAACCTGACTTCTTTCATTGGCAGATCTGAGATCTTCTAGATTTCTTCTTGTATCTCCCATCTCAATGTCTCAAGTCAGATTAAATTCTCATGGGCGACACCAATTTGATCCGATCTGAGATCAAGGGATGGAATAAATCAACAAAGTAACTATGATCGAGTAATTTTGATCGGCTGGATACAAATTAAGTCAGACTTCAACTGACTGACTTCCTTTAGGTAGGGCTTCCTTCAAGTCGGGCTTCAATTGACCAACTTTCTTCAAGTCGGGCTTCAACTGGCTAACTTCCTTTAAGTCAGGCTTCCTTCAACTGGGCTTTCAGGACGCTGAGTAGCAAGAAGATCCTCCAAACAAAGGTATGAAAAGACTCAAGGAAGAGATCAAAATGGTGGGGGGGGGGGGGTCAAGACAAACCTTAGCAAGACTCCTCCAACGCTTAAGTCAAACCTCAAATAAAAGGTGAAGAAAACAAATGGAGAAAAGTATGGAGAGTAAATAATGATGAGATTGCTTGCCTATATGCTGCAATCGGTTACTTTTAAATAGAAGGCGAAAGGATGACTTAGTTACCAAATGGCACACCTCTTCCTTTTTTACCGAGAGACACCTTGCTTGATGACTGGTGCTTTAATTGATGCATCTCTTGGTGATCAGCGCTTCACCAATTGTTGAATCAAATCTAAGTTCCAATTTGGGGTGATCCATACTTCGACGTGACTCAGACAAAATTGAATTGGGTCTTTTATCAAGACTGATAGGTTGGAGCTTGGTTTAACTAAGCCCGAGCTCATTCTAACCTGTTCTGAGTTCAATTTGACTTGACCTAAGTTCATTCTGACTTGACCTAAGTTTGATTTGACTCTACCCTAGTTCGATTTGATTTTATGTTTAGTTTTGCTTGACTTTGGATTTGACAATGTTACGAGACATCAATAATAATACTTTTAATCTAAAATTGTGGTAAAAGGAGACTACATTCGCCCCCAATATCCCCGTCAATTCATACCAAGATCAGCACGGAGGAGGTATAATTTCAATCTAAAATGGTTAGGATGGAGAAGAAGAGGTGAGGGGCTCGACGTGCAAGTTCAAGAACCCGATGATGGGTGTAACATGAGTCATTCTAATCGGGTGGTCACCAGCTATGGAACTATGCAATCACTACGAGAAAAGAAGTTGAATTAGTTCCATAAAATAATAAATTAATTACTCCGCCTACGTTCCATTTCCTCCCATTTACAGTCTTCTCCTTCGCCTCGATCCTCACCGGCTAGAGAATCTAATGTATGTTTTCTTTCCTGAGGTACGATTTATATTTGTTTCACGGTCATCCGAATTGGTAAGTAGTGGTTCATTTGCCACTTGAGAACGCGAGGTCGAACCACGGGGTTGTCGGGGAGTAAATCCCCGGACCCTGTGTACCTCACTCCACCCACTACTTGCCTGCTCGGCTGTCGTGATTTACCTTCCTCGTGATGGTCTGGAATCGGGTGTGACGGGGGCGCTGGGGGCGAGCGATTTCGCCTT
Source organism: Zingiber officinale (assembly GCF_018446385.1). Classification (NCBI taxonomy): domain Eukaryota; kingdom Viridiplantae; phylum Streptophyta; class Magnoliopsida; order Zingiberales; family Zingiberaceae; genus Zingiber; species Zingiber officinale. The sequence goes on from NC_056000.1 coordinate 108,635,135, forward strand.
TGCCACTTGTTTCATTCTTTTACCTTACCATTTCTCTTTGATAATCATAATGGCTCCGCTCGCTTGTTTGGTTCGTCCGGGGATAGAGCTTTGCATTTTTGTTTGTTTTGTTTTTGTTTTCATTTGAACTAGTTATCTTGTGAACTGGTATCTCATTGGAAGAAATCAGAATAGAAGAGGAAAATTTTAAGATTGTTAGGCGATGAGGAGGCTTATTTGTTGAAAAAATTGCTGTTGTTTTCGGAATTAAACCTATTCTGAATGAGACACCCAAGGAGGAAGTTATCATTTAGTTTCAAAGGTATTCCTTTGATGGCATTTTCTGGTAATTCAGGTATTCTACTTGCATATGTTGAGAGATTATTGCTATATAATGTATGCTGGATAGAGATGCTCGAGGCTTTGTATCTGGTTATTGATATCCCAAGTGGAATAGCTAGTCAGTCTTGATTGGTGTTGGCTCAAGATGCGCACTTATAGTCCACAAGCCCAGTGGCAGATCCAAGACCTGGAGGGCAATGGGAGAAAGTTAACCGAAGCAATTGCTCACTTGGCTCGCGTAATACACAACTTTAATCATTCTAAAAATGTTGTTATTAATTGGATACTTTGAATTGTACAAGCTCAATTAAGAGAACGTGATTATGAACAATAAACTAGAAGGAAACAAAAATAGATAAGAGTATTTATTTTTTTTCAAGATATGAGATGGACAATGATATCAATCACTAAATAAAATAAGCTCATGCCTTGAAATATCAAAGTTAGATGGATACAAGGAGAAAATTAAAGACTATTTTGACATTATTGTAGGGTTGAGAACTATTTTGTGTTTTTAATCAGAAATAAACTACGCAAAATCTTTAATAATATCTCTGAGCCAAGTGACTGCAATTGCTCCCGTTGGGCTCTTTCTAGATCCACCCATGGAACAAGGAAACTATTGCTAATATTTCAAGAAAAGTATGTAGTGTAGTAGGGTTGTTGCATGAGGCATATGTGTTATTCGTTTACATCTGATATAAGTTATTATAATTTATAGTTATGTTTATGGCTCCTCCTGAGATATGCAGTTAGTGGGTATTGATTTAAAGAACTATATATTGATGGTGTAATTTATTTATTTATTTTTATGGATACATCAAATAATGTGTCTCTCTACTTGGCAGTTGAGTAGATCAAATCTTACGGCCAAGTTTTCTCTATCAAGTACCCTAGAGGCTATGTGTTTGACGTGATGGGGTAACTTCACTCCCCTCCAACTTCATCTTCTCTCTTTAATCATCTTCTCTATTCTTCTTGGCATTGGCATCCATTGTTTTAGTTACTACATAACTAATTCTAGCACATTCTGATTTCCATGTGAAGAAACACCACCTCACACATTTCTTGTTGTTAAGGTCTTATGAACATATGCTCAAACCTAGTAAACCACATCATCCCCTTTGAATCATCTTTCCCCTCAGACTAAACCGATTTTCCATTGCTTGATCTTCAAGCCTCAACATAAGAGGGATGCTTGAATTTGGAGCCTTTTCAACTTCTTCATTGCCACTTGTCTTAGCTGCCACCATAATTCTTAGATTTAACCTTAGTGCTCAGCATCTTATCATCACCTCTGCTTAATTGTGAGTATTCAAATCACTTCGAAACTCATACCAAGAGCCAAAAGTCCTCATTCACATCCACATTTGACTCCCAGCCACCACATAGCATAATATCAAATAAATAACTGATTAATATTAAAAATTCATTATAAACATATTAAATTAATCATCCTAAGGAATTCAAGTAATCTCTATCACATAAATTATATAACAGATAGCAATTCATGTTAACTAACCTAATTAATCATAACCAAGGAATATTTAAATGTTGGCCAAAGTAATAGTCCTTGTGACTATAAATTATAAGTGATTTTGACTACATGTTGACTAGGTGCTGCTTTCAAATTATTATCAACTCTTTATCCGTCGGATACGTGGTACTGAGGCTCCTCAAAAAATTCCTTCGGGGGTTTCTGGGGTATGGGGTCGCGGAGCGGTGGGCCCAGTCACGTTAAAAAATTTACCCTACCTTAGTTTTACGGGGGCGCTGAGGACGAGCGTATTCACCTTTTGCCACAATAAGTTGCTTTCAAACAATAATTTTACCATCCTATGCTATCTTAATTTGAGCATTGGTTTACACATCACCTCAAAATCATTCACTTGATTAAGCATATATCTTAGCATGACTTATAAATTTTTAAATATATTGTGAAATGTAAATATTAGAGCGAAAGAGGTTGCACCTATTGAGGGAAAACTCTGTCTGACACATTTAAGATGACACGAACATATACTTAGTGTTGGTGCATGAAATACAAGATAATTGAACCTGGTTTTAATATTGGTAAAGAGTTTCAAGTTAGGCTTTGTTGTGATCTAATTAGGTTGACTAAGTGTACAGGTAGCTCAACTAGAAAGTTCTAGTAGGTCAAGTTGACTGGATACTAGTCAAGACGAAAGTCCTAGTGAATGCTAGGCAAAGGTAAAATCCTAGTAGGTTTGCTGGACCGGATATGAGGCAGAAGATTTTACAGATCGAGTACACTAAGCGGGAAGTCTAAATGGGTATAGAGGATCGGAATCTAGCAGGTCGATGGGTCTGGAAGACCAAACATTGAAAGGAAGTTCTGGGTCAGAGGATCAGATGCCAAGCAGGAAGTCAAAATAGGTTTGAAGGATTAGATGTTTAATAAGTGGTGTTAGCCTTTTGCATGTCACGTGGCACATCAAATTAATTATTATTAAAACTCATTATAATTAAAGAAAACTCGTGTAGTATGGAATCTCAAGTCGTATTTTTCCAAGGATAACTAGTTAATGTGTGTTAATTCTAGAATTGATTCCAATCAACATCTAATGTCAATCAGATCAAGAATAACATCAAAGAAATATAACTCCCTTCTAAACATGATCCACTTCCTTCTAAACATGTGAACCTCAGTTAAATCCTAGATATAATGCAACATTGAATCAAATGAGTCAACTACTATCTCTACAATTCACAACCACAGTACCCATTACATTCAAAACCTCATCACATTTGCAAGAACCGAACCTAATATTTCATCAACATCACACTCAAGTTCAAATCTTAATCATAATCAACAATGAACTCAGAAGCTCATTCACAATATCAATGAATAGAGGTACAACACTCAACATCTCAAATTAAGTATTCAACAATTAAAGTTCATTACAATCGCAACAATCCTAATGAATAGAACTAATTGTTCTTCTAAATCCTTGAATTGAAATTCAACAGCCTTGTTATAATCAGATCGTCTAATTCAAATCAAAATCTAGATTGCAAACTAAGTTAGTAGCTATACGTGACTGAAATTGCAGAAATCTTAGAGAAAAGAGGATTGCAAGTAAAATTCAGAATCGGAATTACATAAGAAACCTCAATCAAAGAAGAAATTGCAAGGAAGGGAATCAAATCAATAGATCTGAGCAAGATTCAAGAACTGATAAAGAACAAATTAAAAGAAAATAAAACCTAAACATTCCACAAACTCCAAATCTTAGATACAATCCCTTCTCTTCGCTGATCTGCAAAGGAGCCGCAGAGAACGCCATTCTGGCTCTCAACAGTTGCATCAGGAACGTTCAGCTAGTGGATATAAGCATCGCTGAGCCGCAGAGAACACCCTTATGGCTCACGATCTTGTTGCGTGAAGAACGGAGGAAGAAATGAAAATCACAGCTCAGAATCGAATGATCAGTTCGATCTCAGAGCTGCGAGCTTATGTGGAAGCGGAACGATTGAAGAAGCTTCAGGAGAACTCCAGCTAGCCTCCGTAAATGCCAGAAAGCCTCAGATCTAGAGAACGACCTTGGATCACGATCTGATCTTCATTCGCTGATTGCCTAGAGATCATGAATTCGCTGTTGAAGACGGAATCGAAATCTGAGATCTGGAGATGAAGAATGGAGCCTCGGCGTCGTGGAAGAAGGAAGAAGAATAGTGTCGATGTCGCGAAAACGCCGAGCCCAGGAAGCACTGTACCTTCTCGCGCGATTTAAATCCTCCTCATTTCTGATCCAACGGTCCAGAAAAATTCGGGCTTGATCAACGGCTGGATAAACCCAGATCTGGATCAAAATCTCTAGATCTTCATCAACAGACGAGATCTGCTCCACATTAAGTCGGATGGTCCAGATTCTTGACAGATGGCTCAGATCTCTCCGATCTTCAATGGACGGTCCAAATCACTCCAAGGCTTGATCGCCTTGTTTAGCCCTAGATTTGATCCCAAGTATGGTCTGATCTGATCGGGTCCATGGCCCTTTTGATGCCTACAAAATAATAATCAAATTTTAGCATCAAATATCATGATAATTGGCTAATTTATAATTAAGTCCAAGATCACATGCAATTATAAAATATGATGTAAATGTGAGATTAAGCTATGAATAGACCATTAAAAACATGCATTATGAATCAAAATAATGTAGCAAAATCATGGGTATCAATAAGTCAGGTAAACTCTCGTGAGAGGAGTAAGTGAGGACATGTTCTCTTAAAGAGAACAATAGACGTCGGTCCGACCTAGTGGTTTCACTAAAAATCCAAAAGTCATGACTAGACAGTCTCGAGACTATTAAATTAGTTTATGTCTACTTTGATTTTATACTTGAGTGCTAACTTTGTAATGCATGCAGCCGAAGCAAATGGCCTAGACGAAGTTCCAGATGCTTAGAGGAGTTTCTGGGCGCCGGTCCAAGTGCCCTGGAACAAACCCAAGAGCTTGGAATCCAAGCATCTTGGAACATCCAGGGGGCTTGGATCTAGGCGCCCTGAAACATCTAGGGGGCCTTGAAACATCTAGGGCGCCCTTGATCAGAAAACTTATCAAATGGATAACGCGCAATTGCATCGAACCAGATGAGGCTCACTCGAGGCACCCTAGGTCATTCGAGGCACCTTGGATGCACTATAAATACAACCTTCGACCAACAAGTTCAGATCATCAATTGCTACTCTTCTTCTAAGTGCTCCACGCTTCAAAAACATTGTTGCAACGCCGAAATGTTGCTCTAACAACGACACTCTTCTTCATCCTCTACTTTTTGGTGTTGGTATACTTTGTTTTCTTTTATTAGTCTTACTCGTACTTTGTTTTATAAGGACGGTAAATGTGCTACCACTCCTAATCTTCTATAACCAATGAATTGATAGTGTATTGCCCATTGAAAGTGATCAAGATAGTGGACTTTGGACTAGCAGTCGCTGGGCTTAGAACCAAGTAAAAAAGAAATCGTGTTTGTGTTGTGTTTCATTTCTATTTCCGTTGCTATGTCTTGAGTTTACAAAAAATGTCAAAAAGTGACACGCACTATTCACACGCCCCCTTTAGCGCTTCTTCGATCCAGAGCAGGGTCGCTCTGAATTGATACAACCATCGTTCTAGTATGAATTAGTGCAATTATCTCTTCTGACAAATCTTTTGTTTTGCTGTAATTTCTCGAAATTAGTGCAATACCACTCGTTTTTCACTTCTCGTTAATTTATTCTTGTACTAGTAATTCAATACTTAGTCTTGGGATATTTCTTCGCGTTTATTTTCATGTGTGCAAGATTTGTTTTGTTTGCCCATCAAGAAGGCTACAGTACCGCACAACCATCTCTTTTCTATAACGAGTATTTCAGCTACTCAAAGAGCCGAATGGAGTATCACTTGAAGACCCAAGTGGAGATGTGGATCATGATTCAAACATGATTCACACTCCCAACTAAAGATAGAGTACCTCTTGCCTGTGACAAATGGGATGCATCAACCAAAAGGAAGATTAAGGAAGACACAAAGACAACTCAAATTCTACGGTGTGACCTAACCAAAGAAGAGTTGAACAGAGTAGAACCATTCACAAGCGTGAAAGACCTATGTGTAACGCCCCTAGTTTTTTTTTTATATACATAATAAAATATAAATTGCGGACGTCACCTATTCTTACTTCCATAAAGGTTTCTTAGTTCAAATTACATAGACGGTTCAAAGATAAACATAACAAAATACAGAATTTAATCTGAATGGTCTTCGGGTTGTACTGCCCTTGTTCCGAGCTGGCTCACTGGTCAATGCCTCCTGTCTCATTTGTCTCATTATCTGAAAAAAAAAGTATAATCTGTGAGTCGAGAGACTCAGCATATTCGAAACAGTATTATGTATTAATTAGCGAATATAATCTAGTGTACTAAGGAGAATCACATACAAGGTAGCTTGGGGTCTCTCTACTAGCATACTATGAATGTAAGCATAGGCACCGATATAAGCAAGAGAGAATAAACATGAGCTTGCATATTAACAGCCATAATCATGAGCATGAACATAAGCATGAATAGACTTAATCGTGGGCATGAACACAGCATATCACGAACTTAATATTTTTATAACATATTATGGACTTAACGTATTCATAGCATAACATGGATCTGAATTTAGCTTATCCTGAACCTAACTTATTCATAACATATTATGGAAACTGATATTGGACTCCCTCTGGGGCCTTGTCCCATAAACAGGCTCCCTCTGGGACCTTTTCCCGTAAACGGGCTCCCTCTGGGGCCTTTTCCCATAAATAGGCTCCCTCCAGGGCCTTTTCCCTCACAGTATTCCCATCAAATCTAATCATGTTGTCGCAGTAGACTTACCGATATTGGGTTCCCTCTGGGGCCTTCTCCTATAGACGGGCTCCCTCTGGGGCCTTCTCCCGTAAACGAGCTCCCTCTGGGGCCTTCTCCCGTAAACAGGCTCCGTCTAGGGTCTTCTCCCTCACGGTATCCTCATTAAATTTTTATTAATTAATTTACCGATATTGGGATCCCTCTGGGGCCTTCTCCTGTCAACGGCCTCCCTCTGGGCCTTCTCCTATAAACGGGCTCCCTCTGGGGCCTTCTCCCGTAAACAGGCTCCCTCTGGGGCCTTTCCCCTCATGGTATCTTCATTGAATCTCATTAACCACTTGTTAATTAATGTGTTAATACTATTTTACTAAAACAAGAATTAAAGTTCAGATTATCAATTAAACTGTTATAAAATTGCCTAACCAATTCCATTAACTAAATCATAGATTAATTAACTCACCTTAATTAATTCCTTAATTAATCTCTCAATCATCCTTATTAATTAATTAATCTAACAAACTAAATTAATCAATTAAGTTGATTAAATTACTTAACCGACTTTTTAATTAATAATCTTAGTTATGCAACCCCTCAAATAAATTTTCTGATTACGTTAATTAATCATATTAATCAAATGACTTAATTAATCAACTATTTCTTCAATAATCAAACTACACTAATAACTCGATTAATATTACTTGATTGACCCATTAAATATGTATTCAATCAGATTAATAGTTAATGCAGTTAATCACATACTAATCAACCTCAACCAATTAATGAATATCTATTATATCACCAACCATTTAATCAATCTATGAATAATAAATTATAAATAATTCAATTCATTAAATCTCTAATCAAGATTAGATTATCATACCATATATAAATTACATAGTAGACCTATTCATTAAGATATTAAATTTAACTAACAATTGGAATCAAATAAATAGAATAAATCTCACGATTAATTAAAGAAACAAATCATAATTTTAGTTAATTAAACCACATGGTCCCTACCGAAAAGTCATTAGAACTTCATCGAATCATCGCATGAACAAGAAGAGAAAAACATAATCATTACCAATAAAAAATGCATTTAATTTTACAGCATTCAAAAGCATAGAACCAAAATTAACATAACATACTAAATTATCTCTTAAACATGGTTGGGTTTTCTATTCCTAAACATCATTATATGAACTGAATATTGCATAAATTGGTTTAGAACATGCACAATTTATATAGAACCAAAACATGATATCATGATAAGAAAACAAGCCAACCTTACAAGCTATAAAATTAATAACTTCACAAAATTATAAACACTAATTAAGAGCATTAACATAATTAAAAACATGCACAATTCATTTAACTTAAACATGATATCATAACCAAGAAACAAGCTATAAAATTTCCAACCTTCACAAGATTATAGAAACTAATTAACAGCATTAACATAATTGAAAACATGCACCATTCATATGAAACCAAAACATGATATCATAATAAGGAAACAAACCTAACCTTACAAGCTACCTAATCCGAAACTTTAAATAATTATAGAAACTAATTAAGAGCATTAACATTGTAGAAACATGCACCATTCATTGAAATCGAAACATGATATCATAAAAAGGAAACACCCAAAACTACACAAGACTATAGAGGCTAACTACCACAATAACAAGGTTAGGAACATACCTTCTACCAACTCCCACTTCTCGTCTTTCTTTGGGGCTCTAGAACTGGTGGAGAATAATGGAAATGAGAGGAGCTCCTTAGGGCCGGCGGCACATCAAGCGGATGGGGCTTTTGGAGGTAGGGTTTTTAAAGAGATGGAAATTAAGACTTTGTCTAAATTTTATTTTTCAAGTCATATAATTTATTTATCTCTTTTTTATATATATACTTTATTTTCATATATGTTACACGTTACATACATAATATATTAAATCTTATTTTTTTTTCTTATTCTTATTTAATTATATATTTTATATTGTATATAATATATTATTTATAGAAATAGTATGTTACACGTTGTGTTTCGTATATATATATTTTTTTCCTTATTTACTTTTATTCATTCTTTATAATTTATATTATACATTTCATATAATATATTATATATATTTTATTTCTATGTTAATTAGATGAATAATCTCTATAAATTTATAGATACTAAATTTTATCCCTAAATGCTAAGTCCATTAATTCCTATATACTAAGTTTTATCCACATGTTTTAATTTCATTCTTGTTTAATCTTTATTTACACAATATAATTTATATAATATATTTTATATTATACATAATATTTCTTATTTACTATATAATTTCATACATTTATTTTTATACTATATAATTTATATTATATATATATATATATATATATATATATATATATATAAAATTATTTATATTTCATTTTCATATTATTTAGAAGAATTATTTATTCACATAAATTATATAAATACTAAATATTTGTATATTGGTATATTATTATTATTATTATTATTATTATTTTAATATAATTCCATATATATCCACATATATAAAAATCGGTAAGTTAAAGGTTTTATAAATGTTAAATCATTTATATTATCTTACTATTTTATTAAAAATCTCACCCCTTTACTAACTAACTTTGGTGAAGCCTAAAATGAATTTACGTTACTGTCCTTTTTTCTATTCACACTAAAAATAATTCAAAGGTTTATTAGTAATTTTCTTTGGTTGTTTTATATAAAAGAATATAGTTCTCTTTAGTCCCACATCTTAGAATTGACAACACTATGATTAAAAAGCTTCTATAAATATTTTAGGCCGACGATGTTAAAAAATATACTTTTTTTAGTTTCTTTTATTAAGATAAGTATAATATTAAATTAAAATATTTTTTTGCATAGGGAAGTTCATTACAATAGTTTATTGCTGGATTCTCTAAACACTAGAAAATCTAAACAATTCAGATTTTCAAATACCCAAATAATTTATATATTATTATATTACGATCACACTAGTTTTTATAAAACTTAATACTAAGTATAAATAGAAGCCTATATCCATATACTTATCCATATACTAATTTTATATTTATATATATCCATGTTTATATTAACTATACATGGTAACATATAATTCATGTTTATAATACTAAGTAATTGCATTAATTTTGTATATATTCTACTTAATACACGTTGTACATATATATTATATTCTTCTTATTTTTGTTTAGTTATATATTATGTGTCATATATTTCTAATGTTTTACTTCTATATTAATTAGATTAATAATCTATAAAAATTTATACAAATATGTTATATAAATACTAGATCTTTATAAATTTTATATATTTAGCTCCAATTTCTTAATATACTTGATTAATCAAATTTACATAATTGTGAACTAGCTGAATTAATTAAATTTATTTCTGTAAATAAATTCATAATTAAATCAAATGAGCAATTACAATTAACCCAATAAATATTCTTAATTAAATAAATTTAAAATCTAATTATAATTAATCCAATAAATTTATTAATTAAATAAATCCATATTCTAATTAAATTATAATTTCATTCAATAAATCTGGATTCTAATTAAATTATAATTTAACTCAATAAATTTCCTTAATTAAATAAGTGATTTTGGACACTACAATTCCTCCCCCCTTTAAATAAAATTTCATCCCCGAAATTAACACTTACCAAGTCAGTAAAAGTCATTCTATATTCGGGGGAAAATATTAGATTGGGCCTAAAGCTAACAATAATGTTTTGACACGCAAGCTAGCAATTTATTAAGTCTAAGCAGTTTTAATCCATGTTACCCATATTAACAATCCTCTAACTTAATATTTCAACAAAATTTCATTTTCTTCATGAATCAAAAATACAAGGCATTTAAACTTACAGAATTGAGGCTTGACTCCGTGAGCTTCTCGGAACCGGCTGTAGGCACAACCCTTCCAAGAACTTTTTCTCTGATGCCAACTGTAACGCCCATAGTTTTTTTTTTACACGTAATAAAATATAAATTGTGGGCGTCACCTATTCTTACTTCCATAAAGGTTTCTTAGTTCAAATTACATAGACAGTTCAAAGATAAACATAACAAAATACAGAATTTAATCTGGATGGTCTTCGGGTTGTACTGCTCTTGTTCCGAGCTGGCTCACTGGTCAATGTCTCCTGTCTCATTTGTCTCATTATCTGGAAAAAAAATATAATCTGTGAGTCGAGAAACTCAGCATATTCGAAACAGCGTTATGTATTAATTAGCGAATATAATCTAATGTACTAAGGGGAATCATATACAAGGTAACTTGGGGTCTCTCTACTAGCATACTATGAACGTAAGCATAGGCACCGATATAAGTAAGAGAGAATAAACATGAGTGTGCATATTAACAACCATAATCATGAGCATGAATAGACTTAATCGTGGGCATGAACATAGCATATCATGAACTTAACATTTTTATAACATATTATGGACTTAATGTATTCATAGCATAACATGGATCTGAATTTAGCTTATCCAGAACCTAACTTATTCATAACATATTATGGAAACTTTAACACCCACGAAATGATAAGCTATACCTATGAGTATTTTTTTTCTTTTAGAATAAAAGAAAAAGATAAATGGAAATAGAAACCAAAAAAAAAAATGGAAAGAAATTAAGGGTGAGGTCAAGGATTGAACCTTGAACCTTCCACAAATGATAGAATTAAGTTGGTGTATGGTAACCACTAGAGTAATGAATAATATGTGAATAGAAAAGAATGGAAATGTTAGTTAAGAGTGAGAAGATAGTTAAATAAAGGAACAAGAGAAAATCAAGTAGCTTACCTCCTCTTCTCTTGATTAAGAAAAGAATAAGCAAAAGACAAGTTGCCTTCTTCTTGTGTTCTTTTCTTTTCTTTTCTTTCTTTCTTCAATTTTCGTGGGAGTTAATGAGGAGAGGGATTTGAGAATCAAGGGGGATGTATAGGGACATTTTCCCTTTATTTTATCATTAAGGATAAATAAGAAAGGAGAGTACCATTTTTATTCCTTTCTTCTTCCTCCTTCCTCACCATTGCTGAAACCTAGAGCCTCCCCTCTCCCAAATTCTAAAATCCAACTAAGTTTTCTCCCTAAGAAAACTAAACCACAAGAAGAAGTCCTCAAGATCTACTTCTTACAGGCAAGAAGGGCAAAAAGGAATACTAGAAGGAGGAGCTCTCTTCTTCTTCTCCACAAGGGTACCTTCTCTTAAGAAAAGACCAAGCAAAAGGAAGTGAGTATCCCCTCACCTGTGGTACAAGTGGTTTATGGTTTTTCTATAAACTTGAATGGTTAGAAAAAAGACCTTAGGGATGTCCTGGTAGGATTCGGCTATGAGAAGTTTAAAGCATAGGAAAGCTTAAACTCAAAACTAACTTGCTTATGAATTTTATTATGATACGATATGCATATTTCCTTGGTGTTTCATACTTGTATGTTGCTTGGAATTAGATAAACCCCACCTTAGGGTTTCGGCCATCACAAGTTTAAAGGTATAGGAAAGTTTAAACTCAAAACTAACATGCTTATGATTTTTCTTATGATATGATATGAATATTTCCTTAGAGTTCATGCTTGTATGTTGCTTGGAATTAGATAAACCCCATCTTAGGGTTTCGGCCAAGATAGGTTTGAAGGCCTAGGCAAGCTTAAACTCAACTCTAACATGCTCATGTTCTTCCTTATGATATGATAAGAAGATAACTTGATGTACTTATGATTTCATGTTGTTTAGAACTAGGTTTTCATGTTTGAACTTTCGGCCAAGATAGGTTTGAAGGCCTAGGCAAGCTTAAACTCAACTCTAACATGCTCATGTTCTTCCTTATGATATGATAAGAAGATAACTTGATGTACTTATGATTTCATGTTGTTTAGAACTAGGTTTTCATGTTTAAACTTTCGGCCAAGATAGGTTTGAAGGCCTAGGCAAGCTTAAACTCAACTCTAACATGCTCATGTTCTTCCCTATAATATGATATGAAGTTACCATGATCTTCTTATGCTTGTGGTTGGTTTAGAATTTAATTCCACTCTTCATGACTTTCGGCCACATCATGAGTTTAGACTTAGGAAACTTAGTACCTAAATTAAATATGCTTATGATGTTCCTTATGATAAACGTTATGAAATTGGTTTAGGGTTCATATGTTTATATGATTGCTTGTAACCTAGGTTTAGACCTTTGCATGTTTCGGCCACATCATAAATTATGGACCTAGGCAGCTTAGAACCTAAACTAAATATGCTTATGATGTTCCTTATGATAAATGTTATGAAATTGGTTTAGGGTTCATATGTTTATATGATTGCTTGTAACCTAGGTTTAGACCTTTGCATGTTTCGGCCACATCATAAATTGTGGACCTAGGAAGCTTAGAACCTAAACTAAATATGCTTATGATGTTACTTATGATAAATGTTATGAAATTGGTTTAGGGTTCATATGTTTATATGATTGCTTGCAACTTAGATGATCCCTTGCATGTTTCGGCCACCAATGAGGAATTGATGATTGAGACCCAATTATGACCCTTTATGTGTTTCACATTCCATGATATGATTTAGGAGATGTTAACTTATGTGTCATGCATGATTATGTTCCCATGATATGATATATGCTCATTTATATATGCTTATGAATCATGCATTTAAAAGATCTCCTATGATGTACTATATGCTCAAGTATGTATGCTTATGAAAGGACAATGTAAAGGCCTAAGATTTTGCTTCCCTATCAAGTGGGACTAAGAGCACTCTTTATGATATGCTAAGTGAAAGGCCTAAGAGTTGTTTCCCTATCAAGTGGGACTAAGAGCACTCTTCATGCTAATTTAAGTTATGAATGATATGAAAATGATGAATTATGAATGACTTGAACATGATATGCTATGGATGACATGTACATGATATGCTATGCATGACACGAACATGATATGCTATGATTATATGACATGTTATTTTACTTTGTATGGCTTGTACCAAAAGGGTGGGCTCCTTATGCGCCCCTAGGTCGAAGTACGGGCCTAGTAAAGGGTGAGCTCCTTACGTGCCCCTAGGTCGAGCTACGGGCCTAGTTTCCTAGTAGGTTCAAGACTAGCTACCTTGGGTCTACTTAGGATGTGCGCATTTATATATGTATGTGGTACTAAGCCGAGCCCCCTCATGTTGAAATTATTTTCAAGTACTATATTATATTGTTTTTTTTAAGACATCTTGCACCATGACATGAAGCATGTTTTTGAAAAGCATCTTGCACATGACATTACCCATGTTTTAAAGGACATCTTGCATGTATGGTTATAAAATGATATGATATGATGCTTACATTTATGCTATGATATGATGTTCTTTATGCTATGATAGGATATGTCATGATGCTTATTTCCTTTTATGATATGATATAATATGACCTGATGCTTTCATATGTCATGCTATGATGCTCCTTTATGCTATGATGTTTCCTTTATGCTTTGATATGATTTTCATTTATGCCATGATATGATTTCCATTTATGCTATGGTATGAGTTCCACTTACATTCGTGCTATGATATGATGTTCATGTATGCTATGATATGTGATATGATTACTCTTACAAAATATGTGGTTTAGATGTTCTGTATGTCCATGCTATCTGTATTATGTTGAATGATTATGTTATGACATATGGTTTTTGTGAGTAGGAAAGGATCTCACTAAGCCTTGTGTGCTTATAGTTACTTTCCTTGTACCACAGATAAAGGTAAAGGATGGATAAACTAAAGGAGCAGCAGGAGGGGCAGGAGATGTGTGTGGTGGTGGCTTGGCTAAGAAAGAAAGACCTGCTTATGTTGATTTAGGATTGATATGAACCATGCTTATTTTATGTTGATGACTTGCATGATCACTTTACTTATGCTTATGTTAAGATATGGATATTATGACTCTTTAAGTTTGTAACTATGCTGAGCATGCTAGTATGATTAGTTGTGAAAAAAAAATGAACGATTACTTCCGCTGTTTAGAAATTCATGTACGTACGTTATGTATGTAGAAAGTAACACCGCCTTCACTAGCAGGAGGGGGCGGGCTGTTACAGAAACTGATATTGGGCTCCCTCTGGGGCCTTGTCCCATAAACGGGCTCCTTCTGGGGTCTTTTCCCATAAATGGGCTCCCTCCGGGGCCTTTTTACTCATAGTATTCCCATCAAACCTCATCATGTTGTCGCAGTAGACTTATCAATATTAGGCTCCCTCTGGGGCCTTCTCCTATAGATGGGCTCCCTCTAGGGCCTTCTCCCGTAAACAGGTTCCCTCTGGGGCCTTCTCCCGTAAACAGGCTCCCTCTAGGGTCTTCTCCCTTGTAACACCCACAAAATTATAAGATAAGTATATGGGTATTATTTTCTTTAGAGCATAAAAGAAAAATCAAAAGAAAAAGAAATAAGAGAAATAAAAAGAAGAGGTGAAGGTTTGAACCTTGAACCTCTCATAAATGATAGAAATAAAGTTATGTATGATAACCACTAGGATAATGAATAACATATGAATGGAAAATGATGGGAATTGTAGTTAAAAGTGAGGATATGATTAAGTGAGGGAACAAGAGAAAATCAAGTAGGTTTATTCCTCTTGTTTACCTCTTGGTTAAGAAAAGGAGTAAGCAAAAGGCAAGTTGTCTTTCTTCCTTTTCCTTCTCTATTTTCGTGGAGTTTAAGAGAATAATGAAGAGAAGAATTAAGGGAAAGGAATGAGGACATATTCTCATTAGAAAAATACATGCATGAATTAAGGAAAAAGGGAAGCAAAGTTCATCTTTGTATCTTCCACCCACCTAGCATAAAAAGGAAAGAAAGGAAAGGATTTCATTTTTCTCCTTCTCCCTCACCATTGCCAAAACTAGAAGCCCTCCTCCCTCATCTCCACAAGCCAAGTTTAGGTTTCTCCCTAAGAGGAAATTAAATTACAAGAAGGAACCTTCAAGGTGCACCCTTCCAAGCAAGAGAAATCAAAAGGAGTGCTAGCCTCCTTCCTCTTCACCAAGGGTACCATTTCTTTAAGGATTAACAAGGGAACACTAGGTAAGTTTCCCCTCACCTGTGGTACAATAGTTTATATGGTTTTCCATGAAGATAGATCGCTTAAAAACCTAAGGTTTGCTTTATGAGAATTTCGGCCAAGACAAGAGGAAGTGTTTAAGAAAATTGTAACTAGATATGCTTATTATTTATTTTTGTGACATGTATCTTATATAAGAGGTTAATCTAAGGTTTCCATGCTAGAATGAACAATGAAAACTTAGATCCATGAACCCTAGACTCTCGTCCAAGCATGAACAAGAGGACTAGGTAAGCTTAAGACTCAAACTAAGCATGTTTCCTTATTCTTGTGTTATGTACCCTATGATAATGATGTTGTTAACTTTTTCTCTTACTTGTATGTTGTTTGAAACTCCAATTCCATGCTCATGAATGTTCGACCATGGAAGAACTAAAGGCCTAGGAGAGTTTTAAACCTAAAAACTAAGCATGCTAAGATTTTTCCTAAGACAAGATATGAAGCTATAATGTTATGCCATGATTGTATATTGATTATGAATCCTATTACATGCTTATGAAGATTCGGTTATGATGAGATTTGAAGTATAGGAAAGTTTAAACCAAGTCTAGGAGGCTCATGACCTTCTTGATAAAATGATATGAAACTAGTTGATGTTCTTATGGTTGCTTGTTACATAGAAGATTGGTTACATGTAACTTTCGGCCACACTAAGTTTTTAAGCTAGGATGCTTAGATTTTAAACTAAGTTTACCATGTTGTTCCTTGTAATGTTGCCATGAAAATTGTGTAGGGTTTCCATGCTTTTAGGCCATCTGAAAAAAAAAAACCAAACCAAGCTCACATGTTTCGGCCACCCTTGGGTTAAAGGCCTAGGAAAACTTAGAACCCAACTTAGATATGTTCATGATGTTCTTGTGATAAATGCTATGAAATGTAGTTGTGGTTTCCATGCTCTTGTGCCCCTAGAAACTTAGTTTCATGCTTGATATGTTTCGGCCACTACTAGTTTAAAGGCCTAGAGGAATTTAGAATCCAACTTGTATATGCTTATGATGTTCGTGTGATGTATGCTATGAAATGTAGTTGTGGTTTTCATGCTCTTATGCCACTAAAAACCTAGTTCCATGATTGATATGTTTCGGCCACCTTGAGTTAATGGGTTTAGGAAGTTTGGAATTTAAAACAAATGTGCTTATGATGTTCCTCATGAAAATGTATAAGATATTGGCTTAAGGTTCAACACTTTCATGCTACTTGTAACCTAGAATGAGACATGCTAGGGTTCGGCCATGATAAGGTTAGAAGCTGAAGGAACTTAGAAACCAAACTAAACATGCTTAAGTTGTTCCTTATGAAATATGATATGATATGTGTTTAGGGTTTACATGTTTGCATGTTGCTTAGAACTTGATTGCTCTTCATGAAGGTTTCGGCCATGAAAGAATTAGAAACCTAGGAGGGCTTAAAATTTAGGTTAACATGCTTATGACCTTTCTTATGCTAGTATGTGAAGATATCATGAGATTTTTATGTTAGTATGTTGTCTAGAGATCATGCCCTACTCATGACTTTCGGCCATATGGGTTTAAGTAACCTAGATGTACCTCACATGCTATGTAATGAATCAAGAAATGTTATTTAATGATTCCATGAATGGTTATGTCTTCTTATGATAAGTGATATGCTCTTTTATGTATGCTTATGATCCATGTATGTGCTATGTGCCCAATTATGCATGCTTTATGATATGATAAAATGACATGTTCATTATGCAAGCTTATGATCCATGCATGTGCTGTGTGCCCAAATATGCATGTTTTATGATATGATAAGTGATATGTTCATGATGTACGCTATGATTCATGCATGTGTTGTGTGCCCAAATATGCATGTTTTATGATATGTTAAGAAACATGATATGCATGAAAGGATAAGAACTATGATATGTATGACATGCTATTTTACTTTATGTATGGCTTGTACCAAGGGTGGGCTCCATAAGCGCCCCGGGGTCGATGGACTAAGAAACGGGCCTCGTTAGGGATAGGCTCCTAAGTGCCCCTAGGTCAATGGACTAAGAAACGGGCCTAGTATGTATGCCTTGTAGGGTTCAAGACTTGCTACCTTGGACCTACATAGGACGCGCACATTTATATATGTGGTACAAGTCGGGGCCCTAATCATGTTGAGATTATGTTTAAGTATGTATATTATAAGTTTTCAAAAGACATGTTGCATATGTTGCATGATGTATGTTTAGGAATTTACCTTGCTATACTCTATGATTATGTCATGATATTTATGATGATGTATGTTTAGGAATTTACCTTGCTATACTCTATGATTATGCCATGATATTTATGATGATGTTATGCTATGTCAAGATACATTTGATGATCACGTTATATTATGCCATGTTACTTTATGTTATGTTACGATATGCCATGATATGCTGCTTGATATGATAAATTTGTCTTTGTGCCTCTTGACTTGTGATTTTAATATGCTTTACGGTTTCTGTGAGTAGGAAATGAACTTACTGAGCCATGAGTGCTCACAGCTTACTTTCTTGTACCACAGATAAAGGCAAGGAATGGATGTACTAGGGGAGCAGCAGGAGGGGCTAGAAGGATGTGTGGTAGTGGATTGGCTAAAGGAAAAGACCTGCTTTTGTTTAATAAGAAAATGCCATGTTGATATTTTTTTTTACTTTATGACTCCATGACATTAAGTATGTGTTTGGGTATTGAGACTTAAAATTTATGATGGGTATGCTATGTGGTTCTTTTATGTCTATGGTAATGTTAAAGTAAGAAAAGTTTTTAAATTCTCTAAGTAAGACTTCCGCTGTATTAAGCATGTATGTGTCCAAGTAACCCCCGTCGCCTTAGCAGGAGGGGCGGGGCGCTACATCCCTCACGGTATCATCATTAAATTATTATTAATTAATTTACCCGATATTGGGCTCCCTCTGGGGCCTTCTCCTGTCAACAGGCTCCCTCTGGGGCCTTCTCCCATAAACGGACTCCCTCTGGGGCCTTCTCTCGTAAACAGGCTCCCTCTGGGGCCTTCTCCCATAAACAGACTCCCTTTGGGGCCTTTTCCCTGACAGTATCTTCATTGAATCTCATTAACCACTTGTTAATTAATGTGTTAATACTATTTTACTAAAACTAGAATTAAAGTTCAGATTATCAATTAAACCGTTATAAAATTGCCTAACCAATTCCATTAACTAAATCATAGATTAATTAACTTACCTTAATTAATTCCTTAATTAATCTCTCAATCATCCTTATTGATTAATTAATCTATCAAACCAAATTAATCAATTAAGTTGATTAAATTACTTAACCGACTTTTTAATTAATAATCTTAATTATGCAACCCCTCAAATAAATTTTCTGATTACATTAATTAATCATATTAATCAAATGACTTAATTAATCAACTATTTCTTCAATAATTAAACTACACTAATAACTTAGTTAATATTACTTGATTGACCCATTAAATATGTATTCAATCAGATTAATAGTTAATGCAGTTAATCACATACTAATCAACCTCAACCAATTAATGAATATCTATTATATCACCAACCATTTAATCAATCTATGAATAATAAATTATAAATAATTCAATTCATTAAATCTCTAATCAAGATTAGATTATCATACCATATATAAATTACATAGTAGACCTATTCATTAAGATATTAAATTTAACTAACAATTGGAATCAAATAAATAGAATAAATCTCGCGATTAATTAAAGAAATAAATCATAATTTTAGTTAATTAAACTACATGGTCCCTACCGAAAAGTCATTAGAACTTCATCGAATCATCGCATGAACAAGAAAAGAAAAACATAATCATTACCAATAAAACATGCATTGAATTTTGTAGCATGCAAAAGCATAGACCCAAAATTAACATAACATACTAAATTATCTCTTAAACATGGTTGAGTTTACTATTCCTAAACATCATTATATGAACTGAATATTGCATAAATTGGTTTAGAACATGCACAATTTATATAAAACCAAAACATGATATCATGATAAGAAAACAAGCCAACCTTACATGCTGTAAAATTAATAACTTCACAAAATTATAAACACTAATTAAGAGCATTAACATAATTAAAAACATGCACAATTCATTTAACTTAAACATGATATCATAACCAGGAAACAAGTTATAAAATTTCCAACCTTCACAAGATTATAGAAACTAATTAACAGCATTAACATAATTGAAAACATGCACCATTCATATGAAACCAAAACATGATATCATAATAAGGAAACAAACCTAACCTTACAAGCTACCTAATCCGAAACTTCAAATAATTATAGAAACTAATTAAGAGCATTAACATTGTAGAAACATGCACCATTCATTGAAATCGAAACATGATATCATAAAAAGGAAACACCCAAAACTACAAGACTATAGAGGCTAACTACCACAATAACAAGGTTAGGAACATGCCTTCTACCAACTCCCACTTCTCGTCTTCCTTTGGGGCTCTAGAACTGGTGGAGAACAATGGAAATGAGAGGAGCTCTTTAGGGCCGGCGGCACATCAAGCGGATGGGGCTTTTGGAGGTAGGGTTTTTAAAGAGATGGAAATTAAGATTTTGTCTAAATTTTATTATTCAAGTCATATAATATATTTATCTCTTTTTTTATATATATACTTTATTTTCATATATGTTACAGTTACATACATAACATATTAAATCATATTTTTTTTTCTTATTCTTATTTAATTATATATTTTATATTGTATATAATATATTATTTATAGAAATAGTATGTTAGACGTTGTGTTTCTTATATATATATATATATATATATATATATATATATATATATATATATATATATATATATATATTTCCTTATTTACTTTTATTTATGCTTTATAATTTATATTATACATTTCATATAATATATAATATATAATTTATTTCTATGTTAATTAATAATCTCTATAAATTTATAGATACTAAATTTTTTCCCTAAATGCTAAGTCCATTAATTCCTATATACTAAGTTTTATCCACATGTTTTAATTTCATACTTGTTTAATCTTTATTTACACAATATAATTTATATAATATATTTTATATTATACATAATATTTCTTTGTTACACGTTCTTCCCTTTTTAAATACTATATAATTTACCTTATATATTTTATATTATACATGATATTTCTTATTTACATGTTCATACATTTATTTTTATACTATATAATTTATATTATATTATATATATATATATATATATTATGTTATTTATATTTCATTTTCATATTATTTAGAAGAATGATTTATTCACATAAATTATATAAATACTAAATATTTGTATATTGGTATATTATTATTATTATTATTTTAATATAATTTCATATATATCCACATATATAAAAAACAGTAAGTTAAAGGTTTTATAAATGTTAAATCATTTATATTATTTTTATAAAACTTAATACTAAGTATAAATAGAAGTCTATATCCATATACTAATTTTATATTTATCTATATCCATTTTTATATTAACTATACATGGTAACATATAATTCATATTTATAATACTAAGTAATTGCATTAATTTTGTATATATATTTATTTCCATATACTAATTTCATATTTATATATATCCATATATATATCACATATATATGGTAATATATATAGTTCGTATATTTCGATATTACAATTTCTTAATTATAATATATACTATATATTTTATGTAATACACGTTGTGCATATATATTATATTCTTCTTATTTAGATTAATAATCAGTATAAAAATTTATACAAATATGTTATATAAATACTAGATCTTTATAAATTTTATATATTTAGCTCCAATTTCTTAATATACTTGATTAATCAAATTGTGGACTAGCTGAATTAATTAAATTTATTTATGTAAATAAATTCATAATTAAATCAAATGAGCAGTTACAATTAACCCAATAAATATTCTTAATTAAATAAATTTAAAATCTAATTATAATTAATCCAATAAATTTCTTAATTAATTAAATCAAGCCCAAATTCGAAGATGAATCAGACTTGGAAGATGACGACATGATCACCTCTGAACTAGTCAAATTGGTTCAGAAAATGCTTAATAAAAAAAAGATCCAATCAAATAGCAAGTCTGAATCAAACCACGAAGTCCAAGTCAAAAGTGGCGTGCTATGGATGCAATAAGGACACTACAAGCCATAGTGTCCGAACATCCAGGGCACCCTGGTTCTAAGCATAGGGAGCCCTAAAACATCCAAGGTACCTTGGACCAGAAAACTTATCAAATGGATAACGCGCGATTGCATCGGATCGGATGAGGCTCACTTGAGGTGCCCTAGGTCATTTGAGGCATCGTATATACACTATAAATAAAGCTTTCGACCAACAACATCGGATCATCAATTGTTATTCTTCTTTTAAGTGCTCCACATTTCAAAAATGTCATTACAATTCCGAAACGCTGCTCCAACAATGACACTCTTCTCCGCCCTCTACTTTTTGGTGTTGGTATAATTTGTTTTCTTTGATTCGTCTTTGACACCGGGCAAGAAAGTGATTATCCTCGGTCAAACGAGAAATCACCAAAAAGAAAACTTTTATTAAGAATAGAGCCTCCTTCATAAAGCTGATAGGTATTATATAGACCCTAGACCTAAGATTTAAAAAAGAAAAGTAATCCTAAATTTTAGATCTCAATTCCAACAGTAGGGATCCTTTGGTCCGCAAATTACGGATCAGGAGATGGTCCACTGATGTGGACCCTTGATTTGAATGGACCCCATCTATTTAAAGATGGGGTCCATCCAAATCAAGGGTCCTCATGTAATGGATCATCCCCTGATCCGCAATTTGCGGACCAGAGGATGTGCTCTCCAATTCCAATCTTGTAAGAAAGGAAAGAAACCTTATAAGAAAAGGAAATTTCATAATAAACAAAAATTAATAAAACAAACTTATGAATACTAGAAATACTAAAACTTACCCTAAATACCATAAAACAAAAATTACTAAAACTAGGAAAAAAAAGGCTCTGAAAGGGGTCTAAATGGTGGAATTTGAGCCCAAAAATTGGCGGTTATAGGCTCCTATAATAAATGTAGATTTTTGAATTTTGCACGCATGGCCACTGACAGAACCTGATTTCGAGTTTCGAGTCAAAAGTAATGTCCTTCGGAAGATTGGTGTAGGATTGAAAAGCGCTGTTTGAATTACGTTTATTAAGTTTTTAAATTAATTTGAATTAAGTTTTAATTTTATTTGTATTAAGTTTAATTAAGGTTTTAAGTTAATTTGAATTAAGTTTAATGAAGATTTTAATTTTATTTGTATTAAGTTTAATAGTTTAATTAAAGTTTTTAATTTAAGTACTGCAACAATTGGGTCCTCCTATATTGATCTTGCATCAGTTTTGCTCGTACTTTGTTTTATAAGGACGATAAACGTGCTATTGTTCCTAATCTCTTGTAAACGATGAATTGATAATGATTGCCCATCAAAAATGATTAAAGTTTGCGGGCGTTGGAGTAGCCGTTGTTGGGCTGTGAACCAAGTAAAAAAGAAACCGTGTTAGTGTTGTGTTTGATTTCTATTTCCATTGCTATCCCTCGAGTTTTTGAAAAATGGAAAAGATATCCCTTCGCCTTTAATTACATACTACATATGCAAAAAATGTATCATGTAAACTGATATGAAACGATGATACATACACATTAAGCTAGAAAAAAAAAGGAATACTAAGCAATGATAAAATAACATAAATTTATTTGAATATAAATGAAAATATAGTAGGAAATAGAGCCCAATGACATGAAAGAATCCATAGTCAATCTCATATAGTGGGATACGACTTGGTTATTAATGTATTGTTGAATTTAATACCCATCACCTTAAGCCCATAACCCCTCTCCTCGTTAGTGATGTACTTTTTCATTAAATATAACAAAAATAAATTTAAAAATTATATTAAAAAAGATATGGAGGTATTTTCTAAAAAAATTAAGGATAATATAGTGTGTTTTTTATTATTATTTTTTTAAATTACTCTAAGGGACAAAGATCATATAATTAATATTTTATTGAAATTAATAAAATGTAATTGAGTTACAGGATGGTCATTCTCAACCCAACATGTTGGGCATGCTTGGCTTAGCCTTGTGTCGGACTTAATACATTTGGCTTTATGATATGTTGGCCACAACCTATGGATCAAGAACTTTGTTCCTAGAAGAAGCCTATAAATATGATTGTGTTGAACTTCAATTAAGATTAGACCATTCTTTACTCGACCCATTCTGTATTGGGTCAGGTCACCTGAAGTTTGACCGCCTGGTTAACACCTTTAATTTGAGGAGATGAAAGGTAATCACTACAAGATCTAAGTCTAAGAGATTTCATAGCTTGGCTTGGCAGTGGATACAATCTCATCTATTCTAGTTATTGATTTTTTTTATCCATTCTAAATCCATAATTTTTCTAGCACTCAAAATTTACAGAAGATTGTTCCTAACTTGTTTGATCTCTAGAATTGAGGATGTGAGCCTTACCCATTAGGTAATATGTTGGATCATTATTCTCGAACACTATCCATAGAGATGTTTTTGTACATTTCCTTAGGTCACTTGGATATTTGGGATCTAATTTGAATCGGTTCAAAACTTGCTTTTGGATACTTTGTTACATTTGTTGATAACTACTTGAGGATAACATGGTTTTTCATTTTGGAACAGATTATGAAATATTTACCCATTTTAGTTGCTTTTCTACCGAGATGATTAATGTGCTATTAAAACCTCAAGTGACAAGGAAGTATTTCTCTTAGAGTGTCTCCATACACTGCAATAGAATAATGTTGCAATGAGGGAAAAATGTGATTTGGTCGAGACAACTTGCACACTATTATTTCATATAGGCATTCCTACTTCCTATTTTTGAGTCGTTATAGATGCACTTCCTCTTCCTACTTCACTATTTGTTCCTAGACCTTACCTATTTCTCCATATTTTTAATTGGATATGAGAATCAAGACTATCAACACTAATCCTGGATCCAACTTATTCAGACCTTTTCATTGCTCTTTGGAAAGGTACTTGTAAATGAACTTCTTTATTTCCTTTTTCTTATTAAATTTTATATGCTACTTCATTACCGACCTCTTCTGCCTTTATTTCTTCATAAATTTTACATTTCATTCCTAGGATTATTAAAGAAACACGCTTGATTTGACATAGGCATACTATAGTAGATGGCCTTTATTTCTTCATAAATTTTACATTTCATTCCTAGGATTATTAAAGAAACACTCTTGATTTGACATAGGCATACTATAGTAGATGAGATGACAACCATAGGTTCTACTAATTTATAAGAGTTTATTTATTTTCTTCCTAGTGAATCCATAGTAGGATGTGAGTAATCATTGTGATGGTGGTGTAATTCGGCTGAAAGCTTGATTATTAGCTAACGGATTTCTCAAGTGTTTGAAGTTGGTGGTTATCTTGAATTTTTTTCCTCTTGAGGCTAGGATTGCTTTGTCACAACCTTTCTTTGGCAACAATGTTACAATCATGATTTAAATCTCGTGTTATTTTGTTCGATACGGGCGAAACATTTTGTTCCGCCCACCAATTGAAACAAACACTAGCACGTTCGAGATACCGACACCCCCGCGAAGGCATAGCATGGGCCTCATGAGGAAGCCACATGGAACAGGAAGAGGAAGTCGTTGGCGGCATGGAAGGAGGAAAGGTTTTAATTAAATAACTTAAGTTAATAATTTTAATTAATTCTTAGCTATAGTTGAAATAATTTAAATAGGCTTAATTAAACCAAAATTATCCTATATATATATATATATATATATATATATATATATACCCCTTTTTTTACCAAATCATCAAAGGGTATCCTATGTTGATTTTTTATCAAAAAAGTGTCTCACCCCATGTACAATTTCTTAACAATCCTCTACTACACAGTAGCAACTTATTCAAATTATTCTCTTCTATTTTTTTCCACGTAGTAGCAGATACGATTTCTTAGCTACTATAACTGAGCTGCTACATAATTGTAGCAGCTATGATTTCGTAGTTGTTATACAATTATAGTAGTTATGATTTCGTAACTGCTACAACAAGGAAAAAAATTAAGATAAATTGTTCGGAGACTTCGAAAAAGATTTAAATGATATTTTTTTTTTTTTGCCTGAAAAAGATCATTATGAGTTCCACCCTAGAACCAGTTGTAGATTTCTGAATGAGTTTCGATTTGATATATTGTTCGCCCCATAGTTTAATCCAGATCAAAAGTTATTATCTCTTAAAGTTTAGAGTTTAACATTCAAGTTGTAATAGCTATGGTTTCGTAGCTGCTATGACTGAGCTACCATTCAGTTATAGTTTCGTAGCTGCTACAACGTGAATGTTAAACCATAAACTTTGAGATGTCATAACTTTTGACTCAGATTGAACCATGTGATGCATAAAATATCAAGTCAAAATTCGTTCAATGAGTGATCTACAACTAGTTATGGGGCAGAACCCATAATGGTCAGGTTTCAGACTCAAAACATTGTTTAAATCCTTATCAGAGGCTCCGAACAATTTTGTTTTATTTTATTTTTCATGTTGTAGTAGTTATGATTTCGTAGCTTTTACAACGTGCCGATTTAGGTGCAAAAATATAGGAGAGACAAATGTGAATAAATTGCTACTATATAGTGAGGGTAGTTGAGTAATTGTACATGAGGTACAACACCCTTTTGATAAAAAATCATAATGGGGTGTTATCTTGAATATTCGAAAAAAAGGCGCCCTTTTAACTTTTGCCCTTAAAAAATTTATTTTATTTTTTGTATTTTATATTTTTTAAATATTTAGATTAATTTTTTTAGTTAATATATTTATATTTAAAAAAATATTAAAACTATATTGGCATGACATAATACGGTATTGAAATTGTATCATTTCATTTTAGGACCGAAACTCCTGCAAGACTCGAGATTTTAAATCATAGTTACAATGACCTCTTTTTCAATTGGGTATCAAGAATGTTTTACTTATGATGACCTCTTAGAAGAGTTATACATGGAGCAACATCCTGGTCTTGTGTCTCATAAGGAGAGTGACCTTATGTGAAAACAGAGGTAAGCCCCTTTGTGAAGTCCGTCTCTTTATGAGCTGAAGAAATCTTCTTGCACAGTTTGGTAAATTTAGTTATGATCTTTTTTAGTTCTAGATGATTAAGAGTTTCAAATTGCTTACTATTTCACATAATTCATTAGTTTGGGAAACATATCCTCATTATTGTTTATGTAGATGACGTCATCATTATTGACAATAATTTTATAGGAATCACAAGGTTGAAAACATACTTTCATCAACACTTTCAAACCAAGAATCTAGGTACCTTAAATACTTTTGTGTCATACAGGTTGTTTGTTCAAGGAGAGACATTCTATCTCTCAAAAAAATGTGTTTTATATGATTAAGTCAGTATGTTGAAAGCTAAGCTAGTTGACATTTGATGGATCCCAATGTTAGACTAATATTATAATAAATGTTGCAAGCTAGTTGGTACATTGAAACTCACCAAGCTTGACATCTCATTTCATGTAAGTTTTATATCTTGATTTTTAAGGCTCCATGTGAGGTTCCATGTCATGATCATTGCGGGAGCTTTGAAGATTTTGCAGCATACCAAAATGACTCAACGGAATGGCCTTGTTTATTACGGTTGAGGCCATCTCAAGGTTGTAGGATATACAAATGCGGTAGGTACGTCCATGAACCAGCAATATACAGAGTATTTTGTCCTCTAGAGGAAATTTAATATCTTGGAAGAGTAAGAAAACAACTGTAGTGGCTAAGTGAGTACAGAGACAAAATATAGGCAATGACTTCTACCACATGTGAGCTTATATAACAAATGGTTAATAAAATAGTTGGGTAATGCTCTAGTGAAGCCAATGAAGAGCCAATAAGATGTTTTGTGGCACTCAGGCTATCTTGCACATTGCTTCAAATATAGTATTTCATAAAAAGAAATATATAAAGATTGATTGTCCCTTTGTCTGGTAAAAGGTGCAATGATTGTTAGTAGAAGAGCTATATTTTCAAGTATGTAAAGTTATGTTGCGCATTTTAAGTTATTGATATCATGTTACAAATAAATAAATAAATACATTGTTGATAGGTGCTTAGTGGCCTATTCTAAGAAGCAAATTATTGACAAGTTGAATCATGTGACTGAGATATCAGTTGGCATCAATCAGAATAAGTGTTAATGTGAGATGTTGAGTCTTACCTTCCAAATGAATCAAAATTATAAGCTAGTGAGAAAAGAAGCACTGTGAGGACCATAATGCAATCGGCTGCATATATTAGGTGGGAAAGAAAATTACCGTAGTCTCTTAAAGATTTTACTTCCCCACATGATTAATTGAGGAAGCTTTTGGAAAAAATTACAATAGGCATGCAGTGGGATTGCCACTTATGTCACAGGTTGAAATCCAAGGCAACACGAAAGTTTTGTTGGGCAGCAGCAGGTGGCTAGCAAGTAATCTTAGTTTCAGAAACCTTTTTCTTTATGCCTCACCTCTTCATCCTCTTGAACCTTTTTTTTTAATCTATTCTTCTTACTCAGCCCCACGGTAAGCACCAACTGGACCCGTCTTTTTTTGTCATGGTACATCAATCTGCATCAAATTCCTAAAATGTTAAGAAAAAAAAAAATAGTCCAGCTTCTGCTAATGTGAGGTTCTAGGGAAGGGTTTATAGAACACAGCCCTTACACTGTTTTGCAAGAAGTTGTTTTCGAGACTCGAATCCGTAACCTCTATGTCACACGACATCAATTTCACCATTGCGTCAAGGCTCCCCTTCCTAAAAGACATTGTCAGTAAAAAAAACCTTCAAAAATTGACAGTTAAAATTTTAATTATTTTCAAAGGAAGCTTGACTATAAGCAGGTTTCTCATAACCATCACAGTTCCTATACTGATTCAATAATTTTTCTATTATGAGATATAATTGAATAAAGAGTTTCTTCCTGGTTGAGATGATTCATCAGTTCTTAGACATCTAGATACCAACTCCAAGCATGAATCTCCTTTGTTTTAAACCATTAAGTAATCAATTTAAAGAGTAAATGACATTTAACTGAAAATGTATGTTTCAACTAAAAAATGCAAAGAGTAAATGACATTTAACTGAAAAATGTTATAAGCTTTTTTATACTTTTGGTTTTTGTTTGGCTAAGATGTTTTCACTTGTATTTCTGTGAATTATGTTTTTTGGGTTAATGCATATTTCATAAAATGCAGCAGAAGGAATGGAGGGTTGTATTCAATAGATGTAAATTACTTCATCCTACAATCAGTAACCAATATATGTACATGTTTTTCCTTGCGTTTGAGACGTATCCATTGAAGAATTCCTACTAGCAAAGTGATTGTCAATCTGAACTCGAATTTGCTCACTAGTTTGTTCCTTTTTCAGCTTTTTATACTACACTTAGATATGTAATTTTAATTTTTAGATCACAGTCCAAACATTTAAAAGCACCACATGTTTGTGGCTGCATTTAGATATGAACTTATGTAAAAGAGCATAAAAATAATATAAAGATGAAAAAAGGTCTACAAATGTAATTCTTTTGTTAGTTTTTCAAGCCTTTGTAACCTTTTGTATAATCTTAAGCTCTCGGGTCTTTTCTTATTGGGAAGAAATGAAAGGAATAGATACATAAGTCAGTAATATTGCATCAAAAAATTAGCTAAACATTTATGAACAAAGTACCAAATACTCATGCCCAACGTCTACGAGGGACATATGAAGTGAACATATATAATTTACCTTTTCTATCATTGAGATAGTATTTAGTACCTAATCAAGTTCAAATTCACCTATAGTGTGATCTAGATTAAAAGAACACAGTAAAGCAATTCATACTTTATAATTAAATTAAATGCATAAAGTAATTAATGCGTTTAGTATAAATTAACTGGATTAAATTTCAGTGGAGAACTGAGTAGTCATCCTAATAAAGTCTCATAGAAATTAAACTAAGAAGAAAAGAATTACCACCATTGGTTTTAGATGAATCGAAATACTACCAACAACTGAATTAAGGCAAAATAAACATTGAAGAAAAACAAGAGAATGATAGGAGAAACATAAATTCAACTCATTAATATTGATTGTTACATGTGGATTATAACTTTCTCCACTCTATCACAATAACATGGACCTTGGCCAATTCATTAAAAATCAACAATAACTATGAAATTAATGTTAATAAATATCTCTAACCATAAAGTGAGACAAACAACTCACTTGACTAATTATTCCATACAAAAGAACTTTCCAATTAAGTTCCCTCTTTTGAGGGATTGTAATTATTTCTAATCTCCTCCGAGAACAGAAAGAACGCAACAATCCAATAAAATGCCAAGTATATATATAGTTGTCTCCTTCTCTTTTAGCATGAGTTGAACACATATGTGTCATCACAAAGGGGGGATTCAAACTCAAGATCCGATCTTGCGAAAGATTTTACCTAAGGAGCTATATAGCACCATCAAGCTTACTCGCCATCTTTTTGAAGAAGAAGTTGAGATTAAAAAAAAAAAAAGCGAAGTGATCATAGAACCGAAGAACTACAGTCTAATTTGTTAGTGTAAACAAAGATGCAGCACCTTTCAGATCATGCTCTTGATTCACTTCCTCCTTTAGCTCCAAACTTGAGCCATGACATGAGATAAATAATTTTAGTTAGTATTAATTAATGATCACAAATTGCCATTCGATGATCTAAACCAAGAATAAATATTCTTATTTTATTTTTAAGAAGTTATTAATTAATAGAGTTTTAAGGATAAGATAAACAATTTCTTTGTGGGAGAAAAGGAAAAAATATTCTTTTTATTAAAGAGTATAAAATAAAAGGCTATCCGGTGCACGAAGTTTCCGCGTCTCATACAGATTTCCGAAAAAGATCGTACTATATTGAGTCTTATCCTGCATTGTAAAAGATGATTTTTGCAACTAACCCAGGACCTCGAATCACACGCATTAATTTTACTGTTGTGTGATGGATCTACAATAATTTAATTAGTAGTGAATCAAAATTAAATGTAATGTAATGTAGATGATATGTATTACCTGCGTCCGTGGAGATGGTAAGATCCGTTAAGATGACAGGGGGAAGCAACAGTAGTGTTCCTGAATGAATCTCCGTCGTCATCAGCAGCGGCAATCAATGTTCTAACCTCAAACATGTCGACCAAGGGCTTTATCTCTTCTTCGTCCCCCATCACCATGCATGACTGTTGTTGCTGTTGTCGAAGAGTATTCAACATATTATCACAAACGTCGACATTAGTGTGGTCGTCGACGCAATTAGCGCCGTTGATGTTCAGATTATCGTGATCGTCGCCGTTGACGTCGTTGTCAAAGCAGAAGTAGTTATTGTTGTAAAATTGTTGCTGTTGTTGGCTCAGGTGGTTGATGGGGGCGGAATAGAGATTGGGGTCGTAGATGTTGACGGCGTCGGGGTCGACGACGCAGACGTCCTGGGCGGCGCCGGGAGGGAATGGGCCTGGGCCGACGACGTCGAGGTCGGCGGCTTGGGCGGCTGCGGCGGTCTGAGCGCGGCAGATGGAGAGCTGGCGGTGGACGAGATGGAGCTCGGCGAGGCAGTGCCTGATCTGGCGCTCGAGGTCGTCGACGATGTGGTAGCAGCCGCCGACGGGGTCCTGGGCGCGCATGTCGGATTGGAAGATGATGGTGCGCATGGCGTCGTTGCGCTGGACGGGGTCGAGGTTGGCGATGATCTTGATGATGTTGCTGACGCCGAAGAGGCGGTGGGCGTTGAGGAACTTGTGCTGGTCGTTGGCGGGGAAGTAGGGGCGAGGGTGCAGTCGGGCTTGCAGCGGCGGCGCTGGTGGCGGCAGGCGGCGCAGGCGGAGTTGGCTGTACCGCTTTGGCCGGAGGAGGAGGAGGCGGTGGTGGAGGAGGACTTGGTGGTGGTGGAGGTGGTGGTGGTGGTGGTGTTGGAGGTGGAAATGGAAGGGCTCATAATGGTCGTATAAGAAGGTTAGTTGTTAAGGGTGGGGCGTTGAAGGAGGAGGCGGCGGGGCCGGGGAGATCGACCGGAGGCGGAGGAGGAGGAGTTGCCAGTCGTAATTGGTGTTATTCTCGGCATGCAGCCGATCGGGCCGGGCGGCGAGGGCGTAGGCTAAGAAGGTGGAAGGAAGCCCTAATTAATTATTCGGGTGGGTGGGCTACGTGGCCGCGCAGGGGAGGTCGACGACCGATTCTTCCGGATCCATGCTTACGTGGATGGAGCACAAAATTAACTAACTCGCTCCTGTTTTATTCCCCTGCGCCGTTTTAATAAAGGAAATTCAAATTCCTTAAATTCCTAAATACTGCACTGCATTATTAATTTCAATTTTTCCAATTAATTAATTAATTAATGCTCTTAATTTCGAAAATATACTTCCCGATTCTTTTCGTCTTTCACAAATATTCTTCCTAAAAGTGCAAAGACTAGATCACCTTTTTGATTTTTTTCCTAAAAAATTTTAATACGTCGATGATCATCCAAGGATTAATTGGTATAAAAAAAATTTAAAAATTATTATTATTATTTAAACAAATTGAACTGAATAAAATCAAATTAAAAAAAATAAAAACTTAATTACTTCATTAAGAAATTTAATACACTAATTTACGTCAATATTAGCTTGGTCGATGCCGATTGACAACGCGCTTAGGCAACTCTCATTTTACTATACAACGGACCTGTACTTATAGACTTCATCCATGGCTATCCAGTTTTTTTTTTTTTTTACTTACAGATATGTCATTTAGAATTTTACTTTTAAAATTCAAGAGTTGGATTTAGTATTAAACTTAAAAAAAAAAATGATCACAAGATATGCACGGTAAAATCTTAAAGGTATCATTTCTCTCTA
Organism: Zingiber officinale; assembly: GCF_018446385.1. NCBI lineage: Eukaryota > Viridiplantae > Streptophyta > Magnoliopsida > Zingiberales > Zingiberaceae > Zingiber > Zingiber officinale. Next base: position 108,667,941 of record NC_056000.1, read on the forward strand.
AATATTATTTTATATCTTTTTTAAAATTATACGAAAAATGATAAAAATTAAATAATTAAAAACTAAAAAAAATAGTTTGGTGTTGTTTTGATTAAAGCATCACTACCTTGATACGATACTGCTCTGATCAAAGATCATTGATTTAGTGAAAATATCACCAACTTGATATTAATTTCATTAAAACATTACTATTTTGCTTTAAAGCATCACCAACTTAGTGCTGATTTCGTCAAAGTATTACCACCTATATGACTGTGTTAAATTTTTAAAAACATATTATGCATAGTTAGAAAAATCTTGAATCTGAGACTTTAGGACATGATAAGACTGAGGAGCACCGCATAACCTACAAGACTTAAATTGGGTCTCAATTAGAGGTATTTAAGACTATCAATGAGTTTTGACCAAAATTCATTGATAGACCTAAAAGATTTAAAATTATGAAACCTGGACATAGAGTGAAAGAGGAGAGTTTAGAAAAGATAAATTTGGTATGCAACCCTAGTTTTGTTCCTCCTTATATATATATGAAGTTATGGGTTTGTGTCAATTGCCACGCCTTCTAAATTTTTAAAAATAGATTGTGCATAAGTAGGAAAGCCTTGAATTTGAGACTTAGGGCACATTGAAATTGAGCATGATAGAAACCTACAAGATTTGGATTGAGTCCCATCAAGGAAAGCTAAAATCATCAATGGATTTTGGTTGAAACTCATTGATGGACTTAAAAATTTTGAAAATTTACAATCGGGAGATGGAGTGAAAGAGGAGAGTGTAGAAAAGGTAAATATGATATGCAACCTAGTTCTAAGCCTCTTACATGAAGTTATGGGTTCATGTCAATTGACATGCCGATTAAATTTTTGAAAATAGACTGACTATACACAACTACGAAGGTCTTGAATTTGAGATTTTAGGCAATGGTGAGATTGAGGAGCACTACAAAAACTATAGGATTTGGATTGGGTCCCATCAGAGCTGGCTATGACCATCAATGGGTTTTGGCCGAACTAATTGAAGAACCTAAAGTATTTGGAATTCTAAACCCTTTACATGGAGTGGATGAGAGGAGTGTCGAGAAGGTACAGATTGTGTGCAACCCTAATTTTGAGTCTTCTACACGAAGTTATGGATGTTGGTTTTGAAGGATCGGGACCATGTGGTATTGTTTTATAAAAATTAGCATCACTTTATTAGAGAAATTACAACACAGTGGTGTTGGTTTCGAATGATCAAACCCTTGTGGTGCTATTTTATAATGATCAACTCTACAGTGTTGGAGAAATCACAACACAATAGTGTTAGTTTCGAAGGATGAAAACTATTGTGATGCTATTTTATAAATATTAGCACCACTGTGTTAGAGAAATCACAACACAATGGTATTGGTTTCGTAAGATCAAGACCATTATAGTGTTGTTTTATAAATATTAGCGCCATTATGTTAGAGAAATCATAACCTAGTGTTTCTAGTTTCGAAAGATCAGGACTATTATGATGCTGATTTTCAAAAATCAAATTCAATGTGTTAGAGAAATCACAAGATATTTGTTTTCACCAACAATAGTCATGATCCTTCCAAACTAACACCTCTATGTTGTGATTTCTCCAACACATTGATTTTGATCTTTGAACAAGAACACCACAACAATTTCGATCCTTCAAAAACATCACCCTAAACTTCATGTAGGAGGCTCAGCGGGGTTACACACCATCTATACCTTCTCTATATTTCCCTCTTTCCCTCCATGTTTAAATTCTCTAAGTTCATCAATGAGTGATGGGCTTAGCCAACTCTAATAGGACTCGATCCATCCTATAGAGTTCTATAGTGCTCCTTAGTCTCACCATGTCCTAAAGTGTCAAATTCCTAGTCATGCACATTCTGTTTTAAAAAATTCAGTCGATGTGTCAATTAACATGGACCCATAACTTTATGTAGGAGGTTCAAAATCAAGGTTTGCACATTATACCTACCTTCTCTAACTCCCCCCTTCCACTCCATGTCTAGGTTTTAGAAATCGAAATCCTCTAGGTTCATCAGTGAATTTCAATCAAAATACATTGATGATCTTAGCCAGCTCTGATGGGACTCAATCTAATTCGTATAGACTTTTGTAGTGCTCCTCATTCTTTCCGTGTCCTAAAGTTTCAAATTCAAGGCCTTCCTAGTCATGCATGGTCTGTTTTCAAAAATTCAATCGACGTGCCAATTGACATAGACTCATAACTTTAAGTAGGATTCTCAGAACTAAGGATGCACACTATATTTAACTTCACTATACTCTCCTCTTCTATTTCATTCTAGGTTTCAAAATTTTAAATCCTCTAAACCCATCAATAAGTTTCAGGAAAAACTCTTTAGACAACTGCAGTGCTTCTCAATTTTACCATGTCATAAAGTCTCATATTCAAAGCCTTCCTAGCGTGTAGTCGTGCATAGTCAATTTTCAAAAATTAAGCATGGTTCTATAGGTGATGATGCTTTGACAAAATTAATACCAATGTGGTGATGTTTTGAAGAAATAAACACCAAAGTGGTGTTGCTTTTAAGAATTCAATACTAAGGTGGTGATGTTTTGACAAAATCAAGATGATACTTTGACCAAATCAATATCGATGTGGTGATGCTTTGACCAAATCAACACCAAAATGGTAATGTTATGACCAAAACATCATCAAAGCAATCTTTTATTTCTAGTTATTTAATTTTTTTTCATTTTTCTCTTGTAATTAGCTATTAAAAAATGAAATAATTTAAAAAATCCTTTTTATTTATAAACGTTTTTTTAATTTTAGAAATTTTTTATTAAACTGTATTTTTAAAATTTTTCAATTTTTTATTAAAATTCTAAAATAAAAAATGGATAAATTTAGAAGAAATCATCCTGAAATAGGTAATTTTTTTAAAGAGTTTTTTTAGGTCATTAATAACCTTTGCACCAAACGATTCCATGAAATAATTAAGTTTTTATTTATACTCGATTTCGTTCGATTTGATCCGCTTAGTTTGGTATAAAGAAATTCAATTTTTATAAAGCTGAAAGATATTTTTGGAATTAATTGGGTCTTATGGAAAAATTAAAATTATGCTTCGGTAAAACGCTGTTCCCCTTCTATATATTCTGAATTATCACGACGGTTAATTATTAATTAATATGATTACTAGTCTTTACGAAAATAGTAATAAATAATTATAGATTCATTCTCCATGTTTTGCAAATTCTTAAAAATTTCTTTCTAAAAATAGGAGGGAGGAGATAAGGGCATCTCTAATGGAAATATATTAAAAATGAGATTTTTTATGTTTTTTTATATGTCACATTATTGAGACATCAAAATAAAAATTCTCACTTTCTCCCCTCTATTAAAACAACCTTTCCGTAATTTTTTTTATTACCTCATACTTAATAATTCAACTATCTTTAAAAAAAATATCAATTATTTATTAACTGGAGAAGCCGATAAATTTTGAGAATTCTGAAAATTTAGAAAAAATTTGAAATGTATGAAATATTTGAAAAATTTTAGAGAGTGCATGGATGTGAAAAATTGAATATATTGAACATCAAGATAATTACCTGAACTTTGTAAAATTGTATTTTAGAATTGGATTTTTTTTGAAAGATCCACTATAATTTGGATCTATTTTGAAAGAATAAAGGATAAAATAGATTAGAAAAAACAAGATAATAACAAGAATGGAATGATTGGTTGGATGTAAGAATGAATGAAAAAAACCTAAAAGAAATGATAGATATATATAATCCAAAACTAGTTGCAAACAGTAAGAAAAAAGGGTAGGAAAAAAAGACATGGAAAAAATGACTAAATCAAATATTTTTTTTTAACAATGGTCCACCATCTGTCAAAAACTTAGGTTCGATATTTCATACCCCGAATGTTTCAAAAACAAAAAAAAAAAACCTAGCCACAATGGTAGATAGGTTTTTGACATGAATTTTAAAAAGAAAAAAGTTGGGAAAAAACCTCCATTGTAGATGCCCTAAGAAGTTGTAAACGGTAACGGATGACTAAACACCAACTAGTAGTGAATTAGAGATGGCAATTTCCGAATTTGATATAAGATTCAATATCCGACCGACTTGAATGGAGGTTGGTGTGAAGAAATTTTTTAGACCCAATGAAATAATCAAGTAGGAGGATTTTTTTTTGGGTTCAGGTATAGAGACGCGTCTGATAGAATCCTACTCATATTCTACCCAAATACCCAATATATATGCAAGAAAAAAAAACAATTGTAGGTAATAATTGGATATTTGGTAGGATGTAGATATCTAATAGTATAACAAGTATGATCGTCTAACAAGTACGAGGATGGGGATGAAAGTTGAATACCCGATGGAGATAGAGACAAAGGATATAAAATCTTATTAAAATCCGACCCGTTATCATCTCTAGAGTGAACAATGATTAATAATTGAACCAATCAAATTAATTAAATCAAAATCGAATAAATCAATTTTTTTTGAACTAAGAGAACCAGCTGAACTTTCTATAGAAATCGAATAAATCAAATTGATAAAAGATTAACTAATTTAATCAAAATAATCAAAATTTCCATTATTAGTCAACTTGTGATGGTTAATTGAGTTCATTAGATGGAGAGATTGTCATAGCTCAAAGTCATTAGTCGATTGATAAAATATAATAATCGACCGATGACCTCCGATTTAGTTTAATTGATTAAATCAATATCTTAAATCTAAAATTCAAAATCAAACTGAACTAATCAAATTAACTACTATTTAAAAAAACTAAAATTTTGAATTAGGGTTCAGGTCAAGGTATAGCAAAAAAAAAAATGCCATATCAATTTTATTTTCAAAATGAAACTCATTTAAGGGGAAACCATGGTTTAAAATTTTCATATTCTTTTGTTTGTTACTCAAATGACACAGATACATTAATCAATTTATGAAAAAAATCATAATTGACAGACGTTTGTGTAAGGAACTAGGACGCTAAATATGCGAAAGCGCAACAGAAAACATCTAGTTCCTATCCAGAAGATCCATGCGAAAGGAAATCACATACTAAGTTTCTATATGAAAAACGAGTTATACCTTTGTTGTGTGCCCTTCTCAATTCTGACAGCAACGTTTTTTTGATTGTAGATCTTAGAGCGATCAAGTGGTCGCATCTCTATGGTATCCACACGAACAAGGCTCGTTTGTCTCACAAACTCACAAAGTGGAGAATGAAACAATCAAAGGTTGTGCTAGAAACCCTTCTTGGAAGTTTCGGCCAAGTGAAAAGAGGAGGAAGAAGAACAAGAACACCAAAAACTCATCATGAAAATGAATCCAAAAACCTTCTTTTATAGATTCATGAAATTGTCTTATGCCTTATATCAATTGCCTTAATTGACATTAATATTTGTTTTCATCCAATGATTCCAATGCATGAGCAATTCAAATTGTTCACTCTTCATCCAATGCACCCAATACATGAGTAATTTAAGTTGTACACTCCTCTTTCTTCATGAATTCAAATTCATGAAATAACTTAATGAGTCCAACTCATTAATCATCAATCCAATTGACTCATTGAGTCTAATTCAAATTGGACTCAATCCAATAGTTGGATCCAATTGAGTCTAACTTAATGAGTCTAATTTGAATTAGATTTAATTCAAGGATATATCATATGAATCTATCTCCATTGATTTGTTCTTTATATGTGACCCAATAGGTTCTCGTAACGTTGGAAATGTATCCAAATCAACATTTAGATACATAAGCAATGAGTGACATCTAGCAAGACACCATTGCTACCCAAGTAACGAGAATGTCGAGATCCGACTTAACCTTTCTATGGCTATTATCTTGTATAACTCAATCCTTTTATCCCTGATATCTAGATTGATCAATGAGGCATAGATCGTGTCATCCTTTTATCAATCTTTTGTGTTTCTTGATTCTAAGTAGACACACTCAATCAAATAAGCTCAATATCTCATATTGACTCATTTAAGCATAATCATACATTCTTGTGATTACTAATCAAGGGGATCACAGATATACTTCCGTTATATGGAAGGGATATCTCATCTAGATTACTCACATCCCTTCTCATAACTTATTATATACCCAGTGATCGATTTTATGGTTCACCTTGTTACGGGTGGCGTTTATCAATACCAAAGTATACAACTCCTTATGTAGGGAACCGTAGTGATTTCAGGTCTAAGAACTATTCATACTAATAGTCATATGAGAATGTTTATGACACTCATATAACGATCCATGAAATATTCTCATGGTGGGTCATTCAGTATATATTCTCTAATATATACTCATGTGTCAACTTGATATATCATATCTATGACTTGTGAGATTAAGTCATCTATTGACCTACATGCTAGTCTCAACGCATTAATATTATCTTTGTATATTAATATTTGACTAGGAATAGTTAACAGTAGTCTTCTATGTATATCTACAATATCTCACTATCAATTCAACCAATTGATATGTTGTAGATTAGAACCTCCTACTTTAGGATATTATTATACTTATTTATTCGGTACTGAATTGAAATAAGTATAATAACCAACTTCACCTTTATTAGTAATAAAATATGATACAAAAGGAGTCCTTTACAATCATCTCATAATTTGTATTAGGGCTAATACTAACTATTTGTGACCCGGAGCAAAATAATAGAATAAAAAGCAAAGAAATCGGTCCACCTCGTTCCCCTCTTCTTTTCTCTCCGTTGAGCACTTTGCTTGACGGATCCTATTGGTAGCGATCGGGTATGAACTTAGTTCACCGTGACTACCAGTGTTTGGTGATATTCATTGTGTGTCGTTGTATCCTAGAAACAAACAACTCATAACAACCTCAAACTACAACCGAAGGTGAAAGAAATCTATTTTAAGAAAATTATGTCAAACACAGACCTCAATATCTTCCTTTCGAACTCGACAAGAGTACTCGGCTTTGTTGACTTGAGAGTACTCAGACTCAATAGGAGTACTCAACTCGGCTAACTCAGAAGTACTCAGACTTGACAAGAGCATTCGACAACTTGGCCCTCGCCAACTCAGCTAAGTGCTTCATCAACTTAGCCTCAAGCATTTTAACTCAGTCTTAGGCAGTTCAACTCGACCTCGGGCATCTCTGCTTGTAACGCCCCGCCTCCTACTGATTAGGCTGTGAGGCTGAGCGTCACATTATGCTGTGCTAACTGTGCGGAAAACTGATCTAATTTAAATTTTAGTTGCTAACTGATAACTATTCTTGGTTCTACATGTGCTGAAGGGTATAATCTAAAGGATACAAGGTGTATCCTACATTCCCTATAGACTAGAAGCTGATCTGCTAAGTTTCTTGGTCGAAACTGAACTTCCCAATCGATCCAGACTGAACTGGGTCGATTGCTCTCTGTTGGATCGATCCATGGATCGATCCAGACTGCTACTGTGCTCGAGTGATAATCTGGACCGATCGGCTGATCGATCCAGGCTCACCGATCGATCCAGTGATCGATCCAGCGTGCTTTTGTGCACGGGACTATATTTGGATCGATCGGCTGATCAATCCCACATAAGTCAATCGATCCAATGATCGATCAAAAACTTTCTGTTCGCGAGGAATAGCTTGGATCGATCGACCGATCGATCCAGAGGCCTTCTGTTCGCGACCGAATGTGTCTGGATCAATCGGCTGATCGATCCAGAAGCCTTCTGTTCGCGGAATCAGCCCCCAATCGATCCATGGATCGATCGAGGACCCCCGATCGATCCATGGATCGATCGGAGTTTCTAATTTCGCACTGAAACTCTGATTTCAGCACTAGTTCGTGCCAAAATCTCACACAACAATTATACTATGCATGGAAAACATTCTAATATCTACTAACTAGCATTCTAACATGCCATAGTGCAAGGTTCATTAATTCATAGCATTTAAACCACTAGAAATGCATAAAAGTGTCTTAAGAAAAAGGAACTAAGTTCTTAATTGCTAAACTCCCTAAGGATCTTCATTCCAGGTCCCTGCCACACACACCATCTCTGCATTGACCCCCATCTTCCTCTAGTCCATCTTCCCTTTACCTTTATCTGCAGTATAAGGAAAAGAAAGAATCTATAAGCTTTCGCTTAGTAAGAAACCATCTACCTCACAAAACAGTGCATATGATGCATTTATGCTTTTAAAACATGCCCTTTGAAATATGTACTGATTAAACTAAAACATGGCATGCTCTCAAACAGTACATGGAAATCAAGAGCTAAACATGGCATACTATCATCTTTAGCATATGTAACCAAAAGCTGAGCATAGTGTTATTATACATAATCATAAAAGAATTAAGCTGAACTGAAGCATAAACTGAGCTAATTCTAGCAAATGCTTAAGCTATACTGATCTCACCTAACTGTTTTGTGAGAGTTTAAAACTACATACATAATAGATGAAAATACATATACATGCTGCTGTTTGGGTCCGGCAACTGTACGTGCTATGCGCGCGTCCCTAACTAGACCCGGGTTTGCAAGTCCCGAATTTAGTAGGGTTTACTAGGTTATCTAAACCTAGGGACCGACTATGGGAGCCCAGCCCAATGGATATCTAATCCTGTACAGAGCCACTGAAAAGTAAAATACTGAATATAACTAATTATTGCTTGCCTTGCTCTTTCTAGGTTATCTGAACCTAGAGCTAGGTTATCTGAACCTAGAGCTAGGTTATCTGAACCTAGAGGCGACTATGGGAGCCCACCCATTGGACATCTAGTCCTGTAAAAGCTGAAGCAAAGCTAAATAATCTGTAAAAATGCTTCTATTGCATTTATCTAAGCTACTAAAATGCCTAAGTTGCATTTTACTGCGATAAATAATTTAATCGAACACTTAGTGTGCGCTAATTCACATCCCTTGTGTCGAAAGTCTATGTACTGCTAAACTAAAACATAAAATCCACACGGAAGCTACTTATACTGCAGGTGAGGGGTTTCTTACCTCGTACGCTAGTTTCCTTACGGTTCTAGTCGCTAGGTTTCCGGAGAAGACGATCCTTTCGATAGTCTTCTTGCGCCAACACGTTCCTCTCACGGAGGGGAGCGTCCTTGTGTTGGAGCCGCTGCCGGAAGATGTCCCTGGGGCCCTAGGCTTGGTGCGCCGAGAGAGAAAGAGGAGGGAGAAGGGGCGTCGGCGGTGAGGGTTGGAGAGGAGGTGAAGTTGCCGAACCAAACAAAATAAACCAAACCCCACTTAACTTTTCTATTTATATTAAGTGGAACTTTCGACCCAACTCTAACTTAAATAAAATTGTCTCCCTTTCCTTCAGCACGGCCCTGCTGGGTTCAACTGGTTACTAGAATTATCCGTAAACCATAGGTCTCGGGTTCAATTCCCCCTTAGGCCGTTTTCGTTTTCTATTTGTTTTTGCTACTTCCGCTACTCTAAAAATTCCATAAAAATATTCTAAAATTCCAGAAAAATCATAAAATATTTCTAAAAATGGTTTTGAGAATTTTCGGGCGTTACAATTCCCCATACCTTATAAAAAGTTCGTCCTCGAACTTAGAATAATTCTGGGTACTTCTGTCTCATGCTGGCTTCTGTCTCCCAAGTTGTCTCTTCTGCTGTGTGACTGTGCCAAATAACCTTGACTAATGGTACTTCCTTGTTCCGCAATTTCTTAACTGCTCGGTCTATTATCTGAATAGGCCGACTGTCATAGCTGAGGTCTTCGCGGATCTGTACCGACTGGGGCTCAATCACCTGGGTGACATCTGGGATATGCTTCTTCAGCATAGAGACATGAAATACATTATGGACAGCTGACATTTCCTGGGGCAGCTCTAGCTCATATGCTACCTTGCCCACTCTTCTGCTGATAAGGTATGGTCCCACATATCTGGGACTTAGCTTGCCCTTCTTCCCAAAACGCATTACTCCCTTCATGGGAGCTACTCTGAGGAACACTGAATCCCCAACTGAAAACTCTAAAGGTCTGCGCCGTGTATCAGCATAGCTTTTCTGGCGGCTCTGAGCTGTCTCTATCCTCTGGCAGATCTGCTGTATAGCTGCTGTGGTATCTGCCACTAGATCTGTCTGAAGTTCTAGTTCTTTCTGTTCACCACTCTCATACCAGCAGATTGGAGATCTACACCTCCGCCCATAGAGAGCCTCATAAGGTGTCATACCGATGGTGGCCTGATAGCTGTTGTTGTATGCAAATTTTGCTAGACTCAGATATTTGCACCAACTTCCTTTGAAATCTAGGGCACATGCTCGGAGAATATCTTCGAGTACCTGATTTACTTGCACTGTCTGTCCATCTGTCTGAGGGTGGAAAGCTGTGCTGAACTTTAACTTCGTACCCAAAGCTGACTGTACACACTCCCAGAAGTGTGATGTGAATCTACTGTCTCTGTCTGAGATGATGGTTCGTGGGACTCCATGTAATCTAACGATCTCCTTGATATACAATTGAGCTAACTGTTCCATGGAGTAGGATATCCTGATAGCTAAGAAGTGGGCTGATTTAGTCAATCTGTCGACTATTACCCAGATGGTATCAAAACCATTCGTGGTTCTGGGTAATCCCACGATGAAATCCATAGAAATGTCTTCCAACTTCCATTCTGGTATCTGTATGGGCTGCAAAACTCTCCCTAGTCTCTGATGTTCTGCCTTAACCCTCTGACAGGTTAGACAGGTGCTGACATATCGAGCGATGTCTCTCTTCATCCCAGACCACCAAAAACGTTTCTTCAAGTCCTGATACATTTTGGTGGAGCCAGGATGCATCGCATAAGGAGTCTTGTGAGCCTCGTCTAGGATTTTCCTCTGTAGTTCCTCCTGATCTGGAACGCATAATCTGTCACCAAAATATAATACCCCGCTATCTGATATTCTGAACTCTCCACCTTCTTATTCTGCTAAACCTTGCTTGATTCTCTGAATTTCAGGATCCTGCTCCTGAGCTGTCTGATGTCACCGAGCAAGGTAGACTCTAATGTCATAGTAGAGAGCTGCCCGACTATGAGCTCGAGACCGAAATCTGAGATCTCCTTCTGTAGGGGCGGTGACATGGCTGCTAAAGATAATAGGGCAGCAATGGACTTTCTGCTAAGTGCATCTGCTACCCTATTTGCCTTTCCTGGGTGGTAGAGGATGTCTATATCGTAGTCCTTGACCAGCTCTAGTCATCTGCGCTGTCGCATATTCAGATCCTTCTGAGTGAAGAAGTATTTCAGACTCTGATGATCTGTATACACTCTGCACTGAGCTCCATACAAGTAATGTCTCCAAATCTTGAGAGCGAACGCCACTGACGCAAGCTCAAGGTCATGAGTGGGGTAATTCCTCTCATAATCCTTGAGTTGTCTGGAGGCGTAGGCGATTACCTTGCCATCTTGCATCAGCACTGCTCCTAGTCCCAACTTCGAGGCATCATTATATATATCGAAGCTATCTGCGTTTTCTGGTAGAGTCAGTATAGGTGCACTGGTCAATCTTCTTTTCAGCTCGCTGAAACTGTTCTCACAGTCCTCTGTTCTGGTAAGAGCTGTCGGTGGGGAGGCTATCCTGGAGAAATCCTCTACAAACTTTCTGTAATAACCTGCTAATCCCAGAAAGCTTCTGATCTCACTAGCGTTCTTGGGTCTTTTCCAGTTGCTCACAGCTTCTATCTTACTGGGGTCTACCATGATACCATCCTTTGAGATGATGTGACCCAGGAAGGACACCTGATCTAACCAAAATTCACATTTCGTGAACTTGGCATACAGCTGGTTCTGCTGAAGGGTCTGCAATACTGTTTTCAGGTGCTCTGCGTGTTCTTCCTGAGTTCCTGAATAGATAAGAATGTCATCGATGAATACGATAACAAATTTATCTAAGTATTCTCTGAATACCCTGTTCATGAGGTCCATGAAAGTAGCTGGAGCATTTGTCACGCCAAAGGGCATGACTACGAACTCGTAATGTCCGTATCTAGTCCTAAATGCTGTCATGGGTATATCCCCTTCCTTGACTTTCACTTGATGATAACCTGATCTGAGGTCTATCTTAGAGAACACTGCTGCTCCCTTTAGCTGGTCGAACAGGTCATCAATTCTGGGAAGAGGATACCTGTTCTTGATTGTGACTTGGTTCAGTGCCCAGTAATCTATACACAAGCGCATGCTCCCGTCCTTCTTCTTTACGAACAATACAGGTGCTCCCCATGATGAGTGACTAGGGCGTATGAAGCCTTTGTCAAGCAGCTCCTGTAGTTGCTCATGAAGTTCTTTTAGTTCTGCTGGAGTCATGCGGTAAGGTGCTTTGGAGATAGGATTTGTACCGGGGATGAGCTCTATCTCAAATTCGATCTCCCTGTCTGGTGCTAGGCCTGGTAACTCTTCAGGGAAGACTGCTGGGTAGTCACATACGACTCGGACCTCTGCTAGCTGTTGGTCCTTGTCCTGACTGGTACTGACTACGTGTGCTAAGAACCCCGTACATCCTGAATCCATCAACCTCTGTGCCTTCATAGCTGAGAGAAACTTCTTGGCCTTTCTCCTGGGTTCTCCGACGAATTCGAACTGTGCTTCCGCTTCAGGTTGGAATATGACTTTCTGTTTACGGCACTCGATGGAGGCACCGTATTTGACCAAGAAGTCCATCCTGAAGATAACGTCGTAGTCGGTCATATTAATCACTATCAGATCGCAAAAGAGCTCTCTGTCTGCTATAGTGACCGGCACTGCTCTGAGCCAATGCGTAGACGCCATGATTTCTCCTGAGGGTAACGTCGTAAGGAACTGGATACTGAGTACTTCTGGAGGTACTGCTAACTTCTCAGCAAATGCCCTGGATATATATGAATGGGTTGCCCAGTATCGAATAAGACAGTTGTACTTTGCTGTAAAATACTAATCTGACCTGTAACAACTGTCGAGGCATTCGCTGCGTCCTCTCTGGTGAGTGAGTAGATCCTCGCATTGGTCGTAGCTGGAGGGGCTTCTAATCTGCCCTGGCTGATATGTGGACCATCTAAAGCGGCATGCATCTGATGTAACTGAGCTGACTGGCTTCCATACTGAATCGGCTGTGGCTGAAGAAGACTGATCTTGTTTGGACACTGCTTGGTCATATGCCCTTCCTGTCCGCATTCAAAGCATCCTCGTGTGCCCTTACGACAAACTCCAGGGTGGAATTTCCCACAAGTGGGCTGCTTGCTGGTTGGCCCTCCTTTTGGGTAACTCCCTGGTTTGCGCTTGTTGCTGGAGTTCCCTTTCCAGTTAGAGTCATGGGAGCTGTGGCCCTGCTGTTTCTGAGTGTCTGAGCCTCCTTGGCCCTTAGCTTCTGAGAGGACTTGCTTCTGCTGCTTGATGTTATTCTGGTAATGCTCAGTGATTAGAGCACTGCTCACTAGCTCTTCGGTGGTTTGTGGCCTATGAACGCCACCAGCCATGTTCACTGCTATTTCCGGCCTCAGCATCTTGAGCATCAACCGGACTCGTTCTTTCTCTGTGCTGACTAATTCAGGGCATAGACGAGCCAATCTATTGAATTTCTTCACGGCTTCCTCCACTGAAAGGTTGCCCTGACGAAACTCAGTGAACTCGTCGTAGTGGCGGTTGGTGACCCGTATGTGAAAGAACTCCTCAAAGAATTCCTTCTCGAAGTCAGCCCATGTCATCTGGTTTACTGGGCGCTTCGCTCTAATTCTCTCCCACCACATGCGTGCATCTCCTGTCAAGCACTTCACCTTTTCATACTCTGGCCAGTCCAGAAGCTCCATCGTACTTTCCAGGGTTTTGAACCAGGCTTGAGCATCCCATGGTTCGCTGGTGCCTGAGAAATTCTCTGGCTTGACTCTCTGCCACTGGATCAGATAGGCTTCCCTCTGTGTTCCTGCTGCTGGAGCCACTGGTGCTGTAGGCTGGACTGGAGGAACCTCTAAGACTACTGGCGTTGCTAAGTTTGGTTCCGGGGTGACAGTGGGAGTGTTCTGCTGACTAGCCTTTAAGGTGGCTATTTCCTGTTGCTGTTCTGCTAGCTGCTGCTGTAACTGAGCCACTAGTGCTGTAAGGTCTGGGAGAGACACTGAACTGCCTGCCTCATGCTGGGGCTCAGTGGCTGGTGCCCTTCTAGCTGGGCGTCCTCGTGCCATTTCTAAAGACATAGAGGACATACATAACTAATACAATCATGTTTATGTAACTACAATCACTAACATGTTAAGTACTATCATCAATCAATATGCTACAGTATCTATAAACATGAAAGAAAGGACACAATAAAGTGAGAGACGTTTCTTACTTGGAAGCTGCAGGTTCAATGCTGATGTGTGTGTAGGAAGTATGGAAGTTGTTCTGATACCACTCTGTAACGCCCCGCCTCCTACTAACTAGGCTGTGAGGCTGAGCATCACATTATGCTGAGCTAACTGTGCGGAAAACTGATCTAATTTAAATTTTAGTTGCTAACTGATAACTATTCTTGGTTCTACATGTGCTGAAGGGTATAATCTAAAGGATACAAGGTGTATCCTACATTCCCTATGGACTAGAAGTTGATCTGCTAAGTTTCTTGGTCGAAACTGAACTTCCCAATCGATCCAGACTGAACTGGGTCGATTGCTCTCTGTTGGATCGATCCATGGATCGATCCAGACTGCTACTGTGCTCGGGTGATAATCTGGACCGATCGGCTGATCGATCCAGGCTCACCGATCGATCCAGTGATCGATCCAGCGTGCTTTTGTGCACGGGACTATATTTGGATCGATCGGCTGATCAATCCCACATAAGTCAATCGATCCAATGATCGATCAAAAACTTTCTGTTCGCGAGGAATAGCTTGGATCGATCGACCGATCGATCCAGAGGCCTTCTGTTCGCGACCGAATGTGTCTGGATCAATCGGCTGATCGATCCAGAAGCCTTCTGTTCGCGGAATCAGCCCCCAATCGATCCATGGATCGATCGAGGACCCCCGATCGATCCATGGATCGATCGGAGTTTCTGATTTTGCACTGAAACTCTGATTTCAGCACTAGTTCGTGCCAAAATCTCACACAACAATTATTCTATGCATGGAAAACATTCTAATATCTACTAACTAGCATTCTAACATGCCATAGTGCAAGGTTCATTAATTCATAGCATTTATACTACTAGAAATGCATAAAAGTGTCTTAAGAAAAAGGAACTAAGTTCTTAATTTGCTAAACTCCCTAAGGATCTTCATTCCAGGTCCCTGCCACACACACCATCTCTGCATTGACCCCTAGTTTCCTCTAGTCCATCTTCCCTTTACCTTTATCTGCAGTATAAGGAAAAGAAAGTATCTATAAGCTTTCGCTTAGTAAGAAACCATCTACCTCACAAAACAGTGCATACGATGCATTTATGCTTTTAAAACATGCCCTTTGAAATATGTACTGATTAAACTAAAACATGGCATGCTATCAAACAGTACATGGAAATCAAGAGCTAAACATGGCATACTATCATCTATAGCATATGTAACCAAAAGCTGAGCATAGTGTTATCATACATAATCATAAAAGAATTAAGCTGAACTGAAGCATAAACTGAGCTAATTCTAGCAAATGTTTAAGCTATACTGATCTCACCTAACTGTTTTGTGAGAGTTTAAAACTACATACATAATAGATGAAAATACATATACATGCTGCTGTTTGGGCCCGGTAACTGTACGTGCTATGCGCGCGTCCCTAACTAGACCCGGGTTTACAAGTCCCGAATTTAGTAGGGTTTACTAGGTTATCTAAACCTAGGAACCGACTATGGGAGCCCAACCCAATGGATATCTAATCCTGTACAGAGCCACTGAAAAGTAAAATACTGAATATAACTAATTATTGTTTGCCTTGCTCTTTCTAGGTTATCTGAACCTAGAGATAGGTTATCTGAACCTAGAGGCGACTATGGGAGCCCACCCATTGGACATCTAGTCCTGTAAAAGCTGAAGCAAAGCTAAATAATCTGTAAAAATGCTTCTATTGCATTTATCTAAGCTACTAAAATGCCTAAGTTGCATTTTACTGCGATAAACAATTTAATCGAACACTTGGTGTGTGCTAATTCACATCCCTTGTGTCGAAAGTCTATGTACTGCTAAACTAAAACATAAAATCCACACCGAAGCTACTTATACTGTAGGTGAGGGGTTTCTTACCTCGTACGCTAGTTTCCTTACGGTTCTAGTCGCTAGGTTTCCGGAGAAGACGATCCTTTCGATAGTCTTCTTGCGCCAACACGTTCCTCTCGCGGAGGGGAGCGTCCTTGTGTCGGAGCCGCTGCCGGAAGATGTCCCTGGGGCCCTAGGCTTGGTGCGCCGAGAGAGAAAGAGGAGGGAGAAGGGGCGTCGACGGTGAGGGTTGGAGAGGAGGAGAAGTTGCCGAACCAAACAAAATAAATCAAACCCCACTTAACTTTTCTATTTATATTAAGTGGAACTTTCGGCCCAACTCTAACTTAAATAAAATTGTCTCCCTTTCCTTCAACACGGCCCTGCTGGGTTCAACTGGTTACTAGAATTATCCGTAAACCATAGGTCTCGGGTTCAATTCCCGCTTAGGCCGTTTTCGTTTTCTATTTGTTTTTGCTACTTCCGCTACTCTAAATATTCCATAAAAATATTCTAAAATTTCAGAAAAATCATAGAATATTTCTAAAAATAGTTTTGAGAATTTTCGAGCGTTACACTGCTCGACCTCAGCTCAGACTCAGACAACCCAGCTTAGCCTTAACTAGCTTAACTTAGCCTCGGACAGTTCTGCTCAACCTCAGCTCAACTCGAACTAGGATAGCTCGGCCTAGCCTTGGACTAGCTCAGCTCGATCAAGTCTTCCAAGCAACCCATCTTTCCAAGCAATTCTTTTTTCCTGTTTAGCAGTATGAGAATATCATCTTAGATAGTATATTTCAATACAACTACTCTCACTGTAATCTCCGTAAACAATCTTCGTTGTGGAAGAGTTCAATTTTGTCATCCTACCAACACTTCATGCCATTGACTATACCTTGTCCCAAGAAGTCGAGCCGTCAAATGCACCAAGCTCCTTGAGCTTGCTTTATACTCACAATCCTCCAAGCACCTATAAGCTCTACTTCATCTAGGCTATCAATCCTTTAGGCGCATGATCTCCACAATCAAACCAACAACCACTCAATTATCCATGCCCTAGAGTTCCTCTCTAAAGCTCCAACACTCATTCCAGGACTCGAATCCATTACATCAAATCAACAAGATCCACAAGCTACATATGTAGTATTTCATGTCCGTACACAATCATATTATCAATATACTAAAAAATATATAGTCAAACTTCACACAAAAGTATTGTTTCCCAATAAGGCAAGCAGACGCTCTCCTGTAATAAGGCAACTTGAGGGTATATCGTTGAATGAAATACCATCTGATATGGTACTGAAGATGAAGAACAAGACTTGCCTTTGTCCGATACGCACCCAAAATGATATGTATTTCCACAGGAAGGGCATTCCATAATACTCCGCCAAATCCAATATGATATGTATTTCCACAGGAAGGGCATTCCCAAATACTCTGCCACGATTTGTTGCGTCCGGAGCTTCAACATGAAGTTTTTGACACCAAAGATAAAGGTGGAGAGTTATGGATGGTATCTTCTGAGAATTGGAAAAGTAGGAAGACCAAGCTCATGATTGAAGCCCTTAATGGTACTCATAAATGAGACCACCTACTAATTAGTATAGTACATCGTGCACCTAAAATCTCTTTATGTGATAATCACTATTCCAAAAATTAATAACAGTCCGTGATTTACCTTCTTCATGTTGATCCTAAGACGGATTAACAGAGACGATGGGATGAACGTATTCACACTTTTACCACCATGGTGCACCTAAAATCTACCTCCCTCTCTCTATTCAAATAATATTCTCCAACAAAATCATCTACGTGCCCCTAAAAAGTGCTTGTCACCTGAAAATGATCATGAATCCCTTGGAATTGTTTATGGAGGTGACAATGATCATGAATCCCTTGGAATTGTTTATGGTCAAATTCCCAGAATGGAGGGATAACTAGAAGAGTTTACAACACATTATCATTCACTTCGCCAAAATAGCAGAGCTTGATTGCCTACTCACCAGCGATCTTCTTCCTTGTCAAATATTTCCAAGCCCACAGGAGTTCCTAATCATTGAAGAAAAGAAGAGGAAGAGAGTTTAGCTAGGAGTGTATTAAAGAAAACATTTCCACTTTATCAATCATACCATATGGTCATGCGGATATTTCCATCGACGGAAGAAGAAAGCAGTTATACCAATGCTAATTCAATAATCACAATTTCTGTTATCTAGATCTCTTGCTGAATGTCATATCGGTGAACTCGTACTGTTGAACTGATACTGAAAGATAGAAATATCATACAATATAATCATTCAGCTGTGACTCCAACTCAATGAATGAATGGTAGTTTGTGCTGGATAGTCAAATATTCCATTAATGAGATGCTAATAACACTTTACAAATCATTAATTTTTTTCAAAACATTCTACCCTTTGATGCTCGAGTAGCATTACACTCAGGATCCCTGCTGTAGAAATCCTTCAGGTAGAAGCAGCAGATGCTGAAGATGGTTTTTCCCGAGGGGGTACTCTTAGCAAAGTCTTCATCGAGTCATATGCAGTGAAACCTATTGCCACAGAAGGAACGACCTGCAAGTACCAAAATTGTTTCCACTCAGAAACATCTCCATATGATGTGACGCGCAAGCTAACAATTGGATTGCTATTTACCCTATGTTCCTCTAGAAAGGAATTTGTTCTTACTACATGGATTGGCAGTCTTAAATGGTACTAAGTGGCTTTGAAAATCATAATGCAACATGAAAGTGGTTGTCCCTCCATCTTCCAGATATATGTATTACATATCATCCTTTGATAAGGTCCATTGCAAACAAACTGAAAATGAAAGGGTGAATGGGATCTCTCCAGCAACACTCCCTAAGTTTTCTGGTTGCTTTTATGTCACTGCTTGATAGTAACTGATTAATGTACAACAAATTGAAAACGAAAGATTTAAATGGGGATCTCTTCAGCAGCACTCCCTTAAGTTTTCTAGTTGCTTTTAACAGATGCTGTTTGGTTGTAACTGATAAATATACGTGTGTTTCATTACCTTGATGTAGTTAAGGCTTAGTCCAGCAAAAAGTTGTCTCCATCCTTGAGTCTGGAGAATGTAAGAAAACCCTTGCAATGTGCCATTGATGCATGGACCACCTAAATGATTTAGTTGTTGAGTTTGGACCTTGAAACATAAAAAATACTGATCAGAGACCCCAACCTTCATATTATTATAATAACAATAAGCATATGATACCAAGAAACAGCAAATCGAGCAAAAGAATATACAAGGCAAACAGGTGAGATATAATGCCTGCATTTGTCTCCTAATGACATCAAGCGGATAGGTGAGAGTCTGTCCAAATAAACCAGCTAAAGCCCCGCATGACAGGCGTAGAACCACAGACTTCTCATACTGTTCAGGAACACGACTCTTTAGATCTTCATAAATGTAAAACTTCAGACCAGCATAAGGAATGATACCAACAAGAGTAGGACCTGCAACATCAACAATAGAACATGAAAAATTAATACCCAATTTCACCTGAATTACTTCATTACCTTTAACAACAAGAACTGCTACAAAGTTTTGGTGCACCAATTTTAGAGATATTGACATTAAAAATAACAGTGGGTGTTTTGTTCAACTATGCAGTTATAGAATATGAAAGCATAATTTAGAGATCACTACATCAAAACAAACACTAGATGACATTTATCTACCAGATCTTTGTAAAATGTTGGTAAATTAGAGGCCGTGTCAAAAATCTTTCCATGCAACCTCCATGCATCCCAATTCACTGCCAAATCATCCATTGTCGCCGAATCAGTCCCACGCAACATCTCTCCACTCCAGAGATTGTGGTTTGCCATCTTTTGTCATTGTGTTCTCCATAACACTAGCTCCACAAATCAGTGCATTCATCATCTCCTCCCTATTTGCCCAAGAATTCATTATCTTTTTCTTCATACTCAGGCTGCTGGACAACAAAAGCCAAATTTCTGAATAGTCATGAGCAGCAGCACGATGGTTAGGTGCTACATGTTCAAGTCCTTCAAAGGCAAGCTTCATGCATGCCAGGACCAGGATTAATAATGTGGATCTTGTTGCTTGCCAACACTGAGCATTGATGTCTCATTGTCGAAGTACCCACTATTAACATGGTGGATGCGACAAGCGCACAGACTCATTGTGCTCATTGCCATGAGTCAAAAACATTGCAGGATTTGATTCCTCCATGAAATAGAGTTAGGAGCTAAAGCTCCCTCTGATAGTCTCGTTTGAAATTTTTAGCTTCCACTGGGCTCTCTTATGATTAACAACAAATAAAGGACTACTATTTTTAACAAGAAGGCATTCTATTTTTTCTCCTCTTTGAGTCCTTTCTTTTCTGTATATCCCCTCACTCGAGGCATATTAATTTAAATTTCCCTTTACCTAAAATCCCATTATTAGCTCACTATTTATCAAACCATATAGTTGGGTTTGTTTTGATATTTTTATAACCTTTCTTATTGCTTGACTTGAAGATTTACATGGTTTGCTAGAGCATCTGGTGAGGATAGATCTTTCTCCAGCAATGTTAAGACACTCCATCCTCCCTATGCATCTGCTAAGATAGTTTATATTTCAAGTCTCAACTAATAAAGGTAATGCAAACTGGGTAAGAAAGGTTAAACAAGTTTATGAGAAATAAGGCGACTGAGAGTCAATATTGACTCTGTTTGACCATAATAACATCCATTTTCAGTTATGCTAAGAGTGAATTTAATACCTAGAAGGAAAATCTAGATCTTGTTGGTCAGCTTTGTGAGAAAGGTTAAACAAGTTTATGGAAAAAAAGGTAAGACTGAGAGTCAAATATTGACTCTGCAAGACTAAGAGTGAAATTAACACCTAGAAAATCTAAATCTTGTTTGGTCATCTAAATCTTGTTTTGAAGGGGAGCCTTGGCGCAACGGTAAAGTTGTTGTCATGTGACCAAAAGGTCACAGGTTTGAATCCTGGAAACAGCCTCTTGCAAAAAGCAGGGTAAGGCCGCGTACGATCCTTCCCCGGACACCGCATGGCGTGAGCTTCGTGCACTGGGCTGGCTGCCCTTTATTTTATTTTATTTTTTTTACAGTTAACAACACCAGCAATTTTAGATGTTCCATAACAATGATTAGGGCAATTTTTACTTGCCTATTTGGTCTTTAAATAGTTAGCATAGTTGGCTATCTAAGAGAATTTTTCAGATCATCTTTACTCTACCAATTTCTATCTCACTAACGCCAAAATAGAAACTATGTACAAAGACTTTTTAAGCCTCTGGGATTTTTACTAGGTTTTCTGCTAAATCCATTGGAATTTAAAAATTACGGTAACTTTGAATTCTACAAAATGCATGCACTCATCTGATGTGTTACCTCTCTGCATCAAGTTGTATGTACCTTTTGTGTGTTGCTCTTACACTGAAGTTGAAGTTAAGAGCAGTTACAACTATAGTAGATCAACAGATTGGTGATATTTAGGGGTGGGGAAAAACCTGATACAGCAGATATTTCATGTGAACTGATCTGACCCGACCAAAAATACAGATTATTATGTTTTCATTTTGGATGATGGGTACAAATAAAAAATTTACTACATTTGGATCTTGGATCCGATATGAATATCTAATTCAACATACCAATTAACACTATAGAACTTATAATTTACTCAAAATATAATCACACATATAGTAAATCATCCAATGAAGGGGAGTCTTGGCATAACGGTAAAGTTGTTGCTATGTTCGAGTCGCAAAAACAGCTTCTTGCAATGAACGATAAGGCTACATATAATAGACCGAATGTGGTCCGACCCTAGCCGAGACCCCGCATTGGTAGGAGTTTCGTTCACCAGATTGCTCTTTTTATAGTAAATCATCCAATGACCATTCTTACCACTAGTTAATAGGAATAATTTATTCCATCAATTTGTATATATCATTAAACTGTAGTAACATTAATAGTGATAAAAGAGTAGTGCCATTACAAAATTTAAAATCTTATGGATCTAGTGATGAGATAATTATTTATATTTAACCTGAAAATTGGAATTTATTTTTTTGTTGCATTAAGCAGATTTTTTGTATTGATATTAGTAAATGCTTTGATGATGGTTTAAAAGCTAATAACCAACCCAATCCGATCAAATCTCCCACTCTGGTTTCAGATATGATTTCAGATCAATCTTTTATCCCAAACACAGGCAGGTTCAAATTTTGGTCAAGGACCAAACCCAACCCACGTTTACCCCTAATCCAATTACAACAACTTACCATGACATTCACCCCTAATCTTATTAGAACAATTTATCAGAAACCATACAGATCTAGCAAAATTGCCATCCCTCAAATTCCATAAACATCTTATTCTTCTTTTCTTTCTGAATAAGTTGCAGAAGCTTAAAGCTCAACTCCTCAATACTTCTTGCAAATATTTGCTAAAACCAACTCAACTGACAATTTCTTTTGTATTAGAAAATTGGAAAAAAAAAAAAACCATCTCAAACACTATTTTTTAGATGCAATTATCTTCAATGAGCCACTGCCTAATTTGTGTTTCTCACAATCACAATTCTGTGGTAATTTATATAACTGAGAAACATCTTGTTTGGTTTTAGTTATGGCATATGCTTTCTCCGTTTGAATTATTGCAATAAAACTGAGTTCTTAAAAGTACTAGTCAATCTATTGTTTCTCCTCTTTTAGAATTGTATTTGAATAAGACTAAGATTATTTACCAGGAAGGCATATTCCATCAAATTACCTTTATGATGGTTCAGATGCTCAAGAAGATTTCATTGAGTTGAATTCTTACTTTTTTTACACAATTACGTGCCACTTTTTTTTCTTGTAAGTTCAAATACTGCAACATGTTCTATGAATAAACACTGGGAATTCATTTTGACGCATTTTCTGATTCCTCAAGATTAATTATATTACATATATTTTGTAGAATAAACACTTTTCCATGAATCACCATAAGCCAATTATAAATCCCAGGGTCTTAAAATGGAACAATGTTTAAGTGTCAAAACATGTGCTGGCTTTGTTTGTATAAAGACCATGCCACTCTTTCTAACATTAGTAAAATTTGTTGAGCTCAATATGTTGCCATAAGCATCTGTATGCCAGAACCATCACTGTTTTGTCATTAAAAAACAATGCATATGTGGCAGAATCTGAGTTGGTAGAATGTGTAGATACTATTTTTAGCATTAGGAAAAATTCTTTGGTGCTTCTTTTAACAAGGCTCATCCAACGGTTTATTAGTGTTGGCAATTGTGTTAACCAACACATAAAGCATTGTCAATGAGGGAAAATGTATCGGCAATTGAACTTTTTGTTGTAGAAGTAGGATAGGTGTCTTAGACAGTCTCAACTTCTTCAAAGGATGGCTGAATATTCAGAGTAAAGGACCAATCTAGTCAATTAGAAAACCATAGAATAGCAAAAGGTATATAACTAATAAAATTATTTAAACTAAAGCAGGCTGACAACTTAAAGGATTATACAAGGCCCGAACATACCTACTCCTCGAAATAGAGAACGCATCCCACCTTCCATGTAGACCTTCTTAAACACATCCACAATACCAGTATAAGAAGTCTTTGGATTAAACATTCTTGCTTCGTTTCCAAGTTTCCCTGGGTTGTTTACCTGGAAGAATAATTAAAATGAAAACATTTGTCCTTACAAAGCATAGAGTTTATAAACAAAACCATCCATGTAAAAGGTAACCACCAAGCAATCCTAAAAATTAACAACAAAGTAGAAAAGTTGGCATTGCTTCTTGGAGATTAGCATGAACAACCAAATGCACTAAGAAAATAATGATAACATAAAAAATGCAGGTTTTGACATGAAGAAAGGCAATGCACCCATACAATATTCTGAGTGACCTTATTTATACAACCAAACTGGAGATGAGCCAAGAATTTGGTTGCCTCAGTGAAATACTCTGGAACAAAAACCTTAGTGGTTGTGAAGAAAAGCAAAATCAGGGGTCATAAAATAAGATGAAGAGAGTGAAAGGTCAGTATCCTGAAAGAAAAAGCTTTACTTAAACATTGTACATACCTGATAAGCAAGCTTTGTACGAGCTAAATCTAAAGGGTAGGTACATAAAACAGCAGTACCACCAGAAGCAGAACCAGCCAAAAGATCCACAAATGGTCCTGAAACCAATGAAGAGTAGTTGTTCAATATCCAGCAGCGATACTGCTCGTATGTCATGTAGTGCAGTGCTGCATAAGGAATGATCCGGAGAACACTAGCACCATTGCCCCTACAAGACAATAAGTACAACTGTCAAGCAGAATGTTCATGTGAAGTTTGCTCGAATGTAGTTTGCTAGTTCAGATGTTTATACTTGTAAAATCCCAGAAAACCCTCATGTTGTTTCAACTGCCTCAAAGATTCTAGAATCCCCAGAGATTTAAACCCTTCAGTTCTGGTCTGTGAAAGCAGTACAGCAAAATGGCTTGAGATAGATTTGGTTGTAATCAGCTAATGCAGGTTTACAAGAATTACAATTTATTAAATTTCAACCTTACATGATGGAAGGATTAGAAAACAGAGAAATAGCAAAGAAAGTAAGCTTTAAATGATTAAACTGAAAATAAAACCCATTGAATATTAATTAACATACATCAGATCGTTATCTGATTTTTATGATAACAAATAATCAAAAAGAAACCTCAACGCTGACATTTCAAAATTACACGTCACCTTGCAGAATTTTTCAACTAATAGTATCACATACATATTTTTTACTCCTGAACTAAAATTTTCAATCTTTTTACGTTGCCATAACTAGCTACTGCAAAGTCTTAAGATAAAGTGGAATGACAACTAGATATGAGAAACCCACCGGATCTTTACTCTTGGACTCGAATCCTTGATGACTTTTTATTTGGTTTTCTGAATGTTGGAAGAATACGGATATTAACTTACACATGAAAGAATTGTATTAAAAAGGAGCATGTGAAATAGCATCAAAAGTACAATAGAAGAAACTACACCGACATACTCTCCGATTCAATCAAATACGTATGAAAATAAAGGGAGAAAGTTCACTGATTTTTTTTTTTTTTTTTGGAATAGTATGAATCAAGAGAAAACCTGGAATGTAATTATGAACTAGAAAACCCACATTAACCATGCAAACAAAGGGACTAACGGACCTAACCTGCATCAGTATTTTGAGCCGTTCAAGCGGTGCCACCGCTGTCTTGGCGAAAGCCCCAGCAGCCCCTCCGGCGATTAACTCCTTAACATATACCGGCAACTCGTCCACCACAGAGAACTCAACTTCCGCCGCCGCTGTGGCGGAGCTGATCGTCGACTCTTGGGATGTATCCATCTCTCCGATCCAAACCAATCAAAAAAATATCTAGTAGTAATATCCAAAATAGGTCGAATATCTAGTTACCCCGCCTGCAATTTCGCGAACTCCTTATCCCATCGATCTCTGGGGAGGCAGAAGAAGAAATCTTTCCGATGGAAAGGGAGGCAGAATAAAGCGCGAACGATGAGAAACTGATAAGGTTCCTTCGCATCCGAATCGATCAAGGCGAGGAGAAGATTCATAAACACAGAAGGAGATTTGGGAATCGAAACGCAAAAGTACTTTGGGCAATCCAGCAATCGATCAACCCATGGATCATGCTCAATCTCTCCGATTCACATCGAACAACAGGAAGAAGGGATCGGAAGCGAAGTGAAGGACACGGAATTGGGAGCGGCTTCTCCTTCCCTTCGCTTTGAATCGCGTCTGGCACCTTCTTACCGAATCAAGTCACGGGACGCGAATCAGTAAGGAGTAGGGACTAGGGATGAGCCAGGTGGCTTGGTGGCGGCAGATTTGATGTCACCCGCGATCACATATATGCCGTCCATTACGATCCTGACGGTGGAATTACGAGTCTTACACGGCATCGCCTTCGCCCGCTGGCCGATTTGCTTTGTTTAGGGTTTTTAGATTATTTATCGGCAACATTCAAAAACACCCCAAGAGTTTCTTGTTTTCTTTAAATGGCAATTGATTTGAGTTTGGCTATCCGGAACTATGCGTTTCCATCATATTGCTTTATTCTCCACTTGTATGTAAAAATTGGCCGGCGAATAATTCTTAGACTAGATTGTGGTAAACGCAAGCCACGTTATTCATGCTTGGATTTCTTTAAAAAAAATCAGATAAAGAAATTATTATATAATGTATAAAATTTTGGAAATAGATAAATAATTTCTAAAATATTTCTTGTTTCTTTAAATTTTGAAAATAAAATTTAATCTTTAAATGATCTCAATGAAGTCGAAAGGTAATTTCTCAAAAAAAAAAACACAAAAAGGAGCTTCATAAGAACCCATCAAGTTAATTTAAAATTTCTAAATAGTTTTGCAAAATTATCCTTGGAATTTATAGGTTGATCCTGTCCAAGTGTTGAGTCGATGAACGCTGGAATGTGGCGCTCCTGGTGATGACGTATAGACTTTCGACTGCTGGGAACCTCCGGCGAGAACCTACAAACACAAAATCGAGTCGGGAAGGGGTTCCTGGCGACGACCCTCCGACGCTCAAGTCAACTCCGGCGGGAAGAGATTAAGGCAGAATGACGAGAATGAAGACTGTAGCTACAGTGATCTAGAATGCATACCTTCGTCGAAGCCTGGGGGTCCTTATATAGGACTCCCGGGAGGATGCGTGCACGCGTCCCAAAGCGTGCACACTCCTCAAAGCATACCTGAAATGGCCGTGTAGAAAAGCATGCCTGGTACCATGCCGCAATCGTCTGGTCAAATCTCTGACGTGACAGTGGAAACTTCCACCGTACGATTCTCTGTCCGGTCCAGCCAGCAATCATGCTGTCTGTCGGTGACACACATCTCGAGAAGGGTATCCTCAGCTGCTCCCTTTGTCTCCCTCTGTGCCTTGTCCATTTTGGGCCGAGCAGGGGAGCCGCTCGGCACCATAGGGCTCGGGCCTGAAGGCATGCCAGACCGAGCGAAAATGCTTTCTTGGTTGAGTTGCAGTTCAGCCGAGCGGACAGGCCGCTCGGCTCGGTAATTTCTCTGTACTTGGCAACTTATGAGCGTCGGAAGCCCAACCCATGGTTGAGCTGTCTTCGCACCAATCCTGCGTGCAATTCTAGCCGAGTGGCCATGTGACTTCTCTTGGTGGGGCGGTCATGAGACCTCTCCTATCGGCCAAACCCGTATGTTGACCCCTCTGACCTTTACCTCCACGTATCGTTGACCCTTGTCCATGCGGGTCCTCCTATGCTTACCGCCAGATCACGTGTCTCCCCCTCAAGTCTAGTCGAAGGAGGCCTCAAGTCCGACTGACTGGACTATTAGCCTGGTGATCTGACAGCCGCTCTGCTGAAAATGCTTAACTGTTCGGGAACCCTGGAGGCGAACCTTGCCGCTCGATAGCACATTCCCTGGAACTTGAGAGTTTTGGGATCCAACGGCGGTCAATGCTAGCATCTTTAGGATTTCCCCGAGATTCGCGTAAATCCTCACCATTAAGGGCGAGCATGCGACCATGCATTAGTAATGGAGCCTATTAAATGTGCCCCTATGAGCGAGTGACGCGTGGCGCTGCTGCCAACACCACGTGATCAGGCTGTCAGGGTTGATGCGACCCCTGGCCTTTTGAATTCCACGGCAGGATCCGGTCTTCGGGCCCTGTGACCTGAATCCAACGGCTCGGAGTAATCGAGCCCAACCTTTATAATGCTCTAATAGCCTTCCTTCGCCGCTGCTTGCGTTTGTGTTTTCGGGCTCCTGCTCACGTTTGGTGCTCCGACGGCTTCGTTCTTCAGCATTCCGGCGACCCCTCGTCTCCTTCTTCGATCACCTTCTTCTCTGTAAGGCTTCTTTGCCCTTCGCCTTTCCGTTCTTTTGCGTTTTTCTTTGCACTCTCGCAGTGTTTGCCCCTTTTGGCACTGTTCCAGTCATCTTTCCTGTCGACCCTACTGTCTCTCCTTTGCTTCGCCCCTTGTCTCGGTAATGGCCAATTCCTCTCGCCAGTTCGACCCCACCCCGGCCTCTGGTATGCTACCATGGAGAGCTGGTTTGATGAAGGGGACGTGCTGAGCCTTGTCCGAATCTCCGAACTTCCTTCTGACCACGAACTAATATTAGCTACCCCATCCGATCGGCCACATGACCCGCCGATCGACACCATTTGTTTTTTCCGGGACCAGTTTGTAGCCGGTCTACGCTTTCCCCTACATCCATTCGTCCGTGAAGTGTGCAATTACTTCCGCCTCCCGCTCGGCCAGCTCGTCCCAAACTCCTTCAGGTTGTTGTGCGGAGTGGTTGTCCTATTTAGGCTACACGGCATCCCCTTAGTCCCCAAGATCTTCCATTATTTCTACTACCCCAAACAGTCTGAGTGGGGCACCTTCCTCTTCCAGTCGCGGATCGACCTTGTTTTCTTCAACAAAATGTCGACCTCGAACAAACACTGGAAAGAGTACTTCTTTTACTTGCGTCTTCCCGAGCTGCCATCTTTCCGAACTAAGTGGCAGACTGCCGTATCGCTTCCACCAGATCTCAGAAAATATAGGAGCCAGCCGGACTACCATCACGCAGCCAACATGTTGGTCGACCAAAAGTTCAACATCCACAAGCTGCTTTGTGAAGGCGTGTTGTACATGTTCGGGCTGAGTCCGATCCGCTCAAAGCTTCCGAGCAGCATGGGTAAGAGCATTCTTGATCCTTCTTTCCTTTTAATTTAACTAATTTGTTTTCATTTTCTGTAGCTGACATCATGATGCGCGCTCGCGCTACCGAGCGGATGAGGTTGAGGGCGGCCGAGATCGAAGCAGCGGCTGCTAAGGAGATGGCCGACCTTGGCATTGCGCCGGTCGGCTCCCACGAAGGTGAGAGCGGCGAAGCACCTTCTGCTGCTGGCGGATCGGCCGCTCGGATCTCTACAACCGAAGCTGTGGGCGATGCTACTTCGTCCGCTGGACTTCCTTCTGTTCAAGTCGAGGATGCAGAGTGCTCAGCCGAGGATGCTCCTTTGATAATCCGTAAACGGCGCCAGACGGAGATCCCGCTCGGTCGGCCACACCCGCGGAACAGGTGTCTGATCGAGCCGGCGTTCCTTCCGCAGGGGTTGACATGGCTCCGGCCTTGGTTGAAGCAATTTCCTCGGATCGGACTCCTTCACAGCTCGATCTACCGGCATATCCGATTGACGCGCAACTGGTCAGCTCTCTGCCCCCGGCCCGTCGACGTATTCATCGCTCTGATATTACCTCTGCTCCGCTCAGCCAGTCCTCCGGTCCTTCGGGTTCAGCTCAGTCTGCTCCGAGCTGGGAACCGCGACGGCTCAGCTTGAAGCCATGGTCAAGACACATGACCAGGAGATCAGCCTGGCGACTTTGAGGAAGGACAAGGTCATTGCTGATCTAGACACAAAAAAATATTGAGGCTCGGGCGCTGGAACAACGTGTTCAGGAATTAGCTGACATGCTGTCAGCTGAACGGAAAGGTCGATCGGTGGAGAAGACTGAACTCCAAGGAGAACTAAAGAATCTCCTAGACACCCTTGAAGCTTCTCGAGCTGCCCTCAAGGAGTACCAAGACGGCGAATCGGGCTGCTTTGCTGTGATGAGGCAGGCTTATATCCGCTCGGATGACTTTGCCCAGAAGGTGTGTAACCAGCTCGTTATCGCCTTCGAGGAAGTCATTAATTTGACAACTGCTTATCTAAAAGACAAGGGTCAACTTCCTGAAGCGACGTCTATCCCTCCCAAGGACCTAGCCGGGCTACTCGATGTCATCCCTGAGCTTATTTTTTATTACTTGGAGTGAGGAGTGCTTCTAAATTTTTGAAGTTTTATCTATACACTCGTCGATTGGCGAGTTAGTGTTACCCAGCTTTTGTCTGTGTACCCGCCATTTAGCGAATTAATATAACCTCTCAATTTTGTTATTTACTTTTTAAAACGCATTCTTCTCGAGCAGCACTTCATGGTTTTTTAGGCGGGATATTTATAGTTGTCGCGCCGACTTTAGAGTTTAATGTCGTCGCTCGACGATCTTCGGGCCGGGGGGTTTATAGTCGCCGGTCCGACTCTGGGATTTAACATCGCCGCTCGACGGTCTTCGAGCCGGGGGGTTTATAGTCGCTGGTCCGACTCTGGAATTTAACGTCGTCGCTCGACGGTCTTCGGATCAGGGGGTTTATAGTCGCCGATCCGACTCTGGGATTTAACGTCGCCGCTCGACGATTTGGGAAGACTAGCTGCTCAGCCGTGATTTTGCAAAAACCCTTCTGTTTTTACTTCCTGCGGTTGAAGGAGACAAAGGGTGATAAATATATGTCGTGTATTACATTGGCGTACCTTTTATCCAGCTCGGTACGGTTGGAGGTGGCTTGCACTCCAGGGTCGCTCTAGCTTCCATTCGTCTTCATCCTCTAGGTAATAGGCGCCTGAACGGAGCTTTTCTACAATATTGAACGGTCCAGCCCAAGGAGCTCCCAGCTTGGTCACATCGCCGACCGGCTTGACTTTCTTCCAAACGAGGTCGTCGACCAGAAAAGATCTGGGAATTACCCGTCTGTTGTAGTTTTGCTTCATCCTCTGCCAGTATGCCATCGACCCGACGACGGCCTTGGCTCGCGTCTCGTCCACTAGGTCCAGCTCCAAATACCTCCGCTCAGCATTGTTCTCGTCGTAGACTCTGATCCGATAGAATTCTACTTGACTTCTACTGGGACGATGACCTCTCCCCCATACACCAGGTGGAAGGGGGTCGCTCTTGTTCCTTCCTTGGGCATTGTTTGGAGTGCCCATAATACCCCGGGCAGCTCGTCTACCCAACTCCCACCTTCATGGTCGAGCCGAACCCGAAGAATTCGTAGGATCTCCTGATTGGTGACTTCAGCTTGCCCGTTACTCTGGGGATACTCTACGAAGGTGAAGGCTTGCTGGATGTCATACCCCTAGCACCATTCCCTGAGTTGCTGACCCGAGAACTGCCTCCCATTATCGGAGATGAGCCACCACGGAATGCCGAACCGATAGATGATATGCTGCCACATAAATTTTTTGACCATCTCTTCAGTTATTTTAGCTAGCGGCTCGGCTTCAATCCACTTAGAAAAATAGTCCACTGCTACTAGCAAGAACTTTCGTTGTCTGGTCGCCATTGAAAATGGTCCCGCAATGTCCAGGCCCCATTGATCGAACGGGCAAGATACTGTGGACGTCTTTAGCTCCTCCGCAGGGCGATGTGAGAAGTTATGCTATTTCTGGCAAGATAGGCACGTGGCGACAATCCGAGCGGCGTCTTCCTATAGAGTTGGCCAAAAATAACCGGCCAAAAGAATCTTCCTTGCTAACGAGCGGCCACCCAAATGCCCACCACACGAGCCTTGCTGCACTTCTTGTAGGATATAGTCCACGTCATCCGGACCGACGCACTTGAGCAGGGGCCTGGAAAATACTTTTTTGTAGAGTTGGTCGCCAATGAGGACGAACCGACCAGCTCTCCTCCTGAGCAGATGCGCTTCCTCCCGATCGGACGGTGTTGCTCCCGACTTTAGGAACTCCGCTATGACTATCCGCCAATCGTTTGGGAATGTGAGCCTCTCCATCCGGTCGATGTGGGCGACCAGAGACACCTGCTCGACTGGCTACTCGATGACGATCGGTGATATCGAGCTGGCTAGCTTAGCCAGCTCATCTGCAGCCTGATTCTCCACTCGAGGGATCTTCTGTATCAACACCTCTCGGAAACCGGCTTTCAGTTTTGCGAAGGCTTCCGCATAAAGCTTGAGCTTGACGTTGCTTATCTTAAATGCTCCCGAAAGTTGCTGAGCAGCCAACTGTGAATTTGAATGAATCAAAACATTGCTAGCTCCCACATGCCGAGCGGCCTGCAACCCTACTATTATCGCCTCATACTCTGCTTCATTGTTGGTTGCTCGATAATCCAGCCGTACAGACAGGTGCATCAATTCTCCGTGGGGGAAACCAGCAGCATGTCAACCCCACTTCCCTGCCGCGTGGGCGATCCATCTACGTACACCTTCCAGGTGGTTTCGGGCTCGGGATTTTGTACCTCCGTGACGAAGTCTACCAACGACTGCGCCTTGATAGCCGTCCGGGGCTGATACTATATGTCAAACTCACTGAGCTCCGTGGTCCATTTGATCAATCACCCGGACGCCTCGGGGTTCAGGAGAACTCGGCCTAAGGGACTATTTGTCATGACAATGATCGTATGCCCTAGGAAATAGGGTCGGAGCCTCCAAGCGGCGAGAACAAGTGTGAAGGCAAGTTCCTCAAGACCGGTGTAGCGAGACTCAACATCCTTTAGAATGTGGCTAAGGAAATACACTGGTTGTTCTTTGTCGTTCTGTCGGACTAGCGTCAAACCAACCGCGTGCTTGGTTGAAGACAAATAAATGCAGAGAGGCTCGCCGATAGATGGCTTAGCTAATATAGGTAATGAGTTTAGGTAGACCTTCAATTCTTCGAATGCTCGGTCACATTCCTCATCCCATTGGAATTTGGTTGCTCGGCGCAGGATCCTGAAGAAGGGCATGCTCTGATCGACTGTCCTGGAGATGAACCGGGATAGTGCTGTTATGCGACCCGTAAGGCGTTGGACTTCCTTCAAGTTTCTGGGCGGCGACATATCCTATAGCGCTTTGACCTTGCTAGGGTTGGCTTTAATGCCTCGCTCGGTGACTATGTAGCCTAGGAAACGACCACTTTTTGCTCCGAATAGACACTTTTGCGGGTTCAACTTGACCCCGTACGCCCGCAGTGTCCGAAAGGTTTCTTCTATATCTGCACAAAGGTCAGCCGCTCGGAGTGATTTAATGAGTATATCATCAACATATACCTCTAGGTTTCGCCCGATCTGCTTTCGGAACACCTTGTTCATGAGTCACTGGTACGTAACCCTTGCGTTTTTCAGTCCGAACGGCATTACGTTGTAGCAATAGGTGTCGTCCGCCGTAATGAAGCTCACTTTCTCTTGGTCTTCCCGGGCGAGCGGCACTTGGTGGTACCCCTGATAAGCATCCAGCATGCATATCAGCTCTCATCCAGCGGTCGAATCCACCATCTGGTCAATTCGGGGCAGAGGGTAGAAGTCCTTTGGGCATGCCTTGTTTAGATCATGGAAATCGATGCAAACCCGCCATTTGTTGTCAGGCTTGGAGACCAGTACCACATTCGCTCACCAACTCGGAAACTGTACCTCACGTATGTGGCCAGCCTCCAGGAGCTTCTCGACTTCTGCCCGTATGATGACGTTCTGCTCGGTACTATAGTCCCGCTTCCTCTGCTTGACAGAACGAGCATCCGGCCGGACGTGGAGCTCGTGCTGTGTGACGTTTGGCGAGATCCCTGGCAGCTTGTGCGTTGACCACGCGAAGACGTCGTGATTCTGCTAGAGACATCTGACCAACTCTTCCTTCCGTTCTTCTTCCAGATCGGACGCAATGAATGTGGTGGCCTCCGGTCGGCCTTCCCGAATCTGTACTTCCTCTTTTTCTCCATAAATCAAAGTAGGGGGCTTTTCAATTATACCGTTTACCTCAAGGCGCGGTGCATTCCGAGTGGACTTTGCTTCAGCTCGGACCATCTCCACATAGCATCGCCGGGCCGCCAGCTGATCTCCCCGGACTTCTCCCACTCGATCTTCCATGAGGAATTTGATTTTTTGGCAAAAGGTTGAGACGACCGTCCGGAACTCATTGAGGGTTGGTCGTCCCAATATCACATTGTAGGCGGAGGGGGCATCAACCACGATGAAGTTAGTGGTCCGCGTCCTCCGAAGTGACTCTTCTCCTAGCGAGATACCCAACCTGGTATGCCCAATCGGAAGAACTTCATTGCCAGTGAACCCATATAACGGGGTTGTCATGGCAATAGCTCGGCTCGGTCAATTTAAAGCTGCTCAAACGCCTTCTTGAAAATAATGTTGACCGAGCTGCCTGTATCAATAAATATGCGGTGAATAATGTAGTTAGCTATTACCGCTCGGATGATGAGGGCGTCATCGTGGGGGTACTTCAACTTCCTCAAGGTCCCTAGGACCAAAGCTGATCTCGGGTCCGGATGCACGTTCTTGACTGCAGTCAACCGCGTGGATCCTGAGTTGCCGGGCGTGTGACTTTCTGGCCCGATTCGAGTCACCGCCCGTCGGTCCACCGGCGATGATGTTGATTTCGCCCCGTGCTACGTTGCTTCTATTTTCCTCCTCCCGAGCGGATGGTCTCGCTCACTCCTGTGAGGCTCGAGGGTTAGCCCTTGGCTGGTGATGATGTTGTTGATGGTGATGCAGCTCGGGTGAACGCTTGACCATTTGTCGTTCAGTATTTTGATGATGAGGCCACCGGTCCAGTGAAGGTGATCGACGACGATAATTCCTTGGCTCAGGTTGGCTGACCGGGGGGAGACTCCGGTAGTCTCGAGTGTTGTGTGTGGCTGATTGATGGATTCTGCAAAACATGAGTGTCCATACCTTGCCTTTTTGCCTAGGTCGTTCGGTCGTAATGTGCTGAACAACGGGCGACCTAGAGTCTTGATGTGGCATTATCCCCTCGGCACGTGGTCCTCTTGGCAGTTGCTGGCTGGTGTGTGGTCTCCGCTCGGTTAGGACCAAAGGCTTGACTTGTGCTTCCTTCTTTCGGGCCGTCTGCGCTTCCTCCACGTTAATATACTCATTTGCCTTTTTCAGCATGTGGTCGTAGTCGCGGGGCGGCTTCCTGATGAGCGAGTGAAAGAAGTCCCCGTCAACTAAGCCTTGCGTGAAAGCATGCATCATTATCTCGGACGAGACCGCGGGGATGCCCATAGCTGTTTGGTTGAAGCGTTGGATGTAGGTTCGGAGAGTTTCTCTTGGCCCTTGCTTCATGGAGAAGAGGCTGACGCTGGTCTTCTGGTAATGTTGGCTGCTAGCAAAGTGATGAAGGAATGCCGCTCGGAAGTCTCTAAAGCTCTGAATGGATCCGTCCGGCAACCTCCGGAACCAGCGTTGTGCCGAACCGGACAGTGTAGTGAGGAAGACTCTACATTTGACTCCGTCGGTGTATTGATGGAAAGTAGCGGCATTATCGAACTTATCGAGGTGGTCATCCGGGTTGGTTGTACCGTTATACTCTCCGATCGATATGGGAGCATAATGATTTGGGAGAGGGTCTTGTAAGATCGCCCCGGAGAATTGGCGATTGACTCGCTCGGGGGATGACTCAGCCCGCGACGCCTTCTCCTTCCTAGCGTCCCGCACGGGCGCTTCATCGGATGATCCCTGGTTGGCTAGGGCCAGCTCCGACGGAGTCTGGAACAGTGCCCGATGAAATGAAATAGGGGTGGGCGGCGCATCTCTTGGTGTGCCGGTCTGCCCCTTGTTCTGTGCCCAAGTAGAGTACTGCTCCGGTCGGTCCTCCATCGCCGCTCGGCCACCTGAAACCGAGATGGCCTGCTGCGCTATCCGCTCGGCTTGGGTCTTCTGTTATTTGTCGACCATCTTCGTACCTCGCGCTTGGATGAGTGCGTCGAGTTCCTCGGGAGAGAGCGTCACCATGAGTTGGCGTCCAGCTTCTTCCATCTTCTCGGATCAGATTCCGGTGCGTTCCCACATACGACGCCAATTTGATCCTGTCCGAGTGCTGAGTCGATAAACGCTGGGGACGTGGCGCTCCCGGTGATGACGTATAGAACTTCGACTGCTGGGAACCTCCGGCGAGAACCTACAAGCACAAAACCGAGTAGGAAAGGGGTTCCCGGCG
Source organism: Zingiber officinale (assembly GCF_018446385.1). Taxonomy (NCBI): domain Eukaryota; kingdom Viridiplantae; phylum Streptophyta; class Magnoliopsida; order Zingiberales; family Zingiberaceae; genus Zingiber; species Zingiber officinale. The sequence goes on from NC_056000.1 coordinate 108,703,854, forward strand.
ACGACCCTCCGACGCTCAAGTCAACTCCGGCGGGAAGAGATTGAGGTAGAATGATGAGAATGAAGACTGTAGCTACAGTGATCTAGAATGCATACCTCCGTCAAAGCTTGGAGGTCCTTATATAAGACTCCCGGGAGAATGCGTGCACGCGTCCCAAAGCATGCACGCTCTTCAAAGGATGACCGTTACTTAACTACTAACTCTACTTAACCGGTATGATTAAAAATCACATGGAAACCCTATCGAAAAATTTTGACAGAATCTCCCTTGTACCGGTGACCATATTCAACAATACATGCAATATATACTCAGCCACAAGCGGCTTGAACACATATCAATCAACCACGCAGTATAATAAATCCAAAATAAAGAAAATAATACCACAACTCATCACACCATATCACAATTCATCTACTATGTCCTAATCACATCAAAATATCATGTACTATCTCAAATACTTCTAACATAGCAAAAGACAATAGAAACTAAAAGAAAACTTCTTTCTTAGTCCCAAGGCTTTCATAGTCCTGGCATCACACATCCTTCGACCACCTCCTTGTCACCTTCGTTTCTATATCTTTTCCTTTCCTGTATCTGCAGTAAGAGGAAGTGCAATTTATAAGCAAAATTTGCTTAGTAAGCGCTATCTAACTCACAAAAACACGAATATGCATGTATACAGAAAAAAACTAGAAACTATATGCTCTAAAAGAAAATAAAGCATAAACATAACTACTCATGTCAAACTAATAGCAAAGAAAAGCTAAGGAAACTACTCATGTAATTCCAATAACTAATCATGCTATACAAGGATAAAACTGCATGCTAGTAGATAAAGCTAATCATGCTAAATATCAAATCAGGAAACAAACAAAACTACTACTGCATGCTAGAATTCAAAAGAACTAAACTTACTGATTCTAAGCATAAATGAAGCTTGTTTCATTTGTTTCAAAACTTATACTTTATTACTTTAAAATAATAATCAACTTCTCTTGGGCCCGACATTGTACCAATTTGCGCGCATCCTTAATATGAGTCGAGGTAGCTAATCCCGAAACTACTAAGGTACTTCTAGGCGATCTTGTGCCTAGGGGCGATCTAGGAACCCACCCAATGGACCTTGTGTCCGGTACATGCCATTAAAAAGTAAAATATTTATTTTCTTTTTAACTATAACTTCCTTATACTTGTTATTCTTTAATACTTCTAATATATAATGCCTTGACATTTTAATAAGCACCTTGTGTGCCAAAATCCCTAAAGTCTTGACTTTGGGATCTACTTAAGCCTTGGTCTTTTACTTTCTTTTCTTTATCTTTCTTATACTTTTCTTAAACTCAAAATACTGTTAGGGTATTTTTTAAATATGCATCTATAAGTGAAATCAACTAGGTAACACACAATCATGCATATTTAAAAGAAATCTAAAGCCTTGTTCTACAATGCTTTCTATAAACTATCTGTATTTTTAAAATTAAAGACTACAGCTTTAGTTGTTCCATAATTCCAAACCTCCTAAGCAGTTAGGTGAAGCAACTACATTAAACCTCAATAGTGCAGTAACATTCAAATATCATAAAATCGATGGATCACAACTACACAAATTTAACTAACATGAGGTAAACTTCAACTCTACTCATTCTACAATCTTGCTCCTTTAGTCAATAAAGAGTTATCTGAACTAACCATTACCCTATCTAGAAGAAAGGTTTGTCATTAAACAAATATTGTACCAACATTTAGGGTCATCTAGAAAGAGTAGAAATCATGCTCAGAATTGATCTAACATTTAACTCTCTTTTCTCATCTTCTAAACTAAACTTCTACTCTGAAGTTACTACTTGCATATCTAAAACACTCACATACTTCTCACCTGTTAAATTCATTACATCACTTCAAATCATCTTTTAGTCTTAATACATGATACTCACCAAAACAACATATTACATATGCTCATCTTCACTCTTCATCCACACTTCTGCACTAAAGAGATTACACTATCTTCTTCATCATAAAATAAACTAAAATCACTGCCGGATCAACCTCCAATTAGCCTAATAAACCAATACTTAATCCAAGTCATTCTATGTTCATTGCCTAATAGCAGAACAAAGGGAAACTAAAAACTTAAAGATAAATCTAACTTTATATATACTTGAAATAAAAGGTAGTTCGTTGTATAGATATATATATAAACTAAAACTGAAAATCTACAACTGAAATGTTTTCATGAAATTTGAAACTAACATGCTCCAAATTAATCTAACTCGTTCTAAACTGCAAGACTTCCTCAATTCTGCACAAACACAATCAAAAAGCGTGCCTAAAGACTTCCTCAATTCTTATCATATCATGTAAAGAACATCTTTAACCCAATAGAACCTCACAAATCTACAAAGGAATATACTTGAAACCTCTTAATCTACACCGGAAATTTCCACAAGCAAGGAAAGAACTAAAATGTTTCTTATCTTCTAATTCTTTTATTATAGAATGCCTCGGCATTTCTTCGAGCACTTGGCGTGCTGCTGATCCCAAATTCTAAAATTTAGAGATCCTATCAAGACCTTGGTCCTTTCTTTACTTATAACTACTTATAATCTTCTAAAAAGATTTAATGAAACACATGCTTTAAATTAAAGAGCTATTCTTGCTCGTTAAGGAAGTAGTAAACTTCAAATCTGCACTCAAAAGAAACTAAACCATATACTCGTGCATATCTAATAGCAAAGAAAACTGGTCATGCTCAACTCATAGCAAACATAACTAGAAAATATACTCTTATTGAAAATCTGCATATTAACTTAACAAAATTCTGCATACTATCAAAATATAACTAATCAAACCCTTTCTTTCTTTTCAATCTCAGAGACCACCAACAGGCTCGAAGTATTCTTCTCCTGTTAAAAATGTCATACCAAAAGGACCACCAGTTATTCAGTTGTCTGCATTATCATTAGAGGAACTGAAACAGAAGTCTGGTAATTTTGATTCATAATGTCTGGTAGGGGAAGGTCATATGGAAGGGTGTACTTTGCAATTCTAGATAATGGGAAGCATATTGCTGTGAAGAAGCTTGATGCTTCTAAAGATGACTCAAATGAATTTTTGTCTTAGGTTGCTTCTGTATCCAGATTGAAGCATGAAAATTTGGTTGAGATTCTGGTTAGAAAATTTCTAAATGGATTGGCACTCAACGACTCCAAGTTGATACTTGATCAGGAATGGGGCTACAGATTATAATAGCTAACAATAAGCTTCGAAGACTAATCATCTACGTTTCATAACACAAAACCAACCAAACTTAAGCTTGCTGAAATTTAAAACAACCACTCAAAGCATCAATCATAATTTGCATTACTCTATAGGTTGTGAACTAAACAATTCAATTCCATCACAGTAATTAGTTCTGTTCTGTAACAGTCCCATTGAGGTCAGTTCTATTCAATAACAGTTCCATGGCTTAACTCAAGAGTATAAACATATAAGAGCCTAAAATCTTAACAACAGCACAGTAGTGAATCAATACTTAAAGAGACCAACCAAAAATATCATTAATCTATAAACATTTAATCTAACCTTTCTATTCAATCTTCGTTTCTCATTTCTGCCAGATCATTCAAACCACTCAGGAAAAACAAACTAGAAATCTATATCAAGACCATGCATGTCGGAAAAAACCAAATTCTAGACAGTTCATAAACTTGTTGAAATCAGGTATCTATAATTCCAACAACCAATCACAGCCGAATCCACCAACCTCCTGTTCAGTGCTACGGTAGGGAAAACAAAGAAACCAAATTTGCTACTTATAGCCATTCCAACCTAAAACCTACTGAAGCTTAAAAATTATGTGAGACTTATGCAAAACTTGTACTTTCATTGAGTAATATAGAGATCTTCAAGCTTACTACAGCAGGGATGCAAGGGAAAAAGAAAAAAAACCGAAGCTACACTTCCTTCAGCAACCCTATTCTGCATAGCATAATCCGAATCCCAAAAGAACCTCAAATTGAACCTATACAAACTCTCTTCCTTTCCTTAGGGTTCATGGCAGCAAGCATCAAAAACAAAACCCCTTAAAACATGCTTCGAAATCCAAAAGGAAACAAGAATCCAAAACCTCAACATATGGCAGAAAACTAAAAGAAATCCCGAAACTACTCTTACCGCAGGTGAGTAAGCAACTTACCTATCCTTGGACTCAAAACCGAGAAGAGGAGCTGCTAGGGTTCGGAGAAAACTCAAGTTTTCGGCTTCTTCTTGCGCCCACAGATCCTCCTCGACGATGGTGGTCGCACACAGTTGAGGACCCGCCGGAAAAAGGCCTAGCTCCGTCACCTTCTCCGCCCGAACAGTGAAGTCGCTGTCGCCGTCGCCGTTCGCGAGAGAGGAGGAGAGGGGTTCGGGAGTTTTAGGTCACGGGAGAAACTTAAGTCCTCTCATAACTTAGGTATTTTATTATATAACTACTGCTTAAGTATTATTCATCCCTTCCGTAATTAGCACCGGCCGCTAGCACAGCTGGTCAAGCGGGTTTTGCTCGGGTCAAAGGTCTCGGCTTCGATCCCTCAGCCACGCACTTTTATACCAATTTATTTTAAACGTTCCAACTATAGCTTAAATATATATCGCTCCATTTATGATTAACAAAACATCCGTAGACCAGATGGTTGGGCTGAGTTCGTTATGACTCGGGTTCGGGTCCGTGATCTTGGGTTCAAAACCCGGCTTCGACATATATTATTATTATTATTTTTTACTTCTTCCTCTTGGTAAAAATACCAAACGAATTCCAAAAATTACGTAAAAATACTCTAAAAATTCATAAAAATCTCTAGAATTTTTCTATAGTATTTCTAAATATTTTTGGATTATTTTTGGAGCTCAAAATGAGGAAATTTGGGTCGTTACACTCCCTTTGCGCCTTGTCCGTTTTGGGCCGAGCGGGGGAGCCGCTCGGTACCATAGGGCTCGGGCCTGAAGGCATGTCAGACCGAGCGAGAACGCTTTCTTGGTTGAGCTGCAGTTCAGCCGAGCGGACAGGCCGCTCGGCTCGGCAATTTCTCTATACTTGGCAACTTATGAGCGTCGGAAGCCCGACCCGTGGTCGAGCTTTCTTCGCACCAGTCCTGCGCGCGATCCTGGCCGAGCAGCCATGAGACTTCTCTTGGCTGGGCGGTCATGAAACCTCTCCGATCGGCTAAACCCGTAGGTTGACCCCTCTGACCTTGATCTCCACGTGTCGTTGACCCTTGTCCTTGCGGGTCCTTCTATGCTTACCGCCAGATCATAAGTAATTAAAAATATTTTGAGAAATAATTTTAACTTTTTGAAATTAGTTTTGAGAATTTTGAAGATTAGTTTTTTTATCATACAGAAAGAAAAAAAACAGAAAGAATTATAATTTAGTAAAAACATCATCACCATTGCATCAGCCAATAGATTATTTTATAACCAATGAGGATAAGAATTCCAAATCATGCAATCAGTCTCCATATGTGTTATGAACTCCTTGCTCAAGTAAAGATCATGTTATTGGTATAGGGAATATCAAATAATTAAATTTAATTTTAATGATGATAAATATTTAAAGTTAAGTTGTGTTATAATCTAATAAGGTTGATCAACTTTGCAGGCAGCTCAATCAAGAAAGTCCTAGTAGGTCAGTTGGATTGGATACTAGACAAATGGAAGCCCTAGTAGATTAGTTGGACTGGATACTAGGCAAAGTGGAAGACTTAACAAATCAAGGACACCAGAGAAAAAAGTCAAGATGGGTAAGTGAATCGGACATCTAGCAAATCGATGGGTCAATGATGAGTGTATTTCATATAGGATTTTTATCATAATTTGACGTACATCTTATCCCATTTTATATACATATATTTTATATGCATATATTTCATGTTTTCATCTCTGTCTACTTCATTTTATTACTTTTAGTTCAGAGAACTATTCTTTACTTATTTTCATTAATAGAATGTATTTTTTTGAACAAAAATAGAGTATAAACCCCTTGGAACATGAAGTTGGAGCAAGGAGCACATTCTGACCGTATCCCATTACGTGGGTATACTTCTACGGCTAAGAAAGAGGAAGAATAGAGAGAAAAAAGGCTTAATACGGGCTAGTTATGCCTCATCATCGAGTCTCATCATCAAGCCAACATACGAAGCATTTGGGAAGATAAAAGGATTCAAAAGACCATCAAAATAAAACTTTAATCAAGGAACATGCTTTATCCTTCGTATGGAAGAAATCATACACAAAACAACACTAAAAAGCCTTCCCATAGATCCCACCACGAGGGGTCATGCTGGTGGGCACGACCTATGTCAAAAATGGTGATTTTCTAGAGCTGAACACCAATGCCCGTGTTGGTGAACATGGGTCATGTTAACCTTCGACCTAAACTGCAAACCAAACTTTGAACGACCATAATTTTCGAATCAGTTTGAGCCATGAGTCGTACCATCTATGAAAATATAGATAATTTCAAGATATACAACTTTGATTCAGTGTACAACCCAAGAAAACCTAGTTTAAGGATCAAAACACCCATTTTGGTGGAGCTATATAAACCTGTAGATTTGGATAATTTGGGGGAACTGTAAAAGGATCAAACAAACTCTTGCTTGGATGATTTTAAAAAAGGGGATTTCATTCCCCTCCTTAGAAGAGGATTTTTCCCTCTTGGGGAAATCCTAGAGCAATCATCTTCATCCACTTTCCGTCCACCTTTGGAGCAAGCAAACATTCCAAAGATATCGAGAATCTTCTCCCTAAGCATGTCTTTATCTCCATTCTCTAATTTGGAGTGTATGAATTATTTTCTTAGTATCTTTGGTTTATAGTTCCCTTGCAATTGAGTAGTTCTCTTAATTGATCTAGGAGTAGGTATTATCCCGTTTGATGGGCAAACACTATTCTGTCTAATCCATTAAGTTAGCATATTTTTTTCGATAAAATGTGTGTTTATGGTTTGGATTTAATATGTAAACATGATCTTGATGTCGAGAGGTACGAGATACGTATCCCACGGGGATTCGATGATGGATTAAAAGGAGAATTCAATCCTTTAAACCGTAGACAATCGAGACATGGAGAGCCGGCTATGAGAATAGATCGGTATGCCACGAGGAATCCTAGGCTAACATAGAGCTTAATGGATCAATTCTAATTCATCATCACATAGTAGTAGAGTAGTCATTTAGGGGTTATGGGATCTTATAATAGGGTCCCCATAGAAAGCTATCTCTAATTTCAACCGTTCTGAAAGTAGGCGATAATTAGAATTGATACGTCGATGTAGTTCCAAATGTTCACATCGGATACTATAAATTAGTCTACCTACATAAATACCCATTAAGGATAAAAAATCAAACATAGATTAGGTATTTACAATCATTTCGATGAAACTGATTCCTAGAATCACTTTCTCCTTCATTTACTTTTCTAACTCAGCTCTCTTCTCTACCTCTCCCTCAATTCTCTCGTTCTCAGCTCACTCTCGTTCTCTTTTTTCTCTTGTTCTTGTCGCCACACTCAATTATGACCGTATAGATAACTTACTTTGTGAACTCAGTTAGTATTTAATCAACAGTCCCTGTGAGTTGATATTTTATTACTTGACAATAGAATCGTGCACTTATGATTTCTCACATTAGGTTTTTGGTACCGTTGTCGGGAACTATTTTAATTAACATTAGTTGACTCAAATTTTAGTTACTCTAGACTTATTTCTTTTTCAATTTTTGCATTTATTTTCTTTTTATAGCACTCCTTTCTTTTTCAAAAAAAAAAAATTCAATTCAAAATTTATTGGGTGTCGTGATTGTTTTATATCTTCTATATCCATGTGTTATGCCATAATTTCTCCCTATGTCTTGTGATTTCGTTGCTATTGTTTCAAGTGAGACTAAGAAATTTATTTCTTTTCAAACATGGATCCATATTTTTAATAATTTGGAGGCTTCAATAAAACTTATAATTCTGAACTGATCAAGTGGAGTGCATTTGTAGAGTTTGTGACAACTCATCTCATTTGACTTGTTTACACCATATCTTTTAATAAGTTAATATTGTCCCTACGGAACCCCAATATTCTCTACCTCCACAACAACCACAAAAATCTATGTTAGTGCAGGGAGTACCATAATTAAACCTATATTTTGATGTTGTCAAATGTTCAAAGTTAAGTCTTGTTGTTATCTGATGAATTGATCAAGTGTGCAAAATACTCACCTTAAAAAGTCCTAGTAGATCAAGTGGGCCCGATACTAGGCAAGAGAAGTTTCAGCAGATCATGCAACCAAGTAGAAAGTCTAGATGGGTTAAGTGGACCTAACATCTGACAAGTGGACTCGATAGGTCTAGAGTACCCGATATCGAGTCAAGTGGAAGGCCTAGCAGTCGATATGATGTTGAGTGATTAAGTCCAAGAAGGTTTGGAGGACTCAATATTTGGTAAGTAAGTTGAGGTAAGCTACTGGAGGTAATGCGGTGAGGTAATGTCCCAGTAGGAACAAACCTTAGACATTGATCCAATTGAAGAAACCAACGGAGGTTTCTAACTTGAGATCAAGATAGTCCTTACTATCTTAATCATGCATTATCTTATCTTGCAGGATTATAGAGTTGAGAAACCAACTCTATTTTACAGGGTAAAAACTATTTTATACTAATATTATTTTACAGGAAGTGAACTTAAGTGGTTCCATCGACAAAACAAGTTGTTCAGTAGACGGAACCATGGAAAATCAGAGCAGTGATATTCGATCCAGAAGCATAGATGGAATTACATTTCCATCGACTGATCAAGTTGATCAATCAATGGATTAGTGAATTTTCAAAATTAATTCAAGATTTAAATCATAGCACAAAAGGTAAAAAGAGGTTCAGTCGATGGATCAAGTTGATCAATCGACGGATCCGTAGATTTCTAAAATTAATTCAAGATTCAAATTAGAGCGCAAAAGGTAAAAAGAGGTTCAGTCGATGAATGAAGGTGATCAGTCAACCACTATAAGAATTCTGACTTTTAGTGACACATAGCACGGTCAATGTTGCAAAATGTGACCTTTTGGCTACGCTTGGAGTGTTTCACATCACTAAAAGATAAAACATTAGGAGGGAATTTTTCCACATTTATTTTGTATCATTTAACATTGCGTTAAACAATACGTGTCATCAAATGAAGGCCTTTGGCAACATGCACATCACTCCACGTCACTAAAAGATAGCACAAATTTTCCCTGGATCATTTGGTGACACAACATAGAAAACACGTCACCAAATGTGACACTTTGGTGATGCATTTTGCACTCAACGTCACTAATAGTAGTGGAAATTTTTCCCACCTCAAATTATGGGAATTTTAATTTATTTTAATAAACTAACCATTCGTATTCCCTTTTAACAAAATTATAAATCAAAATAAATATCATTTAAAAATAAATCAAAAAAATTTTATTAAATAATTCTGACTTTATTTTATTTTAATACCTTAAAACCCTATTCTCTTGTTCGTTTGTGCATAGGGGGTGTAAATGAACCAAGCTGCTTGTGAGTTATTTGAAGTTCGATTCGATAAAAGCTCGTTTAATAAGGCTCATTAAGATAAACAAACCAAGCTCAAGCTTCACAATATTCGACTCGTTAGCTCGTGAACATGTTTGTTAAGCTCGTGAATCACTTTTAAATAAAAAAAATAATAGTTTTAATATTGAATTTATAGATTTTACACTCTACTTATGAAATATATAGATAAATATATTAAATTTATATATTAGAATAAAATTATAAATTTTAATAAGAATATTATAATTTTCTCTAAATATATAATTTAGTTTTTAATGAATATTTATATTTATAATTTATATTTATTAAGTTCGTTTAAGCTCGATGAAAGTTCGAATAAGCTCATGAGCCATGAATATATTCATTAAATAAAGCTTAAGCTCGACTCGATTATAAACGAGTCAAACTTAAACATTCAAGAGTTCGGCTAGGCTCGGCTCGATTACATCCCTATTTGTGCATTTCTTCGTTCGTGCATTTTCGTCGTTGCCGATTTCTTCTTTCGTGCATTCTCGCCCTTGCTGATTTCTTCTCTCCTATGCATCTTGCTCGCCAAGGATATCCTGTTCTCTCTCAATAGGTAATCTTTGGTTTATCCTTATACTGTATTGTTGCACGCCCTTATTATCGGCCACAGATGCTCGCGACTAGTGACCTTTTTGGCGGCACATGACCAAATCATAATGACCTGCTACCACCTCCTTGGCCGTAGATGCGCGTGACCATTGGGCTCTTTAGCGACAAGCGACTTCTGGCCTCTTTGGCGGCGTGCGACCAAATTACAGTGACTTACTGCCACCTCCTTGGCCATAGCCGCTACCACCATTAGTTTTCCAACCTCGCTAATATATATGGCGGTTTCTACAATTACCAGCCTTGCTTAATTTTGCATATTGGGTTTTCTACTAAATTAATTTATAAAAATAGAAATATGAATGCATTTTGTGCAGTGTGATTGTTCGTGTAACAAAAGTCATACTTTATCATTTGATCCATGTTTGACAAATTAGTGATATACTTAAGTAGGCATTTATGAAACAACTAAGAAAGTAGTTTAAAATTAGTTAACTAAATCTATTCCATGCCATCATACTGAAATTGTGTCACTCTCTCTTTTCTCTTGGCAATTTGTTTTTTAAGTTGGATGATATTTATGATGTTCTCTACAATTACCTGACTTGCTTAGTCTCACATATTGATTTTTCTACTAAAATTTCTCTTGAATGCTCTTCTGCTTGTGTACAGATTAGATGTTACCTGCATCTTAACATTTTTTAATTGTTCTATATATTTTGAATTAGCTCCAGTTTCACAAAATGATGATTGACAAAAGTTGGATGAGTTTGACGAATCGAATCTCTCGTGAATATAAAAATGGTGTTCGGATATTTGTAGAACGTGCTGTTAAGTACACCAATGATGAGGGGAAAATAAGATGTCCATGTAATAGTTGTTTGAATCATCGGCTACATCCACCGGGCTTAGTAGAGATACACCTAGTATGATATGGAATACAACAGTCATACAAAGTGTGGGATTACCATGGTGAGCAATATGAACATCCACCAATAGAGCATGAAGTTTTATCTGATATTGATGCCATGGATGAAATGACTGATTTGACGGGACTAGTAGAGATTGGAGAATCTAGTGAGCCTATTCAACAAGAAGGTGTCTAAACTGAGAATTTCGATGATATGTTGGAGGAAATTGAGAAAGAACTATATTCAGGATGTGTAAATTTCTCGGCATTTAATTTCTTAATAAAATTAATGCATGTGAAAGTACTCAACAAGTGGAGTAATAAGTCTTTTGATATGTTACTTAAGTTAATGAAGCAAGCATTTCCTCAAACTATATTACCCGACTCACACTATGAGGCAAAGAGAAAGCTCCGTGAATTGGGACTAGGGTATGAGTCATTCTATGTTTGTGAACATGATTGTGCTCTTTTTTGGAAAGAAAATGTTGGGTTTGAGAATTGTCCTATATGTGGCTCGAGTAAATGGGTTGACAAAAATACAAAAGGGGAAAAGGTACCAAAAAAGGTGATGCGATACTTTCCCCTAACTCCTAGATTAAAACGTTTGTATAGTTCTAAGCATACCGCAAAAGATATGAGATGGCATAATGTTGAGCGACCAAAAGAGAATGGTGTTTTAAGACACCCAGCAGATGGTTTTGCTTGGAAGATGTTTGATGATAAATTTCTAGTATTTGGCATGGATCCTAGAAATGTGCGTCTTGATTTGGCAACAAATTGTTTTAATCCATTTGGAAGCATAAACACTGCTTACAGTATGTGGCCTGTTATAGTAGTTCCATATAACATGCCACCTTGGAAGTGTATGAAGTCTGAAAACATGATGTTGTCTTTATTAATACCTGGACCGACATCTCCAGGAAAAGACATGGATGTATTCCTTGAGCCACTTATAGAGGAGTTAACAAAATTGTGGGAAGGTGTGAATACTCGAGATGTAGTGACTAGTAATACTTTTCTTAATGCATGCAATAGTTTTGTGGATCATCAATGATTTCCCTACATATGCTTTAATGCTTGGATGGAGTACGAAAGGGTATAAAGCATGTCCAACTTATAATGAAGAAACTCCTTCAAAAGGCGTAAGGAGTAAGATAGCTTATATTGGACAAGGATGTTTTCTTCCTCTAAATGATCCAATGAGGCGAAACAAACAATTTGATGGTCAAACGGAAAGGAGATCTCCTCCTAGTGAAATAACTGCTGAAGAAATATTAGCTCAGTTAGAACATGTGCATGTTGGTATTCTAGGAAAATATAAGCAATATGGAGGTATAAAGTGCAAGTGTTCTCCCATCAAGCTTAATTGGATGAAAAAGAGCATAGTTTTTTAGTTTGCATATTGGCAACACTTACCACTTTGGCATAACTTAGATGTACTGCACATTGAGAAGAATGTAAGTGATAATGTTCTCAGTACGCTGTTGAATATAGAAGAAAAATTAAAAAAAACACAAAAAAGGTTGGACTAGATCTTCAAGACATAGGGATCAGCAAAGAGTTGCATTTCTACAAAGATGGAAATAAATGGAAGAAGCCACCAGCAACATATACATTAATTTCTCAAGAGAGAATATTATTTTGTCAATTTATCAAATCAGTGAAGTTTTCGAATGGTTTTGCCGCCAACTCAGCAAAAATGTCAATGAGGCCACTGGTAAAATTTTGGGACTTAAGTCTCATGACTGTCATGTTTTGCTCTAATATTTATTACCGGTAGGAATCAGGTCATTCTTGAACAAAGAAGTTCATGAAACTATTATTGAGTTGTGTAGTTTATTTGAACAAATATGTGCCAAGACATTGAACATGAGTGATCTTAAATTGTTGGAGGCAAATGTTATTCTTATTTTATGCAAGTTGGAAAGAATATTCCCTCCAACATTTTTTGATATTATGGTGTTGGTGTAGGAAGTACTAGACGATCGAACTTGAGTTTTGATTATGTCAAAGGGTCCAAAGTTAAGTTGTCTTGTGTTCTAGCAAGGTTGATTGAGCTTAAAGGAAAGTCCTAAGTTGTCTTAGACAAAAGTCCTAGTTGATTCTAGGCAGGTGGAAAACCCTAGGGGGTGGTAACCCTATACGGAAAGTCTTGACGGGTTGTGCGCTTTGGGCAAAATCCTAGAGTCAGGGACTCTAGGTGAAAATCCTAGTGGTCGTAAATCAGGTGGAAGTCTGGACGGGTCGTGGAGCGGACATCCAGCATGAAGACCTTGTTGGATCGTGAAAGTCGATAGAGGGGGGGGGTGAATATCGATTTTAAATTTATCGAGAGATTACGCAGCGAAAAATGTATAAGCGAAAAGTAAAGAGCAATGCTAACACAGTTCGATTTACTTGGTTCAGAGCTTGTGTCAACTCCTACTCCAAGGCCCGCACACAAAGGTGCTTTCGATGATCAATTCACTAGCAATTCAAAACTTATTACAAATCTAAGTATAGGAAATGCTAAAATAAAATATGACAATAATAATAAAGAAAAGAAGAAAACGGAAAGGCACTTTATCGGAGTAGCGTCGCAATGTCGCAGGAGTGCAAGAATGCAGATTGTGAGTTGATTCCTCTGACTCCAGCCTTGACCCTCCTTATATAGGGGGTTCGGGGCGCCCTGAAGTGACGTAGCCGAGCCAACCAGCGAACTCCACTTGCCTCCGGGCGCTCGGACCTCCGGGCGCCCGGGTACCTCCCGGGTGCCCAGACCTCCGGACGCCCGGGTACCTTCCGGGCGTCCGGACCTTGATTTCCAGCAGCTTCCTTCCTGCAAGAAAATGTTAGTCCGAGGCACTTATATCTCCTGCAAAACAGATTATTAGCACAGTTCATAGTTTAACAGAAAGAGTATTAATTAGATTCCGTCTCTCCGAGACCGGAATCTAGTCAAGGTCTCGACTTAGAGTTTTGAAATGGTTCTAAGTTGGATCGGCGCCTAAGTTTCCTTCCCAGGAACGTGTCCTCACAGTCACTCCCATCTAGTGACTTACCTTTACTTATCTGCCAGACGTCAAGTCAGCCCTTCGACCCGTCTGGACTTCGTGCCAGCTATCCGGTCAGCCCATCGACCTAGCTAGACTTCGTGCCAAACGTCCGATCAGCCTGTCGACCCGTTTGGATTTCGTGCCAACTATCTGGTCGACCCGTCGACCTAGCTGGGCTTCGTGCCAGACATCAGGTCAGCCCGTCGACCTGTCTGGACTTCTCCTGCACACTCGGTCAGAGTGTTAGATAACAACGAAACTAACTTAACCTATTTTGTCATTCATTAAAACCTGGGTTAGACCGTTAGTGCTTACTGCACCAACAATCTCTCCCTTTTTGATGGAATGACAACTTGGTTAAGTTAGTGTAAAATGCAAGTAAAATAAGCATTAACAGGTTTTTAAGTTAGTTTTTATTTTCAATTTGTTTTAGCTAACTTAACTACCTAACCCTCCCCCTTTGACATTCATCAAACATAAACATGGATCAACTAATCACAAATACAAAAACATTGCAAAAAGAATGCAAACACAAATCAGATCGACTTGGGGGAGTTAAATAATTAGAAGTTTTTCTCTAAAAAGTATCTCTTATCGTTTTCAAAATTGCTAAGAAAGATAACTTAGAAAGAATAACTTTTTCAAAATAGCTAAGTTTTGAAAAATGACTAAGTTACAAAGATAACTAATCCAGTAACATATCTCAGTAGTAAGTTTGCAGATTAATTTTCAAAAGATAATTATTGCAATAATAAATTTATAAAAGCTAATTTTTCAAGTATAAGTTAAAAAAAATCCAAAATTCCAAACATAAGTTTATATGTTCCAAAATTTTTCAAAACAAACTTGAACTTGAAACATTTTTCAAACATAAATTCTATAAAGAAAATTTTACAAAAGTAAAATTTTCAAAAACCACGTAAAATTCAATGTTCAAAATCTAATTTTTCAAAGTTAAGTTTGTGAAATCTAATTTGCAAAACTAAGTTTCTATTTTCTTAAATTAATTTTTAACATTAAGTTTGAAAAATCATAATTTCAAAACTAAGTTTGTAACATTCGATTTTCAAAGCCAGTTTTCAAGCCAAGTTTATAAAATACAATTTTCAAAACCAAGTTTTTTAAAAAATTTAACATAAAACTTAGTTTTACAAAGGTTAGGTTTCATAAACACATTTCTAAAACATTTTTAGAAGAATATTTTCCAAAACCTAATTTCAAAAATATTTTTAATAAAAAATGTGAAAATAATTATTGCTCCCCCTGAACCTGACATTATTAAAATAAAGCTTTTGAAAATATTTGCTAAGAATATTTAATATAAGGTTTTCAAAGTATTTTTTTTAAAATCAATTGAGTAGAATTTTCTAAAGAGATTTTAAAGAGAAAATTAAAAAAATAACACTTAAGGAGATAATTAAAAAAAAATAAACCTCCCCTTGAATTTGATACTCCTTTAATTTATTACTCTCTCTTATATTATTATCTCTATATCGTTGATATCCTTGTTTAATTTAAATAATTAATTATTCCAAAAACAATTAATTTTAGATTCAGGTGTAATAAGTTAAATTTTTAGTTTTAAGGTAAAATAAGATAAGTTATTTTTAATTCAATAACAGTCAATCATTATCGATAATTGGTTAACTTTTAATTGATTTAATAAAATAATTTAAATTTTGTATAAATTGATTAATGAAAGTGTTCGTTATAATTTTTCATTTATTTCTTTTAAGTAGCATTAATTTAGTTTAAAGTTAGTTGTACTTTGAAGTTGAATTTATTAAAGTTATTAAAATAAGTTAAGTAAGATTCAATTTAAGTCAATCTTTAATATGTTAAATTACATTGAAATATAAGTAACATAGATTTAGAATTTCTTTTAATTTTACTCTAACTTTAAGTTTAGTATAGGTTTAACTTAATTTAAAATAAACTTTTAAATTTAAGTTTGAATTTAATTTTACTTGATTTTTAATTTAAGTTTTAGTTTAACATAATTTTTAGGATAGTTTTTTTTATTTAAACTAAAAATATTTGTAAGTTAATGTTAATAATTTGTTTTTTATAAATAATAATATTTTTTTAAAAGAAGATTAAAATGTTTTAAAATAATTTTTAAAATGATTTTTAAATAATTTTTCAAATAATTTTTTTAAACGGTTTTTAAAATGATTTTTTAAATAATTTTTAAAAGAATTTTTAAAAGGTTTTTAAAATGATTTTTTAACGAATAAATTTTTACAAGATTTTTAAAATGAATTTTTTTACGAATTTTAAAATAAATTTTTAAAGAATTTTTTAAAGATTTTTAAAATGAAAATTTAAAAAAAAATTAGCAGGATTAATTTAGTTTAAAGTTAGTTGTACTTTGAACTTGAGTTTATTAAAGTTATTAAAATAAGTTAAGTAGGGCTAAATTTAAGTGAATATGTGATTATGTTAAATTACATTGAAATTTAAGTAACATAGATTTAGAATTACTTTTAATTTTACTTTAACTTTAAGTTTAGTATAGGTTTAACTTAATTTAAAATTAACTTTTAAATTTAAGTTGAATTTAATTTTATTTGATTTTTAATTTTAGTTTTAGTTTAACATAATTTTTAGGATAGTTTTTTTTATTTAAACTAAAAATATTTGTAAGTTAATGTTAATAATTTGCTTTTTATAAATAATAATATTTTTTTAAAAGAAGATTAAAAGGTTTTTAAATAATTTTTAAAATGAATTTTTAAAAGATTTTTAAAATGATTTATAAATACTTTTTCCAAGAATTTTTTTAAAAGGTCTTTAAAATTATTTTTTAAATAATTTTTAAAAGAATTTTTAAAAGGTTTTTAAAATGATTTTTTAACGAATAAATTTTTAAAGAATTTTTAAAATAAATTTTTAAAGAATTTTTTAAAATAAGTTTTTTCAACTGAATGTTTAATGAATTTTTTAAAAAAAATTTAAAGAATTTTTAAAACAAAATTTTAAAGAATTTTTAAAATGAATTTTAAAAGAATTTTTAAAAAAAATTTTAAAAGAATTTTTAAAAGAATTTTAAAAGAATTTTTAAAATAATTTTTTTAAGAAATTTTAAAATCAATTTTTAAAAGATTTTAAAGATAAATTTTTATCGATTTTTTAAAATAAATTTCTAAAGAATTTTTAAAATAAATTTTTATAGAATTTTTAAAATGAATTTTTTAAAGAATTTTTAAATTAATTTTTAAAAGATTTTTAAAAATATTTTTAAAATGAATTTTCAAAGAATAAATTATAAAGAATTTTTAAAATAAATTTTTAAAATGAATATTTGACGAATTTTTAAAATAAAATTTTAAAGAATTTTTAAAATTAATTTTTAAAGAATTTTTTAAAAAAACTTAAAATGAATTTTTTAAACAATTTTTAAAATGAATTTTTAACGATTTTTTAAAATAAATTTTTAAACAATTTTTAAAATAAATTTTTAAGAGATTTTTAAAATCAATTTTCTAAAGAATAAATTTTTAAAGAATTTATTAAATAAATTTTTACAAGCTTTTTTAAATGAATTTTTAACGAATTTTTAAAATAAATTTTTACAGAATTTTAAAAATAAAATTTTAATGAATTTTTAAAATGAAATTTTTAAAGAATTTTTAATAAATTTTTTAAAATAATTTTTTAAAGAATTTATCAAATAAATTATTTAAAAGATTTTTAAAATTTTTAAAATGAATTTTTTAAAGAATTTTTGAAATGAATTTTAAAAGATTTTTAAAATGAATTTATAAAAATAAATTTTTGAAGAATTATTAAAACAAATATTTAAAAAAAAATAAAAATAAATTTAAAAAGATTTGTAAAATGAATTTCTATAGAATAAATTTAAAAAAAAAATTTCATAAGATTTTTTTTAAAAAAATTTTAAAGAATTTTTAAAATAAATTTTCAAAGAATTTTTTAAAATAAATTTTTAAAGAATTTTTAAATTAATTTTTAAAGAATTTTAAAATAATTTTTTTAAAAATATTAAAAATAAATTTCTAAAATAATTTTTTACAATTTTAAAATAAATTTTTAAAATGAATTTTTTAATGAATTTCTAAAATAATTTTTTAAATAATTTTTAAGATAAAATTTGATAAGAATTTTAAAAATAAATTTTATATAATTTTTAAAATAAATTTTTGAAGTATTTTTAAAATAAATTTTAAAAATTTTAAAATAAATTCTTAGATAATTTTTAAAATGAATTTTTTAAAGAATTTCTAGAATAAATATGTAAATAATTTTTAAAATAAATTTTTAAAGAATTTATAAAATGAATTTTTAACTGAATTTTTAAAATAAATTTTTAAAGAATTTTTAAAATATAATTTTAATGAATTTTTAAAATGATTTTTTAAAACAAATTTTTAATAGATTTTTGAAATGAATTTTTTAAAAAAATTTAAATGAATTTTTAAAATAAAATTTTAAAAGATTTTTTAAATAAATTTTTAAAGAATTTTTAAAATGAAATTTTTAAAGAATTTTTAAAATGAATTATTTAAAGGTTTTTAAAATGAATTTTTAAAGAATAAATTTTTAAACTGAATTTTTAAAATAATTTTTTAACGAATTTTTAAAATAATTTTTTAAAGAATTTTTGAAATAAATTTTTAAAGAATTTTTAGAAGAAATTTTAAAAGAATTTTTAAAATAATTTTTTTTATAGAATTTCTAATGTAACAACCACCCTTTTATCTATACTACTACTCTTTAAGGACGATCGTTACTTATCTATTACTCTACTTACTAGTGTTACTTATGTTATTATTAGCAACACTTAAATTTATCACGACCCCAGAGATGTTCCTACCGAAAAATTTCGGCAGAGTCTCCCCTGTACCGGTGACAATAATCATCAATACATGCAAACTAAACCATCATCCACATGCGGCTGATATATATATTTCATAAGCACGCAGTAATAAGACACAACAATTTAAAAAAAAACTATTCTAGCAATAGCAAATGAATAAAGCTCCAACAGTGGGAAACAACCAAACTAACAATGCGGAATAGACTCAATTAGCAACATAAGAAAAGGAAACAACTCTTTAACAATCTCAACTTCTCTAATAACATTAAAGAAGGACTCTAAACAACTTCTTAGCCAAGTCCTGAGGCTTCCATAGTTCAACATCACACACATCTATCACGCATCCTCCTTGTCGCCTTCCTCTTTATACTTTAGCTTTTCCTTTATCTGCAGTAGGAGGAAAATAAATCTATAAGCGAAATGCTTAGTAAGTACTAAACTATCTCACAAAAACTCGAAAGTGCATAAGATACAAAGGATGCTAAAACTGAAATGCTAAAAAGAAAAGCTACACATGCTCATCTAATAGCAAAGCGCTAAAATAATCTGCATTCTCATGATATACAAGAATAAATCTGCATGCTGGAAATAAAGCTAATCATGCTCAATAAACTCATAAGGAAGCAAATGGAAATCAATACTGTATGCTTAGAATTATAAGAGCTAAACTTTGCGAGTTCTAAACATAGGTGATACTTGTTTCATTTACTTATAGCCTTATACTTGAAATTAATATTTAACTTTCTTCTTCTCTTTCTTGGGCCCAGGCTTAGTACCAAATGCACGCTCTCTAATAGAGACTGAGGTAGCGAGCCTCCAGTCCTATGAGGGTAAAGACCTTGGTCTTACCAGGGCCAAGACCTTGGAATTGGTCACCTGGATTTGTTTAACAACAACCTTGGAAGTCGGGTACTAGACTCTTGCTTTAAATTACTTGTTATGTTTTCTAACTAGACATTGGTCTTTTCTCTACTCATAACTTCTCATAATCTCCTAATAGAGCTTACTAGAACACTGTAAGTATATCTAACAAATAGAGAATTGCAACTAACTGAGCATGCTATAAAAATAAAGCAAAGTCAATCAAACTACAAGATAAGCTTAATAGCTATTCATGTTCAAGAAAACCAAGAAACTAACACTACATACTTTAAATAAAGGCTGTTCTTGTCCTTTTGAGTAGCAAGGAAAATGCTAAACCCATTTTAACTAAATAACGGGCTGTTCTTGCCCTTTGAGTAGCAAGGAAAATGCTATTCATGCTTACGGTAGTGCAGGAAGATTACAAAACTGCAAGGAACTAAATACTGGGATGCTAGATAAGGTAGCAAAACAAACAAATCCCAAATCCTTATAATATGGCTGTTCATGCTAACCAAAATAAGTAAAGAATTCAGAATTGTAATGCTGGAAAAATAGGACTGTTCATACTTGTTAAAATAGCAAGTAAAGGTCTAAAATCTGAGATGCTAAAAGGAAAACGTTTTTATGTTTAGTGGGGAACACTACATGCTACGGTTTAACTAAACTTACATACAATTGAAACATGTTTTAAGCAATAGCAGACTATGGATTCATATGATCAGAAATGAATTCTGCTATAAAGGAAACTAACCCCAAATTGAAACTACAGTTTCATCATGGAACTTTCCAGCATTAAGAATCTAACATCACTAACAGGCAATTCATACAAATGGAATGGAAAGAAAAACCCTAGCACAGCAATTCGGCATAGCAAACCTAACCTTAGAAATTCGGCTAGATAAACAGAGCATGGAGAGAAAAGCTCTAACATATAATTCTACTCGGCACAGCAAAATTCGAAAGCAAGGAAAGAAAACCCTAAGTTCGGAGCAACTCCTACCACAGGTGAGTAGTACTTACCTTTGCTTTTGGGACTTACAACCGGAAGAGGAAGGTTCTAGGGTTCGGAGAAGCTTCAAATCTCGGCGGCTTCTTTGTGTTTCTGAGCTCCCCTCGTCGAGGTGGTCACGCACGGGTGAAGACCGACCGGAAAAAAGCCTTTCGCCGGCGCCGGAGACCAAGCCCTAACGCGGTTTCGTCTTCACCCGAGAGAGGAGAAATTGCCGCGCGTGAGGAGGAAAGGAGAAACGGAATTAGGGTTCGCGTCGGGCGCAGGAAAAGGATTAAATCCTTATACTTAGGGTTATTTTCGGTTCCAACTATAGCTTATATATATTTTGTTCTCTATTTAATTAACAAAACTCCCGTGGAACACTTGGTTAGCTGCATTTTTGCCGAAACCCCTGGTCGCGGGTTCGAATCCTCAACCGAGCCTTTTTATTCCAATTTAATTTCGATTCCCTTACTGCTTAAATCTATTTCGTTCCGTATTCTTTCACAAAACATTTGCGGAATAGTTGGCTAGTTGGATTTGGTTAAAGTTGGGTTCGGCCGGAGGTTCGGGTTCGAATCTCGGCTTTGATATTTTTTGTCAAAACTTCTTTAAAATGAATTTTTAAAAAATTCTTTAACAATTTATTTTTAAACAACTTTTAAAATAATTTTTAAAATTTTTTAAATTAAATTTTTAAAAGATTTTTAAAATGAATTTTTAAAATAAATTTTGTAAAAAAATTTTAAAAGATTTTTAAAATATATTTTTAAAGAATTTTTAAAATTATTTTTTTAAAGAATTTTTAAAATGAATTTTTTGAAGATTTTTAAAATGAATTTTTATAGAATAAATTTTAAAAATAAATTTTTAAAATGATTTTTTAACGAATTTTTAAAGAATTTTTAGAAGAAATTTTTAAAATGAATTTTTAAAAGATTGTTAAAATGAAGTTTAAACGAATTTTTAAAATAAATTTTTAAGAGATTTTTAAAATCAATTATTTAAAGAATAAATTTTTTAAGAATTTTTAAAATAAATTTTTAAAAGTTTTTTAAAATGAATTTTTAACGAATTTTTGAAATAAATTTGTAAATAATATTAAAGTGAATTTTTGAAAGAATTTTTAATATGAATTTTTTAAAAAAATTTAAAATGAATTTTTATAGAATTAATTTTTAAAATAATTTTTTAAAAGATTTTAAAAATGTCATTTTAAAATAAATTTTTTAAAGATTTTTAAAATTTTTAACGAAATTTAAAATGATTTTTAAATTGAATTTTTAAAAGATTTTTAAAATGAAAATTTAAAGAATAAATTTTTAAAGAATTTTTAAAATATATTTTTCACCAATTTTTAAAATAAAATTTTTAGAGATTTTTAAAATGAATTTTTAAAATAAATTTTTAAAGAATAAATTTTAAAATAAATTTTATAAGATTTTGAAAATAAATTTTTAAAGAATTTTTCAAATAATTTATTAAAGAATTTTTAAAATAATTTTTTAAAGAATTTTTTAAAATTAATTTTTAAAATAAATTTTTAAAGAATTTTTTAAATAAAATTTTAAATACTTTTTAAAATAAATTTTTAAAGAATTTTTAAAAATTAATTTATAAAGAATTTTTAAAATGAATTTTTTAAATAATTTTTGGGATGAATTTTTTGAAGATTTTTAAAATAATTTTCTAAAGAATTTTAAAATAAATTTTCATGTTAAACGGATTCTAAAATTTTAAGGTAATTTTTTTTTAAAAAAACTTAATTTAAAAAAGATTTTTAGTTTTTAATTTTAAAGTAATTTAAAGTTAAAATACTATTAATTTAATTTAATTTAATTTGAATTTAAATTTAATTTGAATTTAATTTAATTTAATTTAATTTAATTTAATTTAAATATGAATTTAATTTAATTTAATTTGTATTTAATTTAATTTAATTTGAATTTAATTTAATTTAAATATAATTTAATTTAATTTAATTTAATTTAATTTGAATTTGAATTTAATTTAATTTAATTTTAATTTAAATTTAAATTTAATTTAATATGAATTTTAATTTTAATTTAATTTAATTGAATTTGAATTTGAATTTAATTGAATTTGAATTTGAATTTAATTTAATTTAATTTAATTAAAATTTAATTTTCTTAGTCATCTTACCTGATGAAAATTTTCAAACAGGGAGACCTATAGTTTTGTGAGATGAATTAGAGTCAATTTTTGGGATTTGATTTAACTTTGTGTTAGATTTAGGTTTAGCTTTGAGCTCAACAAACAGACATTCTTTGGATAAACTTCTGGACTATGGTGAGTCACATGGACATCATTAGAGTAACCATGCCTTCGAGGTTTTCCAAATAGTTCTATCCACTGAACTTAATACAAAACCTTGGTCTAACTTGTTAGGATCTATAAAGGGTAGCTTTGGTTAGTTCCACTTAGCCAAATGCACCAGGTTGAAGCCATATCTTCCTAGACATGCATAGACTAAGCTTCTCTAACGTACTATCATCCAAAACTTCATCGGTACCGTTGGTCAAGTTAAACCCTATCATTTATTCTAGTCCTAATTGCACTGCCGGGTAGGTTAGTTTCAGTTATCCTTGTCGGGTAGATTATTTTTGGAGGTGTCAGTAATTCTGGAGTCTCCCCTGAATTATTGCCCTTTATTTTTTATTTTCATTTCTTGGTTTGTGTCTATTTCTTTTATAGTTATATTTAACTTCATGATATTCTAAGTTTTGGTGGGTTTTAAAATATTTAGTTTTTGAATTAGTTGATTTAGTTTGGTTTTTTATTTGATTTATTTGATTTTATATAGTATATATTTTTTTAAGATTTTTGTATAATTGAAGTTAGTTTCAGTTAAGATTTAATTTTAAATTTAAGTTTTTAATTTTGAATTAATTAAATTGGTCAAATTATCTTTCTTTAAAATAGTGTATTTAATATTTGAATTTTCTTTTAATTTTAATTTTATTAAGTTAATTGAATTTCCATTATTTAATAGATGATCGTTAATGATTGAATTTTTATTAATTTTTAAATTTGAATTAATTAAATTGTTTAAATTATATTTCTTTAAAAGTTTATCTTTTAACCTTTTATTAGCTGTTAATTTTGAATTTTCTAGATTATATTTGTTTAATATGTTATTTTTAATATTTAATTTTAAGTTTGTTAAATTTATTTTTGATTTTATCAGAGTGTTTAATTTTATCCTTATATTTTCTTTACCTTTTAAGTTGATATAATTAGTGAAATTTATTAGATAAGTCTTATCTTTAAAACTTAATTTTTTGTTAATTAAATTATCTTGGGTTTGGATAGAATTTTCCAGATTGATATTGTCTAGGTTACTAAACAATTTATTAATTTTATCTAGATCAATATTGACCTCATCATTATTATTTGAATTTTCAGATTTGTTTAGGTTTACATTTAAATTTTTAGGGTTATTAATTATTTTTAGATTTTCTGAATTTTCTAAATTAATTAGATTTGTTTTATCAGAAAATATCCTAGGGGTATATTTACAAGTATTGTCAGCTACACTGTTTTCATAGATATTTTCAGAAATATCCAAATTAACATGTATATTCTTTAAACTACTATTAGTAGGTGTATTTTGGTAAATATTACTAACCTTGAGCGCAACCCCTAATTCAGTAGGCTTTTCTGTTGGATCTGACTCAAGTTTGGATTCGATTTCGACTTGATCGTCCAACTCCAACGACTCCTCGTGAAATTTGATCAATTGTGTCCAAAGCTCATATGCATTCTTGTACTTTTCTAGTTTGCATAAAACATTATTAGGTAAAATATTACAAATAATTTTACTTACATTTTTGTTCAGTTCCAAGTCCTGAGAAGGTTTTCTCAATATTAGCACATAATCGAAATCTAAGCTTCCTAAGAAGCATTCCATTAATCGCTTCCAGTAGTTGAAATTTTCTTGATCGTATGGTGGTGGTTCTTGGGGGTTCCGTCCTTCCTGAAGAATCATTGAATGCTAAAGATGGAAAACTTAAAAGTGGTGCCAAAACTTGGTCTTGGATTAGCAGTGCTGGAAAAAAAATATAGTATTGCACTAATTTAGAGAAAAATAATAAAATATTAATAAAAATATTAATAAAAAATATTATTTCAAAATTTTGAAAATGTAATATTTTGTCAATAATAAGTAATGGTGAAAAGATGGCGATGTATTTTTTTCAAAAATAGTTTTGGAGGGAAAAAAATGAAAGGCGTAAGGTTTTATTTTAAAGATTAACGATATCTAATTTTTCTTTAAAAAGACACCCCCTTTGCTTGATTGGTGGTTGCACCAAATCAGAGCGGTACCTGCTCTGATACCAGTTGTTGGATTGTGAAAGTCTATAGAGGGGGGGGGGGTGAATATCGATTTTAAACTTTATCGAGAGATTACGCAGCGGAAAATGTATAAGCGAAAAGTAAAGAGCAATGCTAACATAGTTCGATTTACTTGGGTCGGAGCCTGTGTCGACTCCTACTCCAAGACCCGCACATAAGGGTGCTTTCGATGGGAAATTCACTAGCAATTAAAAACTTATTACAAATCTAAGTACAGGAAATGCTAAAATAAACTCCGACAATAATAATAAAGAAAATAAGATAACGGAAAGGCACTTTGTCGGAGTAGCGTCGCAATGTCGCAGGAGTGCAAGAATGCATATTGTGAGTTGATTCCTCTAACTACAGCCTTGACCCTCCTTATATAAGAGGTTCGGGGCGCCCGTAGCCCTTCGGGGTGTGCTGAAGTGACGTAGCCGAGCCAACCAGCGAACTCCACTTGGCACATCGACGTTGGGGATAAAACTTTGCCTCAGGGCGCCCGGGTACCTTCCGGGCGCCTGGACATTGATTTCCAGTAGCTTCCTTCTTACAAGAAAACGTTAGTCCGAGGTACTTATATCTCCTGCAAAACAGATTATTAGCACAGTTCATAGTTTAACAGAAAGAGTATTAATTAGATTCCGTCTCTCCGAGACCGGAATCTAGTCAAGTTCTCAACTTAGAGTTTCGAAATGGTTCTAGGTCAGATCGGCGCCTAAGTTCCCTTCCCGGGAACACATCCTCACAGTCACTCCCCTCCAGTGACTTACCTTTACTTACCTGCCGGACGTCAGCTCAGCCCTTCGACCCGTCTGGACTTCGTGCCAGTTATCCGGTCAGCCCCTCGACCTAGCTGGGCGTCGTGCCAAACGTCCGATCAGCTTGTTGACCCATTTGGACTTCGTGCCAGCTATCCGGTCGGCCCATCGACCTAGCTGGACTTCGTGCCAGACATCAGGTCAGCCCGTCGACCTGTCTGGACTTCTTCTGCACACTCGATCAAAGTGTTAGATAACAACGAAACTAACTTAACCTATTTTGTCATTCATCAAAACCTGGGTTAGACCGTTAGTGCTAACCGCACCAACAGACCTGAAGTCTCGGGCGTTGAGCAAAAGTCCAGTCGGTCTGGAGGACCGGTTTGACAACAGGTAACTTCTCTTAAGAGGAGTAGGTGAGGGTGTGTTCCCCGGTGAGGGAATAGTAGACGTCGGTTCGACCTAGGGTTTCTAGAGAAAATCCGAAGTCAGAACCAGATAGTCTGAAGGCTATCAAGTTATTAATTTAGATATTATTTGCTATTTTATCTAACTCTATTTTACAGAAAACTACAGTTTTACATGGTTGGACTTAGCCTTGATCGGTCGACCGATCCAGGTCGAGTTAAAAGTTGATCCTGAGATCAGAGGATTTGGATAAGGTTTGAAGAGGCTATAAAAAGGGGTATCGACCAGCACTTTAGGAACACTGAAAATCAAACAAGAAGAGTCGATGCCCCCAAATCGATAGGTTGAATAGTTGATGCCCCCAAATCGATAGCTTCCTACAATGGTTAGCTTGAGCAGTGGAAATATAATACTAAATATAAATACGAAAACTAAACTAAAGACAAGAAGAGAAATGTAAATCGCTAACATGTTTGTTTACGTGGTTCGGAGATAACTTGCTCTTACTCCATGACTATCTGTAAGGTGGGCAATCCCTCAATCCGTCAGTGGATTAATCCCCAAAAACTCTAGCTAGCACAATCCTCCTTGTCAGTGGAGAAACCTTGCCACAACTCGACCAAGAGCACTTGGATTGCTAGGGCACTAGTTAACTACTAATTAGGGTTAACCACCACTAATTTCTTTAATCTTAACCAAACTTCCAAGCCTTGGTTATATAGGCTATGGGTTGGAAAACCCTGCCTACCAGTTGACTGGTGAAAGTGCTAGTCGACTGCCCTCTATGGAGATTC
This sequence comes from Zingiber officinale, assembly GCF_018446385.1. Taxonomy (NCBI): domain Eukaryota; kingdom Viridiplantae; phylum Streptophyta; class Magnoliopsida; order Zingiberales; family Zingiberaceae; genus Zingiber; species Zingiber officinale. Next base: position 108,730,971 of record NC_056000.1, read on the forward strand.
GATCGTTACAACCCAACGACTCGATACCAATTGATTGGTGAAAGTACTAGTCGACTGCTCCACACTGGCTAAGGGAATAGAAGCATTTTGTTCACTCCCAATCGACTGCCTAGTCGACTGTACTAGTCGATTGCCCAGTCGACTATACCAGTCGACTGCCCAGTCGACTATACCAGTCGACTGTTCAGTAGACTATACCAGTCGACTGCCTAGTCGACTATACCAGTCGACTGTACCAGTCGACTGTCATTTCTATCAATCGAATTGTACCCCGAGTATAGTCTCTCAGCACTCAGAGCCTCACCCTTACGACTCACTTGACTCTTCTTTGTTGCATCCTTGACCTCTTGTCTTCAAGCTTATTTCCTTTGGCTCTCGTCCCTCAGACTCATTCAAGCCTGCGACTCGTCCCCAATGCCATCCTTTGAGTATGCCTCGAAGTTGCTTCCCTCGGCCCTTATCCTTGCTGCCTTATCTACGGTCCCTCGGATGCTCCATTCTTCACTGGACTTGAAGCCATCAAGTTGAGTCATATGTGTATCCTGTAAACCTGAGCACTCACATACACATATCAAATACAAGGATGAACCTAACTTAGACCCTTTGCTCAGACACCTAAACACATGGTCACACAGACAATTGGGATTGCTCCAACAATCTCTGATTTTTTGATGTTTGGCAATACGTTTAAGTTAGGGAAAACATAATAACAAATAAACATGCTAAACACAATGGACTTACATTGCCAAGGCTACACACTTGGACTTACATCACCGAATGGACTTATGTTTCCAAGGCTACACACTTGAACTTATATCGCTGAATGGACTTATGTTGTCAGACCTACACACTTGGACTTACACCGCCGAATGGACTTACAGTGCCAAGGCTACACACTTGGACTTACACCGCTGAATGGACTTACATTGCCAAGGCTACATACTTGGACTTGTTGGTGCAATCAACTTAAGTTTGATCGATAGGATTATGGTTTTGATGTGTGTGGTAAAGAGTTTAAGTTAGACTTTCATATTGGTTTGATATGTGTATTTGAGTCATGCAGGACTTGGTGAAACACACATGGGGAGCTTGGTGCCGTCAAGTTTGGGAAGCTCACCCAAAGGCTCGGATCCTTGAGTCAGTGAAGGATGGTATGGAAGACATCCGAGGGACCGCCAGACGAGGAGCAATGGAGTGGAGCCGAAAGAAGCGGACTTGAAGACAATGTCAAGGATAGCACAGAGAGGAGTCGCAGGCTTGGGTGCATATGAGGGACGAAGGATGAGGAAGAGGACTTCAAAGGGCGACTCTAGAAAGGATGAGTGTGAGTGTGTAATCAGGACTAGTTGACTGATGAAAATTACAGTTGACTGGGAGCGAATAGAAGAATTCTGTTCACTCAGCTAATAGTGACCAGTCAACTGGTAAGTGGTCATTTGTGACCGTTGGCATTTTGCGATGTAGTCGTTGACCACATCCAACGGTAGCACCAGTCGATTGATGGAAATGCCAGTCGACTGATGCCGAGATGAGTTAATACTATGAGCAACTCTCTCCTCTTATTTAAGAGGAGCTTTGGAACATGAAGGAGGCTACTCATACTTATTAAATAACCCCTAAGTCTTTGCCCAAAGCTTCCAAGTCTTTCTCTTCCTCTCCTCAACCTAAACTTCATCTTGTAAAGAGAAAGAGACCATTGTGAGAGATTTACTCAACCGAGAAGGAGAAAGTGTTGGAACCCCAAGGTTGTTTTGATGTGATCAACAAGTTAAGTTAAGTCCTGTGTGTTTTTAACCTTGTGTCTAAGTATGCAGGAGCTTAGGAGCACAGGTACTCGAGCGGAAGACGCAGCTAGTGAGAAGGATGACACGCAGTGCGTCCGAGGGATGAGCTGCTACGGAAGAGTACACCGGTAGACGAGAAGGAAGCATGCGGTGGTTCCGAGGGACGAGAAGCCAGAGCGGAAGACTGCTCGAGGAGCAAGAGATATAGCTAGCGGGAAGGTCGGCACGGGGTGTGACTGAGGGACGAAGACTACGGATGAGTACGCTGGCGGACGAGAAGGAAGCACGCGGCGATTCCGAGGGACGAGAAGCCGGAGCGGAAGCCCGCTCGAGAAGGTCGGAAGTTGGGTTCGGGTGAGCCCTTTTCCGGATGGTCGAGATCACCCAAGCTAGGGGAGCCGGAGCGAAAGACCCAGACCGAGACGAGCTAAATCGGAGCAGAGGTCCCGGATCGAGAAAAGTCAACTCTGTTGACTTTCCTGGTCCGGGCGCCCGGAACCATTCCGGGCGCCCGGACTCGACTTTTTGATCGGATCAAGTTTTGACTCGATCTCAATGTTAGGGGATAAAGTTTATCCCCCCCAGGGCACCCAGAACCCTTCGGGGCGCCCCGACCAAGGCTATAAATAATGCCTTGGTCCAGAAGCTTTTCATCGATCACGAGCAATTCATTTCCAACACTTGTAGGCTTTGATTTAGAGTTGAGCTTCTATTTTCTGTGCTTCATCATTGTACGAGGCTTCTCCACCTGAAGGAGTTTTTAGTGTGATCATTTTCCTTGGATTAACAACCTCCTCGGTTGTAACTAAGTAAATCTCGGCGTGCCTCGTCCTTTCTATTTTTATGTTTAAGTTATAATTTATGCAAGTGTACTGCTGAAAGATCAAGAAGGGTTGCATTTATTTTTTGGCAGGCTATTCAACCCCCCTTCTAGCCAACCCAGCGACCCAACAAGTGGTATTAGAGTCGAGGCGCTTCAGGAGGACTAACCGTTGAATGAAGCAACGAGATGGCCGGAGCTAACATCTACCCACCAACTTTCGAGAGGGAGTTCGCTTTTTGGAAGCGACAAATGCAGGTTTATTTTAAAACTGATTTTAGTATTTTATTAATTATGAAATATGGTTATGAAGCACCGAAGAACACGAACGGAGAAGAAATCGAAAAACGCCTATGGACTGACAAGCAGCGCGACGAATTCATGGCAAATGGTAAGGCTGAGTCCAGTCTTTTGAGTGTGTTACCTGCCAAGGATCTCGACAGAGTCAGAACGTACAAAAGCGCAAAAGAACTTTGGGAAAAGTTCTTAAGGCTCTACGAAGAACCACTTGAAGTCGAATCCAACTCCTCGATGGAAGGCTTTGTCTAAGGAAGTAGTTGTTGCTCCAATAACCAAGAAGGCCTAGTGCCTCGCCACTACCTGGAAGCCAAAGTATTGAAATAAAAATGTTTAATTAACTTTCTGATAAAAAGCATTAAGGTTGAAATTTATAATGCTTTAAAAAAAAGTTTTTTAAACATGTTTTGGAAATTTTTCAAAAAAATTCTCTTTCGTCAATTATTTTTTTTAGAAAAATTCTCAGAAGATATTTTTGCCTAAGTTAAATTTATTTTTCTGTTGCAAAATATCTTACGTAGAATTTTGTTTAACTTAGAAATTTCTCTTTTACTTAGAAATGTTTTCTAAAAGTTCATTGAAAATTTTTTCAAAAGTTTCTAAGTTATAACCCTTAGATTTTTTCTTGGAATCCTATTTTTTGTGTGATCAAAGGGGGAGAAGGAAAAGTATAAGTCTAGGGGGATGTAGACCAAAATTAAATAATTCTATCTATTTGCACTTAATTACAAAATTAGTTAGTTTAATTTTTATGTCTATTTTTACCCTAGCTTAACTTGGGTTGCTCACATCAAAAAGGGGGAGATTGTTAGAACCCCAAGATTGTTTTGGTGTGATCAACAAGTTAAGTTAGGTCCTGTGTATTTTTAACCTTGTGTCTAAGTGTGCAGGAGCTTAGGAGCACAGGTACTCGAGCGGAAGACACAGCTAGCGAGAAGTGTTAGAGTGTATACTAAAAGCCTAGCTTTTGGTATAAACATTTATCTAGAAATAAGAATCACATTGGTCAAATGTCTACATTTATGATAGATGTAGTTGCTCAATTAATTTATATTGTAGATAACATGGTGTGTGGTGTCACACATAGAAGATCATGTTATCGGTTCCTTATAAATTATAAACAGTAGCTCACGACCAAGATGGAAAGGAACAAACCATTGGAAGGTCGTAGTGTAATTAGGTATTAGTTTATCTTAACTATATAATTACACTAGTACACTTAGAGTGTATTGAGTAGGACCATTTGAGGTCGTTCCTTTTATACTGACTTTATGAAGGAACAAAGACCTCAGTTATTATGGAAGTGTGTGCTCTTAATCCTAATATAATAACAAGCACATATATTTGATATTTATTTCTTTAATTTATCAATGGGTGAGATTTAGTTCGATAAATCAATAAGCCCGATAAGTTGGGAAATGATATCACTTATAGTGTGTGTTGTTGATTATAGAAGGAAACTGTGTCCTAGTGATTTAGGTTGAGAATGTCCCCAAGAGGAGCTCATAAGGATTGTCATGTTAAACCCTGCAGGTGGACTTAGTCCAACATGACGATGAAGTTGAGTGGTACTACTCTTGAAGCTAGATATTAATTAAGCGAGTTGTCAGTAACTTACTTAATTAGTGGATATTTGTTATCTTAAACACATGGAGACTAACACACTCATAATAAGAAGGAGCCCAAAATGTAATTTGGGATTGGTACGGTAGTTCAATAATAGTTCTTTAGTGGAATGAATTATTATTGATGAAATTAAGTTGTGTGTTCGGGGCGAACACAGGATGCTTAATTTCATCGGGAGACCAAAACCAATTCCTCCTCTCGGTCCCTATCGTAGCCTCTAGTATATAGAGATTTATACCCACCTTCTTACCCATCCAATGGGGCCGGCCAAGCTAGCTTGGAACCCAAGCTAGGGCCGGCCAAGACCAAGTGGATGAGCCATGTAGGTGGCCGACCACTAGAATATTAAAAAGGATTTTTATTAAAATTATTTCTTATGTGGATATCATGATTTTAAAAGAGAGTTTAAAAATTAAAAATTTTCTTTTATAGTTTTCTACAAAAGATTAAGAGAAGAGATTAATCTCTTTCCTTATTTATAGTTTAAAAGGATGATTTTAATTTTTGGTAAAAACTTTCCTTATTTGTAAATCATCTACATGTTTAAAAGAGAGTTTAAAATTTGAAATCTTTCCTTATTTGTTGATTAAAGGAGGATTTTAAATTTTAAAAAAACTTTCCTTTTTAACCATGTTCATGATTTAAAAGAAAAGTTTAAAAATTAATAATTCTCTTTTATTAGTTTCTACAAAAGATTGAGAAAAGATTTGATATCTTTCCTTATTTGTAGATTAAAAGAGATTTTAATTTTTAGAGATAACTTTCTTTTTATCCACATGTTTAAAAGAAAGATTTTAATTTATTAAATTTCCTTTTTATAAACCAATCATGAAGGGATTAAATTATTGGAGAAATTTTATAAATTTCTGGAGACAAATTAGGAAGTTTTAATTAATTAAAACTCTCCTTGTTTGTAGCTTTTATGTGGTCGGCCAAATAAAATTGAGAAAAAAAATTATTTTAATTAAATAATTTTTCCTTTTCAATGGAAAAAGAATTAAAGAAATTTTTATTAAATTTTCCTTATTTGCCAGGATCAAGGATTATAAAAGAGGGGGTAGAGGAGGCTTCAAGGCTAACGACTCTATTCTATTTTTCTCCCTCTTTTCCTTGGTGGTGTGGTCGGCCCTATTTCTCTCCTCTCCTCTTGTTGGCCGAAACTTATCTCTTGGTGGAGCTTTTGTTAGTGGCCGGATCAAGGAAGGAGAAGAAGGAGAGAAAGCAAGCCTCGTTTCTAGCATCCCTTGGAGCATGGTGGTGGTGGCCGAACCTCTTCATCCTAGAAGATGTTTTGATGGCCGAAACTTGCAAGGAAAAAGAAGGTGATTGGTGGTTTCTCATCTCGGAAGAACGTTGCCCACACAACGTCCGAGGTTAGAAGAGGAATACGGTAGAAGATCAAGAGGTCTTTCTAGAAGGTATAACTAGTAATTTTTCCTTTCCGCATCATGCTAGTTATTTATGGAAATAATACCAAATACAAGAGGCTTACGATTCTAGTATTTCGAATATGTTTTTCGATGATGTGTTCTTTTGTTTTATTTTTCCTTGTGATTTGATTGTTCTTTTCGGTTAAGCTAAAGTTATTTTAGGAAATTAAATATTAGCTTTCCATAAAAGGTTTTGTCTAGTCGGTGGTGGTTGCTCCCATATCCAAGAAGGCCATGTGCCTCGCCACGTCAGTACTGGGAACCAATTATGAAAATTAATATTTAATGGAATTAATAACTTAAGGTGATTTGGGTCGAACGTGTTAAGTTCCGCAGGAGATCCAAGTCAAAACCTAAAAGAACAAATAGATTAAGTTTTGGATCAAACGTGTTAAGTTCCGCAGGCGATCCAAAATTTAATTTAAAAGAACACATGGTAGCTGGGAAAAGGTTCAGACCTTTGTACAAAATTTTTGTACAGTGGAACCTCTAGGTTTTCCGAGTAGCAACCAACAAGAAGGATGACACGCGGTGCGTCCGAGGGACGAGAAGCCGGAGCGGAAGACTGCTCGAGGAGTAAGACACATAGCTAGCAAGAAGGTCGGCACGGGGTATGACTAAGGGACTAAGACTGCGGATGAATACGCTGGTGGACAAGAAGGAAGCACACGGCGATTCCGAGGGACGAGAAGCCAGAACGGAAGCCCGCTCGAGAAGGCCGAAAGTTGGGTTTGGATGAGCCCTTTTCCGGATGGCCGAGATCACCCAAGCTAGCGGAGTCGGAGCGAAAGACCTAGACCGAGACGAGCTGAACCGGAGCAGAGGTCCCAGACCGAGAAAAGTCAACTATGTTGACTTTCCTAGTCCGGGCGCCTGGAACTATTTTGGGCGCTCGGATTTGTCCGGGGTGCCCGGAATGCTTCTGGGCGCCCGGACCCGACTTTTTGATCGGATCGAGTTTTGACTCGATTTGAATGTTAGGGGATAAAGTTTACCCCCCCCAGGCCGCCCGGAACCCTTCGGAGCAACTCGATCAAGGCTATAAATAAAGCCTTAGTCCAGAAGCTTTTCATCAATCACAAGCAATTCATTTCCAACACTTGTAGGCTTTGATTTAGAGTTGAGCTTCTATTTTCTGAGCTTCATCGTTGTATGAGGCTTCTCCGCCTGAAGGAGTTTTTAGTGCGATCATTTTCCTTGGATTAACAACCTCCCTAGAAGTAACCAAGTAAATCTTGGTGTGCCTCATCCTTTCGATTTTTATGTTTAAGTTATAATTTATGCAAGTGTATTGTTGAAAGATTGAGAAGGGTTGTGCTTATTTTTTGGTAGGCTATTCAACCCCCCTTCTAGCCGGCCCAGCAGTCCAACAAAAAGCTCTCGCCGGATATTATCGGGAACTAATCCATCGAAGGATTAAGGGATCATTTAACTCAAGGACAAGCCGTGGAGTAGGAGTAGAAGTAGGAGCAAGCAATCTCCGAACCACGTTACATCGAATGTGTTAGCATTTGCATTTTTGATTGCTTTCTTGTTTTTATTTCATTTCCGCTTGCGCAAACTAACCTTGTAGAGAAGAAACCGACTTGGGGGTGTCCAAACTATTCTACCCCCTTCTAGCCAGCCACAAGATCCCTAACAAGTGGTATCAGAGCGAGGACGCCCTTCAACGGACTAATCGTTGAGAAGAGCAACATCAACACATGGTCGGGTCAAACATTCACCCACCAAAATTTAAAGGAGATTTCTCTTGATGGAAGAAGAGAATGGAGGTATTTTTTAAAACTGATTTTGATATTATGCTAATCATGGAAAATGATTTCAAAATTCCTAGGGATCACAACAATTAAATACTTGAGAAAATAAGGTGGAGCAAGAAGCAAAGGGAAGAACATTTAGCAAATCCAAAAGCAATACATCATCTACTAAATGCCCTTCCTCAACAAGAAGTAACAAGAGTTGGAAACTACTCAAGCGCCAAGAAATTATAGAAAAAGCTAGTGAAGCTTCATGAAGGGGCATCAGAAGTGAAATTAGCAAGAAGTGACCTCCTTCCAACTCAACTCAACAATATCAAGCTTGAAAAAGGAGAAAAGGTATCAATTTTACATTCTAAAATTAAGAAAATTTTAAATGGACTAACAAGTGTAGGTGACACACTTATAAACCGAGACATTATAATGAAAGCCATCAATGCTTTCCTAAGAACCACAACATGGATGTCCATTGTTGATTCATTTTACATTTCAAAAGACCTAGAGAAATCTTCTATAGATGAATTCTTCTTAACAATAGAGCTCCATGAAACAAGAGTTGAATGATTAGATGAAGAAACTCATAGATCAAGAGGAGTAGCCCTTGTGATAAACAAGGGAAAGGGGAGGAAGAAGAAATCTCCATCTCCACCATCTTTCGATTCCGAGGAGTCAAGTGCCTCAATGGATAATGATCAAGAGACATATATGGTAAGGAAGATGAGAAAAGCATTTAAGAATTTTAATTCTAACAAAACATATGCTAGGAGAAGTTCAAGGGGCAAGAGTAGAAGAAGGAAGGTAAAGTGCTAAGGAGAAGGACACATAAGGGATGAATGCCCCCTCTTGAAGAAGAAGGAAGAAAAGAAGTAGGAAGAAGAGAAGAAGATAAAGGAAAAATAGAAGAAGGTCAAAAGTTTATTCGCAACATGGGATGATCCATCATCATCATCGGAATAAGAAGAACACCTTGTCTCCCATTTTGCTCTAATGGGAATTGATGATGTTGCCTCCACCTCATCCGAAAATGAAGAGGGAAAGAACACAAGTAAAGATGAAGAAGGGAGCTCAAGTGAAGGGGGAGGACAATATTCCGACTCAGACTTCTCGATAAGTGAGGTATACAATCTTCCCCCTCATGTTTTAATTAAAATTATTTCAAGTACAAATGATAATTTGTTTAAGGCAAAAAGAAAGAATAAATCTTTGAAAAATGATATTTGCATGCTTAAGGAGAAATTAGAATTCATGTCTATTAAGGATAATGATATGCATGCTTCTTCTTCCTCTATTTTAAATGTATCATGTTTAGAAGAAGAAAATAGGGAATTAAGGGAAAAGGTAGCATACCTGAACAAAACCCTTGAAAAATTTAAAATTGTCTCTAAAACCCTAAACATGATTATTGGGAGCCAAAGGGTAAGTTTCAACAAAAGGGTATAGGGTATAAGGAATCCAACAATGAAAAATCCTATCATTGTCTAATTGCTAGGAGACAATCAAAAACAAAGACCATAGATAGAAAATGGATCCCTAAGGAGTACTTGGTCAATCCAATTAAAAAGAACTTCTATTGGGTGCCAAAATTAATCCTTAAGGGTTAGAGGATTTTGGGTCAAGTCAACCATGATAGCCATAATTCAATTTTTTTTTTTGCAAAAATGGTTGACTTAAGACATAAAGGGGGAGCACTTAGCCTTGATAGAAATTCATGACAAAACGGGCTAAGTAGAGGTTACCTTCATTTCATCTCACAATGAATTGCACTATATTTCTAAACATAAATGTGAGATGATAGGATGATACTAATAATTCACTTATGCTTATGACATTTTGATGAATTATGAAATGTATCAATTTTTAGTGATCATAGGACAACTATGGGGAAAGTAAATATTTAATTAATAGACATGTTGCCCATAGATCATAGTTGGACATTTCAAATATTTTGAAAATAATTCTATGTTCTATTTACTGTGATATAGTTATTTTAAAGCATATGAATTCAAAACAATGTTTCAAAGTGATACAAATTTGAGTTGTTTTCAAGGTTTTTGAGTTTTTATCAAAAATTTTAAAATATAATAAATTTTCATGAATACATATTTTTCCTAGTTAAATGACATTATAAGAAATACGTGTTCAAAATTTCATGATTTTTCAAATTTTCTGGATTTTTTTATGCATTTATGAAGTTGGCTTCAAAAGGTTGAAATTTGGATTGGCTTTGTGCCAGTCGACTGCAACAGTTATCAGTCTACTGATAGCTATTTTCTAGCACTTTCAGAAGTTAGTTTTGGGTATTTTTTAAGTCAACATTGATACCATAGTGTACTTGGAAGATAGGTGCCATCTTTTTGATAGTGTCAAAGGGGGAGAAATGGGAAGGTTTAAGTTAGAAATTTTTATTTCTCTATTTTGTGCAAAACTTGAAAATTGAGTGATAGAGCATATGTTAAGGGGGAGCTTGGATTTTATGCTTCATGTTTATACTATGCTTGTAATTTTCAAGTTGTTATTATTTGTGCATAACTTAAACATATTGCCACAGATCAAAAAGGGGGAGATTGTTGGTGCAATCGACCTAAGTTTGATTGGTACGATCATGGTTTTGATGTGTGCGTCAAAAAATTTAAGTTAGACTTTCATATTGGTTTGATATGTGTATTTGAGTCATGCAGGACTTAGTGAAACACACATGGGAAGCTTGGTGCAGTCAAGTTTGGGAAGCTCATCCAAAGAATCGGATCCTTGAGTCGGCGAAGGATGGTGTGGAAGACATCCGAGGGACCGCCGGACGAGGAGCAACGGAGTGGAGCCGAAAGAAGCAGACTTCAAGGCAATGTGAAGAATGGCACAGAGAGGAGCCGCGGGCTTGGGTGCATATGAGGGATGAAGGACGAGGAAGAGGACTTCAAGGGGCGACTCCAGAAAGGATGAGTGTGAGTGTGTAACCGGGATCAGTTGACTGATGGAAGTTGCAGTTGACTGGAAGCGAACAGAAGCATTCTATTCACTCAGCCAACAGCGACCAGTCGACTGGTAAGTGGTTGTTTGTGATCGTTGGCATTTTATGATGTAGTCGTTGGCCACATCCAACGATAGCACCAGTTGACTGATAGAAATACAAGTTGACTAATGCTGAGATGAGTTGATACTGTGATCAACTCTCTCCTCTTATTTAAGAGGATATTTGGGACATGAAGGAGGTTACTCATGCTCATTAAATAATTCCTAAGTCTCTGCCCAAAGCTCCCAAGTCTTTCTCTTCCTCTCCTCAACCTAAACTCCATCTTGTAAAGAGGAAAAGACCATTGTGAGAGGTTTGCTCCACCGAGAAGGAGAAAGCTCTAGCTGGAGATTGCCGGAGACTAATCCACCGAAGGATTTAGGGATCGTCCACCTCAAGGACAAGCCTTGGAGTAGAAGCAAGCAATCTCTGAACTACGTTACATCGAATGTGTTAGCATTTGTATTTTTGATTGCTTTATGGTTTTAGTTTCATTTTTGCTTGCGCAAACTAACCTTGTAGAGAAGAAACCGACTTGGGGGTGTCCAAGTTATTCAACCCCCTTCTAGCCGGCCACAAGATCCCCAATAGGACTTACACCGCTGAATGGACTTACATTGCCAAGGCTACACACTTGCACTTACACCACCGAATGGACTTACGTTGCCAAGGCTACACACTTGGACTTACACCGCCGAAACAAAACTGTAAACATGCATTGGAACCTATCGCAAGACTCCTCCTACACCTATGCTCCCTATTAAGATATGCTCCCTATTAAGATAGGAATTTTACCACAGGGCTATTTAAGAACATATCACAAGGCTCCCCCTATGCAAAGATATTTAAGGTTTTCCTAACTAAACCTTACTTCTCCCCCTTTGCCTAACATTAAAAATCTCCAACAATATCCTAATTATTGAAACTAGTTATCCAAATTGACCCTAAACTCGTGTATTCATCCCCATGGATCTCATGCACATATACGAGCTGACTTGGTCAAAACCACTACTGAAAAACAGTTTCAGGCTGGTATCAATCGACTACCAAAATTACTTGTCGGCTTCCCTTATCGAAATCAATACACAGAAGCATTCTGTGTTCGATATATACTGTTACCAGTCGACTAGTAATTATACCAGTCGACTAGCACCCTAATTCCAGCCTAATCAACATTCTGAACCCAATTTCAAGAATACACAAGAAATTCCACAGACATCCAAAAATCCTAAAATTTTATGGAGATGTCTGTTTTACCCATGTCTACTTGAAAAAAATACATTCAAAAATGTATCTATCACCAATCCCAATATTGATGCAAAACTCAAAATTAGCTAAATGGTTCAATTGAATCTTGACCTAAAGTCTTAGTTTTGGCTTCCTCTTAATGTATTTGCTTATACTAAACCAAAATGCATCCCTAGCATTGGTTTATATGATATCTATACATCTAACACCAATTATCATGCAATAAAACCCCAGTGTCATATTTCTATGCATGAAACTAACCTATGTGTGCCAATTCCCTAGGTTTGAGACTCAAGTCCATCTCCAAATCATTTGACATACTCCATAGCTCCTCTAGACTTCCAAGTAAAATCCACTTGAGATCCATTTACCATGGGTCCCAAATTGACTCTTTGAGCTCCCCTTAGAGCTCTTACCTTAGCCACCTCCCTAAGTGACTCATCTACAATTGCTAGGGCACATTGGTACACCTTCGGTGACATTTGGCCTACAAACCTAACCTTATTAATCTTGGACACCTTGTCCTTGGTTAGCTTCTCCTTACCTTTAAATGGCTTTCCCTTTCCATTTATTGGCTTCTCCTTTCTATAGTCATATGCAACCCTACCATAAGACTTTCCCTTAGCCTTAGAGACATTAGATCGATATCCTAAACCCGTGTTAGTGAGAGCCCTAGAGCCAATCATGTGATGATTGTTGTATGGACTCGATGTATCATATTCCTATATATATAAAAACATTTTTTTATGGTTATTATACTTACTTGTATTGGTGCCAAATAACTAAGTATAATAGCGTCCTTGAGTGGAAGGTTATTATCTATATCAATCGATTGGTTGAATTGATAGTGAGATGATATAGAGAACACTACTCTTAATCATTCCTAGTCAGGTATTAACATTCAGGGACAATGTTAATGCACTGAGACTAGCATGTAGGTCAACTCGATGACTTGATCTCATAAGTCATGGATATTAGATATCAAGTTGACACATGGGTATGCATTGGAGAATGTATACTGAATGACCCGCCATGAGAAAGTATCATGAATTGTTATATGAGTGTCATATATTTTCTCATGTGACTATTAGTATGACTATCAGTCCTTAGACCTGAAGTCACCATGGTTCCCTACATAAGGAGTTATATACTTTGGCTTCGTCAAACATCACCCATAAATGGGTGGACTATAAAGGCGACTACTGGTATGTAACAAATTATGCGGAGGGATGTGAGTGATGTAGATGGGATCTATCCCTCCTATATGACGGGAGTGGCATCATGATTCTTGATAGAGTGAGACCACTAAGTGCATGGCCATGCCCAAATGAGTCAATATGAGATATTGATCTCATTTGATTAGAGTGAGTCTACTTGGAGTTCAAGACATAAATTGATTAGAGGATGACACAGTCTATGCCTCAATTGATCAATTTAGATGTCAAGAATAGAAGGACATTATCACATATTGTGAGATTCACAATTAGTAGTCACAAAGGTGATGTTTGATTTCAACATTCTTGTAACTTGGGTAGTAATGATGTGTTGCTAGATACCGCTCATTACTTATGTTTCTAAATGAGTTTAGGAGCATTGCCAACGTTACAAGAACCTATAGGGTCACACACAAAGGGCAATTAGATGGACATTAGGTTCATATGATGGACCAAGAGCATTAGGTTCATATGATGAACCAAATTGGAATAAGAGTAATCCAAATTAGACTAATTGAGTTGGACTCAATTTGATTCATGTGTTGAATAAGTCTAATTTTGACTATGATTCATTGAGTTAATTTAATTCAATGAATAGAGATTCATTAAATTAAATTGACTTGAATCAAAGGTTAGGTTTGATCAACCATGGGAGATAAAAAGGTCAAGTTTGACTTGACTTGAGAGGGAAGATGAGGGTCAAGTTTGACTTGACCAAATGCCACCTCATTGTGACTTGGCATGGGGCCAACAAATGATGATGTTCCACATTATCAAGGCTACATCATTGTGTGCCACCTCATGAGGAAGACCAAGAGCCATGACCCTTGGTGTTCCATGGAGGTATTAAACCTCTATTAAGTGGCCTACCACTTTAGGTGTGTGAATGAATTGCATGGTGTGGTCATTCACTTCTTCTTCCTCCTCTCTAGTTTTTCTCTCCCTCTCATCCTCCATTGCCGAGACTTCTCAAGGGTGCTAGTACACTCTAAGTTGTTCTCTCCACTTTTTTGTTCGTGTAGATACATGTAGAGGAGTGTTCACTTGACACTCTACGAGATCCGACAACCTTTGGACGAGAGGGATAAGAGAAGGGCATCGCTACAAGGGTAACGCTCTTTTCATGTAGATCTAAGGTAGATCTAGTGTAGACAAACATGAACAAGATTATTTTATATATTTTCGCATGGATCCGTGGTTAGCTTCGGGGTTTTCACAACGCAAATAGCGGTTTTTACGGCTCGAAATGCTAACAACTAGATCTATCATTGTTGGGTCTTTGGCTACCCAACACCATGCTTAACACTCTAGATCCAACCATGAATCTAGCTAGGGGCTTCTCCAAACTATCAAGATTTGCCTTCAAAGCTTGATTTCCCTTTTCTAGGTTCCTAAACCTAGAGTCAACATGTCCACCATGGACATTCCTAGACCTACCCTTCCTAGGCATGTGTCTCCCCTTTTTGGGATTAATGCCTTGGTTCTCCATTACCTTTTTCTCCTTAGGTAATGAGAATTTAACTTGCCTAAGTCTATCATGCATAGGTCGCCTAGGATTATGATCGATATTTACCATATTCATATCATGATATTTAAAACCAAAATTTTTCATTGCTACATAATGATAATCATTATTTTTCCTAGCATGCATGGGAACATAAGAATTTAAATTACGATTCAAATTAGGGTATACCACCCTTACCCTTGAAGCTCCCCCTCGACTCGAGCTCCTCTTCTTCTTCTCCCACTTCTTTAGATGCGCTAGCTTCTTAATCTCCCTCTTCTTGGGGCATTTGGTGTGGTAATGCCCCTTCTCCCCACACTTGAAGCATACAATGCGAATTCTCCTCCTTTGGGCTTCTTCATTCCTACAACCCTTGTTAGTGTTTAAATTAACTTGAATGGGTTTAAGATTTACCTTCTTCTTACCCAATGGACATCTACTCTTATAGTGTCCTTTCTCATTGCACCTGAATTACACAATGTGGTCCTTTAACTTTGCTTCAGTAGAGGTGCTCACTAGGTTGACCTCCAAGACTTCTTCTTCATCTGTCTTGGATTCTTCTTTAACCATTGAGGATGTTGATGATGCTTCCTCGTCCTCCTTCTCCTCCTCGGATGTTAAGCATGTCTCAACTTCCGGTTGCTCCACCTCCTCTCCTTGAGCAATTGAACCCATTTCCTTGGGCTCTTCTTCTTCTTGTGTAGGCATAGGTTCTTCCCAAGGAACCTTCTTAATCTCGCCCCACAAATCATGGGCATTCTCATATTCACCTACATGGTTCATTACATCATTAGGCAAAATATCAATCAAAATAGATATTACCTTATTATTTGCCTTTGATCATGAGGTTTGCTCCTCCGTCCAATGACGTGGTCGGAGTCTCTTTCCTTGCTTGTCTTTTGGGACTTCGAACGGTTCCTTGATCACCATCATGGAATTACAATCCGTATTGAAGAAGACCTCCATATTCATCATCCAATATGTGATATCCCATAAGCCTCCTTCTTCAAACTTTGGAGGTGCTATCAATCAGCCATCTTCTTGCTTCCTTGGCGATTAGTCCGAAGGAGAGCATCCTAACTCTGATACCACTTGTTGGGGATCTTGTATGGCCGGCTAGAAGGGGGGTTGAATAGTCGGTGCCCCCAAATTGATAGGTTCCTACAATGGTTAGCTTGTGCAGTGGAAATCTAATACTAAATACAAATACGAAAGCTAAACTAAAGACAAGAAGAGAAATGCAAACCGCTAAAACATTTGTTTACGTGGTTCGGAGATAACTTTCTGCTACTCTATGGTTGTCCGTAAGGTGGATGATCTCTCAATCCATCTGTGGATTAATCTCTAGAAACTCTGGCTAGCACAATCCTCCTTGTCAGTGGAGAAGCCTCGCCACAATTTGACCAAGAGCACTCGGATTGCTAGGGCACTAGTTGACTACTAATTAGGGTTAACCTGTTGGTTGGTCCTAGGAAGATCATACCGGTTCTACTTTACAAAAATTTTGTACAGGTGTCGAACCTTTCCTAAACAACCTATTGTGTTCTTTAGAAATTAAATTAGGAATTACAAACGGAACTTAACATTATTGATTCTAAATTTAACTTATCTGTTCTTAATGGTTTAGACTTAGATCGCAAACGGAACTTGACACTATTGATCCAAGTCCGACCTATGTTACAAAGTTGATTAAATATTTATTTCTAAAATCGGCTCCCAGGTCAAACATGGCGAGGCACTAGGCCTTCTTGGGTATGGGATCATCCACCACTGTCTCGACAAAGCCTTTTATAGAAATTCAATATTTAATTTCCTAAAATAACATTATGTTTAACCAAAAAGAACAATTGAATCAAAAATTTGAAAAACAAAAAAAAACACAAACTCAAATCACAAATTCGAAACTCTAGAATCATATGCCTCTTGTGTTTGGAATTCATACAAAGAAAAACTAGTATGATGCGGAAAACATTTACTAGTTATACCTTTCTTTGTAAGCAAATAACCTCTTGATCTTCTACCGTATTCCTCTTCTAATCTCAGACGTTGTGTGGGCAACGATCTTCCGAGATGAGAACCACCAAGCTCCTTCTTCTCCAAGCTAGATTCGGCCACCACCAACTCTCCAAGAGATGTAGAGGTCCGACCACCACCACCAAGCTCCAAGGGATGCTAGAAACAAATCCTCCTTTCTCTCCTTCTTCTCCTAGCTAGAACCGGCCACAAAGGACTCCTCTTGTGTTGATGCCACCGGCCACAAAGGAGGAAGAGAAAAGGAGAAGAGCTAGAAGTAATAGGGCCGACCACCACCAAGGAAGAGAGGGAGGGAAATATAATAGAGTTGTTAGCCATGAAGGCACCCCTACCCTCTCTTTTATAATCCTTGGTCTTGACAAATAAAGAAATTTAAAAAAAAACTTCCTTAATTCCTTTTTCCATGAAAAGGAAAATCTAATTGATTAAAAATCAATTTCCTTTTCTTTATCTACATGGTCGGCCACCTACAAGCTCCAAACAAGGAAAGTTTTAATACAAGAATTAAAACTTCCTAATTTGTTTCCGGAAATTTTAATAAAAATTTCTCTAATAATTTATCCCTTCATGGTTGGTTATAAAAGAAAATTTCTTTAAATTAAAATCTCTCTTTTAAAACATGTGGATGATTTCCCAAAAGGAAAGTTATCTCTAAAATTAAAATCTCCTTTCAATCTACAAATAAGGAAAGATATCTAATCTTTTCTTAATCTTTTGTAGAAACTTATAAAAGGAAATATTTAATTTTAAAACTCTCTTTTTAAATCATGAACATGGTTACAAAAAAGGAAAGTTTTATCAAAATTAAAATCTTCTTATCAATCTACAAATAAGGAAAGATATAGAATCTCTTCTTAATCTTTTGTATAAAGCTATAAAAGGAAAATTTTAAATTTTAAAATTTCTTTTAAAACCATGGAATCCACATAAGAAAATTTTTAAAATAAAAATCCTCTTATTTTGTTTAGGGCCGGCCACACCATGCTTGGGCTCCAAGCATTGGCCGACCCCTCTATTTGGCTCATCCTTTTTTCTTTGGCCGACCCAAGCTTGGGTTCCAAGCTTGCTTGGCCGGCCCCATTAGGATGGGTAAGAAGGTGGGTAAGGGTGGGTATAATACTTTATAAATAAGAGGTTACAATAGGGACCGAGAGGAGGAATTGGTTTTGGTCTCCCGATGAAATTAAGCTTCCCGTGTTCGCCCTGAACACTCAACTTAATTTCATCAATAATAATTCATACCACTAAAGAATTATTATTGAACTACCGCACCAATCCCAAATTACATTTTGGGCTCCTTCTTATTATGAGTGTGTTAGTCTCCCTGTGTTTAAGATGTCGGATGTCCACTAATTAATTGAGTTACTGACAACTCATTTTAATTAATATCTCAGTCCAAGAGTAGTACCACTCAACCTTATCGTCATGTCAGATTAAGTCCACCTGCAGGGTTTAACATGACAATCCTTATGAGCTCCTCTTGGGGACATTATCAACCTAGATTACTAGGACACAGTTTCTTCTATAATCAACAACACATACTATAAGTAATATCATTTTCCAACTCATCGGGCCTTTTGATTTATCAAGATAAATCTCACCCTTTGACAAGTCAAAGAAATAAATACTAAATATATGTTCTTGTTATTATATTAGGATTAAGAGCACACACTTCCATAATAACTAAGGTCTTGTTCTTTTATTAAGTCAGTATAAAAAGAACTTACCTTAAATGATCCTACTCAATACACTTAGAGTGTATTAGTGTAATTTATTTGTCAAGATAAACTAATACCTAATTACACTACGACTATTCCAACGGTTTGTTCCTTTCCATCTTAGTCGTGAGCAACTGTTTATAATTTATAAAGAAATGATAACATGATCTTCTATGAGTGACACCACTCACCATGTTATCTATAATATAAATTAATTGAACAACTGCACTTAGCAAATAAATATAGACATATGGCTAATGTGATTCTTATATTTCAAAATAGATGTTTACAAAAAGCTAGGCTTTTAGTATACACTCTAACATAACCACCACTAATTTTGTCAATCTTAACCAAGCTTCCAAGCCTTGGTTATATAGGCAACGAGTTGGCAAACCCCGCCTACTAGTTGACTGGTGAAAGTGACAGTCGATTGCCCTCTATGGAGATTCAACCGTTACAACCTAACAGCTCGATACTAGTTGATTGGTGAAAGTACCAGTCGAATGCTCCACACTGACCGAGCGAACAAACATATTCTGTTCGCTCCTAGTCGACTGCCATTTCCATCAATTGACTGGTACCCCGAGTACAATCTCTCAGCATTCGGACCCTCACCCTTACGACTCACTTTACTCTTCTTCATTGCAGCCTTGACCTCTTGATTTCAAGTACTTCCTTTGGCTCTCATCCCTCGGATACATTCAAGCTTGTGGCTTATCCCCAATGCCATCCTTAGTGTATGTCTCGAAGTCGCTTCCCTCGACCCTTGTTCTTGCCACCTTATCTATGGTCCCTCGAATGCTCCATCCTTCACCACACCCGAAGCCATCAAGCTGAGTCATATGTGTATCATGTAAACTCGCACACTCACATACACATATCAAATATAAGGGTGAACCTAACTTAAACCCTTTTCCCAAACACCTAAACACATGGTCGCACAAACCATTGTGATTGCTCTAACACTATTCACCCCCCTATAACACGTCATCGATCCTACATATGGTTCACTTGATTCTTGATTTACGACAAGAGACAATAATGGGTGGTACTGTGTATTTTAGATGGATGTATTCCATTGAACGATCTATGGGTATCTACAAACAATATGTTAACAATTGAGCATGTTCAGAGGAGTCAATTGCTGAAGCTTACATTGTTAATGAGGCTTTAACCTTTTGCTCAATGTATTTTCGAGATATCAATACCCGATATAATTACCCTGAAAGAAATGATGATAGGGTGACCACTTGCCCGTCTCGAGTTATTTCTATGTTCAAGCATGTTGGTCGACCTTTGGGCAAGAAAGAGGTCATAGTTCTTGAACCTTTGTTGCGGATTAAGGCAAAGTGGTATTTGCTAAATAATTGCCAAGAAATTGAAAAATACCTTGAGTGAGTCATATGTAACTCTTTCAATTATTGACTTTACATAAATGTATATTTTTAGTTGATAATATTATTTTAAATATTATGTAGAGAGCATCGAAATGGTCTCCTAGAGCAAGGGGAGTGCATAATTTGGAGCAACAAAAAGAAGTTGTATTTCCATTGTGGTTTAAAGATAAGGCAAGTAAAAAGATATGTTTACATAAGTACGATAAATGGTTCAATTCTAAATAATCTTAAAAATCAAATACAATTTATATGTAATACTTCTCCAAAAAATCTTTAGGTTAATGAAATGCGAGCAGTTGGATCATCTGAGGCCACAGATGAATTATATGCATTAGCTAATAGATCCAATTTTAGTACGTATTCATATTCTGGTGCTATTATCAACGGTGTTAAGTTTCTTGTGGAACAACGAGATGTTAGATGAACCACACAAAATAGTGGTATTCTTGTACCTGGCGTAGGATGGCAGTACTATTATGGCATTCTTTAAGATGTTATAGAGTTGTGTTACTTAAAAGATTATATAGTATTGATATTCAAGTGCAAATGATTTGATACCGATCCTAGGAGAAGAAGAATTCAAGAAGACAACAAATTAACGAGCATCTATACTGGGGCAGAATGGTACAAGAATGATCCATTTATACTTGCATTGCAAGTGAAATCAGTGTATTACTTGAATGATATCAAGAATGACCCAATGTAGAAATTGGTGCAAACTTATGACCCACGTAATGTGTGGGACTACCCAAATATTGAAGTTGAAAATGATGTTGATAGAACTACTACTGATGCTCATGTAGTGCAAGAACTTAATTCACAACCATTGCAATTAGTGGTAGAATTACCAGAGTTAGAGAATGTTAGCTTCTATTGTGATGATATCGAATCAACCGAGGTTATCAATATCGATCATTTACAGTAAAATATAGGTGAATTTGTAGTTGATGATGAGGATTTTGAAGATGACACATTAGAAGAATATGATGAAGAAGATTATGGTACTGTTGAAATTGATGATGATGATAGTATTGACATTGAAACTAATGGCACAACTTCAGAAGATGTAAGAAATATATTTATATGAATTAATGTTTGTTTATTCTATTCATGTTGTATATATAGTCCATTTATTCATGATTTATGATTGCATTAATTTATTCGTGTTATTAATTTTAGTTTTCTTTACAAGATGTCTAGTTTGGATGGTAGTAGTTCATGTGCTAATGAGGGTGGATCAGGAGGTGATGGAAGAGGTAGACAAATGACATGGAGACAACAATCTTGTAGTAGAGTTCTCGAGAAGGCATTAAAAATTCAAAAAAAAAAAGATAAATTGAAGGTTGAATTTGAAGAGCATACTGGAGGTAGCCTTGGAGAAAATGGAAAATGGTTTAATAACTTGATAGCTCAAATAGTTTGAGACATAATATCTCCTCATATTACGGGTGGGAGGATGTCTCTTTGCTCAAATAACAACTCATATTTGACCATCTTGATGTAAGATTGGGAAATTACATTATGTTTAATGTATTATGTTCTTATTATATAATAATTTATGTATTTATGAGTTTTTTTTGGAAGAACAAATTTGAATATGAAAAGACGAACTTGGTGATGGCACTGGTAGAGCGGCTTGCCATGAGAACTATTCGAGAAGGAAGGTGTAAGATGAGTAGGCATTGGAAGCAACTCGGGAGATTTGGAAATAAAAATGTACTAAAGAGGAAGCCATACAAGGGAGTAAGCCAAGATGATTGGGATTTTCTTTGTGATTATTTTGGCACAAAAATAACAAATGGTTAGTAATAATTAAATTAGTTGATAAATATTTTTTTATTGTTACTTGCACTAATATTATCCTTTTTATAGGAAATATCTAAAAAGAATACTAATAATCGATTTAATAGGCCACTTGAAGGTGCCCATGGATCGAAGACTTTGGTTCAACATTATCACAAAGCTGTAAGTTTTATTTGAAAAATATAATTTCTTATCATAATTTATATGATAATAAATGATTCTATTTTTTAAGGTTGATCCTATGATGGGAGAGTTTCCGAGTGTGATCGAGACCTTCGAGAAATTTTTTCACAAAGGAAGACAATGGAAGAATTATTAGGCTACACAAAAACATGTAAGTATCTTTTACTATTTTATCAATGGTGAGCATTGAAAACATGTAAGCTCTTCTTAGTGTGCCATATAAATTGGATGCTTGTCATTCAAAGTGCTTTGACTTATTTACACAATATATAGAGCTAGGAAAAGAAAGAGAGCACTGCAGTTGTTCCTCCTCACAAACATCATGCATGGTCACTTAAACTGATAGTCAGTACTGAGAAAATTTGATTTGAAGAATTTTATTCTTGAAAGTTACATATTCAAGCAAACCTTTCATATATCTTTAACTACATACATATATAGTACTGTAGAATAAGAGAAGTTGGTGGATAATAATGTAACAACCACCCATCTTTACTAACCTCTAAGGATGGATGCTACTTAACTAAAACTTTACTTAAGTAATGTTGCTTATGCTAATAAAAGCAAAGTTTTTCAAAAAAAATTTCGGACTGCCATGCAAAACTAATCCACTGTTCTTACTGTAAACGCCCTTCATATCATGCAATTTAAACATTTTTATATGTGATTACATGCTGAGGAACGGAAAAAAACTCCTCATATAAAAACTAAACTCAAACAATAAACTAGCATACCTAGAAATTGTCATAGACAGAGTTATAGAGAAACTAATCCTCAGTATGCTACATTTTTCTTCCAGGTACACAAATCACCTTTTTAGCATACAATTTAAGACACCATAACAACAATTCTGATAGGAGTATTTCCAACAACACGGCATAAACAAGTCTAACATGCACTTTACTCATTTCAAAGCTTGAAAGCAATTGCAGCACATTTATGAACAAATGCAGGTTACGGATGTATCATGCAATTCTATTTGGTACAGCAACTGAGCATGCAAATCTTTCTGAATTTAAACAGCAGTGTATCCCAACACAAATAATGCTACGACATTGATAAAAAGATACGTACATGGCAGTTCAAATGAAAGAAATTTCAGAAATAACTAAACTCCAATAGTGCAAGGAATAACAATACTGCACCTAGTTTTTAACATGCAACCAAAACAATCAAGTCCGGCCAAACTTTCAACAACAGGACTATCGTACCTAGAAATGGTAATAAAAACAATGCGAAATAAACAAAGTCCAGTGACCCAAGAGAATAATCCTTCTAGTTATCTTATCAATTAAATGGAAAAAAAAACTGATTAAATCCTGTTACAAGGTCCCAAGCTTCCATTGTCCGACATCACACACATTCATCACACATCCTTCTTGTCGCCTTCCTTCTTATACTTTTTCTTTCCCTTTATCTTTTATCTGCAGTAGGAGAAATGCAGACTATAAGCATAATGCTTAGTGAGCGCTATCTAACTCACAAAATCTCGATATGCATGTATATAAATAAAAGAAACATGCTAAAACTGAATGCTAACATGTAAAGCTACTCATGCTCATAAATAGCAAAGAAATCAACTAACTGAAAAGCTAACATATAAAGCTAAACATGCTCATCAACTAGCAAATAAATAACATGTAAGAAACTAAACATGTAAAAGCTGCTAGCATAAAAGAAAGCTAAACTTGCTGATCTTTAAAACAAAGTGAAACTTACTTCATTTACTCTAATCTTATTCTTTTATTTCACTTGTTTAAAATTTATACTTTAATACTTGAAAATAATAATCAACTTCTCTTGGGCCCAGGCTTAGTACCATCTTATGCGCGTTCCCTAATAGGTTGGGGTAGCGAGCCACCAATCCTAAAAGAGCAGACCTTGGTCTACCAGGGCCAAGACCTTGGAATTAGACACCTGGATTTGTTTAACGACAACCTTGGAAGTCGGGTACTAGCCTCTTCTTAAAAAGTAAAATACTTATTATCTTAAATTACTTCTTCTTTAAATGCCTTGGCATTTTAATAGCATCTTATGTGCCAAAATCCCTAAAGTCTTGACTTTAGGATTTACTTAAGGCCTTGGCCTTTTCTTTCTTTTCTTTTTCTTTCTTTTTACCTGTTAATGCCTCTAAAAGAATTTGATAGAACTCTTATTTTCCCACTAGAATACATGGTTGTTCATGCTTATTAAAATAGCAAATAAAAACCAAAGAAACTGCTCATGTGTATCTAGTAGTAAAGAAAACTGATCATGCTCAACTCATAGCAATTAAAAACTGCACATGCTCAATAATAGCAAATGAAAACATATATGCATATATTCCAAAAATCCCCACAGCAAGCTTAAAGTAAGGAATGCTAGTTATCTAAACCTATTACACGTGTTAAGCTTAAGGTTGTCCTTGAAACGTGGATTTACTAGAACAGAACCTGAGAGATACTACTCATTCTAAATTGATTCCTTCCAAGCAAAGCATAAAGGAACACTACTGTTGCCATCACAAATTGACACGTACTGGTGTTTTAAAACCCACATAAAACTTGGTTTCATTTCAAATACCCAACACATACAAAACCAGAACCTACCAAAACTAAAGATTCCTGTAACTTATTCATAACTATACTTTTAAAACATGCCACAATGCTTTCAACTACTGAAAACCAAGACATCAATTGTTCCCTATCCTATGTGCCACGACAACAAAAGAATTGAAGGTTGCTACTGCTCAGTCCACGGCAAGGAACCAAAACAAAAGATTTCTCATTGCCTAGTATAACAAAATCCGAATTCAAACTATAAAGCTTGGGATATTAAACCCACATGCTTGAATTTTACCCATCCTATTCTTTCTTTGAAGGTCACGGCGGCAAACCCTAAACCAACATCATAGAAAAATTTGAAAACAAACAAAATAGAAATCCAAAACTATCCTACTGCAGGTGAGTAGCGACTCACCTCGCTGTTCTTGGACTTACAACCGAAAGGGAAGACTCTAGGGTTTCGAGTAGCTCGACCTTCGGCTCCTCCTCGTGCCCACAACCTCTCCTCGATGAGAGGATCTCAACGGTGTGAAGAGCTCTTGGAGAAAAGTGCTCGCCGGTCGCCGGAGACGAAGCCCTAGCCGCGGCTTCGTTTCTGCCCGAGAGAAATCGCCGACGCCGCGTGAGGAGAAGAGGTAAGAAAGAAATTAGGTTTCGGAAAAACTAAATCCTCTCTTTATAACTAGGGTTATTTTTGGTTCCAATTACAACTTAAATATTTTTCTCTCCCTCTTAGGTTAACACAGCCCGCGAGCGCAGCCGGTCAAGCGGGTTTTGCTCGAAGCCACAGATCGCAGGTTCAATCCTTGCTGCACCCTTTTTTCATCTTATTCTCTGTTCTAACTTCTACCTTATATATATTTTATTCCATATATAATTAACAAAACAACCACAGACCGGTTGGTTGGGCTGGGTTCGGCTGAGATTCGGCTCGGGTCAAGGTCTCGGGTTCGAGTCTCACCTTCAACGTTTTTTTTTTTATCAAAACTTCTTTTTTTTTGTAACCCTACTAAACGACCTCCAAAAATTACATAAAAATACTCTAAAAATTTCTAAAAATCTCTAGAATATTTTAAAAGTATTTCCAAATATTTTTATGGACTTTTAGAACTTAAAATAGGGAAAATTGGGTCATTACAATTCCCCATACCTTATAAAAAGTTCATCCTCGAACTTAGAATAGCTCTGGATATTTCTCTCTCATACTGTCCTCCCGCTCCCAAGTGATTTCCTCGTGCTTCTGATTCTGCCAGACAACCTTCACTAGTGGTACTTCTTTGTTTCTCAATCTCTTGACCGCTCTGTCCACTATCTGTGTAGGTCTGCTCTCATAACTAAGATCCTCTTGGATCTGCACTGACTGAGGCTGAATCACTTGGCTCGGGTCATGGAGACACTTCTTTAGCATGGAGACATGAAATACATTGTGTATTGCTGACATGTCTTGTGGTAAGTCCAGCCTGTAAGCTACTTTCCCAATCCTTTCTGTGATCAGGTAAGGTCCTACATAACGAGGACTTAATTTGCCCTTCTTGCCAAATCTCATCACTCCCTTCATCGGAGCAACCTTGAGAAAAACTGAATCCCCTACTTGGAACTCAAGTGGCCTACGGCGTGTGTCAGCATAACTTTTCTGTCTACTCTGGGCAGTCTCAATCCTCTGTCTGATATTCTGGATAGCCTGAGTAGTCTCATCTATCAGTTCTGTCTGAATGCCCAGTTCTACTTCCATTTCTTTTTTCTCACCTGCTTCTTGCCAGCAAATGGGTGATCTGCACTTCCTGCCATACAGTACCTCATAAGGTGCCATCTTGATGGTGGCCTGATAGCTATTGTTGTAGGCGAATTCAGCTAAGCACAAATACTTGCACCAACTTCCCTTGAAATCCAACGCACAAGCTCTGAGCATATCTTCTAAAATCTGATTTACTCGCTCTGTCTGTCCATCTGTCTGAGGATGGAAGGCTGTGCTGAACTTGAGTTTGGTACCTAGTGCAGTCTGAACACACTCCCAAAAGTGAGAGGTGAAGTGCCCATCTCTATCAGAAACAATAGATTTAGGAACTCCATGAAGTCGGATCACTTCTTTAACATACAGCTGTGCAAACTGCTCTATAGAGTGAGACACCTTGATGGCTAGAAAATGAGCAGACTTGGTCAATCTGTCCACTATCACCCATATCGCATCATATCCATTTGTGGTTCTTGGAAGACCTGTTATGAAGTCCATGGATATGTCTTCCCACTTCCACTCTGGTATAGGAAGAGGCTGTAGAACTCCTCCTGGTCTCTGGTGTTCTGCTTTGACCCTCTGACATGTCAGGCAGGTACTGACATATTTAGCTACATCTCTTTTGAGTCCAGACCACCAGAATCTCTGTTTCACGTCTTGATACATCTTGGTAGAACCAGGATGCATGGAATAAGGTGTACTATGAGCTTCTTCTAAAATTTTCTTTCTCAGCTCTTCATCATTGGGGACACACAGGCGGCTCCCCTGATAAAGAATTCCACTGTCTGATACTCGAAACTCCAAATTTCCTTCTTCTTGTATCCCTTGCTTGATCTTTTGGATATCTGGATCTCCATTTTGCTTTCTCTGTATATCCTCAAGCAGGGTTGATTCTAAGGTCAATGTAGAGAGTTGCCCATAAATAATTTCCATTCCAAAATCTGACAACTCCTTCTGCAGTGGTAGGGCTAACGATGACAAAGACATCAGGGATGCACTGGATTTTCTGCTTAGTGCATCTGCCGCTTTATTAGCTTTGCCTGGATGGTAGAGGATTTTACAGTCATAATCTTTGACCAACTCTAGCCACCTACGTTGTCTCATGTTTAAGTCCTTCTGAGTGAAGAAGTACTTAAGACTCTGATGGTCTGTGAAAATTCTACACTGAACGCCATACAAATAATGTTGCCAAAGTTTTAGTGCAAAGACCACAGCTGCCAGCTCAAGATCATGAGTGGGGTAGTTCTTTTCATAATCTTTGACTTGTCTGGAAGCATAAGCTATCACTTTTCCTTCCTGCATGAGTACAGCTCCTAAGCCCATCTTGGAAGCATCACTGTAGATGTCAAAACTCCTGTCACTTTCTGGAGCAGTCAGAATAGGAGCACTGGTCAGTCTCTTCTTGAGCTCTTGGAAACTCTGCTCACATTTATCTGACCATTCAAACTTCTTGTTCTTTCTGGTGAGGGCTGTTAGTGGAGAGGCTATCCTGGAAAAGTCCTCCACAAATTTCCTGTAGTACCCAGCTAAACCAAGGAAGCTTCTGATCTCCCTGGCGTTCTTGGGTCTACTCCAGTTGTTGACTGCTTCTATTTTGGCTGGATCCACTTGAATGCCTTCTTTAGAAATTATGTGACCTAGAAATGCCACCTGATCTAACCAGAACTCGCACTTTGAGAACTTAGCGTAAAGCTACTTTTGCTGAAGAGTCTGCAGTACTATCCTCAAATGCGTGTCATGCTCCTCTAGGGTTCTGGAATAGATTAGGATGTCGTCAATGAACACAATGACAAATTTGTCAAGGTATTATCTGAACACTCTGTTCATCAGGTCCATGAAAACTGCAGGTGCATTAGTCACACCAAAAGGCATGACTACGAACTCGTAGTGTCCGTATCTGGTCCTGAAAGCCGTTCTGGGTATGTCTCTTTCCTTCACTTTTAGCTGATGGTACCCAGAGCGCAGGTCTATCTTTGAGAATACTGTCGCCGCTCTCAACTGATCAAATAGGTCGTCGATCCTGGGGAGGGGGTACTTGTTCTTGATTGTCACTTGATTCAGAGCTCTATAATCAATGCACATTCGCATAGATCCGTCCTTCTTCTTGACGAACAACACTGGAGCTCCCCATGGTGAATGACTAGGGCGGATAAAGCCTTTGTCAAGCAGCTCCTGAAGTTGTTCCTGTAGTTCTTTCAGCTCTACTGGAGACATGCAGTATGGAGCTTTTGAAATTGGACCAGTACCAGGAACCAGTTCAATCTCAAACTCCACTTCTCTGTTGGGAGGTAGTCCAGGTAGCTCTTCTGGGAATACCTCTGGATACTCACAGACTACTCGAACTTCCTCCTGCTTGGGTCCTTCCTGTTCTTCTGTACTCACAATGTGCGCAAGAAAACCAGCACACCCTTTAGCTAACATCTGGTGAGCTGTGAGAGAAGAGAGGAACTTCTGGGTCTTCCTCTTTGGCACCCCTGTGAACTCAAAGGATGATTCACCTTCTGGACTAAAGATCACTTTCCTTCTGCGGTAGTCCATTGAAGCACTGTACTTGCTGAGGAAATCCATACCCAAAATGATATCGAAATCCTGCATGGCGAGGACCACCAGATTTATACATAGCTCACGGTCTGAAATTCTGACTGGTACAACCCGAAGCCACTGGTCGGATTCCATGACTTCCCTAGAAGGTAGGGTCGTCAGGAACTTGGAGTTCATGTTTTCTGTAGGTACCTGTAATTCTTTGGCAAAGGGTACTGATACAAAAGAATGGGTCGCTCCAGTATCAAATAGTGCAGTAGCTAAATGCTGAAAAATAACTACTTGACCTGTTACGACCGTCGAGGCACTAGCAGCTTCTTCTTTGGTGAGGGAGAATACTCAGGCACTGGCTGGAACTGGTGGAGCTTCCAACCTTCCTTGACTGATCTAAGGTCCTTCCAGAGTTGCAGGCATATAATGTAACTAAGGTTTGCCTCCATATTGTATTAGTTGTGGCTGAGGTGCTTTGAGCTTGTTAGGACATTCTTTAGCCATGTGTCCTTCCTGCCCACATGCATAACATCCAGTCTTACCCAAGAGACAGGCTCCTGGATGTGTTCTCCCACATTTAGGACAGAGAGGGATCTTGGTCTGCTTATTTACTGGTCTTCCTTTCTGGTTACCTCCTGAGTTCCACTGCTTTCTTTTGTTACCCTTGCCTTTCCAGTTCTGCTTATTTGCCTGAGGTTTCTGACTCCCAGCTGTCTTATCTTCGACCTTGACTGACTTATGCTGGGCTCGTTGTGCTCTGATGCTATCCAGATAGTGCTCAGCAACTAATGCTCTGCTGACCAGCTCTTCGCCAGTCTGAGGCTGATGAGCTCCACTACTCACATTAAGTGCTATCAATGGCCTCAGCATCCTGAGCATCAGTCTGACTCGTTCCTTCTCCGTGCTTACTAGTGTTAGGATCGATGATCGCGGCTAGAGAGGGGGGGGTGTGAATAGCCGACCCCAAATTCTTTCATTTCTTCCTATGATTAGGGTTAGCGCAGCGGAAATAACTCAATAGAAACAAAAGCGGAGAATAGCAAACCTCAAACTCGTCGATGTAACGAGGTTCGGAGATGAAACTCCTACTCCTCGGCGTGTCCGTAAGGTGGACGAAGCCTATCAATCCGTCGGTGGATGAGTCCCCGGAAAACCGGCTAATATAAACTCCTTATGGGTGGAGAAACCTCGCCACAAGAAATTTGCAACAGCAATAAGGAGTACAACAGTAGAGAAAGCAAACAAGAACAATCGAAATGTAAAACCCTTTGCTTGCCTTCTCGTTGTCGACTGGAATCCTGATGAAACAGCAACTTCTCGGATCCAAGCTCAGCTAGAAAACCAGCAGGAAGCTCACCCGAAGCTTCGGCAGTGAGAGCTCAACAAAGCTCGCAGAAGGAACCAGGAAGAACTTGCAAGAACCAAGAAGAAACGGAGAGCAAGAAGAAGTAATAGTAGCAGCCCTCGATCTCTTCTTATAACCTCTGATATCCTGAGCCAACCTGCGAACCTGCAAGCAAAAAGACCAGAACACAGGAGCCCGAAATAACCTAGCTGTTGAGTCACAACGACTAGTGCTGGACCGATCAGGCTCCACCCTGATCGATCCAGAGCCTATCTGATCGGTCATGGGGACCGATCAGGCCCTAGCCTGATCGGTCCCCAGACCGATCAGCTGTTCCTTCCCGAGCCTATTCCTCCTTCTGATCGACCTTCTGATCGGTCTCCAGACCGATCAGATAACACATAGAAGCTCACTGTGTGGTTACTGATCGGTCACCAGACCGATCCAGGTTTAGAGCTCCAGCCCTAAACCCTAAATGGTCCTGAGAACGAGCTACCGAGCCCTCTCTTGACCTAGTCCGGAGAACGAGCTATCGAGCCCTCTCCGACTTCGTCCGGTCCAGAGAACGAGCTACCGAGCCCTCTCTGACCACAGTCCGGAGAACTAGCTACCGAGCCCTCTCCGACTTTTCGTGCCATCTCCGTGCCAAGTCTCCATACTTGGACTTTTCCCGTGCCAAGCTCCCTGCTTGGACTTTTCACCAGATGTCTGGTCAACCTTGACCCATCTGGATTTCCCTTGCCTGGTTTCACTCACCAGGACTTTCCCCAACTGCCTGGCTTCACTCACCAGGACTTTCACTTTCACCTAGCTTCACTCACTAGGATTTTCACCTGGCTTCACTCACCAGAATTTCTCGACTGCCTGACTTCACTCACCAGGACTTTCCGAACTGCCTGGCTTCACTCACCAGGACTTTCCGAACTGTCTGGTTTCACTCACCAGGACTTTCCGAACTACCTGGCTTCACTCACCAGGACTTTCCGAACTGCCTGGTTTCACTCACCAGGACTTTCCGAACTGCCTAACATTCCAGTCTTGACTTCCCAGTCAAGTATCCGGTCAACCTTGACCTACTTGACTCTTCTTCATCAACCTGATCAGACCCTGATCAGTATCTCTCCGCATGGACAACTGCACCTGCATTGTCCATGTCTACATATCTTTCTGTATTGTCAAACATCGAAACCATGACCAAGGTTTACGCTTGGTCAACTAGGTCAACCTTGACCTAGTGGAAATTGCACCAACAATCTCCCCCTTTTTGATGTTTGACAATACCTTTAAGTTAGGCTAATCCAATAGCCTCAACTTTCTTCATGCCACTAGGTAATGAAACATAAGTTACAACCTTACATTCTCCTTCTAAGAAGACAACCTCCTTCTTAGATAATGAAGGCCTAACTTAAACCCTTCATTCTCCCCCTATTGGCACACATCAACAAACTCTCCCCCTGAAGAGTAAGTTATCGTTGTTCACAACTTCACTCGTTGTGATCAACAAACTCTCCCACTAACTCCAATGTTCTTCCTTGAACATTCTCTAGACATTCTCCATTCTCCCCCTTTTTGACACACATCAAAAGGAGTAAATCAAGGTCAAGAGTTTCTTCCTAATGAAAGTCCCATACCTTTCATTGAAACCCTTAATTTCCCCCTTGATACTAATGTCAATAGTCAATTTAGTGATAATCCCATATCACTCATGACAACTCCCCCTAAAGGTCAACTCCCCTTGACCAATAGGTAAAACTCCTCCTAAAAGTCAACTCCCCCTTGACCATTGCATCAACAATGTCTTGGAGAGTTTCAAACCTTTAGAACTCTAAAACACCAATTCCCGAGCTGAAATTTCAGACAACCAGTCGAATTTCAGCAACTTGGAACGCCCTGATCGGTCACCAGACCGATCAGGTCTTCCCTGGATCGGTCACAGTGACCGATCCACACAGACCTGGACCAATCAGGGAACCTCCTGATCGGTCCACAACCTCTTATTTCTATTTCTGAATTTTTCTTCTCCGAAATTCAGAAACCTCTATAAAATCACAGAAAATTTCAAAAATTGTAAAATTTTGAGGATACATTCCTCATAACATATCCTATCATGGAAAAATAGTTTTCTATGAAAATAACTTTCATTTTCAAAACTTGATACAAAGTTCAAAAAACTTTGAGATAGTTCAAGTTTAACTCAACCTTTGTATCACTTTGTTCAATGATGAATGCTATTACTAGAAAAGCTTCATCAAGGTTTTTCAAGTCAATTTTGAAATGATTTTAAAAAACCCTTCAATTTAGGATCATAATTTTAGGGCTAAATGTACATGACTTGTACACAAGCTTTCCCTATGATCCTCCAATTTAGAATTAGGCTTATCTAGGTACAAGAACTATGCACCTTGATCCTAACTCATCATCCTAATATCTCACACACATCTAAGGTGTATCAAACACATCCAAGTCAATTTTGATGTGAGATATGGGTTTAGGTCATCTTAGGCTAAGTTCTCATGCATTTTTCTAAACAACAATTTGATCTCCATATCAAATTGTGTTTCTTATCCTTAAATCAAGTTAATTGATCATTAATGCACAAGATGATGACATGACATATAATTGTATCATAAATGGAAACATGTGCCAATGTCATGATGTCATGGCATAAAGTATGAAACTTAAATAAAGCATGACATTTAACTAACCTAAGCATTATCATGATATTTTAAATGATCATAAAATAAATATGATGTCATGACATGGCATATGGCAAGCAATATATGACAAATAACATGTAAAGGTATAGAAGATACCTAATTCTAGCCTTAGTTGCCATTTTTGATAAGTTTGATCATTTTACCATAGGTTCTATATTCCTAAGTGTAATAGATCTAAAATCATATACCAAAGATTTTTAGATCACTATGTGCCAATTAGATTGACTCTAGAAAACTCCTCAAATTTGATTGGCACATTCCAATCATCTTAGGAATAATTTTCAATTTCATTTTCAAGGCTTGATTGCACCTTGAAAATTCCTAAAGTGCCACCTTTTGCCATGATTAGGTTAACTATCTATTCAAGTAAGGTTGACACACCCTAACTCATCTAGTATGATGAAATCACGCTCCTAGGAACCCAATACCTATTGGAGCTCATTGGGTTCACTAAGTATTCACTAGGGATGACTTCCCTAGCAACCCTTCTAATGACCCTCCTAGGCTTTAAAGCCTTGGTCATTCGGGACTTATCAAGATCCACTCTAGGGGTGACTCCCCTTGTGACCTTGGTGTTGTTCTTCCTAGCCCTAGATTTTGTTCCATAATCGAATGGAACATTATGATAAGTGGGCTTGACCACTTGGGACTTAGGTTTGTGACCCAAACCTTTCTTGTCCTTGGACTTGGGTTTTTGTCCCCTAGACCTTAGAGTCAAATCCTCAAGAGCCTTTTCTAGAGAGTCAAGTCTTGACCTCAAGACTTGATTTTCTTTCTCTAATACCTCAAGGTTTAATTTATCATTTTTCTTTGAGGTATTCCTAGGCATATGTCTAGAAGTTTTGGGATTTCTATCTAGGTTTCCCTTAACCTTAGATGAGTTGATCCTAGGGTTGTCTTTCCTAGTGTTATCCTTATCTAGGCTCACATGTTTGGCACCTAAGCTCATGTATTGATTTCTAAGATTAACATGCTTATCATTATTGGCAATTGCAATAAGGCTACTAGCATGTGTCTTATTGTAATTGCAAAAATGAGCCTTAGAGGGTACCTTAGGGTTTGCCTTAGCTCCCCCTATTGATGTGCTCGATCTCTTGTCCTTGTGAGATTGCCTCCCCCTCGGACATTGGCTCCTATAGTGTCCCTTTCGCTTGCATTGGAAGCACACGACGTGCTCCTTGCCCTTGCGTATCGGGACTTCGGCTTCCTTGACCTTTGGCGTCGGTGGAGTCTTCCTAATCCTCCTTGGACACTTACTCTTGTAGTGCCCAAATTCCCTACACTCAAAGCACATTATGTGTAATTTGCTAGAAATTAAAATGCTTGAGTTACCTAGGTTTGAGGATGGATGAACGCTCTCTTCTTCATCCCTTCCGGAGGTAGAAGCTTCTTCTTCTTGCTCCGAACTTGAAGAAGAACTCTCCTCCTCTTCTTCTTTAGATGTTGAGTGGCCCTCAACTTCTAAATCCATTCCTCCATGAAGTGAGCTACTTGGCTCACTTGACTCCTCTTCATGGCTTGAAGTGGAGTTCTCCTCATGGAACTTGGCCAAGTTGTTCCACAACTCCTTGGCATTGTTGTATCCACCTATCCTACACAAAACATCATTAGGTAAAGAAAATTCAAAAAATTTCAATACCTCATCGTTGACTAGGGATTGGTGGACTTGTTCCTTGGTCCACTCCTTCTTCTCTAGGGTTTCTCCTTTCTTGTCCATCGGAGGCTTGAAACCTAATTGAACACAACTCCAATTTTCAAGATTAGTCATAAGAAAGTACTTCATTCTTACCTTCCAAAATGCGAAGTCGTCGCGATCGTAGAAGGGTGGAATGGTGATGTCGTCTCCGAGTTGATCCATCTCTAGCTTGTGCTCCCTCGGGTGTTAATCCGGCGAAGAGCGACCTCGCTCTGATACCACTTGTTAGGATCGATGATCGCGGCTAGAGAGGGGGGGGTGTGAATAGCCGACCCTAAATTCTTTCGTTTCTTCCTACGATTAGGGTTAGCGCAGCGGAAATAACTCAATAGAAACAAAAGCGGAGAATAGCAAACCTCAAACTCGTCGATGTAACGAGGTTCGGAGATGAAACTCCTACTCCTCGGCGTGTCCGTAAGGTGGACGAAGCCTATCAATCCGTCGGTGGATGAGTCCCCAGAAAACCGGCTAATATAAACTCCTTATGGGTGGAGAAACCTCGCCACAAGAACTTTGCAACAGCAATAAGGAGTACAACAGTAGAGAAAGCAAACAAGAACAATCGAAATGTAAAACCCTTTGCTTGCCTTCTCGTTGTCGACTGGAATCCTGATGAAGCAGCAACTTCTCGGATCCAAGCTCAGCTAGAAAACCAGCAGGAAGCTCACCCGAAGCTTCGGCAGTGAGAGCTCAACAAAGCTCGCAGAAGGAACCAGGAAGAACTTGCAAGAAGCAAGAAGAAACGGAGAGCAAGAAGAAGTAACAGTAGCAGCCCTCGATCTCTTCTTATAACCTCTGATATCCTGAGCCAACCTGCGAACCTGCAAGCAAAAAGACCAGAACACAGGAGCCCAAAATAACCTAGCTGTTGAGTCACAACGGCTAGTGCTGGACCGATCAGGCTCCACCCTGATCGGTCCAGAGCCTATCTAATCGGTCATGGGGACCGATCAGGCCCTAGCCTGATCGGTCCCAGACCGATCAGCTGTTCCTTCCCGAGCCTATTCCTCCTTCTGATCGACCTTCTGATCGGTCTCCAGACCGATCAGATAACACACAGAAGCTCACTGTGTGGTTACTGATCGGTCACCAGACCGATCCAGGTTTAGAGCTCCAGCCCTAAACCCTAAATGGTCCTGAGAACGAGCTACCGAGCCCTCTCTTGACCTAGTCCAGAGAACGAGCTACCGAGCCCTCTCCGACATCGTCCGGTCCAGAGAACGAGCTACCGAGCCCTCTCTGACCACAGTCCGGAGAACGAGCTACCGAGCCCTCTCCGACTTTTCGTGCCATCTCCGTGCCAAGTCTCCATACTTGGACTTTTCCCGTGCCAAGCTCCCTGCTTGGACTTTTCACCAGATGTCTGGTCAACCTTGACCCATCTGAATTTCCCTTGCCTGGTTTCACTCACCAGGACTTTCCCCAACTGCCTAGCTTCACTCACCAGGACTTTCACTTTCACCTAGCTTCACTCACTAGGATTTTCACCTGGCTTCACTCACCAGAATTTCTCGACTATCTGGCTTCACTCACCAGGACTTTCCGAACTGCCTGGCTTCACTCACCAGGACTTTCCGAACTGTCTGGTTTCACTCACCAGGACTTTCTGAACTGCCTGGCTTCACTCACCAGGACTTTCCGAACTGCCTGGTTTCGCTCACCAGGACTTTCCGAACTGCCTAACATTCCAGTCTTGACTTCCCAATCAAGTATCCGGTCAACCTTGACCTACTTGACTCTTCTTCACCCAACTTGATCAGACCCTGATCAGTATCTCTCCGCATGGACAACTGCACCTGCATTGTCCATGTCTACATATCTTTCTGTATTGTCAAACATCGAAATCATGACCAAGGTTTATGCTTGGTCAACTAGGTCAACTTTGACCTAGTGGAAATTGCACCAACAACTAGCTCTGCGCAGAGACGAGCTAGCCTATTGAATTTCTTTACTGCTTCTTCCACTGATAGGTCACCTTGTCTGAATTCTATGAACTCCTCATAATGCTTATTGGTGATCCGCTGACGGAAGAATTCTTCATAAAACTCTGCTTCAAAGTCAGCCCAGCTCATCTGATTGACTGCTCTCTTGATTTTAACCCTCTCCCACCACATACGAGCATCTCCAGATAGGCAGAATGTGGCACACTTGACCTTCTCGACTTCTGGCTAGTCAAGAAGCTCCATGGTGCTCTCCAGTGTCTTGAACCAAGCCTGGGCATCCCAGGGCTCAGTCGTGCCTGAGAAGGTCTCTGGTTTCAGTTTCAGCCACTGTATCAGGTAGGCTTCTTGTCTCGGAGGTGCTGTGACGACTCCCAGGGCAGCTGGTGGAACCTCGGTTACCCCTGGAGTCTCCACAGTTACTGTTGGAGGAGTGGGAGGGGCTGGCTGCTGATTCGCCATCAGATTGACGATCACTTGCTGCTGCTTTGCCACCTGTCTCTGAAGTTGAGCAACAACTTCAGAGAGATTCGGTTTAGCTACTCTGGGCTCTTCATTCTCTTGTGCTCGGTCCGCAGTACGAGCGATACGGGGACGCCCTCTTCTTGACATCTAGTTATACAAATAAAAGATTTGATATTTTCTCTACCCTTTCTATACATATACATTTGCATATGAATAAAGAAAACAGCAAAAAAAACTCTTATCTTACTTAAGCACTTATAAGCAATCACTCTATACTGCAAATAATAATAAAGGAAAGCAATTAAGAAAGAATTTAAATACTTTCTTACTTGAAGACGGCAAGGATGATGCTGATGTGTGTGTGATGCTGGAGAATGGGAACTGCTCTGATACCAACTGTAACAACCACCCTTCTTTACTAACCTCTAAGGATGGATGCTACTTAACTAAAACTTTACTTAAGTAATGTTGCTTATGCTAATAAAAGCAAAGCTTTTAAAAAAAATTTTCGGACTGCCATGCAAAACTAATCCACTGTTCTTACTGTAAACACCCTTCATATCATGCAATTTAAACATTTTTATATGTGATTACATGCTGAGGAACGGAAAAAAACTCCTCATATAAAAACTAAACTCAAACAATAAACTAGCATACCTAGAAATTGTCATAGACAGAGTTATAGAGAAACTAATCCTCAGTATGCTACATTTTTCTTCCAGGTACACAAATAACCTTTTTAGCATACAATTTAAGACACCATAACAACAATTCTGATAGGAGTATTTCCAACAACACGTCATAAACAAGTCTAACATGCACTTTACTCATTTCAAAGCTTGAAAGCAATTGCAGCACATTTATGAACAAATGCAGGTTACGGATGTATCATGCAATTCTATTTGGTACAGCAACTGAGCATGCAAATCTTTCTGAATTTAAACAGCAGTGTATCCCAACACAAATAATGCTACGACATTGATAAAAAGATACGTACATGGCAGTTCAAATGAAAGAAATTTCAGAAATAACTAAACTCCAATAGTGCAAGGAATAACAATACTGCACCTAGTTTTTAACATGCAACCAAAACAATCAAGTCCGGCCAAACTTTCAACAACAGGACTATCGTACCTAGAAATGGTAATAAAAACAATGCGAAATAAACAAAGTCCAGTGACCCAAGAGAATAATCCTTCTAGTTATCTTATCAATTAAATGGAAAAAAAAACTGATTAAATCCTGTTACAAGGTCCCAAGCTTCCATTGTCCGACATCACACACATTCATCACACATCCTTCTTGTCGCCTTCCTTCTTATACTTTTTCTTTCCCTTTATCTTTTATCTGCAGTAGGAGAAATGCAGACTATAAGCATAATGCTTAGTGAGCGCTATCTAACTCACAAAATCTCGATATGCATGTATATAAATAAAAGAAACATGCTAAAACTGAATGCTAACATGTAAAGCTACTCATGCTCATAAATAGCAAAGAAATCAACTAACTGAAAAGCTAACATATAAAGCTAAACATGCTCATCAACTAGCAAATAAATAACATGTAAGAAACTAAACATGTAAAAGTTGCTAGCATAAAAGAAAGCTAAACTTGTTGATCTTTAAAACAAAGTGAAACTTACTTCATTTACTCTAATCTTATTCTTTTATTTCACTTGTTTAAAATTTATACTTTAATACTTGAAAATAATAATCAACTTCTCTTGGGCCCAGGCATAGTACCATCTTATGCGCGTTCCCTAA
The DNA here is from genome assembly GCF_018446385.1 of Zingiber officinale. Taxonomy (NCBI): domain Eukaryota; kingdom Viridiplantae; phylum Streptophyta; class Magnoliopsida; order Zingiberales; family Zingiberaceae; genus Zingiber; species Zingiber officinale. The sequence continues at coordinate 108,769,526 of NC_056000.1, forward strand.
TAGGTTGGGGTAGCGAGCCACCAATCCTAAAAGAGCAGACCTTGGTCTACCAGGGCCAAGACCTTGGAATTAGACACCTGGATTTGTTTAACGACAACCTTGGAAGTCGGGTACTAGCCTCTTCTTAAAAAGTAAAATACTTATTATCTTAAATTACTTCTTCTTTAAATGCCTTGGCATTTTAATAGCATCTTATGTGCCAAAATCCCTAAAGTCTTGACTTTAGGATTTACTTAAGGCCTTGGCCTTTTCTTTCTTTTCTTTTTCTTTCTTTTTACCTGTTAATGCCTCTAAAAGAATTTGATAGAACTCTTATTTTCCCACTAGAATACATGGTTGTTCATGCTTATTAAAATAGCAAATAAAACCAAAGAAACTGCTCATGTGTATCTAGTAGTAAAGAAAACTGATCATGCTCAACTCATAGCAATTAAAACTGCACATGCTCAATAATAGCAAATGAAAACATATATGCATATATTCCAAAAATCCCCACAGCAAGCTTAAAGTAAGGAATGCTAGTTATCTAAACCTATTACACGTGTTAAGCTTAAGGTTGTCCTTGAAACGTGGATTTACTAGAACAGAACCTGAGAGATACTACTCATTCTAAATTGATTCCTTCCAAGCAAAGCATAAAGGAACACTACTGTTGCCATCACAAATTGACACGTACTGGAGTTTTAAAACCCACATAAAACTTGGTTTCATTTCAAATACCCAACACATACAAAACCAGAACCTACCAAAACTAAAGATTCCTGTAACTTATTCATAACTATACTTTTAAAACATGCCACAATGCTTTCAACTACTGAAAACCAAGACATCAATTGTTCCCTATCCTATGTGCCACGGCAACAAAAGAATTGAAGGTTGCTACTGCTCAGTCCACGGCAAGGAACCAAAATAAAAGATTTCTCATTGCCTAGTATAACAAAATCCGAATTCAAACTATAAAGCTTGGGATATTAAACCCACATGCTTGAATTTTACCCATCCTATTCTTTCTTTGAAGGTCACGGCGGCAAACCCTAAACCAACATCACAGAAAAATTCGAAAACAAACGAAATAGAAATCCAAAACTATCCTACTGCAGGTGAGTAGCGACTCACCTCGCTGTTCTTGGACTTACAACCGAAAGGGAAGTCTCTAGGGTTTCGAGTAGCTCGACCTTCGGCTCCTCCTCGTGCCCACAACCTCTCCTCGATGAGAGGATCTCAACGGTGTGAAGAGCTCTTGGAGAAAAGTACTCGCCGGTCGCCGGAGACGAAGCCCTAGCCGCGGCTTCGTTTCTGCCCGAGAGAAATCGCCGACGCCGCGTGAGGAGAAGAGGTAAGAAAGAAATTAGGTTTCGGAAAAACTAAATCCTCTCTTTATAACTAGGGTTATTTTTGGTTCCAATTACAACTTAAATATTTTTCTCTCCCTCTTAGGTTAACACAGCCCGCGAGCGCAGCCGGTCAAGCAGGTTTTGCTCGAAGCCACAGATCGCAGGTTCGATCCTCGCTGCACCCTTTTTTCATCTTATTCTCTGTTCTAAATTCTACCTTATATATATTTTATTCCATATACAATTAACAAAACAACCACATACCGGTTGGTTGGGCTGGGTTCGACTGAGATTCGGCTCGGGTCAAGGTCTTGGGTTCGAGTCTCACGTTCAACGTTTTTTTTTTATCAAAACTTCTTTCTTTTTGTAACCCTACTAAACGACCTCCAAAAATTACATAAAAATACTCTAAAAATTCCTAAAAAATCTCTAGAATATTTTAAAAGTATTTCCAAATATTTTTATGGACTTTTAGAACTTAAAATAGGGAAAATTGGGTCATTATTTGATCTTTAACTACACTTTGAGACAATGCAAGGCACCATTCAAAAGGGATGAAACAAGAATATATAAGGCATTCCTTCACTACACACCGTGCTTACATTAGAATGACTGAACCTATTTGATTGCTAACATTCATAGCCCCTTGAGCACATGATTGCAAGGGGGGTTGATGGTGGCCCCCACCCTTTAACTTTTGATCAACCATTTATAAATTCTATTGTTAACCTAGAATTGGCTAAGATTCTCTACCTAATTGCATAATAGGTGTTCGAATGTTTCTATTGCTTGCATGTTTCTTAATGTTTTGTTTTAAGAATTCTGTTTAATGAATATCTATACATAATAGTTGCTACTTGATCCAATTGTATTTTGATTGTGTTGTCTGCATATATAGTTGATACGAACTTCACATAATTCCTTCCGCTTCATCGAATTAATGTAAAATGAAATATCATTTGGTTATTTATTTGTATATTTGGTGATTAATTTGTTTATAATTATTTACATATTGTTGATGTATTTATTTATAAAAATTAAATTCATTAATCCATTGTTTTGCATACTAATATTTTTTTTAGGTTGAAATGGTAAATCTTCGATTGACTCAATCAGAAAGTGAAGTGTTCACCTCTACTGTTGATAATGTGCGTTAGCCAAAGGATGTCGGTATCATGACACAAGTCTTAGTCTCACAGTCTCATTACACGAAGGGTTTAGGTCCATTACCTAAACTATCTGTAATGGGTGGTTCTAGAGACACAAACATCAGTTTAAAACATCATGATGATTATGAAAAATTTGCAACTATGCAAAAAATGATCGATGAACAAAATCTGACAATATGTGAGCATCATCAAAATTTGAAGCATTATTGCACCAACTTCAATAGGTCATTGCTAGCTTCTCATTCCAACCTCCACCAACATGCTCTTCAATTTGATCTCCTCCACCACGTCCCTCACCCCCATCATTGACTATGTAGTCTTTTGTTTTGCAACATTATGTAATGTGTATTTTGCAACTTATGTTCTTTTGGACAATATTTGACTAATTAGTAGTAAATTGCACTTTTGTGATGCATTTTAGACACATTATAAAGTTATCACTAAATGAGCAATATATTTTGTAATGCATAGAATGCGTCACAAATAATTAAAGAAAACATGTAGCAAAAATATATTTCACGACGCATTTCATGCGTCGTGACATGTTAGAACCTTTTGGCGATGCATAAAAGAAGGCATCACCAATATTAGTGTTGAAAATGACATCACCTATTGCGACAACATTTGGTGACGCAATAAAAGAAGGTGTTGCCAATACTTGCATCACAAAATGTTGTAACCTTTGGAGACGTGAACCTTAATGCGTCGCCAAAGATCATATTGACATTTGCATACGAACCAGTTGCGACGCATGTCGGCGATGCATGTTTACGTCACAAAATGTTCTACGACGCATTTTACGTACATATGGCAACACTAAAATGCGTCGTTAAAAGTCTGAATTCTGTGTGATTTCCACTATTGAATGGATCAGATCAAAGCAAATAAGGAAGGAACAGAGGATCAGTTGAAGGATATGTTAGATCGAGTCGCACGTGGGGGGGGGGTTGAATCACGTGGTTCTTAAAACTTGTCTTTTATTTTCAAATTTAAAAGTAAAGTACGTAGCAGAGAAAGGAGGTTAGAAAGCGAAGTAAAAGAACAAGTAAATAAATACGCAAAATTGGTCGGTTTCCTTGGTTCAGAGCCTTCGAGAACTCCTACTCCAAGATCCAGGTCCCGTGGACCTATCGATGGGTAATTCACTAAAATACTTTTTTTGGTACCTCTGGAAAAGGAAATTGAGTACAAAGAAAGATGGAATAATGCAACACACTGCACTTGTCCTTTTGCAATTATTCAAGTACACAAATTACAAGTTCGTTACCCAACACCTTCGAAGATTGTCAACTTAGGCTCAGTGTTGGTCAGATCCTTAGCAATAGTCGAGTGCAATAGCATCATAGCAGAGTCATAGCAGGAAGACAGAGCAGTCAGAACCTAAAATGAATGCGTAGAAACTTGTATGAAAGTTGTTGTAGAAGCTTAGGCTGAGAAGCCCTTATAAAGGCTGTGGAAGGCGCTTCAAAGGCCTTGAAGCCGCTTCTAACCCGACAAATTTGATCCTGAACAAACTGGCTCTTATCCGTGATGAGTTCTGATTCTTATACTGTGGAAGGTGCCTTCCATACATTGAAGGCACCTTCTATGAACAGTGCTAATGTGTCTTCTACTGCTTGAAGACGCATTCCTTGCCCTGGAAGGCGCCTCGGGTACTGTCCACCCGAGGCTTTTTGTGCTCTTCTTGCCCTGTAAAACATGTTAGTCCCATAGACTAAATAATAACCTATAAGACAAGTGTTAGCATAATGATATTGAGTAGTAATTAGACCCTGTCTCTCTTGAGACCAGGATCTAGTCAAGGTCTTAGTTTAGGGATCCGAAATGAACCTAAACTGGACCGACGTCGTAACCAGGACGCATCCTCATCGAGTCACTCTCTTTCAGTAACTTACCTTCACTTACCAATTTCAAGTCAGTTGACTACCCTCAAGACTCACCAGGTCTTTATGCCAGTTGTCAGGTCCGCATACCCAACTGGACTTCTGCCGGTTGTTTATCAGACTTTTTGCCAGATATCAAGTTGGCCCGTTCACCTATCTAGACTTTGCCAGCTATCCAGTCCTATGGACCTAGATAGATTTCATCCTGATGTCTGGTCCTCCAGACTCGTCAATCCCTGTACGCTTGGTAAAACACTTAGATAACAAAGGCACCTAACTTAACTCACTTGTCATTCATCAAAACTTGAGTTAGACTGTTAGTGCAAACTGCACCAATAGTCTCTCCCTTTTTGATGCAATAACAACCTGGGTTAAAGTTATGAAAAAATATGCAGAAATGAAATAGTAATAGCATGATTCGAGAGAATAAAAGTGTTGAGTAATTGTAATTTCTGTGTTGAGTAATTGTAGTTTCTGTTTTCTCTTGGATATTTTAGGGTTAATATTTTCAAGATTAGTTTATATTCTGCTTATAATCCTTACCTTTCCCCTTTGTCATTCATCAAAAAAATATACAAAGGATTTAAAACAAAAATGAAGAGTAAGCATGGTAGGTAGACAAGAAAAAATTGACAAGGAATGTAGTATATTTCAGATTTAGGGGGAGGTTTTGAATAAAAAGTACAAAAGTCAAAAGATTATAAATCAAAAATGTTTTTCTAATAATTTTTTTTAGTAAAGGTAAATTTGAAAATTTCAAAATAGTAGGTTGCAAAGTACTTTTTAAAGTAATTTCCCCCCAAAAAAATCTTTAAAGAGATTACTAAGTAAAAAAATTTCCAAGAATAAGAAGAAATTTTCAAAGTGATAAAATAATTTTTAAAGTATTTTTCAAAATATTTTTGCAAGATATTTTCAAATGAACCACCAAAGAAGTTGTTTTCAGAGTAATTACTAAAAATTTTACAAATGGTTTTAAATGTTTGAAGATGAAATTGTGCACAAACATTCAAGGTAATTCTTAAGTGTTGCAAAATAGTTTTCAAGGTTTCATTTTCAGTACAACATTTGAAAGTAAATTTTTCAAAACAAATTATAAAAGAATTTTCAAACCATTTAAATAAATTTATTTTGAAAATAGAATATATTTTTCAAAAAAAAAGCAAGAAGTGGAAAAAATTTAAGATGAGAAAACAATTTTGAAAGTATTTTTCACAATATTCTCCCCTTGAACTTGATATTATTTAAGAAAAGTATTCATCTAGAAATTGTCCTTAAATGTCTAATCGTTAGTAACTAAATGACTATTAGAAGATAGCAGTGTTCACTTGGTTAGTCAGGTTAAGTACATATATCTAGTTAGTATTTGACTAAGATGGATTACTTAACCTAATCACTGTAATTTAGTGTTTCTCGCTCAGACTTGTGTTGATACACGGATATAAGCATCTTAAGTCCAGACAATGGGTCTACGCATCTCACATTGTTCTAAGTTTGTGAATACATAATCAAGGTAAACCTAGTGTGTTTGTGAGATGCTCAAGTCCTATATTTATAGGTGCATGTTTTTTATGGATGTGATCTAGACTAAGGCTAAAGTTAATTTTGAAAGTCTAAGCAAATGGGAATTTTAGAAAATAAATGTAAAGATTTTTCCTTAGATTTCGGAAACCCTTTTGAATAGTAACAGTCCTAGTCTTTGAAACACATTCCTAATTGTCGACGTAAGTTGCTAAATTCACTTTCAGGGAGTGGTTTAGTAAATATGCAAGCTAAGTTGGACTTGGTGTAATTGAGTTCAATATCTCCTTTTGTGACATGATCTTGAAAAAGTGATACTTAATTTCAATGTGTTTAGTTTGGAATGATGCACTAGATTTTTTTTATTAGGCTAATTGAGCTAATATTATCAATTAACACTTTTATATTTTTAAAACGGAGCTGCTGGAGCTACTGGAAGTGCCTCCAATGCTGCTGAAGGTGCCCTCATGCCTTTCTGGTGGAAGGCGTCTTCAAGCTATTGAAGGCGCCTTCAACCCTTCTTGGAAGGCGCCTTCAATCACTTGAAGGCGCCTAAGACTGGGCAAAAATGGCCGATGGCATTGATAAAGTTTTATCCTCTCTTTCCTTATTGGAGGCACCTTCTAGCTTGTTGGAGGTGCCCCGAGTACAACAAGCCTTGGTTATATAGGTCACGAGTTGGCAAACCCCACCTACTAATCGACTGGTGAAAGTGACAGTCGATTGTCTTCTATGGAGATTCAACCATTATAACATAACGGCTCGATACTAGTTGACTGGTGAAAGTACCAATCGACTGCTCCACACTGGCCGAGCAAAAAAAAAAACATTATGTTCGCTCCTAGTCGACTGTCATTTCCATCAGTCGACTGGTACCCCGAGTACAATCTCTCAGCATTCGGGCCCTCACCCTTACAACTCACTTTACTCTTCTTCATTGCAACCTTGACCTCTTGCTTTCAAGCCTACTTTCTTTGGCTCTCATCCCTCGGATGCATTCAAGCCTGTGGCTCTTCCCTAATGCCATCCTTTGCATATGCCTCGAAGTCGCTTACCTCGACCCTTGTCCTTGCTGTCTTGTCCACGGTCCTTCGGATGCTCCATCTTTCACCGGACCCGAAGCCATGAAGCTAAGTCATATGTGTATCCTGCAAACTTGCACACTCACATACATATATCAAATACAAGGTGAACCTAACTTAAACCATTTGCCCAAACATCAAAACATATGGTCGCATGGACCATTGGGATTGCTCCAATATATACTAGGTGGAAAATTATAAAGAGTTAAGATAACTAACCAACAAGAATAATTTCTTCCTAAATTACCAAATGAAGCAAATCCATCAGCACAAAAACCTACTCTAATGTTTTGTGTCTCCTTTGTAAATTTTGGATATGTTCTATCAAAAATTTTCCAAGCTTCTACATTTAATGGATGACACATTAGGCCCTCTTTTGTTTGATGATTTGCATGCTAAGTCGTGTGTTCAACAGTCACCTTTGATGTATAAATCCTTTGTAACCTAGGAGTTAAAGGAAAATAAAAACAACTAAATGTATGATTTACGTCATTGTTGACTCCTTTTAGTGCACTTGTACCTAGCTTGATTAAAGAATTTATAAACATCTACATCTGTATCATCTCCCTAATATACCATACAACCATCTCTGTAAACATCAATTCTTTCCACCGGAATATCTAATTCTTGCATAAGATTTTTCATACTATAAAAATCATTTGGCAGTATATGATCACGCGGCAATGCCTCTCCAATAACTTGAATAAAATCATTAAATCAATCTTGTGACACATTATGCTCTGCCTTGACATTCAAAAGTCTTGCGGTGAGAGATAATTTAGTGTGACTATCACAACAAACTTAAAATGGTTTATCTGCAGCATTCAACACTTTCTGAAATTGGAGATATGTTTCATCAACACCTAATACTTCTCCCTCCTCTAATGGTGATATATAAGTAGTAAACATTCGTTCAACTATTGGAGGACTACTAGAACTTGCACCATGCTTCTCGAGAATGAAATTCTGACCTGCTATATCAATTACTATCCTCTGGTATAGATGTAATTGATTATAATAACTCTGATCCCCACTAACTGAGACTTATATGTTTCATACATAATTCTCATCAGATATGAACGGTTCATCATAACATATCCAATTATAGTAATTTGGGGTAAAACTAAATCTATAAAGATGTTCTAAAACTTTTTTACAGTGTAAAAATTTACCATTGAGATACTTTATTCAAGGAAACCTTATCTTATAGCCATCCATATATTCAACATTACTAGATGTAAAATTCAAAAATTTGTTCAACCTAGTCATAAACTCATCAATTAAACTCTGACGGACAAGTAAATTCTTCTTATACATCCAACTTCTTTCATTTTATATCTTGCTTATTTCTAATTTATTACAACATTAATAAAAACTATTACACATGAAAACAAGATAGTACACTAATGGTCAATATGTAAATAGTTCACATACAAATGGAGAAAAAATATAACAAATAAAATCATTATTCATGAGAATGTACATTAATGCTATCATTATTAAAGTAACGGGTGTAGATATACCTACCAAAAGTCACCAAACATGAGTATCTCTCTAACACGTCAAATATAGACCCTACATAAATAATATTACAATAAGATATTACAATAACAAATACAAATAACCGTGGACAGGTAAGGGCATCTACGACCAGCCAAGGCAAGGTCAAGGCCAGCAAAGGGTTGGCAAGGCAAGGCCAAGGCCAAGTAACTCTAAAACAAGCAGCCCACAGTCAGCCAAGGCCAAAGAGTGGGCGGGTGCGACAAACCAAGGCCAGTCGTGGCCAGCTAAGGGTAGGTAAGGCCGGTCGCAGCCAGGCCCGGGAAGCCAAGGCCAGCCATGATCGGTCACAATAAGCCAAGGCTAGCTATGGCTGACCACGGCCAGCCAAGGCCACTCGTGGTCGACCACGGCCAGCCAAGGACACCACGTTCGGCTAGCCAAGGCCAATCAAGGCTGGCAGCGACCAACCAAGGCTAGCCGTGGGGCTAGCTTCAGATGGCCAATGCCAGTCGCAACCAGCTGCTTGTCGAAGAGGAGAGAAAAGGGTAAGGGAGGGGTGAGGGAGCTTACCAATTGGAGAGGAATCACCGCCGAAGTCACCATTGTTGAAGGGGAAAAAAAAGAGGGGGGCGGGATGGGTGAATCGACTAAATGTTTAATTTCTAGGATTTTTTACGACGAATTGTATACGTCGCCGATTTAGATTCATTGCATAATTGAAAATAAAAATATATAAATATATAAATGTGTCCAAAACTAGTTGAGGGATCTACAGAGCTCGGAATGACATAAAACTAGTTTTTATGTATTTGTATAAATCTCTTGATTATAAAAATATCCTCAAACATAAATTTGACAAAATATATAATTATGAATAATTTTTTTTAACATGAATCTGTTCAAAAAATCTAATTTGTGTTAAAAAAGTCATTAATCTCAATATATTGGGTCAAATTCATATTTGAGGGTATTTATATAATCAGAAGATTTATACAAATATATAGAAACTAGTTCCATATTATTCTAAGCTCTCTAGGTCCCTCAATTGATTTTGGATATATTTATATTTTTTTTAACATAAAGAGCATGAAACTAATTCCTATTTGTTTGTCAAATTCTGCTAATTATATCCATACCCTCAAACATCAATTTGACACAATATTTTTTTTAGGTTAAAAAATTACTACTCTCAATATATTAGATAAAATTAAAATTTGAGAGTATTTATATAATCAGAAGAACTAGACGAATACATAATAATTAGTTTTATGTCATTATGAGATTGTTAGATCAATATGCAAACTTTGGACACATTATATTTTTTTATTTTTTTTTTCCAATTCTATGATAAATCCATGGATTTATCACCAATTCTACAACAAACTTGTGGACTTGCCATGGAATTCAAAATAAAAATGAAAAATATACAAATGTGTCCAAAATTGGTTGTGGGATATCTCGAAATAACATAAACCATTTCTATGTATTCATATAAATCTCCTAATTATATAAATATTCTCAACTATTAATTTGACCTAATATATTGAGATCAGTGATTTTTTAATATAAAATATATTTTTCAAAAATATTCATGTTATAAAATGCACTCATAATAATATATTTGATCAAATTTATGTTTGATGGTATTTTTATAATCAAGAGATTTATACGAACACATAAGAACTAGTTTTATATCATTTTGAGCTCCTAGGTCCATATGCAAGTTTCAGACACATTTATATGTTTTTTTTTCCAATTCTGCAACGAATCCGTGGATTTGTCGCAGAATTGAAAATAAAAATTAAAAAGATATAAATGCGCCCAAAAATCGGTTGAAGGACTAAAGAGTTTCGAATGACATGAAACTAATTCATATGTATTCGTATAAATCTCCTAATTATATAAATGTCCTCAAATATCAATTTGACCTAATATATTGAGATCAGTGATTTTTTAACATGAATTAGATTTTTCAGATACATTCGTGTTATAAAAGTGTTGGATATTGGAGCCTTAATGGACCAATATCGGTTTTATGGAAAAATCAGAATGCCATCAATAGATAGAAGTTATAATTGACTTCAAAATTGAAATCTACGTTTCGTGTAGATAGATTTAGACTATTAATTTGCTCAAAAATGATTAAATGTGAATGAGAAATTAATTGTTTAAAGTCGGCCCAAATAAACATTAATTACTCATTAATGATATATAAGGAAATGCATAGGAGAATAGTCTCACATCGAAAATTTTTTATGTGAATTCTTTGCTTATTAATGATGCTGTGTTAATGGAGTTAACTCAAAAAAAGACCAGGTGCACTCTTCTCAGGGGCGAGCAGATGCTCGCACCTGTGAGCCCGCCACGTGCGCAATGGGCGCTTTGTAGGCGCACTTTGCACTTCGCATGAGGAGCTTAAATTTATGCTCCAGATGACATTATAGTGCCTACGTGGCACTCGGGTGACATATCAGACTCATCTGACATGGCAAAGCCTATGTGGCATCCACGTGGGCAAGAAGAGATGACTAGACTATTGATTGGGGCAAATGGATGGCTACCGTTGATCAAAGAGGTGTGATGGATCGCCGGTGATGCGATCTGGAGCATTGGATAACGAAGAGCCACGATCTGACCACTTGGGATGAGACTTGATCTGAAGCGTAAGATCGAATGGATCAGTAGATTCAGATCCGATGGCTGATGACAATAGGCGAGATCTGAGGGTCACAACTCTTCAGATCTGATGGACGAGATTAAAGTGGGATATGTGAAGGGTTATAACTCTTCAGAATGGACGATCCAGATCGATCCCGCCCAAAGAACATATCCACTCACCCAAAAGGCATTCAACCTCTTCATTTGGTATAAATAGAACCCTCCAGATGCTGGAAAATTCATTCAAATCATCGAATTCATCTATTCTACTCTCTCTTGAGCATTCATCTCATCTTGTGCATAAAGAGTCCAAAAAGCCTACGAGAAGGTTTGCTGGTCTCAGAATTCAGAGTGCTACGATTCCGAGACGTTCGTCGTTGTATCTTGGGAACGAATTGCTGCTATCCGTTAGCATCGTAGCGGAGCAATATCGTTTACGGAGATAGTGTCGAACACTAGCCTCGACGATCCATATCAGTTTGCGCACTCCGGGAGATACCGTACCCAACAAAAAGTATTCATAATAATATATTTGTTCAAATTTATGTTTGAGGATATTTTTATAATCAATAGATTTATACGAAAATATAAGAACTAATTTCATGTCATTCCAAGCTCTCTAGATCCTTATGTGAGTTTCCAACATATTTATATTATTTTTTTCTAATTCAATGACGAATCAGTGGATTTTTCATAGAATTGAAAATAAAAAATATATATATATATATATATAAATATGCCTGAAATCAGTTGAGGCAATTATAGAGCTCGGAATGATATGAAATAAATTTCTATGTATTCGTATAAATCTCTTAATTATATAAATTCCATCAAATATTAATTTAACCCAATATATTAATATCAATGATTTTTTTTTAACAAAAATTAAATTTTTTAAACACGTTCGTGTTATAAAAAAAACTCATAATAATATATTTGGTCAAATTATATTTAAGGGTATTTTTATAATCAAGAGATTTATACGAATTAGAGTTGTCAAATGAGCCAACCCATGGCAGGGCGGGTCCTGTTGGTTGCTACTCGGAATACTGTTCTAGTTCCCCTGCACAAAAATTTGTACACGCGTAGAACTATCCTAGCTACCCATGTGCTCTACTGAAGTTAAATTTGGATTACAAACGATGCTTAACATTATTAATCCAAATTATCTTTCAGAAGTTAAACTTGGATTAGAAACAATACTTAACATTTTTACTCCAAGTTTAACCGATGTGTTCTTCATAAGTTAAACCATATTACAGAAATTAATTAAATATCTATTTCAAAGATCGGCTTCCAAGTTAAACATGGCGAGGCACTAGGCCTTCTTGGGTATGAGATCATCCACCACTTCCTAGACAAAGTCTTTCAAAGAAATCGGATATTTAACTTCTTACAGTAAACTAGGTTTAACTACAGAGACCTCAATAGAAGCACAATATCAAAACATGAAATCGAAAAATAAAATTGATAACAAAACGATAACCTAAAATCGACAACCTCTTGTGTTTGGCTTTTCAAGATCTATAAAAAAAGGATGAACTAGTTATGATGTGGAAACAAATAACTAGTTATACCTTTTTGTAGCTTATAGGCCTCTTGATCTTCTATTGTATTCCTCTCCTTCTTTTGGACGTCATGTGGGCGACGATCTACCAAGATGAAATCCAACCAAACCTCTTCCTTTGCTTCCAAGTTTCGGCCACCAACTAACCTCCAAGGGATGCTAGACAAGAGAGCTTCCTTCTCTTCTTCTTCTCCTTCAAGCAACCGGCCACCAAGAGAAAACCAAGCTTGATGCCACGGGCCTCCAAGAAAGAAAACAAAAGGAGAAGAGAGAAGGAAGAGGGTCGGCCACCAAGGGAATAAAAGAGAGGAGTTTCGGCCACAATAGAGAGGATGCAAGGCTTAGGTTGTTCTCAATGAGGTACCCTCTCCCTCTCTTTTATAATCCTTAGTGAATCCAAAAAAGGAAAGTTTAAAAAAAAAAATTAAAACTTCCTTTCATTCCTTTACATGGTCGGCCACATCATGTCCAAATAAGGAAAGATTTTAAATAAAAAATTAAAATCTCTCTCTTAAAATCCCTTTTGTGGATAGCTATAAAAGGCATGTTTTATAAAATTAAATTCTCTTTTAAATCCTTTTATGGATATCTATAAATGAAAAGTTTTAAAATAAAACTCCTTTTAAATCATGGTTACAAAAAAGGAAAGTTTTATTAAAAATTAAAATCTTTCTTTTAAACATTATAAATAACTACAAATAAGGAAAGATTTCAAATCTCTCTTTTACACCTTTGTAGTAAGCTATACATGGAAAGATTTTAAAAATTTAAAACTTTCTTTTAAAACCATGTGGATAGCATCAAAATTTTATTTTAAATAAAATTTTCTTTTTCTCTTCTTATATGGTCGACCCCTTGCTTAGGCACTAAGCAAGGCTTGGCCGGCCCTAGCTTGAGCTCCAAGCTTGGCTTGGCCGACCCCTTGCTTGGGCTCCAAGCAAGGATGTGGCCGGCCCTTAAGCTAGGTTAAGAAGTTGGGCTTTGGGTAGATATAAGGCTTTATAAATAAGAGGCTACAATAGGGACTGAGAGGAAGAATTGGTTTTGGTCTCCCGATGAGCTTGAGCTTTCCATATTCGCCGCGAACACCTAATTCAAGTTCATCAATAATAATTCATACCACTAAAGAGTTATTATTGCACTACCACACCAATCTCATATTACAATATGGGCTCCTTCTTATCATGAGTGCGCTAATCTCTCTGTGGTTAAGATATCGAATGTCCATTAATTAAATGAGTTACTGACAACTCACTTAATTAATATCTAGCTTCAAGAGTAGTACCACTCAACCTTATTGTCATGTCAGACTAAGTCTACCTGAAGGATTTACATGACAATCCTTATGAGCTCCTAAAGGGGACATCATCAACCTAGATCACTAGGACACAGTTTCATTTTATAATCAACAACACACCATATAAACAATACCATTTCCCAACTTATCGGGCCTATTGATTTAACGAACTAAATCTCACCCATTGATAAATTAAAGAAATAAATATTAAGTATACGTGCTTGTTATTATATCATGATTAAGAGTACGCACATCCATAGTAACTGAGGCTTTGTCCTTTTATGTAGTCAGTATAAAAAGAACAACCTCAAATGGTCCTACTCAATACACTCAGAGTGTACTAGTGTAATTTTATAGTCAAGATAAACTAATACTAAATTACACTACATCCATTCCAATGGTTTGTCCCATTCGATCTTGGTTGTGAGCAACTATTTATAATTTATAAGGAACTGATAACATGATCTTCTGTGTTACACCACACACCATGTTATCTTCAATATAAATTAAATGAACAACTATATTTAGCATATAAATGTAGACATTTGACCAATGTAATTCTTATTTCAAAATAAATGTTTATACAAAAAACTAGACTTTTAGTATATATTCTAACAATCTCCCACTTATACTAAAGGACTATGTTATCATAAATGTTGTCATACATCTGATTCCCATCCCCTTAACATGCCAATCAAAAGCTATTGCCGGAAGGGCCTTAGTGAAAGGATCTGCCAAGTTATCTGCTGATGTAATCTTGGGGACAACAATTTCTCCTTGCTTTACGATGTCTCGTATCAGGTGGTACTTATGCTCAATGTGTTTGCTCGCCTTATGGGCTCATGGTTCCTTCGAGTTTGCTACTGCACCACTATTATCACAATAAATTATGATGATTTTGGGCAAACCAGGAATCACATCTAAGTCCATCAAGAAGTTCCTGAGTCATACAGCTTCTTTGGCTACCTCAGAGGTTGTCACATACTCAGCTTCCATAGTGGAGTCTGAAACGCATTTCTGCTTAACACTCCTCTATGCTATGGCTTCACCTCCTAAAGTAAACACATAACCTAAGGTAGACTTACTATTGTCCCTATTTGATTGGAAGTCAGAATCCGTATAACCAACAGGGAGCAAATCATCTGCTTGGTAAACCAGCATATAATCTCTAGTCCTTCTCAGGTACTTTAATATATGCTTTACGACAGTCCAATGCCCCTTGCTTGGATTACTTTGATATCTGCTAACCATGGCCACGGTAAAACAGATATCCGGTCTCGTGCATAACATTGTATACATTAGGCTTCCTACAGTTGAAGCATAAGGAACTACCTTCATTTCCTCTATCTCTTTTGATGTCTTAGGAGACATCTCTTTAGATAAAGATACTCCATGCCGAAAAGGTAGAAAACCTTTCTTGGAGTTTTGCATGCTAAAACAAGCTAGGATAGTATCGATATATGAAGCTTGGGATAAGCACAACATTCTTTTCTTACAATCCCTTATTACTTTGATCCCAAGAATATGTCCGCATTCTCCCAAGTCCTTCATATCGAATTACTTGGACAACCATACCCTTACTTTTGACAATACTTTGACATTGTTGCCAATTAACAAAATGTTATTTACGTATAGTATCAGAAATACCACCATGTTTCCGTCACACTTCTTGTATACGCAAGACTCATCCGGACACTGAATAAATCCATAAGACTGAATTACTTCATTAAACCAGATGCTCCAAGATCTTGAAGCTTGCTTCAGTCCATAAATAGACCGATTGAGCTTACATACAAGATGCTCTTTGCCCTTTGCAATAAACCCCTCTAGTTGCTTCATATGGATGTTTTCTTCAAAACTTCCGTTAAGGAAAGATGTCTTGACATCCATTTGCCAAACCTTATAATCCATATGAGTAGTAATAGATAAAAGAATCCAGATAGACTTAAGCATGGCTACCGGCGAAAAGGTTTCCTCATAATCGATTCCCTCTTTCTGAGTATATCCTTTTGCAATAAGCCTTGCTTTGAAAGTTTCCACCTTCCCATCTGTCCCTCTTTTTCTTTTGTAGACCCATTTACATCCAATGACTTTTACACCATTTGGTGGTTCTACAAGCTCCCAGACCTGATTAAAATACATAGATTCTATTTCAGAGTTCATTGCACTTTGGCAAGATGTTGCATCTTTATCTTGGAGTGCTTCATCATATGTCCGGGGATCAAGTTCATGTTCGCTAGGGATCAAGTCCGAAAACTCTGTTGGGACCGAAATGTAGCTAGGAGGGGGGGGGGGTGAATAGCTCGGCGCGATCTCGTGCTCAGCGTTGCTTGCTTCTCATGAAGATGTGCAACGGAAATTACAAGAAATAATACACCACAACGCTAACTCGTAGATTTACTTGGTATCCACCTCAAGAAGAGGTGACTAGTCCAAGAATCCACACACTCACGCACCCTCCACTATGAAAAACACTCCTTTTCGGTAACTACCGAAGGCGGAGAAGCCCTACAAGCTCACAGTACAAGAAGAAAGGAAAGGGAAATACAATACAAGCAAAAACTTACAAGATATGCCCAAGAAACCCTAACCCTAACTTCTTCCTCGCCTCTTGACTTGGACGTGCACCAGCACAAGCCTCCAAGAACCTTCAAGAACTGGTGATGAGAACTTTGTGGAGTCGCTGTGAAGATCGCAGAAGAGAAGGATTGAAGCCGTGGAAGTTCTGCAGAGAGAAATGCTCGCCAACAGCTAAATACGACGCCAACGATCGAATCCCAATCGATTGGGGAGGCTTTGGATCGATCGGTCGATCGATCCAGAGCGCCTCTATGCTCTCGAGAATTGCCTGGATCGATCAGCCGATCGATCCAGGGCTTATTGCGCGAAATCACACCTCCCAATCGATCGCACGATCGATTGGAGGCTCCCAATCGATCGGCTGATCGATTGGGAGGCTTTCTGTTCGCACGACACTTCTCCCCAATCGATCCACTCATCGATTGGGAGGAGTTTTATCGCAGGGACTCACCCAATCGATCAGCTGATCGATTGGGCATGATCCAATCGATCGACTGATCGATCCAGCTCTTGTTTTTGCCCAAAAACAAGTTCAAGGTCCCCTAAACCAACATCCAGTCAACCATGACCTGTTGGTACATCATGCCTAGCGTCCGGTCACCCTTGACCTGCTAGGACTCCCTTACCAAGTGTCCGGTCAATCCCTTTGATCCACTTGGGCTTTTCTCCTCGTGCCAAGTGTCCGGTCATCCTTGACCCACTTGGACTTATCTCCAGCAGGTGTCTGATCAACCTTGATCCACCTGGATTTCCCGTGCCAAGTATCCGATCAATCCCTTTGACCTACTTGGGCTTCCCAACACCAGATGTCTGATCAAACTTGATCCATCTGGATTTTCTGTGCCTGGCTTCACTCACCAGGACTTTCACCTAGCTTCACTCACTAGGATTTTCCTTCTGTCTAGCTTCACTCACTAGAACTTCTAATTTGCCTGGCTTCACTCACCAAGACTTTTGATACTGCATAGCTTCACTCACTAGGTCTTTCACCTGGCTTCACTCACCAGGATTCTCCGGCTGCCCGGCTTCACTCACCGGGACTTTCACCTACCTTCACTCACTAGGATTTCCTATCTGCCTGGCTTCACTCACCAGGACTTCCATTCTACCTGGCTTCACTCACTAGGACTTTCCCATCTGCCTGGCTTCACTCACCAGGACTTTCCTTCTACCTTGCTTCACTCACCAGGACTTTCACCTAGGTTCACTCACTAGGATTTTCCTTCTGCCTAGCTTCACTCACCAGGACTTTCCAGTCAAGTATCCGGTCAATCTTGACCTACTTGACTCTTCTTCACAATCTATCCACATGAATAATTACACCTGCAATCTCCATATATTGTCTACATGTATTGTCAAACATCGAAACTCAAACATCAAGACTCGAGCTTGAACCAATTCAAGCTCAGTCAACCAGGTCAACCTTAACCTAGGGAATATTGCACCAACAATCTCCCCCTTTTTGATGTTTGACAATACTTTTAAGTTAGGCTAATCTCATAGCCTCAACTCTCCTTCATGCTAATGTATGAATGATGATTTCCTTCATTCTCCTCCTTTTCTAGAGGGCAAACTCCCTCTTAGGTAATGAAGGCCTAACTTAGCCATACATTCTCCCTCTATTGGCACACATCAAAAACTCTCCCCCTGAAGAGTTACCCAACGGTGTTTACAACTTCACTCGTTGTTCACAACACAATAACGAAGGTCCCATACCCTTCATTATTCTAAACGCTCATCCTTGAGCATATACCACTTGGTATATTCACACACGATTCAAATGAAGGTCCCATACCCTTCATTGTCATCAAATGCTCATCCGTGAGCATACATCACATGAATAATGAAGATATCCACTCTCCATTACATTCAAATGTCCAACCTTGAGCATGTTCGCTAAAGAAGGTTAACCACCTTCCAAGGTGTATAAAAAATAGATTTTCATGTCCTTAAAGAGTAACTCCCCCTAAAGACATGCACGTAACCTCTATCATTGCACCAACAATGACTTGGAATCTCTAAACCTTTAGGAAACCCAAATTTAGAAGTTTTGAGGTTCAAAAATTCAATACTGAAATCAAACCTCAACCTAAACCTCTACTTAGTCTTTCTTAACCAAACCATCCTTGTTTTCATCATGAAAACTCCCCCTAAATGGATATAAATGTGTTTTGAGGGGTTAGGAGTGGTTTTATAGACTAAAAATGGTTTAGAATGCTGAAAGCAAGCTTTCCCAACCAAAATCAGCATCCCCAATCGATTGGAGTTGGGTTCCAATCGATTGAACCTGCCCGAATCGATCCACTGATCGAATCAGCTAGTGTGGATCGATCGGTGGATTGATCCAGCAAGCTTCTGCTCACGAGAAATGCCTTCCCAATCGATCGCCCGATCGATTGTGGCACTCCAATCGATCTGGTGATCGATTGAAGCTCTGAAATTGCTAAAATTCCATTTTAGTCAACTTCAGAAACTCTCCAAAAATTCTACAAAATTCTAAAAATCATGAAAATTCATGTAGAGATTCCTTAGGGCATATACTATCAAGGGAAAATTGTTTTCTATGAAAATACTTTCTATTTTCCAAGATTGACACAAAGTTGAAAACTTGTAAAAACTTTAGTGTTTTCTTCTAGTTTGTGTCTAACTTTTCAATGATGATTACTATCAAAAGATAGTCTTCATCAAGGTTTTCCAAAAACATTTTAAAATGATTTTCAAACCAATATCCAATCATGTTCTTTGGGTTCAATTCACATGACTTGTACATTAGCTTTCCCAATGATTGGAAAACACATAACTATGTGTTTTGATGAACTTAAAACTCAAAAGAATGCACTAAATCAATATCTTGAGTATTTGTTCATCATCCTAACATCTCACTTGTATTTAATGTGTACAAAACCACATTCAAGCCACCTTATAGTTTTTAGTGAGATGTAAAATTTTGGTTTTGCCCTAATCTAGAGATCATGCATATCTACCTAGGCATTTTGATGTTATGAACATCCACCAAGGATGTTACTTGTTAACAAATGACATTTGTTCTTAATTTCAAGGAATTTAAAAATTATGTATGATGCGATATGACATACATCAAAGATAAATAATTTTCAAAAGAAAACTTCCTATAACTACATGATATATGTATGATATGACATGGTATGTTTGTATTTTTCATTATAAAACATGAATGCAAAATATGATGTCATGGCATATGATGGGCAAACAAAGCATGGCAAATTAGAATAAATAAAATACCTAGAATAACTATCTAAGTATCCTTAAACCTTAGCTAATTTAAAGTTTAAACCCTACATTGCCCAAAATGTTCCAAGAAAATGTCAAAACCCAATTATGACATTTCTTTTGCTTTTATAAATTTTGTGCCAATTTAAATTAAGCATATTCCTCAAATTTTGGCATAATTTACTCTTTCAAGAGTAATCAATTAACACAAGGCTTAGATTTTCCTTTAACTTCCCAATAAAATGTCAACATCCCAACTTGGCATTTCTTACACTTGATTTCTTGTGCCAATTAAAATTATATCCAAATACTCAAATTTTGGCACATCTTACCCTTTCCAAGAGTAAACCATTAATCCTTATCATTTTCAAAGATTAACAATAACCTTGAAAATGCTCTTAGAGTGCCAACTTCATCATGATTGGGTTAACTACCTTTTCAATTAGAGTTGACACTCTCTAAGCCATCTAAGGGGTAGAGAAAATGCTCCTTGGAACCCAAAACCTATTGGTGCTCCTTGGATGCTCTAGGTATTCACTAGGGATAACTTCCCTAGATACTTTCCTAGTGACCTTGTTAGGCTTCTTAGAAGCCTTGGTCACATTTTCTAGATCAACTCTAGGGATTTCTTCCCTTGTGACCTTCTTTGTGACTTTCTTGGACTTCTTAGAAGTCTTAGTCACTTTTATTGAAAAATACTCTTAGGAATAACCTTCCTAGTATTTTTGACTTGACCATTTGACCTAAGGTTGGTTCCATAATTATATGGAACCATATGATATGAAGGCACATCCTTTTTAGTTTTAGGTTTGTATTCTAAACCCCTATGGCCCTTGGATGACCCTTGTTGTCCTAAACCTAGATTTTGCTCTTTTTGCCCTTTTAGGATATTTCCCATCCTTTTTAGGGTCTTTTCCATTTTATCAAGCCTTGACCTCAAGACTTGATTTTCTTCCCATAACTCCCTAGATTTTGATTTTTCTTTAAATCTGATCCTGTCTGAGAAGCTAGGCAAGACGGAGAACCGGAAGAAGAAACCCACTGTTGATGGGGAGAAAAGCCTGGAAAACCTCGATCCGAGAAACCCAAAGCGGATCAGGAAGAATAAAATCACAGAATGCCCTCCTTGTGCAAAGATCCAATGACGAGAGAGAAATCTGACTGAAGAAAACCGAGATCTGAAGCTTCCAAGGTTTCCTGCGCACAAGAAACCAACCAACACTACCGTCAGTGACCTAAAACCGGGGTGGGAATCCCTGGCTAGGCCCTCCGACGCTCAAGTTAGTGATCTCTCTTTCGGTGTGGAGGAAGGAGGAAGAAGATGAACAGTAGTTGAGAAAATTAGGGTTCTGAGTGTGAGTGATGATGTGAACTTACCTTGCCAATGGAGAGGATTCCCCTTTTTATACCACTTCATATAACCTCCGTAGTCATAAAGTGGACCCCGGTTTGTTAGAGTTCGTTATGAGATGGCGTCAACGGCGTACTTGTGGTAAATGACTTTTAAGAAATCTTTTTTGTACCCCAGATGTACCTTCTTTGTCGTTTAGTACCTGTAAAATAATCTGGGAGCATATTTCACACCAAAATATATAACACCTGTCATGCATTTACATATTACATATATCCTCGTTAGTTATCTTCTTTGAAATATTCATTTATCATCCTTTCTCATGCAACTTCATGCAGTTTCTATTTGCATCCTTTTTATATTAATAAACTGCATTTTATCGAGTATCTCTCCAAGGTATTGATCGACCGACCCGTACTGGCTCTCCCCTTGAAGGTATGTCCCGGCCGATATTAGTCTACCTTCGTCCTGAAGTTATGTCCCGGCCGATATTAGCCTACTCCACTTAGAGTATATATATCTTTCCCTTGGGAGGCGTATTTCGGTCGATATAGGCTTACCTCCTATCGAGGTATGTCCCGACCGATATTAGCTTACCTTCATCCTGAAGGTATGTCCCGGCCGATATTAGCCTACCTTCATCCTGAAGGTATGTCCTGGCCGATATTAGTCTACCTTCGTCCTGAAGTTATGTCCCGACCGATATTAGCCTACTCCACTTAGACTATATATATCTTTCCCTTGGGAGGCGTATTTCAGTCGATATAGGCTTACCTTCTATCGAGGTATGTCCCGACCGATATTAGCCTACCTTTATCCTGAAGGTATGTCACGGCTGATATTAGCCTACCTTCATCCTGAAGATATGTCCCGGCCGACATTAGCCTACCTTCGTCCTGAAGTTATGTCCCGGACGATATTAGCCTACTCCACTTAGAGTGTATATATCTTTCCCTTGGGAGGCGTATTTTGGTCGATATAGGCTTACCTCTTATCGGGGTATGTCCTGGCCGATATTAGCCTACCTTCATCCTGAAGGTATGTCCCGGCCGATATTAGCCTACCTTCATCCTGAAGGTATGTCCTAGCCGATATTAGCCTACTCCACTTAGAGTATATATATCTTTCCCTTGGGAGGCGTATTTCGGTCGATGTAGGCTTACCTCCTATCGAGGTATGTCCCGACCGATATTAGCCTACATTCATCCTGAAGGTATGTCCTGGCCGATATTAGCCTACCTTCGTCCTGAAGTTATGTCCCGGCCGATATTAGCCTACCTTCATCCTGAAGGTATGTTCCGGCCGATATTAGCCTATCTCTTTTGCTTTTCCTTCCTCCTTTTATTTCCTCATCGGGAGACCCACAATACCTAACCCATATCACTAGCCTTCCCTTCAAGTCTAGTCGAAGGAGGTGTAGACGACTGACTAGACATAAGTATGGTCTTGTCTTTTCCTACCCGTGACTCTGCTCCAGATTTTGAAATGACCTCACAGATTTTGTGTACCACTGTTTCTCTGAACCAAGTATAGTGATCCTGTGAGCCTTTTGCTTCTTTAAATAGGCTTACAACATTCTCTTCATCCACCACCCCTTTCAGTTCTTTTCCTTCCTTGTCATCTCTTATTGCTAAGGTTATGGTCTTGGACCCTCCCCTTTGGGGGCGACTTTTGTTGGACCAGGTGAGATCTATATATGAGTTTATTGGAATTTTTGCTCCAACTACCTCTGAGGTTCAAGGGATTGTCTTAAGAGATAAAGCCTCATCATTCATATTTTTCATCCAAAGATGCCGATGCTCTGAAGGACTCAAGAAACTTCAGAGATATTTTTGCTACTCATAGAGGGGCAGCCAAATGACCCAAGGGTGTTGTGTGAAGGGCACAACACATGTTACCCTTGGGCTATACTTGGTTGCTTTACTTGCCGAGCTCAGACGGCTTGAGAGGGAAAGTGGTTTTTATATTTATTTTTCCATCATGGAATGAATAAATGTTTCCCTGTCTCGTTGCCTCTGAGCTTTTCTGTTTTTGTTGCTTTCTTCGTCCTAGGTAGCATATTTCCACTTATGAGCCTTGACAAGCTTGGACGAAGTGAGCTATCTCTATCTCCGCTCCGTGGTAAGTTTGAATCCAGTGGGATTGAAATTTTCTGAACATTCTAAGAGTTTATGTTTGTAATATTTGTTATCTAGCTGAGGTTTTACTGTTCTGAGGGAAAATGTAATATTGTGTATCATGATCAGATTCTGAGTGTAAAAATAAACTTTTGTGTCGAATTAAGTGGTTCTATTGAATCCTTTTGTAATTTACCAGATTAACTGTGATGTGGCATTCATCGTTCCTTGGTGTATCTTGTGTGTCATTTATTATAGCTAAGGCTATCTTAACTGTCGGAACATCTTCACATTATAACTAATGTTATACCATCCAATATTTTCTTATTGATCACAGTCAACACTATACTTATCTAGCATAATCATAGTTATATCAGTATAAAACTACTTTGATAAATATTAGTTTGTATTTTATAAGGATATTAATTTAAAAGTTGTCACTCGCCTAAATCTCCATCCTTAAATGTTTCTGTCTTTAGCCTGAGTTTAGTCCTTTTTATTTTATTATACCCAGTTATTCACGTCTTCTTTCGAAGCTTCCTAGCTAGTGATTGGTTCTTCTTCAGGTGAGAGAATGTTGAAAATGTACCCCGAGACGCTACCAACCCCAGCGTGATCCGACCTGTCACTTCCGATATAAATGTTTTTATGATGGTATGACACACACTTTTTCTGACCACCACGTCACGTGGGTCTTCTACCTTTCTATTGTGATCCTCTGCGCATGCTGCAAACATGTTTTGATCTAACGACGGTTGTGTGTCTTCCAAACCCTAAACCCTTCGTCTCCTTTTAAACCTTGTCCTTTCTTTTTCCTTCTCTAGAGTTCTTTTCTTGTTGCTGCCTTCAACCATATCTCGGGCTCACCGTTTCTCGACGATCTCTTCTCTTGACTTCAGTAAGTAATCTGTTGCTTCACTAGCCTATACTTTTGTTCATGGCTACGGAAGCAATTGCTCCTTGGTATGTTCATATGTCTTCTTCTTTTGATAAGAATGCTAGAGTATCCATCCGGCGCCAATATGAAATTCCCAAGGAATATAGCATCATAATCCCAACACCAAATGATCGGCCTCATCGTCCCCCTGATGACTGCGTGACTTTTTTCAGGGACCAGTTGATAGGGGGCTTAATGTTCCCCATTCCTCCTTTCTTGATTGAAATAAGTCGGTACTTTGATAGTCCTTTGTAGCAGTTCGCCCCTAATGCATTTCGTTATCTATGCGGTACTTACATGTTGTTTCGTCTATGGGATATTCCTCCTACTCCTCAAAATTTCTTCATGTTTTCTTATCCCAAGTGCTCAGAACCGGGTGTTTTCCTATTTCATTCACGAACTAAAATGGTTCTTTTTGAGGGTATGCCTTCATCTCTCAAAGCTTGGAAATCTCGTTTTTTTCTTCTTAAAGTTTCCAGGACCTATTCCTTGGTCTCATGCTTGGAAATCTTTTTTGCCCCCCTTGCCCGACGTTAAGGAGTTTCATCTTCCTCCTTCTTTCCTCCTCTATTGTGAGAAATTGTTAAATCATCGGCTTTCCATTCTTAAGTGGCTACGGGTTGATCTCCTATACTTGTTTGGTTTAAGCCCTGTCAGACCTGATACTCGAGTTCCTTTAGGTAATACCCTATTTCTTTCTCCTTATTTTTAACTGACTGAACTGTTGTTCTTTTTTCTGTAGTGGATAGCTTTTATGATGCTTTGATTGACGAAGAACTACGTGTGGAAGAGGGAATACTTCGCGCCAAGGAGGCTGAACTGCTGGCTGCAATTGCTCTTCCTCCTCCAATCGAAGAGCCAGCTCCTTTGGCTGAAGTGTCTAGTTCTTTGGGTGCTCTTGAAGCTCTTGGAGCTCCTAGAGACCCTTCTGCGGAGATCCTTCCCAATCCTGTACCCACTGTTACTTCTCCAGCAGCTACTGTCGTTTCTTCTTCTACTGCTCTCCCTGTAATCGAACTCACATCTCCTGATAGCCCCAGTAAATTGATAACTGAAATTTCCACGGGCAAGCGTCCAGGGCATAAACTAACCAGGGCTCCTCCTTCAAAAAGGAGGCTTATTCTTCCTGCTGATGAGTTGGTTTCAGAAGGCTTTGCTTCGGCTGACCTTCCTTCCGATGAGCCGACGCTAGCGGAGCTTTATCCTTCTCTCAATTTTCCTGCCTCGCCTTTCTCCAGTGCCAGCGCTTCTAGGGATGTTTCTTTTACTTTTCCTCTATCTATACCAACTTCTGGATCTTTTCCTTCCTCGTCTTCTTCTTACTTAGTCTTTGCTCCCCCTTCTATTCCTACTTCTTCCTTCTCGACTGGTTCCTCCGCCATTCCTGTTCTCCCCATATTATTAGGGGGTTCTTTTGCCAATTCTTGGGATGAAGTTCATCCCCTTTTTGAAGAGCTCTCTATTCCTGAGGCAATTGATCGCTTCTCTCATAAGGAGAATCAGGTATATGCTTGTTAACGCCTATTTTCTATTTCTCAACTAATATCTTATGGCTTTCTGTTGTACTTCCAGCGATGGATAGAAAATATGAGTTTTTCTCGACTATTACACAACCTATACGCTGAGAATAAGAGGCTGAGATATGAAAATGATAAGCTGAAACAAGAGGTTGCTGAGTTATCTTCTGCTGCGTTTTCTGCTGCAGCCAAGAAACAGCTTGAGGCTCAGATGGAAAGTCTTGAAGCACAATTTAAACTGGCTACGGACCTCAACCAGGAACTGACTTCAAAACTTGGCGAGCTAAAAGATAATTATGAAGCAGAATTGACTGAGAAGCTCAAAGCCCTGCAACTGAAAGAGGATGAGGTAGCATCTCTGACCACCTTCCTTGATTCAGCTAAAGCTGAGGTTTCTACTAAAGAAGATGAATTAAAGACATCTCAGATGGCGTTGGTAGTCTACAAGGGGAACGAGGATGTTCGTTACAAGGAACGAGCCACTGCCATGATTGAGTCTCCTGAATTCAACAAACCGATCGTGAGGTCCATCCTATCTGCTTTTATTGCAGGAGCTTAAGGGGCAATTCAGCAATTAAGAGAAGAGAGTTACTTATCTCATGACCCTCCTCCTAATTTCTTAAATAGGCGCAGACTGATTGAGAACAAACCCCCTGATCTGTACCCTAGGCTGACTCTAACTTAAATTCAAGTTATCGAGATTCTGTAATGATGATCCGATAAGCTCGTGTGACTTTGATTATCCCCTTTGGGTTGTCAATCTTACTCTTTCTCAGGATAACTATCTGTTTTATGTAAATGTATCTAATGCTATTTGGTTTATCATAACACGACATTTCCCCACGGGTCGTTTCTTAATGATCGATTGGTATATATCAAGATTGATAAATACCGCCCGACATTTTATAGCTTAGTTATGTCTCGCCCGATTGGACATATTTCTATCATGGTATTCCTAATATTGGTCGATCTTTTTTAATTGATCGGCTTACCCTCACTAGTTATCTATTCTGTATGAATGTGTTCAATGTTGCTTGGTTTGTCATCATACCATCTTTCCCAACAGCTCGTTTCTTGATGACTGGTCGATATATATATTAAGATCGATAAATATCGCCCGATATTTCATAGTTTAGTCATATCTCGCTCGATTTAACACAACTTTATTATGCTATCCTTAATATTGGTCGATTTATTTTACTCGACCGGTTTACACTTGTGTCTTCATGTCTTTTTTTCACATAGTAATTGAGTCTCACGGGGTTCTATTATAGTGTATATTATTTGCCTTATTATAATGAGCTTTTGGTCAATGTATTTTGAGTGATCTTTATCTCGGCCGATTCATCAAAATCGTCCGATTTTTATCTATGGATCTCGTCTATTAACTACTATCTGACGCTCAACTTCCATTTTATTACACCCATGCCTTAAACTTATAGTTACTGTACAAATTTCTATCTGTCCTTGTCAGGGTTTCCTAAGAATACTTCTAAGGAAACTCACACCTTTTCCGAGGCAGCTTTTTTAACTTTACTTCTTTCTCTTGATTTTATTCTTTAATATTATTACCTATTTATGACGATTGATATTCCAAGCACCTTTTACTCTCCTTTTTCCCTTTTGCCGTTTCAGCTTAGGGGTTTTAGCACAGGGCCAAAAGAGAGATAAGGGTTTACGCAATTTTCTCCTGCTTTTCTCCATCTTTCATCTTCTTTCTTGATTCCTTTTTCTGTGATTGCCTCTCCCTATGGCGGTTTCTTCTCCTGCGTGGTTTCTCTCATGCTCTTCCAACCTCATAGATACAGAAGAAGTGGACTTACAGGCAACCTATGATTTTCCTTCCTATATCATCCACCCCGCTCCTCATGAGGGTCCACATCTTCCCCCCTTAGGATGTATCTCTATCTTCAGGGACCAAGTCTTACAGGATTTTAGATTTCCCCTTCACCCTTTTTTCTGCAATGTCAGCCGTTACTTTGATATCCCACTCAACCAGTTTGTCCCTCAATCTTTTCTATTCTAATGGGTTTCATTGGGGTATCAAAACTGTTAGATTTCCCCTTGTTTCCCCATCTTTTTCATCACTTCTTCACTCCTCGCCGAGTAGATGTTGGCGTTTTCAAGTTCCAGTCTCGTCCCAAGGCCATTCTATTTAACCGCATTCCTCCTCAAGGTGAATGGTATCATAAATTTTTCTACATGCGTCTCCCTTCTCCCCCTCCGTTTCCTATCCAATGAATACATGATTTACCTCCGCTTCCTGACACCCACGATCTTCTTAACGATCCCTCTGTTGCTACTGCTCTACCCAAACTGTGAGGAGCAAAATTCAGTTTGCCGCATCTAATTGAAGAGGGCTTGATGTTTCCCTTCGGGATAGGCAACATTGACACTCCTTTGGATAGTTCCTTTGGTGGGTATAATTATTTCACTTCGCCTTTACTGATTAGCATACCTCTTTGATAATGGTGTTTATCCTCTGTATTTCAGCTGATGCTCTTCTTCCAGCTTTTATGTACAAGAATTCTGCTATGACTAAGTCTTTTGTCAATAATCTTGGAGAAAAATGATTGTTTGCTCGCCGATCCGATCCTAATCCCTCTGCTTTGGGCTTGCTTTCCGAAGAAGAACGACGGGCAGAGGGTGTCGCACTCATGGAAGAGGAGGAAGAAGAGCCTTTTGTTACCTTAGTTAAAAAGCCAAATCTCACTAAGGACTCTCCCTTTGGCGATTTCTTTGGCACTTTTGTGCAAGCTCCTCTTGTCCCAGCGCCTATTTCTTTTGAGAGAGGTAAGGCACCGATAACTCCCACCCATATTATCTCCAATCCTGCTCTTAGGATGATGAGGCCCGGTCTACTTATCCCTTCTTCTTCTATTATTTCAGCTCCTTCTGCTTCTGAGATGGCCGTTATCCCTCCTGTGTCTTCTGCATCCTTGGCATTGGCCTTGCCTCCCTTGGCTTCTAGGCCTCGAGCAAAACGGACACCCTGCCGGCGATCTTCTCCAAGTGTCAGTCCTTCAACTGTTAGTGTTCCCACAATTTCAACAACCCCTCCTACACTGCTACCTTCTACTCCATCTAGTTCCTCCCCTGCTCCTCTTGCTTCTACTATCCCTTTTCCTTCTATTGCATCCTCTTCTTCTCCACCTCTTGCTTCCTCTCTTCCCCGTCCTTTATTTAAACTGGTTGCGGGCTTACCTTCTCAATTGGGATAACCTTCTAGTCCACCCAGCTATGGCACTTTGCAACTACAAGGTTTATTGGCCGAATCTTGGATGCAGGGTTATGAGCAACTAAGAGGTCTTAGTCTCCCACATCGAGCTGATTGCCATAGTCGTCAGGCAGTGGCTGTAAGTATTTCTAGTTATATGTTATCAACTTTGTATCTTCATTTTTAACTTACATTATCCTTTTGTTTAGTTTCTTGCCACAAGTATACATATCGATCAACTACTTATAGCTAAGGATCATGAGAACAATAAGTTGAAAGCTCAACTGGAGACATTGAAGGTTGCTTCACCTTCTTCTAACAGTGATATGGCTCAGTTACAAGAGAATGTGACCTTACAAAATCAACAGTTGGGGACCTTGAAACAAGAATTGGAGGAGTGTTAACAACTATTGAAAGATAAAGATCTTGCCAGAAGGACGTTAGAATTATAGGTGGATAGGCTACATTCTGGTCTTCGACTAGAGATGGCTTTAAAAGAGAAAGCTCTCTCGGACGATTCTCATAAAAGTCTCCTTTTAGAGAAAGTAGAAAAGCTTCATAATGCCTGTCTTTATGACCAAGCTCAAGACCTAGCCTCTCATGATTTCACTATCCTACAGGAACAAGAACAAAGGAAAGCTCAAGATGTCGAATTGTCATTGCTTCAAAAGGAATTGGAGCAGCTTAAATCAGAGAAGGATGCTTTGAAAAATCAGAACGAAAAACTACAAGCTGATTTTCAAAGTTACAAGGAGCAAGAGAAGAGTTGGTGGGAAGAATGGCGTCAGACTTATTTAAAGTCTTCAGCCTTTGCTCGGAATTTGTCCGTAGGATAGTTGGTGCTCTAAACCATTCTGTATCGGGAGTTCTTCAACAATTAAGAGAGGGTGGTTACCTACCCAAAGAACCTCCCCTTTCTTTCATAAATCACCGCAGGCTTAACGAAGAACAACCCGCGGATTTAAAAGGCCCTTTTCCGAATGTTTAAGGAGATCATTCATCAAAGACTTGTACTATAAGAACTACTAATGGAAAAAAGAGCGATTAAAGCTGTGTATATAAGAAATTTTTGATACTTACTTGCTTCTTTATCATGCTGATTTGAGAATACCCCCTCTGAAATACTTTTGAGTATTGAGTATAAACTTTATTCGAGAATTCCTGGCTTATCTCTTGAAGTTAATCCTTGTCCTGATGAATTCTTCTGCAGACAACATCCGGTATACTTCATAATTCCAAAAGAATGCATAATTTCAATTGATCTCTAGATAAAGAGCTGTGTAAAATTCCTGAGTTCCGAGCTGAATATATTATTCCAGGCAAATTTTAAATAAAGACTTCCAAATGGATAGGCCTCCAAATGAATAGCGTATCATATGTATAGCATCCCTTTTGAATTCCAGCTTCATGTCCGCATAATCTCGATTGATTGGGTCTTGAAATTATAAGATTTCTTACTTGTGATTTGTGATGGTTTAGAAGACCCGTTTGAATTACTTCATAGAATTTCCCAATCGATTTTTGCTTCTGAGATGGTTTAGAGTCTCCGGTTCCTCTTATGAAGACCCGACCGAGTTACTTCATAGAATTTCCCGATCGACTTTTGCTTCTGAAATGGTTTAGAGTCTCCGGTTCCTCCTATGAAAACCCGCCCGAGTTACTTCATAGAATTTCCAGATCGATTTTTGCTCTGAGATGGTTTAGAGTCTCCGGTTCCTCCTATGAAGACCCGACCGAGTTACTTCATAGAATTTCCCGATCGACTTTTGCTTCTGAAATGGTTTAGAGTCTCCGGTTCCTCCTATGAAGACCCGCCCGAGTTACTTCATAGAATTTCCCGATCGACTTTTGCTCTGAGATGGTTTAGAGTCTCCGGTTCCTCCTATGAAGACCCGACCGAGTTACTTCATAGAATTTCCCGATCGACTTTTGCTCTGAGATGGTTTAGAGTCTCCGGTTCCTCCTATGAAGACCCGACCGAGTTACTTCATAGAATTTCCCGATCGACTTTTGCTTCTGAGATGGTTTAGAGTCTCCGGTTCCTCCTATGAAGACCCGACCGAGTTACTTCATAGAATTTCCCGATCGACTTTTGCTTCTGAAATGGTTTAGAGTCTCCGGTTCCTCCTATGAAGACCCGATCGAGTTACTTCATAGAATTTCCCGATCGATTTTTGCTCTGAGATGGTTTAAAGTCTCCGGTTCCTCCTATGAAGACCCGACCGAGTTACTTCATAGAATTTCCCGATCGACTTTTGCTTCTGAAATGGTTTAGAGTCTCCGGTTTCTCCTATAATGATAGAATTTCCTGATCGACCTTTACTCTGAGATGGTTTAGAGTCTCTGGTTCCTCCTATGAAGACCCGACCGAGTTACTTCATAGAATTTCCCGATCGACTTTTTCTTCTGAAATGGTTTAGAGTCTCCGGTTCCTCTTATGAAGACCCGACCGAGTTACTTCATAGAATTTATCGATCGACTTTTGCTCTGAGATGGTTTAGAGTCTCCGGTTCCTCCTATGAAGACCCGACCGAGTTACTTCATAGAATTTCCCGATCGACTTTTGCTTCTGAAATGGTTTAGAGTCTCCGGTTCCTCCTATAATGACCCGCCCGAGTTACTTCATAGAATTTCCTAATTGACTTTTGCTCTGAGATGGTTTAGAGTCTCCGGTTCCTCCTATGAAGACCCGATCGAGTTACTTCATAGAATTTCCCGATCGACTTCTAGTCTATGCAAAAATATGACTCTTGTACTAACCTCGTGACAGTTTTTAAGGTTTCTTGGCTTCGAGGGGAGCTAAATAGGCCTTTAGGATTTCCTCCTATTGATTGCTCGAAATAGAAAATGAAGGTTCTCTTGATATTTATCAATCTGTATGAACCATACTTATTTCCAGTGATGATATTTGTCTTGCCTGGTTTTAATTAAAAGAAGTAGGGTACATAAACTATAGGTATACTTGTCCTTAGTTCACCAGGGACTTCACATAATTGTGAACACCTTCTTAAATAGTATGATCTAGTCAGGTTCGATAAGGCTGTAAATGATTAGCGCTCCAGGGGCGCTCCAAAATTCTCCCTTCAGCATCTTGAAGATAGTATGAGCCTGATGCGAGCTTTTCTACCACTTTGTAAGGTCCTCCCCATTGTGGTGCCAGCTTACTGACATTTCCAACAGGTTTAATTCGTTTCCATACCAAATCCCCTACTTGGAAAAATCTGGGGATCACTCTTTTGTTATAGTTTTGCCTCATCCGCTGTCGATATGATACAAGACGGGTAGCAGCTTTATCTCTTATTTCCTCTATCAAATCTAGCTCTATAAGTCGTCGATCTCCATTGTCCTCATCATATAATCGCCTTCTATCAGACTCTACCCCCACCTCTATGGGAATTATTACTTCTCCTCCATAGACTAACTGAAAAGGCGTGATTCCTGTAGCTTCCCAGGGTGTAGTGCGGTAAGCCCAAATAACACTGGGTAATTCATCTACCCAGCTACCTCCAACATGATCCAATTTGGTTTTTAGACCTCTAATAATCTCCCTATTAGTTACCTCTGCTTGGCCATTGCTTTGTGGGTAAGCTACAGAGGTGAAGGCCTGAATAATGTTGTAACTGTTGCACCAATCTAAAATCCTATCCCCTTGGAATTGTCTTCCATTATCAGAGACCAATTTATGAGGAATGCCAAATCTGCAGATTATATTTTTTCATAAAAATTTAATAACCGCATCTTCAGTAATTCGAGCAAGTGGTTCTGCCTCCACCCATTTAGAAAAATAATCCACCGCTACCAATAAGAATTTTCTCTGTGCAGCTGCCATAGGAAACAGACCTACTATGTCCATGCCCCACTGATCAAAGGGACATGCAACTATAGAGGTTCTCAATAACTGTGTAGGATGATGTGAGATATTTTGATGTTTTTGACAAGAAACACAAGTTCTTACTAGCTTGTTAGCATCTTCATGTAAAGTGGGCCAAAAATATCCTGCTAACAGAATTTTACGAGCCAAAGATCTTCCTCCTATATGACTACCACACGAACCTTGATGAACTTCTCGTAAAATAAACTGTATATCTTCTGTGCCAATACACTTAAGCAAAGGTTTGGAAAAAACCCTTTAGATAACTGTTCTCCCACCATAGTGTATTGAGCGGCCCTCTTCTATCATGTAGTCTCAGATTCAGGTGAGATTCCCACAGACGGCGCCAAATTTGATCCTGTCTGAGAAGCTAGGCAAGACGGAGAACCAGAAGAAGAAACCCACTGTTGATGGGGAGAAAAGCTTGGAAAACCTCGATCCGAGAAACCCAAAGCGGATCAGGAAGAATAAAATCACAGAATGCCCTCCTTGTGCAAAGATCCAATGACGAGAGAGAAATCTGATTGAAGAAAACCGAGATCTGAAGCTTCCAAGGTTTCCTGCGCACAAGAAACCAACCAACACTACCGTCAGTGACCTAAGACCAGGGTGAGAATCCCTTGTTAGGCCCTCCGACGCTCAAGTTAGTGATCTCTCTTTCGGTGTGGAGGAAGGAGGAAGAAGATGAACAGTAGTTGAGAAAATTAGGGTTCTGAGTGTGAGCGATGATGTGAACTTACCTTGCCAACGGAGAGGATTCCCCTTTTTATACCACTTCATATAACCTCCGTAGTCATAAAGTGGACCCCGGTTTGTTAGAGTTCATTATGAGATGACGTCAACGACGTACTTGTGGTAAATGACTTTTAAGGAATCTTTTTTGTACCCCAGATGTACCTTCTTTGTCATTTAGTACCTGCAAAATAATCTAGGAGCATATTTCCCGCCAAAATATATAACACCTGTCATGCATTTACATATTATAGATATCCTCGTTAATTATCTTCTTTGAAATATTCATTTATCATCCTTTCTCATGCAACTTCATGCAGTTTCTATTTGCATCCTTTTTATATTAATAAACTGCATTTTATCGAGTATCTCTCCAAGGTATTGATCGACCGACCCGTACTGGTTCTCCCCTTGAAGGTATGTCTAGGCCGATATTAGTCTACCTTCGTCCTGAAGTTATGTCCCGACCGATATTAGCCTACTCCACTTAGAGTATATATATCTTTCCCTTGGGAGGCGTATTTCGGTCGATATAGGCTTACCTCCTATCGAGGTATGTCCCGACCGATATTAGCCTACCTTCATCCTGAAGGTATGTCCCGACCGATATTAGCCTACCTTCATCCTGAAGGTATGTCCCGGCCGATATTAGTCTACCTTCGTCCTGAAGTTATGTCCCGGCCGATATTAGCCTACTCCACTTAGAGTATATATATCTTTCCCTTGGGAGGTGTATTTCGGTCGATATAGGCTTACCTCCTATCGAGGTATGTCCCGACCGATATTAGCCTACCTTCATCCTGAAGGTATGTCCCGGCCGATATTAGCCTACCTTCATCCTGAAGGTATGCCCCGGTCGATATTAGCCTACCTTCGTCCTGAAGTTATGTCCCGGACGATATTAGCCTACTCCACTTAGAGTGTATATATATTTCCCTTGGGAGGCGTATTTTGGTCGATATAGGCTTACCTCTTATCGGGGTATGTCCTGACTGATATTAGCCTACCTTCATCCTGAAGGTATGTCCCGGCCGATATTAGCCTACCTTCATCCTGAAGGTATGTCCTTGTCGATATTAGCCTACTCCACTTAGAGTATATATATCTTTCCCTTGGGAGGCGTATTTTGGTCGATATAGGCTTACCTCCTATCGAGGTATGTCCCAACCGATATTAGTCTACCTTCATCCTGAAGGTATGTCCCGGCCGATATTAGCCTACCTTCGTCCTGAAGTTATGTCCCGACCGATATTAGCCTACCTTCATCCTAAAGGTATGTCCCGGTCGATATTAGCCTATCTCTTTTGCTTTTCCTTCCTCCTTTTCTTTCCTCATCGGGAGACCCACAATACCTAACCCATATCAAAATCCTTGAGCATTTTTATTTCTAGGCTTATAACTATGGTCCTTAGTGTTATTGCCTAACATTTTACCTACCTTCCTAACCCTAGGTGTGGTAGTCTTAGCATGGAGAGCCATATGTTTTTCTTTAATATTATCATGCTCCCTATTTTTATGGTAAATAGCATTAAAATGATAAAGATTGGAATTAACATGCTATTTACCATTATTTAAAGGGGTAGGTTCAATAAATGATACCTTTCGTTTTACCTTGGAGGCTCTCCCTTGACTTATGCTTCCTCCCTTAGGCTTGACCGCCTTCTTCCCCTTAGGACATTGACTTCTATAATGTCCTTTTTGGTTACACAAGAAGCACACAATGTGCTCCTTGTTCTTTTTTATTGTGGGGGCGGTCTCCTTGGGTTTCTCCTTGCCCTTTGGTGCCACTTGACCCTTTTTCTTGGCCAATTTAGGGCATTTGCTCTTGTAGTGCTCATGTTCCCTACATTCAAAATATATGATATGATCTTTATTTTTAAATGAAATATTTATACCTTCACATGTAGGGATGACACTTGATCCTCCATTTGATGTCTCTTGATTTTTGGAGGATACATCATCTTCTTCTCCTTTTGACTCGGATGTAGAAGCTTCTCCTTCTTCTTGATCCGGCGTCACTGAAAATCGCTCCCCCTCAATCCTAGAGGTGGAGCCTTCATCATCTTCATCTTGTACATGGAACAAAGAGTATGCTCCCTCTTTGCCCTTTTCATTGCATTCTTCGAAGATGATGCTTCTTGGACTTCTTCTTCGGAAGTTGAGCATCCCTCAACTTCGGAGTCCTCTTCCTTTTGATCTTGACCCATGGAGTCACCCTCTTTGGATTTGTCTTGGTTTTGTACAGTGGAGGGGTCTTCATGAAGCTTGGACAATTTGCTCCAAAGCTCTTTGGCATCTTCAAATTCTCCAATTTTCTCCAAGATGTTGCTCGGCAATAGAATGACCAAAAGCTTCGTCACTTTATCATTAGCCTAACACCTTTGGTTTTGTTCTTGGCTCCACTTGCTTCTCTTGAGGATTTTGCCCTTTGAATTCTTTGGACCTTCGAAGCCTTCCATTAGAGCAAACAATTGCTCTATCTCCATCATAAGAAAATTCTTTATCCTTGATTTCCAAGAATCGAAGCTTGTAGATACATATGGTGGAGACACCCTCGTGTCTAATCCGAGTCCATCTCGGAATTCCATCTTGAAGTTGAGCTTCTTGAATTCTTTGACTTTGATGAATTTGCTTCAACTTCTTCACCCTCTAGCTTGTTGCCCCTTCCGGCGATGATTCCGGTGAAGAGCGGCCTCGCTCTGATACCACTTGTTGGGACCGAAATGTAGCTAGAAGGGGGGTGAATAGCTCGACGCGATCTCGTGCTCAGCGTTGCTTGCTTCTCGTGAAGATGTGCAGCGGAAATTACAAGAAACAATACACCACAACGCTAACTCGTATATTTACTTGGTATCCACCTTTAGAAGAGGTGACTAATCCAAGGATCCACACACTTACGCACCCTCCACTATGAAAAACACTCCTTTTCGGCAACTACCGCAGGCGGAAAAGCCCTACAAGCTCACAGTACAAGAAGAAAGGAAAGGGAAATACAATACAAGCAAAAGCTTACAAGATATGCTCAAGAAACCCTAACCCTAACTTCTTCCTCGCCTCTTGACTTGGGTGTGCACCAGCACAAGCCTCCAAGAACCTTCAAGAACTGGCGATGAGAACTTTGTGGAGTCGCTGTGAAGATCACAGAAGAGAAGGATCGAAGCCGTGGAAGTTCTGCCGAGAGAAATGCTCGCCAACAGCTAAATACGACGCCAACGGTCGAATCCCAATCGATTGGGGAGGCTTTGGATCGATCGGTCGATCGATCCAGAGGCCTCTGTGCTCTCGGGAATTGCTTGGATTGATCAGCCGATCGATCCAGGGCTTATCGCGCGAAATCGCACCTCCCAATCGATCGCCCGATCGATTGGAGGCTCTCAATCGATCGGCTGATTGATTGGGAGGCTTTCTGTTCGCGCGACACTTCTCCCCAATCGATCCACTGATCCATTGGGAGGAGGTTTGTCGTGGGGACTCACCCAATTAATCAGCTGATCGATTGGGCATGAGACAATCGATCGGTTGATCGATCCAGCTCTTGTTTTTGCCCAAAAACAAGTCCAAGGTCCCCTAAACCAACATCCAGTCAACCATGACCTGTTGGTACATCATGCCTAGCATCCGGTCACCCTTGACTTGCTAGGACTCCTTACCAAGTGTCCGGTCAATCCCTTTGATCCACTTGGACTTTTCTCCTCGTGCCAAGTGTCTGGTCATCCTTGACCCACTTGGACTTATCTCCACCAGGTGTCCGATCAACCTTGATCCACCTGGATTTCCCGTGCCAAGTATCCGGTCAATCCCTTTGACCTACTTGGGCTTCCCAACACCAGATGTATGATCAAACTTGATCCATCTGGATTTCTTGTGTCTAGCTTCACTCACCAGGACTTTCACCTAACTTTACTCACTAGGATTTTCCTTCTGCCTAGCTTCACTCACTACAACTTCTAATTTGCTTGGCTTCACTCACAAGGACTTTTGATACTGCCTAGCTTCACTCACTAGGTCTTTCACCTGGCTTCACTCACCAAGATTCTCCGGCTGCCCGGCTTCACTCACCGGGACTTTCACTTAGCTTCACTCACTAGGATTTCCTATCTGCCTGGCTTCACTCACCAGGACTTCCATTTTGCCTAGCTTCACTTACTAGGACTTTCCCATATGCCTGGCTTCACTCACCAGGACTTTCCTTCTGCCTAGCTTCACTCACCAAGACTTTCACCTAGCTTCACTCACTAGGATTTTCCTTCTGCCTAGCTTCACTCACCAGGACTTTCCAATCAAGTATCCGGTCAACCTTGACCTACTTGACTCTTCTTCACAATCTATCCACATGAACAATTGCACTTGCAATCTCCATGTATTGTCAAACATTGAAACCCAAACATCAAGACTCGAGCTTGAACCAATTCAAACTCTATCAACCAGGACAACCTTGACCTACGGAATATTACACCAACAAACTCTCCCAAAAACATGAATCTATTAGGTTGCCTAACAACCCTCCCACTACGACGAAGCACTTCTTGTGATCGTGCATCATTTGTGAAATGTGTTGCAGTTTCTTGTGGTATCTCACCTTGTACAATTGGTACTAAATTAGACGTGTCTTCTCTAATTTTCTCAAGAACAATTTTACTCATGGGCTTGTGGTTCATTATATAGTCTTCTTCTAAAAATCGGCCATTAGTGCTAACAATGACCTTCTGATCTTTAAGACTATTAAATAAACCACCTTTCGTTCCTTTAAGATAACCCACAAACAAGTGAACTTCTGTACGTGATTCCAACTTATCAGTGTCTCCCTTTAGCACATGTGATGGACTACCCCAAATCTGAATATGCTTTAGACTAGGCTTACGCCCATTCCACAATTCTATGGGAGTAGAGGGTATTGACTTAGAAGGTACCATATTCAGAATGTACACTGCTGTTTCCAAAATATATCCCCAAAATGAATTTGGTAATTCTGAATAACTCATCATTGATCTAACCATTTCCATAAGAGTCCTATTCCTTCGTTCTGCCACACCATTATGTTGGGGTGTACTAGGTGCAGACAGTTAGGATTGAATCTCGGCCTCTGATAAGTAACTCCTAAACTCTCCTAAGAGGTACTCGCCACCACGATCAGACCATAGTGTTTTGATACTTTTACCATGACATTTATCCATATCAGCCTTGTACTCTTTGAACTTATCAAAGCACTCAGACTTGCGGCGCATCAAGTAAATGTACCCGTATCTCGAATAGTAGTCTATAAAAGAGACAAAATATTCGAAACCACCTCTTGCCTGGATAGTCATAGGTCCACACAAATCAGAATGAACCAATTCCAACACATCTTTGGCTCTATACCCCTTAGCCTTAAAAGGTCTCTTGGTCATTTTTCCTTCCAAGTAAGACTCGCAGGTTGGAAAGTTTTCCACCACCAATGAACCCAAAAGTCCATAGGCTATTAACCTTTGAATCCTACTCAAGTTAATATGACCTAGCCTTAGATGGCAAAGATATGTTTGGTTCATTTCCGAAGGCTGCTTTCTCTTATTTGAATTAGAAGATATGTTATTAATTTTCATTTGTTGCATCATGGGAGTTATTGGATTTAGAGTATATAAATTTCCAACCAATGTACCAGAACAGATAACTACTCTATTTTTCTTGACAACCACTTTGTCATCAAAAGAAACAGAATATCCATCCTCAAATAGTTTAGAATCTGAAATCAAATTCTTTCTAAAACTTGGTACATAAAGGCAATTTCTCAAAATCAATGTTTTATTCCTATCAAAGGATAAATAAACATCTCCCACTGCAACAGTCGCTACTTTCGTAGCATTGCCCATGTAAATGGTGATTTCCCCTTCATGTAGTCATCGAGTTTCCTGGAACCCCTGCAATGAATTACAGACATGATCAGTGGCTCCTGTATCTACACACCAGGTACCAGTAGATAACACCACTAAACATGTTTCAACAAATAATGAATAAGACACACCTTTATTGTTCTCATTATTGAGAGGACAGTCTACCTTAGTGTTCAAGTTTTATTTCCAATCATTATAATTGGGACTAGTAAGTCTATTCTCTTTCAATATAACAACAAGGGGATTGAAGGTCATCCTAAGAATCACAAAACATTTGGTCAAGATTTTAGAATTTAAAATAATATTGATTCCTCAAACAATATCATTTAAATTCACCAACACCTCAAACACCGTGAATTTTGCATGCCACGTTAGTGTGGACGTATACAAAATCAAACATTTGTAAGAGGAGGGTTTTACCCATTAATTATCTTGTCAACCTAACTTTATGACAAATAAAATTATCTCAAACACCGTGAATTTTGTATGCCACGTTAGTGTGGACGTATACAAATTCTAACATATGTAAGAGGGGGTTTTACCCATTAATTTTATTATCTTGTCAACCTAACTTTATGACAAATAAAATTACCTTAAACACTGTGAATTTTGAATGCCACGTTAGTGTGGGAGTATACAAATTCTAACATTTGTAACAGGGGGTTTTTCCTATTAATTTTATTATCTTGTCAACATAACTTTATGATAAATAAAATTACCTCAAACACCGTGAATTTTGTATGCCACGTTAGTGTGGACGTATACTAATTATAACATTTGTAAGAGGGGATTTTCCCACCAATTTTATTATTTTGTCAACCTAACTTTATGACAAATTAATAGTTGGTTTTTCTTTGGTCACACAAATAATAGCAGTGACTCCGATGGAGAGGATACTATTAAATGTGCCTAAGTGTATACCATTACTTGATACTTAGTCCATTAAATAGAATTGTGCCCCTTCAGTTGAAAAAGATCACACGCTCCTAAATAATTTCCTATAACCATCCAATAAAGGAATTTTGATCTAGTGATCCACAAACAAACTCATCTGATGTGGAGGAAGGCACTCAAAGCCAACGCGCAAGTTTGTTTGCATCACTTACAAACTAGTAATGGAGACCGTTGAATTTATTTAAAAATCCCTCTCCCACTTAGTTATTTAGAGATGAGGAATTTTAACATGCAAGCACACATCACATGCACACACACACACACATCACAGCAAATAAAAAGTAATAAATATGGAAAAATAATTTTCCAACTATTATGGTCTCTTCTATCACTGTCCTCCATGTGCCGCCAGCCCTAGCAGTCATCAACCCTAGCCGCCAGCCCTAGGGCTCATATCGTCGTGTCCATCGAGCTTCCTTTTCTGCTACACCTCTGGTCCTCAAATAGCACCATACCTCGCAAGGATACGATCCGCGACAAAAATGAAATTTTATATATATCGATCATATATTCCACAAAGGAATGTACAGAGAGTCTAGATCGAACAAAATGTAAAATCCTAATACTAATACAGCTCCTGCTGTATTTAATAAATACAATCATGCACACACATAAAATGCTCTCGACATGTCCGAGGGTCCAATTACACATAATCACAATAGGCCATAATAGTTGGAGCTTGCAACCACAGAGTTAATCTATTTGCACATCCTACTATTTTCATGCCTAAAATATGTATGACATGTGCATAATTAAACTAAAAACCAAACACACAGAGGTAAAACCTAGCTCTGATACCAATTGTTGGTTGCTACTTGAATATCATTCGAGTTCCCCTGTACAAAAATTTGTACAAGCATAGAACTATCCTAGCTACCCATGTGCTCTACTGAAGTTAAATTTGGATTGCAAACGATGCTTAACATTATTAATTCAAATTGTCCTTCAGAAGTTAAACTTGGATTGGAAACGATACTTAACATTTTTACTCCAAGTTTAACCGATGTGTTCTTCATAAGTTAAACCATATTACAGAAGTTAATTAAATATCTATTTCAAAGATCGGCATCTAGGTTAAACATGGCGAGGCACTAGGCCTTCTTGGGTATGGGATTATCCACCACTTCCTAGACAAAGCCTTTCAAAGAAATCGGATATTTAACTTCTTACAGTAAACTAGGTTTAACTA
Source organism: Zingiber officinale (assembly GCF_018446385.1). Taxonomy (NCBI): domain Eukaryota; kingdom Viridiplantae; phylum Streptophyta; class Magnoliopsida; order Zingiberales; family Zingiberaceae; genus Zingiber; species Zingiber officinale. The sequence goes on from NC_056000.1 coordinate 108,811,121, forward strand.
CAGAGATCTCAATAAAAGAACAATATCAAAACATGAAATTGAAAAATAAAATTGATAACAAAATGATAACCTAAAACCGATAACCTCTTGTGTTTGGTTTTTCAAGATCTATACAAAAGGATGAACTAGTTATGATGCGGAAACAAATAACTAGTTATACTTTTTTGTAATTTATAGACCTCTTGATCTTCTGTTGTATTCCTCTCCTTCTTTTGGACGTTGTGTGGGCGACGATCTACCAAGATGAAATCCACCCAAGCCTCTTCCTTTGCTTCCAAGTTTCAGCCACTAACTAACCTCCAAGGGATGCTAGACAAGAGAGCTTCCTTCTCTTCTTCTTCTCCTTCAAGCAGCCGGCCACCAAGAGAAAACCAAGCTTGATGCCGCCGGCCTCGAAGAAAGAAAACAAAAGGAGAAGAGAGAAGGAAGAGGGTCGGCCACCAAGGGAATAGAAGAGAGGAGTTTCGGCCACAATAGAGAGGATGCAAGACTTAAGTTGTTCTCAATGAGGCACCCTCTCCCTCTCTTTTATAATCCTTGGTGAATCCAAAAAAGGAAAGTTTTAAAACAAAAAATTAAAACTTCCTTTTATTTCTTTACATGGTCGGCCACATCATGTGCAAACAAGGAAAGATTTTAAATAAAAAATTAAAATTTCTCTTTTTAAAATCCCTTTTGTGGATAGCTATAAAAGGCATGTTTTATAAAATTAAAATCTTCTCTTTTAAATCCTTTTGTGGATATCTATAAAAGAAAAGTTTTAAAATAAAACTCCTTTTAAATCATGGTTACAAAAAAGGAAAGTTTTCTTAAAAATTAAAATCTTTCTTTTAAGCATTATAGATAACTACAAATAAGGAAAGATTTCAAATCTCTCTTTCAAACCTTTGTAGCAAGCTATACAAGGAAAGATTTTAAAAATTTAAAACTTTCTTTTAAAACCATGTGGATAGCATCAAAATTTTATTTTAAATAAAATTTTCCTTTTCTCTTCTTATATGGTTGGCCCCTTGCTTGGGCACCAAGCAAGGCTTGGTCGGCCCTAGCTTGAGCTCCAAGCTTGGCTTGGTCGGCCCTTGCTTGGGCTCCAAGCAAGGATATAGCCGACCCTTAAGCTAGGTTAAGAAGCTGAGCTTTGGGTAGATATAAGACTTTATAAATAAGAGGCTACAATAGGGACCAAGAGGAGGAATTGGTTTTGGTCTCCCGATGAGCTTGAACTTCCCATGTTCGCCCTGAACACCTCATCAATAATAACTCATACCACTAAATAGTTATTATTGCACTACTGCACCAATCCCATATTACAATATGGACTCCTTATCATGAGTGCGCTAATCTCTTTATGTTTAAGATATTGAATGCTCATTAATTAAATGAGTTATTGACAACTCAATTAATATCTAGCTCTAAGAGTAGTACCACTCAACCTTATTGTCATATCGAACTAAGTCCACCTGCAGGGTTTACATGGCAATCCTTATGAGCTCTTCAAGGGGACATCATCAACCTAGATCACTAGGACACAGTTTTATTCTATAATCAACAACACACCATATAAACAATATCATTTCCCAACTTATTGGGCCTATTGATTTAACGAACTAAATCTCACCCATTGATAAATTAAAGAAATAAATATTAAGTATACGTGCTTGTTATTATATCATGATTAAGAGTGCGCACATCCATAATAACTGAGGCCTTGTCCTTTTATGTAGCTAGTATAAAAAGAACAACCTCAAATGGCCCTGCTCAATACACTCAGAGTGTACTAGTGTAATTTTATATATAGTCAAGATAAACTAATACTAAATTACACTACAACCATTTCAATGGTTTGCCCCATTCTATCTTGGTTGTGAGCAACTATTTATAATTTATAAGGAACTGATAACATGATCTTTTGTGTTACACCACACACCATGTTATCTTCAACATAAATTAAATGAACAACTACATTTAGCATATAAATGTAGACATTTGACCAATGTGATTCTTATTTTAAAATAAATATTTATACAAAACGATAGACTTTTAGTATACATTCTAACAGGTCCGCCCGTGGTGGGTCCGCCCGTGGCGGACCATCCATTTAGAGCGGAGGGGCGGGATGACCTGTTATCTTGGTGGGCTAGGAAATACTCAACCCAATCTAATCCAAGGCGGATTATAGGTTAGGTGGGCCAAACCAACGGGTCCATCAAAAATTTAAAAAAATAATAAAAAAATTTCATATCTTCTACGTTTTAGTTTGGAAAGGTTTCATCAATCAAATGTATCTAAAAACAAGTATTTTAAATATAAATAGATACAAATAAGTATTCATGTTTGATGAAAAGTGCCTTTTTATTTCAAAATTATAATAAAGAAAGATTATAAATTGATATAAAATTTGGCATACATATATTTCTCAATCTGTGGGACAACCCTAGCTCATCGGGAGCCAACCTGCGCTAGTCTTGGGCCTAGGTGGGTTGGTTCGTGGCAGGCCTGGGTTACTAAAATTTTAACTCAACTCGCTTAAATTATTTGACAGGGTGGGCCAACCCGACGGACCCAATCCAAATTGACGACTCTAATACAAACATATAAAAACTGATTTCATATCGTTTTGAGCTTTCTAGGTCTATTTACGAGTTTCAGACACACACACACACATATATATATATATATATATATATATATATATATATATATATATATATATATATATATATATATATATTATTTTTTTCAATTTTGCGATGAATCATAGAATTAAAAATAAAAATAAAAAATATATGTGTGTGTCTAAAACTAATTGAGGGTCCTAGAAAGTTCGAAATGATATAAAACTAGTTCCAAGGTATTCGTATAAATCTCCTGATTATATAAGTACCCTTAAACATCAATTTGACCCAATATATTAAAATTAGTGATTTTTAACACAAATTGGTGATAATGTATTTTTATTATTAATTTTTAACACAAATTAGTGATTTCAAGTAAAACTCACTTGAAATCCATTTGTCATGGGTCCCAAATTGACTCTTTGATCTCCCCCTAAAGCTCTTAACCTTGGTCACCTCCTTAGGTGACTCATCTATAATTGCTAGGCCATATCGGTGCACCTCTGGTGATACTTGGCCTACAAACCTAACTTTCTTAACCTTGGACACCTTATCCTTAGTTAATTTCTTCTTATCATTAAATGGCTTTGCTTTGTCATTTATTGACTTCTCCTTGCTATAGTCATATGTAAACCTAGCATAAGACTTTCCCTTAGCGTTGGAGACATTAGATCGGTATCCCAAACCTGATCTATCATTGTTGGGTCTTTGGCTATCCAACACCATACTTAACCCTCTAGATCCAACATTGAATCTATCTAGGGTTTCTCCAAACTATCAAGCTTTGCCTTCAAAGCTTGATTTTTCCTATTCTAGGTTCCTATACCTAGAGCCAACATGTCTACCTTGGATATTCCTAGACCTATCCATTTTTCTAGGCATATGTCTCCCCTTCTTGGAATTAATGTTCTGGATCTGATTGGGCAGTGGGGGAGAGGGTTCTTCCTCTAAGTCAGGTCCTTTCTGAATAGTGATTTGGGGGTCTCCCAAAGTTCATCCGTTCCTCAGCTTGATGCGGTTGTAGTGTTTTACTGGGTTTATATCAAGCTTTCCTAGAAATGTTCCCTGTGCTCTTGAAAAAGACTGGGCTATCTGGCTGTCTTGTATCTTCTAATGTTTTTTTTTCTGAATTTTCCAATCTTTGAGTCAATTGCTTGATCTCATTCTTCATCTCTTTTTACTCTGAGAGGGCTTCTTCAAGCATCTTTTCGATTCTAGATAGCTGTGAAGGTTGCTGTTGATAAGTCTGTTGTCCAGATGGGTAGCTCTGTTGCCCATGTTGATAGCTTTATTTTGTTGGCCCTTAGTCCTGGTTATTCCAGTATGAGAAATTTGGGTGGTTCCTCCATCCAGGGTTGTATGTGTTGGAATACGGATTGTTTTGCTTTTGGTTGTGGTTGACTATCGCATCGCATTGCTCAAGTTGGTTTATCTATGCTTGTATTGGCCCTAGGGGGCAAGTATCTTGAGCATGATCCATACTTCCGCAAGTTTCGCAAACACAAACTATTGCATTAGCCATGTTGTTTCCCATGGCCTCAAACTTCTTGGTCAGAGCATCCAGCTTTGCAGACATGAGTGTGACTACATCTACGTCGAATTTTCCTGACGCCTTTATTGGATTTCCTGAGGAAGAACTACCAGATCTTTCAGTTGCCCACTGATGGTGGTTCTGTGCCATATTCTCTATGATCTCTTCAGCTTCATCAAGGCTCTTTTTCATTAGTGCTCCTTCTGCTGCAGAATCGAGGGACACCTTCGTGTGATAATTGATTCCATTGTAGAATGTGTGTAGAACCAACCATTTCTTAAGGCCATGATGGGGGCGCTGTCTCTGCATACTTTTGAATTTATCCCAGGCTTCAAATAATGATTCTTAGTCTATCTTTTTGAAGCTTGCAATCAAATTCCTCATGTGAATAGTTTTGTTTGGTGGATAGAATTTATCCAGGAATTTCTGCTCACACTGCTCCCAAGATGTAATGATGTTTGTTGAAAGGGAATTTAGCCACAGCTTAGCTCTATCTTTCAGGGAGAATCCAAAAAGCAATAACCTCACTGATTCTGGAGGGACTCCGTTCACTTTCATAGTACCACAAATCTCGTAGAAAATCTCTAAGTGGTGGTTTGGATCATCGTACGATCCTCCACTAAATTGATTCTACTGAACCATGTGAATTACTGTAGACTTGATTTCAAAATTGTTGGCTTTGATTAGCGATCGAGTGATGCTAAACTGAACCCCTCGTGCATAAGGTGCTACGTAATCCTTCAACTGTGAGATATCAAAAAATTTAAATAAATAAGGTTATTTGAGAAATAGCCTTATAAAATTTTTCCGAAATTTTTAGAAATTTTCTGGAAATTTTTCGGAGCTCGTACGACGGGTTTTGAGTGGATCGATCGGCGGGCGCGGATTAAGCCTATTTGGGATACACATTTAAGTGAGGAAATATTTTAAATTATAAATTCATTTCCTTTATTTATTTCTTCCCCCAACCCCAACCATCGCCGATTCCCAACCTTTCCCCTCTCTGCCCCGATGCGAATTTCGGATCTCCTCTCCCCCGATATCCCTCCGCCACGGATGACTCGGCGCCGAGACCGGAGGAGCACGTCACCGGAGCTCGACGGAGCCAAGGAAGGCAAGTTAGATCTGATCTAGGGGTTCTGTTCGGTGGATTCAGCGGCCGAACGTCGACGACGCGGTACCTAGGGCGCGGTGGAGGCTCGATTCGTGTTGTCTCTCAATTAATCGACCTCCCCTTTTCCTCTCCTCGCGCTGCTCACAGTGTGATCCACCTCTTCACGACCAGATTTGGATCGAGCGATGCCACCGAGGAGCGATCTTGGAGGTAAGGTGTCGCTGGATTCCGATTGATTGGGCTCTGTTTTGTGTTGATCTCTCTTGTCCTGGTTTAGGAAAAAGAGTTGGATCAGGTTCTTGCTATTTCTCCCTGGTCGGATCTTGATCCTCTTCTTTGTGGCTGATTTAGGTCACGAGATTGGTGTGTTGAATTGTTTATCTCATCTCTTATGATCCGATTGACTCCAGTGAGATGAGGATCTATGATCGTGAAGTGAATTCAGCAAAGAGATTCTGTAGGCTATGAGGTTTGCTTGTTTGGTTCGGCAGCAACCCATCCATCAGTGTTCCTTGTTTCAGCATCAATAGTAGCTGGGAATTGAGGTATGTGTAGGAGTAATTGATACATGTTCTAGATGAATCAAGTTAAGTGTGATTGATTAGTTGAATGTAGGTAATTGATCTTGGTTGTAGATCATATTGAATTTTGAGGATTTTATGATTAGTATGATTGGAACATGTGATGGATTATGGGTACGCTTGATTTTAGGTTGTAATTAGTTGTGATGTGATTAGGGTTTTACCCTAAATTAGTTTTAGGGATTTTATTTAGCTATTCATTTAGATTTAGCTAAATAATATATATATTTTTTGATTGATGCAGGACTCTGATTCGAGACGGGTGTCTCGACTTTGGATTGCTTGATTGGACCTTCTATTTGAGGCGGGCACCCTTTGACTTATCTTTTTGATATTGTCTTATGATATGTGTAGTATATATATAACTAGTGGTAATTGGTAGATTTATCACTTCCCTGGTTATAGTTTATTCGATACCTATTACATGCTTCTACTGTTAGTTGCTATACATTAGACTTGTATGCTCTTATCTTCTGTCATACGTATCTATGTTCATAGAGATAGAATTATTTAGTGCTTCTGTATACTGGATTAATTGCTAGACATCTTGGATATGTGATCTTGGATTCATGTTGCTTATATCATTATTATATATGTGTTTATCTTTCTGGCACATATATATGGATGAGGATATGTTCAGGTATGACATACTGTAGCATCATGCACCATCCCGCATGATTGCATGTTGGGCGATTGACGACTCCATTATTGTTGAGCTCATCGACCAACTACATGGGCCTACACACAACATGACCACTACATGGGTAGTGGCACAGCACCCAGGGTGTGTATTGCAGTTGCTCTGTTAGGCTCCACTGGTCCGCTCATGGGTAGTGTGATTGCAGCGTGGTAGCCGACAGGGATCTCTCCCCGTCATCGTGTACCGAGAGATGAGAGCATCGCACTCCCTCACTATATTTGAGGTAGGAGGATAGGTGTACTCTGACAACATCCCGTCCACTCGGTCACTTTTCAAGAGTAGTGACGGCAGAGTGCACAGTTGTCACAGCCCTACCCACTTGGTCTCACCATCGTGTGTGAGATGGCTGACTGGCGTCAGGGGTGACCAAGACATGTCATTTGCATAATATGCACAGATTGCATTTATTGTGATTGTTGCATATTGGATGGTGCATTTTGGTGACTGCATATGGTTGACATGCATACAGGATACATTCTTTTACTCTGACCATCTTTACTTGTGTATGTTCACAGTTACTGCTCAGAGGACTTGCAGGTGAGTACAGTTTATTTCAGTTATGCATTTTCTTATTATTCTTGCAGTAGACTGTATTATATGCATATTGTTGGTTACTACAATTTATTCAGTTATGCATACTTGCTATATTGTTTAGGAGACTATACTATAGGTTATTGCTGGTAGTTATATATTACTGTACATATCTATTGATTACCTGCTGAGTTCTTTGAACTCACACCGTTACATTACTACTTTTCAGGTTAAGGTCGTCGGGAGATTCCAGTCGCTAGCTCCTTTGTCGCGACGATTTTCGGTTGTAGACTTTGGTATTCGTTTCAATGTCGATATATACCTGTGATGTGGGTTCTTGTACTTTGGACTTTGTGTTGAACATTCGGATTTGCTACTCTTGTTTTCCGCTGCAGATATTTCATTACTTCATGGATTTTATTTCCTTCGTTGTAGTTGAGTAGGATTTGTTAGTATTAGCCCTAGTACCAATTATGAGATGATTGTAAAGGGTTCATTTTGTATCATATTTCATTAATAATAAAGGCAAAATTGGTTATTATATTTATTTCAATTTAGTGCTGAATGAATAAGTATAATAATGGCCTAGAGTAGAAGGTTCTAATCTACAACATATCAATTGGTTGAATTGATAGTGAGATATTGTAGATATATATAAAACACTACTCTTAACTATTCCTAGTCAAGCATTAATATGCAAGGACAATATTAATGTGTTGAGACTAGCATGTAAGTTAACGGATGACTTAATCTCACAAGTTATGGATATGAGATATCAGGTTGACACATGGGTATATATTAGAGAATTTATACTGAATGACCCGCCATGAGAATGTTTTATGGATCGTTATATGAGTGTCATAAACATTCTCATGTGACTATTAGCATGAATAGTCCTTAGACATGAAGTCACTACGGTTCCCTACATAAGGAGTTGTATACTTTGGTATCGTCAAACGTCACCCGTAATAGGGTGGACCATAAATTTGATCACTGGGTATGCAATAAGTTATGCGGAGGGATGTGAGTGACGTAGATGGGATCTATCCCTTCCATATGACGGAAGTGATATCTCTGGGCCCCTTGATTAGTAGGACACAAGAATGCATGGTCATGCTTAAATGAGTCAATATGCGATATTGAGCTTATTTAATTGAGTGTGTCTACTTAGAGATCAAGAAACATAAAGATTGATAAGAGGATGACACGGTCTATGCCTCATTGATCAATCTAGATATCGAGGATAGAAGGATTGAGTCATACAAGATAATAGCCATGGAAAGGTTAAGTCAGATCTCGACATTCTCGTCACTTGGATAGCAATGATGCCTTGCTAGATGCCACTCATTGCTTATGAATTTAAATGTTGATTTGGATACATTACCAACGTTACGAGAACCTATTGGGTCACACACAAAGAACAAGTCAATGGAGATGGATTCATATGATGAATCATTGGATTAAGTCTAATTCAAATTGGACTCATTGAGTAAGACTCAATTAAATCTAACTATTGGATTGAATCCAATTCAAATTAGACTCATTGAATCAATTGGGTTAATGATTAATGAGTTGGACTCATTATATGATTTCATGAATTAATTAATGAATAATGAGCTGGACTCATTATATGATTTCATGAAATTTGAATTCATGAAGAAAGAGGAGTGTACAACTTGAGTTACTCATGCATTGGATGCATTGGATGAAGAGTGAACAATTTGAATTGCTCATGCATTGCATGCATTGGATGCATTGAATTCATTAGATGAAGAGTGAACCATTTGAATTGCACATGCATTGGATTCATTGGATGAAGACAAATATTAACGTCAATCAAGACAATTGACATTAAGGCATGAGGCAATTGTAGGTTAGTCCTAGGAAAATCGTACTGGTTCCACTGTACAAAAATTTTGTACAAGTGTCGAATCTTTCCTTAAATAACCTATTTTGTTCTTTAGAAGTTAAATTAGGAATCGCAGACGAAACTTAATATCATTGATTCCAAATTTAACTTATCTGTTCTTAATGGTTTAGATTTGAATCGCATGCGGAACTTAACACTATTGATTCAAATCCACCTATGTTATTAATTTCATTAAATATTAATTTCCAAAATTGGCTTCTAGGACTGCATGATCCGCAATGTGAAGAGCTTGAGAAATAGTAGAATATTGACAAAGGGGAAGTGGACCTATGAGTAGGCAATGGCGCAAGAGTTGATGCTATAGCTGTAGGAACATATTCCTTATCTTTGCCCACTGGACTTGTATTAGAACTTGAAGAGTGCTGTTATGTGCCTGCCTTAACTAAGAACATCATCTCTGTTTCTTGTTTGGACAAGAAAGGATTCTCATTTGTAATAAAGGACAAATGTTGTTCCATTTATTTCAATGAAATGTTCTATTGTAGTGCACATCTATTGAATGAACTCTATGTTCTAGACTTTGACAACCCAATCTATAACATAAATACCAAGCGGTTCAAGTCTAATGATTTAAACCAAACATATCTCTAGCATTGTCATTTAGGTTACATAAATGAGAGTTGCATATCCCAACTCCATAAGGATAGACTTTTGAACTCATTTGATTTTGAATCATATGAGATATGCGAATCTTGTCTTCAAGGAAAGATGACAAAGACTCTATTTAGTGGACATAGCGAAAGAGCTAATGACTTGTTAGGACTCATACATATAGATGTATGTGGCCCTTTCAGAATAGCAGCTAGAGGAGACTACCATTACTTCCTTACTTTTACTGATGATTTCAGTAGATATGGCTATGTGTATCTAATGCGACATAAGTCAGAATCCTTTGAAAAGTTCAAAGAATTCAAGAATGAAGTACAAAATCAACTTGGTAAGAGTATTAAGATACTTCGATCAGATCGAGGTGGAGAATACCTTAGCCAAGAGTTTCATGACCATCTTGTTGAGTGTGAGATTATATCTCAACTCACTCCACTTGGAACACCACAATGGAATGGTGTATCAGAACAGAGAAATCGTACTTTTTTAGATACGGTATGAACGATGATGAGTCAAACAGAACTTCCTGCTTCCTTCTGGGGACATGCTCTAGAGACGGTCGCTTTCACACTTAACCGCGTTCCATCTAAGGCTGTTATAAAGACACCATATACTCTATGGTCTGAGAAGAGTCCCAAGATGTCTTTCATGAAGATTTAGGGATGTGAGGCTTATGTTCGACGACAAGTCTCCAATAAACTAGGACCCAAATCAGACAAGTACTATTTTGTAGGATATCCCAAGGAAATAAAGGGATATTACTTCTATAATCCCACGCAAGGTAAAGTGTTTGTTGCCAGAACTGGTGTCTTTCTAGAAAGGAAATTTATTTCTAGAAGAACTAGTGGGAGTATTGTCGATCTTGAAGAAATTCAAGATACACAAACTAGCACTGATGCCTTGATGGAAACTGAACAGGAACCACAAGATGTTGTGGATCATGATTTTGTTACACCGCAAGATGTTGTAGAACAACAACCTGTTCAAGTAGCACAATCTCTACGCAGATCTGATAGGATCCGTCGTCAACCTGAGAGATATTCTTTTCTCTTGTCTGACCATGGTGATATAGAGCTTATTGGTCTCAATGAGCCTACATCTTATCAAGAAGCTGTACAGGGCCCAGATCCTGAGAAATGGCTAGAGGCCATGAGATCCAAAATGGAATCCATGTTCACTAACCAAGTATGGACTTTGGTTGATCCACCTGAAGGGATCAAACCCATTGGGTGTAAGTGGGTCTTCAAAGTGAAGACAGACTTGGATGGTCATATGCATACCTATAAAGGTAGATTGGTGGCTAAAGGATTCAAGCAAATTCATGGTATAGACTATGATGAAACCTTTTCACCTGTTGTGATGCTCAAGTCCATTCGGATTATGCTTGCTATTGCAGCTTATTATGATTACGAGATCTGGCAAATGGATGTCAAAACTGCATTTCTTAACGGAAATCTACTTGAGGATGTGTACATGACACAACCTGAGGATTTTGTAGATCCAAAGAATGCTGGAAAGGTGTGTAAGTTGCAAAGATCTATTTATGGATTAAAGCAAGCTTCTAGAAGCTGGAATCTTCGATTCGATGATGTAATCAAAATGTTTAGTTTCATTAAGAATGAAGATGAACCTTGTGTCTACAAGAAGGTTAGTGGGAGCATAGTCATCTTTCTCATATTGTATGTAGATGACATACTTCTCATTAGAAATGATATCCCTACTCTTCAGTCGGTGAAGACTTGGCTTGGGAATTATTTTTCTATAAAAGACTTAGGTGAAGCAGCCTACATTGTAGGCCTTAAGATCTATAGAGATAGATCTAAAAGATTGCTTGGTCTAAGCCAAAGTACATATATTGACAAGGTGCTTAAACGTTTTGCCATGGAGAATTCCAAGAAGGGATTCCTACCTATGTTACATGGTGTGAGTCTTTTGAAGACTCAATGCCCCTCTTCTAAGGAAGAAAGGGACTGCATGGATCAGATTCCTTATGCATCTACAATAGGGTCTATCATGTACGTTATGCTTTGTACTTGCACAGATGTCTCGTATACGTTAAGCATGACGAGCAGATACCAGTCAGATCTAGGTGACGGTCACTGGACAACAGTCAAGAATATTCTTAAGTACTTGAGAATGACTCAAGATTATTGCTTGATCTTTGGAGGCGATGAAGAGCTTGTTGTGAAGGGTTACATCGATGCTAGCTTCCAAACTGCAAGGATGATTATAGATCGCAGTCAGGGTATGTATTTTGCTTAAATGGTGGTGCTGTGAGCTGGAAGAGTTCAAAGCAAGACACAGTAGCTGATTCTACAACAGAGGCCGAGTACATTGCTGCTTCAGCTGCAGCAAAGGAGGTTGTTTGGATCAGGAAGTTCATTACCGAGCTTGGTGTTGTTTCTAGTATAGCAAACCCAATAGACCTCTATTGTGATAATAATGGGACTATTACACAGGCTAAGGAACCTCGCCCTCATCAAAGATCCAAACATATACTACGGCGATTCCATCTCATTCGAGAGATCATCGATAGAGGAGATGTGAATATATGTAGAGTACGACCGATGCTAACACTGCGGATCCCTTGACCAAGGCTTTGGCACAAAGAAAGTATGATGGTCATACTGGGTCACTGGGTATTAGATATTTTAGTGATTGGCACTAGTGCTAGTAGGAGATTGTTAGTATTAGCCCTAGTACCAATTATGAGATGATTGTAAAGAGCTCCTTTTATATCATATTTCATTATTAATAAAGGTGAATCTGGTTATTATATTTATTTCAATTTAGTACCGAATGAATAAGTATAATAATGTCCTAGAGTAGGAGATTCTAATCTACAACATATCAATTGGTTGAATTGATAGTGAGATATTGTAGATATACATAGAACACTACTCTTAACTATTCATAATCAAGTATTAATATGCAAGGACAGTATTAATGCGTTGAGACTAGCATGTAGGTCAACGAATGACTTAATCTCACAAGTTATGGATATGAGGTATCAAGTTGACACATGGGTATATATTAGAGAATATATACTGAATGATCCGCCATGAGAATGTTTCATGGATCGTTATATGAGTGTCATAAACATTCTCATGTGACTATTAGTATGAATAGTCCTTAGACCTGAAGTCACTACGGTTCCCTACATAAGGAGTTGTATACTTTGGTATCGTCAAACGTCACCCGTAATAGGGTGGACCATAAATTCGATCACTGGGTATGCAATAAGTTATGCGGAGGGATGTGAGTGACGTAGATGGGATCTATCCCTTCTATATGACGGAAGTGATATCTATGAGCCCCTTGATTAGTAGGACACAAGAATGCATGGTCATGCTTAAATGAGTCAATATGCGATATTGAGCTTATTTAATTGAGTGTGTCTACTTAGAGATCAAGAAACATAAAGATTGATAAGAGGATGACACGGTCTATGCCTCACTGATCAATCTAGATATCGATGATAGAAGGATTGAGTCATACAAGATAATAGCCACGGAAGGTTAAGTCGGATCTCGACATTCTCGTTACTTGGGTAGTAATGATGCCTTGCTAGATGCCACTTATTGCTTATGTATTTAAATGTTGATTTGGATACATTGCCAACGTTACGAGAACCTATTGGGTCACACACAAAGAATAAGTCAATGGAGATGGATTCATATGATGAATCGTTGGATTAAGTCTAATTCAGATTGGACTCATTGAGTAAGACTCAATTAAATCCAACTATTGGATTGAGTCCAATTCAAATTAGACTCATTGAATCAATTGGTTTAATAATTAATGAGTTGGACTCATTATATGATTTCATGAATTATTTGATGATTAATGAGTTGGACTCATTATATGATATCATGAATTAATTAATGAATAATGAGTTGGACTCATTATATGATTTCATGAAATTTGAATTCATGAAGAAAGAGGAGTGTACAACTTGAGTTACTCATGTATTGGATGCATTGGATGAAGAGTGAACAATTTGAATTGCTCATACATTGCATGCATTAGATGCATTGAATTCATTGGATGAAGAGTGAACCATTTGAATTGCACATGCATTGGATTCATTGGATGAAGACAAATATTAATGTCAATCAAGACAATTGACATTAAGGCATGAGGCAACTTCATGAATCTATAAAAAAGGGCTTTTTGGATTCATTTTCATGATGAGTTTTTGGTGCTCTAGCTCTTCTTCCTCCTCCTCTCTTCCACTTGGCCGAAACCTCCAAGAAAGGTTGCTAGCACAACCTTTGGTTGTTTCATTCTCCACCTTGTGAGTTTGTGAGACAAACGAGACTTGTTCGTGTGGATACCATAGAGGTGCGGCTACTTGATCGCGCTAAGATCCGCATCTAAAGAAACGTTGGAATCGAGATTGCGAAGGGCACGCAACAAAGGTATAACTTTCTCATGTAGATAATTAATACTTAGTATATGGTTTCCTTTCGCATGGATCTATTGGAAAGGAACTAGATGTTTTCCGCTGCGCTTTCGCATGTTTAGCGCCCTAGTTCCTTACAGGATTTACATATATCTGTAATGATTTTTATATCATCTTTTCTTTTAGTTATATTTGTTGTCAGCTGGAGGCTACATTATAAATTGCGTGGATTGACTATAAATTGCATGGATTGTTTTATTTTTTTTATTGTATTGTTCCAGCCGTGTAGGTCGAGGTATGGATATATGTATCTCAGGATTTATATTGTCACCCGTACAGGGGAGATGCTGTCGAAATTTTATCGGCAGGCACTACCTGGGGCGTGACAATTTATTTGGTATCAAAGCAGGTCTACGATGTATGTTTGATGTGTTATGGATTTTCGAGTTAATCTAATACCAATTTATTGGGTATCAGAGCAGGTTTACGATACTTGTTCCGGATTTTTGAGTTTATCTTATACCAATATTTTTGGTATCAGAGTCGATTACGATACTTGTTATGTGTTCTAGAGTTTGTGAGTGTATCTGGGTATTTTCAGATTGTACGGATTTCCATCGATTTTTCGATTCGGAATTCCGAGGTATATTTTGATGAGGTTGTATTTGGGGGGCTAAGCAGCGATAGGATATCTCCAAACGACAAATAGGTAAATTTAGGTAATTTTATAGTTCTCGTACCTATAGTGATATCTGGATAACATTTTGTTTACAGCTATGACACATACACGTATTCCGGTACCGAGACGTGGTCGACCTCGTAAGAGGCCGATAGATTCTCTGGTGACAGAGTCTCCAGAGAGATTTGCTGGGGTAGAGCCTGTCAGTCAGGGACAGACTCCTCAGGGTATTGTGGGTATGTCGGATAATCAGATCTCGACGGTTCTGACTTCAGAGGTACTTACCTCGACAGTACCACCAGTGGTACCACCGTCGGCATATCCGGCACCTCCCCCATCAGTAGTATCTGCAGCATACCCTTCACCCCCTTTAGCTGTGTCTGCTACTATGTACTCGGTACCATAGATACCTGTGTCGGTTACTATATACTCGGCACCCGTACCAGCAGTACCGGTTGTTTCTTACCAGGTACCACCCACCGTACCTTCAGCCGCCCCTACTTATGTCTACTCTGTAGTTCCACCAGCACTACCTACCCCGGTTTATGTGGCAGCACCAGGGATTCCTCTTCCGAGATATCCAGTAGTACCACCCATAGGATCAGCTCCAGTGGTTCTGCCCAGTTCCGTAGCGATCCCTACTGATATAGTTGCGGTACGAGAACGGATCCCAGCCTTGGCAAAGTCGGTGAGAAGCCGATTCACATTGTTCCGTGGGGAGACTGATCCGAGCATAGCTCAGTCCTGGATAAAGACTATGGAGCGGACATTCTTTTATATGGCTTACTCCGAGTGGGAGAAGGCTGAGCTGGCTGCTTTCCACCTAAGAGATAGGGTAGAGATCTGGTGGGATACACAGTGCTCGATTAAAGGCGAGCATCATATTACATGGGCAAGATTTAGGGAGGCATTTGAGAGTTAGTATTTTCCCCGGGCGTATCAGATGACACGTCGGCAGGATTTTTTGAGTCTTCAGGAGAATAACCGCTCAGTTATGGAATATAATGCTGAATTTAATTGACTAGCCAGATTCTGTCTTGAGTTAGTTGCCGAGGATAGATCTCGTATGCTTCAGTTTGCCCAGGGATTGGACGGGCATCTTCAGGTGAAGATTGCCGGTTTTGGTCATTCATCATACACAGAGGCACTGGATAGAGCTCTTATGATTGAGTCTGCTCAGCAGAGAGTGAATGCAGACAAGAGAAAGCTGACTGATCGGACTTCCGGATAGATCCAGCAGCCACAGGCTACCGAACATCAGTAGAGCAGTCGTACTCAATCAGGTCAGGGTACTTCTGGGGCATCTAGACGGCCCCAGAAGTCAGGACGATCTTCATCTGGACGTTCCCGATCTTCTTAGCAGAACCGGAAACAGCCCATCGGTGACCCTTACTGCACTCGATGCGGATCCCGAGATCACATCACCTTTGCATGCACCCTGGGACAGTCAGCTTGCTATTATTGCAAACTACTTGGCCACTTGAGTCGAGACTGTTCGCCGAAGGCTCAGCATGTAGCTTCCAGAGTTCCTGTTCCGGGAGGATAGGTTGGTCAGTCCGGGACTCAGCGAGGGGGGTCGAAAGCCCAATCTTCACATCGTCAGCAGAGGATAGCTCCCCCTGCAACAGCTGCATATGGCATGTACGGTCAGGAGCATTTTGGTGTCCTTATGGAGTCCTAGAGTTCTATTTCGGAACCTCAATATCTGACACAGGGGCAGTATCAGTTGCAGCTTCAGCCACTGGTACAGTATTAGTTGCAGCTTCAACCACTGGTACAGTATCAATTGCAGCCTCAGTCATTGGTACAGTATCAGTTGCAGCCCCATCCACCTGTTCAGTACTTACTACAACCCATCTCTGGCTCAGTATCCAATACCGACTCAGTGGTAGGCTTAAGCTCAAACTCAGTAGCCTTTGGCAGTGCTACTACCTCTACCTTCGCCAGATATTAGACGAGTTAACCTCCTTATAGTATAGCACGGAAAGAGTTGGATGAACTAAAGGTTCAACTCCAGGAGTTATTAGATAGGAGATTTATTCATTCTAGTGTATCTCCGTGGGGCTCTCCGGTATTATTCGTCAAGAAAAAGGATGGTACTTTGAGGTTGTGCATCGATAAGTACCCCTTGCCACAGATTGATGATTTGTTTGATCATCTCATAGATACATTAGTGTATTCTAAGATTGATCTGCGGTCCGGATATCATCAGATGAGAGTCAAAGATTCTGATATTCAGAAGACAACATTCTTCACCAGATACAGACATTACAAGTTTTTGGTAATGCCATTTGGGCTTACCAATGCTCCCGCAGTATTTATGGATTTGATGAATCGTATCTTTCTGGAGTATCTAGATCAGTTTGTTATCGTGTTTATCGATGACATATTGATCTATTCGCGTTCCGAGGAGGAACATGCGCAGCATCTTCGCATAGTCTTGGAAACTCTTCGACGACATCATCTGTATGCAAAATTTAGCAAGTGTGCTTTTTGGCTATCCTCAGTTGATTTTCTGGGACACGTGGTTTCAAGCCGAGGTATTTCGGTAGATCCTCAAAAGATCGAGGCTATCACTAGCTGGGAGCAGCCGAAGTCAGTCCAGGAAATCCACAGTTTCTTGAGATTGGATGGATATTACAGATGATTCGTTGAGGGTTTCTTTAGCATTGCTATGTCGTTGACACGTCTGACCAGAAAAGGTGTGAAATTCACTTGGTCAGAAACCTGCGAGGCCAACTTTCAAGAGCTGAAGCGGAGATTAGTATCGACACCAGTTTTGATTTTACCTTCTGGAGAGGACGATTTCGTACTTTACACAAACGTATCTTTACACTTGGGTGCTGTTCTGATGCAGCACGGTAGGGTAGTCTCCTATGCTTCTCGTCAGTTGAAGGAGCATGAGAAAAATTACCCAGTACATGATTTAGAGCTAGCCGCTATTATCTTTGCTTTGAAGATTCGACAACATCATCTTTATGGTATTACTTTTGAGATTCTTACTGATCATAAGAGTCTCAGATATATTTTCACACAGAAGGAACTCAATCTCCGACAAAGGAGATGGATAGAGTTCCTGAAGGATTATGATTGTACTTTTAGCTACCACCAGGGTAAAGCTAATGTGGTTACCGATGCACTTAGCAGGAAGTCCAGAAGGACTTTATCTTGCCACCGAGTTATAGTCATGGACTTAATTCAGGGTTTCTCCGAGTTGGACCTTGAGGAGCAGGGACGGACATAGCAGGGTATTCTTATTACCATGATTACTCAGTCCTCGATTAGGATGAGGATTCGAGAGGCCCAGGCCGAAGATCAGTATCTATAGTTCATTGGCAACCAGATAGCTTCCGAACAGCAGACTGAGTTTACACGAGATGACGAGGGTATTGTTTATTTCTTAGGCAGATTTTGTGTGCCTCAGTCTCACTCGGTCATGGAGGAGTTACTTCAAGAGGCTCATCGTTCTAGATTTGCTATCCACCCAGGTGGAACCCGTATGTATCGAGATTTGAGGTGTTCTTATTGGTGGAATGGTATGAAGAAAGATATCACGAAATTTGTAGCTAGATGTCTCATCTATCAGTAGGTAAAGGTTGAGCACCAAAGACCTACTGGATTACTTCAGAGGATCCCTATTCCAGAGTGGAAATGGGAGCATATTACTATGGATTTTGTGGTAGGATTGTCTAGGACCCGACGAGGCCATGATGCGATTTGGGTAATCGTTGACCGATTAACCAAATCTGCACACTTTTTAGCGATCTGGAAGACTGATTCTCTGGATCGATTAGCAAAGCTATATGGTCGAGAGGTTATCAGATTGCATGGTGTTCATTTGAGCATTATATCGGATAGAGACCCACGATTCACATCCCGATTATGGCAGAGTCTGCAGCAGGCCTTGGGCACATAGCTCCGTTTCAGTACAGCATTCCATCCGCAGACAGATGGGCAGTCAGAGCGGACTATTCAGACTTTGGAGGACTTGCTAAGGTCTTGTGTTATGAACTTCGGAGGCAGTCGGGAGGACCACCTGCCATTGGTGGAGTTCGCCTACAACAACAGCTATCATTTGACTATCCAGATGGCATCGTTTGAAGCGTTGTATGGTAGACCTTGTCGGGCACCCACCCTCTGGGAGGAGGTTAGGGAGATCCAGCTGTTAGGACCTCATCGATCTTAGCAGGAGGCAGAGTTGGTTCGCACTATCAGATGGAGGATGTCAGAGGCTCAGGACCGTCAGAAGAGTTATGCTGATTGGAGACGGAGACCCCTGGAGTTCTCTACTAGTGACCATGTATTTCTGAGAGTTCCACCCATGAAAGGGGTGAAGAGATTTGGTCTTCGAGGTAATCTAACTCCATGATATATTGGACCATTCCAGATCTTAGAGAGGATTGGAGCAGTAGCTTACCATCTGGCGCTACCACCATCTCTATCGATCTCTGGATCGAATGGTAGAAGTTCTCCTGAAAGATTAGCTCTTCGCATGCAAAAATAAAATATGAAATATAGTAAAGAAGAGAGTGAAATAATATTATATTTTTTTAGGCTTTTTAATAAGAACGCGGAAAATAAAGAGAAACAAAAATAAAACTATTTATTTCTAAGTGCAAAATATTAAAAAATAAAAGATAAAGGAAAAAAACAAAGTCTAATCTAATCTAATATGATTATCACTAATGTTATAGACGCAGTCCCTGACAACGACGCCAAAATTTTGTTATGATTCCGCAAGTGCACGGATTCGTCGTCAGTAATAAGATTATCGATCCCATGAGAACTGGTTATAAGCACTAGCGATGACTCACTTAGAATTAACTAAACTACCAATGGTTGTAAGTTATCTAAAGAAAAGATGTTTGGAAACGGAAACGAGAACTAGCAAAGAAGAAGTAATAGACTTGGTTTATGAAGAGTCCTGGGAGTTCGATTTCATTGTGGTGGTATTGATGTATCACATTCTATCCTTTACTCATTGTCCATCAACATGCATTCACCGGAAGCTGAAGTATCTATTCTTAGGTACCAAATAAAGAAGATCCCTATGAAATCATGTTACGGTTAACCCCTATCACTAGGATGTCTCGGTAGATCACAAGAACACTACTCTAATTGGTGTCACTAAGGATAGAGATAAGGAGTTTAGTTTGGTCTCTTACTTCCTTGTGAAGGAGTTGTCTCTCCTTTCAAGGAAGTACCCTAGATGTCCGTGAACGGGTTACCCCTATCACTAGGGCCCCTCGGGTGTACGATGTAGGATATTCTCTCTACAAGATAGGCAATTCCTACACAGTCAATTAACACGATATAGAGATTGAGTAGTCGAAACAAAGTAAGCGAAGTCATCCAATGTAATAGAGGCAAAAGTATGAGTCTTACATCAAACCAATCCACAACTACTCCCTCATCCTAGAACAAGGAATCTACTCCATAGACGCCGGAGAAAAACCCGAAGACATAATGTTAAGCATACAATTCTCAAACAAGAAGAGAGAATGAGAAAAGATGCTTATCTAACGACGATGAGCAATCTTCGGATCTAATCCTTTGCTTCTGGAGTTGATGTGGTGATGAAGGTGTTGGTTGCTACTCGGAAAACCTATAGGTTCCACTGTACAAAAATTTTGTACAAAGGTCTGAACCTTTTTCCTAGCTACCATGTGTTCTTTTAAATTAAATTTTGGATCGCCTGCGGAACTTAACACGTTTGATCCAAAACTTAATCTATTTGTTCTTTTAGGTTTTGACTTGGATCTCCTGTGGAACTTAACACGTTCGACCCAAGTCTCCTTAAGTATAATTCCATTAAATATTAATTTCCATAATTGGTTCCCAGTACTGACGTGGCGAGGCACATGGCCTTCTTGGATATGGGAGCAACCACCACCGACTAGACAAAACCTTTTATAGAAAGCTAATATTTAATTTCCTAAAATAACTTTAGGTTAACCAAAGAGAACAATCAAATCACAAGGAAAAGAAAATACAAAAGAACACAACATCGAAAAACATATTCGAAATTCTAGAACGTAAGCCTCTTGTATTTGGTATTATTTCCATAAATAACTAGCATGATGCGGAAAGAAAAATTACTAGTTATACCTTGTAGAAAAACCTCTTGATCTTCTACCGTATTCCTCTTCTAACCTCGGACGTTGTGTGGGCAACGATCTACCGAGATGAGAAACCACCAACCACCTTCTTCTCCTCCAAGCAAGGTTCGGCCACAAAGGAAAAACTTCACCAAGGAGAAAAACCAAAATACTAACCAAGCTCCAAGAGATGCTAGCTTTCTCTCCTTCTTCTTCTTCTTCTCCGAGTAGTATCCGGCCACCACAAGAGCTCCAAGGAAGGGAGAGAGGTTCGGCCACCACAAGAGGAAGAGAGGGAGAGGATGGTCGGCCACACCAAGGAACAAAAGAGGGAGAGAAATAATAGAGGTTGTGTCTCATGAAGGCACCCTCACCCCTTCTTTTATATTCCTTGGCCTAGGCAAATTAGGAAATTTAATTACAATAAAATTTCCTCAATTTCCTTGACATGATTTAATTGAGAAAAATAAAATAAAATTTCCCAAATAAACCTACATTAGCCGGCCACATTATTGGAGAACAAATTGGACAAGTTTCAATCAACAATTAAAACTTCCTAATTTGTTTTTGGAAATTTTAAAAAATAAAATTTCTCTTTAAAAATCTCTTCATGGTTGATAAAAGGAAATTTCTATAATTTTAATTTTATCAACATGTGAATAATTTTAAAGAGAAAATAAAATATCTCACCAATCTACAAATAAGGAAAGAGATCTAATCTCTTTCTTTAATCTTTTGTAGATTTTTTATAAGAGAGATATTTTAATTTAAATTCTCTTTAATAAATTATTTCTTCCACATAATAAAAATTAAAATTAAAATTCCTTTTTAATTTAATTTGGCCGGCCCCCACTAGCTTAGGTTCAAGCTAGGGCCGGCCACCCAAATTCATACCTAGGCCGGCCCAGCTTGTTCCCAAGCTAGCTTGGTCGGCCCCTATTGGGTGGGTATAAAAGGTGGGTATAGGTGGGTATAGAACTCTACAAATAAGAGGCTACGATAGGGACCGAGAGGAGGAATTGGTTTTGGTCTCCTGATAAAATTAAGCATCCCGTGTTCGCCCCGAACACACAACTTAATTTTATCAATGATAATTCATTCCACTAGAGAACTATCATTGAACTACCGCACCAATCCCAAATTACATTTTTGGGCTCCTTCTTATTATGAGTGTGTTAGTCTCCCTGTGTTTAAGATATCGAATGCCCACTAATTAAGTGAGTTACTGACAACTCATTTAATTAATATCTAAGTCCAAGAGTAGTACCACTCAATCTTATTATCATGTCGGACTAAGTCCACCTGCAGGGTTTAACATGACAATCTTTATGAGCTCCTCTTGAGGACATTATCAACCTAGTATCTTTAGGACACAGTTTCCTTCTATAATCAACAACACACACTATAAGTGATACCATTTCCCAACTTATCGGGTTTATTGATTCATCGAACTAAATCTCACCCATTGATAAATTAAAGAAATAAATATCAAACATATGTGCTTGTTATTATATTAGGATTAAGAGCACACACTTCCATAATAACTGAGGTCTTTGTTCCTTTATAAAGTCAGTATAAAAGAAACGACCTCTAATGGTCCTACTCAATACACTCTGAGTGTACTAGTGTAATTATATAGTCAAGATAAACTAATACCTAATTACACTACGACCTTCTAATGGTTTGTTCCTTTCCATTTTAGTCGTGAGCTACTGTTTATAATTTATAAGGTACTGATAACATTATCTTCTGCATGTGACACCACATGCTATGTTATCTTCAATATAAATTAATTGAACAACTACAAACAAATATAGATAATTTGACCAAATGTGATTCTTTATTCATAATGAATGTTTACAAAGCTTAGGCTTTCAGTATACACTCCAACAATCTCCCACTTATACTAATGACTAAGCTGCCATATCTTCTACCATACATCTGATTCCCATTCCCTCCACATGCCGAT
The DNA here is from genome assembly GCF_018446385.1 of Zingiber officinale. Classification (NCBI taxonomy): domain Eukaryota; kingdom Viridiplantae; phylum Streptophyta; class Magnoliopsida; order Zingiberales; family Zingiberaceae; genus Zingiber; species Zingiber officinale. The sequence goes on from NC_056000.1 coordinate 108,833,877, forward strand.
CGAAAGCTTTCGCCGAAAGGGCCTTAGTGAAAGGATCTGCCAGGTTATCTGCTGATGCAATCTTGGCGATGACAACTTCTCCTCGCTTCACGATATCTCGTATCAGGTGGTACTTGCGCTCTATATGTTTACTTGCCTTATGAGCTCGTGGTTCCTTCGAGTTTGCAACTGCACCGCTATTATCACAATAAATTGTGATGATTTTGGGCAAACCAGGAATCACATCTAAGTCCATTAGAAAGTTCCTGAGCCATACTGCTTCTTTAGCTGCCTCAGAGGCTGCTACATACTCAACTTCCATGGTTGAGTCCGATACGCATTTCTGCTTAACACTCCTCCATGAAATGGCTCCACCTCCTAAAGTAAACACATAGCCTGATGTAGACTTACTATTGTCCCTATCTGATTGGAAATCTGAATCCGTGTAACCCACAGGGAGCAGATCGTGCCTGGTAAACTAGCATATAATCTCTAGTCCTTCTCTGGTACTTTAATATATGCTTTACCGCAGTCCAATGTCCTTGTCCAGGTTACTCGATATCTGCTGACCATGCCCACGGCAAAACAGATATCGGGTCTCGTATATAGCATTGCATACATTAGGCTTCCTACAGCATAAGGAACTGCTTTCATGTCTTCTATCTCTTTCGACGTCTTTGGAGACATCTCTTTAGACAGAGCTACTCCATGTCTAAAAGGTAAGAAACCTTTCTTGGAATCCCATGCTAAACGAGCAAGGATTGTATCTATATATGAAGCTTGGGGCATGACACAACATTCTTTTCTTGCGATCCCTTATCACTTTGATCCCAAGAATGTGCACACTCTCCTAAGTCCTTCATATCAAATTGTTTGGACAACCATACCTTACGTTACGATAATACCTTGACATTGTTGCCAATTAACAAAATATCATCTACGATAGTACAAGAAATACCACCACGTTTAGTTACACTTCTTGTATACACAAGACTCATCCTGGACTGAATAAATCCATACGATGGATTACTTCATTAAACCGGATGTTCCAAGACCTTGAAGCTTGCTTCATCTATAAATGGACCGATTGAGCTTGCACACTAGATGCTCTTTGCCTTTTCAATGAACCCTTCCGGTTGCTTCATATGAATGTTCTCTTCAAGACTTCCATTAAGGAAAGCTGTCTTGACATCCATTTGCCAAATCTCATAATCCATATGAGCAGCAATGGATAAGAGTATCCGGATAGACTTAAGCATGGCTACCGGTGAAAAGGTCTCCTCATAATCGATTCCCTCTTTCTGAGTGTACCCTTTCGCAACAAGCCTAGCTTTGAAGGTCTCTACCTTCCCGTCTGTCCCTCTTTTCCTTTTGTAGATCCACTTGCATCCAACGGCTTTTATACCATCAGGTGGTTCTACAAGCTCCCAGACTTTATTAGAGTACATAGACTCTATTTCAGAATTCATTGCCTTTTGCCAAGATGCTGCATCTATATCTTGGAGTGCTTCGTCGTATGTTCGTGGATCAGGTTCATGTTTACCCGGGATCAAGTCCGAAGACTCTCCCAAAACATGAATCTTTCAGGCTGCCTGACAACCCTCCCACTACGACGAGGCACTGTCTGTGGTTGTGTATCATGTGTGACACGTGTTGCAGTCTCTTGTGGTACTTCATCTTGTACTGTTGGTACTGAAGTAGACATGTCCTCTCTAAGTTCTTCTAAAACAACTTTGCTACTAGGCTTGTGATCCATTATATAGTCTTCTTCTAAAAACTGGGCATTGGTGCTAACAATGACCTTCTGGTCTTTAGGACTATAAAATAAACCACCTTTCGTTCCTTTGGGATATCCTACAAACACGCGAACTTCTGTACGAGATTCTAACTTATCAGCATCTGGTTTCAGCACATGTGCTGGACTACCCCAAATCCGAATATGTCTTAGACTGGGCTTTCGCCCATTCCACAATTCTGTGGGAGTAGAAGAAACTGATTTAGAAGGTACTAAGTTCAGAACATATACTGCTGTTTCCAGAGCATATCCCCAAAACGAATTTGGTAATTCTGAATAACTCATCATTGATCTAACCATCTCCATAAGAGTCCTATTCCTTCGTTCTGCTACACCATTCTGTTGGGGTGTTCCAGGTGCAGACAATTGGGATTGAATCCCGGCCTCTGATAAGTAATTCCTAAACTCTCCCAAGAGGTATTCGCCACCACGATCTGACCGTAGTGTCTTGATACTTTTACCTAGTCGTTTCTCCACATCAGCCTTGTATTCTTTGAACTTATCAAAGCACTCGGACTTGCGGCGCATTAGGTAAATGTATCCATATCTTGAATAATCGTCTATGAAAGAGACAAAATATTCAAAACCTCCTCTTGCCTGGACAGACATAGGACCACACAAATCAGAGTGAACCAACTCTAACACTTCTTTGGCTCTATACCCCTTGGCCTTGAACGGCCTCTTGGTCATTTTACCTTCCAAGCAAGATTCACAAGTTGGAAAATTTTCAAACTCAAATGAACTCAAAAGTCCATCAGCTATAAGCCTCTGAATCCTACTTAAGTTAATATGACCAAGCCTTAGATGCCAAAGATATGCTTGATTCATTTCTGAAGGTTCTTTTCTCTTATTAGAGTTAGAAGATGAGTTATAAATTTTCATGTTTTGCTTTGTGGAAGAAATTGGATTTAAAGTATACAAATTGTCAACTAATGTACCAGAACAGATAATCACTTTATTTCTTTTAATAACTACATCGTTACTGAAAGAAACTGAATAGCCATCTAAAAACAGTTTAGAAACTGAAATTAAATTCTTTCTAAAACTGGGTACAAAAAGATAATTTCTTAAAATCAAATTTCTATTTCTACTAAAAGATAAGTAGACGTCTCCCACTGCAACAGCTGCCACCTTAGTAGCATTGCTCATGTAGACGGTAATTTCTCCTTCAGATAGTCGTCGGGTTTCCTGGAACCCCTGCAAGGAATTGCAGACATGATCAGTGGCTCCCGTATCTACACACCAGGTGCTGGTAGATAACACCGCTAAACATGTTTCAACAACTAGAGTATGAGATATACCTTTGTTTTGGTTCCTACGAGGACAGTCCGCCTTCCAATGTCCTGACTGCTTACAGATGAAGCACTTGCCCTTCGGCTTCTTCATTCCAGCTTTAAATCCCGTACTCTGAGATTTATTCACTTTCTTTGCTGAACCAGCTTGTTTCTTCTTCTTCTTTCCTTTCGGTTTAGAAGTAGAACCATTTTCAGCATAGTGAATATGAGAATTGTGACGAAACAAACCTTCTGCTGCCTGAAGTTCTGTCAGTAGTTCCGCCAATGAATATACCCTTTTGTTCATATTGTAATTCAGGCGAAATTGCTCAAAACTTCTAGGTAGTGTTTGGAGGATCATATCGATCTGGGTTTCCCCATCAATTTCTCCTCCAAGGATCTGTATTTCGTTCAGATAAGCCATCATCTTTAGGATATGATCCCTTACAGGAGTACCCTCTTGCATGGTGGCTGTCATTATCTTTCTCATGGCTTCTTGCCTAGAAGCCCTATCCTGATGACCAAAGAGTTCCTTGAGATTGTTCATAATATCATAGGCTGTTGGTAAATCTTGATGCTGATGTTGCAATACATTTGACATTGAAGTCAAAATATAACACCGCGCCATCTCATCTACTTTTACCCATTTCCTATGATATTCAATCTCCTCTTGGGTAGATTCACCAGTAGGTGCATCAGGGCACTGCTCAGTCAGTACATATTTATAGCTTTCAGCAGTAAGAGCAATGCCCAGGTTTCTTTTCCAATCTATGTAGTTTGGTCCAGTAAGTCTATTCTGTTGAAGTATGATGGACAGTGGGTTGAAAGACATCCTAAGAATCACAAATAACTTTTGGTCAGAACTCTAAATTTAGAATAATATTGATTCCTCAAACAATACTATTTTAAATTAACCAACACCTCATAACACCGTGAATTTTGTATGCCACGTTAGTGTGGACGTATACAAATTCAACATTTGTAAAAGGAGGGTTTTAACCCATTAATTTTATTATTTTGTCAACCTAACTTTTTGACAAATAAAATTAATAGTTGGTATCATTTGGTCACACAAATAATAGCAGTGACTCCGTTGGGGAGGATACTAATAGATGTGTCTAAGTGTATACCATTACTTGACACTAAGTCCATTAATAAGATTATGCCCCTTCCGTTGGGGAAGATCACACGCTCTTAATTAACTTCCTATAGTCATCCAAAAATGGAAGTCTGTTCTAGTGATCCACAAACAAGCTCATCCGTTATGGAGGAAGGCACTCAGAGCCAACGCGCAAGCTTGTTTGCATCACTTACAAACCAGTAATAGAGACCATGGGATTTATTTAAAAATCCCTCTCCCACTTAGTTATTTATAAATGAGGAATTTTAACTATGCTAGCCTACTTTACTTGTAAACTAACATGCACACACAGCATAATATAAAAGCAATAGAGAAACTAATTTTCAACTATTATGGCTTTTATCTCTAGTTGTCCTCCGTGTGTTGTCATCCCAAGCTGCTGCCATATTTGGCCACCGCCACCGGGTCTAGCTGTCGCATCCATCTTGCTCCTTGTTCCGCTGCGCCTCTGGTCCTTAGAAGGTTCCACGCTTTGCAAGATTCGATCCGCGACATAAATAGAATTTTACATTTTGATCCTATATTCCATAAAAGGAATGTACATGTATCTAGATCAAAAATAAAATCCTAATAAAACTAAATCCCTGCTGTATTTTAATACAATCACGCACACAGATAAATGCCCTTGACATGTCCAGGGTCCAATCACACATAATAACTAAAAGTCATAATAGTTGGATCCCTGCATCCACAAAGTTAGCACATCCTACTATTAACTGCCTAAATTATGTATGACATGCATAATTAAACTAAATACCAAATACACAGAGCAAAACCCTAGCTCGATACCAATTGTTGGTTGCTACTGGAAAACCTATAGGTTCCATTGTACAAAATTTTATACGAAGGTTCGAACCTTTTCCTAGCTACCATGTGTTCTTTTAAATTAAATTTTGGATCGCTTGGGAACTTAACACGTTTGATCCAAAACTTAATCTATTTGTTCTTTTAGGTTTTGACTTGGATCTCCTGCGGAACTTAACACGTTCGACCCAAGTCTCCTTAAGTTATTAATTCCATTAAATATTAATTTCCATAATTGGTTCCCAGTACTGACGTGGCGAGGCACATGGCCTTCTTGGATATGGGAGCAACCACCACCGACTAGACAAAACCTTTTATAGAAAGCTAATATTTAATTTCCTAAAATAACTTTAGGTTAACCAAAGAGAACAATCAAATCACAAGGAAAAGAAAATACAAAAGAACACAACATCGAAAAACATATTCGAAATTCTAGAACGTAAGCCTCTTGTATTTGGTATTATTTCCATAAATAACTAGCATGATGCGGAAAGAAAAATTACTAGTTATACCTTATAGAAAAACCTCTTGATCTTCTACCGTATTCCTCTTCTAACCTCGGACGTTGTGTGGGCAACGATCTACCGAGATGAGAAACCACCAACCACCTTCTTCTCCTCCAAGCAAGGTTCGGCCACAAAGGAAAAACTTCACCAAGGAGAAAAACCAAAATACTAACCAAGCTCCAAGAGATACTAGCTTTCTCTCCTTCTTCTTCTTCTTCTTCTCCGAGTAGTATCCGGCCACCACAAGAGCTCCAAGGAAGGGAGAGAGGTTCGGCCACCACAAGAGGAAGAGAGGGAGAGGATGGCCGGCCACACCAAGGAACAAAAGAGGGAGAGAAATAATAGAGGTTGTGTCTCATGAAGGCACCCTCACCCCTTCTTTTATATTCCTTGGCCTAGGCAAATTAGGAAATTTAATTACAATAAAATTTCCTCAATTTCCTTGACATGATTTAATTGAGAAATATAAAATAAAATTTCCCAAATAAACCTACATTGGCCGGCCACATTATTGGAGAACAAATTGGACAAGTTTCAATCAACAATTAAAACTTCCTAATTTGTTTTCGGAAATTTTAAAAAATAAAATTTCTCTTTAAAAATCTCTTCATGGTTGATAAAAGGAAATTTCTATAATTTTAATTTTATCAACATGTGAATAATTTTAAAGAGAAAATAAAATATCTCACCAATCTACAAATAAGGAAAGAGATCTAATCTCTTTCTTTAATCTTTTGTAGATTTTTTATAAGAGAGATATTTTAATTTAAATTCTCTTTAATAAATTATTTCTTCCACATAATAAAAATTAAAATTAAAATTCCTTTTTAATTTAATTTGGCCAGCCCCCACTAGCTTAGGTTCAAGCTAGGGTCGGCCACCCAAATTCATACCTAGGCCGGCCCTAGCTTGTTCCCAAGCTAGCTTGGCCGGCCCCTATTGGGTGGGTATAAAAGGTGGGTATAGGTGGGTATAGAACTCTATAAATAAGAGGCTACGATAGGGACCGAGAGGAGGAATTGGTTTTGGTCTCCCGATAAAATTAAGCATCCCGTGTTCGCCCCGAACACACAACTTAATTTTATCAATGATAATTCATTCCACTAGAGAACTATCATTGAACTACCGCACCAATCCCAAATTACATTTTTGGGCTCCTTCTTATTATGAGTGTGTTAGTCTCCCTGTGTTTAAGATATCGAATGCCCACTAATTAAGTGAGTTACTGACAACTCATTTAATTAATATCTAAGTCCAAGAGTAGTACCACTCAATCTTATTATCATGTCGGACTAAGTCCACCTGCAGGGTTTAACATGACAATCTTTATGAGCTCCTCTTGAGGACATTATCAACCTAGTATCTTTAGGACACAGTTTCCTTCTATAATCAACAACACACACTATAAGTGATACCATTTCCCAACTTATCGGGTTTATTGATTCATCGAACTAAATCTCACCCATTGATAAATTAAAGAAATAAATATCAAGCATATGTGCTTGTTATTATATTAGGATTAAGAGCACACACTTCCATAATAACTGAGGTCTTTGTTCCTTTATAAAGTCAGTATAAAAGAAACGACCTCTAATGGTCCTACTCAATACACTCTGAGTGTACTAGTGTAATTATATAGTCAAGATAAACTAATACCTAATTACACTACGACCTTCTAATGGTTTGTTCCTTTCTATTTTAGTCGTGAGCTACTGTTTATAATTTATAAGGTACTGATAACATTATCTTCTGCATGTGACACCACATGCTATGTTATCTTCAATATAAATTAATTGAACAACTACAAATAAATGTAGATAATTTGACCAAATGTGATTCTTTATTCATAATGAATGTTTACAAAGCTTAGGCTTTCAGTATACACTCCAACAAGAAGAGAGAATGAGAAAAGATGCTTATCCAACGACGATGAGCGATCTTCGGATCTAATCCTTTGCTTCTGGAGTTGATGTGGTGATGAAGGATCGCTGGACGGAGGTCCTGGACAGCGTGGAACGGCACCAAGTCGATTCTCTCTCTGATGGCTCACTTCCCGACTCTCTCCCTTTGAGGAAAAGGGTTAACCCCCTTTTATAGGATAGGGCGCGGCTGCGGCGGCACAACCGTGTAAGAATGGCACGGTCGTGCCCTTTCTTATCTTTGGCCGCACTGCACGGTCGTGACAATTGGCTCGGCCGTGTGAGCTTCGGGCTCGGTTCCTGGGGCACGGTCGTGCAAGGTTGCACGGTCGTTCCTTGCTTGGCTTTGGTCATGGGGGCACGACCGTTCAAGTATGCACGACCATGCTCTAATCTGCCTCTGGGTTGGTCGCACGGCCGTGCAAGAGTTGCATGGTCGTGCACTTCTCCTCTCTTGTTTGGCCACACGGTCGTGCGAGGTTGCATGGTCGTGTTCTTTGGCTCGTTCCAGTGCGTCGACAATCACTGTTTTTGCTCCGAAAGTTATCCCTGTCAATACAAAACCAAACAAAGAGCAGATATCCGAACAAAAGAGTATATATGATGAGTACATGATAAAAGAGGTGATCATGCAAAGAATATATACGTATAAAGCAAGTGAATGTGAGTTAAAACATGCATAAATGATCATAATATTTACGCACATCAGCATGGGAACATAAGGATTTAAATTTGAATTATACTTCAAATTAGGGTATACCTCCCTTACCCTTGAAGCTCCCCCTTGACTTGAGCTCCTCTTCTTCTTCTCCCGCTTCTTTAGATGCGCTAGCTTCTTAATCTCCCTCTTCTTGGGGCATTTGGTGTGGTAGGGTGCCCCTTCTCCCCACACGTGAAGCATACAATACACAATCTCCTTCCTTGGGTTTTTTCATTCCTACAACCCTTGTTAGTATTTAAATTAACTTGAATGGGTTCAGAAGTTACCTTCTTGGGCAAGGGACATCTACTCTTATAAGGTTCCTTCTCATTGCAATTAAAGCACACAATGTGATCCTTTGACTTGTCTTCGGTGGAGACTACTTCTAAGACCTCTTCTTCATTTGTCTTGGCTTCTTCTTCAACCTTTGAGGATGTTTTCTCATCCACACTTGTAGATGGCATTTCTTCATCCTTCTCCTCCTCAGAAGTTGAACACACGTCATCTTCCGGTTGCTCCTCCTCCATTTGAGCCACTTCATTCCTTTCTTCAGATTTCTCTTCTTCATATGTAGGCATGAGTTTTTCACCTAAAACCATCTTTACCTTGCTCCATAACTCGTGGGTGTTCTTGTATTCACCTACACAACTTATCACATTAGAAGGTAGAACATCTACCAAAATTGATATTACGTTTGAGTTTGCCACCGATTATGAGGTTTACTCTTCCATCCAATGTCGTGGTCGGAGTCTCTTCCCTTTATTATCTTTTGGGACTTCGAACGGCTCCTTGATCACCATCATGGTGTCCCAATCCGTGTCAAAGAAGACCTCCATCTTCATCATTCAAAATGTGATGTCCCCTAAGCTTCCTCCTTCAAACTTTGGAGGTGCTATCAAGTCGGTCACATCTTTTGCTTCCTTGGAAATTAGTCCGAAGGAGAGTATCCTTGCTCTGATACCATTTGTTGGAGATCTTGTATGGCCGGCTAGAAGGAGGGATGAATAGTCGGTGCCCCCAATTAATATCTTCCTACAGTTGTTAGTTTGCGCAGTGGAATAATACAAAATAAACAAGCTAAAGACTAAGAAAGAATAAGCAAACCAATACACGTCGATGTAACATTGTTCGAAGATTAGGGCTCCTACTCCACGATTGTCCGTAAGGTGGACAATACTTATCCGTCGGTGGATTAGTCCCCGACAAACTCTAGCAATCTCAGGCCTCCTTGTTGGTGGAAAAACCTCACCACAACTCCAACCAAGACCTCTTGGAACACAAAGAACTCTTGAGCACTTGTTGACTACTAATTAGGGTTAACCACTACTAATTTCATCAACCTTAACCAAGCTTTCAACTCTTGGTTATATAGGCTACGGGTTGGAAAACCCCGCCTACCAATCGACTGGTGAAAGTGTCAGTCGACTATCCTCTATGGAGATTCGACCGTTACAACCTAACGGCTCGATACCAGTCGATTGGTAAAAGTACCAGTCGACTGCTCCACACTGGCCGAGCGACCAATCGACTGATATTTCCATCAGTCGACTGGTACCCCAAGTACAGTCTCTCAACATTCGGACCCTCACCCTTACGACTCACTTGACACTTCTTTACAGCCTTGACCTCTTGCCTTCAAGCCTACATCCTTTGGCTCTCGTCCCTCGAATGCATCCAAGCCCGTGGCTCATCCCCAATGCCATCCTTTGTGTATGCCTCGAAGTCGCTTCCCTCGGCCCTTGTCCTTGCTGCCTTGTTCACGGTCCCTCGGATGCTCCATCCTTCACCGGACCTGAAGCCATCAAGTTGAGTCATATGTGTATCCTGCAAACTTGCACACTCACATACACATATCAAATACAAGGGTGAACCTAACTTAAACTCTTTGCCCAAATACTAAAACACATGGTCGTATGGACCATTGAGATTGCTCTAACACATACCAGGTGGAAAATTATACAAAGTTAAGATAACTAACCAACAAGAATAATTTCTTCCTGAATTACCAAATGAAGCAAATACATCAGCACAAAAACCTACTCTAATGTTTCATGTCTCCTTTGCAAATTTTGGATATGTTCTATCAAAAATTTTCCAAGCTTCTACATTTAATGGATGACACATTAGGCCCTCTTTTGCTTGATGATTTGCATATTAAGTCATGTGTTCAATAGTTACCTTTGATATATAAATCCTTTGTAACCTAGGAGTTAAAGGAAAATAAAAACAACTGAATGTATGATTTATATCATTGTTGACTCCTTCTAGTGCACTTATACCTAGCTTGATTAAAGAATTTATAAACATATGCATTTGTATCATCTCCATAATATATCATACACCATCTCTGTAAACATCAATTCTTTCCACCGGAAGATCTAATTCTTTCATAAGTTTTTTCATACTATAAAAATCATTTGGCAATATATGATCACGCGGCAATGCCTCTCCAATAACTTGAACAAAATCATTAAAACAATCTTGCGACACATTATGCTCTGCCTTGACATTCAATAGTCTTGCGGTGAGAGATAATTTAGTATGAGTATCACAACAAACTTAAAATGGTTCATGTACAGCATTCAACACTTTCTGAAATTGGAAATATGTTTCATCAACACCTAATACTTCTCCCTCTTCTAATGGTGATGTATAAGTAGTAAACATTTGTTCAACTATTGGAGGACTACTACAACTTGCACCATACTTTTCGAGAATGAAATTCTGACCCACTATATCAATTACTATCCTCTGGTATAGATTTAATTGATTATAATAACTCTGATCCCCACTAACTGAGACTTGTATGTTTCGTACATAATTCTCATCAGATATGAACGGTTCATCATAACATATCCAATTATAGTAATTTGGGATAAAACCAAATCTATAAAGATGTTCTGAAACTTTTTTACAATGTAAAAATTTACCATTGAGACACTTTATTCATGGACACCTTATCTTTTTGTCTTCCATATATTCAACATTACTAGATGTAAAATTCAAAAATTTGTTCAACCTAGTCATAAAATCATCAATTAAACTCTGACGATCAAGTAAATTCTTTTTACACATCCAACTTCTTTCATTTTGTATTTTGCTTATTTCCAATTTATTACAACATTAATAAAAACTATTACACATGAAAACAAGATAGTACACTAATGGTCAATATGTAAATAGTTCACATACAAATGGAGAAAAGATATAACAAATAAAATCATTGTTCATGAGAATGTATACTAATGTTATTATTATTAAAGTAATGGGTGTAGATATACCTACCAAAAGTCACCAAACATGAGTATCTCTCTAACACATCAAATATAGACCCTACATAAACAATATTACAATAAGATATTATAATAACAAATACAAATAGCCGCGGACAGGTAAGGGCATCTACGGCCAACCAAGGCAAGGTCATGGCCAGCAAAGGGTAGGCAAGGCAAGGCCACGACCAAGTAACTCCAAAACAAGCAGCCCACAGTCAGCCAAGGCCAAAGAGTGGGCGGGTGCGGCCAGTTGTGGCCAGCTAAGGGCAGGTAAGGCCAGCCGCAGCCAAGCCGGGGAAGCCAAGGTAAGCCACGATCGGTCGCAATAAGCCAAGGCTAGTTGTGGCTGACCACGGCCAGCCAAGGCCACTCGTGATCGACCACAGCCAACCAAGGACACCTCGTTCGGCTAGCCAAGGCCAATCAAGGCAGTCCACGACCATCCAAGGCTAGCAGCGGATGGCCAATGCTAGTCACAACCAGCTGCTTGTCGAAGAGGAGAGAAAAGGGTAAGGGTGGGTGAGGGAGCTTACCAACTGGAGAGGAATCGTTGCCGAAGTCACTGTTGTCAAAGGGAAAAAAGGGGAGATGGGTGAATCGGGTAAATGTTTAATTTCCAGGATTTTTTATGACAAGTTGTATATGTCGTTGATTTGGATTCGTCGCAGAATTGAAAATAAAAATATATAAATATATAAATGTGTCCAAAACTAGTTGAGGGATCTACAAAGCTCGAAATGACATAAAACCAGTTTTTATGTATTCGTATAAATCTCTTGATTATAAAAATATCCTCAAATATAAATTTGACAAAATATATAATTATGAATAATTTTTATAACATGAATATGTCCAAAAATTCTAAGCTCTCTAGGTCCCTCAACCGATTTTGGATATATTTATATTTTTTTAACATAAAGAACTTGGAATGACATGAAACTAATTCCTATTTGTTTGTCAAATTCTCCTGATTATATCCATACCCTCAAACATCAATTTGACATAATATTTTTTTGAGGTTAAAAAATTACCGCTCTCAATATATTTGATAAAATTAAATTTTGAGAGTATTTATATTATCAGAAGAACTAGACGAATATATAAGAATTAGTTTTATGTCATTCTGGGATTGTTAGATCTATATGCAAATTGGGCACATTATATTTTTTTTATTTTTTCCCCCAATACTACGATAAATCCATGGATTTATCGGCAATTCTACAACAAATCTGTGGACTTGTCATGGAATTAAAAATAAAAATGAAAATATATAAATGTGTCCGAAATTGGTTGTGGGATAGCTCGAAATAACATGAACCAATTTCTATGTATTCATATAAATCTCCTAATTATATAAATATTTTTAACTATTAATTTGACCCAATATATTGAGATCAGTGATTTTTTAATATAAAATTGATTTTTCAAAAATATTCATGTTATAAAATGCACTCATAATAATATATTTGATCAAATTTATGTTTAAGGGTATTTTTATAATCAAGAGATTCATACGAACACATAAGAACTAGTTTTATATCATTCTGAGCTCCTAAGTCCATATGCAAGTTTCAGACACATTTATATGTTTTTTTCCAATTCTGCAATGAAATCCCCAGAATTGAAAATAAAATTAAAAAGATATAAATGTGCCCAAAAGGTTGAAGGACTAAAGAGTTTCAAATGACATGAAACCAATTCATATGAAATCTTCTAATTATATAAATGCCCTCAAATATCAATTTGACCTAATATATTGAGATCGGTGATTTTTTAACATGAATTAGATTTTTCAGATACAATCGTGTTATAAAAAGTATTCATAATAATATATTTGGTCAAATTTATATTTGAGTATATATTTATAATCAAGAGATTTATACGAAGATATAGGAACTAATTTCATGTCATCCCGAGCTCTCTAGATCCTCATGTGAGTTTCAAACATATTTATATTTTTTTCCCCCAATTTAGTGATGAATCATCAATGGATTTGTCATATAATTGAAACTAAAAAATAAAAATATACATAAATGTGTCTAAAACCAGTTGAGGCACATAGAGAGCTCGGAATGATATGAAATCAGTTCCTATGTATTCACATAAATCTCTTGATTATATAAATGCCCTCAAATATCAATTTGACCTAATATATTGATATCAGTGATTTTTTTAACATAAATTAAATTTTTTAAACACATTCGTGTTATAAAAAACACTCATATTAATATATTTGGTCAAATTATATTTGAGGGTATTTTTATAATCAAGAGATTTATACGAATTAGAGTTGTCAAACGAGCCAACCCATAGCAGGACGGGTCGGCCCATGGCGGGCCATCCATTTGGAGGGGAGGGGCGGAACGGCCTGTTATCTTGGTGGGCTAGGAAATACTCAACCCAACCTAATCCAAGGCGGATTACGGGTTAGGCGGGTCAACCCACAGGTCCATCAAAAATTTAAAAAAATAATAAAAGATATGTCATATCTTCGACATTTTAGTTTGGAAAGATTTTATCAATCAAATATATCCAAAAATAGGTATTTTAAATATAAATAGATATAAATGAGTATTCATGTTTGATGAAAAGTACCTTTTTATTTCAAAATTATAATAAAGAAAGATTATAAATTGACATAAAATTTGGCGTACATGTATTTCTCAATCCGCGAGACAACCCAAGCTCATCACGAGCCGACCTATGCTAGTCTTGGACATAGGTGGGTTGGCTCGTGGCAGGCTTGGGTTGCTAAAATTTTAACTCAACCAGTTTAAATTGTTTGATGGGGCTGGCCAACTCGGTAGGCCCAATCCAAATTGATGACTCTAATACAAACACATAAAAACTGGTTTATCATTTTGAGCTTTCTAGCTCTATTTACGAGTTTCAGACACATTTATATATTTTTTTAAAATTTTTTTTTAATTCTATGATGAATCATAGAATTAAAAATAAAAATAAAAATAAATAATATATGTGTGTCTAAAACTAGTTGAGAGACCTAGAGAGTCCGAAATGATATAAAACTAGTTCCAAGGCATTTGTATAAATCTCCTGATTATATAAGTACCCTTAAACATCAATTTGACCCAATATATTAAAATTAGTGATTTTTTTAACACAAATTGATGATAATGTATTTTTATTATTAATTTTTTTTAACAATCTCCGATGAATCCATGGATTCATTGTAAAATTGCCTATATCAATTATATATATTTTCCAAGCTTTTGCGGCGAATTATTAATTCATTGTAGAATTTGCGATGAATATCATTTTCATTGTAAAATTTGCAATAAATATTTTATTCATCGCTGATTATGCAACGAATATTTTATTCGTTACAGATTCTATGACGAATAAATAATTTAGTAGCTAATTGCCAACTAATTTTGTGACAAAATAAATTTTGTTGCGAATTGGCGACAAAACTCTTTCGTTTCTAATTTAGTTGCTAAATTAAGACATTTCTTTTTTCTGCTAAATTTGACTAAATTATTATATGTTGTAGCAGTTTGGAACCAAGATACTACAATAGTATATATATATTAAAGCAAATTTAACTAAATTAGAACAATTTTAACTAAGCTAAAAAATAATATTTTGATATATAATAATATCTTATACTTAATAATTTTAATTAAGTAGGAACAATTCTACTTTACATTGTAGTAGTTTGATTAGACTGCTAATAAAAGTTTTTTCTTGATGAAAATTAAGTTAAAATAATATTTTGATATTCTTAAAATTGAGACATCCTTTTAACATTATTTTTTTCCCTTTATATCTTAACTATATATTTAAGCTTCCAACTCATGTTTAATGGTTTAAATTAAAAGATGTTCTCCCATAAATAAATAAATAAATAATTGCAAAGGGTGACCTTCTCTTACCTTCATGATCAAGCAATAAATAAATAATTTTAAAAAAGAAAAAAAAAAAGACTATGAGAAGCGAAGTACACGATGACAACTAAATCTTCTAGATAAGCATAGTACCAAGTACGGTCATATTAATTTTTCAGATTAAATAGATCAATTATTTGTTTTTTTTTTTTGACAAATTGGCATTAAATAATAGTATTTGATTCTTCATTGGAGTCGGCAAGTCAGGAACGTGAATGCATGGGTTCATTTGAACGCGTGTTGCAGAGAGCAACAAGTCAAACACTAAAATGATGACTTTGTTGTTCCCAAGTCAATTTAAGACAAGATTAATATTATTATCGGAATGGAAGTCCCCGGTCAACTCCTGCCGAAGGTCATAATTCCAGGAGTGATATCGCTACCATATCAGAGATCGTGTTTGACTGGCAACGTCAACAGGCAGCGATTGATTTATGGAAAGAGTTTATTAATTATTACTAAATCTCTTCATTTTTCTTGGTCAATCTATAAGTTCTCTATTACATATGTCTTCACGGTTACGCACTGCCTGGGATTTCAACACGAAATCTACATCATATTTTGACTTAGTCAAAGCCTTGGAATTAATCTTCAATAATTTAATCAACTCGTGATCAAGTAAATTTAAAATATTCAAATCGTATGAAACTGACTGCTGAACTCTAAATGATTTTAAATTAAAATTAATATATATTTTTTAAAAGTCTTTTTCGTGTATTTATAACCTCAAATATGAGTTTGATAATATAAATTGAGAACAGTAAATTTTTAAAATTGTAAAAGCTTGAAAGAATTTATAACAAACTCATTAGCTTGAAAGAATTTATAACAAACTCATTATATGATCTAAGATAATGATACTCATTAATCAGCACTATCAACGGATTCCTTAGAACTCCCATAATTCGAAAAATATCAAAATTTCAAATTTTTGAATGATGTAGCTAGATCCATGAGTTAGTTCTGGACGAAATTGATCGATATAGACATAAAAAACTCTGAATTACTTTAAACTAAAACTAATATAGTTTTGAAAACCTCATTAATGCATGTATCAATGCCTTATATCTGAATTCGATAACATAAATTGAAAATGATAAATTTTTAAATAAGTAGAGTAAAAAATTGAAGATATATTCTCAATTTAATTCATTGTTCATAATTTATATTATCGAATTCAGATATGAAGACGTAAATATATTAAAAATTCTTATTGGAGTATATTGATTTTGTTTTAAAGTTATTCGACTATAGAAAAAAAGAGAAAATATTTAGGTATCATATTGAATTGATGTGAAAAATAATTACATATATCTTTAGGGTCGACTCTTTAATTATTAATTAGTTGGATCGATGATGTACATAGGGAGAAAAATATACATAAAAGGACAAAATTATATAGAAACATCCAGTAATGGTGCCCTTCGTCACTCGCTCGGATATGTGGTTGATGTCGATTTATCGGTGCGTCCGCTCTCGATGTCCTACAAAGCAAAGCTTGCCAAATAAGCATTGGCGTTATCCGTGTTTCCCTCTTTGACAGTCAAATCAATAATGAACTGAGATGTGAAACTAGTGTGCATGCATGAGCAATGGCAGAGGCAAGAGGGTGTGAGAGTGTGCGGAAACACCCCCATGCTTTCGAAAAAAATGAAGGGTACAATTGTGATAAAAAAAATAAAGGGTACAATTATGATTTTGTAAATTTATTAGACTTTTTCAAAAAAGTGTCATTAAAAAAACCACAATTGAACCTTTCCTTTTCCCCTTCCCATGAATCATCCTTTTTTCCCGCCACTATCCATGATCTCTTCAAGCCAAAAACCCTAATCTCTAAGAGATCTCATCATTTCTCCCTCTCCTCGGACTGTTGCCCTCTTTGTTGTCACCTCTTCACTTCGTCAACGCCACTACTATTATGTTGACGCCACTGTTGTTCTATCGACGCCACTGTCACTATGCTCCACCGCCGATCCTCCACAACAAGCAAAATCCCTTCAATTTTAGGTGAATCTTGTTCCTTATTTCATATAATTCCTAATTTCATGATTTATACCTAGTAGTACAATTGTTATGTTGATTGCATAAATCAATAATTTTGATGAATTGACATAGGTTATGCAGAAATTTTTAAAACAAAGTGTTGAATCTTCTAAGAGTTCTCAGGAAGAAAATACTAAGAAAAAATATTATCGCGTTGAATCCAACCTGGATGATGTTGTTAGTGACCTAGGACTACGCAAACCAATTAATGAATTTGATACTTCTATTAAAGATCATATTCAAAGAGAATATTTGATTAGAGGACATTGTCAACTATTTGGCCATAGTTATCCCCAAAGACAATTTGGTAAAGAGCATAGAAGTTTCCAAGTTGCTTGGTTTAAAAAAATTTCATGGTTAGAGCACAGCATATCAAAAGATATAGCTTTTTGTTTTTAGTGTTATCCTTTTAAAAATTCTCATAGAGGATGTCAAGTTAGAGATGAGGCATTTACTAATTCGGGGATGAATAATTGAAGAAGATAAATGGAAGTATTTAATACGCATGTTGGTAGTGTAGCTAGTGCTCACAATGATACAAGAACACAACTTGAGGCTTTTCAAAATCAACGACAAAGTGTGTCACATTTGCTACAAGCACAAGGGCATGAATGGAGGTTGCATATTGCACTCGATTAACAGCAACTTTGGGTGTTACACGCTTTCTTTTGAAACAAGATTTGTCTTTCCATGAACATGACGGGTCATCGAGTTCCTCAAAAAAAGATAACTTTCTTGAATTGATTAAGTAGTATACCCAAAGAAATGACAAGGTTATCAAGACAATGAATAAGAATGCCCGTGGAAACAATCAAATGAAGTCTCCAACAGTTCAAAAGGATTTAACATGGACTTGTGTTGCTAAACTCACAAATGTCATTCTTAATTATAAAAAGATAATATATCTTCTCTTATGGTTGATGAATGTGGAGATATTTCAGTCAAAGAGCAAATAAGAGTTGTTTTAAGATACGTGAACAAATATGGATGTGTTATTAAAAGATTTCTTGCTATTGTGCATGTGTCTGACACTTCTGCTATTTCTTTGAAGAAGGCTGATCCGGCGGTAAGAATGGGGGACCCACTTCCTGAAGGGTCCCAGCCTGAGGACGGATGGAGGGTTGACTAAGCGGGTAAAGGCCGCGTCAAGCAGTTGAGCAGGTCCGAGCGGAGCCAGAGATAACCCAGCCAGGCTTGGGTTTCCGACGCCAAGGCAGGAGGATTGAACGGCCGAGCGGATGCCTGCCCGGCTGGAACCTAGGGGCCGAGCGGGTCGTCCGTTCGGCCATGATAAGGGCGAGGATATGAAGGTTAGCCGAGCGGCCTATTCGTTCGGCTCGGGATATGGGATGTCAGCAGAGGCATGTCTAATGATTATGCCATACACAAGATTTCACGATAGAAGATCTTGCCGTCACATCATGGAGAGGTTGATACAGTAGCGGTATGGCCTTATGGATGCCCTTCTGACAGACCCACACCTGGGCATGGTCGAAAGCAGGAGATTGCTTCGATTGGCGCGCCCAGGCTCCTTGGAGAGGTCTATATAAGGTCTCCATTTCTTCACCGGAGGTACACAAGTCTTCTGCTTCTAAGCCACCTCTTCATCTATTTCCTCGCCTGACTTGAGCGTCGGAGGGCCGTCGTCGGGACACCCCTCCCGGCTCGGTTTTGTTGCAGGTTCGCCGGAGCACTCGAGGATCCAGCAAGGAGCGCCACATCCCCAGCGTTCGTTGACCACTGGTTCGGACAGTATCAATTTGGCGCCGTCTGTGGGAACGCACCTGCATCCGAACAGAGGCAATGGACGAGACTGGAAGAATACACAACGTGGCACTCTCACAAGAAGAGTTGGACGCTCTGGTCGAGATGAGGGCCGCCAAACTTGTGGAGCAAAAACAAAAAGCATCAGCCGAGCGACCGAAGAAGCAAGCAACGTCAGCGTCTGGTGGTCGAGCGGAAACACCATCGGCTACCGTTCTATTCCTTCGGGCCCTATTCCGGACGCCTCCTGATGCTGTGGCAGTGAATCGCAGTCGGGGATCTTCGTCAGATGAAATACCGGTACGGGACAACGGAAAAGGCAAGGCCCTCCGAGCGGACGCCTCTCCCGAGCGGAAGCACCGACTGCCACAGTCCCATCTCCCTCAAAAGCAGATACTTCATCTCCCGGATTCGACTTATAGCGAGCCCCTCCTTCTGGAACCTCAAGAGCGGGAGTTTGATGTCAGGCGATGAATCGACCACATACGAGGAAGTTGGGTGGACGAGCCGCCGAGCGGATAAAGATGGATTGGCACTTGGATCCACCATGAAGCACAAATTATCTCCAGCCTGTCCGGGGCAGGGCGAGAGGTGCACCAATAGAATATGTGTTGTATATTCTCCATTTGGTTGTATATTTGAAATGCAGAAGACAAAATGTTAAAATGTGCGCAATTGGGATTATTCGAGCCAAGCGCTCGAGCCCGAAGGCCCCGTGCCACTCGGCCGGAGGTATATTGTACGAGCCAAAGGCTCAAGCCCGAAGGCCCCGTGCCACTCGGCCGAAGGTATATTGTACGAGCCAAAGGCTCAATCCCGAAGGCCCCGTGCCACTCGGCCGGAGGTATATTGTACGAGCCAAAGGCTCAATCCCGAAGGACCCGCGCCGTTCGGCCGGAGGTAAATTGATCGAGCCGAGCGCTCGAGGAACGAAGGCCCCGCGCCGTTCGGCTGGAGGTAAATTATCCGAGTCAAAATGCTCAATACTGAAGACCCCGTGCCGTTCGGCCGGGCGTACGATACTCAAGCATCAACACAAAAACCGAAGGCCACGTGCGGGAAGCAAAGTGGTGTAATATGGCGCTAATTCTGTATATCTTAAGCTGCGCCGAACGGAAGCGTTAAAATTAGCCTCAACGGCCGTCTAGCCCAGACGTTAAACCGTAGAGCCGCGTCGACCGGCTATAAATATCCGTGCCGACGAGCTCCGTCGTTAAAAATCGAGAGCCGCGCCGACCGGCTATAAATATCCGTGCCGACGAGCTCCGTCGTTAAAAATCGAGAGCCGCGCCGACCGGCTATAAATATCCGTGCCGACGAGCGTTCGCAAATACTAAATTGCTTAAGTCTGATCGGCCGTCGGTTTGCCAATACTTTGCATTCACTGAATGCAAACAGTATAGCCAAGCGCTAAACGATTTTGAGGAAACGAGTCGATTGATTAACCCGATCGGTTGTCTAGTGGGAAACACGTATAGCTTAACTGACTCTACAAATGAACACCAAACAGACAGAAGAGGGCAATGAAGGACAAACAAAAATAGAAGCAAAGGATTACAATAATGCCGAACGGCAAGTACAAAAATTTTACATCCGCCGAGCGGATGAAATACAGGAAGTACTTGGAAGAACTCGCCTCACTCCGAGTCCTCAAAATTAAAGAAGGCGTCCGGGATATCGTCAATCATGGCCGCCAGGTCGGAGGCTGGAAGTACGCCATGGTGACCTTGACCGCCTCGGCGAAAGTTGATGAGACGTTGCCGCCGAATTTTGCGCCGAACCGTTCCGAGCGGAGGTATTCTTGGCGCGCTGTTGCTAGGCGGCTCGGCTCTCCTTCCTTATACTTTTTGAAAGCCGCCCGGGAAGCGGTTAAGGAATCTTGGACTGCCTTCAAGTCCATTGCAGCCTTTGTGCGTTCTGCCGAACGGTCCTCCCGCTCGGCGTTCAGCTGGGCCTCCAGATCCTTGGATCGCTGATCTAGCGCACGGACATCTACTTTCATCTTGTCCAGATCAGATATAGCTCGCTTCTTCCGGGCAGTAGCGCGTTTGGCATCCGCTTCGCACTTCTTGACTTGGCCCTCTAGCCGAGCCACCTCTGTAGCCAGGTCGGCGGACTTTTTCTGTTCGGCCTCGAGGGTTTGTTTCTCCCGCTCGGCCGATGGACCCTCCGACACTTGCAGTTTTTCCAGGAGATCCTCTAGCTCGGCTAGCCGATGGCTAGTGGCGATTTGCTCAGCCCAACGCTGTAAGGGAAATAATAAAATCAGCGACCCAACAGAAGCATGGCACAGGAAGAAAAATGAATTTACCTGAGTCGCCTGCTGCATGTTGTTATCGCCGAGCTGCTTGGGCGTCATGAGGGCCACCTGAATCTGTGCGTCCTCGAAAAGCTTGGCGAGCGGACCCGTCAGAGTTATTTCATGAACGGGGCTTGAGGGCCGATCGGCGGACAGTAAATATTCCTCCGATGGGAATCGAAGGGTAATCTTGATGGTCGGGTGGCCGGTCGGCGCTTCCTCAGCCGCAGTCGCCTAGCCTGAGGACTCCCCTATGGTAGAGGTTTCGCCCAACCGTCGTAAGCGACGACGAGTTCGTGGAGGAGAGCCAGAGGGCTGTGCGGTGGGCGAAGCCACGGGGGTCCCGATCTGCGGTGGCGTGCGGTCTGGCGAATCTACCCCGATCGGCACCTGTGGTTCCCCCTCTTGGGTCGGCGGAAGACTGGAGTCTCTTCGACGTTTTCGCCGAACTTCCAGTGGTGTACCCCCGACCTGGGGGATTCCCAGCTCGGCTGGGGCAGAAGAAACAGGATCCTCCTCAACCTCCGTTGAAGCGGATGGGGCAACTTCTGTTTCAGGGGCGGATTGCGCCCCCCCTCCTCTCCTGCATCTGCCGGGCGGCTGGGGATGAGACCTCGCTCGGCGAGCTCTTTTTTGGTAGCCGCTTCAATTTCCACGGCCTTCAATTTCAGATGAGCGGTAGCTTTGGAGCGCCACATGACTTCAGCTGCAATAGAAGAAATTAAAATCAGTTAGATAAAAAAGGCGAAGGGAGTAAAGAGTCTTTACCCATGCGGTAGGGGAGATTGGCCCGAACGGGAGATAATCCGAAAATGTACAACACCCCCTTGAGAAGCAACTGGTCGATCTTGTACCGCTGGCCGGACAACCAGTTCGTCGCATGAAGGTAGGCCGGATTGCTTCTGAATTTGCCGAGCTCCGGCTGGGTCGGCACGGCAGTCTGCCATTTGGTTCGAAATGCTGGCTGCTCGGGAAGTCGGATATAGAAGAAAAATTCCTTCCAGTGCTTGTTGGAGGTCGGCATATTATCAAAAAATTTAAAGCCTATTCTACTTTGGAAAATAAAAGTGTCCAACTCGGATTGTTTGGGGTAGAAGAAGAAGTGGAATATTTTGGGGTCAAGTGGGATACTATGCAGCTTAAAGAGGACAACCACCCCGCTCAGCAGCCTAAAGGAGTTCGGCACAAGTTGGCCGAGCGGGATGCGGAAATAATTACAAACCTCCAAAATGAAGGGATGGGTAGGAAATCTAAGGCCGCCCTGGAATTGGTCCAGAAAAAAGCAAATGGTACCGATCGGCGGGTTATGGGGCCGGTCGGTCGGGTCGGCTACAACTATTTCATGGTTGTCCGGGATCCCGTATGTCCGAACAAGACGCCGAGCGCCCTCTTCATCAAACCGACTCTCCATGGTCATATACCAGGGACCATGAACAGCGATAGCGGGTACGGAAGTGCTCGCCATGATTGAAGTACCAAGAAAAAGAAAGAAGGAAGCCGAAAGAAACCCGGAAACGGAGAACATATAAGAGTTCGCAAGCAAAGGAACGAAAGGAGTTCCACGCTAAAGGGAAAGGCCGAACGAAAGAAAGGGAGAAGCTTACTGAGGGAAGATGAACGGAGAAGGTCCCCAGAAAGTCGAAAACCACCGAGAGGCGAGAACCAGGACAACCGGAAGGAGGCAGCCGCGGGCACCTTCGACGGAGGATGCGCGATGAAACAGAGAATGCAGCGTAAGGGCGGAGACGAAGGCTTTATGCGAACGAGGCTGGTCGACCTCGACCGTCGGATGCAGGTCACGAGAGACGAGGTCATCATCTAACCGTCCATTTCAAAGTAATCGCGTCCCATCATACGGCTCATCACCGCCACGCGAGAAGAGCCACGTGGCACTCTGTCACCAGGCGCAATTAATGCGCCCATACCGCGCATGCTTCGACTTAATGGAAAGGATTTGTGCGATTTTCGAGAAGATTTAGACAAACAAATATCCACGCTGAACACCAAGACATCCAAAGCGAAGAGCCGAGCGGCTGAATTTGGCCTAAGGGCCGGACGGCTCTAGGTATATCATAGGCGACGGTAAGGCGACGATCGCCCGCTCGGACACATAGTCCAGTCAGTCGGACTCACTGCCTCCTTCGACTAGACTTGAAGGGGAGGCAAGTGATCCGGCGGTAAGAATGGGGGACCCACTTCCTGAAGGGTCCCAGCCTGAGGACGGATGGAGGGTTGACTAAGCGGGTAAAGGCCGCGTCAAGCAGTTGAGTAGGTCCGAGCGGAGCCAGAGATAACCCAGCCAGGCTTGGGTTTCCGACGCCAAGGCAGGAGGATTGAACGGCCGAGCGGATGTCTGCCCGACTGGAACCTAGGGGCCGAGCGGGTCGTCCGTTCGGCCAGGATAAGGGCAAGGATACGAAGGTTAGCCGAGCGGCCTATTCGTTCGGCTCGGGATATGGGATGTCAGCAGAGGCATGTCTAATGATTATGCCGTACACAAGATTTCACGATAGAAGATCTTGCCGTCACATCATGGAGAGGTTGATACAGTAGTGGTATGACCTTATGGATGCCCTTCTGACAGACCCACACTTGGGCATGGTCGAAAGCAGGAGATTGCTTCGATTGGCGCGCCCAAGCTCCTTGGAGAGGTCTATATAAGGTCTTTATTTCTTCACCGGAGGTACACAAGTCTTCTGCTTCTAAGTCACCTCTTCATCTATTTCCTCGCCTGACTTGAGCGTCGGAGGGCCGTCGCCGGGACACTCCTCCCGGCTCGGTTTTGTTGCAGGTTCGCCGGAGCACTCGAGAATCCAGCAAGGAGCGCCACATCCCCAACATTCGTTGACCACTGGTTCGGACAGGATCAAAGGCTATTGATGAATTGTTTGTAAAACACAAGTTGTCATTATCAAGATTGAGAGGTCAAGGATATGACGAGGCTTCAAATATGCGAGGTGAGTATAATAGATTGAAGGCTCTCATATTGAAGGAAAATTCATCTACAAGTTATGTTCATTGTTTTGCTCACTAACTTCAACTAGTTGCTGTAGTAGTTGCTAAAAGCAATCGAATTGTGAATGATTTCTTCCAATATGTTACTATGATTGTGAATATTACTAGTGCTTCATGTAAAAGAAAAGATAAGTTTAGACAACTTGAACATGACAAACTTGTAGAATGTTCAGAGAAAGGAGATATTATTAGTGGTAAAGGAAAAAAAATCAGGAAATCAGTTTAAAACGACTAAGGGATACTCGTTAAGGTTCACATTACATGACTATTGTTCATTTAATGTCTACGCAAACTTCTATTTTACAAGTTCTTGAAAATGTGTATGATGATGGTACTAATGATAATAATAGTGGTATCGTCACTAGTTTGATTGATAAGATGGAGAGTTATGAATTTGTCTTTGTGATGCATTTGATGAAATCTTTATTGGGAATCACAAATGAATTATTGCTTATCTTACAATAACAAAAGAATCAAAACATTGTACTGACTGTCAGTTTGATCAAGACGATGAAAGTTTGATAACAAAAATTACGAGAGGAAGGATGGGAGAACTTCTTGGATGTCGTCAATAAATTTTGTAGTAACCATATGATCTTAGTACCGAACATGGAAGAAAATATGAGAACTGATGGTCGTAGTAGACGTAATGGGTAAATGATTACTAATTTTCATCACTATCATGTTAAAATTTTTTGTGATGTATTATTTCTAAATATTTTATTGAATTTTAATTTTCTAATAGTGCTTTTTATTCACTTTTCTATTGTCACAATATTAGGTTCTTGATATGATGGTTCAAGAGATGAATAATCATTTTTCAAAATCAAGTACGGAGGTACTTACATGCATTGCTTAGATCCAAAGGACTGTTTTTCTTAATTTAACATTGGTAAGCTACTCCACCTTGCTAAACTTTATTCGGAGGATTTTTCATTAACTAATCATGTAATACTTGAGAACCAACTTGAGACTCACATTCAAAATGTACGAGGTAAATTTTCTATGATTAAATATTTGAAAAGTCTTGCTAAAAAGATGGTTGAAATGGACAAGAATATAGTTTTTTCATTTGTATATCATTTGATCGAGTTAGCATTAGTTTTACCAGTTGCAACTACTTCTGTTGAAACATTTTTTCTATGATGAAAATTATTAAGACTGATTTGCGTAATAGGATGGGGATGAGTGAATGAATGATAGTTTGGTAGTATACATCGAGAATGATATTTTTACCACAATTGAAAATGAACAAATTTTATAATATTTTCAACATATGAACACTCGTAGGATACAATTGCCTCCTCTTGTTTGTATGTCCAGACCTAGTAATAGTAGTTCAAGTGTCAAGAAATAATTACTTTATTGGTATGCACATATTTTTATATCTATACCACTATCGTTATCAATTCAGTACTTTATCTTTTAATATATTTATTTGATAGTAAAAAAATATTTTTTTAGTTCTTTCTTTGAACACCCCTTTAAATTTTTATCTGAATTCGTCACTATGTATGAGAAAACAAAAGAACTTGAAGAAGACGAAAAAAATTTACTTTCATGTAAGGAAAAAAAATTATACCTATACATATTTTCACGGAACCTTATATGATCGTGGATAGGGACGGATCTAAATTTTAAATTTAGGAGAAAGTAGATAAAATAATTATTATACATTATATTCGAAGGCTGCACAACCAAAGCGATAAAAATATACATTTTCAACTACTTAATTTTATTTTATTCGTATAATTAAGTATTAATCTTTATATATTAGTAGAGGTTACATATAATTTATTAATTTTAATTAATAAATCAGTAGTTATGTACATATTGAAAATATTAATTAGAATATTAAATTGTCTAAAATTAGTTAGATATCAACAAAGAAAATAAAATTAAATATAAATTATCAATAAATTTGATATATTTTTTCTCTTAATATTATCAAAAAAAAATATTAAAAAAAATTAAGAACATAATTATCTTTTATAAATTTTTTCATATTTAACTTTAGAGATTATGTTATTTTTTTTAATAAAAGGTTATAAAAAAATTACCCTTTATGATTTGATAATTTAGATAGCAAAGCATGCGAATTAGATATTAGCAGAATTAAGTGCACGTCGTTGACTAAATGTCCTTTTATACGGCACATATATTGAAGATTTTTCAAAAGCGCGTCTCAAGGTTGTGTGTGTGTGATATATATATATATATATATATATATATTTCATAAATAATCCATTAAAAAGTGACCTCATGTGATAAATTTCAATTTTTACGTCGACATGCAAAATCGCCATACCTATTTATTGCACATAAATTACGTTAAAATTGAAATTTCTCACATGAGGTCATTTTTTAATGGATTATTTATGATATATATATATATATATATATATATATATATATATATATAAAGACCACGGAATTTCGAACTTTATCTTCCCTGGTTTTAAAGCCTCGTGGTCGTAGATTTGGAAAATTAAACCGGTCGTATTCCCATTGGACCAACTGCAAAACTTGACACTAAATTTTAAATTTTTGCCTGTGACTCATTGACCAACTAAAACCACCTGGCACACCTAATTGGCTTGATATTTTATAAATAATATAGCTTAAGAATAATTATAATGTAATTTTCTTCCTATTTAACATATTTATATCAATTTTTTTATAATATTTTTAAAATTCAAAATAAATCATCTAATTTATTAAATATTGACCATTATTTTTCATCATATACTATATCAATTATCCTAAATTTTTTATTATTTTTTATTATTTTATTTTATAATTAATTTTCTTTCTTACTATGTAGTATCTATTATTCATTATTTAATCCATTTTCTTTATTCTCTCTCAAACATTATTTAATCCATTCTCTTTATTCTCTCTCAAACGAAATGATATTTTAATATTTAAAAAATAAATTTCATTCTCTAAATTAAAAAATTACTATTTATAAATTTAAAATTAAAAAACGAATAAGATAACATATGTAAAGATTTTTTACATAAAATATAAGGTAAATTATGTATTTAAAAAAATTGAAATGAATATTCTAACACAGAATTCAATATTCGATTCAAATAAAGATGAATATTGATCCGGTGGTAAGACGAGGTCCGCCAGGTAGGAAGTCAAAGTGGTCAACATCAGGGACAGACGACGGATCGGGTGAGCTACCTTCCCGAGCAGCAGGAAGAATAGTCGACCTGTCATCTCAACAGCTTGGCCTAATGCCGAATTTTCGACACTCATAAGGCAAAAACGAGAAGAGACGAAGACCGAGCGTCCATCCTGCTCGGCTAACAAGGGACACGTCATCAACCCGGCAATTAAGGCTCCCTCACTCAACAGGGTAGATTCAGACATCAAATCACCGGCCGAGCGGGCATCCAAGTCGGTCCGACCTTGGTGTCACCCGGAGGGCGTTAGCCGAGCGGTTCCTCCGCTCGGCCCCGGGGAAGACGCTAGCCGAGCGGTTCCTCCGCACGGTCCAGTAAAGGACAAAGGGAGCAATTGACGATATCTTCCTAGGAACCAGCGCCACCTACAAGAGGCATGGTCAAATAGAGAATCGTACGGTAGAAACTTCCACTATCACGTCAGAGATATGCTCGTGCTATTAAGGTATGGCGTCCGACACGCTTTTCTGACACATCCATTCCAGGTATGCTTTGAGGAGCTTGCACGCCTTGGGGAGTGTGCGCGCGCCTTTGGGGAGCCCTATATAAGGACCCCCAAACTTCGATGGAGGTATGATCACTTTTTTTTACTGTAGCTACAGTTCTCGCTTCCCCTTTGCTCTACTTTTTTCTACTGGAGATCTTACTTAAGCGTCGGAGGGCCATCGCCAGGGAACCCCTCCCTGGCTCGGTATTGTACTTGCAGGTCCACGTCGGCAGAAGATCTACGCTTACAGAGTTTTCAACCAGTCAATGAGAGCGCCACATCCCAGCGCCCATCGACTCAGCTTTCAAACAGGAACAAATTTGGCGCCGTCTGTGGGAACGCACCTGAATCCGAGCCAAAGAGATGGAAGAAGTTGGACGTCAGCACACTGTGACGCTCTCCCAAGAGGAGCTTGACGCGCTCATACAGGCACGAGCGACAAATATAATAGAGTAGCAACAGAAGGCGCTAGACGATCGGCTGGCGCAACAAGCAACCTCAACATCTGGAGGTCGAGCGGCGCACGAAGACCGGCCGGAACAGCTCTCCATATGGGGCCAAAACAAGGGTCCGACCGGCACGCAAGCAGAAGCACCGGCCGCCCCGATTCCATTCCATCGAGACTTGTTCCAGACGCCATCTGAAATCGCGCAAGCAAATCGAGACCGGTCTTCCTCTGACGAAGCTCCCGCTCGGGACGCAAGAAAGGGCAAGGCGCCTCGAGCTGACGCCTCCCCCGAACTGATCAATCGCCAATTCTCCGAGGTAATTCTGAGGATCCTCTGCCAAGGCACTACGCACCCTTGGCGATCGCCGAATACAATGGGTTGACTGATCCGGACGACCACCTCGATAAGTTCGATAATGCTGCAACTCTTCATCAATACACAGATGGAGTTAAGTGCCGAGTCTTCCTCACCATGTTATCCGGCTCGGCACAATGCTGGTTTCGAAGATTACCGGACGAATCGATTCAGAGATTCAAAGATTTTCGAATGACCTTCCTCCACTACTTCGTAAGCGGTAAGCGCTATCAGAAGATCAGCGTCAGTCTGTTCTCTATGAAGCAAGGGCCGAGAGAGACTCTACGGGCCTACATTTAACGCTTTAACCAGGTGACCATGAATATCCCCACGGTCTCGTCTGAAATGATGATGTATGCCTTCGCCCAAGGGCTCATCGATGGGGACTTCTTCCGCTCGTTCATCAGGAAGTCGCCCCGCGATTACGACCATATGCTGAAGAAGGCCAGCGAGTATATCAACGTGGAGGAAGCTCAAGCGGCCCGAAGGAAGGAAGCGCCATCAGAACTAGCGGTGCACGCCGAACGAAGGCCGTCGACCAGCCACCAACCTCCGAGAGGGCCCCGAGCCGATGTGGCCCGACCGCATCAGGAAGTAAGGCTACACGTCGTCCAACACGTGGCTACCGAACGATTGAGGCCCAAGGGAAAGGTATGGACCCCTATGTTCTGTACTTTTCACCAGTCGGCAACCCACAACACCCATGATTGTCTCGGAGTCCCTGCGGTTGCTCAGCCGACTCCTAGAAGTTACCGTCGCCGATCGCCTTCCCCCGAACTGTGTTATAGGCGGTCGAGTGTCGGACGGCGAGAGGAGACCAGAAGGTCACCCGAGCGGCAGCATCATCATCAAGCAAGGAGTGATAACCATGCCCAAGCCTCACACGAGCGAATCAAGCACTCCGCTCGGGAGGAGGAAAACTGAAGCAACGCCACTCGGGGTGAAATCAACATCATAGCTGGCGAACCAACCAGCGGAGACTCCAACCGAGTCTGGAAGTCATATGCTCGGCGATTGGAGATTCATGCTGTAGGATGCAGTTAAGAGAGGGCAAACGGGCCTGAAATTAGCTTTGGCCCCGGGGATCTTGATGGGATTGAGGTGCCGCACGACGACACCCTCATCATCCGTGCGGTAATCGCCAACTATACTATTCATCGCATATTTATTGACACAGGGAGCTCGGTCAACATTATCTTCAAGAAGGCCTTCGACCAACTCCAAATCGACCGGGCCGAGTTGCTACCGATGATGACCCCTTTGTATGGGTTCACCGACAATGAGGTCCAGTCGATCGGTCAGACAACGTTGGCCATATCACTCAGAGAGGAGCCGCTTGGAAGGACCAGGACTACCACGTTCATCGTCGTGGACACCCCATCAGCCTATAACGTCATTCTGGGGCGACCGACCCTCAATGAATTCCGGGCGATAGTCTCTACCTATTGCCAGAAGATCAAGTTCCCCGTAGAGGATCGGGTCAAAGAAGTTAAAGGAGATCAGCTGGCTGCTCAGCGCTGCTATGTTGAGATGGTGAAGGCGGAGGCCAAGTCTGCTCGGAAAACCCCCTGACTCAAGGTAAACGCCATAACCGAGAAACCCCCTACTTTAGTTTATGAAGAAAAAGAGGAGGTGCAGATATACCCTAGCCGGCCGGAGGCAACAACCTTCATAGCGACCGACCTACAAGCTGAGCAGAAGGCCAAGTTGATTAGATGCCTTCAGCAAAATCATGATGTCTTCGCCTAGTCGACCCATGAACTACGCGGAATCAGATCATCCGAGGGGAAGTAGAGAAGTTATTGGAGGTCGGCCATATCAGAGAGGTCCAGTTCCCGAGCTGGCTCGTGAATGTGGTGCTGGTCTCAAAGCCCGACAACAAGTGGAGGGTCTGCATCGACTTTCGAGACCTCAACAAGGCCTGCCCGAAGGACTTCTACCCATTGTCGAGGATCGACCAGATGGTGGACTCCATAGCTGGGTGCGAACTGATATGCATGCTGGGCGCGTATCAGGGGTATCATCAAGTGTCGCTCGCCCGTGAGGATCAAGAGAAGGTGAGCTTCATCACGTCGGACGACACCTACTGCTACAACGTGATGTCGTTCGGACTAAAGAATGCTGGGATACCTACCAAAGGCTCATGAATAAGGTGTTCCGGCAGCAGATCGGACGAAACATGGAAGTATATGTCAACGATATACTCATCAAGTACCTCCGGGCCGCCGACCTCTGTGCAGACGTAGAGGAAACCTACCAGACGCTTCGCGCATATGACATTAAGCTGAACCCGAGCAAATGTCTGTTCGGCGCAAAGGGCGAAAAATTCCTCGGCTATATTGTCACCGAGTGGGGCATCGAGGCGAACTCTAGTAAGGTGAGGGCGCTGCAAGATATGGCGCCACCAAGGAATTTGAAGGAAACTCAACGCCTCACCAGTCGGATAACTGCCTTATCTCGATTCATCTCCAAGTCTGCCGACCGGAGCCTTCCTTTCTTCAAGATATTGCGCCGAGCTACCAAGTTCCAATAGGACGAAAAGTGTGACAGGGCGTTTGAAGAACTGAAAGCATATCTGAATTCTTTGCCTGTATTAGCTAAGCCGGCAGCCGGTGAGCTGCTTTGCATCTATTTGTCCTCGACTAAGCATGCTGTCGGCTCGACATTGGTGAGGTCGAACGGCGAAGAACAATCGGTGTATTTCCTGAGCCATATTTTAAAAGATGTTGAATCTCGCTACACTGGTCTCGAGAAGCTTGCCTTTGCTTTGGTGCTCGCCGCTCGGAGGCTTCGCCCATATTTCCTCTCACACACGATCGTGGTAATGACCAACAACCTTTTGAGAAGAGTTCTCCTCAATCCCGAGACGTTCGGGCAGCTGATCAAATGGACAACGGAACTTAGTGAATTCGATATATAGTATCAGCCCCAGACGACCATTAAGGAACAATCCTTGGCGGACTTTGTCACTGAAGTACAGAATCTCGAGCCAGAAGCCACTTGGAGGGTATATGTGGACGGATCGTCCACTCGGCAAGGAAGCGGAGTTAGCGTACTACTGATCTCCCCCCAGGAGGAACGGATGCACTTATCCGTTTGATTAGAATATCGGGCAACTAACAATGAGGCCGAATACAAAGCACTTATAGCAGGCTTGCAGGCCGCTTGGCATGTCGGAGCGATCAAGGTCCTGATTCATTCGGACTCCCAGTTAGCCGCTCAATAACTCGCTGGGACATTCGAGATAAGCAACACTCGACTTAAGCTCTACGCTGAGGCCCTTGAAAAGCTGAAGGCCGACTTCCGGGAAGTAGTCATTCAGAAGATACCCCGAGCAGAAAACCAAGTAGCAGATGAGCTGGCTAAGCTAGCCAGCTCCATATCACCGATTATTATATCACAGCCGATCGACCAGGTATCTCTGGTGGCACACATCGATCGAATGGAAGGGCTCACCTTCCCAAATGATTGGAGGACAGCGCTGACATAGTTCCTGCGATCGGGAATTACGTCGTCCGATCGGGAGGAAGCCCACCAGTTGAGAAGAAGGGCAGGAAGATTCACGCTAATTGGGGATCAGTTATACAAGAAAGCTTTCTCCCAACCCTTGCTCAAATGCATCGGGTCAGAGGACATCGACTACATTCTACGGGAAGTGCATCAAGGAACTTGCGGAGGACACCCAAGCGGTCGGTCATTGGCCAGAAAGATACTGCTGGCCGGATATTTTTGGCCAACCCTCTAAGCAGATGCCGCTCGGATAGTATCCACCTGCTTGTCCTGCCAGAAGTACCACAACCTCTCGCACTGACCCGCGGAGGAGATGAGGGCGACCATAGTATTCTGCCCGTTTGACCAGTGGGGCATGGATATAGTGGGTCCCTTCCCCATGGCAACCGGCCAACGACAATTCCTGCTCGTCGCAATAGACTACTTCTCCAAATGGGTCGAGGCTGAGCCGCTCGCGAAAATAATGGAACAGATAGTTATGAAATTCATCTGGCAACACATCATATGTCGGTTCGGAATCCCGCGTCGACTCAACTCTGATAACAGAAGACAGTTCGCCAGACGACATCTCAGAGAATAGTACGAGGGGTATAGGATTCAGCAGGCCTTCACCTCCATAGCGTATTCCCAAAGCAACGGACAGGCTGAAGTCACCAATCGGGAGATTCTACTAATTCTTCGAGTTCGGCTCGACCACGTCGGAGGTAGATGGGCAGATGAGCTTCCTGGCGTGATATGGGCGATTCGTACGACTCCAAAGGAGGGGACGGGAGTGACCCCGTTCCACTTGGTTTATGGTGGCGAAGCAGTCGTCCCTGTTGAAGTCGAAGTTGATTCCGATCGGGTGTAGCGAGGACAATGCCGAGCGAAGACTCCTGGAGCTGGACTTGGTGGATGAGGCGCGCACCAAAGCAACCGTCCGGCTGACGACCTACCGACAAAGGATACGCCAGAATTACAATAAGCGAGTAATACCTAGATCTTTTCAGTTCGGCGACTTCGTCTGGAAGAAGGTGAAGCCAGACGGCGATGTCACTAAGATGGAGGCCCCTTGGGCCGGACCCTTCAAGATTGTGGAAAAGCACCGGTCAGGCACCTATTACCTAGAGGACGAGGATGGGCGGAGGCTAGAGCGTCCATGGAGTCCAACTACCTCCAACCGTACTGAGTTGGGTGAAAGGTGCGCTGATGTAACTAATGCCATGTAACCTTTGTTTTTTCTGCGTCCTTTAACTGTAGAATTAAAATCTGAAGCAAGGGTTTACAAAATTATTGCCGAGCGGCCACCCCGCCTTGAAGACCGACGAGCGGCGACGTTAAACCCCAGAGTCAGAGCGGCGACTATAAAAACCCCGCCTTGAAGACCGTTGAGCGGCGACGTTAAACCCCAGAGTCGGAGCAGCGACTATAGAAATCCCGCCTTGAAGATCGTCGAGCGGCGACGTTAAATCCTAGAGTCAAAGCAATGACTATAAAAACCCCACCTTGAAGACCGTCGAGCGGCGACATTAAACCCCAGAGTCGGAGCGGCGACTATAAAAATCCCGCCTTGAAGACCGTCGAGCGGCGACTATAAAAACCCCGCCTTGAAGACCGTCGAGCGGCGACGTTAAACCCTAGAGTCGGAGTGGTGACTATAAAAACTCCACCTTGAAAATCGTCAACCGGCAACGTTAAATTCTAGAGTCGGAGCGACGACTATAAAAATCCCGCCTTGAACACCGTCGAGCGGCGACGTTAAACCCCAGAGTCGAACGACGACTATAAATATCCGCCTTGAAGACCGTCAAGCAGCGACGTTAAACCCAGGTCTCCACCGACGGTCGAGCGGTGACTTTAAACCCTTGTCTTCACTGACCAGCTTTTCAGGGCACCTATCTCCCCCCGTTCGGGGTCGAGCGATCGTTACCGGTCTCAGACCAGTCTTATCGGATCTTCTATCTCCCCTGTTCAGGGTCGAGCTGTCTCGAAGACCGACTTGCAGATCCTGCCTTGAAGGTCGTCGAGCAGGCGACATTAAGCTCCGGCCTTGGAAAATCGTCTAGCAAAGACGCTAAGACCAAAGTCGAGCGACGACTATAAACCCCGAAGGTATGATACTAAATATTTCAATAACAATAGTACGGACACCACATCACCACAGCCGATCGGAACTACACAGCCAAAAACTTAAATGGATACCATATGAAGAGGGCATAAAAGGACTTCATTAATAAACACTGCCGAACGACAGGATTACATTCAAGGATTACAAAAAACGCTCTTTACCGACCCCTCACTCACTCAATATACTCGAAGGCCTCGTCAGGGATGGAGTTGAGGAGCTGGACTCGGTTGACATCCTTGTCGGACAAAGTTTCAGAAATATAGTCGTTCTGCCTAAGCTGGAGAAGAGTAGCATCAATCGCCAGCTCGAACAAGCGGACAATCCGGTCGGTCGCCTTCCCCAGAAATTGGTCTGAGTGCAGGTATTGTTGCTTCAGGACAGCAAAGCGACCCAGCTCGCCCTCCTGATAGGTTTTCAGGGCGGCACGCGAAGGATCTAACTCCTCTTCAAGGCGCTTCACTCGGCCTTGAAGTTCAGCCTCCTTAGCCGAACGACTCTCCCGTTCGACCACCAGGAAGTCCTCCGCCTTCTTCAGATCCTCGGCCAGCTGTCGAGCCTCCTTGTTTTTTTTCCTCCAGATCGGCGATGGCCCGTAGTTTCCTTGTGGAAGTCATATCAAGTTTCCGGTCATAAGTTTTCAGTTGTGCTTCGATCTGGCCTAGCCTACTGACCTGCTCGGCCGATTTTTGCTGCTCCGCCGCCAGGAGTTGTTGAGCCCTCTCCAGCTCAGCCTTCAAATGGGCGGTTGGCGGTCCCTGGGATGAGGAGGCCTCCCTGGAAATTTTGAGCCCCTTCAGCTCATCCTCCACTTGGGCTAGCCGTTGGCACATAGCGATATTCTCCACCCAGAACTGCAAGCAAAGATTAAGGCCGAGCAGAGGTAACTTATGAACTGATGTGTAAATACTAACCCCAGTGGACATCTCCAGATGGATGTCAGCCAGGGCGCCCGGAGGTTTCATGGTCGTTCACGCCCTCGCCTCCTCCCAGATGCGGGCGAGCCGACCCCGGATGTAGACTTGGTGCTGGGGAGAGCTGGGATGGTCGCCTGGCGCAAGAAGATCCTCAGTGGGCAGGCGAAGGGTAGCAGTGATGGATTGTTTCCCACCCAGCGCCGATTGGGCAGAACCAGACGGGCCGGAGGCTTGGGCAGGGCGGACTGGAAGAATGGCTGATCGGGTTATCTTCCGCTTAGCCGGAGGAAGGGAGGTGATTGGTTGAACGGAGAGCGGCTCCTGTAGCTCAGCTACGGATGGAGTTCGATCGGAGGAAGTAGCCTCCACTATTGCGGGAGTTGGGGACGGGACACCTCTCCCCACAGAAGCTTGGACAGCTGAAGTAGCGGATCGGGATGACGCCTCCATTCGACGTCTCTTGCGGGAGAGCGGTACTTCGTCGCCCGAAGACCCCGAACCCTCAGCAGGAATGACGGAGGGTGCGCCACGAACCGATCCCGGGTCAATCGCCCCTTCTACGCCAGGCGTCCGCTCGACGGTCTCATTGCCCGCAATTGCTGTTTCTCCAACTGTGTCTTCCTGTGAGCCAACGGGAGGCAGGCCGAGTCGCTCCATCTCCTTGGCAGCCGCTGCTTCGATTTCGGCCTACTTGGCCTTCATTATACCAGCCACCCGGGCACGCATCATGACGTCAACTGCAAAAGAAGAACAGAATCAGTTAGACTCAAAGGTAAAAGGTTAAAAAAATTTCATACCTAGGCAGCTCGGGAGCTTCACTAGGCTTGGACTCAGCCCAAACATGTACATCACGCCCTCTGGCAACAACTTGTGGATATCAAACTTCAACCCGGCTAACATATTAGCCGCATTGAGGTAATCCAATTGAGTCTTATATCTCTTCAGCTCGGGCGGTCGTGGCAGGGCGGTCTGCCATTGGGTTCGGAAGTGGGGCAGCTCGGGAAATCTCAAGTAGAAGAAGTACTCCTTCCAGTGTTTGTTGGAGGACATCTTGTCGAAGAAGACCAGACCAATACAGGATTGGAACAAGTAGGTACCCAGCTCGGACTGTTTGGGATAGTAGAAGTAATAGAAAATCTGAGGTTTAAGGGAGATGTTGTGCACTTTGAATAGCACAACCACACCACATAACAAGCGGAAAGAGTTGGGAACGAGCTGGGCGAGCGGGACTCGAAAATAGTTGCAAACCTCGGTGATAAACGGATGGATAGGAAACTGGAGACCGACCACGAACTAGTCTCGGAAGAAACAAATAGTGTCGATCGACGAGTTGTGTGGCCAATTGAATGGTCCGGCCAGGACAATTTCATGGTCGAATGGGATGTCAAAAGCGTTAATAAGGTATGTCGCATCACCCGCATCAAACCTGGTCTCCATGGTGGTATACCAGAGACCAGGGGCCGGGTCGCCTGGCTGGGAGGAACTGGCCATAATCGGAAAACAAAGAAGCAGAAGGATTCACTAAGGGAACCGTCGGAAAAACAGAGCAGGATCGACAAGGGGTTCACTGAACAAGAATGACGGAACACCAGAAACCGATAAAAGCCAGAAAGGAAGACGAAGGAACAGAAGTCAAAGCTTATAGGCAAATGGAGCGCCGGAAGAGAAAGTCGGGGATCGCCGGAGCACTGAACGCGGATAATCGCCGAAACGCACGAACATAAAGGCAGCAACGATGGAGCAGGAATCTGCAAGGTGGCTTTATAAAGATGGGGTACGGCTGAGGGCACAGGCATCGGACTGCACATCTGACCGTTGAATTTGAACCGCCAAAAGTCACATTAGCAACTCTCACCTCGGACGTGCGGTGACTACGCCAACGACACATGGCGTCCTCCCACAAGGCAACATTTAATGGGCACATGTTCGGCCTTAATGGAGGTGATTTGCGTACATCACGAGAAGATTCAGACGACGTCAGCATTAGCTGACCGGCTCGCACCCCTTCGAAAGCGGTGAGGAAAAATATCCAAAATACTAAGTACAAAGGCATGAAGCACCTACCGGGGGAGAAAGATCAGTCCCACGGAGACCGGGCGGGATCCGACTCATCTATTAGCCGATCGGCCAACCGTTCACCAGACTACTTGTCTAGTCAGTCGGACTTGCAGCCTCCTTCGACTAGACTTAACGGGGAGGCACGTGATCCGGTGGTAAGACGAGGCCCGCCCGGTAGGAAGTCAAAGTGGTCAACATCCAGGGCAGGCGGCCGATCAGGCGAGCTACCTTCCCAAGCGGCAGGAAGAATAGCCAACCTGTCATCTCAACAGCTTAGCCTAATGCCGAGTTTCCGATGCTCATAAGGCAAAAGCGGGAAGAGACGAAAATCGAGCGGCCATCACGCTCGGCTAACAAGG
The DNA here is from genome assembly GCF_018446385.1 of Zingiber officinale. Classification (NCBI taxonomy): domain Eukaryota; kingdom Viridiplantae; phylum Streptophyta; class Magnoliopsida; order Zingiberales; family Zingiberaceae; genus Zingiber; species Zingiber officinale. Next base: position 108,871,731 of record NC_056000.1, read on the forward strand.
GACACGACATCAACCCGACAGTTAAGGCTCTCTCGCTCGACAGGGTGAATTCGGACATCAAATCGCCGGCCGAGCGGACATCCAAGTCGGTCCGACCTTGGTGTCGCTCGGAGGGCGTTAGCCAAGCGGTTCCTCCACTCGGCTCGGGGAAGGCGCTAACCGAGCGGTTACTCCGCTCGGAGCGGTAAAGGACAAAGGGAGCAATTGGGAATATCTTCCTAGGAATCAACACCGCCGACAAGAGGCATGGTCGGCGGTATGGTCAGACAGAGAATCGTACAGTAGAAACTTCATTGTCACGTCAGAGATATACTTGTGCTATTAAGGTATGACGCCCGACACACTTTTATGACACATCCAATCCAGGTATACTTTGAGGAGCGTACATGCCTCGGGGAGCGTGCATGTGCCTCTAGGGAGCCCTATATAAGGACCCCCCAAACTTCGACGGAGGTATGATCACTTTTTTTTACTGTAGCTACAGTTCTCGCTTCCCCTTTGCTCTACTTTTTTCTACCGGAGATCTTACTTAAGCGTCGGAGGGTCATCGCCGGAGAACCCCTCCCCGGCTCGACATTATGCTTGCAGGTCCACGTCGGCGAAAAATTTATACTTGCAGAGTCTTCAACCAATCAACGGGAGTGCCACATCCCTAGCGTCCATCGACTCAACGTTCGGACAGAAACAAGTATAAAGAGACTATCAATATTTAAAATCTCAGGTGAATATCAATTAAATAATATATATACTAAAAAAATTAAAATCTACTAATTTTTTTAATACTAAGAGTAAGTTATATTGGTATTTAATTTATTTTTTTTAATTATATATATATATATATATATATATATATATATATAATTTTAATATATTTTTAATTAAATGATAGCAGTTAAATAAAAAAATATTAATATAGAAAATTTTTAATTATTTAACTAGATATGAATACCTATCCGTCCAACCGATCTATTACTTAAAAACAACATCCTACCCGTCGTCTTTCCTCGCACGTGCGTGATTGCCTTTTTACCGTACTGCTGGCAAATCCAGGAACAAATCCAAAACCCATCCCTACCAAACGAGATCTATTTGCTGTATTTGTGGTTTAATGCTGTGCTTGACTTTTCTTTATGCGGACGTCCAACTTCTTCGAAATATTCTCTCACTAATTTAGACTTTTCAACCCCGTAACTTGGGTCTGATGGTAAAAATTAAATACATTCCTATCTATAATTATAGGGATATCATCTGTTAATCACTAAATCGTCATCCCGAGAGAATAGTAAGTTAGATTATTCCTACCCCGCGAGTAGAAGATCAATTAGGGATGAGCATTTTATTAATTCAATTAATTTAATATTAATTTTAAATAGTTTTTTATTTATTTTTAAATAAATATAATTAATTTAGTATTAATTGAAATAATTAAATTTTAATTTACTTCAATTATTTTAGTTTTAATAAAATTTTAATTGAATTTAATTAGCTAATATTAAATTAATTTTTAATTAATTTATAGATCAAATTAAAAATGGTGACCAACTGATCCGAGCACCTTCCGAGAAAGGGCAGGACATTGACAGCAGGGAGTTATTAAAGAGGGGGCAGATTCCTGCTTTATACGCGCACGATCTGCAACAAGGCAAACCCCCTCCTCCTTCACTCTCACCGAAGAAAAATCAGACACAGAGCCTTCATCGCCGTTGTCGTCGCCATGACCAAACATACCTTTTGTTTGGCCGTGGAGAGATCGCTGAGCTTCAAGAACTGGGAAGTCACCGAGCCCGACGCAGAAGCAATCCCCCCCTCGGAAGACCTCAAGCTGCAGCCGCCATCTCTCAGGATCCCGGCGAACTTCCCGGCGCCGCATCTCGAACTCCCGCAGAAGCAGGTGTTTGAGTTCCAGTCGCCGCGGCCAGTGTGCGAGCTCGATGCGGCGGCGACCAAGCTGCAGAAGGTCTACAAGAGCTACAGAACGAGGAGAAATCTCGCCGACTGCGCAGTTGTAGTAGAAGAACTCTGGTCTGTTGTGAACACAAAGAGAATTAAATTCCGCAATCTCTCTTCATCTAGATGATAAAGTGATCACAAAACTCCGCCAACTGCAGGTGGAAGGCACTGGATTTCGCATCTCTCAGGCGTACCTCGGTCTCATTCTTCAACGTCGAGAAGCCGGAACCTGCAGTCTCTAAATGGGCAAGGGCAAAGAAGAGACTAGCCAGGGTAGAAAACTTTTTTCAATGCCATTCAGACTGTATTTTCAAATCAAGCATCGACAATATTTTGTTGATCGCATTCGATCTTTTCAGGTCGGCAAGGGTCTCTCCAAAAACGAGAAAGCCCAGAAATTAGCACTAAGACATTGGCTCGAAGCTGTAAGCATCCACACACACCTACAACTTTCTCTCCCCTTTTCTGCTGAAAGAATTTCCTTTTGGAAACTTAATATCGGCATTGCAGATTGATCCGAGACATAGGTATGGGCACAACTTGCATTTATATTACGACGTCTGGTTTGCAAGCGAAAGCACTCAGCCATTTTTTTACTGGTAAGCGAAAAAGAATCAATCGAGCAAATGCTTTCTTGCTGGTTGTTGTTTTTTTTTTCTCTTTCTCATCTTTAAATTTGGGGAAATGTTTAGGTTGGATGTTGGAGATGGAAGAGAAGTAAACCTCGAGGAGTGCCGAAGATGCAAGCTTCAAAAGCAGTGCATCACCTATCTTGGTCCAGTAAGCTCCTTGTTTCTCACGTTAGTGTAGTTCATAATTTACCCTAACTTACGATTTAAAAGCAAAGCGTGTTCTATGGACTTGCAGAAAGAGAGGGAAGCATATGAAGTCATAGTCGAGGATGGAAAGCTTGTGTACAAAATGAGTGAAACGCTAGTGAACACCACTGAGGGATCAAAGTGGATATTTGTGCTCAGCACGTCTAGATCATTATATGTGGGGAAGGTAAATCATTGAACAGAGAAACTAAAATATAAAATGCTACAAAATCTTTCCTAAAATGGGTTATTTTAATCTCTGAGCAGAAGACGAAGGGCACATTCCAGCACTCCAGCTTTTTAGCTGGGGGTGCTACAACGGCAGCAGGAAGACTGGTGGCACATGAAGGCACACTCCAGGTAAGAATTCAATCCAAGAAATAATTTTTGCTCAACTAATTAAAAAGTTCTAAACTTTGAAGTAGAATTGACCTAAGAACAAAAGTATGATCCTTGTTTTAAGTGTTTGTGAATTGGTGATTGCATGTTTCAGGCTATATGGCCATACAGTGGCCATTATCTTCCCACAGAGGATAATTTTAATGAGTTCATCAGTTTCCTGGAGGACAATGAAGTGGACCTGACGAATGTCAAGGTAATTGAATTGTTTTCTTCAGAAAGCAAGAAATTAACAATTTTGAGGGGATTGCAAGGATGAAGAGTTCAGAGATTTACTTACCTTTCATTGTACAGAGATGCTCCGTCGACGACGACGACTACACTTCAGCCAGCAAGAGCCTCGCCGGTGACCACCTCGAGAGTGCCGCGGAGGCGGTAGGCGGGTCGGAGACGGGACCCAGAGCCGACGTCGGGACGGCCGCATTGGACCTGCGAAACGACGCTGCCGGCGAGAGGAAGGCGACCCCGTTGCCGCTCACCAGGCGGGCGTCGAGCAAGTGGACGACGGCCGCCGGCGCCCGCATCAGCTGCGTCCGCGATTACCCGGCGGACCTCCAATCGCTGGCGCTCGAGCAGGTCAACCTCTCGCCGCGGGTGGCCCTCTCCCCCGCTGCCGACAAATTCAAGACCCCGATCCCGTCGCCGCGGCCGAGCCCCACATTGCGGCTCTCTCCGCGTCTCCAGCGCATGGCCGTCCTCACGCCGTCCGCACCGCCGTCGCCGCAGCGAAGCCCTAAGGTTCGGCTCTCGCCGTGGGAACCCTACAGGGGATTGGCTTAGCGCATTGAGATTTTTTCTTTCTTTCTTTTCAAGAAAAAAAAAATGTTCATTAATTGCCTGAGCACCGGAACAATGACGGTTGTTTTCCTTTTGTGACATATTATTAGACGAGATGAATAGAACACAGGAAAAATAGTAGTTTGTGTAACTTTGGTCTAATAGCATCTGTAATATAACTAAACATTTATCTCAAAATATTTATGATCGTCACGCAATATTATCTATTAAATATCGTATTCTTTAAATACCTTATTCTTTAATTATCTTAAATTTCACCGCTCAAATAAATATTTAACGATCTCATCTATCAAATATATCTATCTTAAATTTCATAATAAAATTTTTCACCAATCAAATATTTTTAGATTTCATTATCATTTTATTAATTTACATCTAATTTTATATTTAAATAAAATTAATTATACTTATCAATTTATAATTTAATATATTTCATTGATATTTTCCTAACTATTTTTTACTTAATATTTATTTATATTTTGATAATTATTAAATATAATTAATTTAATAATAATATTTTATTTAAATACAAGGAGACATATTTTTTTAAAAAAATAATATAATATACAGGAATATAAATATTTCATAAATTTAAAATTAAAATAGTGAAGTACAAACCATGTTAATAAAATATAGAATGATAAACCATAAAATTAAAAAAAAAACTATAATTAGTTAATAAAATAAATAAAATTTACAACATGCTCAATCTTTTCTTCGGTTGCTCACATATTCCTAGATGATTATGAAGTTGTTCATCTATCATATCTCGTATATCCATTACGAGGAGTTGATATGTTTGAATTAGTTGGTCAACTTTCTTATTGTTATTATACTCATCCAAATATGCTACTGATTGTTACATAACCTTATTCAATTCATCAATTACCCTTTACTCTTTCTTTACCTTTCCTCTTTACTGCTTTTTTGTCCCATTGGACGAGATCGGACTTCTCTATCACCCACATCAACAATTGTTTTAGGATTTGAAGAATCAGTATGTGCACTTAATGATTCTGATGTCCTTGCTTTCTTTTTAGCCCATCACTCTGAGAATTGAGGAGAGTACATCAGACTATCTTTCACAATCATCCACACATGTTCATATTGGAAAGTAGATTTAAAAGTACTTTTGTATTCTTCATGAGCCTGCACCATTAAATCCTTATCGCTTTATCCGCTTGGTTGATCATTGTACCATTTATTGTAAATTCAATTATATCTATTCACGATCTTTTCACCGAAGCCCAATGTGATTTTGCTTTATCCATGGTTCTCTTTTTAGCTCCCTTATCCTGATTGGTATTGTAGTTGTTGGAACCAATCTTGCCTCAAGATGGTTGGTGTGACCATGGGTTTTGATGGTTTGGATAAAAGGGTTTAACTTAAGTTTACCCTTGTATTTGATATGTATATTTGAGTTGTGTAGATTTACAGGATACACATATGACTCATCTTGATGGCTTCATGTCCGGTGAAGGATGGAGCATCCAAAGGATCGTGGACAAGGAAAGTAGCAAGGACAAGAGCCGAGGGAAGCGCACTTCAAGGCATACACTAAGGATGACATTGGGACAAGCCGCGGGCTTGAATGCATCCGAGGGACGAGAGCCAAAGGAATGAGGCTTAAAGGTAAGAGGTCAAAGCGGCAAAGAAGATTCAAATGAGTCTTGAGGGTCCAAATGCGAGAGAAATGTATTCGAGAAAAAAATCCTAGGTTTAAGGTTTTACCAGTCGTCTGGGTATGGAACCAGACAACTAGGGAAGGGCACAGAATGCTTCTATGGCCAATGACTGAAGGGATTAGTCGACTGGTGAAAGCACCAGTCGACTGGTAAAAAGTCGTTGGCAGAATCGCGAGTTCTGTGGAGTACCGTTCGTTAGCACCGGTCGACTGATAACGGTGATTTTCCCAAGCTCTATATAATGGAGTTTGGGCTGGCTGACCTTTGTTATCAAAATAGAGATGGTTAATCCCTATTAGTAGTATTCCAAGTGCCCTAGTATCTCAAGTATTCTTGTGAGAGTTGTGGTGAGGTTACTTCATCCACAAAGAGATACGTGAGCTAGTCAGAGGTTTTTGGAGAAGTCATCCAGCGATGGATCGGAATCGTCCACCTTACAGACAATCGTGGAGTAGGAGATTTATCTCCGAACCACGTAAATCATTGTGTTGTGGTTTGCTTGCTCTTTCTTGTCTATAGCTTTAGTGTTTATTTGTTTTCCACTATGCACTGTGCACTAACGAATACGTAGGAAGGAAAGTAATTTGGGGTCAACGTCTATTCAACCCTCCTTCTAGGCAATCCAAGATCTTCAACAAGCGGTATAAGAGCGAGGTTGCACTTCACCAGACTAACCGCCAAGAAGAGCAACTTCCAAGAATGATCGACTTGATTGAACGTCCAAATTATGAAGGAGGAAGTCTATGGAACACCACATTTTGGATGAAGATGAAGAACTTTTTCGAGACGGATTGGGACACCATGGCAGTTGTTGAGGAACCGTTCGAAGCCCCAAGAGATAAGAAAGGAAAGAGACTCCAACCACGTTATTAGACTAAAGAGCAAGTCTCACGATCAAAGGTAAATTCAAAGGTAATATCAATTTTAATTGATATTTTGCCTAATGATGTGATGAGTCATGTAGGTGAATACGAGAACGCTCATGAGTTGTAAAGCAAGGTAAATATGGTTCTAAATGAAGAACCTATGTTTGCACACTAAGAGGAGAAGTCCGAGGAAAGGGACATAGTGGCTTAAGTGGAGGTGGAGCAACCAGAAGTTGACTCATGTTTAACATCTGAGGAGGAGAAGGATGAAGAAATGACATCCACAAGTGTGGATGAGGATATGTCATCAAAGTTTAAAGAATAAGCCAAGACGGATGAAGAACAGGTCTTGGAAGTAATCAACCTAGCTAGCACCTCCGCCAAAGTGAAGTCAAAGGACCATATCATTTGCTTTGGGTACAATGAGAAGGGCACTATAAGAGTAAGTACCTAATTGGTAAGAAAAAGGTAACTCCTAAATCTAATCAAGTTATTTTAAATACTAACATGAGTTGTAGGAATGAAAAAAAAAAACCCTAAGGAGGAGAATGTGCATCTTATGCTTCACATGTAGGGAGAAGGGCCACTATGGTACCAAATGCCCTAAGAAGAGGGAGATCAAGAAGCTAGCGAATTTGAAGAAATGGGAGAAGAAAAGAAGATCAAATCAAGGGGGAGTTTCAAGGTAAGGGAGGTATGGGAATTTGAATTGTAATTCAAATTTTTATTTTTCCATGCATGTTAGGAGAAATGATTTTTTTAATCATAGTATGCCCATGCATAATTTTGGTTTTAGATATCATGATAGAAATAGGGTCAATATAGATCATAACCCTAGGAGACCTATTTATACTAAATCTGGTAATGGTAAACCTAAGGAGAACCTAGGCATTAATTCTAAGAAGGGGAGATATATGCCTAGAAAGATGGGTAGGTTTAGGAATGCCCAATATGGATAAGTCAATTCTAGGGCAAGGAATCTAGAAAAGAAAAATCAAGTTTTGAAGGCAACAGTTGATAAGTTGGAGAAAATCTTAGAGAGATTTAATGTTGGGTCTAAAGGGGTTAGGTATGGTATTGGGTAGCCAAAAATCCAACAATGATAGATCAAGTTTGGAACACCGATCTAGTCCTCCAATGCCAAAAGGAGATCATATGCTAGGGTGACACATAATAATGGCAAGGGAGGAGTAACTAAGGGTAAGGAAGAGTCATCCAAGGCCAATGAGAAGAAATATGCTAGGATTACATATGATTATTGTTGGCGCTACCCGGAATTCCGTTCTATTTCCCCTGTACAAAAATTTGTACAAGCACAGAACTTTTCCTAACAACCCACGTGCTTTTCAGAAGTTAAACTTGGATTGCAAACGAAACTTAACATTATTAATCCAAGTTCAACCCATGTGTTCATCAGAAGTTAAACCATATTACAGAAGTTGATTAAATATCTGTTTTAAGGATTGACTTCCAGGTCGTTGGCGAGGCACTCGGCCTTCTTGGGTATAGGATCATCCACCACTTCCTAGTCAAAACCTTTCAAAGAAATTAAATATTTAAACTCCTTACAGTAAACCCTAGGTTAAACTACAGAGACCTCAATCAAAGCACAATATCGCTAGCCTCTTGTGTTGGTACTTCAGAATCCATACAAAGGAAAAATAAACTAGTACACAGCGGAAACAATTAACTAGTTATACCTTTCTTTGTAGCTTAAAGACCTCTTGATCTTCTGCTGTATTCCTCTCCTCCTCTTGGACGTCGTGTGGGCGACGATCTACCAAGACGCAAAAACCACCCAAGTCCTTCTTTCTTCCAAGACTTTCGGCCACCAAGGGATCAAAGCTAGGAACACCACCTCTTGTTCTTCTTTCTTCCTTGCAACCCACCGGCCACAAGATGGTTGAAGCCTCTTGATGTCGCCGACCTTAGGTGAGAAAGCAAGGGGAGAATAAGAATATGAGAGGGTCGACCACAAGGAGAATAGAAGAGGGATAGAAATTGTGTAGATGATTATTTCCACTAAGGCACCATCTATCCTCTTTTATAATCCTTGGTAATGGTTAAAAAGAAAAGATTTTAACAACAATTAAAATCTCTCTTTTAAATTTCCTATTGTGGATGGTACAAAAGGAAAGTTTTAAAATTAAAAATCTCTCTTTTAAACATTATAGATGACTACAAAAAGGAAAGTTTTTTAAAATTAAAACCTCTCTTTTAAATCATGGTTATAAAAAAGGAAAGTTTTAACAAAAATAAAATCTCTCTTTTAAACCATTGTAGATGGTTACAAAAGGAAAGATTTTTTAAATTTAAAACTCTCTTTTAAAACCATGTGGATGACTTCAAAAAAGGAAAACTTTTAAAATTTAAAATCTCTGATCTTTTAAAACATTGTAAATGGCTACAAAAAGAAAGATTTAAAAAATTAAAAACCCACTTTTAAACTCATCTTGGCCGGCCCCTTGCTTATGTTAGTATTAGCTCTAGTACCAATTATGAGATGATTGTAAAGGGCTCATATTGTATCATATATCATTATTAATAAAAGGCAAAAGTTGGTTATTATATTTATTACAGTTCAGTGCCGATTGAATAAATATAATAATGTCCTTGGGTAGTAGGTTCTTATCTACAGTATATCAATTGGTTGAATTGATAGTGAGATATTGTAGAGAACACTACTCTTAACTATTCTTAGTCTAGCATTAATATACAATGACAATATTAATGCGTTGTGACTAGCATGTAGGTCAACGGATGACTTGATCTCACAAGTCATGGATATGAGATATTAGGTTGACACATGGATATATATTAGAGAATATATACTGAATGACCTGCTATGAGAATATTTCATGGATCGTCGGATTAGTGTCATAAACATTCTCATGTGACTATTGGTATGAATAGTCCTTAGACCTGAAGTCACTACGGTTCCCTACATAAGGAGTTGTATACTTTGGTATCGTCAAACGTCACCCATAACTGGGTGGACTATAAAGTCGATCACTGGGTATGTAATGAATTATGGGGAGGAATGTGAGTGATGTAGATGGGATCTATCCCTTCTATATGACGTAAGCGATATCTGTGGGCCCCTTGATTAGTAGGACACAAGAAAGCATGACCATGAGTAAATGAGTCAATATGAGATATTGAGCTTATTTGATAAGTGTGTCTACTTGGAGATCAAGAAACATAAAGATTGATAAGAGGATGACACGGTCTATGCCTCATTGATCAATCTAGATATCAAGGATAGAGGGACCAAGTCATACATGATGATAGCTACGACAGGTTAGGTCGGATCTCGACTTTCTCGTCACTTTGGTAGCAATGATGCCTTGCTAGATGTCACTCATTGTTTATGTATCGCAAATGGTGATTTGGGTATATTGCCAACATTACGAGAACCTATAGGGTCACACACAAAGAACAAGTTGATATGGAGATAGGTTCATGTGATGAATCTATGGATTAAGTGTAATCCGATTTTGACACATTGAGTTATATTCAAAGGGATCCAATTGTTGGATTGAGTTCAATTGCATGGGAATCAATGGGTTAGACTCATTGGGTGAACTTGAGTTCACAAAGGAAGTTGAATGATCAAAATTCAATCATTGGATTGAATGGTTGATTTTGAGCCATTGGATTAGAAGATGAAAGGATGGAGACTCTTGGTATACCATGGGATGGTTATATAAATCATTTTGGAAGTGATTTTCATTAGATGTAAATGTGAAGAGACCCTTGGCATTCTCCTTCTTCCTCCTTCCCTATCTTGGCCAAACACACCATTGAGGTTGCTAGCACAACCTTGTGTGTTTTTCCTTCTCCATCTTGCTTTGTTTGTGAGACAAGTAAAGACAAGGCTTATTCGTGTGGATACCATAGAGGCGCGGATGCTTGAACGCACTGAGATTCAGATCCAGTGAAAAGGTTGCTGTCAAGATTGCGAAGGGCACGCAACAAAGGTATAATCCTATCATGTAGCTTAGTATAGATTATGAATAGAAACTGTTTCTTCCCTTCGCATGAAGTTGCTGGATAGAGGATCTAGTATTTTTCCGCTGCATTTCCGCGTCTTTGGCGCGCAAGATCCCAACAGGTTAAGCACCAAACAAGGGGTGGCCGACCCCTTACTTGGGCACTAAGCAAGGATGTGGCCGGCCATAAGGATGATTTGGGTGGATGCGAGACTTTATACATAGAGACTACAATAGAGACCTAGAGGAGGAATTGGTTTTGGCCTCCTGATGAGCTTTAGCTTCCTATGTTCGACCCGAACACCCAACTCAAGTTCATCAATAATAACTCATACCACTAAAGAGTTATTATTGAATTACCGCACCAATCCCAAATTACATTATGGACACCTTCTTATTATGAGTGCATTAATCTCCCTATGTTTAAGATATCGAGTGTCCATTAATTAAATGAGTTATTGACAACTCACTTAATTAATATCTAGCTCCAAGAGTAGTACCACTCAACTTCATTGTCATGTCGGAACTAAGTCCACCTGCAGGGTTTACATGACAATCCTTATGAGCTCCTCAAGGGGACATCATCATCCTAATTAATAGGACACAGTTTTCTTCTATAATCAACAATACACCATATAAATAATATTATTTCCCAACTTATTGGGCTTATTGATTTAACGAATAAATCTCACCCTTTGATAAATTAAAGAAATAAATACTAAATACATGTACTTGTTATTATATCGGGATTAAGAGTACACACATCCATAATAACAGAGGTTCTATTCTTTTATACAGTCAGTATAAAAGGAACAACCTCAAATGGTTCTGCTCTATACACACATAGTGTACTAGTGTAATTTTATAGTCAAAATAAATTAATACCAAATTACACTACAACCATACCAATGGTTTGTCCCAATCCATCTTGGTTGTGAGCTTCTATTTATAATTTATAAGGAACTGATAACATGATCTTCTGTGTGACACCACACACCATGTTATCTACAATATAAATTAAATGGGCAACTACATTTAATTAAATATAGAGATTTGACCAATGTGATTCTCATTTTAAAATAAATGTTTATACAAAAAGCTAGGATTCTAGTATACATTCTAACAATCTCCCACTTATATTAAAAAACTATGCTGCCATATATGCTATCATACATCTCATCCCCATCCCCTCAACATGCCCATCAAAAGCTCTCGTCGGAAGGGCCTTAATGAAAGGATCTGCTAAGTTATCTTCTGATGCAATCTTGGCGACAACAACTTCTCCTCGCTTTACGATGTCTCGTATCAAGTGGTACTTGCGCTCAATGTGTTTACTTGCCTTATGGGCTCGTGGTTCCTTCGAGTTTGCTACTGCACCACTATTATCACAATAAATTGTGATAATTTTGGGCAAACCAGGAATCACATCTAAGTTCATCAAGAAGTTTTTGAGCCATACAACATCTTTAGCTGCCTCAGAGGCTGCCACATACTCAGCTTCCATGGTGGAGTCTGAAACGCATTTCTGCTTAACACTCCTCCATGCTATGGCTCCACCTCCCAAAGTAAACACATACCCTGAGGTTGACTTACTATTGTCCCTATCTGATTGGAAGTCTGAATCCGTGTAACCCACAAGGAGCAAATTATCTGCCTGGTAAACTAGCATATAATCTCTAGTCCTTTTCAGGTACTTCAATATATGTTTTATGGCAGTCCAATGTCCTTGTCCTAGGTTACTTTGATATCTGTTAACCATGCTCACGGCAAAATAGATATCTGGTCTCATACATAGCATCGCATACATTAGGCTTCCTACAACCAAAGCATAAGGAACTACATTCATGTCCTCTATTTTCTTTGATATTTTAGGAGACATCTCTTTAGACAAAAAGGTACTCCATGCCGAAAAGGTAGAAAACCTTTCTTGGAGTTTTGCACGCTAAAACGAGCTAAAATAGTATCGATGTATGAAGCTTGGGATAAGTACAACATTCTTTTCTTGTGATCCCTTATTATTTTGATCCCAAGAATATGTCCACATTCTCCCAAATCCTTTATATCAAACTGCTTGGACAACCATACACTTACGTCTGCCAATACTTTGACATTGTTGCCAATGAGTAAAATGTCATCTACGTATAGTATAAGAAATACCACCACATTTTCGTCACTCTTCTTGTATACACAAGACTCATCCAGACACTGAATAAATCCATAAGACTTGATCACTTCATTAAACCAGATGTTTCAAGATCTCGAAGCTTGCTTCAGTCCATAGATAGACCGATTGAGCGTACATAAAAGATGCTCTTTGCCCTTCGCAATGGATCCCTCTGGTTGCTTCATATGGATATTTTCTTCAAGACTTTCATTACGGAAAGTTGTCTTGACATCCATTTGCCAAATCTCATAATCCATATGAGCGGTAATAAATAAAAGAATTCGGATATGTAACGCCCTGTTGGGTTTTTCGGGCCGCGAAAACCGCTTTTCGCGTCGCGAAAACCCCGAATCGCCCAAGCCACGGATCTCGTGCAAGGTAAAACTTTCGAAAAATACGAGTACGAGTTTAAAACACGATCGACTCTTAGATCTACGAGGGAAAAACATTTACCCTTGATGCGTGCCCTTCGTAATCCCGCAACGTCCAAAGGTAGCCGGATCTCGAGACCGTCAAGCGAACGGTCCTCTAGCGGTATCTACACGAACAAGGAGTGGTCTTCTACCACTCAAAGATGGAGAGGAGAACCCACAAGTGTGCTAGCACTTTCTAGGGCTCTCAGATTGGATCTAAAAGGTGAGAAAGGAGAGAAGGGAAAAAGGAACTCATACACTCCTCTAGGTACTCTCCTTTTGTAACCTTCACACCACCTAGTTGCTTGGAATCAACTCTCACTTCTTCTCCACCATGAAGCCACGACCAAAAGCAAGCTTGAGAGAGGGAGAAGCACCGAAGGAAGAAGAAGCATTGAACACCATTCAATTTCCACCAAATGAAACCCTTTCCTCACTTAGTGTGGCCGGCCACCACATGTGTAACCCCCACATTAATGTGGCCGGCCACATTAAGAGGATTAATGGTGTGTAACCTCCATGAGGTGGCACACCATTATATAAGGGGATGATGTGGCATGCCATGTAGGATGAGTCATCCTCATGATGTGGCAATTCATCAAGTCAAAACTTGATGTGTCAACCTCTATTTGGTCAAGTCAAACTTGACCAATGCTCTTCCTTGTTGAGTTAAATCCAAGCTTTGATTCAAGTCAATTTTAATTTAATGAATCTCAATTCATTAATATAAATTAACTCATGAATCAAATTTAAATTAGACTCATTCAACAATTGAATCTAATTGAGTCTAACTCAATAAGTCTAATTTGAATCCAATCTTTGATTCATCATATGAATCTAATCCTATTGGTTCATCATATGAACCTAATCTCCATGCACATGTTCTTTGTGTGTGACCCAATAGGTTCTTGTAACGTTGGCAATGTTATAAACTCCTTTAAAAATATAAGCAATGAGCGGCATCTAGCAATACATCATTGCTACCCAAGTTACAAGAAATGTTGAGATCCAACATCACCTTGTGACTACTAATTGTGACTCCTCACAATATGTGACAAGTGCCCTTCTATCCTAGACATCTAGATTGATCAATGTGAGGCATAGACCGTGTCATCCTCTGACCAATCTAAATCTTGAACTCCGAGTAGACTCACTCAATCAAATGAGCTCAATATCTCATATTGACTCATTTGGGTATGGCCATACACTTCGTGGTCTCACTCTATCAAGAATATCGATGTCTCTCCCGTCATATAGGAGGGATAGATCCCATCTACATCGCTCACATCCCTCTGCATAATTTGTTATATACCCAGTAATCGCCTTTATAGTCCACCCTGTTACGGGTGACGTTTGACGAAACTAAAGTACATAACTCCTTATGTAGGGATCCATGGTGACTTCAGGTCTAAGGACTAATAGTCATACTAATAGCCACATGAGAAAGTATATGACACTCATATAACGATCCATGATACTTTCTCATGGCGGGTCATTCAGTATACATTCTCTAATGCATACCCATGTGTCAGCTTGATATCTCTATATCCATGACTTGTGAGATCAAGTCATCGAGCTGACCTACATGCTAGTCTTATTGTATTAACATTGTCCCTGAATGTTAATACTCGACTAGGAATGATTTAGAGTAGTGTTCCCTATATCATCTCACTATCGATTCAACTAATCGATTGATATAGGTATGAACGTTCTACTCAAGGACGTTACTATACTTATTTTATCTGACACTAATACAAATAAGCATAATAACCAAAAACCAATGCCTTTATTAATATACAAAAATATGATATACATGAGTCCATACAATCATCAAATGATTGGCTCTAGGGCTCTAACTAACAATCTCCCACTAGCACTAGTGCCAATCAGTATAGGCTCTAAGGCCTAATGACCTAGTGTGACCATCATGCTTTATCTGTGCCAAAGCCTTGGTCAAGGGATCTGCGATATTAGCCTCTGAAGGTCTTCAAATCTTCACATCTCCTCTATCGATAATCTCGAATGAGATGGAAGCGCCGTAGTATGTGCTTGGTCCATTGGTGTGAGCGAGGTTCCTTCACTGTGCTATAGCTCCATTGTTGTCACAATAGAGCTCAACTGGATCAGCGATGCTAGAACCACCCCAAGTTCGGTGATGAACTTGCGGATCCAAATCGCCTCCTTTCACGCCTCGATGCGAATGTACTCGTTGTAGAATCACCATCGTATCCTCGCTTGAACTCTTCCACCGACAAGCACCACCATTAATGCAAAATACGAACCCCGATTGCGATCTATAGTCTGGTCGGTCTGGAAGCTAGCATCACCGTAACCCTTTACGCCTAGCTCATCATTGCCTCCATATATCAAGAAATATTCTTTAGTCCTTCTTAAGTACTTAAGAATATTCTTGACCGCTATCCAGTGACTTTCACCTGGATCTGACTGGTATCTGTTCGTCATGCTCAAAGCATACGAGACATCAGGTCGAGTACATAGCATGGCGTACATGATCGATCCTATGGCTGAGGCATAAGGGATCTGATCCATGCGGTCTCTCTCCTCTCTAGAAGAGGGACTTTGAGTCTTCGAAAGACTCACGCCATGTGACATCGGCAGAAATCCCTTCTTGGAGTTCTGCATGGCAAACCGAAGGAGTACCTTATCAATGTATGTACTCTGACTTAGGCCAAGCAATCTCTTAGATCTATCTCTATAGATCTGAATCCCTAGAATGCGGGTTGCCTCACCTAAGTCCTTCATTGAGAAGCAACTCCCTAGCCAGGTCTTGACAGACTGAAGCATAGGGATGTCCTTCCCAATGAGTAGTATGTCATCCACATACAATATGAGGAAGACAACTATGTCCCCTACAACCTTCTTGTAGACACAAGGCTCATCTTCGTTCTTGATGAAACCAAACTGTTTGATCGCATCATCGAATCGAAGATTCCAGCTCCGAGAAGCTTGCTTTAATCCATACTCTACTAGTATGCTGTGGATCTACAAAACCCTCAGGTTGTGTCATGTACACATCCTCGAGTAGGTTTCCATTCAGAAACGTGGTTTTGACATCCATCTGCCATATCTCATAGTCATGGTAAGCTGCAATAGCAAGCATGATCCGAATGGACTTGAACATCGCTACTGGAGAAAAAGTTTCATCATAGTCAATACCATGAATCTGCTTGAAACCTTTAGCTACTAAGCGACCCTTATAGATAAGTCCATCCATGTCAGTCTTTCTCTTAAAGACCCACTTACACCCAATGGGTTTTACCCCTTCAGGTGGATCAACCAAAGTCCATACTTGGTTGGTGTACATGGATTCCATTTCGGATCTCATGGCCTCTAGCCATTTCTCGGAGTCTGGTCTCATCACAGCTTCCTGATAGGTGGTAGGCTCATCCTCTATGAGCATAACGTCATCATGGTCAGACAAGAGAAATGAGTATCTCTTAGGCTGACGACGCACCCTATCAGACCTGCGACGAGGAATGTCTACTTGAACTGATTGTTGTTCCTCAACTCCTTGTGGAACATCATCCACAACACTTTGTGGTTCCAATTCAATTTCCATCGAGGCATCAGTGCTATTGTTCGCATCTTGAACTTCTTCAAGATCGAACGCGCTCCCACTAGTCTTTCTAGAAACAAAGTCCCTTTCTAGAAAGACCCCAGTCTTTGCCACAACTATCTTGTGCTGACTGGGAATGTAGAAGTAATATCCCTTAGTTTCCTTGGGATATCCGATGAAATAGCACTTGTCGGATTTGGGTCCTAATTTGTCTGAGACTTGACGTCGTACGTAAGCCTCACAACCCCAAATCCTCATGAAAGACACCTGGGCATCTCTCCCAGTCCATATCCTATATGGTGTCTTTATCACGGCCTTGGATGGAACTCGGTTGAGAATGAAAGCTGTCGTGTCTAGAGCATATCCCCATAGATATGTCGGAAGATCTGTGTGACTCATCATAGACCGTACCATATCTAATAAGGTGTGATTCCTCCTTTTGGATACACCATTCCACTGTGGTGTTCCAGGAGGAGTGAGTTGGGATACAATCCCACACTCAGCTAAATAGTCACGAAACTCATGGCTTAAGTATTCACCACCTCGATCTGATCGAAGTATCTTAATACTCTTGCCAAGCTGGTTCTGTACTTCATTCTTGAATTCTTTGAACTTTTCAAAGGATTCAGACTTATGTGTCATCAAGTACACATAACCATATCTACTAAAGTCATCAGTAAATGTGATGAAGTATCTATAACCGCCTCTAGCAGCAACATTGAAAGGGCCACATACATCACTATGTATGAGTCCTAACAAATCAGTTGCTCTCTCGCTGTGCCCACTAAAGGGAGTCTTGGTCATCTTGCCTCGTAGGCATGACTCGCATATCTCATATGATTCAAAATCAAATGAGTCCAGCAAACCATCCTTATGGAGCTGGGATAAGCGCTTGTCATTTATATGACCTAAGCGACAGTGCCAGAGGTATGTTTGGTTCATGTCATTTGACTTGAACCTCTTAGTATTTACGTTATAGATAGGGCTCTCTTGATTTAGAATATAGAGTCCGTTCATCAGAGGTGCACTACAATAGAACATATCGTTTAAATAGACGGAACAACATTTGTTCTTTATTATAAACGAAAATCCTTTCTTGTCCAAACAAGAAACAGAAATTATGTTCTTAGTCAAGGCAGGCACATAACAACAATCATCTAATTCTAGTACAAGCCCAGAGGGAAGAGATAGATGATAAGTTCCTACAGCAATAGCAGCAACTCGTGCTCCATTGCCTACTCGTAGGTCTATCTCACCCTTTGTCAATGCCCTGCTATTCCTCAGCGCTTGTACATTAGTACAAATGTGCGAAGCACATCCGGTATCTAATACCCACGATGAAGAAATAGAGAGGTTGACTTCTATAACATTTATACCTGAAGTAGAAATCTTATTTCTCTTCTTCTTAAGATCTTCCAGGTATTCTTTGGAGTTCCTCTTCCAGTGCCTTGCTTGTCCTTGATATAGGTGACAAAGATGTTCAACCATATCGTAAGCGCTCATCAACTCATGTTGCTTCTGAAGCTCAGAGTTCATGGTTGCGAGCATAAGACAAGACACATCTAATGCGTCATCTTGATGCTTCTTGTAAGCATCTCGGTCTGCTCGCGTGGCAGTGGCAGGAGGAGCCTCCGGAATGGGCTGCTCCAGAACGTACAGTTTACGTTCTTGGGTGAGAACTATTCTCAGGTTCCAGGAAATTTGCTCCGTTGAGCTTGTCCTTCTTAAGGACAGATCGCAGAGAGAAAATGTTCGTATTTGACGTCATGGTTATCTACAACAGAAAATTTACAGAAATAAATATCATATTCTTTAAAATCATTTAATTAGGCCTTTAATTAAATGATGCTCCCACTGAATTCTATAATTCTTGTGGGACAAGATCCACATCATACTAACCCTTGAGTTAGCTTTGGCTAATACGCCCAAGGCTTAGTATGATCGGTAGGTAACGATTACCAATTACATCTCTATGCAACTCTTGTTTATAAAATCAATATCCGCATTTATATTAAAACTCGAGTTAGCTTTGGCTAATACGCCCGAGAGTTAATATAGATGTGATTTTGATCTATCTTTTCCAACCGTTGGAATAATGCCTATAGTTGACTCGATCCAACCGAGTAACTAGGAATACTCAATCTAATTGAGTTTGTATTCACCCATGCGTTGATAGGCGGGACCAAGATTGTCCCTCCGTACCCTACCAAGATAATATGTATTGCTCTGCTTTGGCAGATTCAACAATACATGTGATCGAGGTAGTGATAGGTATCACGGCACGGTTAGGCATTTAGAGTTGGTTCGATCGAGATCTAATCTAATCGAAAAGGATGCATCTTGTGCACGACTTAGATCTAATCTAATCGCAAGGGTGCATCATGTGCACGACTTAGATCTAATCTAATCGTAAGGCACTAATTAATTAATTACTTATTAAACATGCATCACATACACATGCAATTAATTAAATTATTTGTGATTTAGTCATGGCCCTATTACGATCTTCTCAAGCCAATGAGAAGATCGAATGGTCAACCTAGGGTCAACAGCTTCTCCAAGCTCCTCCCTTTGACCACCATGTGTTGCTCGTGCCCGCCTCGGAACTCCGTCTCGTGTGAACCCTCCACCGCTCCAATTTGTACATTACAATTTGAAACTCGAGTTACATTCGAGTCTAAATCTAATTTACAACAAGAATATAAGAGAAGGCACGATGCGCAGGTCGCAAATACAATACAACACTCGCAAACACATAACGGCACGCAGGCCGTATTATGAATTACAACACAACCAATCATATTGGGTTTTTGGGCCATGACTATCACAAAATTAATATATAATTTAAAATTATATATTTTCATAATTTTCTATAATTTTAAAAATAATTTTTACAATTTTTACGAGTAAAATTTCCCGGCGGTCCCATTTAGCGATTTCGTGCGCAATCGCGGAACGGATCCCCTTGCGGGGCCCAAGGGCAGCGCCCCTACCCGCGATCTAACCATCGCGAGGGTTCGTTTGCGATCCAACAGCGCCTAAACCCGCTGTCCCAAAACGATTTGGGCCGAGACATTGCCGTTTCGGAAAAATCTTCCCGGCGGGTTCATTTTAAGCGATTTCGGGTGCGATCGCGGAGCAAATCCCCTTGCGGGGTTAGGGGCAGTACCCCTACCCACGATCTAACCATCGTGAGTTGCTCCTTTGCGATCTAATGGCACCCAAGCCCGCTGTCCCAAACGGATTTGGGGCGAAACGAAGCCGGTTTTGAAAGATCTTTCCGGTAGCCGAAGCCTACAAGTGCCGAGACACTTGTACTTCGCTTCTACGGAAAAATTACCCATAAAATCATAAAAAACTAATTTTTACATAAAATCACAGAAGGTTTTTATTTTTCATAAAAATAAAAACAAACTCGTACAAGCCTTGCACGTGGCTCTGATACTACTGTTGGGTTTTTCGGGCCGCGAAAACCGCTTTTCGCGTCGCGGAAATCCCGAATCGCCCAAGCCACGGATCTCGTGCAAGGTAAAACTTTCGAAAAATACGAGTACGAGTTTAAAACACGATCGACTCTTAGATCTAAGAGGGAAAAACATTTACCCTTGATGCGTGCCCTTCGTAATCCCGCAACGTCCAAAGGTAGCCGGATCTCGAGACCGTCAAGGGAACGGTCCTCTAGCGGTATCCGCACGAACAAGGAGTGGTCTTCTACCACTCAAAGATGGAGAGGAGAACCCACAAGTGTGCTAGCACTTTCTAGGGCTCTCGGATTGGATCTAAAAGGTGAGAAAGGAGAGAAGGGGAAAAAGGAACTCATACACTCCTCTAGGTACTCTCCTTTTGTGACCTTCACACCACCTAGTTGCTTGGAATCAACTCTCACTTCTTCTCCACCATGAAGCCACGACCAAAAGCAAGCTTGAGAGAGGGAGAAGCACCCAAGGAAGAAGAAGCATTGAACACCATTCAATTTCCACCAAATGAAACCCTTTCCTCACTTAGTGTGGCCGGCCACCACATGTGTAACCCCCACATTAATGTGGCCGGCCACATTAAGAGGATTAATGGTGTGTAACCTCCATGAGGTGGCACACCATTATATAAGGGGATGATGTGGCATGCCATGTAGGATGAGTCATCCTCATGATGTGGCAATTCATCAAGTCAAAACTTGATGTGTCAACCTCTATTTGGTCAAGTCAAACTTGACCAATGCTCTTCCTTGTTGAGTTAAATCCAAGCTTTGATTCAAGTCAATTTTAATTTAATGAATCTCAATTCATTAATATAAATTGACTCATGAATCAAATTTAAATTAGACTCATTCAACAATTGAATCTAATTGAGTCTAACTCAATAAGTCTAATTTGAATCTAATCTTTGATTCATCATATGAATCTAATCCTATTGGTTCATCATATGAACCTAATCTCCATGCACATGTTCTTTGTGTGTGACCCAATAGGTTCTTGTAACGTTGGCAATGTTATAAACTCCTTTAAAACATAAGCAATGAGCGGCATCTAGCAATACATCATTGCTACCCAAGTTACAAGAAATGTTGAGATCCAACATCACCTTGTGACTACTAATTGTGACTCCTCACAATATGTGACAAGTGTCCTTCTATCCTAGACATCTAGATTGATCAATGTGAGGCATAGACCGTGTCATCCTCGACCAATCTAAATCTTGAACTCCGAGTAGACTCACTCAATCAAATGAGCTCAATATCTCATATTGACTCATTTGGGTATGGCCATACACTTCGTGGTCTCACTCTATCAAGAATATCGATGTCTCTCCCGTCATATAGGAGGGATAGATCCCATCTACATCACTCACATCCCTCTGCATAATTTGTTATATACCCAGTAATCGCCTTTATAGTCCACCCTGTTACGGGTGACGTTTGACGAAACTAAAGTACATAACTCCTTATGTAGGGATCCATGGCGACTTCAGGTCTAAGGACTAATAGTCATACTAATAGCCACATGAGAAAGTATATGACACTCATATAACGATCCATGATACTTTCTCATGGCGGGTCATTCAGTATACATTCTCTAATGCATACCCATGTGTCAGCTTGATATCTCTATATCCATGACTTGTGAGATTAAGTCATCGAGCTGACCTACATGCTAGTCTTATTGTATTAACATTGTCCCTGAATGTTAATACTCGACTAGGAATGATTTAGAGTAGTGTTCCCTATATCATCTCACTATCGATTCAACTAATCGATTGATATAGGTATGAACGTTCTACTCAAGGACATTACTATACTTATTTTATCTGACACTAATACAAATAAGTATAATAACCAAAAACCAATGCCTCTATTAATATACAAAAATATGATATACATGAGTCCATACAATCATCAAATGATTGGCTCTAGGGCTCTAACTAACACGCCCCACCCTCCTCACTTCTGGGCTGTGAGGGCGGAGCGCTACTGGACTACTAACTTTACTTAATTAGAGTTGTTCACATGTAAAGATCAATACATAAACTCTAAAAAACTCAAAACATACAATTAACTAGCAGCGGAAGACTAAATGACTCATCTAATACATTCTACTCAACTCTTTGTTAATAAATTCTTATGCTAAATCCCAAGGCTTCTATAGTTCAGGCATCACACATCCATCCGCACCTCCTTGTCGCCTTCCTTTACTATAGCTTTTCCTTTCCTTTATCTGCAGTAAGAGGAAATGCATCTATAAGCAAAATTGCTTAATAAGTGCTATCTAACTCACAAAACTCGAGTATGAATGTAAGCTAAAAGAAATCTAGAAACTAAATGCTCATCTAATAGCAAACGAAACATAGCATACTGAAATACTAAACATGTAAGAAAATCTAAACAACATGTCAGTATATAAGAAAGCTAAACTTGCTGAATTTTAAACTTATGTGAAGCTTATTTCTTTTGTTTTAAAACTTATACTTTAATACTTCAAAATAATAATCAACTTTCTTCTTAGGCCCAACAACTGTACTTGCTATGCGCGCATCCCTAACTAGACCCGAGATAGCTGGTCCCGAATCTAGTAGGGTTTACTAGGTTATCTAAACCTAGAGACGACTATGGGAGCCCAGCCCAAGGACAACTGAGAGTTCTGCATACTAGGTTATCTAAACTTAGGGACGACTATGGGAGCCCAACCCAAGGACAACTGAGAGTCCAGAACAGTGCCACTGATAAAAGTAAAATACTTGTTATCTTTTAATACTTCTAATATATAATGCCTCGGCATTTTAACCAGCACCTTGTGTGCCAAAATCCCTAAAGTCTTGACTTTGGGATCTACTTAAGGCATTGGCCTTTTTCTTTCTTTTCTTTATCTTTCTTATACTTGTTAATACTTCTAATAAAAGAATGCTTCTTTATAAACGGAAATGTTTAAACAAATTCTAACTTTGAAATGCATAAACAAAAATCTGCATACTATGCTAATCAAAATTCTGCATACTATTCTAATCAAGATTCTGCATTCTATGCTACACTATTTCTGCATACTATGCAAACATAAATTCTGCACTATAATACTTAACCAAACTGCACTATAATCTTTTTCTTTAAAAACTGCATTATAAGTTCCACCAAAAATTTGCACTATAAACTTTAAAGAAATCTGCACCATAAGCTCTTAAGAAATCTGCACTACAAGCTCTAAAGAAATCTGCATTTTAAGCTCTAAGAAATCTGCACTACAAGCTTAATTAAAATCTGCACTCTAAGCTTACATAAAAATTTGCACTATAAGCTTGATTGAAATCTGCACTATAGGCTTAATTAAAATCTGCACCTATAAACTTAATTAAAATCTGCACTATAAGCTTAATTAAAAATCTGCACTATAAGCTTAATTAAAATCTGCACTATAGGCTTAATTAAAATATGCACTATAAGCTTACATAAAAATCTGCATTATAAGTTTAATTAAAATCTGCACTATAGACTTAATTAAAAATCTACACTATAAGCTTAATTAAAATCTGCAATATAAGCTCTACATAAAAATCTGCATTATAAGCTTAATTAAAATCTGCACTATAGGCTTAATTAAAAATCTGCACTATAAACGCTTAATTAAAATCTGCAATATAAGCTCTACATAAAAATCTGCATTATAAGCTTAATTAAAATCTGCACTATAAGCTTAATAAAAAATCTGCACTATAAACACTTCTTATACTTCGAATTCAAGAAGAACAAAGGTCCAAAACTACTCTTACTGCAGGTGAGAAGCACTTACCTTGATTCTTGGACTCACAACCGAACAAAAAGGGCTTCTAGGACCTTGGCCGACCGCTGGAGATGATGCCCTAACTCCCTTTCATTTTCTGCCCGAGCTCCGCCATCGTACGCAGAAGAGAAGGAGAGAATGGTTTAAGTCACCGGAAAACAGAGCATCAACTTATCCCTTTTTATAACTTAATATTTCTGTTAACTCCTTAAATAAATTCGCTACCTTTTCTAAACAGACAAATCCAACATCAACTTATCCCTTTTATAATATTCTGTTAACTATCTTAAATAAATTCGCTACCTTTTCTAAACAAACAAATCCAAGATCAACTTATCCCTTTTATAATCCAATATTCTGTTAACTATCTTAAATAAATTCGCTACCTTTTCTAAACAGAAAAATTTATTTGCCCACCTGGTCAGTCGGGTTTTGACCGAGTCAAAGGTCGTGGGTTCAATTCTCGGCTTGGACATTTTTTTGTCGAAACTTCCTTCGTTTAGTAAAAATACCAAACGACCTCCAAAAATTACATAAAAATACTCTAAAAATTTATAAAAATCTCTAGAATATTTCTAAAATATTTATAAATATTTTTAAGAACTTTTAGAACTCCTAATGAGGAAAATTGGGTCGTTACAGGATAGAAATAAGCATGGCTACTGGCGAAAAGGTTTCGTCATAATCGATTCCCTTTTTCTGAGTATACCCTTTTGCAACAACCTTGCTTTAAAGATTTCCACCTTCCCGTCTGTCTCTCTTTTTCTTTTGTAGACCCATTTACATCCAATGTCTTTTACACTATTTGGTGGTTCTACAAGCTCCTAGACTTGATTAGAGTACATAGATTCTATTTCAGAGTTCATTGCACTTTGCCAAGATGCTACATCTTTATCTTAGAGTGCTTCATCATATGTCTAGGGATCAGGTTCATGTTGACAAGAGATCAAGTCCAAAGATTCTTTCAAAAACATGAATCTATCAGGTTGCCTAACAACCCTCCCACTACGACGAGACACTACTTGTAATTTGCATCATTTGTGACACGTGTTGCAGTTTCTTGTGGTATCTCATCTTGTACCATTGGTACTAAAGTAGATGTGTCTTCTCTTATTTCCTCAAGAACAATTTTACTCACGGGTTTGTGGTTCATTACATAGTCCTCTTCTAAAAATCGGGCATTGGTGCTAACAATGACCTTATGATCTTTAGGACTATAAAATAAACTACTTTCGTTCCTTTAGGATGACCCACAAACAAGTGAAGTTCTGTACGTGATTCTAACTTATCAGCATCTCCCTTCAGCACATATGCTGGACTACCCCAAATCTGAATATGTTTCAGACTAGGCTTACGCCCATTCCATAATTCTGTGGGAGTAGAGGTTACTGACTTAGAAGGTACCAAGTTCAGAATGTACACTGTCATTTCCAGAGCATATCCCCAAAACGAATTTGGTAATTCTGAATAACTCATCATTGATCTAACAATTTCCATAAGAGTCCTATTCCTTCGTTCTGCCACACCATTCTGTTGGGGTGTACTAGGTGCAGACAGTTGGGATTCAATCCCGACCTCTGATAAGTAACTCCTAAACTCTCCTAAGAGGTACTCGCCACCACGATCAGACTGTAGTGTCTTGATACCTTTACCATGACGTTTCTCCACATCATCCTTGTATTCTTTGAACTTATCAAAGCACTCAGACTTGCGACGCATCAAGTAAATGTACCCATATCTCGAATAGTCATCTATAAAAGAGATAAAATATTCCAAACCACCTCTTGTCTGGATAGTCATAGGTCCACACAAATCAGAATGAACTAATTCCAACACATCTTTGGCTCTATACCCCTTGGCCTTAAAAGGTCTCTTAGTCATTTTTCCTTCCAAGTAAGATTCGCAGGTTGAAAAATTTTCCACCACTAATGAACCCAAAGGTCCATCGACTATTAGCCTTTGAATCCTACTCAAGTTAATATGACTAAGCCTTAGATGCCAAAGATATGTTTGGTTTATTTCTGAAGGCTGCTTTCTCTTATTAGAATTAGAAGATGTGTTATTAATTTCTATTTGTTGTATCATGAGAGTTATTAGATTTAGAACTTTGACGAAATAGTCCTTCTGCTGCTTGAAGTTCTATTAGAAGTTCCGCTAATGAATAAACCCTTTTGTTCATGTTGTAGATCAGGTGGAACTGCTCAAAACTTTTAGGCAACATTTGGAGAATGATATCGACCTGGGTTTCCCCATCAATTTCTGCTCCAAGGACTTCCATCTCATTCAAAAGAGCCATCATTTTGAGGATATTATCCCTTACGGGTGTCCCCTCAGTCATGGTGTCGTCATCAAGTTTCTCATAACCTCCTACCTAGCAGCCCGATTTTGGTGTTTGAAGAGTTCCTTGAGATTGCGCATCATGTCATAAGCGGTAGGCATGACCTGATGTTGATGTTGCAGCACATTTGATATAGAAGTCAAAATGTAACACCGCGCCATCTCATCTGCCCTGACCCATTTCTTATGACACTCAATCTCCTCTTCACTAGAATCGCTATTAGGCAGGCTTGGACATATCTCAAAAAGTACAAACTTGTAACCTTCAGCAGTTAAGACAATGTCCAAGTTTCGTTTCCAATCAATGTAATTGGGACTAGTAAGTTTGTTTTATTTCAATATAACAACAAGAGGATTGAAAGCCATTTGAAATCCTAAGAATCACAAAATATTTGGTCAAAACTTTAGAATTTAAAATAATATTGATTCCTCAAACAATATCATTTAAATTCACCAACACCTCAAAACGTGAATTTTGTATGCCGTGATAGTATGGACGTATACAAATTCAAACATTTATAAGAGGAGGTTTTACCCATTAATTTTATTATCTTGTCAACCTAACTTTATGACAAATAAAATTAATAGTTGGTTTTTCTTCGATCACACAAATAATAGTAGTGACTCCGATGGGGAGGATACTATTAAATGCGCCTAAGTGTATACCATTACTTGATACTTAGTCCATTAAATAGGATTGTGCCCTTTCAGATGGAGAAGATCACACAAACCTAAATAATTTCCTATAATCATCCATAAAGGGAGTTTGATCTAGTGATCCGCAAACAAACTCATCCGATGTGGAGGAAGTCACTCAAAGCCAATGCACAAGTTTGAATGCATCACTTACAAACCAGTAATGGAGACCATGGAATTTAAATAATTCCTCTCCCACTTAGTTATTTAAAATGAGGAATTTTAACATACACACACACAACACATATAAACAGCATAAAAGGCAATAAATATGAAAATAATTTTTTAACTATTATGGCCTCATCCATAGCTGTCCTCTGTGTGCCACCAACCCTAGCCGCCGCCAACGGGTCATGTCGTCGCATCTATCTTGCTTCCTTTTCCACTGTGCCTCTGGTCCTCAAATAGCACCACGCCTCACAAGGATACGATCCGCGATAAAAATAAAATTTTACATTTATCGATCCTATATTCCACAAGGGAATGTGCATGTAATCTAGATCTAATGGAATGTAAAATCCTAAAACTAATACAACTCCTGCTGTATTTAATAATTACAATCATGCACACATATAAAATACTCTCGACATGCCTAAGGGTCCAAATCACACATAAACACAATAGGGCCATAATAGTTGGAACTAGGATGCCTACAACCATAGAGTTAATCTATTTGCACATCCTACTATTATCCTGTCTAAATTTATGTATGAAAAGTGTATACTTTAACTGAAAACCAAACACATACAGGCAGAAAACTAGCTCTAATACCAATTGTTGGCGCTACTCGGAATTTCATTCTATTTCCCCTATATAAAAATTTGTACAAGCACAGAACTTTTCCTAGCAACCCATGTGCTTTTCAGAAGTTAAACTTGGATTACAAACGAAACTTAACATTATTAATCCAAGTTCAACCCATGTGTTCATCATAAGTTAAACTATATTACAGAAGTTGATTAAATATCTATTTTAAGGATTGGCTTCCAGGTCGTTGGCGAGGCACTCGACCTTCTTGGGTATGGGATCATCCACCACTTCCTAGTCAAAGCCTTTCAAAGAAATTAAATATTTAAACTCCTTACAGTAAACCCTAGGTTAAACTACAGAGACCTCAATCAAAGCACAAGATCGCTAGCCTCTTGTGTTGGTACTTCAGGATCCATACAAAGGAAAAATAAACTAGTACATAGCGGAAACAATTAACTAGTTATACCTTTCTTTGTAGCTTAAAGACCTCTTGATCTTCTGTTGTATTCCACTCCTCTTGGACGTCGTGTGAGCGACGATCTACCAAGATGCAAAAAACCACCCAAGTCCTTCTTTCTTCCAAGACTTTCGGCCACCAAGGGATCAAAGCTAGGAACACCACCTCTTGTTCTTCTTTCTTCCTTGCAACCCACCGGCCACAAGATGGTTGAAGCCTCTTGATGCCGCCGGCCTTAGGTGAGAAAGCAAGGGGAGAATAAAAATATGAGGGGGTCGACCACAAGGAGAATAGAAGAGAAATAGAAATTGTGTAGATGATTATTATTTCTAAGGCACCATCTATCCTCTTTTATAATCATTGGTAATGGCTAAAAAATAAAGATTTTAACAACAATTAAAATCTCTCTTTTAAATTTCCTATTGTGGATGACTACAAAAGGAAAGTTTTAAAATTAAAAATCTCTCTTTTAAACATTGTAGATGACTACAAAAAGGAAAGATTTTTAAAATTAAAACCTCTCTTTGAAATCATGGTTACAAAAAAGAACAGTTATAACAAAAATAAAATATCTCTTTTTAAGCTATTGTAGATGACTACAAAAGGAAAGATTTTTAAAATTTAAAACTCTCTTTTAAAACCATATGGATGGCTTCAAAAAAGGAAAGTTTTTAAAATTTAAAATCTCTCTTCTAAAACATTGTAGATGCCCACAAAAACAAAGATTTAAAAAATAAAAAATTCACTTTTAAACCCATCTTGGTCGGCCCCTTGCTTGGGCACCTAGCAAGGGGTGGCCGACCCCTTGCTTGGGCACCAAGCAAGGATATGGCCGGCTATAAGGATGACTTGGGTGGATGCGAGACTTTATACATAGAGGCTATAACAGGGACCTAGAGGAGAAATTGGTTTTGGCCTCCTGATGAGCTTGAGCTTCTTGTGTTCGACCCGAACACCCAACTCAAGTTCATCAATAATAACTCATACTACTAAAGAGTTATTATTGAACTACTGCACCAATCCCATATTACATTATGGGCTCCTTCTTATCATGAGTGTGTTAATCTCCCTGTGTTTAAGATATCGAATGTTTATTAATTAAATGAGTTACTGACAACTCACTTAATTAACATCTAGTTCCAAGAGTAGTACCACTCAACTTCATTAACATGTCAGAACTAAGTCCACCTGTAGGGTTTACATGACAATCCTTATGAGCTCCTCAAGGGGACATCATCATCCTAATAAATAGGACACAGTTTCCTTCTATAATCAACAACACATCATATAAATAATATTATTTCTCAACTTATCGGGCCTATTGATTTAATGAATAAATCTCACCATTTGATAAATTAAAGAAATAAAACTAAGTACATGTGCTTGTTATTATATCGGGATTAAGAGTACGCACATTTATAATAACAAAGGTTCTGTTCTTTTATGCAGTCAGTATAAAAGGAACAACCTCAAATGGTCTTGCTCTATACACACATAGTGTACTAGTGTAATTTTATAGTCAAGATAAATTAGTCCCAAATTACACTACAACCATTCCAATGGTTTCTCCCAATCCATCATGATTGTGAGCTTCTGTTTATAATTTATAAGGAACTGATAACATGATCTTCTGTGTGACACCACACACCATGTTATATATAATATAAATTAAATGAATAACTGTATTTAACTAAATGCAGACATTTGACCAATGTGATTCTCATTTAAAAATAAATGTTTATACAAAAGTTAGGCTTTTAGTATACATTCTAACAATTATAGCAAGGATGAGGTGTCCAAGGTGGACCATTGTGGTTTAGCCATAATGGAGAAAGCATCTAAGAAGATGGCTAAGGTTAAGAGCTCTAGGGGGAGCTTAAAAAGTTAATTTAGGACCCATGGCCAATGGATTTCAAGTGGATATTACTTGGGAGTCTAGATGGGTCATGGAATGTAGGATCAGTGGCAGTCGAGAGAGAGGGGTGAATCTTGACTTGCCACTTTCTTTTCGATTTTGTTCGTTCTTTCTATCAAAATAATTAGCAACAATGGAATATAAAATAAAGTACGAGAAAAAGATTACTCACAGGATTTACTTGGTTCCCAATCCCCCAAGGTTAGTACGTTCAAGGCCTATGCACTCATGTGTGAGTCCACTAGTGATTTCCTTTCCAGAAGCTTTCTGGAGGTCGAGAAATCCATCTTATAGTTTATCAAGTATAAGCATAAAAGATTAATAAAATAAATATAGCTTTAATAAAAATAGAAACAAACACTTTGCTGAGTTGATCCGGAAGTCCTTAGCGCAACGCACCCTTCCTAAACCTTCTCTAGTCGCAGAGCTTCACGCTGTAGCTTTTCTTTTGAGCGCACAGAGTGTGAGTAGTCGAAGAATAGATGTCTTGAACGTAGAACCTTCATCTCCTTTTATAGAGTTGGATCAGATCCTTATCTGGATCAACTCTTATTTAGATGAAGTCATATCTGGATGAAGCATATCTGGATAAAGTCATATCTGGATTAAGCCTTATCTGGATCAACCTTTATCTCTATCCACATCATCTAGTTTATCCTTATCATCATCCAAATTAGAAAGATGAACTAGATCTTTTATAACATCATCTTCCATATCAACATTCACAACTCAACAATTTGGACTGAACCTAGTCAGTCTACCAAACCACTGGTTCAGTCTATTGAACCAGTTTGGGTCCGGTTCGACTCGAGTCAAGTCTAGTTCACCCATTTGTACTTGTCTTCTCTTTGTTTTGCTTTCAGCTCCAGGTTCCTACAAAACAACCATATAAAATACAAACAAGCAAAGTCTACCTGACCTACTAGGCTTGCCTTTTATTTGTATGTCTCTCCTCCAAGTCTACCACCTAACGATCAATCCCTTAGGATCAAGTCATACTCCTGTAAGTTTACCCGACCTATTAGGCTTCATACTTGGACTATATCCAAGCCTTTACCATTACATAGGGTTACCACCCCCTAGAATTTCCACTGTCTAACTTCACTTACCAGGACTTCCATCACGTAGGGTTACCTCTCCCTGGGATTTTCACTGCCTACCTTCACTCACTAAAACTTCCACCACCTAGGGTTACCTCCCCCTAGGATTTTCATTGCTAGCTTTACTCACTAGACTTCCTCCACCTAGGGTTATCTCTTCTTAGAATTTCCACTGCCTAGCTTTACACACTAGGACTTACCCTTGCCTAACTAAGTTAGAACTTTTCCTTGCTAGTCATCAAGTCCTGACTAGACTTCTCTCTTCCAAACATCAAATCCTATTTGAATCAACTATTGGTCAAACTAACTAGGCTCAAGTACATTTTCAAACATCAAAACCCTGGAAGTTGATTGCACCAACAATCTCCCCATTTTTTATGTTTAATAATTTTTTTAAGTTAAGTATTTGGTGTTTAGGGTTTTATACCAAAGTTGGGAGTGAAAATATTTTTAACTTAAGATCACTCTCCCCCTTTAACACACATAAAAAAGATTACCTAAGGTTCCCTTGGTCTTGTATTAACAATTTAAAAACACTTGTGAAATCTTTGTTAAAGCATTTGTTTTCAAACATTATTTTGAAAATATCAAATTTAAAAATATAGTTAAAAAATATAATAATTTTCAAAAAGTTTTTTAAAATAGTTTTAAAGAATTTTAAAAATTAACTTTGAAATAATTTTAAAAACTATGTTTGATCTTTCAATCAGGACTCCCCCTCAATCTAACACTTTCTTAAGATCTTATTAATTACAAGTAATACATCCTATGTGTCTTAGAGGTCGATTCAAATTAAAATAACAACTAAAGTATTTTTCAAAATATTTTCTAAAAATTTTAAGGAAAGTATTTTAAGAAGTTTTCAAAAGTGTTTTCAAAAGCATTTTAAAAAAATATTTGACAAACATGGGTTTCAAACTCTTTCAAAAAGGTATTTCAAACTTTTCAAAGAATTTCTAAAAGTATATATGTCATCTTTTAATCAGAACTCCTCCTCAACTTGACATATCCTTAGAAAACCTTGTTAACCACAAGGATAACTACTTATATGTCTAGAGGTTGATCCAAATCAAAAGATCAGTTAAAATATATATTTTAAAACATATTTTTTTAATTAATTTTTCAAAAGATTTTTAAGAGTGTTTAAATATTTTCCAAAATGTTTTTAAGAAAATATTTCTAGATTCTTCAAAGAGTTTTCAAAGACTTAAAAATAATTCTAATTTTTTTTAAAAATCCTAAAAAAATTTTTATAAGCATTTTCTTGAATTTTCAAAAGTACCTCTCCCGTAACCTGACACACCCTGATTATCCTTGTTAACTACGAGGAAATCAACTTAAGTGTCTAGGGGTCTCGGTTCTGGTGTTGACCTTGGAATATGGATTTCTAAGTACTTATCAACAATCAATATTTTTCAAGTATATAGATTTTTTAAATTTATATATAAATACATCCAATCAAGCATAAAATTTATTAAAACATTATTATGTTAAATTATAATTTTTATAAAATTATCTATGAATTTTGAAGACTTTTTCAAAATATTTTCAATTTAATAGTTCTTATTATCTCACTCATTCTAAGTGTTGGGACCTTGACGTTCACTAGAGGGGGGGGGGGGGAAGAATAGCGTCTCACCCAAATCGATCACTTCTTCCTACACTTGTTAGTTACGCAGCGAAAATACAAACAAATATGTAGAAAGTTAATCTAAATACAAGACAAGAAATGCAAACCAAGCTATACGATCATTTAACCTGGTTCAGAGATTAGGGCTCCTACTCCACGACTGCCCGTAAAGTGGACGATCCCGATCCGTCTACGGATGACTCCCTGGCAAACTTCAGCTAGCTCACGTAGCTCCTTGTGAGTGGAGAAACCTCACTATAACTCTCACAAGAACACTTGAGACGCTAGGGCACAGGTAGACTACTAATAGGGGTTAACCACCTTTATTTCGTCAACCTCAACCAAGCTCCCAAGTCTTGGTTATATAGGCCACGGGTTGTAAAATCCCGTCTACCAGTTTACTGCCAAAACCATCAGTCAACTGCCCTCTGTGGAAATTCGATCGTTACAGTCCAACGGCTCGATACCATCCCTCTGTTCGTTCCCAGTCGACTGCACCAGTCGATTGATGAAACCACCAGTCGACTACTACAGTAATGCTTTGGTACTACTACAGTAAACCCTAATCCTAGGATTTAATCCTTGAGTACATTCACTCAGCACTCGTCCTCGCCTGACCAACCTAGACCTAGCCTTCTAGTCTCCTCCATCAGCCTTGCGTCTCTCGAATGTCTCCCCATCCTTCACGTCTTGCCTTTTGGAGCTTCCATCGACCTTGTCATTGTTGTCAAGTCATCCATTTCCAAGTCACACTTGGACTTACATTGCCAAAAGACTACATGCTTGGACTTACACCACCAAGACTCATGCTTGGATTTTCCTCCTTTGCCAAGATCACACTTGGACTTTCCTTGTTGTACCTATATCCTGCACACTCACAATGTATATCAAATACAACAATAAACCTGACTTAAACTTTTACCCAAATATCAAAACTTAGGGTACCCAGATTGTTCCAACAATCTCCCCTTTTTGATATTTGGTGACCCGTTTAAGTTAGGGAAATAATATAGAAATAATAATATAAATAAATATGCAATCTACACATGCATAAATCATGGAACCTAATCCTAGGCTCCCCCTTCACCTAAGCTCCCCCTTGAGCTAGGATTTCTTGCAAAGGTAAACTTCTCCTCCTTTGCTAATAAATGAGCAATCACTCCCCCTTCATCTAAGCTCCCTCTTGAGCTAGGATTTCTTGCAAAGGTATGTAGGTTTCCCACTTAAACCTAAATTTCTCCCCCTTTGTCATACATCAAAAAGAGCTCCAACAATATCTCAATTATTGGACTCTTTGACCTCTAATGACCATAAACATCATGTATTAATCCACCATAAGATTACATACATGTTCACTACTCTTTTGGTCATTTTATAATGCAAAAAAAATATTTTTAGACCGTATCAGTAGACTGACATAAGTCTCAGTCGACTGCCATCGTCAAAATGAGCTTACAGAGACATTCTGTGCTCATGAACAATGTTATCAGTCGACTGGTATAAACCCCAATCGACCGCCATCATCAAAATAAGCTTACAGAGGTATTTTGTGCTCAAAATTACTATTACCAGTCGACTGGTAACTATACCAGTCGACTGGTAACTGTTCCAGTCGACTGGTACTCTATGTTTGCAAAAATTAGCCTTTTGAGTTTTGACCCACTTTCAGAAATACGTCAAAAATTTCACAGACCTCCAAAAAATCCTAAATTTTGTGGAGAAGTCTATTTTATCCATGTCTACTTGGAAAAAATATATATAAAAATATATTTATCACAGATCTCAAGATTGACATAAAATTCAAAACTAGCTAAATGGTTCAATTGAACCTTGACCTAAAGTCCTAGTTTTGGCTTACTATTGATGTATCTGCCAATACTAAACCATAATGCATCCCTAGCATTCGTTTATATATCATTTATACATCAAAAACTAATTTTCATGTAATATGACCCCAATGTCATATTTTCATACATGATACCATCCTAATTGTGCCAACCCACTACGTTAGAGACTCAAGTCCGTCTCCTAATCACTTGGCACATTTGATAACCCATCTACCATGGGTCCCAAAGGCTCTTCCTAACCTTAAGACTCTTAGCCTTAATCACCTCCTTAGGTTACTCATCTACCATGGTTATACCCACATGGTGTACCTTAGTAGTCTTCCTCTTCTTAACCTTGGGCACCTCATCCTTTCCATAATCATATGCAACCCTTGCATATTTCTTATCACAGACCTTGGATGATTTTCCCTTGCCCTTTTTCACTCCTCCCTTGCCATTTTCTTGTGTCACCCTAGCACTTGACCTCCTCTTGACATGAGAGGGACCTAATTTGACATTTTTGAGGTTTTGACCACCCAAACACATGTCAAGTCCTCTAGGTCCAATAATGAACCTATCTATGACTTTCTTAATTTCTTCAAGCCTTAACTTCAAGTCTTGATTTTCTAATTTTAGGGTTCTAACCCTAGAGTCCACATGTCCACTTTGGGCATCCCTAGACCTACCCACCTTCCTAGGCATATGTCTCCCTTTCTTGGGATTAATGCTTAGGTTTTCACCCACATTCCTTCCCTTAGGCAAAGTGGTTTGGGTCTTATTAGGTCTACCCTTAATGTATGATTTCTTAGGGTTATCTACCATGTTAACCCTATTCCTATCATTATACCTAAATCCATAATTATGCATGGGTACATAATTTTCAATATTCCTAACAAGCATAAAGGAATTTGAACTTGGATTAAACTTCAAAATAAGGATTGCCTTCCCTTTTACCTTTGAAACTGCCCCTTGACTTGTGCTCCTCTTCTTTTCCCATTTCTTCAAGTGCGCCAATTTCTTGAGCTCTCCTCTCCTTGGGCACTTTGTGTGGTAGTGACCCCACTCACCATATGTAAAGCACCTAATGTGCTTCTTCTCCTTCTTCTTCCTATAACTCACATTAATTTCTAAATTAACTTTAGTGAGTTTAGGGTTTATCTCCTTTACCTTCTTGAGCGAAGGACACCTACTCTTGTAGTGCTCCATCTTACCACACTCAAAACATTTGATGTGGTCCTTTGTACTCTTCTTAGTAGTTGAGGTGAAAGGTTGAGCTTCCAAGATCTTCTCTTCCTTGGATTGCTCTTCTTCCTCTTCACTTGAAGATGTGGACAGTTCCACTTCTTCCTCCCTTGATGATGTGGATGATACCTCCTCATCTTCCTTCTCCTCCTCAGATGTTGAACCCGTGTCAACATCCGATTGATCCTTCTCTTCTTGGATCAATGAGCCTTTCTCCTTGGGCTCCTCCTCTCCTTGGATTGGTGTAGGACTCTCATGAAGTGCAATTACCTTTTCCAAAGGTCACTTGCTTTCTCGTATTCACCTACATTCAATATTGCATTAGGAGGTAATAAATTAATTAAAATTCTAGTTACTTCCTTGTCCATCTCCGATTGCTCCCTTGCTCCTCGGTCCAATATCGAGGTCGGAGACGATTTCCCTTCTTGTCCGTTGGAGCTTTAAACAGTTCCTCCAACTCAATCCACTGGTTCCAATTCATTTGGAACCACATCTCCATGCACATCCTCTATTAGTCGAAGTCCTCACGCTCATATGGAGGTGGGATTCGGATGTCCCATCCGAGAGGTCCCTCTAACTCCA
Organism: Zingiber officinale; assembly: GCF_018446385.1. Classification (NCBI taxonomy): domain Eukaryota; kingdom Viridiplantae; phylum Streptophyta; class Magnoliopsida; order Zingiberales; family Zingiberaceae; genus Zingiber; species Zingiber officinale. The sequence goes on from NC_056000.1 coordinate 108,908,193, forward strand.
TCTTCTTCCTCTAGCCGCTCTATTGGCGATTAGTCCAACAAGAGCTCACCTAGCTCTGATACCACTTGTTGGGACCTTGACGTTCGCTAGAGGGGGGGGGGTGAATAACGTCTCGCTCAAATCGATCACTTCTTCCTACACTTGTTAGTTACGCAGCGGAAATACAAACAAATACGTAGAAAGCTAATCTAAATACAAGACAAGAAATGCAAACCAAGCTACACAATCATTTAACGTGGTTCAAAGATTAGGGCTCCTACTCCACGGTTGTCCGTAAGGTGGACAATCTTGATCCATCAGTGGATGACTCCCCGGCAAACTTCGGCTAGCTCACGTAGCTCCTTGTGAGTGGAGAAACCTCACCACAACTCTCACAAGAATACTTGAGATGCTAGGGCATAGGTAGACTACTAATAGGGGTTAACCACCTCTATTTCGTCAACCTCAACCAAGCTCCCAAGTCTTGGTTATATAGGCCACGGGTTGGAAAATCCCGCCTATCAATGGACTGCCAAAACCATCAGTTGACTACCCTCTGTAGAAATTCGATCGTTATAGCCCAACGGCTCGATACCAACCCTCTGTTCGTTCCCAATCGACTGCACCAATCGACTGATGAAACCACCAGTTGACTGCTACAGTGCTGCTACAGTAACACTGCAGTAATGCTACGGTACTGCTACAGTACCCTAATCCTAGGATTTAATCCTCGAGTACATTCACTCAACACTCATCCTCGCCCGACCAACCTAGACCTAGCCTTCTAGCCTCCTCCATCAGCCTTGCGTCTCTCGGATGTCTCCCCATCCTTCATGTCTTACCTTCTGGAGCTTCCATCGGCCTTGTCATTGTTGTCGGATCTTCCTTTGCCAAGAGGTCGTGCCTCCGGGACTTCATCCATTGCCAAGTCACACTTGGACATACGTTACCAAGACTACATGCTTGGACTTACACTGCCAAGACTCATCCTTGGACTTTCCTCCTTTGTCAAGATCACACTTGGACTTTTCTTGTTGTACCTGTATCCTGCACACTCACTATACATATCAAATACAACAATAAACCTAACTTAAACTTTTGCCCAAACATCAAAACTTATGGTACCCAGATTGCTCCAACACTAAGTATTTCAGCACAATCAATCAGGATACCCTTTGGGCTTTGTGAGATATTTTATCAGTTTTATCTAATTTAAAATTTAAGTTTTAATCTAAGCATTGATTTACACTTGAGTTAGACTAAGTTTTAATAGTTAGTTAGTTAAATATTCATTTCAATAATCGACTTCCAAGCTATGACGAGGCACTAAGCCTTTTTGGGTATTAGAGTAACAACCACTTCTAGACAAAGTCTTTTAAAGAAATTGAATATTTAACTTTCTTCTCAGAATCCTTGGTCTAACTAATCAAGTGTCGATCGAGCCTAAATCCTTCATCAGTCTAGATTAAGCATGAATAAAATACTAATATGAATGACATGACATTTATAGATATAAATTAACATTTAATAATACATGTACATGTCAAGTATGCATGTGTCAAACAATTTATAGTTGATTTCTAAGAATGCATTAAATTCTCGATTTGATACATTTCATGTGAACCAATGAATGTGTCAACTCACTTTTACATATTTTAATTAGTATAATTGTTTTATTGGGTAAGATTTATTAATTAGTTTTGATTTAATTTTTGAATTTATATTTGATCCTGTCTAAGAAGCTTGACAAAACGGAGGGCTAGAAGGAAAAAGCCTACTGCCTTGATGAAGAATAATACCTGACTGAATGCCAATCCGAGAAACCCAAAGCGGATTGGAGAGAGTAGAATCACATAATACCTTCCTGGTGCAAAGCCCCAATGGCGAGAAGGAAATCTAACAGAAGAAAATCCAAATCCGGAGCTTCCAAGGCTCCCTGCGCACAAGAGACCAACCAACACTATCGTTAGTGACCTAAGACCGGGGTGGGAATCCCTGGCTAGGCCCTCCGATGCTCAAGTCAGTGATATCTCTTGGTGTGGAGGAAGGAAGAAGAAGAAGATGATGAACAGTAGTTGAAGATTAGGGTTATGAGTGTGCACAATGATGTGAACTTACCTAGCCAACTAAGAGGATTCCCCTTTTTATACCGCTTCATATAACCTCCGCAGTCATGAAGTGGACTCCGGTTTGTTAGATTTTGTTATGAGATGACGTAAGCTGCATACTTGTGGTAAATGACTTTTAAGGAATCTTTTTTGTACCCCAGATGCACCTTCTTTGTCATCTAGTACCTGCAAAATAGTTTAAAAACACATTTCCCGCCAAATATATAACACCTGTTATACAATCACATACTACAAATATCCTCATTAACTACTTTATTGGAAACATTTACTTCTATCCTGTTTCACAAGTCCTTTTAAAGCGTTTCTATCGTTCCTACTCGCCCTTCCTGTTTTTGCTATATCATAGATAGCTTAATATAACAATGTTCCTTGTATTGGTCGAAGCTGAGCTTAACTAGGTTTGGTCAATTGTTACTACCTCACATGAGGCTCCTTGGGCAATGCCCGTCCGAACTCCTCTATGTTTTTTATCCCATCTAGCACTGGGCTATATTTTATCAAGTATGTAATAAGTATCTTTTCGAGGTATTATTCATCCCGACCGATATTGGCTTTCCCTCCTAAAGGCATGTCTCGATCGATACTGGTCTACTCACTCGATCTTAGCTAACCTCTTTGAAGGTATATCTTGATCGATATGGGTCTGTCTCCTTGGAGGCATATCCCGACCGATATTGGCCTTCCTTCTTGAGGGTATGTCTCGATCGATACTGGTCTACTCACTCAGGAGTATATCCCCGCCGATATTGGCTTTCCCTCCTAAAGGCATGTCTCGATCGATACTGGTCTACTCACTCAGGAGTATATCCCGGCTGATATTGGCCTTCCTCTTTTGAGGTATATCCCGGCTGATCTTAGCTAACCTCTCTGAAGGTATATCTTGATCGATATAGGTCTGCCTCCTTGGAGGCATATCCCGACCGATATTGGCCTTCCTTCCTGAGGGTATGTCTCGATCGATACTGGTCTACTCACTCGGGAGTATATCCCGGCCGATATTGGCCTTCCTCTTTTGAGGTATATCCCGACTGATCTTAGCTAACCTCCCTGAAGGTATATCTTGATCGATATGGGTCTGCCTCCTTGGAGGCAAATCCCGGCCGATATTGGCCTTCCTTCCTGAGGGTATGTCTCGATCGATATGGGGCTGCCTCCTTGGAGGCATATCCCGGCCGATATTGGCCTACCTCTTTTGAGGTATATCCCAGCCGATATTATTCTTCTTCTTCGGAAGTATGTCCTGCTCGATATTGGCCTACCTCCTTTGAGGTATGTCCCGACCAATATTGATCTATCTTCTCCACTTGGTTATCTCCTTTCCCTTCCTTATAGGGGATCCATGAAACCTAACCCATATCACTAGCCTTCCCTTCAAGTCTAGTCGAAGGAGGTGTAGACGACTGACTAGACACAAGTCTGATATTGTTTTTTTCTTACCCGTGACTCTGCCACAGGTACTGAAGTGACATTATAAATTTTGTGTACAACTATCTTGTGAACCTGAGTATAGTGATCCCGTGAACCCTAGTACAGTGATTCCTTGGGTCCCTTGATCCTTTAAATAGGGCTAAAACCTTCTCTTCATTCATCACCTACCTCAGTTCTTTTCCTTCCTTACCATCTCTTCCTACTGAGAGTATGGCCTTAGATCCCCTTCTTCGGGGGCGACTCTTGTTGGACAAGGCGAGATCTATGCATAAGTTTATTCAAGTTTTTTGCTTCGGCTAACTCTAGGGTTTGAGAGAGTATCCCGAAAAACGACGTTTCTCGAGATTTAGAATCTCCAACCAAAGGCGCAACTGCTCTGGAGACTCAACGAGCTTTAGAGAAATTCTCCTTACTTACAGAGGACCAACAAAATAGCCCATGGATGTCGCTATGAATGCGTAGCCCATGTTGCCCTTGGGCTAGGATTGGTTGCTCTAGTTGTAGAGCTCTAGGGCTCGAACAGGGGAGAGGCTCTTTCAGTCACCTTTGCACCATGGCATGAAGAGATCTGCCCCCTTCCCCTTGCCCTTGAGACCACCCTACTTCATAGTTTTCTTCGTCCCTGGCAAAATATTGCCACTTCTGTCACCTGGGCAAGCTTCCTAGTAAAATATTTCCACTTTTGTTGCCCGGGCAAGCTTTCTTCATGCCAGGTAAAATGTTCCCACTTCTGCTCCATGGTAAGTTTGACTCCAGTGGGACTGAAATTTGCTAAGCATCCCGAGAGCTTATGTTTGTAACTTTTGTTAACTTTTCGAGGTTTAATGTTTTGAGGGGAAATGTAATGTTATGTATTTAATCAAATTCTAAGTGTAAAAACAATCTTTTGTATTGAATCGAGTGACTCTATTGAATCCCTCTAATTCATAAGAATAAATGTAATGTTGTGCCCATTTCCCACTCGTATATCCTGCGCATGGCCATTTTGACAAATATTTTTTTTTCATTTATCACGGACAAGGTTATCCTGGCCGCTGGTGTACTTACCTATTACAGTTGATGTTATACCGACCGATATTCGCTTGTTTATGTTTTATACTTTATCTATTATAACTAAGATTATGCCGATATGATAATTAAAATTATTTCGATCCCTGCTAGTTTATGTTTTATAACGACATTAGTTGGGATCATGCTTTATGCCCAAATAACTTTCCTTATTTTTTCTTGTCCTTAACCTAGGTTTAGTCAAACTCAATCCCTCTTCCTTTATTATGCCTAGTAAACCGCGTCTTCTTTCAAAATTTCCTTGCTTGTGATTGGCTTTTCCCCTGGTAAGAGAATGTCGGAAGCGTATTACGAGGTGTTACCAACCCCAGCATGATCCGATCTGTCGTGTCTAACATAAATGTTTCTTTATGATTATGTGACACATACTTTCTCTCTCTGCCGTGTCATGTAAGCGTTTGTCCTTTTTCCTGTAATCCTCAACGTCTATTGAGATAAAAATGTTTTGATCTAACGACGGCTATGTGTTTTTTCAAACCCTAAACCCTTTGTCTTCTTTTCACCTTTGTCCCTTCCTTTCTTGCCTTAGCGTTCCTTTTTTGCTGCAGTCTTTGATCAAACCTCGTGCTTACCGTTTCCCGACGATCTCTTTTCTTGCTTCCAGTAAGTAACCTGTTGTTCTACTAGCCTTTACTTCTGTCTATGGCTGTGGAAACGATTGCTCCTTGGTATGTCCAAATGTCTTCTTCCTTTGATAAAAATGTTAGGCTTACCATCCGCCGTCAATATGAAATCCCCAGGGAGTATATCATCTTAATCCCGAAACTAGACGATCATCCTCATCGTCTCCCCACTAATTGCGTGACTTTTTTCAGGGATCAGTTGATAGGAGGTTTAAGGTTTCCCATCCCTCCTTTTCTAATCGAAGTAAGCCAGTATTTTGATATTCCTTTGCAGCAGTTTGCACCTAACGCCTTTCGTTATCTGTGTGGTGCTTACATGCTATTTCATCTGTTAGATATCCCTCCTACTCCTCAAAATTTCTTCATATTTTCTTACCCCAAGTGTTCGAAACCTGGTGTTTTTTTGTTCCAATTCCGGACTAAAATGGTCCTTTTTGAGGATATGCCCTCGTCTCTTAAAGCTTGGAAATCTCGTTTCTTCTTCATAAAGTTTCCAAGACCCATTCCTTGGTCTCATGCCTGGAAATCCTCCTTACCTCCTTTGCCTGACGTCAGGGAGTTTCATCTTCATCCCTCCTTTCCTGTTTACTATGAAAAGTTGTTATGTTGTCGGCTTTCTATCCCTTAGTGGCTGAGGGTTGACCTTCTATACTTATTTGGTTTAAGACCCATCAAACCTGATACACCAGGCTCTTTAGGTAAAATTCTGCTTCTTTCTTATTGATTTTTATTAACTAAATCATTTTTCTATCTTTATAGTGGACAATTTTTATTCCGCTCTAATTGATGAAGAACTGGGTCTGGAAGAGGATGTAATTCGCGCAAAAGAACAAGAGCTTCTGGCTGCCGTTACTCCGCCGCCTCCAGTTGAAGATCCAACTCCTCTGGTTGAAGTTTCCAGCTCTCACGTGGTTCCTGAGGCTTCCGAAGACCTTCTCGCAGAGATTCCTGTTGTTTCTTTGCCGACTATTCCTTTTCCAGTAGCTGCTGCTCCTTCATCATCCACCCCTTCCTATTATTGAACTCACATCTCTTGGGAGCTCCGGTAAATCGATAGCTGAAGTTGCGACCGGCAAACGTCCGGGGCGCAAGCTTACTAGGGCTCCACCTCCCAAAAGGAGACTTATCCTTCCTGTCGATGAACTTGTCTCGGAAGTTTTTATTTCTGCTGACCTTCCTTTTGACGAACCTACTTTGGCTGAGCTCTATCCTTCTCTCACCTTTTCTGCATCACCCTCTTCCAGCACTAGTGCCCCTGGTGATGTTTCTTTCACCTTTCCATTGTCTATTCCCAAACTTGGATCCTTACCTTCCTCACCCTCTTCTTATTTAGTTTTTGCTCCTCCTTCTGTTCCTACTTCCTCTTTCTCCATGGGTTCTTCCACCATTCCCGTCCTCCCCATATTGCTGGGAGGTTCCTTTGCTAATGCTTGGGAGAAAGTTTGTCCTATTTTTGAAGAACTTAGCACTCCCGAAACAATTGATCGTTTTTCCCATAGTGAGAATCAGGTATGTTTATTAATGTCTACTTTTTTGTTCATCAGTGATTCTGTCATAACCCTTTATTATATTTCTAGCGATGGATAGAAAATATGGGCTTGTCTCGGCTAATGCACAATTTGTACAACGAGAACAAGGGTTGAGATCCGAGAACAACAAGCTGAAACAGCAAGTTACTGAGTTATCTTCTGCCACATTTTCCGTTGCCTCCAAGAAACAACTTGAAGTCCAAATTGAAAGTCTCCAGACACAATTCAAATCAGCTACGGATCTTAACCAAGAATTAACTTCCAATTTAGAGAAACGGATAGCTGAGCTTGGCAAGCTAAAGGCTGATTATGAATCGACATTGGCTGAAAAACTTAAGGCCTTGCAGCTGAAGGATGACGAAATAACTTCCTTCAATACTTCCTTGAATTTAGTTAAAACCGAGGTCTCCACCAAAGAAGCCGAACTGAAGACTTCCCAGACGGCTTTAGTTGTCTACAAGGCTAACGAAGACACTCGCTACAAGGAAAGAGCTACTATCATGATTGAATCTACTGAGTTCAACAGGCTAATCGTGAAGTCGATCCTAGCAGCCTTCACTGCGGGAGATGAAGGGGCGGTTCAACAACTATGAGAGGAAAACTTCTTATCTCGTGATCCCCTCCCAACTTCCTAAATCGCCGCAAACTTATTGATAACAGGCCTCCTGATCTATTTCCTCAGCTGACCTTAGAATGACTTTCTTACTTAAATTTGAATCCTTGTAAGGGGGACTGGGACTTTGTGATGACAATCTAGTAAACTTATGTAAAGTTGATCCTCCCTTTTCATTGTTAAACCTGCTCTCCATCATGATGATTGTTTGTTTTGTTTAAATATATTGAATGTCACCTGGTTGGCCACTATAAAACTCTGCTCGACATATTATAATGTTCTTTATTTCGACCGTTCTATCATGACCGGTCGGTGTATATCAACGCTAGCAAATATCGTCCGATATTTTATAGCTAATTATGTTCCGTTTAATTTAGTACAGTCCTATTGCAATATTCTCAATATTGGTCGATTTGTTATACTTGATTAATTTATACTTGTATTTATGCGTATCATCTTATGTATTATACTTAACCAAATTTCATATGGTTTTATCATGGTGGATGTCACCTAACTTACCATTATAAACTTCTGATTGAAATATTAGAATAGTATTTATCTCGGCCGATCTACCATGACCGACCAATTCATATTTATGAATCTCGTCCAGTATCTTCTTAACCAAGTCCTGTCTATCGACTAATGTCTCATACTCAACTTTCGCCCGGTCTATTATGCCCATTTGGGTTTGTTGTTTTATTTAAACAAATAATCTGAATTTATAGTACCTGACCAATTTTTCTTATATTTGTCGGACTCTCTTAAGAACTAAAATTATATCTAGGGAAATTTAGTCGCATTTTTCAAGGAAGATTACTCAACTTAACATCTCTTTCTTGGGATTCACCTTCCTTTTTGGAATTTGATTTTATCCTTTAATGTCATTACCTATTTATGACAATTGGAATTCCGAGTACTTTTCCTTTTCCTATTTCTTCTGCTATCTTCATTTGGGGGTTTTAGCGCAGGACCAAAAGGAAAACAAGGGTTTTAAGAAGTTCTCTTCCGCTTTCCAACTTTTCTCTTCATCTTCCTCGATTTATCCTCCTTCTACTGTTCTACCATGGCTACTTCTTCTCTTGCGTGGTTTATCTCGTGTGCTTCCGACCTCATAGAGACAGAGGAAGTGGATTTAAAGGTGAGCTATGATTTTCCTTTCTATATAGTTCGTCCTACTCCTCAGGATAGTCCACATCTTCCTCCTTTAAGGTGTATATCTATCTTCCGAGACCAAGTCCTACAAGGTTTTCGATTCCCTCTTCACCCCTTTTTTCCTGACGTTAGCCTCTACTTTAACATTCCCCTTAATCAGTTTGTCCCTCAGTCTTTTTCTATCCTTATGGGTTTTGTCAGGGTGTCTAAACTGTTAGATTTTCCTTTATCCCCTCGTCTTTTTCATCACTTCTTTGTTCCTCGTCAAGTAGATATTGGTGTCTTCAAATTCCAATCTCGTCCCAAAGCCATTTTGTTCAACCGAATTCCTCCTCAAGGGGAATGGTATCACAAATTTTTCTTTATGTGTCTCCCTTCTCCTCCTCCTTTTCCTATCTAATGGATATATGATCTACCTCCAGTTCCTAGTACCCACAATCTCCTCAGTGATCCCTCTATTGCCTTTGCTTTATCTAAATTGAGGGGAGCAAAATTCAGCTTGCCGCATTTAATTGTGGAGGGTTTGATGTTTCCTTTTAGGATAAGCAACATTGACACTCCCTTGGACGACTCTTTCGGTAAGTATAGACATTTCACCCTACGTTTATTGATTGGTATATCTCCTTTATAATGGTGCTTAATTCCTGTGTTTCAGCTGATGCTCTTCTTCCGACTTTCATGTACAAGAACCCTACTATGACTAAGTCTTTTGTGAATAATCTCGGAGAAGAGTGGCTGCAAACTCGCCGAGCTAATCCCAATTCCTCTACCCTCGGCCTGCTGTCTAAAGAAGAGCAACAAGCAGAAGTTGTTGTAGCCATGGACGAGGAAGAAGAACATCCTTTTATTGCCTTAGTCAAAAAATCGAAGCTTAATGAGGATGCTCCTTTTAGTGATCTTTTTGGTACTTTTGTACAAGCTCCTCTTGTTCCGGCGCCTATTTCTCTTGAGAGAGGTAAGGCACTAATGCCCCCTACCCATATTATCTCCAATCCTACTCTTAGGATGATGAGACCTGCTCTACTCATCCCCTCTTCTTCTGCTATTTTTTCAGCTTCTTCTGCTTCTGCTTCTGAGATGGCCGTTATCCCTTCTATGTCTTCTCAACCTCTTGCATTGGCCTTGCCTCCTTTGGCTTCTGGGCCGCGAGAAAAACGAACACCTTGCCAGAGATCTTCCCCCAGTGCAGGGCCCTCCACAATTCATGTTTCGACAATTGAGTCAGCACCCCTTGCATTACCACCTTCCATCCCATCTGGTTCTTCTTCTGCCATTCTTGTTTCTACTACTTCTTTTCCTTCTATTGCGTCTTCTTCCTCTCTACCTCCTTCTTCCTCCATTCCCCCGCCTTTATTCAAACAAGTTGTGGGTCTACCTTCTCAAATGGGACAAACCTCTGATCCGTCTAGTTATGGCTCCCTACAACTACAAGGCCTATTGGCTGAATCTTGGCTACATGGCCAAGAACAACTAAGGGGCATTAGTCTTTCAAATCGGGCCGACCACCATAGTCGTCAAGCGGTCGCTGTAAGTATTCTTAGTTATATGTTGTTAACTTCTTATCACTATCTTTAACTGTATCATTATTTTGTTTAGTTCCTTGCCTCAAGTCTTTACATAGACCAGCTACTTATGGCTCGGGACCGGGAGAACAATAAGCTAAAAGCTCAAATAGAGACATTGAAAGCTACCCTACCTCCTTCTCATGATGACCTGACTCAGTTGCAAGAGGAAGTAGTCTTGCAAGATCAACAACTAAAGGTATTGAGGCAGGAATTACAGGAATCGCAGCAATTATTGAAAGACAAAGAGCTTGCAAGGAGAACTTTAGAGTTACAAGTGGATCGATTACATTTTGGTCTTCGACTGGAAATTGCTTTAAAGGAAAAAGCTCTCTTAGACGCTTCTCATAAAAGCCTTGTTTTAGAGAAAGTAGAGAAGCTTCATAATGTCTGTCTTTCTAAACAAGCTCAAGACCTAGCCTCTCATGATTTCGCTATCCTACAGGAACAAGAGCAAAGAAAGGCTCAAGATGACGAGCTATCACTGCTCTAAAAGGAACTGGAACAACTTAAATTGGAGAAAGATGCTTTAAAAGATCAAAACACTAAACTATAAGCTGATTTTCAGAGGTATAAGGAGCAAGAGAAGAACCGATGGGAAGAGTAGCGCCTAGCTTATCTAAAGTCTCCAGCATTTGTTCAAGAATATGTCTGTCGAATGGTAGGGGCTTTAAATCATTCTGTGTCGGGAATTCTTCAACAACTGAGAGAGGGTGATTATCTACCTAAGGAGCCTCCTTCTTCATTCATAAGCCGTCGCAGACTTAACAAAGAACTACCCAAAAATTTAACGAGTCATTTTAAGTAAGCATGGCTATGTATTCAAAAAGATAGGCAATGAAAAAACTTGTAATGAAAAGATTTGTAATGAAAAGAATTGTAACTGAAAATTCTGTAATTAAGTGATTGCAATGTAGGGGAAAGTTTTGATACTTACCTGTTTCGTTTTCCAGCTTGTGTTAGCCTGAGATGGCTCCCTTTGAAATGTTTCTAGATATTGAGTATAAGTGCTATTTTATTTAAGAATTCCTTGCTTGATTTTTGAGATTAAATCTTGTCTTAATAAACTTCTTTGCCGATAACATCTCCCACGACCATATAACTTTGATCAGTAACAATTTCCATGATCTCCCTAAGTTTCACCCAGATAGGCATATGCCAAATATACTTCATACTTCAAAAGAATGAATAATCCTGAGCGATTTCATATAAGGAATTTTATAAGACTCCTGAGCTCCGAGCTGGGTATAATACCCCGGGCGATTTTAAATAAAGAGCTCCATGTAAACGGGCCTCCAGATAGGAAACGTAACGTATGTATATATGTATAGAATCCCCCTCGAACCTTGGCTTTTGATTCAGTGCAAAACGTCCAATGATTTTTGTGAAGAAACCTATATAACTTAACAATATGATCTCGATCAATTATGTTTTTGTGATAGTTTAAAGTCTCCGGTTTTTCCCATGAAGACCCGTCTGAGTTACTTCATAAGATTTCCCAATCGACTATGTTCTAATGATAGTTTAAAGTCTCCGGTGCCTCACATGAACACCCATCCGAGTTAGTTCATGAGATTTCTCGATCGACTATGCTTTTATGATAGTTTAAAGTCTCCGGTTCCTCCCATGAAGACCCGTCCGAGTTACTTCATGAGATTTCCCGATCGACTATGTTTTGTGATAGTTTAAAGTCTCCGGTTCCTCCCATGAAAACTCGTCCGAGTTACTTTATGAAATTTTCTGATCGACTATGTTATGTGATAGTTTAAAGTCTCCGGCTCCTCCCATGAAGACCCGTCCGAGTTACTTCATGAAATTTCTCGATCGACTATGTTCTATGATAGTTTAAAGTCTCTGGTTCCTCCCATGAAGACCCATCCGAGTTACTTCATGAGATTTCCTGATCGACTATGTTCTGTGATAATTTAAAGTCTCCGATTCCTCCCATGAAGACTTGTCCGAGTTATTTCATGAAATTTCCCGATTGACTATGTTTTGTGATAGTTTAAAGTCTCCGATTCCTCCCATGAAGACCCGTCCGAGTTACTTCATGAGATTTCCCGATCGACTATGTTCTGTGATAGTTTAAAGTCTCCGGTTCCTCCAATGAAGACCCGTCCAAGTTACTTCATGAGATTTCCCGATCGACTATGTTCTGTGATAGTTTAAAGTCTCTGGTTCCTCCCATGAAGACCCGTCTGAGTTACTTCATGAGATTTCCCGATCGACTATGTTTTGTGATAGTTTAAAGTATCCGGTTCCTCCCATGAAGACCCGTCCGAGTTATTTCATGAGATTTCCCGATCGACTATGTTCTGTGATAGTTTAAAGTCTCCAGTTCCTCCCATGAAGACCCGTCCGAGTTATTTCATGAGATTTCTCGATCGACTATGTTCTGTGATAGTTTAAAGTCTCTAGTTCCTCCCATGAAGACCCGTCTGAGTTACTTCATGAGATTTCCCAATCGACTATGTTCTGTGATAGTTTAAAGTCTCCGGTTCCTCCCATGAAGACCCGTCCGAGTTAATTCATGAGATTTCCCGATCGACTATATTCTGTGATAGTTTAAAGTCTTCGGTTCCTCTCATGAAGACCCGTCCGAGTTACTTCATGAGATTTTTCGATCGACTATGCTTTTATGCAGAATTATATTGCTTGTATTGACCTTGTAATGGTTTTAAGGCTTCTGAGTTTTTCTTAAGGAAGTTGGGTAGATCCTTAGGGTTCCCAACCGTTGATCGTTAGATTATAAAAGTTCGGCCAATAATTGTCAATCTGTGTGAACCACATTTATTTCTTAGGCGATGTTTGTCTTGCATTGTATCTATTGAAAGAAATAGAGTACATAAACTATAAGCATACTTGCCCTTAGCTCACTGGAAACTTACTTCAAATAATTACGATCTGTTCCTTCAGATGTATTCTTAAAGGGTATGATCCTGTTAGGTTCGGTAAGGCTGTAAATGATTTGCACTCCAAGGTCGTTCGAGAATTCTTCCTTCAGTATCCTGGAGATAATATGAACCTGATGTGAGCTTTTCCACCACTTTGTAAGGTCCTCCCCATTGTGGTGCTAACTTACTAATATCCCCGACAGGCTTAATACGCTACCATACTAGATCTCCCACTTGGAAAAATCTGGGGATAACTCTTCTGTTATAATTTTACCTCATTCGTTGTCGATATGAGGCGAGATGAGTTGCAACTTTATCTCTAATTTCTTCTATCAGGTCCAGCTCCATGAGTCGTCGACCATCATTGTTGGCATCATATAATTGTTTTCTATCAGATTCTACTCCCACCTCAATGGGAATTATTGCTTCTCCTCCATAGACTAATTGAAAGGGAGTAATTCCTGTAGCTTCTCGAGGTGTAGTATGGTATGCCCAAAGAATGCTGGGTAATTCATCTACCCAGCTACCTCCGACATGATCCAATTTGGTTTTTAAACCCCTTATAATTTCTCTATTGGTTACTTCCGCTTGACCATTACTTTGCGGATAAGCTACAGAGGTGAAGGCCTGAATAATACCATAACTTTTACACCAATATAAAATTCTATCCCCTTGAAATTGCCTTCCATTATCGGAGACTAATTTATGGGGAATGTCGAATTTGCATATGATATTTTTCCATAGAAATTTAATAACTGCATTTTCAGTAATCCGGGCAAGTGGTTCTGCTTCTACACATTTAAAAAAATAATCCACTGCTACTAATAAGAACCTTCTTTGTGCAGCTGCCATAGGAAACGGGCCTACTATGTCCATGCCCCATTGATCGAAGGGACATGAGACTATAGAGGTCCTCAATAATTGTGAAGGATGATGCAAAATATTTTGATGTTTCTGACAAGCAATACAAGTTCTTACCAACTTATTGGCATCCTCGTGTAGAGTAGGCCAGAAATATCCTTCTAGTAAAATTCTACGAGCCAAGGATCTTCCCCCTATATGACTACCACACGAGCCTTGATGAACCTCCCGTAAAATAAATTGTATATCTTCTGTACCAATACACTTGAGCAGAGGTCTAGAAAAAGCTCTTTTTTATAACTATTCTCCTATCATAGTATACTGAGCAGCTTTTTTCTTGAATATCCTTGCTTGTTCTTCATTACTCAGAAGAATACTCTGCTGTAAATACAATATAATTTGGGCCCTCCAGTCGCCTTGTATTTCTGCATCATCTTATCTTTCGATACAAGATATTAACAGAGTTTGTTCCACTGGCCGATCCAAATTCCATGGTGTTATAGCAGAGGCCAGCTTAGCCAATTCATCTGCTACCTGATTTTCAGATCGAAAAACCTTTTGTATATTTACTTCTTGAAACTGGGACTTTAACTTATCAAATGTCTCAGCATATAACTTAAGCCTGTCATTATTAATTTCAAAATTACCTGATAGTTGTTGGGCTGCTAATTGAGAATCAGAATAGATGAGGACTCGAGCTGCTCCTATATGCCGAGCAGCTTGCAATCCAGCTATCAATGCTTCATATTCTGCCTCATTGTTAGTAGCTCTGCAATTCAATCTGATAGAGAGTTGGAGTCTGTCTTCCCTTGGAGATATAAGAAGAACACCAATTTCGCTACCTTGTCTGGTTGAGGAGCCATCCACATAAATTTTCCAAATATTTTCTTCCTCGGGGCCTTGAACTTCTATAATGAAATCTGCTAGAGCTTGTGTATTGATGGCCGAGCGAGGTTGATACTGTATGTCATATTCACCAAGTTCAGTCGTCCATTTGATCAGCCGACCTGATGCCTCTGGGTTGAGTAGCACCCGTCCGAGGGTACAGTTGGTCAATACAACAATTTCATGTGCAAAGAAATATGGGCGCAACCTCCGAGCGGTCAACACAAATGCATAAGCCAACTTTTCTAGTGTAGTATATCTACACTCAGCTCCTTTTAATAAATGGCTAAAGAAATATACAGGTTGTTGTTCCTTCCCCTCTTGCCTAACTAATACAGAGCCTACAGCGTTTTCATTAGCTGACAGATATACCCAAAGGGTCTCTCCTACTATAGGCTTAGCTAATACAGGAAGAGTAGACAAGTAATCTTTTAACTCTTGGAAGGCTTTATCACATTCCTCATTCCACTAAAATTTGTTTGCCTTTCGGAGTATCTTAAAGAAATGGAAGCTACGATCGGCCGATCTGGAAATGAACCTAGACAAGGCTGTAATCCGGCCAGTAAGTCTTTGAGCTTCCCTCATGTTGCGCGGAGGCTCCATGTTCTGAAGTGCCTTGACTTTGCTCGGGTTGACCTCTATTCCTCGCTCAGACACCATATATCCCAGGAATTTTCTCCCTTTCGCTCCGAATAGACATTTGCTTGGGTTCAGCTTGAGCCCATATTGCCTCAATGTCTTACAGGTCTCCTCTACATCCCTGCACAGATCAACAGTTTGAAGAGACTTAATCAAAATATCATTCACATATACTTCCATATTTCTTCCAATTTGCTTCTGGAAGACCTTATTCATAAGCCTCTGATAAGTTGCTCCTGCATTTTTTAGTCCGAAAGACATAACATTATAACAATAAGTACCTTCAGATGTTATAAAACTGACCTTTTCTTGATCCTCTTTAGCTAAGGGGACCTGATGATAGCCTTGATAAGCGTCTAACATAGAGATGTACTCACACCCAGCAGTGGAGTCTACCAGTTGATCTATCCTGGGTAATGGATAATAATCTTTTGGACAAGCCTTGTTGAGATCCCGGAAATCAATGCATACACGCCATTTGTTTCCTGGCTTAGAGACTGGAACCCCATTAGCTAGCCAGCTAGGAAATTGTACCTCCCTGATGTAACCAGCCTCCATGAGTTTAGTTATTTCTTCCTTGATGATCTGGTTCTACTCCGCACTAAAATTTCTTTTTCTTTGCATGACCGGGCGGGCATCTGGGAAGACATGCAAAGAATGCTCCATGACTGCAGGAGAAATGCCCGAGACCTCTTTGGGCGTCCAGGCAAACACATCATTATTCTTCTTCAGGCATTGCACCAGTTCAGCTTTCAGAGTGGGATCAAGATCAGCAGCAACGTAAGTACTAGCTTCAGGTCGCCCGGTCTGAATCTGGATTTCTTCCTTTTCTTCATAAACCAACACAGGCATCTTTTCCTGAATGACATTGACTTCCATTTTTTGAATTTTTCGGGCAGCATTAGCTTCAGCACGAACGATCTCTACATAACATTTTTGAGCTATCTTCTGATCACCTCGTGCTTCTCCAACCTGATCATCAACAGGAAATTTAATTTTTTGACAGAAAGTAGAAACGACCGCCCTAAACTCGTTTAGGGTCGGTCGACCCAGTATCACATTATAAGAAGACAGGGCATCCACCACCATAAAATAAGATCTTCTTGTTCTCATTAGGGGCTCCTCTCCTAGAGATATGACCAGCTTTATTTGACCAAGCGGTTGTACTTTATTATCCATGAATCCATATAGAGGAGTTACCATCTGTTGAAGTTCGCTCGGGTCGATCTGTAATTGATCAAAGACCTTCTTAAAGATAATATTGATAGAACTACCAGTGTCAATAAAGGTACGAGAAATAGTATAGTTGGCTATCACGACCTTAATTATCAAGGCATCATCATGGGGTATTTCCACCCCTTCAAGGTCTCTAGGCCCGAAACTTATTTCGGGACCGGCTGCTCGTTCCGTGCTACACCCCACAGCATGAATCTCAAGTCTTCGTGCATGTGCTTTTTTGGCCCTATTAGAATCCCCATCAGTGGGCCCACTTGCGATCATATTGATATTGCCTCGGGCGGCATTACTCCTATTTTCTTCTTGTCTGGCTGTCATGGTTTTAGAAGGAGCCTTCTCCGACACCTGGCTTGTACCGGCCGGGGTAGGCAACGCATCCTGCCGAGGCGCGACTGGGCGATATTCCAATTTGAGCAGACTTTGCTGCCAGGGATACTACTGCCGATAATAATTTTGTCTTTGGTAGCGCTCCCTATTTGTTCTTTTATTTCTTAAAACAAAATAGTCTTCGGTATGATGACTACCAGTTTTATGATAAGTGCACCATCTTCTCGGTGCCTCTGGCTGTATCTCCACATGTTGTACTGCTTGCGGGCGATATTTTGGATGATGATGAGGTGGATGAACTACTCGAGGTCCTCTAGGTGGAGGAACAGGAGTAGGAGCTTTCTCCTTAATCGGAATAGGAGAAGAAGTAGTGCCCTCTTTTCTGCGGGCGGCTTGAGCTTCCTCAACATTAATAAATTCAGTGGCTCGTTCAATTAAGGAGTCAAAATTGGCAGGAGGATTTCTTACCAGATCTTTAAAGAAATCATTATCATTTAAACCTTGAGAGAAAACGCTCACTAAGATTTCAGTAGTAGCATTGGGTACATCGATAGCTACCTGATTGAACCTTTTGATGTAGGCTCGAATGGACTCTTTGGATGCTTGTTTAATTGAAAATAGACTCCAAGGAGTCTTATGATACCTTTTGTTACTAGAAAAGTGATGTAGAAAAATTTTCTTGAAGTCCTTAAATTTTCGGATATATTTTTCTGGCAGTCTCTTGAACCAGCGTTGTACGACTCCTCCGAGTGTAGTAAGAAACATCCGACATTTCACCCCATCAGGGAATTGTTGTAATAATGCCACATTCTCGAATTTCAATAGATGATCCTCTGGATCTGTGGTTTCGGTGTACTCGCCGATCTGAAGATTTTGATACCGCTTAGGAAGCGGATCATCCAGTACACTTTGAGAGAATGGAGAGATGACTTTTTCTGGTGAGCTATCACTAGTTATCATTTTAATCTTACTCTTTTCTCTGTCTGGTGCTTCGCTAGAAGATTCTTGGAACACGGGCCTTCGACCCCCTGCTCCATGGGAGTGCGAAGAAAGGCTCGCGGACGCCTTGTCGGAGAAACCGTAACTGGAGGAAAATATGCATGTTCTTCCTCTTCTGGCTCTTTTCCTTTCCGGTGCTTAGTAGTTGAAATCGCTGGATTATGAGCTGTTGGCAGAGTAGCTCCAATATGAGCTTGAAGTTGTTGTTGTTGTTGTTGTAAGGCTTTTTGTACATGAGAAATAATGAGGAAATCCAGATCTTCACGGCTAATGGTGAGTAGGTTTGATTTTCCAGCCTCTTCCATCTTATAGTCTCATATTCAGGTGAAGTTTCCCACAGAAGGCGTCAAATTTGATCCTGTCTGAGAAGCTTGACAAAACGGAGGGCTAGAAGGAAAAAATCCTACTACCTTGATGAAGAATAATACTTGACTGAATGCCAATACGAGAAACCCAAAGCGGATTGGAGAGAGTAGAATCACAGAATACCTTCCTGGTGCAAAGCCCCAATGGCGAGAAGGAAATCTAACAGAAGAAAATCCAGATCCAAAGCTTCCAAGGATCCCTGCGCACAAGAGACCAACCAACACTATCGTCAGTGACCTAAGACCGGGGTGGGAATCCCTAGCTAGGACCTTCGACGCTCAAGTCAGTGATATTCTCGGTGTGGAAGAAGGAAGAAGAAGAAGAAGAGGAACAGTAGTTGAAGATTAGGGTTATGAGTGTGCACAATGATGTGAACTTACCTAGCCAACAGAGAGGATTCCCCTTTTTATACCACTTCATATAACCTCCGCAGTCATGAAGTGGACTCCGATTTGTTAGAGTTTGTTATGAGATGACGTAAGCTGCATAATTGTGGTAAATGACTTTTAAGGAATCTTTTTTTACCCCAGATGTACCTTCTTTGTCGTCTAGTACCTACAAAATAGTCTAAAAACATATTTCCCGCAAAATATATAACACCTGTTATACAATCATATACTGCAAATATCTTCATTAACTACTTTATTGGAAACATTTACTTCTATCCTGTTTCACAAGTCCTTTTAAAGCGTTTCTATCGTTCCTACTCGCCCTTCCTGTTTTTGCTATATCATAGATAGCATAATATAACAATGTTCCTTGTATTGGTCGAAGCTGAGCTTAACTAGGTTTGGTCAATTGTTATTACCTCACATGAGGCTCCTTGGGAAATGCCCGTCCGGGCTCCTCTATGTTTATTATCCCAGCTAGCACTGGGCTATATTTTATCAAGTATGTAATAAGTATCTTTTCGAGGTATTATTCATCCCGGTCGATATTGGCTTTCCCTCCTAAAGGCATGTCTCGATCGATACTAGTCTACTCACTTGGGAGTATATCTCGGCCGATATTGGCCTTCCTCTTTTGAGGTATATCCCGGCCGATCTTAGCTAACCTCTCTGAAGGTATATCTTGATCGATATGGGTCTGCCTCCTTGGAGGCATATCCCGACCGATATTGGCCTTCCTTCCTGAGGGTATGTCTCGATCGATACTGGTCTACTCACTCGGGAGTATATCCCGGCCGATATTGGCTTTCCCTCCTAAAGGCATGTCTCGATCGATACTGGTCTACTCACTCGGGAGTATATCCCGGCCGATATTGGCCTTCCTCTTTTGAGGTATATCCCGGCTAATCTTAGCTAACCTCTCTGAAGGTATATCTTGATCGATATGAGTCTGCCTCCTTGGAGGCATATCCCGACCGATATTGGCCTTCTTTCCTATGGGTATGTCTCGATCGATACTGGTCTACTCACTCGAGAGTATATCCCGACAGATATTGGCCTTCCTCTTTTGAGGTATATCCCAATCTTAGCTAACCTCCCTGAACGAATATCTTGATCGATATGGGTCTACCTCCTTAGAGGCATATCCCAGCCGATATTGGTCTTCCTTCCTGAGGGTATGTCTCGATCGATATGGATCTACCTCCTTGGAGGCATATCCCGGTCGATATTGGCATACCTCCTTTGAGGTATATTCCGGCCGATATTATTCTTCTTCTTCGGAAGTATGTCCTGCTCGATATTGGCCTACCTTCTTTGAGGTATGTCCTGGCCAATATTGATCTATCTTCTCCACTTGGTTATCTCCTTTCCATTCCTTATAGGGGATCCATGAAACCTAACCCATATCAATACTTATTAAAATTTGTTGGTTTATTTTGTTGGATTATGAAATTAATTTTGAATTTTAATCTTGAATTTATAGATTTACTATAGTGAGTTAATTTGATATTTTGTATTTAAATTATAATTAAAATTCAAACTTTTATCTTCTAATTTTTTCTAATTGGTTTTCAAATTTTTAGTTTTAATTTTGAATTATTGTATTCTTAAGATTAGAATTAATAAAATTATATTTATATTTATTTTAATTATTAATTAAAATTTTATCTTGGTTAGTTAAACCATTATATTAGTTTTATCTTAATTGTTGAATATTTTTTAATAATTATATCTAAATTTTTAAGATTTATTTTCAAATTTATTGTATTTAAGGTAGAGTTTATCATTTGATTTGAATTTATCAAATTTTTATTTATTTTATTATTATTATTTTTTTATTTTGGTTATTTTCTAAAAATTAATATATTCTATTTCTAGAATTTTTATATTTAAATTTGAATTTATTACTCATTGTTTCATAAATCAATGGTACATTTTATAATTGATTAGGTTCAAATTTTTTAAAATTAAATTATAATTATCAATATTTGAATTTTTATTTCCTAAGTTTTTATGATTAATTTTAAATTTTTAAGACTTAAATTATTTATTGTTTCATAGTTAAAGGGTACTTTATTATATTTAATTAAATTTGAGTTTTTATCATTAACATGTGAATTAATATTCTTAAAGTTTGTAGATTTGATTTTTGGATTTTTGAATTTTAAGATTTATATCAAGAAAATGAATTTATCTTATCTTTTGATTTATATCTCTAAGCTTATCTTGATCATTAATTAATTTAACATTTAATACCAAATTATTAACTAAGTTTGATTTATTCAAATTAAGTTTATCTTATTAGTTGAAATGTTAATTAAGTTAGAATTTGAATTATCTTAATCAAATAAATAAAAAATATATTAAGGTTTCGTGTAATCTTATCTAGTTCTCGATTAACTTAGTCATTTTCTTAATTAAATATTTCTGAATTTTTAAGTTTAAAATTTGAATTTATTTTATTATTTATTTCTAAATTTTAATATTTTTATTAATTAATTTATTTACATTTGTTGAATTATTTAAATCTGAAATTTTAGATTTATTAATTAAATTTTTATTATTAATTAAATTTTTAGAATTATTAATTAAATTATTATTTAAATTTTCAGAAGTAGTAATTAACTTATTATTTAAATTTTCAAAATTTTTATTTAAAATTTCATAATTATTAATTAAATTATTATTTTAAATTTCAAAATTATTAATTAAATTTTTACTTAAATTTTAGAATTATTAATTAAATTTTTAGAATTATTAATTAAATTTCCAAAATTAATTAAATTTTCAAAACTCTTAAATGTAACATAGCATGTAAATTTTTATCAAATTTATTACAAGAAAATTCTAATATATCATGCATAGGGGTATTTTTGGAAATAAGATCATTAGACCTATTTTGAATGTACTGTACTACAGTTGTAAAAAATTAGATTTGTATGAAATATTTAATTACTAACTTTTTTTATAATTTTTCTTGTTGGGCAACTGTTCTTGTAGTATTTGAACTCTTGACACTTGAAGAATTGGATGTGATCCTTGCTGCTCTGAACTTTGGCATCGGTTCCTCCTTTATCATTGGTGGTGTCATCAATTCTTATTAGTAGGACACTTATTTTTATAGTAACATCTCTCCCTACATTTAAAACATGTAATATGTGATTTAAATGTTGGCATTAAATAAAATTATCTTTTTACCCTTCTCCCCCTTAATTTGTGGCCTACTTGCTTCTTTGGCGGTTAGTCTGATCAAAGCCTCATGCTTTGATACCAATTGTAGGATCGATGGAGGTCGAGATAGGGGATGAATCTCGACTTATGGCTTTTTTTTCGATTTTGTTCATTCTTTCTATCAAAGTCGTTAATAGCAGCAGAATATAAAATAAAGTACAAGAAAAGAATACTCACAGGATTTACTTGGTTTCCAATCCCCCAAGGTTAGTACATCCAAGGTCTACGCACTCAAGCGCGAGTCCACTAGTGGTCTCCTTTCCAGAAGCTTTCTAAAGACGGAGAAACCCGTCTTACAATTTATCAAGTACAAGCATAAAAGATTAATAAAATAAATACAGCTTGTAATAAAAATACAAACAAACACTTTGTTGAGCCGGTCTAGAAACCCTTAGCGCAGCGCACCCTTCCTAGAGCTTCCTCGATCACAGAGCTTCACATTATAACTTTCCTTTAGAGAGTGCGGTGTATGAGTAGTCGATGAATAGATGTCTTGAACGTAGAGCCTTCATCTCCTTTTATAGAGTTGGATCAAATCCTTATCTGGGTCAACTCTTATCTAGATGAAGTCATATCTAGATGAACCTTATCTGGATAAAGTTATATCTGGATGAAGCAATATCTGGATCAAACTTTATCTCTATCCACATCATCTGGTTTATCCTTATCATTATTCAAATCATAAAGATGAACTAAATCTTTTACCACATCATCTTCCATATCAACATTTCACAACTCAGTAATTTGGACCGAACCCAGTAGGTCTACCAAATCCCTGGTTCTGTCTATTGAACTAGTTTGGGTCCGATTCGACTCGAGTCAAGTCTGGTTCACCTATTTGTATTTATCTTCTCTCTTTTTTGCTTCCAACTCTAGGTTCCTGCAAAGCAACCATATAAAATACAAACAAGCAACCTAGCCTATATCTATAAGTGTACCTGACCTACTAGGCTTGCCTTTTACTTGGAGGCCCCTTCTCCAAGTCTACCACCTAAGAATTAATCCCTTAGAATTAAACAACACTCCTGTAAATCTACCCGACCTACTTGGTTTCATACTTGGACTATATCCAAGACTTTACCATTACCTAGGGTTAACTCCTCCTAGGATTTCCACTGCCTAGCTTCACTCACCAGGACTTCCACCACATAGGGTTACGTCCCCCTAGGATTTCCTCTGCCTAGCTTCACTCATCAAGACTTCCACCACCTAGGGTTACATCCCCCTAGGATTTCCAATGCCTAGCTTCAAGTACCAGGACTTCCACCACCTAGGGTTACCTCGCCCTAGGATTTTCATTCCTGGCTTCACTCATTAGGACTTTCTACCGCCTAAGGCTACCTCCCCCTAGGATTTCCACTACCTAGCTTCACTCACTAGGACTTACCCTTGCCTAACTAAGTTAGGACTTTTCCTTGCTAGTCATCTAGTCCTTACTATACTTCTCTCTTCCAAACATCAAGTCCTGTTTAGATTAACCCTTGGTCAAATTAACTAGACTTTGGTACATTGTCAAACATCAAAACCCTAGAAACTGATTGCATAAACATGGAATGTGCCAAAGTGGTTTGGAGATGGACTTGAGTCTTAAACCTCAGAAATATAACATTGGGTCATATTGCATGAAAATTAGTTTTAGATGTATATATGTCATATAAACTAATTCTAGGGATGTATTGAGGTTTAGTATGGGCAGATACATCAAGAGGAAGTCAAAACTAGGACTTTAGGTGAAAGTTCAATTGAATCAATTAGATAGTTTTGAGTTTTATATTAATCTTGGGATGCGAGATATGTAAAATGTATTTTTTAGACACGAGTAAAAGATACCTTTGCATAAAATTTGAGAATTTTTAGATGTCTGTGGAATTTTTAGTGTATTTTTGAAGTTGGGTCAGAAATGTTGTTTAGGTTGAAAACAAGGTGTCAGTCGACTGATGCAAATATTAGTCAACTGGTAACAGAGTTTATCGAACATAGAATAGTTTTGTAAGTTAAATTCGATAAGGGCAGTTGATCGGTAGAAATCTAAAACTATTTTTTAGCATTAGATTTGATCGAAAAACTCATATAGGTGTATAAGATCCTTGGGGGGTAAATATATGAGTTTAGGGTCAGTTTGGATGATCAGGTTTTGATAATTGGGATATTATTGGAAGCTTTTTGATATTAGGCAAAGGGGGAGAAGTAAGGTTTAAGTGTGGAAAACCTTAAATACCTTCGCAGTGAGAAATTCCTAACTCAATGGGGAGCTTAGATGTAGGGGAAGTCTTGGGATAGGTTCTTAAATATCCTTGTGTTGAAATTCCTAGCTCGATGGGGAACTTAGGTATAGGGGGAGCCTTGTGAGAGGTTCCAATGCATGTTACATGGATGATTAGCATGTTTATTTGCTATTATATTTTCTCTAGCTTAAATGTATTGCCAAACATCAAAAAAGGAGAAATTGTTGGAAGCAATCTTGCCTCAATATGGTCCGGTGTGACCATGGGTTTTGATGGTTTGGGAAAAAGGATTTAAGTTAGGTTTACCCTTGTATTTGATATGTATATTTGAGTTGTACAGGTTTGCAGGATACACATATGACTTAGCTTGATGGCTTCAGGTCCAGTGAAGGATGGAGCATCCGAGAGACCGTGGACAAGACATCAAGGACAAGAGCCAAGTGGAGCGTACTAGCATGTGCGAAGGATGATATTGGGACAAGTCGCGAGCTTGAATGCATCCAAGGGATGAGAGCCAGAGGAAGGAGGCTTAAAGGCAATAGGTAAAAGTGGCAAAGAAGATTCAAATGAGTCGTGATGGTCCGAATGCGAGAGAAATATATTTGGGAAGGAAAACCCTAGGTTTAAGGTTTTACCAGTCAACTGGGACCAATCGACTGGGGCAGGGCACAGAATGCTTCTGTGCCCGACAGCTGAAGGGATTAGTTGACTAGTGCAGGGATTAGTCAACTGGTGAAGGCACCAGTCGATTGGTGAAGGCACCAATTGACTGGTAAAGAGTCGTTCGCAGAATCACAAATTCTACGAAGTACCGCTAGCCAGTACCATTCGATTGGTACAAGCAGTAGTTTACTGGTAACGATAAAATCATCTTGCTGATTTTCCCAAGATCTATATAATGGAGCTTTGGGTGGTTGGCTTTGGTTGACAAAATAGAGGTGGTTAACCCCTATTAGTAGTCTTCCAAGTGACCTAGCATCTTAAGTATTCTTGTGAGAGTTGTGATGATGTTACTCTACCCACAAGGTGCTATGTGAGCTAGCCGGAGGTTTTCTGGGGAGTCATCCACCGATGGATCAGAATTGTCCACCTTACGAACAACCATGGAGTAGGAGCTTTATCTCCGAACCATGTAAATCATTGTGTTGTGGTTTGCTTGCTCTTCCTTGTCTTTAGCTTTTGTGTTTGTTTATTTTCTGTTGTGCACTAATGAATGTTGGGGGATCGGTGGCCGGCTTGAAGGGGGGGGGGGGTTGGATAGACGGCGCCCCCAAATCGATCGCTTCTCCTACGATGTTAGTATGCGCAGCGGAATATACAAAAACAAACAAGCTAAAGGAAGTTAAACTAAAGACAAGAAAGAATGCAAACCAAGCTACACGATCATTTACGTGGTTCGGAGATAAAGCTCCTACTCCACGGCGTGTCCGTAAGATGGACGATCCCTATCCGTCGGTGGATTACTCCCCGGAAGACCTCCGGCTAGCTCACATAGCTCCTTGTGGGTGGAGAAACCTCACCACAACTCTCACCAAGGACTCTTTACAAGCTAGGGCACAAGTAGACTACTAATAGGGGTTAATCACCTCTATTTCGCCAACTATAACCAAGCTCCCAAGCTTTGGTTATATAGGTCGTAGGTTGAAAACCCCGCCTACCAGCCGACTGCCAAAACATGCAGTCGACTGCCCTCTGTGGAAATTCGACCGTTACATCCCAACGGCTCGATATCAGTCGACTGCTAAAACTAGCAGTCGACTGGTGCAGTCGACTGCTAAAACATGTAGTCGACTGGTGCAGTCGACTGCTAAAACATGCAGTCGACTGATCCACATTTATCGAACGAACAGAACCATTCTGTTCACGCCCAGTCGACTGTGCAGTCGACTGCACCAGTCGACTGTTAAAACATGCAGTCGACTGCTACAGTACTACTACAGTAAAACCCTAAAACTAGGATTTTACTCCGAGTACAATCTCTCGTGCACTCGTACCCTCACCTTTATGACTCACTTGACGCTTCTTTGCAGGCCTTGACCTCTTGCCTTCAAGCTTACTTCCTTTGGCTCTCGTCCCTCGGATACATTCAAGCCCGCGGCTCATCCCCAATGCCATCCTTCGCGTATGCCTCGAAGTCACTTCCCTCGGCCCTTGTCCTCGCTGCCTTGCCCACGGTCCCTCGGATGCTCCATCCTTCACCGGACCCGAAGCCATTAACCTGAGTCATATGTGTATCCTATAAACCTGCACAACTTAAATACACATATCAAATACAAGGGTGAACCTAACTTAAACCCTTTTCCTAAACACAAAAACACATGGTCGCACGGACCATTGGGATTGCTCCAACAATCTCCCCCTTTTTGATGTTTGGAAATACGTTTATGATCCTGTCCGAAAGCTGAATCAATGGACGCTGGGCACGTGGCGCTCTCCAAGCTGCTGACGTAGATCTCCGGTTGATCGCAAGGTGCCCCGGCGAACCTGCACAGAAGTCGGGCCGGGAAGGGGTTCCCAGCGACGACCCTCCGACGCTCAAGTCAGCCAGATGAAAAACAAGAGGGTGGCTTCCAAGATTCGTAGAATGCATACCTCCGGCGAAGGGTGAGGACCCTTTATATAGAGCTGTGAAGAGGCTCGGACACATATACCGAGGTGCATACGTGTCCTCTGTCCATACCTCGGTATGGGCTTGTCAGAAGAGCTTACCTGACACCATACTGCTACAGTCCGAGCACATCTATGATGGGACAGCGAGATCCTCTGTTGTAAAATCTTGCGTATGGCCTGGTCGTTGAACATACCCGCTGTCAGGAGATGTTCCCCCGATGTTTCCTTTGTCCTTTTGTCTCTTCTGTTCCCGCGCCGAGCGGCCAGCCGCTCGGCAGGCATAGGTCCGACCGGGCGTAGGTATCGGTCCGATCGGGTGCTCGGCTGAGAGTGTTCCATAGCAACAATGCTTTATGCTTCGGCCGAGCGGGCTATCCGCTCGGCCAGGTGACCCTTTTCACTATGAGCGTCGGAAACCCGCCCATGGTCGGGTTGTCTTCTGTCCGGCCCGGGAAGCTCCTGGTCGAATGTCAGGTCGGCTCGGCATCCTTCCGTTCGGCCCAGCATCCTTCCGTTTGGCCCTGCGTCCTTCCGTTCGGCCCTGCATCCTTCCGTTCAGCCCGACATGCTTCCGTTCAGCCCGGCATGATTCCGTTTGGCCCGGCATCCTTCCGTTCGGCCCGGCATCCTTCGTTCGGCAGGACATCCTTCCGTGCGGCCCGGCATCCTCCGTTCGGCAGGGCATCCTTCCGTTCGGCCCGACATCCTTCCGTTCGGCCCAGCATCCTGGCGCTCTCCAAGGTGCTGACGTAAATCTCCGGTTGATGAAAGGTGCCCCGGCGAACCTACACAGAAGTCGGGCCGGGAAGGAGTTCCCGACGACGACCCTCCAACGCTCAAGTCAGGCAAGCAGACAAAAAAGCAGTGGCTCCAAAAATCGTAGAATGCATACCTCCGGCGAAGGGTGAGGACCCTTTATATAGAGTTGTGAAGAGGCTCGGGCACACATACCGAGGTGCATACGTGCCCTCTGTCCATACCTCGGTATGGGCTTATCAGAAGAGCTTACCTGACACCATACTGATACAGTCTGAGCATATCTATGATGGGACAGCGGGATCCTCTATTGTAAGATCTTGCGTATGGCCTGGTCGTTGAACATACCCGCTGTCAGAAGTTGTTCCCCCGATATTTCCTTTGTCCTTTTGTCTCTTCTGTTCCCGCACCGAGCGGCCAACCGCTCGGCAGGCATAGGTCCGACCGGGCGTAGGTATAGGTCCGACCAAGTGCTCGGCTGAGAGTGTTCCACAGCAACGATGCTGTATGCTTCGGCCGAGCGGGCTATCCGCTCGGCCAGGTGACCCTTTTCACTATGAGCATCAGAAACCCGCCCATGGTCGGGTTGTCTTCTGTTCGGCTCGGGAAGCTCCTGGCCGAATGTCAGGTCGGTTCGGCATCCTTCCGTTCAGCTCGGCATTCTTCCGTTCGGCCCTGCGTCCTTCCGTTCGGCCCTGCATCCTTCCGTTCAGCCCGGCATGCTTCCGTTCAGCCTCCTTCGACTAGACTTGAAGGGGAGGCATGTGATCCGATGGTAAGGACGGGAGACCCTCATGGGCGGAGGGTCAAAGACACGTGGAGGTTAACCCCAAGTTCACGCCAAACGAAGGATGTCGAGACTAACGGAAGGATGCCGGACCGAACGGAAGCATGTCGGGCCGAACGGAAGGATGCCGGGCCGAACGGAAGGATGCCGGGCCGAACGGAAGGATGCCCTGCCGAACGGAGGATGCCGGGTCGAACGGAAGGATGCCCTGCCGAACGAAGGATGCCGGGCCGAACGGAAGGATGCCCTGCCGAACGGAGGATGCCTGGCCGAACGGAAGGATGCCCTGCCGAACGAAGGATGTAGGGCCGAACAGAAGGATGTCGGGCCGAACGGAATCATGTCGGGCTGAACGGAAGCATGCCGGGCTGAATGGAAGGATGCAGGGCCGAACGGAAGGACGCAGGGCCGAACGGAAAGATGCTGGGTCGAACGAAAGGATGCCGAGCCGACCTGACATTCGGCCAGGAGCTTCCCGAGCCGGACAGAAGACAACCCGACCATGGGCGGGTTTCCGACGCTCATAGTGAAAAGGGTCATCTGGCCGAGCGGATAGCTCGCTCGGCCGAAGCATAAAGCATCGTTGCTGTGGAACACTCTCAGCCGAGCACTCGGTCGGACCGATACCTACACCCAGTCAGACCTATGCCTGCCGAGCGGATGGCCGCTCGGCGCGGGAACAGAAGAGACAAAAGGACAAAGGAAACATCGGGGGAACATCTCCTGACAGTGGGTATGTTCAACGACCAAGCCATACGCAAGATCTTACAATAGAGGATCCCACTGTCCCATCATTGATGTGCTCGGACTGTAGCAGTATGGTGTCAAGTAAGCTCTTTTGACAAGCCCATACCGAGGTATGGACATAGGACACGTATGCACCTCGGTATGTGTGCCCGAGCCTCTTCACAGCTCTATATAAAGGGTCCTCACCCTTCGCCGGAGGTATGCATTCTACGATTTTTTGAGCCACTGCTTTGTTGTTTGCTTGCCTGGCTTGAGCGTCGGAGGGTCGTCGCCGGGAACCCCTTCCCGGCCCGACTTCGGTGCAGGTTCACCGGGGCACCTTGCGATCAACCGGAGATCTACGTCAGCAGCTTGGAGAGCGCCACGTGCCCAGCGTCCATTGATTCAGCTTTCGGACAGGATCAGTTTAAGTTAGGGAAAACAATAGCAAATAAATATGTTAAAACAAATGGACTTACGTTGCCAAGACTACACACTTGGACTTACACCGCCGAATGGACTTACGATGCCAAGGCTACACACTTGGATTTACAACGCCGAATTGACTTATGATGCCAAGGCTACACACTTGGACTTACAACGCCGAATGAACTTACAATGCCAAGGCTACACACTTCGACTTACTCTGCCGAATCACAAACAATGAAAAATGCATTTGAACCTATCCCAAGGCTCCCCCTACACCTACGCTCCCCAATGAGCTAGGAATTTTACAACGGACTTTTTAAGAACCTATCCCAAGGCTCCCCCTACGCAAAGGCACTTTCAAGTTTTCCCAACTAAACCTTACTTCTCCCCCTTTGCATAACATCCAAAAAGTTCTCCAACAATATCCCAATTGTTGAAAACTTGTCATCCAAATTAACCCTAAACTCATGTATTAATCCCCCATGGATTTCACACACAAATAAGAGTTGACCCGGTCAAAATCCAGTGCTGAAAACACTTTCAGACTGGTATCAGTCGACTGCCAGAAGTACCAGTCGACTGCCCCCATGAAAACGAGCTTACAGAGATATTCTGTGCTCATGAACAGTGTTACCAGTCGACTGGTAACTGTACCAGCCGATTGTTACACTATTCATGAAAAAATTAGCCTTTTCTAGCCAACTTCAGAAATGTGCCAGAAATTCACAAACCTCTAAAAAATCCCAAATTTTGTGGAGAGGTATATTATATCAATGTCTACTTGGGAAAAATATATATAAAAATATATCTATCACCAATCCCAATATTGACACAAAACTAGCTAAAAAGTTCAATTGAACCTTGACCTAAAGTCCTAGTTTTGGCTTCCTCTTGATGTATTTGCCCATACTAACCTATAATGCATCCCTAGCATTGGTTTATATGGCATCTATACATCCAAAACTAATTATCATGCTATATGACCCCAATGTCATATTTCCAATCATGAAACACAACCCATGTGTGCCAATTCCCTAGGTTTGAGACTCAAGTCCGTCTCCAAACCACTTGGCACATTCCATGACTTAACCTAGACTCCCAAGTAAAACCCACTTGAGATCCATTGGCCATGGGTCCCAAATTGACTTTTTGAGCTCCCCCTAGAGCTCTTAACCTTAGCCACCTCCCTAGGTGACTCATCCACAATGACTAGGCTACATCGATGCACCTCCGGTGACACTTGGCCTACAAAACTAACTTTCTTAACCTTGGACACTTTGTCCTTGGTTAATTTTTTCTTACCTTTAAATGACTTTCCCTTTTCATTTATTGGCTTCTCCTTGCTATAGTCATATGCAACCCTAGCATAAGACTTTCCCTTAGCTTTGGAGGACTCTCCCTTGCCATGATCATTTGCCACCCTAGCATATGATCTCTCATTAGCCTTGGAGGGACTAGATCGGTATCCCAAGCCCGATCTATCATGGTTGGGTCTTTGGCTACCCAACACCATATTTAATTCCTTAAATCCAACATTGAATCTCTTAAGAAATTGTTCTAACTTATCAAGCTTTCCCCTTAAGGCTTGATTCTCCTTCTCTAGGTTCCTTACCCTAGAGTTAATTTGTCCAAATTGGACATTCCTAGACCTACCCTTTCTAAGCATATGTCTACCCTTCTTGGGATTAATGCCTTGGGTCTCCTTAGGTCTACCATTTCTAGATTTATCATGTATGGGTACCTTAGGGTTTTGATCTACCTTAACCCTACTTATATCATGATATCTAAAACCGAAGTTATGCATGGGTAAATAATAAGAATTATTTCTAGCATGTATGGGAGTATAAGAATTTAAATTTGAATTACACTTCAAATTAGGATATACCTTCCTTACCCTTGAAGCTCCCCCTTGACTTGAGCTTTTCTTCTTCTTCTCTTTCTCCCATTTCTTTAATTGCGCAAGCTTCTTGATCTCCCTCTTCTTGGGGCATTTTGTGTGGTAATGCCCCTTCTCCCCACACGTGAAGCATATGATGCGCATCCTTTTCCCTTGGGTTTCTTTATTCCTACAACCTTTGTTAGTGTTTAAATTAATTTGAACGGGTTTAGGATTTACCTTCTTACCCAATGGACATCTACTCTTGTAGTGTCCCTTCTCATTGCACTCGAAGCATATTATGTGGTCCCTTGACTTTGCTTCGGTGGAGGAGCTCACTAGGTTGACTTCTTCCAAGATTTCTTCTTCATTTGTCTTGGATTCTTCTTCAACCCTTGAGGATGTAGATGCTACATCTTCCTCATCCACACTTGTGGATGGCCTTTATTCATCCTTCTCCTCCTCAGAAGTTGAGCTTGAATCGACTTCCGGTTGCTCCTCCTCTACTTGAGCCACATCTTCCTTTTCTTCAGATTTTTCCTCCTCTTGTGTAGAAAAAGGTTCTTCCCATTGAACCTTCTTTATCTTGCTCTACAAATCATGAGCGTTCTTGTACTTTCCTACAAGGCTCATCACGTCATTAGGCACAATATCAATCAATATAGATATTACCTTGTTGTTTGCCTTTGATCGTGTGGTTTGCTCCTCCGTCCAATGTCGTGGTCGGAGCTTCTTTCCCTTCTTGCCCTTCGAGACTTAGAACGATTCCTTTACCACCATCATGGTGTCCCAATCCGTATTGAAGAACACCTCCATCTTCATCATCCAATACGTGATGTCCCATAAGCCTCTACCTTCAAACTTTGGTGGTTCTATCAAGCTGGTCATCTTGTGCTTCCTTGGCGGTTAGTCCAACGGAGAGCATCCTCGCTCTGATACCACTTGTTGGGGGATCGATGGCCGGCTTGAAGGGGGGGTTGGATAGACGGTGCTCCCAAATTGATCGCTTCTCCTACGATGTTAGTATGCGCAGCGGAATTGTAACGACCCGCCTCCTACTGACTAGGCTGCGAGGCCGATAGCTACAGTTATGCTGTGCTGGACTATTAATGCGGAATGAAAGCTGGCTAATTTAAAATTTTACTGAACTAAATGCTGTAAGGTTTAACTTAGTATTCTGGGTGTACCTAGGAGTTGTACACATGCTAAGGGAGGTGTTTACTACTGAGAATAAACTTCGGATCGATCCACAGACCGATCCACTAGTACTGGCACGGTAGGAAACTCCGGATCGTTCGACCGACCGATCCACAATCTACACTGAAATTCTGTACGCTGCTGGATCGGTCTGCCGACCGATCCAGCTGGTCCCTGATCGGTCAATGAGACCGATCAGTGGCTCACTGATCGGTCTGCTGACTGATCAGCGGCTCACTGATCGATCCACGGATCGATCAGCGAGCCATTTTTCGCGAACCAGGTCCTGATCGGACCGATCAGAGACTCCCTGATCGGTCTGCTGACCGATCAGGGGTTTCTGATTTCGTATCAGACCCCTGATAACAGCACTGATGCGTGCCAAAGTCATTATACAACACTATAAAAGCTAAGAGAAACATTCTACTAAGTAAGGGCTAACATACTAAACATGATTAAGGCATAGAATACTAATTCATGGCATGTAAGCATATGGAAACCAAAACTAACAAGGTTTTAAGCTGTTCTCTTGCTAACTAACAGAAACGTAAGATAACGCTTACTATAAGTACTAATGCATACTGAACACGTTCTAATGCATTATAAAATAAAACTAGATCCCTAGGATCTTTATTCCAGTTCCTTCCACACATATCTTGATCTGCATTGACCTCCAGCCTCCACTGCTAGTCCATTTTCCTTTTACCTGTATCTGCAGTATAAGGAAAATAGAATCTGTAAGCTAAAAAGCTTAGTAAGAAACCATCTACCTCACTAAAACATGCATACGATGCAAATATGATTTTAAATCATGCTGTTTGAAAGGATATGCTGAGTATACTGAAACCTAAACATGGCATGGCATATAAGCATACAATCATGGCATATCTAAAGCTGAACATGATATCAATCACATGGTATCAATGAAAAACTAAGCTGGTACTAAAAACTGAGCTACTGCTAAGACGAACTAATTTGTGAAAGGTTGAAAACCATATACATATAATAAGTGAAAATACTAAACATGCTGTTTGGGCCCGACAACTGTACTTGCTGTGCGCGCATCCCTAACTCAACCCGGGTTTGCAAGTCCCGAATTTAGTAGGGTTAACTAGGTTATCTAAACCTAGGGACGACTGTGGGAGTCCAACCCAATGGATATCTAATCCAATACAGTGCCACTGAAAGTAAAATACTGAATATAGCTAACTGTTTAAACAGGCTGTTTCTAGGTTATCTGAACCTAGAGATAGGTTGTCTGAACCTAGAGGCGACTGTGGGAGCCCACCCATTGGACCGTAGTCTCATATAAGCTAAAATAAACTGATTTACTGATTTAAATGCTTTTAATGCATTTAACTGAGCTATTAAAATGCCTAATTTGCATTTTAACCTAACTAGCTATTTTATCGAACACCTAGTGTGCCCCAACTCTCCCCTCTATTAGGGAGACCACTTCTAGGCACCCGACAATGTCTAGGAACCCCCACTGAAGAGGGAATACGTGTCCGGCCCATCTAGAAGTACTCACTAAATCCCTAAATCTGCGAGGAGGGTCAAATTCACCCTATGCGTCGATAAAAACTGCATATAGCTAAACTAGTGCGTATAAAACCAAACGGAGCTACTTATACTGCAGGTGAGGGGTTTCTTACCTTGTGTGCTAGATTTCTTACAAATCTAATCGCTAGGAATTCCGGTGGAGACGACTTCTCGACGATTCGCTCGCGTCCACGTGCTCTACTCGCGGAGGGGAACGTCCTTGTGCTGAAATCGTCGTCGAAAAGTGACCTTGGAACCCTAGGGAGAGAACCCTAGGTCTCCTTGTGGTTTGCGCCGAGAGAGGGAGGAGAGGGAGAGGTGGCGTCGGTGAGGTTAGGGTGAAGGAGAAGTTGCCGAACCAACACAAAATAAACCAAACCAACTTATGTTTTCCTATTTATATTAAGTGGGTATTTTGGCCCAACTCAATTATAAATATATTTGATTCTCCTTTCTCTCAGCACGACCCTACTGGGTTCACCGGTTACTAAGGCTAACTAAAGGTTTAACGGACCCGAGAGGTCCCGGGTTCGATTCCCGCTTAAACCATTTTGCTTATCCAATTACTTTTGCTACTTCCGCTACTCGGAAAATTCCGGAATAATATCTAAAAATTCCAGAAAAATCATAGAATAATTCTAATGCAAGTTTGAGAATTTTCGTGCGTTACAATCTCCCATACCTTATAAAAAGTTCGTCCTCGAACTTAGAACAATTCTGGGTACTTCTGTCTCATGCTGGCTTCTGTCTCCCAAGTTGCCTCTGCTGCTGTGTGAGTTTGCCAAATGACTTTTACTAACGGTACTTCCTTGTTCCGCAATGTCTTAACTACTCGGTCTATTATCTGAATAGGCCGACTGTCATAGCTGAGATCTTCGCGGACTTGTACCGACTGGGGCTCAATCACCTGGGTGGCATCTGGGGTATGCTTCTTCAGCATAGAGACGTGAAATATATTGTGGACAGCTGACATTTCCTGAGGTAGCTCTAGCTCATATGCTACATTGCCCACTCTTCTAGTGATAAGGTATGGTCCCACGTATCTGGGACTTAGCTTGCCCTTCTTCCCAAAACGCATTACTCCCTTCATGGGAGCTACTCTAAGAACAACTGAAAACTCTAAGGGTCTGCACCGTGTATCAGCACAACTCTTCTGGCGCCTCTGAGCTGTCTCTATCCTCTGGCGGATCTGTTGTATAGCTGCTGTGGTATCTGCTACTAGTAGATCTGACCACGGTTCGGAACCGACAGTTCGACGGTTCGGAACCTCCGGTTCACCGGTTCCATGCAGGTCGACCCTTAACCTTAACCGCCCAAGACGGATATGGTTCACGGTTCAGAACGCCGGTTCACTCGGAGCATATCTTGAGTGCACTGATTTACTCGCTCTGTCGACCATCATGCGGATGGAATCTTTGTCTTGAACTTTAACCGTGCCCAATCTTGTTGTACACACTCCCGAGTGTGATGTAAATCTGTTGTCTCATGCGAAATAATGGTGCGTGGGACTCCATGAAGTATGACGATCTCCGGAGATACAAGCGAGTTAGCTTCTCCATGGAGTAGGATATCTTGATAGCTAAAAGTGGGCTGATTTAGTCAACCTGTTGACTATTACCCAGATGGCATCAAACCATTCGTGGTTTTGGGTAGTCCCACTATGAAGTCCATAGAGATATCCTCCCACTTCCATTCTGGAATCAGATAAGCTGCAGAACTCCTCCTGGTCCGATGTTCCGCCTTTACCCTCCGATAGGTGAGGCAGATGCTAACATATCTCGGCGATGTCTCGCTTCATCCCGCCACCAAAAACGTTTCTTCAGGTCTTGATACATTTTGGTGGAACCACATCGCATAAGGAGTCCTGTGAGCCTCATCTAAAATGCCTCCGTAGCTCCTCCCGATCCGGAACAGTGCATCACCAAATACAACACCCCTATGGACACTCTGAATTCTCTACTTTCTGATTCTGCCATCCCTTTTCTTAATTTCGGGGTCCTGCTCCTGAGTGACTGCATATCACCAAGCAAGGTAGACTCTAAGGTCATAGTAGAGTGCTGTCCAACGACGAAATCTCGATCTCATACGTAGGGGTGGTGACATGGTGCTAGAGATAATAAGGTAGCACTGGACTTTCCGCTAAGTGCATCTGCTACCTTATTTGCTTTCCGGATGGTAGAGGATATCTATATCGTAGTCTTTGACCAGCTCTAACCATCTGTGCTGTCGCATATTCAGATCCTTCCGAGTGAAGAAGTACTTCAGACTACGATGATCGTATACACTCTGCATTGAGCTCCATACAAATAATGTTTCCAAATTTTTAGAGCGAACACCACTGCTGCAAGCTCAAGGTCATGAGTAGGATAATTCTTCTCATAATCCTTGAGTTGTCTGGAGGCATAAGCGATCACCTTGCCGTTTTGCATCACTCCTCCTAGTCCCAACTTAGAGGCATCACTATAGATGTCAAAGCTGCTGGTCTCGGTAGAGTCGAATAGGTGCACTAGTCAATCTCCTTTTCAGCTGGCTGAAACTGTTCTCATCCACTGATACTTCTGTTCTTTCTGGTAAGAGCTGTCAGTGGGAGGCTATCCTGGAGAAGTCCTCTACAAACTTTCAGTAATATCCTGCCAATCCCGAAAGCTCCTGGCGTTCTTAGGTCTCTTCCAGTTACTTACTGCTTCTATCTTGCTGGGATCTACCATAATACCATCCTTTGAGATGATGTGACCTAGGAAGGACACCTGATCTAACCAAAATTCACATTTCGTGAACTTGGCGTATAGCTGGTTCTGCTGAAGGGTTTGCAATACTAGTTTCAGGTGCTCTAAGTGTTCTTCCTGAGTTCCTGAGTAGATAAGAATGTCATCGATAAACACAATAACAAACTTATCTAAATACTCCCTGAATACTCTGTTCATGAGATCTATGAATGTAGCTGGAGCATTGGTCACGCCAAAGGGCATGACTACGAACTCGTAGTGTCCGTATCTGGTTCTGAATGTTGTCTTGGATATATCCCCTTCTTTAACCTTTACCTGATGATAACCTGATCTGAGATCTATCTTAGAGAACACTGCTGCTCCCTTTAGCTGATCGAACAGATCATCAATTCTGGGAAGGGGATACCTGTTCTTGATCGTGACTTGGTTCAGTTATCTGTAGTCTATGCACAGTCGCATGCTTCCATCCTTCTTCTTCACGAACAATACAGACGCTCCCCATGGTGAGTGACTCGGGCGTATAAAACCCTTGTCGAGCAGCTCCTGTAGTTGCTCCTGAAGTTCCTTCAGTTCTGCTGGAGCCATGCGATAAGGCGCTTTGGAGATAGGATTTGTACCGGGAATGAGCTCTATCTCAAAGTCAATCTCCCTGTCTGGTGCTAAGCCTGGTAACTCTTCAGGGAAGACTGCTGGGTAGTCACATACGACTCGAACCTCTGCTAGCTGTTGGTTCTTGTCCTGACTGGCGTTGACTACGTGTGCTAGGAATCCTGTACATCCTGAATCCAGTAGCTTCTGTGCTTTCATAGCTGAGAGAAACTTCTTGGCCTTTCTCTTTGGTTCTCCGCTGTATTCAAATTGCACTGCCGCTTCAGGTTGGAAGATGACTTTCTGTTTACGGCACTCTATGGTAGCACCGTATCTGATCAGAAAGTCCATTCCAAAGATAACGTCATAGTCGGTCATTTCTAGCACTATCAGATCACAAAAGAGCTCTCTGCCTGCTATGATGACCGGCACTGCTCTGAGCCAGTGCGTGGATGCCATGATCTCTCCTGAAGGTAGTGCCGTCAAAAACTGTCCACTGAGTACCTCTGAGGGTATTTCTAATTTTTCGGCGAACATCCTGGCTATATATGAATGGGTTGCCCCAGTATCAAATAGAATAGTAGCACTATACTGTAAAATGCTAATCTGACCTGTGACAACTGTCGAGGCATTGGCTACGTCCTCCCTGGTGAGTGAGTAGATCCTCCACTTGGCCCAGGCCAGGGAAAGAGGGCTGATAGAGTCGAGGGCCTGGTGATCACCATCGCCCTGATGCTGGTGGCTGGCCTACATACTGAATCTGCTGTGGCTGAGGAAGACCGGTCTTGTTCGAGCACTGCTTGGCCATGTGCCCTTCTTGTCCACATTCAAAGCATCCTCGTGTGCCCTTGCGACAAACCCCTGGGTGGAATTTCCCACAAGTAACACACTTTGGATAACTGGGTCGCTTGCTAGATGGTCCTCCTTTTGGGTCACTTCCTGATTTGCGCTTGCTGTTGGAGTTCCCTTTCCAGTTAGAGCTGTGGCCTTGCTGTTTTTGAGGGTGAGAGTTTCTTTGGCCTTTGGACTCTGAGGAGACTTGCTTCTGCTGCTTTATGGTGTTCTGGTAATGCTCTGTGGTCAAGGCACTACTCACTAACTCCTCTGTGGTTTGTGGCCTATGTATGCCACCAGCCACGTTCACTGCTATCTCTGGCCTCAGCATCTTGAGCATCAACCGGATTCGTTCCTTTTCTGTGCTGACTAGCTCTGGGCATAGACGAGCCAACCTGTTGAATTTCTTCATGGCTTCCTCAACTGATAGGTTGCCCTGACGAAACTCAGTGAACTCGTCGTAGTGGCGGTTTGTAACCCGTATGTGAAAGAACTCCTCGAAGAATTCTTTCAAGTCACCATGACATCCGGTTCCTTTGGGCGCTTGCTCGATTCTTTCCACCACATGCGCATGCGTTTCTGTCGAGGAGGCACACTTCACCTTCTCGTGTTACGGCGATCCGAGCTCCATCGTGCTCTCCGGTGTTTTGAACCAGGCTTGTGCATCCCATGGTTCACTAGTGCGAGAAGTTCTCCGGCTTGACTCGCTGCCACTGGATCAGATAGGCTTCCTTTCTTGGCTCAGCTGCTGGTGCTGGTGCTGTAGGCTGAGCTGGTGGAACCTCTAAGACTACCGGAGTCGTCAAATTCGGTTCCGGGGTGATTGTGGGGGTATTCTGCTGGTTAGCCTTTAAGGTGGCTATTTCCTGTTGCTGTTCAGCTAGCTGCTGCTGTAACTGAGCCACTAATGCTGTAAGGTCTGGAGGAGGCACTGAACTGCCTGCCTCTTGCTGGGGCTCAGTAGCTAGTGCCCTTCTAGCTGGGCGTCCTCGTGCCATTTCTAAAGACATAGAGAACATAACATAACTAAGGTAATTACAGTTATATCACTACTGATATCATGTTTAAAACTATCACATACTAACAAGCAGTAGGCATATAAACATGAACTGTAACTAGAAAGCAAGAACAATAAAGAGAGTAGAGGTATTCTTACTTGGAAGCTGCAGGTACAATGCTGATGTGTGTGTAGGAAGTATGGAACACTGCTCTGATACCACTCTGTAACGACCCGCCTCCTACTGACTAGGCTGCGAGGCCGATCGCTACAGTTATGCTGTGCTGGACTATTAATGCGGAATGAAAGCTGGCTAATTTAAAATTTTACTGAACTAAATGCTGTAAGGTTTAACTTAGTATTCTGGGTGTACCTAGGAGTTGTACACATGCTAGGGGAGGTGTTTACAACTGAGAATAAACTTCGGATCGATCCACAGACCGATCCACTACTACTGGCACGGTAGGAAACTCCGGATCGTTCGACCGACCGATCCACAATCTACACTGAAATTCTGTACGCTGCTGGATCGGTCTGCCGACCGATCCAGCTGGTCCCTGATCGGTCAATGAGACCGATCAGTGGCTCACTGATCGGTCTGCTGACCGATCAGCGAGCCATTTTTCGCGACCCAGCTCCTGATCGATCCACGGATCGATCAGGGAACGAACAGAAAGTTCTGTTCGCAGAAATCAGGTCCCTGATCGGTCTGCCGACCGATCAGAGACTCCCTGATCGGTCTGCTGACCGATCAGGGGTTTCTGATTTCGTATCAGACCCCTGATAACAGCACTGATGCGTGCCAAAGTCATTATACAACACTATAAAAGCTAAGAGAAACATTCTACTAAGTAAGGGCTAACATACTAAACATGATTAAGGCATAGAATACTAATTCATGGCATGTAAGCATATGGAAACCAAAACTAACAAGGTTTTAAGCTGTTCTCTTGCTAACTAACAGAAACGTAAGATAACGCTTACTATAAGTACTAATGCATACTGAACACGTTCTAATGCATTATAAAATAAAACTAGATCCCTAGGATCTTTATTCCAGTTCCTTCCACACACATCTTGATCTGCATTGACCTCCAGCCTCCACTGCTAGTCCATTTTCCTTTTACCTGTATCTGCAGTATAAGGAAAATAGTATCTGTAAGCTAAAAAACTTAGTAAGAAACCATCTACCTCACTAAAACATGCATACGATGCAAATATGATTTTAAATCATGCTGTTTGAAAGGATATGCTGAGTATACTGAAACCTAAACATGGCATGGCATATAAGCATACAATCATGGCATATCTAAAGCTGAACATGATATCAATCACATGGTATCAATGAAAAACTAAGCTGGTACTAAAAACTGAGCTACTGCTAGGACGAACTAATTTGTGAAAGGTTGAAAACCATATACATATAATAAGTGAAAAATACTAAACATGATGTTTGGGCCCGACAACTGTACTTGCTGTGCGCGCATCCCTAACTCAACCCGGGTTTGCA
Source organism: Zingiber officinale (assembly GCF_018446385.1). Taxonomy (NCBI): domain Eukaryota; kingdom Viridiplantae; phylum Streptophyta; class Magnoliopsida; order Zingiberales; family Zingiberaceae; genus Zingiber; species Zingiber officinale. The sequence continues at coordinate 108,948,906 of NC_056000.1, forward strand.
AGTCCCGAATTTAGTAGGGTTAACTAGGTTATCTAAACCTAGGGACGACTGTGGGAGTCCAACCCAATGGATATCTGATCCAGTACAGTGCCACTGAAAGTAAAATACTGAATATAGCTAACTGTTTAAACTGGCTGTTTCTAGGTTATCTGAACCTAGAGCTAGGTTGTCTGAACCTAGAGGCGACTATGGGAGCCCACCCATTGGACCGTAGTCCCATATAAGCTAAAATAAACTGATTTACTGATTTAAATGCCTCTAATGCATTTAACTGAGCTATTAAAATGCCTAATTTACATTTTAACTTAACTAGCTATTTTATCGAACACCTAGTGTGCCCCAACTCTCCCCTCTATTAGGGAGACCACTTCTAGGCACCCAACAACGTCTAGGAACCCCCACTGAAGAGGGAATACGTGTCCGGCCCATCTAGAAGTACTCACTAAATCCCTAAATCTGCGAGGAGGGTCAAATTCACCCTATGCGTCGATAAAAACTGCATATAGCTAAACTAGTGCGTATAAAACCAAACGGAGCTACTTATACTGCAGGTGAGGGGTTTCTTACCTTGTGTGCTAGATTTCTTACAAATCTAATCGCTAGGAATTCCGGTGGAGACGACTTCTCGACGATTCGCTCGCGTCCACGTGCTCTACTCGCGGAGGGGAACGTCCTTGTGCTGAAATCGTCGCCGAAAAGTGACCTTGGAACCCTAGGGAGAGAACCCTAGGTCTCCTTGTGGTTTGCGCCGAGAGAGGGAGGAGAGGGAGAGGTGGCGTCGGTGAGGTTAGGGTGAAGGAGAAGTTGCCTAACCAACACAAAATAAACCAAACCAACTTATGTTTTCCTATTTATATTAAGTGGGTATTTTGGCCCAACTCAATTATAAATATATTTGATTCTCCTTTCTCTCAGCACGGTCCTGCTGGGTTCACCGGTTACTAAGGCTAACTAAAGGTTTAACGGACCCGAGAGGTCCCGGGTTCGATTCCCGCTTAAACCATTTTGCTTATCCAATTACTTTTGCTACTTCCGCTACTCGGAAAATTCTGGAAAAATATCTAAAAATTCCAGAAAAATCATAGAATAATTCTAATGCAAGTTTGAGAATTTTCGGGCGTTACAGGAATATACAAAAAAAACAAGCTAAAGGAAGTTAAACTAAAGACAAGAAAGAATGCAAACCAAGCTACATGATCATTTACGTGGTTCGGAGATAAAGCTCCTACTCCACGGCGTGTCCGTAAGGTGGACGATCCCTATCCGTCGGTGGATTACTCCCTGGAAGATCTCCGACTAGCTCACGTAGCTCCTTGTGGGTGGAGAAACCTCACCACAACTCTCACCAAGGACTCTTTACAAGCTAGGGCACAAGTAGACTACTAATAAGGGTTAACCGCCTCTATTTCATCAACTATAACCAAGCTCCCAAGCTTTGGTTATATAGGCCGCGGGTTGAAAACCTCGCCTACCAGTCGACTGTCAAAACATGCAGTCGACTGTCCTCTGTGGAAATTCAACCGTTACATCCCAACGGTTCTATTCCAGTCGACTACTAAAACTAGCAGTCGACTGCTAAAACATGCAATCAACTGCTAAAACATGCAGTCGACTGATCCACACTGACCGAACGAACAGAACCATTCTGTTCGCGCCCAGTCGACTATGCTGTCGACTGCACCAATCGACTGCTAAAACTTGCAGTCAACTGCTACAGTGCTGCTACAGTAAAACCCTAAAACTAAGATTTTACTCCGAGTACAATCTCTCGTGCACTCGTACCCTCACCTTTATGACTCACTTGATGCTTCTTTGCAGCCTTGACCTCTTGCCTTCAAGCTTACTTCCTTTGGCTCTCGTCCCTCGGATACATTCAAGCCCGCGGCTCGTCCCCAATGTCATCCTTCGCGTATGCCTCGAAGTCACTTCCCTCGGCCCTTGTCCTCGCTGCTTTATCCACGGTCCCTCAGATCCTCCATCCTTCACCGGACCCGAAGCCATTAACCTGAGTCACATGTGTATCCTGTAAACCTACACAACTCAAATACACATATCAAATACAAGGGTGAACCTAACTTAAACCCTTTGCCCAAACACCAAAACACATGGTCTCACAAACCATTGGGATTGCTCCAACAATGAATACATAGGAAGGAAAGAGATTTGGGGTCAACGTCTATTCAACCCCCCTTCTAGTCAGCCTAAGATCCTCAATAGTAATATGCCACCACCCGTTTCCTAAAAGACTTACTCTTCTAGGCGTTACTAACTATTAAATCTTTGCTCATGATTGTGTAAGTTGCTACTGTTCAGACTATTCGTTTGCTATGATCTCCATCTGATTCATTGCTCATCTCAGTTGTTTGATTGAAAATAATATTATCAATCCTTATTTGAGATGAGAATGAATGAAATTATGAACCAGAGACTGCATGAAATGTTTCTATACCTTTATCACTGTCACTTGCATCAACACTAGTTCTTCTTGATTCATTTGATTGAATCCTCAGTGATTGAAATAGCCTAATTCCATGAGATGGAGTTTGCATGAAATATTGATTATTTTGCTAATTTTTTGGGTGATATGTATAAAGCGAAGCTTGTGGGTCGCTACTCGAAAAGTTTGGATAACTTTAAAAATTATGATAATATGGTGGTGGGTATGAAAAATATTGGAAATTTTGTGGGGGTTGTGTAGAAAATGGAAATAGAGGAGGTTGTAGATTAGGACAAACTCGAGAATTTTCTCTACTTGAATTTTCGTCAATATTTGAAGAATTCAACAAATTCTTAAAATAATGACCAGAATTTCTTTCTAATTCTCTCCAAATTTTAGGTACATAATGTTTTTTTTTAAAGATGAATAAAAAATGAAGCGTATATAGAAGAAAAAAATGATCGTTGCCCAACGTTCAAAAATTGAATGTTGGAGTAAATTAATCACAATGTTTGTATTCAACTTTATTAATTAAAAAAACACAACAACAACTACTGTAGCAGCAGTGGTGGGCCCTCCCACCGCCTGTTGTTGCAGCAATTTCTTTAGTTTTTTTTAATTAAAAGCCATGGTGGAGAGAAATCACCGGGCATAGAATTATGCCCGGTGATTTCCCAATGCCCCCATCACCTATACTCACAATGGGAGATATTTGAAATGAGAAGATATTTGGAGAAATGCCCTCTCCAAATACTCCCCATTGTGGATGCCCGTCTGAGAAGAACAATATCATCTTTTATTTCAACTTTAATCTTGAACAAGTTCGAAGGCGATATGATCATTAACAACCGATTGTGCTTAAATTAAAGAGTTTTGATACTTTAATTGTATCATGAAAAAAACCCTAAAATTGAATAGAAAAAACTTTAATTAGCTAGTTTACTAGTAGAATTAATGAGCCTAGTACTAATCAAGAGACAGATATCACTGTACCTCTGACAGTGAATTTACATTAAGTTTCATAGTATTTATTCGAGGCACTTCCTTCTTCAAATATCTTCTCAATAGAGGTATTCCCAATTCTAACTAAACTCGCATTTTCCCTCTGTTGGAAAACAAAAGAGGAAGAATGAGGTCTCCTTTTTTAATAGTTCAATAGTTCCCTCTTATTTCTTTCGTTTGTTTTATCCATTTCTATGTGATAGAGATCCAAGTTTTGTTAGAAAATCAGCCTTATTTTGTCCATTGCATCAAAGCTCATTTGAAAACTCCATGCTTTCTTTCAGGGTTATGTCACATATGTTTTTATCTATAGTCGGTGAAGATAGACAGCTGATGAGATGTTGTGCACATAGACCACAAGAAGACCTTGAACGGGAGGAGTTTCCAACCGCGAACGGGTCTGTCATGTCACATAGAATAGAGGGAGAAGAAAACATACGGGCCAGGGAGGGGTCTTCGATGTAGTTACTCAACACTCAAGTTAGTCAGGAGGCTGAGTAATGGTAAATGAAGAACAATAATGAGGAATAATGGAGAACTCTCAAAGAGCTTACCTGTGTGAAGAAGGGACCCCTTTATATAGTGTTATTTTTTCTTAGTACACATAACAAGACGTATTGCTATAATAAGGTCAACCATATAGGCACACTGCCATCCTGCCCAAATTGTACTAACCGATTTTGGCATAGAGACAGTGGAAACTTTCAATGTACTAATTGCACAAGGAATATTCCAATGATTCTCTGGCAACCATTATGTGTGGTGTTAAAAGTGATATTAGGATAATAAGCCAAACGGGCTGGCAAACTATTATCCCTTAACGATAGGCCTGAGATTTTAGGCCTTGATGGGCCTTAGTGATGTTCCTACTGTGGCCCTAACCTTTCCCCTTATCCGATCAAACTTCACTCCCAATGAAGTTCGATCGGATAAGGGGGACTAAGTACTAATACAATTTAAATGACTTTCAATGACTCAATCTATTCGATGGTTGTCATCTACTTAGCCAAAAAGTTCGATCAGACCTGAGGAGAGAGGTCTGGTCCATCGGACCCACGGGTCAACCGTTGAAAAGCATCCACTTTGAGACATATAGGGAAACCTTTCCTTAGTTCGTCAGAAGACATTGGTGGTGTGACCTCCCATGGCTATTCAAGTGATCTTTCATGAGTGTTCAACCATGGCTCAAGGGATTATTCCTTTACCCTTTTTCTCTTCTTGAGGGGTTAGGCTAATCCTTCTTATTAGTTTTTATGGGTTGACTTGTGGCCAGGCCGCTTAAGCTGACGCCTTTTAGACTTTGATCACCATGTCAGCCAATATTCTTGACTTCAATACCCACTTTAGGGGTCCCACCCTATTTGCTGTATCATAAGTCTCCCCTTTAAGTCTAGTCGAATGAGGTTGTAAGTCCGATTGACTAGACCACTGTGTGTTAACACCTTCTCGCAACCTTTGATCAACTATTTTGGCTGAACTGGTACTATCCCACCACCTGTGCTTCCCACTACCTTACTAGGGCCTTGAAAATAGGCGTGTCATACACCATAAATGTGTAGAAATGCTCGCATGAATATTAACACATAAGGATGATTACTTTATCTCATTCTTACTAAATGTCACCTGTACTTTTTTACCATGTGGCCCACGCCTACAAAAAGGTGGTCATTTAAAATGATAGGCTACTATTGCGATTTGATATGATAGATGACTATGGCTTCAACAGTGGTGATCTTCTCATCCCCTTCTCTCCTTCAGATCGGACGACAGGGGATTGAAGGTCTTAGGGTTTTTAAGGTTTCTGATGTTTGAAAAAACTCATTTACTACTCATTCCCTTCCTCAACTCCCTTGTGCTTTCAACACCAACGATTTCACTCTTCTGCCCTTTCACCTTCCCTTGTAAGTTCCCTTCACCTCTTTGGATTAACTCACTAGCTCTCCTGCTTCCTCTTCTTCTCCATCTTACATGGCCTAAGAAACTCCTCTCCATGTCCCCACCCTTTGGTACACCTCCATCCTCTCCGATATCAATGGAGGTGACCTAGACCAAATTAGGCTAACCTACGAGGTCCCTAAGGACCATAGGATCATCATCCCCAATGCCAATGATCACCCCCATTTGCCTCCTCCAAGTTTCTTTGCCTTGTTCAAAGATCATTTTCTAAGCCGTCTTCACTTTCCTCATAAACCCTTCTTCTCTAAAATTTCTCGCTACTTTCAAATCCCCCTTCAACAACTAGCATCCAATTCCATCCCACTATTCTGTGGGATTGTGATCCTCTTTTGATTATTTTATCTCCCCCTCAATCCTCACATTTTTCACTATTTCTACTACTCTAAGAAAATTGAAGTGGGGGTTTTCATCTACTAGGCTCGGATGAAGGCTGCCGTTTTTGATAAAATATCTTCTTCAAATAAGGATCGAAAATCTCACTATATTTTTATTAAGCATGCTCCTCCTATTTCTTGGCTGACTAGGAGGTTGATGGATATGCCCCCACCACCAGAACTCGAGGACTTTTGAGCGGAGCCTACATTCATGATGCTGGCTAGCATCCTGGCTAGATTAAAGTTTAATATAAATATTTACTTCAGGAGGGCATGTTATATATGTTTAGCCTGAGTCCTATCGAATTCGGGCTACCCTACTCATTTGGGGAGATATTTATGATTCAAACTTCTATTTTCTCTAACTAAGGTCTCTTCATGTTCTTTGCAGCTAAAACCATATGGAAAGCCACCCTTGGTGAGTTTGTCAAGCTAAGTGAAGAGGAGCTAAACAATCAAGAGGATATTAAGCTAGAATTGTGTGGCTCACCACCGACTAGTTCTTCCATCGCAACCGAGGGTAGTGATGTGATTGCCAATACCAATGAGCTAGCCCCCCCTCATCCTTCTATAATCTCAAAAATTGTGCCTTCTAGATCGTCAAAGGACTCTGAACCCCTTTCAAGGAGAAAAAAGCGTTGCTTGGTGAAGCTTAGGGGTCAAGCTCCTTCATCTTCTTCTAACAAGTGTCCCCCCTCCATTTGCAGGGGCTCATTATTGGTGTAATTTACTTTGGGTCAAAGTTGACTAGTTTATCTCAAGCTTGAGTTTTGATATTTGACAATATATAGAGATTATAGATATAATTATCCATTTAGAATATTATTGGTGTAATTCTCCACTGGTTAAAGGTTGACTACTTTGATACAAGAGAGTAATTAAGTTGGTCAAGGTTGATTAAATACTTGATTGGAAAAGTCCTAACTGGAGGTTAGGCAAGGAAAAAACCAACAGAATGGTTGGCAGAAGAAGAAAAATCAAGTAGGTTAATATTAACCAGACACTTAGTGTGACAAGTCCCAGTGAGTGAAGTTGACGAGTGAGGAAAGCCCTAGTGAATAAAGCCAAGTAGTTAGAAAGTCTTGGTGGGTGAAGCCAACCAGTTGAAAATTTCTGGTGAGTGAAGCCAGACAGTTGGATTCAACCACTTTTAATCGATTGGGTAAATCGATTAGGTAGTGCTTTGTCGTGAGAAGAGGTAATCGATTGAGACAATCGATTAAGAAGGCTTAATCAATTGGACTAATCTATTAAGGCCTTTTTATGAGTGAACAGAGAGTTACAAAATCGATTGAGTAATCGATTAAGGATCTCTAAATTGATTGGGATGACTCACCAATCGATTAGAGTTTGAAAAAAAAAAGTCGTTCTGTAGGTGTTGGATGGTCGGATGATGTGGCAGTTGATTAGGAGTGAGCCTAATCGATTGGGATACGTCGGGGAACCCTAGAAAAGGGTTTTCGTGGATTTTTTTGAAGTAGCTCTCGACACAATATTCAATGTCAATTCTTGGGGGTTCTTGGAGCTTAGTGCTATTACATTTCCATCTATCAAGAAGCAGATTCGAGTAACAAGAAGAGAGTAAGCTAAGATTTCATTGTTGTAATCTCATGTAAGATTTCATTGTCTTTATTCTTGCTCTTCTTGGTGTATTTTGTATTGTGAGCTTGTACGAAGCTTCTCCACCTCCAAATCATTTTCAAAAAGAAGTATTTTTATAGTGTAGATGTGTGCATTGTGTGAATCATTGGATTAGTCACCTCAAGGAGGTAGATACCAAGTAAATACTCATGTTAGCATTGGAGAGTTCTTTGCTTCAAGTATTTCGCTACAACTTATCTTCATCAAAGTAAGAGAAGCTATTCACCCTCCCCCATCTACCTCTCCTTGGTCCCAACAAGTGATATCAGAGCGAGACTACTGTTCACTGGACTCATTGCCAGAAAGGGAAACGAGCTAGAGGAAGAAGAAGAAGTTGAAACTCTAAAGTTAACAAGTCGAAGATTTCATCTAGAGATCTCAACATCAAGATGGATTTCCAAGATGGACTCGGATTTGATACTCGAGCACCTCCACCATTCATATCAACAAGCTTCAGTCTTTAAAAATCAAGGATCAAGAATTTTTTGATGATGGAGATAGAGCAATGGTTTGCTCTAATGGAGGGGTTTTAAGCTCCAACAGATGACAAAGGAAAAATCTTTAAGAAGAGCAATTGTAGCAAGGAACAAATCAAGAGATGCGAGACCAATGACAAAGTAACCAAATTATTGGTCAACTTATTGCCTAGCAACATTTTGAGTACGCTCTAAGAATATCAAGATGTCAATGAGCTATGGAGAAAATTGATGAAGCTCCATGAAGATCCATCCTCAATGGAGTGCAACGACAAAAATAGAGAGATACTCTTTGTTTCATGTATATGAGGATTCGGAGATTATGAGATGCTCAATGTTCAGGAGGAACTTGAAGAGGCATCCACCTCAAGGAGTAAGGGCGAGCATCAATTTTTTACACTAGAACAAGAAGAAGCCTCTACTTCCGAATCAAATGAAGAAGAGTCTTGTGTCATCCCTACAAGCAAAGAAGGTATAACAATTTAAATTTATAAAAATAAAAATCATATCTTTTTCTTTGAGTATAGGAAAAATGGACACTATAAGAGTAAGTGTCCAAAATTGACTGAGAAAAAGGGTCAAGTGACACCCAAGGACAAAGAGAAGACAAAGGAGGTAGGCCCCATGGTACGCAGGGGCAAGGAGCACATTGTGTGCTTTCCGTTCAATCAAAAGGGGCATTATCAGAATCAATGTCCAAGGGGAAGAGATCTGACTAAGAAGAAAGGAGGAAGCTCAAATCAAGGGGGAGCTTCCAAAAATAACTAATCCTAAGTTTAGGAGTCAAGTCAAGATAATAAGGAAAGTTATCCCTAGATGTAATCTTGAAAAGACTAGTGTGACTAAGGCTTCTAAGAAGTCTAAGGGAGTCACTAAGAAGGTCACAAGGGAAGTTATCCCTAGAGTTTACCTTGAGGAGTCTATTGGATCAATATGCACAAGAGTGGGGGGGTGAATCACATGATTTTCAAAAAACTTGTTTTACCGTTTAAAAAATACAAGTATGCGCAGCAGAAAATACGTACGAAGTTGAAAGTAAAATGACACAGAAAAACACAGGTGGTTTACTTGGTTCAGAGCCTTCGACGACTCCTATTCCAAGACCTAGGTCCCTCGGACATATCGATGGGCAATCCACTAAAAGCCTCTTCTGGTACCTCCAGAAGAGGAAATAGAGTACAAAAAGGTGGAACAAGTGCAATACACTGTACTTGTTCTTTTGCAGTAATTAAGTACAGGTAAATAATTTCTTTACCAACACTTTTGATGTAAATGAGATTGTGTGTCAGTCTATCGGCTGCAATCTAAAATCTTTAGAGCAGTAGTCAGGTGTAGCAACTTCACAGCAGGAACTCAAAGCAGTTGGAAAGCCTTTTCGGATGCGTAGAAGATCGTATAAATGTTTCTCTTGAAGCTTTGGGCGAGCATCCTTATAAAGGACTTGGAGGGTGCCTTCCATAACCATTGAAGGCACCTCTGACCCAAGAAATCTAATCCCGATCATCCTGGCTCTTATCCGCGATGAGGTCCAAAGTTAATCCTGTGGAAGGCACCTTCCAAAGCCTCTGAAGGCACCTTCAAGGGTGCCTTCCATCAGCCTTGAAGGCACCTTCGGGTACTGTTCATCCGAAGGCTTTTTGCTCTTTTTTCCTACAAAAAGATGTTAGTCAAAAACTAAAATATCTACCCTGTAAAACAAAGTTAGCATAGTTATAATAATGAGTAGCAATTAGTTCCTGTCCTCCCAAGACTCGGAACTAGTCAAGGTCTCATATTAGGGATCCGAAATGGACCTAACCTGGACTGACGCCTACTGCCCCCCTAACCGGGGCGTGCCCTCACTTAGTCACTCTCCTCTAGTGGTTTACCTTTACTTACCAATTTGCTAGATATCCGATCAGCCCATCGACCTATCTGGACTTCTTGCCAGTTATCCAGTCAGCCCATCAACCTATCTAAACTTCTCGCTAGATATTCGATCAGACCGTCAACCTATCTAAACTTCCTGCCAGATATCCGATAGGCCCATCGACCTATCTGGACTTCCCGCCAAATATCCAGTCGACCCGTTGACCTATCCGAACTAACCGCTAGATATTCAGTCAGCCCGTCAACCTATCTGGACTAACTCCTATGCACTAAGTGAAATGGTTAGACAACAAAACACCTAACTTAATTCACTTATCATTCATCAAAACCTGAGTTAGACCGTTAGTAAAAACTATACCAATAATCTCCTCCTTTTTGATGTAATGACAACTTGGGTTAAGTTAGAAAAATATGTAAAATAAGTACAGAAAATGATTTTTAAGAGACAGTTTATTTTGTTCTCTTGATTATTTTAGGGTTAAGTTATTCTTATTTTCTTTTATTTTCTAACTTAAACTCTAACTCTCCCCCTTTGACATTCATCAAAAAAATATGAGTAGATAAATGAGTCAAGAACTGTGCTAAGTAAAGTAGTTAGTGAAAGTAATGAACTTTGGCACAAAAAAACTTCCAGGATTACTGGGGGGAAGAGAAAAAGAATTTTCAACTTTTTCAAACACAAATTATTTGAAAAACTAGATTTTCGATACACTGTTTGTAAAAAAATAAATTGCTAAGTAAAATATGATTACTTTTGAATATAGTTTTAAAAGGTTTTGTGAAAATAAAAAAATTGTCCAAAGCATTTTGAAAACATTTTCAGAGTTACAAAGTTGTGAAATTTTATATAAAAACCAATCTTAAAACATTGTTCAAAGTTTTGAAGTTTGATACTAGGTTTTAAAAGTTAGCATTTACTAAAGCTTTAGAGTTTAAATAACTTTGAAGAAACTTTCAAGGTAGTTATTTTCAAATATACTCACTTTTTTTAAAAAATGTAATAGTGGTTTGGAAAGTACTCTGCAAAATATATTTCAAAAATAATAAGTTTTTTTTTTAAATTTATTGATTGAATTCTGAACTTAGAATTATTTATAGAATGATTTTCATCCATAGTTTTAAAAGGTTTGTCAAAAATAACTATTCAAAATCTTTCCAAGGTATCAGAGGTTTTAGCAGGCTAAAGATTTTTCAAAGATATTTCAAACAAAATCTTTAAGGTAACTTTGAGTTTTAAAGTTTTAAAGTTTCATAAAATTTTGAAGGAATGCAAAACCTTAAGATTTTCAAAAATAAGAATTTTGAACATAGTTTTAAGTTCAAAAATAGAGTTTGAAATTATTTTTCAAATATGCTCCCCCTGGACCTAATATTATTTGAAAAATATAAACATCTAGAAACTATCCTTACATATATAACCGGTAGTTACTAACTAATTATCAGAAGATAGTAATGTTCACTTGGTTAGTTGAGTTAAGTAGTTTTGTCCAGTAAGTGTTTGCCTAAAATGGATTACTTAACCTGATCACTATTCTGTTTGGTATTTTACGCCTAGACTTGTGTTAATACACTGATATAAGCATCTTAAATCTAGGCAAAGGGCCTACGCATCTCACATTGTTCTAAGTTTTGGAATACACAATCAAGGGAGTTCTAGTGTGTTTATGAGATGCTCAAGTCCTAGGTATATAAAAACATGCTTTCTATGGATCTGATCTAGACTAAGGCTGAAATTAAAATTTTCAAAAGTCTAAGGAAATGAGATTTTTTAAAAAAAAATCCTTATAATTTTTAAATTATTTAAAGAAAAAAATAGAGTCTTATTCTATGAAACACATTCCTAGTTGATCAAGCAATTGTGGTAAAAAGTGGCAAATAACATATGTTTAAATATTTATAGAATCCAAAACATGCACTGTATAGTAAATAAAGTAAGACCTGATCATCGGCTGGAGGTGGAGGCTGCTCAAGTGCTTACATAGTCCATAGGATCTGCTGAAAACCAGTGGTAATCTCCTCCCAAAGAGCAGAGAAGTCGGTAATCATCTCTCCCCGAATGGTGCTAAATCCATTTGAGACTAACTACCGTAGTTGTGCAGAGGACTCCTCAAGTAGAGCAAGTCAATCCTCAACAAATAGTGAGGTCAAGGGCTGGGTCTAAGTCAGAGGATATCCAAAAAGCTCCTCGATTGTGAATGCTGGCATCTCCTCGACGGGTAACTCATCTTCCTCGCTTGGTACATCTAGCTGTGGTCCCACTCTCCAGGCTAGTACCCCTGAGCAGTAACGTCTATATGTACTAATGCAAACTAACGCTGACTAATCTCATCATATGCGCTAAGGGGAGTGGTCATACCCTGAGTCATGTCTACTCCTATGGCTGAGAATATATATGTCAGAATGTGACAATATGGCATGTGAATCCGCAACCTCATGATGAGACTGGATGCATGAATAACATTGTGGAATATGTATAATACAATGTCAATGTCCAGGCGCTAGCATAGTGTATACAGAAAAAATGAATGAGATGGTCACATCATCGCAACATCGCGAGATGTGATCGGCAGCATGCAGGTAGTCAAGACTCAATATAGGATATAGTCCTGGACCCTAAGAGAGAGTGACCTGAAGTTAATCACTGTAGGTAGTCTCTCCTCTCCAAAAAAAATATATATAGATAGTATCTAATGTAATGTGGGAATAGGGTTCACCAAATGGAAGGTCCCTACTAGGGTAACATAGAAATGAACATGCAGATCTCCTAAGGCCTAAGCTATCATATAATAGGGTAGAGGAAAAGCTGAAGTCCTTTCCACCAACTCTGGTAGAATAGGTCAGGTCATCTAACTTAACTAAATTGTTATAAAATTAGGCACACATATCTAGATTTACTGAATGACTATAGTAAACTAGGCTATCCAACTAATAGTAATCTATAATCTCTATAATAGGAGCACAGTACTGGGTGAAGAAAGTCCTACTTAGATATCTAGATTTCAATGCAACATATGTGTGTTTTAGAAAATCTAATCTAAGCTGCTCGGAGGGAAACCTAGTATTAGTAGATGGGGCATTACTAGGTTTAAGAGTAATATGTCAGCATTTCCTAAAAATATATATAAGCACAAATTGACAAAGAAAATGTATACTGAACCAAATAGATTGAGTTAATATATACCTAGGAGGCATTCTTGAAGATTGGAGATGAAAAGTTTAAGAGATCGTGGGAGATAGCCGCTGGAAGGTGCCTCTGCGTGCCTGATTTCGCGAACAGAGCATCTCTCTGTTTGCTGGAAAAGACTTGGTTGAAGGCGTCTTCAGTGTTGAATAAAGGCGCCTTCCAAGTTTATGGAGGGCGCCTTCAAATGAATGAAGGCGTCATCCACCAATTAGGGATGGATTTTTCCCGCCATTCTGAGGGCGCCTCCAATTGACATGGAGGCGCCTTCGGTAGACACCTGTAGTTTTTTTGTTTTATTTTGATTTAGTTTATTATTGATCTATTTAATTTGATTTGATTTAATTTAACTTTGATTTGATTTAATTTAATTTAATTTTATTCAATTTAATTTAATTTTTAATTTAATTTAATTTGATTTGATTTAATTTTTAATTTAATTCTTTAGTCATCTCACCAGTCTAAGTTTTCAAAAAAAAAAAGATCTTATAGTTTTGTGAGATGAGTTAAATTAATTTTTAGGGTTTGGTTTAACTTTATGTTAGAAGCTTTGGGTTCAACAAATAAGCATTCTTTGGATAAAATTCTGGCTATAGTGAATCACTTGGACATCATTAGAATAACCATGCCTTCGAGGTTTTCCAAATAGTTCTATCCACTGAACTTAATAACAAAACTCTAGTCTAACCAGTTAGGATCCATAAGGGGTATCTTCAGTTAGTTTCACTAAGTTAAATGCACCAGGTTGAAGTTATATTTTCCTAGACATGGATAGACAGAGTTTTCCTAATCTACTATCATTCAAAACTTCACCAGTACCATTGATCAAGTTAAACTTTTGTCCCTTTTTGACTAGTCTTAATTACCCAGCCAAGTAATATATTATTTTAGAGGTGCCAGCTAATTTGGAGCCTCCCCCTGAATTATTTGGCTAATTTTAAGTTTTGGATTTGTGATGATTACTTTTATAATTATAGTGAACTTGATGGTAATTTAAGTTATTTGATTCGAATTTATTTTGTTTGTTTAAGTTTGGCTTTATTTTACCTTTTAGGTTTAGGTTTAGGTTTAGGTTTAATTTGTTTAATTTTATTTTAGAATTTAACTTGTTATTTTGGTTTGGTTTTGAATTATTAGTTTTAGTTGGATTTGGTTTTAGATGGTGGATTCCATTTTTAGGCACATAAAATTAATTGAGACCTACTTGCGTGGTTAGACATGCTTTCAGAACCCAAGCTTTAATTTGATTTTTATTTTGGTTTACTAAGGATATAAAGGTTTTGTTGGTTAAACTGGACTTGTATCCGAATTTGGACTTGTTGTACACAACTCTTTGTGATATAAGTATCATGTCGAGATACTTGAATCTTGTTGTAAATTTCTCTAGTGATTGTTTTAGTTCAAGTACTTCACTTATCAACCTAGAATTGTCCTCCTGAAGTTATGCTACTTGAGTCAGGATTTCAGGTTCAATCGGATTAGCTGTTGAGATTAGTTGTTCATAAAGTGATTTATTTCCTTTTGTTAGTTCGTTTATTTGATTTTCATAAATAGTTAATTTCCTATTTAAGCATACAGTGATTTTAAAAAACTTTTTGGTTAAACCAAAATGTACTTCATCGGAACCTTCAGAAACGAGTGTGGACTCATGGCTCGACTTGGATTCAGACCCGTCTTCCGATTCGCTCTCCGATTCTAGTCCATACACTATCAATGCAAGGTAGTTGGTGTGCTTTGGTTTTTCGCCGTCCGATTCCTCCACGGAAGATTTATCCTAAGTCGCCTTAAGGGCTTTCTTCTTCTTCAGACTTGGGCAGTCCTTCTTGTAGTGCCCCTTCTTGTTGCATCCAAAGCATGTCACATTCTTGTTGTTAGAGTTGGAGGTAGAGTTGATCTTCTGCAGGTCCTTGTTGGTGAAGTTCTTCTTTCTCCTGGTGAACATTTTTCTTACCAAGTTCACCAGGTATTCTTCATCATCTGAGTCTGGGTCAGACTCGACTTCAGGTTCTAGCTTAGTTCTAGATTTCCCTTTCGAAGTTCCTGCAACAAGAGCATACCTTTCTCAGTTTTAGTATTAGTCTGTTCGTATAGCTCTAATTCACAAAAAAGTTCATCTGGTTTCAATTTAGATAAATTCCTTGAAATTTTATAGGCATCCATGATGGACGCCTATAGTGCATTTTGAGGAAAGGAATTTAGGTCATACCTGATCAAGTCTCAATTTTCCATCTGATGGTTGATTGTGTGAAGCCCGTTGAGGATATCTTTTATCCTCGCATGCAACTGACTGGTGGATTCTCCTTACTGCATTTTAATATTAAATAGTTTATTTAAAAACAAATCCCTTTTAGTTACCTTTGCGTTGTTTGTTCCCTCGTGTAGTTCAATGAGCTTGTCCTATAGCTCCTTAGCATTTTCATATGGGCCAACGCGATTTAGCTCCTCTTTTATTAATCCGCACTAGATTGTGTTGAGAGCCTTGAAGTTGATCTAGGCCTTCATCTTCATTTCCATATTCTAATTGTCCGGGTCTATTAGAATTCCAGTGTTGTGGTCAACTAGCGCCTTGTATCTTTTGCTAATTCTGAACCATTGGTCGAAGTCAGTCTTCAAGTACACCTCCATGCATTTCTTCCAATGTGAAAAATCATCTCTGTTGAAAAGTGGTGGAGGAACGGTGTTGTATCCTTCGTTTTGGCCCATTTAGAACTAAAAAGAGCAACTAAAGAAGGTACCAAGACTTGGTCTTGGATTAGCAGAGTTTGAGAAATAAGATGAAATATCGAAGAAATTGAGTGGTGTTGCACCAATTTCGAGTTAAAATCGAACGAGAAAAATTGAAATTAGTAAATGAACTGATTCCCCCTGGCTTGATTGGTGGTTGCGCCAATTCAGAGTAGAACCTTGCTCTGATACCACTTGTTGGATCGATACACACGTGAGAGAGGGGTGAATCATGTGGTTTTCAAAAAACTTGTCTTACCGTTTGAAAACAACATGAGTATGTGCATAGGAAAATATGTACAAAGTCGAAAGTAAAACGACATAGAAAAACACAGGCAGTTTACTTGGTTCAGAGCCTTGACAACTCCTACTCTAAGACCAGGTCCTGTCGACCTATTAATGGGTAATCCACTAAAAGTCTCTTCCAGTACCTCTGGAAGAGGAAATCGTGTACAAAAAGGCGGAACAAGTGCAACACACTACACTTGTTCTTTTGCAGTAATTTAGTATAGGTAAATAATTTATTACCAAAACTTTTGATGTAATGAGCTCATGTGTCAGTCTGTCGACCGTAATCTAGAATATTTGAAGTAGTAGTTAGGTGCAGCAGCTTCGCAACAGAGACGTAGCAGGAGTTCTGAGCAGTCGAAAAGCCTTTTTGGATGCGTAAAAGCTCGTATAAATGTTGCTCTTGAAGCTTTGGGCAAGCATCCTTATAAAGGGCTTGGAGGGCGCCTTCCATAACCATTGAAGGTGCCTCCAACCCAAGAAATCTGATCCCGATCATCCTAGCTCTTATCCGCGATGAGGTCCAAAGTTAATCTTGTGGAAGGCACCTTCAAAAGCCTCTAAAGGCGCCTTCGAGGGTAACTTCTATCAGCCTTGAAGGCGCCTTCGGGTACTGTTCATCTAAATACTTTTTGCTCTTTTGTCTTGCAAAAAGATGTTAGTAAAAAATTAAAACATCTACCCTGCAAAGCAAAGTTAGCATAGTTATAATAATGAATAGTAATTAGTTCATGTCCTCCTATGACCCAGAACTAGTCAAGGTCTCAGATTAGGGATCCGAAATGGACCTAACCTGGACCAACACCTACTGTCCCCCGCACTGGGATGCGTCCTCACTTAGTCACTCTCCTCTAGTGACTTACCTTTACTTACCAGTTTGTCAGATACTCAGTCAGCCTGTCAACCTATCTGGACTTCCTGTTAGATATCCACTCAGCCCGTCGACTTATCTGCACTTCTCGTCAAATATCTGATCGGCCCGTCAACCTATCTGGACTTCCCGAAAGATATTCGATCGGACCTTCAACCTATCTGGACTTCCCGCCAGATATCCAATCGGCCTGTCGACCTATATGGACTAACCGCCAGATATCCGGTCGGCCCATCGACCTATTTGGAGTAACTCCTGCACACTAGGTGAAATGGTTAGACAACAAAACACCTAACTTAACTCACTTGTCATTCATCAAAAGCTGAGCTAAACCATTAGTGCAAACTGTACCAACAAAGTCTAGTGTGACTAAGGTTCTAAGAAGCCTAGGAAGGTCATCAAAAAGGTATTAAGAGAAGTTTGTTGGGATCTTAGATGGCTAGAGGGGGGGTGAATAGCCTCTTTAAAAACTTAAGCAGAGAGTTCTACACAGAAACTAGTTAGCGCAGCGGAATAAGCAAACTAAAACAAAACGAAAACCAGCACACAAACACTGATACACAGATTTACGAGGTTCGGGGATAACTTGCCCCTACTCCTCGGCGTGTCCGTAAGGTGGACGACTCCTTGATCTTCGGTAGATCGCACCCCGGAAGAATTCCGGCTAAAGATCCTCCTTCTAGGTGGAGTAACCTTCCCACAAAGTCTCAAGAAATATCTAAGTTAAAGCACGAGACTTACAGAAGCTCGGTGGCAAAGGAGAATAAAAATGCTTACAACCACGCGAGGATCAGTAGCAGAACAGAGATCGCAGTTCACTCGAGAGCTCAAGAACTTCGCACACCAGCACAGACTTTTCTTTCAAGCTTTCTTGTTGTTGTTATGTTCTCTCCTCTCGCTGTTTTCTATTGCTTCTCAAACCTGATCTCTGCTGTCACCGATCTGGTCCAAAACTGCGCAAATCAGCGCTGCAGCCAATCCCTCTTCCTCCTTACCTGGTTCTCTGAACTCACACCAATGATATCACAGTCATCACTGGCGTCTTCTACAGTAGTATCCGTTGATGCCCGAAATGCACCATGCGCCGCTGAAACCAGCAGAAAGACCATTTGTCGCATTCCTCTTATGAACTTAATTTGAAATTAGGCTTGGAATGATACCTGTTAACCTGCAAACTCAAAAGCTAACAGCACAGAGGATTATATCACATAAATGAATGAGGTATATCAAAAGCAGTGAAGGAATCGCTGATACAGTGAACAAATCAGAGTGTGTGGATCGGTCACCCACGGATGATTAGGCAACCGATCGGCCGATCGATCGGCCGCAGGACCGATCGATTGAGTGTGGATCGGTCCACAGACCACCCCTTTTTCTCATCTGCAGACTCTTCCGATCGGTCTCCGATCGATTACTGTGCTCGAGTGTTTTCGATCGATCCGCAAACCGATCGATTTCACTAGTGTGCTCGGGTGTCATCGATCGGTCATCGACCGATCCATGGAACTGGATCGGTCCGCCGATCCACCGATTCATGTGTCACTGGATCGGTCTACCGACCGATCCAATGTGCCATGGAATGTCCACTTAGGACCCTCTCTGACCTAATCCGGAGAACGAGCTACCGTGCCCTCTCCGAGTCCATCAGGTCCAGAGAACGAGCTACCGAGCCCTCTCTGACTTCGCATGCCAAGTTTCCTTCTTGGACTTTTCAACACCAGATGTCCGATCACCCTTGATCCATCTGGATTTTCCCTTGCCTGGCTTCCTCACCAGGATTTGTACCTAGCTTCACTCACTAGGGTTTTCACCTGGCTTCACTCACCAGGATTTCCAATCTGCCTGGCTTCACTCACCAGGACTTTCCAACTGCCTAACATCCCAGCTAGGACTTTCTCAATCAGGTCAACCAAGTCAACCTAGATTAGTAATCAATCTGAGTTAAATATCTGATACAAACTTAAATCAGTGTTAACAGCAAAACAACATCCAGGTCAGACTGTATCAACAATCTCCCCCTTTTTGTTGTTTGACAACACGATTTAAGTTTAGATCAGAAATGCTCATATACCCATAATTTTTTGGGAAATCAGGATCCTCCCCCTAAGACGGATACACCACCAAGTCAATGACGGGAATCAAAATCCTTCCCGTTATCCTCTCCCCCTAAAATCAAGCTTTCATACATTTCTAAACTTAGGTATCCTCTCCCCCTTTGTCAAACACCGAAAAGGTGCGAATAAGGTAAGATAACTTAAAGAACTCCCCCTTAACCCTTACTGTCTGTTTCTTAAAGCACTTAGAATTCCCTCTAAGTGTATTATAAGACAGTAATAAGGAAATAAAGGACAAACAAGACATGCAAGTGAACAACATATTAATAACGGATAGAAAATGAAACATAATAAAGAGCAAGCAAATATAAAACTGAGTAGCATAAATACATGAGTAGCATCAGAAGTGCAAACATCCAGGTCAGACATAAAGACTAACAAATAACATCCAAAATACATACAGTCAACAAACAAACTGTATCAATCAATATCCTCACACTGAGGAACATCACCATCATCGGCAGGAGGGGTGAAATCCTGAGGCGGCACGCTGGAGGATGGATAGCCTGGGTAAGACTGCGGAGGCGGGTAGCGTGCCATCCATCCGAGTAGCAACTGCTGTGTCACCACCTGATGACTGCGCATATCATCGAAGCGCTGGTCAGTATGCCCGCGCAGGTATACGCAAGTCATCCAGCTCAGCAGATATCATCTCATCGTGCTGATCAAAGCGTCTCTCCAGCTCGACGATCTGCCAGCGCAAATCAGGATCGGCCTCTCCATCGTTAGCAGGAGGAGGAGCAGCAACAGAAGCAACCTGTCGTGGAGGTCCCCGTGGTAACTCACCCAGTGCTCTCCCATCCTTCCACCGAACATCCCCATTTTGCCCTATGATGTCAGACTTGGAAAATGCCCGTTTCCCAAGTCGGCAATCCTGCCTGACCATTTTGACTATTCTACCCTTAGAGACATCAACCTGAAGGGTCTCGAGCCAATCAGTAATTATATACCCATAAGGCATATAAATAGTGGAGCCGCTAGGCTTAGAATATGATATGATCGAGGAGTAGATGCTCGACATGATTTCAAAATCGAGACGTCGACGCAAACCATAAAGCATAAGACAATGATATGATCGGATCTCAGATAATGGTTTAGATGTGATAGGTAGAAGGCAGTTCGTGACAATCTTAAAAAGAATGTAGTCTTGAGGAGATAATCTCAAGGCTGCAAAAGTAGGGAAGTCAACATCTAGCTCATCTAGTCCATCCGGTCTAGGTTGCCTGAAGAAGTACTCATAAATATCATCAGGTGATACATCAAGTGGAGGAGGTAGTGACTCTGGTAAATCAGGATACAAGGGAAAAGGATCTCCTGAACACATACGGCAACCTAGATACCCAAAGAATTCTCTGATGGAGAAATCGATACTTCTTTTAGCGACTCGAGTGTTATAAACACCATCATGGTTTTGATGAAGGTTGTTATAGAATTCAGATATTAGGTCAAGATTGATGTCCCTTTCTAGGTAGACTACTGAATCAAGCTTATAATAGGCTAGGGTTTCGGATACTGAGGGACAAAATTCATCCATCCACTTTCGATCCACAGATCGACATGGAAGCAACTTGAATGTCCTCTGTTGAAATGCTTGCTCAAACTGGCGGTTTGGGAATCTACTGGAACTAGCTGGTTAGGGTCGAGAGGGTGCATGGGACTTGGATTTCTCAGCTGGGGACTTAGAAGAACCCTCACCGGCTGCTTTCTTCCTAAATAGATAAAGATTTGGACACGGTGAGGGCAAATGGGAGTCCACGGGAGCCACACAGAGAGAACAGAGACAGCACACATAGAGAAACTGTGAAAAGAAGCTAAAATGCTAAGAATGAACAAATCTCGGGAAGAAGGAGAGTTACCTGGGCGCCATTTGAGGTTTTCGGAGAGGATGAAGAGAAGAGTCGGGACTGAGGAGGGGTTCGGCTAGGGTTTCGACGTGAAATGTGAGAGTGAGGGATGGGGAGAAGTTAAAAGAGGGTCAGAAGATCGGACGGCTGTCTGATCAGGAGAAATCCTGACCGATCAGGGAACGTCCTGATCGGTCAGGGCATTCCCGGATCGGTCGTTGAGACCGATCAGGGAGCCTCGCGTGCCATATCCTCCTGATCTGTCGTGGAGACCGATCAGGGAGCCTCCTGATCGGTCCCTGGACCGATCAGAGGTCGATCAGTAACTGAGCATACGCCCCTGATCGGTCCCTGGACCGATCAGTGTCTGATTGTCAGCGATTTCAGCCTCTGAAATTCTTATCAAAAGCTCTGAAATTTTGGTTTAACAGCTTCCAAGTTCAGAACCTAGGATCCGGAGAGCCCATAGAACAGATTCAGTGATACCAATGAATATTTTCTAATGATGAGCTCTAATGGTTTGGAATTATTAGGGCTCGAACCTTTTTCAGACACATCATAACAGATGTGCTGAATAAGTTTACTTTGTTTGCTTGTTTGTTGAACTATGATTTATAGTGAAACAAGTACCCAGGCTATCGGTTCAAAATATCTCCTTGTTATGAGTAGTTCCAAGTTTGTCAAAATATATATATTTTTTTTACTAACTTGTCCTAAATTCAAACAGGAAGGTATCAAGCAATGGTATCAATCAACACAACAAGGTTAGAGAATTTCTAGACATAGGTCCAACCAAGATTCCTTGGTTGGAATATATGAGTAAGATCTGGGAACCAATTACACATGAATTGTGTAAAGGTCTTCCCCATACTCAATCTATATCTCTTCAACCTAATTATTCAAGGGATGCATGATACATTTTGAATAATTTGGTTGATCCTAGCATCTCACCCCATTTCTAGCAAACAAAAATATTTTGTTAAACCTTATAATTTGTGTGAGATGTTCCCAAGTTGCCCAAAATCATTCCCAATTTCTCTTGTCATTTTAATTTGTCCTTATTGATCATTATGAAGTCCTAAGGACCTAAGGAGCCAAACACATTCCCAACTCCCTCCTTAAATGACTAAATTCATTCTCCGGAAGGGGTTTGGTGAAAATATCAGCTATATTTGACTTTGACTCAACATATGTGAGTGCAATGTCTCCCCTAGCTACGTGATCTCTTATGAAGTGATGACGCACTTCAATGTGTTTGGTCCTCGAATGATGGACTGGATTTTTAGTTAGGTTGATCGTGCTAATGTTGTCACATATCACTTGTACACCCTTATAAGAAAGTCCATAATCCTCTAGGGTGTGCATCATCCACAACAACTGTGATACACTCTCTCCCATGGCAATATATTCGGCCTCGGTCGTGGAGAGAGCAACACAATGTTGCTTCCGACTCGACCAATTAACTAAAGATGAACCTAAAAATTGGCAGCCCCCACTAGTACTTTTTCGATCCAATTTGCACCCAGCATAATCGGAGTCGGTATAACCTATCAAGTCAAAAGACTCAGTACGTGGGTACCAAAGACCTACTCTAATTATGCCTTTAAGGTATCTCAGAATTCTCTTAACGGCAATTAAATGAGATTCCTTGGCACAGACTTGATATCTAGCGCACATGCCCATAGCAAAAAGTATGTCTGGTAGACTAGCTGTGAGATATAGAAGACTACCAATCATGCTTCTATATTGCGTTAGATCAATTGGTTTTCCACTCTCATCATTGTCAAGGCGAGTGTTTGTAGCCATTGGAGTGGACACTTCCTTAGAGTCACTCATATTGAATTTTCTAAGCATCTCTTGAGTGTATTTTGTCTGATGGACATAAATTCCATCTCGAGTTTGTTTGATTTCAAGTCTGAGGAAGAATGTCAACTCTCCTACTAGACTCATCTCAAACTCACTTTCCATGTGAGAAATGAATTCATTTAAATAGCCCTTGTTATTTGAGCCACAAATTATGTCATCGACATACACTTGGGCTACAAAAATGTTTTCACCATCTCTACGCAGAAATAGTGTTGGGTCTATTTGGCCTCTTACAAAGCCCTTTTCTAATAGGTAAGTTGACAACCTTTCGTACCATGCTCGAGGTGCTTGTTTAAGCTCATAAAAAGCTTTCTTGAGCTTGTATACGTGGTTTGGAGCTTCGGTACTCACAAACCCCGGTGGTTGCTCAACATAGACCTCTTCTTTGATGAGACCGTTTAAGAAAGTCGATTTAACGTCCATTTGATAGAGCTTGAAACCTCTATGTGCAGCAAAAGCTAGCATCAAACGAATGGACTCTAATCGGGCCACGGGAGCATAGGTCTCATCATAATCGAGACCTTCGACTTGACTATAGCCCTTGGCTACAAGTCTTGCCTTGTTTCTTACAACTTCTCCCTTTTGATTTAACTTATTTTTGAAGACCCATTTAGTTCCAATAATGGTGGTCTTCTTAGGTCTAGGAACTAAGTCCCACACTTGGCTCCTTTCAAATTGACCTAACTCATCTTGCATAGCTAAGATCCAATCAGGATCGTGTAATGCCTCATCAACTATTTTTGGTTCAATCTCTGAAATCAATGCGACTTCATTAGACTCATTTCTAAAGAATGACCTAGTCCTAACCCCTTGTTGGATGTCTCCCACAATTTGGTCTTGGGGATGACTAGTGGCTAACCTAGACTGTCTTGGTGTTGGCGGTGCCTCATGAGTGGTCTCACTCGGCACAGGACTCAATATCAGGCAAAGGATCAGATTGAGTTCTTTGTTGCCTTTGCTCATCAACATCAGAGTCAACTTCGACTCGTTCTTCATTTTGATCATTCAAACTTAGATTTCTAAGTTCAAATTGAATTTCTCCTACATCCCTTGGTTGATCATTTAAGTTAGGGATTTCTTCAAAAGCTACATCAGAGGACTCTTCAATCAATTTAGTCCTATTGTTGTAGACTCGATAGGCTTTGTTGGTAAGAGAGTACCCGACCAGTATCCCTTGATCAGCCTTAGCCGTGAACTTCCCAAGATGATCCTTGGTGTTCAAGATAAACACCTTACAACCAAACACCCTAAGATGTTTAATTGTAGGTGGTTTCCCAAACCAAAGTTCATGGGGAGTCTTTCCTAAAAACCTATGTATTAAAACTCGATTTTGCACATAGCAAGCTGTATTCACAGCTTCAGCCCATAAGTAGCTCGGTAGTGAGTACTCATTGAGCATGCTTCGTGCAGCCTCTTGTAGGACTCGGTTCTTTCTCTCCACAACCCCATTTTGTTGTGGGGTCCTTGGAGTAGAGAACTCATGCCTATATCCCTTTTCTTGACAAAACTCTAAAAACCTATGATTTTGAAATTCCCCACCATGATCACTTCTAATGGTTTTAATTGTTGTCGATTTTTCATTTTCAGTTCTTCTACAAAAAGAGATAAAAATATCTATAGTTTGGTCCTTATGTTTCAAGAAGAAAGTCCATGTGTATCTAGTAAAATCATCAATGATTACCAAGCAATATCTACTTCCATTCAATGATATTACACTACTGCAATCAAATAGGTCCATGTGCAATAAATCTAAAGCAGTAGATGTACTTACAGTGCTTTTACCTTTATGAACACCTTTTGTTTGCTTACCCTTTTGACATGCATCACATAGTTTGGTCTTGTGGTACTTGATGCTGGGTAAGTCTCGTACTAATCCTTGGTTGGCCAACTTCCGGATGTTCTTCATGTTTACATGTGCCAACCTTCTATGCCATAGCCAAGACTCTTCTTCTTGCGACATGAAACACTTAATCAAAGCATTAGTAGCACTTTTAAATGATACTTGATAAATATTATCAACCCTTGTGCCTACTAGTACCGTGTCAAGTGTGTCAATGTGTTTAACCAAACATTGACTTGAATGAAATTCAATTGTGTAACCCGTATCACACAATTGACTGACACTTAGGAGATTAAAAGTCATCCCCTTGACTAGAAGGACATTCTTGATATGGAAACATTCGGTATATGAATGTCTCCAACTCCTACAACCTTAAGGCTACCATTATTACCAAAAGACACATTACCTCTACTTTTGTTTTGAATGGTTGTAAACAGTGATTTGTCCCCGGTCATATGCTTGGAGCATCCACTATCAACAAACCAAGTTGATAGATGCTCCCCCTCGACCAATGCCTATAAGACACGGAAGATAGAGGTTTTAGGTACCCAAATCTTGGGACCTAATGCTTCTACAACGAAAGACCTAGGAACCCATGCCTTGGTCATACCTCTCCTAGTTCCATGAGCCCTAGAAACATGTGATCTACTAGTTTGAGTTCTAGACATTAGAGAAATGAAACTCGACTCCTTGGGTTGATACCCTAGCCCGGTCTTGTTGTAGACTGCCCTTTGGGCATTTAGAATCATGTCTAGAGTCTTAGAGCTAGTTGAGAACTTCTCAAGCATTTTCTTAAGTTTCTCAACCTCACCCTTTAAAGCCTTGTTCTCATCCTCAAGGACTTCTAGATGTAGGTCATCGACCTCATCTTCCCTAAGGGTCCTTAAGGTTTTTACTTCTTCTTTTAACAATTTATTTTCTGTTTTTGACTTTTTAAGCAATGTAGATAAGTGAGTGATAGTCTTATAACACTTTTCTATATGAGAAGAGGTTACCTCTTCATCATCCGATGATGATGAAGCCGCGGTTGAAGCGTCGCTCGAATCTCCCTCACTTCCGGAGTCCGAAACCTCCCTTGCCATGAGTGCTAATTGTCGTGTGCTCTTTTCCATCTTCTCTTCTTCCTCCGATGAGCTTGATGAGGACTCATCCCAAGTGGCCTTGAGAGCCTTCTTCTTCTTCACTCTTTCCTCCTTCTTCTTTAATTTCGGACACTCGCTCCGAATGTGTCCTTTCTTGCTACACTCATAACATATAACATTAGATTTATCAAAATTTTGATCATTAGTTTTACCTTTTCCTTTGTATCTTCGGCTTCTTCTCATAATCCTTCTTACGAAGTTCGCCATCTCACTTGATGATGATCCACTTTCATCATCGGATTCGGAGGAAGAGGTGGATGAGGAAATCTCCTTTTCCTTCTTCTTTTCCTTCTTCCTTCTTCCCTCCTTGCTCTTTGGTCCTGCAAATAAAGCAATACCCTTCTCTTTTTGACCTTTGTTAGCAAGCTCATGAAGTTCCATCTCACAGAAAAATTCATCTAGTTTAACAATGGAAAGATCCTTGGATACCTTGTAGGCATCTACCATAGATGACCACAGGGCATTCCTAGGAAAAGATTTAAGAGCGTACCTTACTAGATCGCGATTCTCCACTCGTTCGTCCACAGAGTGTAGACCGTTGATGATCTCCTTGAATCTCCCATGAAGTTCACTTACCGTTTCATTGTCCTTCATGGTTAGATTTTGGAGTTGATTCAAGAATAGGTCCCTCTTGGCAATCCGAGAATCTCGAGTTCCCTCTTGGAGCTCGATGAGTTTGTTCCATAGGTCTCTTGCACTCGAGAACGGACCTACCTTGACGAGTTGGTCCTTGGCGATTCCACATTGCAAGGTGACCATGGCCTTGGCATCGGCTTGTGCTTTGCGGAGTTGTTCGGTAGACCACCTTGACAAATCGAGTTCCTTACCTTCTTCATCCTTTGGTGGTGTGAAACCTTCCTTGACTGAGAACCACATGGCAATGTCGGTCTTGAGGTAATACTCCATGCGGCCCTTCCAATATTGAAAATCTGCTCCTTCAAAGTAGGGTGGTCGATTTGTGCTAAAGCCTTCCTTCATAGCCATCCTTGTTTGCTCTTTTGGGTGTTAATCCGAATCAAAGAGCCCCTTGCTCTGATACCACTTGTTGGGATCTTAGATGGCTAGAGGGGGGGGTGAATAGCCTCTTTAAAAACTTAAGCAGAGAGTTCTACACAGAAACTAGTTAGCGCAGCGGAATAAGCAAACTAAAACAAAACGAAAACCAGCACACAAACACTGATACACAGATTTACGAGGTTCGGGGATAACTTGCCCCTACTCCTCGGCGTGTCCGTAAGGTGGACGACTCCTTGATCTTCGGTAGATCGCACCCCGGAAGAATTCCGGCTAAAGATCCTCCTTCTAGGTGGAGTAACCTTCCCACAAAGTCTCAAGAAATATCTAAGTTAAAGCACGAGACTTACAGAAGCTCGGTGGCAAAGGAGAATAAAAATGCTTACAACCACGCGAGGATCAGTAGCAGAACAGAGATCGCAGTTCACTCGAGAGCTCAAGAACTTCGCACACCAGCACAGACTTTTCTTTCAAGCTTTCTTGTTGTTGTTCTATTCTCTCCTCTCGCTGTTTTCTATTGCTTCTCAAACCTGATCTCTGCTGTCACCGATCTGGTCCAAAACTGCGCAAATCAGCGCTGCAGCCAATCCCTCTTCCTCCTTACCTGGTTCTCTGAACTCACACCAATGATATCACAGTCATCACTGGCGTCTTCTGAGCTCGAACCAACCCCCAGGAGACCATGCACCGCTGAAACCAGCAGAAAGACCATTTGTCGCATTCCTCTTATGAACTTAATTTGAAATTAGGCTTGGAATGATACCTGTTAACCTGCAAACTCAAAAGCTAACAGCACAGAGGATTATATCACATAAATGAATGAGGTATATCAAAGCAGTGAAGGAATCGCTGATACAACGAACAAATCAGAGTGTGTGGATCGGGGACTTCTCCCTCCTCACCGTAGACTTTTCAGTTTCCTCATCGATTGGCTCCGATCCATTGAATCGTCGATCCTCCCCTTCTCATCTGCGGACTCTTCTCCTTCCCCCTTATCGTAGATCTCTCTTGTTCTCTTTTATGACTGCACCGATTGCTTTCATGTGTTCTCTTGTGCTACTGTCATCGTTGCTCCATGATTACTGCTCTCACGATCGATCCATCGATTCATGTCATTGGATCGGTCGACCGATCCAATGTGCCATGGAATGTCCACTTAGGACCCTCTCTGACCTAATCCGGAGAATGAGCTACCGTGCCCTCTCCGAGTCCATCAGGTCCAGAGAACGAGCTACCGAGCCCTCTCTGACTTCGCATGCCAAGTTTCCTTCTTGGACTTTTCAACACCAGATGTCCGATCACCCTTGATCCATCTAGATTTTCCCTTGCCTGGCTTCCTCACCAGGATTTGTACCTAGCTTCACTCACTAGGGTTTTCACCTGGCTTCACTCACCAGGATTTCCAATCTGCCTGGCTTCACTCACCAGGACTTTCCAACTGCCTAACATCTCAGCTAGGACTTTCTCAATCAGGTCAACCAAGTCAACCTAGATTAGTAATCAATCTGAGTTAAATATCTGATACAAACTTAAATCAGTGTTAACAGCAAAACAACATCCAGGTCAGACTGTATCAACAAAGTTATCTCTAATGAATATCCAGAACATCCAAGGAGCACTAATAAATTTTTGATTTCTAAGAGTGTGTTCTCTACACCCTAAATAGGTTTAGAGGATGTCAACGCTTATTGGAATGGTAGTTAACCTAACCATGAAAAAGTTGGCATCTTAAGGCATTTTCAAGGTGTTATGATACTTTGAAAATAAAATTTTAATTTTTACTCTTGAAGAGTAAATGTGTCAATTAAAAGATTTGAAAATTTGAGCTTAATTAAATTGGCACAACTAAGATAGAAGGCAAAATGTGCTAAGTTGGAATTTTAGCATATTTAATGAAAAAGGAAACTTTTAGGTCAAATTAGGCTTATTTTAACAAAAATAGATTAAGAACAAAACTTAGATAAAATCTATGTATTCTTATTTATGCTAAATTATCATCCTTTACTTTTTCCTATCACTTGTCATGCTTTCATGATATCATATTTGATATTCATATTTCATTATGCAAAATGTCATGATATTTTTAATACATCTTATATGTATATCACTTCATTTATGATATATTTAGAGTACATTTTTGGAAAGTATGCATGTGATGTATACCATGATCATTTTCATGCATTATTTTAATTCCTTGTGGTTAAGGACAATGACATCAATTACCAAATGACATCCTAGGTGGATGATTAAAACTTAAAATGCCTAGTTAGAAATACATTATCCCTTAAATTAGGGGAAACTAATATCTAGATCTCACAAGGACAAAGTTGGCGTGTATGTGTTTTGATACATATATATACAAGTGAGATGTTAGGAGGATGAACAAAATTTAAGATGTTGATTTAGTATATCTATTTATATTTTAGTTTCATCAAAACACATAGATTCTGTATTATCCAATCATGGAGAAAGTAAGTGTACAATTCATGTGTATATAGCCTAAAGATCATGGTTGGAAATTGGTTTTGAAAAATGATTTCAAAAATACTTTGGAAAACCTTGGTGAAAGTTATTTTGTTGATAGCAATAATCATTGAATAGCTAGGCACAAATTAGAAAGAAACATTGAAATTTCAATGGTTTCTAATTTTATGTCAATCTTTGAAAATAGGTTGTATTTTCTTAGAAACTATTTTTCTATGATAGTATATGATATAAGTAATGTCTACCCAAAGTTTCATGATTTTTAGAATTTTACAGAATTATTTATATATTTCTAAAATTTGATCTAAAATTAAAATAAAAAATTCAGTTATGATAATCGATTGGATCAATCGATTATCACACCTCAATCGATTAGGCAATCGATTATCACACCTCAATCGATTAGAGTGAATTTTCACGAGCACAGAGGCTCACGGAATTGATCAAGTGACCGATTAAGAGGTACTAATCGATTAGGTCAATCAATTAGCACTGAGGTAATCGATTGAAACCTAACTCAATCGATTCAGCAAGGTTGTAATCGATTGGTAGCTAAAATCAATCGATTAAGAATGCTAATTTTGGATAAAATAGTCTGATTTTAGTCCATTAAGTTATGTTTAGTTGAGTTAACCATTCCTAACCCTCTAAAATTCTTTGATAAGTATTTAAGGGTAATTTTCTTGATGGAAATAAGATAGGGGTAATTAAAAGTGATTAATTTAGAGTTTAGTATAAGGTTTGGTTTCAAGATTGAAATTTTAATCTCATAACTTCAAATTTTGAATTTTCTAAAGGATTAGAAACTCTAAATCATTGTTGGTGTACTAATAGAAGTTTGAAGTACGTTTTGAGGGGGAGGATCTCCTTAAACATATAAATTGAAAATTGAGAGTGAATACTCAAAGATGAGCATTGGATGATGGATGTATGCTCAAGGATGAGCATTTGGAGCAAATGAAGGGAATGAGACCTTCATTGTGATGTTATGGGATAAATCTTAGGAGAAGATTTTTAATATGTACCAAATGGGGAGAATGTAAGGTTTAAATTAGAAAATTCTCCATATTCAAAGGGGAAGAATGTGAAACCCTCATTCATGCTTTACCATGAAGAAGTTGGAGCTATTGGATGAGACTAACTTAAATGTATTGTCAAACATCAAAAAGAGAGAAGATTGTTGGTGCAATTATCCCTCAGACAAAGTTGACTAGTTTGGCTCAAGCTTGAGTTTTAATGATTGACAATATATGGAGATTACAAGTACAATTTTCCATTTGAGAGATTATTAATGCAATTCTCCACTAGTCAAAGGTTGACCAGTTTGATATGAGAGAGTAGTCAAGTAGGTCAAGGTTAGTTGGATACTTGATTGAGAAAGTCCTAACTAGAGGTTAGGCAAGGGCAAGACCAACAGGATGGTTGGCAAAAGAAGAAAAATCAAGTGGGTCAATGTTGACCGCACACTAGGTGTAAGAAGTCCCAGTGAGTGAAGTCTGATAGTTGGAAAATACTAGTGGGTGAAGCCAAGCAGTTAGAAAGTCCTGCTGAGTAAAGCCAAGTAGTTGGAAAGCCCTGGTGAGTGAAGCTAGACAGCTAAAAAGTCCTAGTAAGTGAAGCTAGACAGTGAGAAAATCCTAGTGAGTGAAACTAAGTGATAAAAAGTCATGGTCAATGAAGTCAGGCATTGAAAAATTCAAGTGGGTTAAACGAGGACCAAACACCTGGTACTTTAAAGTCTAAGTAAATCATGGAGGATTGGACACTTGGCACAAGAAAAGAAGTTCAAGTAGGTCATGGAGGATCGAACACTTGTCACGAGAAGAAAAATTCAAGTGGGTCAAAGGACTGACCAGACACTTGGTAGAGAAGTCCCAACAGGTCATGGTTGACTTAATGTGGGGCAAGGGAATCATAGACTTTAATTAAGCAAGTTAGGGTTGGACAATCAATTGAGGCAATCGATTGTTCCTAAGCTAATCGATTAGGAGGTTCTTGTGAGAACACAGAAAGGGTCCAAATCGATATATCAATCGATTGGGCCAAGCCTAATTGATTGGATAAATCGATTAGAGCTAAGAGATTCGCAAAGATAAATTCATGAAAAATAAGGTTGAATCAATTGTCCTAATTTATTCAGTCACTTATAATTGATTGGGTAAATCAATTATGCAATGCTTTATTGCGAGAAGAGGGAATCGATTGAGGTAATCGATTAAGAAGGCTTAGTGATTGGGCTAATCAATTAAAGTCTTTTTACAAGTGAACAGAGAGTTACGAAATCAATTGGATAATCGATTAAATCTCTCTGAATTGATTGGGATGGTTCACCAATCTATTAGAGTTCAAAAAAAAAAGAGTCGTTCTGTAGGTGTTGGATGGTCATATAACGTGGCAATTGAATAGGAGTGAGCCTAATCGATTGGGAGGTGGAAAAGGTTTTCATGGATTTTTTCAAAGTAGCTCTTGACACAACACTCAACGCCAATTCTTGGGAGTTCTTGGAGCTTAGTTTTGTTGCATTTCCATCTACCAAGAGACAGATTCAAGCAACAAGAAAAGAGCAAGCTAAGATTTTATTGTTGTAATATCGTGTAAGATTTCATTGTATTTGCTCTTGCTCTTCTTGGTGTATTTCATGTTATGAGCTTGTACGAGACTTCTCCGCCTCTGAATTATTTTTGAGGAGTGTTTTCATAGTGTAGATGTGTGCACTGTGAAGATCCTTGGATTATTCATCTTAAGGAAGTGGATACTAAGTAAATCCTCATATTAGCATTGGAGAGTTCTTCGCTTCAAGTATTCCGCTACAACATATCTTCGTCAAAGCGAGAGAAGCTATTCAACCCCCCCCCCCCTGTTGGTGCAAGTTGCACCAGAATCAAACCTG
The DNA here is from genome assembly GCF_018446385.1 of Zingiber officinale. Classification (NCBI taxonomy): domain Eukaryota; kingdom Viridiplantae; phylum Streptophyta; class Magnoliopsida; order Zingiberales; family Zingiberaceae; genus Zingiber; species Zingiber officinale. Next base: position 108,980,919 of record NC_056000.1, read on the forward strand.
AATTTTGATGTTGTCAAAGGTTCAAGTTAAGTCTTGTTATGATCTAACAAGTTGACTGAGTGTGCAGGATGTTTACTCAACCAGAAAAATCCTAGCTGGAGGCTAGGCGGAGAAATCTTAGCAGATCATGGAACCCAGGTGCAGGTCCAAGCATGTCAGGGGACCCGACGCTTGGCGGTGTGATCGAGAGGTCTGGAGGACCGAAGATCAAAAGGAAAGTCCTGGGGAGTCGATCAAGGCTGAGTGAAAAGTCCAAACTAGATCTGGAGGATCTAAATTTGGCAGGTAGGTTGAGGTAAACAACTGGAGGAGTGACAGTGAGGTCGGGTTCCCGAAGGGAACAACATTAGGTCGCTAATCCAACTGAAGAAACCGGGAAGGTTTCAAAGTTGAGATCAAGACAGTTCTACTGTCTTACATTTTATTCCTGCTTTATATTATTGCTCTAACATCTGTTTTACAGGAAAAATTTTTTGTAACACTGTGCTGCAGGTTCGACTGGATCAGTCGACTGAACCAGTGGTTCAGTCGACCAAACAAAGCAAACTTAAAACAGTAATTCAGTTCAGAACATATCAGACCAGAGTCCGGTCAAAGCATGATCGGTCGACCAAACAGTAAGATCGATCGACCGAACCAGGGTGACTCAGCAAAAGACAGATCATCAGCAGAGATCAGTAGGAAAGGAAAAAAGGCTGATCGGTCGACCGAACCAAAGGACCGGTCGACCGATCCAATCAACATTAATGGGGCAATAAATAAAGATCTTGGCAGATTTCAGCGAACAAGGAAAAAGCTTGTTCAGTCGACCGAAAGGCATGATCGGTCGACTGAACCATTAAAGATCAGTTAATGTAGATTTTTGAGCCAGCTTCAGACTCTGGCCAGGAAGGAAGGAGGGAGCGGGTTCGGTCGACCGAACAGTAGGATCGGTCGACCGAACACCCAAGGCCTATAAAATGAGGCTCGAAGTCTGATGCTAGTAGAACTTTCTGATCAACTCTTGTGCTCTTCTGCAAGCTGCTCATGCTACACGTCGTCATCAAGTTTCCAAGCGACTTCATCCAACAGAGTCGACCGAGCTACGATTTACTACTTCTATTGTCGGTATATATTTATTTTAGTACTGCACTTAATTTCTGTAAGATAGTAGGAGTGTTACTATCTTACATATTTATACTTGTACGATTCACTTCTTTCCGAGGATTTCGGAAAGAAGGATTATAGTGCTTTGCTCATCGGTGCGGTCAAGGACCACGGGCCTTCGAGTAGGAGTCGAGCTAGGCTCTGAACGAAATAAACACTTTTGTCTCTCTTTATTTTCCACTGCTTAATTCTGACTTTAAAAGACAAAAAATAGTTTTAAAAAGACGTGATATTCACCCCCCCCCCCTCTATCGCACTACTCGATCTATCAATTGGTATCAGAGCCGGTTAGCTCTAAAATTTCTTAACCGATTTTCGAAGCAATTTTTAAAACTTTTTTCTTTTCTTTTAGAAATATTTTTTTCTCTATTTTCTTCTCAAGCACTACTAATCCCAAGACGAAAGTCTTGGAAATATTTTTCTCTTAATTTTTTTCTTGCAAGAATGATGAACTCGTATCAAGAAGGGTACAGTACTGTCCGACCTCCACTATTCAAAGGAGAAAATTTCAGTTATTCGAAGAATAGGATTAAGTGTTACTTGAAATCCGACATTGAGCTCTGGTTCACAGTTTTGAAAGGCTATACTCCCCCAACAAAGGACGGAACAACACTAGAACTAAACGAATGGACTCCCCAAATGATCAAGAAGGCACAACTGAACTACTAGGCAATCAACACCATTCAGTGTGGGCTCACAATGGAGGAGTTGAACCGAGTTGGTCCCTATGACAACGCAAAAGAATTGTGGGACTCGCTAGTCAAGCTACACGAAGGAACCGACGACTCAAAGGTAAACAAACAAGATTTACTTTTAAACAATTTACTAAATATAAAAATGTTTCCTGGAGAAACGGCTTCGCAACTACATGCTCGACTGAAGGACATCCTAAATGGCCTCCACCTAATCGGGCATAGTCTTGAAAATCGTGACACAATAAGGTACGCTCTGAACGTCTTTCCGAGGAACGCTTTGTGGGCATCAATTGTAGATGCGTACAAAGTTTCCAAAGATCTTTCAATTCTTAAGTTAGACGAGTTATTTTGCGAATTAGAATTACACGAACAGTCTAACATAAGCCATGTCGAGAAAGGTGTAGCATTGTATGCAGGTCCAAGCAAGGAGACTAAAACAAGAACCAAGATCGAGTCTGAAAGCGAGTCAGACTCTGACTCAACGAACGAAGAAGAATTAGTCAACATGGTCCAAAGATTGTTGACTAAGAAGAAGTTTAGAAGAAGCACCAAGAAGACTCCACCGAACCAGATCCAAAACAAATCAGAAATGATCTATTATGGATGCAACAAGAAGGGGCATTTCAAAAATGAATGCCCAAATCGGAAAGAAGAAAGGCCCAAATCAACAAGACGAAAGATGGCTCTTCAAGCGACATGGGACGAAACTTCTTCCGACGAATCCGACGCGAAACAAACAAAGCACTCGAGCCATCTTGCATTTATGGCAAGAAATGAAGATTCCGACTCTGAGTCCGACAAAGAGTACGAATCCGAGATCGACATCGAGTCCGACAAAAGCAACGGATCAGAAGATCCAAATATGGTAACAATTTATTCCAAGTCTAATTTACTTAAAGTAGTTAAATGTTTGTTTAAAAAATTATCAAAATCTGAAAAACAAAATAACTTGTTACTTAAGGAAATAGACCACCTTAAGCAACAAGTTAACTTGAGTGACTCGACTAACCAAGTTCAAATCGAAACTTCAACTCAAGTTGAAAAGCTTGAGGAAGAAAATTTCGATTTGAAAGGTCAAGTCAAGCGACTCAAGAAAACGTTGGAAAGGTTTGAATTGGGATCCAAGTGTCTAAATGTGGTACTTGGATCGCAACGAGTCGTGTACAACAAATCAGGACTCGGTTACAAACCCAAACAAACAAACAAATCATATTTATCCTTAATCAGTCAAAATACTAGAAGACAAGTCCAAGCATGGGTTCAAACAAAACTTTCAACCAAATCTATACTTGGTCCCTAGGAGTCAAATTCATTACTTAGATAGACCTTATCTAAGCTATGACTCAGGGGGAGCAAGTAGAAAAATAATACAACCAATTTAATTAACCAAACTCAATACTTAGGATTAGGTTTATTTTCTGCTTAGAACGATTAGATGAAAAAGGTTTACCAAACCCTACAACATAGCATCGGAATGGATTTGGATGATAGTACATCAAGGAAACTCTGTCAAAGGCATGTCTAGGCTGAATATGGAATTCTACCTAGTGCACTAGACTTAGTGGATCTGACCGAAGCTACCCCGGTCAAATATGGGCTAGTTGGACCAAAACTTAGTATTAAGTTTTTTGGGCAGGAACAGTTTGGAAGTCTTCAGCAAGTGGTCCACCGTTGATACACAAGAAGGTCATATGCCTCGCCACTGAACTGAAAGCTTATCCTTAGGAAGCCTGCTTGATTAACCCAAAGCTAAGTTTGAATCTAACATGCGTTCAATAATCTTTTTCAAAAATTCAAACTTAAAATTAATTTCAAACTAAACTAATTAAATAATTAAAAATTAATTAAAAACTTTTTAAACTTAATTAAAATTATTTTAAAATTAATTTAAAACTTTTTCAACATAATTAAAATAAATTAAAAACTTTTTTTAACTTAATTAAAATTATTTTAAAATTAATTAAAAACTTTTTCAACTTGTTTTAAAATAAATTAAAAACTCTTTCAACTTGATTAAAATTATTTTAAAAATTAATTAAAAACTTTATCAACTTAATTAAAATTAATTAAACACTTCTTCAACTTAATTAAAACTAATTTTAAAAATTAATTAAAAACTTTTTCAACTTAATTAAAATTATTTTAAAATTAATTAAAAACTTCTTCAACTTATTTTAAAATAAATTAAAAACTTTTTCAACTTAATTAAAATTATTTTAAAATTAATTTAAAACTTTTTTCAACTTAATTAAAATTATTTTAAAATTAATTAAAAACATCTTCAACTTATTTTAAAATAAATTAAAAACTTTTTCAACTTAATTAAACTTATTTAAAACTTAATTAAAAAAAACTTTTTAAAAATTATTTTAAAACTTAATTAAAAAAGAATTTTAAAATTATTTTAAAACTTAATTATTTTAAAACTTAATTAAAAACTTTTTAAAACTTTTTTTAAAAATTATTTTAAAAAACTTAATTAAAAATTATTTTAAAACTTTATTATTTTAAATCTTCATTAAGAACATTTTCAACTTGATTAAAATTCATTAAAGGTATTGATTCAAAATTTTAAACCTTGATTAAAGCGTTGAACCGGTCAAACGATTAAATTAATCGGTCGACCGATAAATGTTTCGGTTGACCGAACAATTTATGATCCGCCTACCTCTCTGTGTTGGAAATCGAAAAGTCGTTGATCTTTACTTTATCGGTCGACCGATATGGGTTTTCGGTCGACCGAACATCTACCACATTGCGCGAGACACCTTCGAATTTATTGGATCAATCGACCGATCTGCTTATCAGTCGACCAATAAAGCTCTATAAAACACCCACAGAACCTCGAGTTCTTCATTCAAACGTCTCTTCCTATTCTTCACATCTCCGGCGATCTGTCAAAATTCTGCGTTCACAAACCATGTCTCGATATGATTTAAGGTTTAGTGTTTTCTTATCGCACATTTAATTATTGTTTTCTCTTTTCCTTTTAGTGAAAAATTACGTAAACTTGCCCAAAAGGAGGCTAGTTCCTCCAATCCCAACCAGGACCCTAGGTTCTCCATAGAAGACTTACATCAATCCTTTTCAAACAAGACCTTTTTAGTTGTGGGTACTAGATATCTTGATCTACCATTTTATCAAACATATTGTCCTGAAATTGTCGACATTATTCAACATTACTCATTGGACAGTCTGGTTCTTTGTAGACATGCTTATAATCTCACACTCTGCACTGAATTTTACCATAATTTAAGTGAGATTGATGCGTATCATTTTAAGACTAGAGTTGCATCAAGAGATATGTTATTTGATTTTGATGTATTCTCTCGCTTGCTCCGCATGCGCCCATCACATACTCAGATCTTTCTTTATCCATCATACCCTAAAGTCTTGTCCAAGCCATTTGCTCATCTCACTCTTGATCTTATGTATGCTGATTTCTTCCAAGGTCGTCGACCAAGGAAGATGTCATCCGTCCCACTAAGCCCAAACGACAATGCACTATACAAAATGGTTGTTTCATGCATACATCCTCTGTCATCCAGAGACCAGGCAGTTCTACGTCCTGTTCTCCTTTTTTTGATGTATGTCCTTAAGCATAAACTGGATATAGATCTTTCTTATTGGGTTTTTAAATCCATAATCTACTACTCTAGCTATAGTACCTCATTTAAGGTACACATGGTTCATTGTCATATTCTTACTGCTTTTATAGCCTCCTTAGGTGTAGGAGTTGGGAGTGGTGAGTTGATTGAGTTGTCTGATTTTGATCTCATAGGTATTCGACAAATGTCTTTGGTTGGGATTAAGGCTAGTTCTCAGGGTCTGGTTTACAAGCGTACTCATCCGTACTATGTTCCACTTGTCGAGGAAGCGGTTGATGCTGAGGGCATCCCCATTGCTGTAGAGGAACCCTATATACCATCGTTAGCTATTGAGTACTCCCAGACTCCAGTCTTTGATGCTGCTCAGGCGACTTCATCTACAGCCCCTCCTCCTCACATTAGTGATCCATTCGGTCAGCTCCGAGACGATATTTTTGGTCATTTCGACTCTCTTCAGACGATGTTTCAGGATCAGCTGACAGATTTTCGTCAGGATATTACTTGACGAGTAGAGACGTTGGAGGCACAGCAAACTAGGATGTTTAGCTATTTTCGTTCTGCCCATGATCCTCCACCTCCTGACATCTAACTCTTTATATGTCTTTCTGGACTAGTGTGACTGATCAGACTTTTGTATTTGAACCTTGTCCTAAAATTTGTAGTTCTGGTTACTTATTTTTGCATACTTGTTGGATGTGTTTATTAGAATAGGTTTTATTTTGAAAATTATTACTTATTTTATTTTTCAAAATTATTTTTGTAAAAATCCCCTTTCAAAATTTTTGTTTACAAAATTCTTTCAAAATATTTTATTTTCTGGAGTAGCCTAGGTCTTACCGTAGATTTGCATGTTCCTATAGTTTTAGAAGCCAACATCTCACAAGCACAGTAGGATCCCTTGTTTGATAACTTAGAATGGGTGAAATGCTTAGGACCTAGCCCAAGATTTCAGATGCTTATGTCAGTGCATCGCTATAAATCTGGGCTTTAAACAATATACATGAATCAATTTGGGTTAAATAGCTAGTAAAAACCTAGTTAGTACTAAATACTCAAATCGACCAACCTAAGTCAATAGCTACTATCTTATGATAGTTAGCCTTGAATAAGGTTGGACATTTCATCATAAGGATTTTTTTTCCTTAGTCTTTTTGCCCATGCTTGGACTTTTAGGTTGTTATCAATTCTAGGGGAGCCTTGAACTATGCATTTTTCAAAAAAAAAAAATTGAAAATCCTAATTTTTATTTTTCAAATTATTTATTTTTTCATATATTTTGACTTTTAAAAGTGTTCAAAATTATTTTTGAAAATCTTTTTCAAATTCTTTTTATAAACATTTTACATTAAAAGTTGGTTTTAGAAATTTTTAACTTAGTAAAATTTTCAAAATTATTTTATATTATTTTTGAATATCAAAATTACCTTTTCATTTTCATGTATTTTTTGAGCACTTAGTTAAAATTGTTATACATTTCAACCTTTTTTGGTTTGTTGGTCTTCCCCTGTTTTTAATGTGTGTCAAAGGGGGAGAGATTGTGAATTTAGGGGGAGTTGTTTAACTCAGCAGGAGAATTTAAAAATCAAATTGCTTGTTTATTTATTTGTTGCATTTTTTAAACTTAACTTTGAACCTTTGTTGCCAAACATCAAAAAGGGGGAGATCGTTGATGCAAGTTGCACCAGAATCAAACCTGAGTTTTGATGTTGTCAAAGGTTCAAGTTAAGTCTTGTTATGATCTAACAAGTTGACTGAGTGTGCAGGATGTTTACTCAACTAGAAAAATCCTAGCTGGAGGCTAGGCAGAGAAATCTTAGCAGATCATGGAACCCAGGTGCAAGTCGAAGCAGGTCAAGGGGACCCAATGTTTAGCGGTGTGATCGAGAGGTCTGGAGGACCGAAGATCAAAAGGAAAAGTCCTGGGGAGCCGATCAAGGCTGAGTGAAAAGTCCAAACTAGATCTGGAAGATCTAAGTTTGGCAGGTAGGTTGAGGTAAACAACTGGAGGAGCGACAGTGAGGTCGAGTTCCCGAAGGGAACAACCTTAGTTCGCTGATCCAACCGAAGAAACCGGGAAGGTTTCAAAGTTGAGATCAAGATAGTTCTACTGTCTTACATTTTATTCCTGCTTTATATTATTGCTCTAACATCTATTTTGCAGGAAAGTTTTTTCGTAACGTTGTGCTGCAGGTTCGACTGGATCGGTCGACTGAACCAGTGGTTCGGTCGACCGAATAAAGCAAACTCAAAATAGTAATTCAGTTCAGAACAGAGTCCGGTCAAAGCATGATCGGTCAACCGAACAGTAAGATCGATCGACCGAACTAGAGTGACTCAGCAAAAGACAGATCATCAGCAGAGATCAGCAGGAAAGGAAAATAAGTTGATCGATCGATCGAACCAGAGGACCGGTCGACTGATCCAATCAATATTAATGGGGCAATAAATAAAGATCTCAGCAGATTTCAGCGAACAAGGAAAAAGCTTGTTCGGTCGACCGAAAGGCATGATCGGTTGACCGAACCATTAAAGATCAGTTAATGTAGATTTCCGAGCTAGCTTCAGACTCCGACCAGGAAGGAAGGAGGGAGCGGGTTCAGTCGACCGAACAGTGGGATCAGTCGACCGAATGCCCAAGGCCTATAAAATGAGGCTTGAAGTTTGAGGCCAGTAGAACTTTATGATCAACTCTTGTGCTCTTCTGCAAGCTGCTCACGCTACACGTCGTCATCCGAGCTACGATTTACTACTTCTATTGTTGGTATATATTTATGTTAGTACTGCACTTAATTTCTGTAAGATAGTAGGAGTGTTACTATCTTACATATTTGTACTTGTATGATTCACTTCTTTCTGAGGATTTCGGAAAGAAGGATTATAGTGCTTTGTCCATCGGTACGGTCAAGGACCAAGGACCTTCGAGTAGGAGTCGAGCTAGGCTCCGAACGAAGTAAACACTTTTGTCTCTCTGTATTTTTCGCTGTTTAATTCTGACTTTAAAAGATAAAGAATAGTTTTAAAAAGACGCGATATTCACCCCCCCCCCTTCTATCGCACTACTCGATCTATCACCCCCCCCCCCCCTCCTCTAGCTCTCCTTGGTTCCAACACTCATCTCTATAGGTAGTTGATCTCTCACCTCTGACAATGGATGAGGCTACTAGCAAGCCTTTGACTGGTCATTCACCGGCCCACCTTTCAGCTGCTCCTCTGACACCTCAACTACCTCCAACCGAAGCCACACTAAAGGACCTCCCGACTCTACCCCCCCAAAAAAAAAAAAATAATAATAATAATAATAATAATAAATAAATCGTCCAAAGGGCCTCTTCTATGACACCTAGCGCCATCGTGATGTTTTCCTCCCAAAGAGGAGCCATCCTCTCTTAAATAGAATCCTTCGAAGCTCTCCATCTTTTAAAGCTGAGGAGCTCCATTGTGCATTCCTACCAAGACAGCATGGATCTCATCCACAAACAGACATTTGTTCAGTTGAATCCCAAGAAAATACTTCATAAATAAACTTTGTCATCTCATATTCTTTCATCATTTCTCTTTGATGATATTCTAGCATTAGTTCCTGTTAAGACTCTTGGTGGTCAGCTAGAGGGGATGAATAGTCCCTGCACAAATTAAACAAACAAAAAAAAATCTTTCTCGGATTTACAGCTTAATTAAAACACTTGCATAAACATAGAAATAATAATAAACTAAAAAGACGAGACTCAACAGATTTATTTGGTTACAATCGAGAAGGTTGTTAATCCAAGACAGAAGAAAAAGTGCACTAAAAATCTCCTCTGGGCGGAGAAGCCTCTTACAGCATTCAAAGCTCACAAAACAAAGCTAAACTCAAACAAACTCAGGCACAAGTGTTGTTACTCTGTAATTCTTGTTGTTCTTAGCTTCTAGGAGCAGGGTTACTTATATAGGCCTACTCGGGGTGTCTGGAAGGGTTCCAAGCGCCTGGAATGGGATAGAATTCTATCCCTGACGCAACGGTATATGTTACGTCAACTTTGGATGAAAACTGGGTTTCGGGTGCCTTGAACTGGTCCGGGCGCCCCAAGCACTAGAAATTAGCTTTTGTTGATTTTTGGTCCCAGTCTCCTGCTCCAGTTCCACTCGTATCGGTCTGGGTCTTCCGCTCCAGCACCGCTCGCTTGGGTGATTTCGGCCATCCATAATAGGGCTCATCCGAACCCAACTTCTAGTCTTCTCGAGCAAATTAAACTTGACTTGTTTGATCAGATTAAAACTACCTTGGGTACCAACAATCTCCCTCTTTTTGTTGTGAGCAACCCAGGTTAAGTTAGGGTAAACCAACATAAAGTAAAAGTAATAAATTTTGTAATAAAGTGCAAAAATTGGAAAAAGTTAAGTTACCTCCCCTAGACTTAATCTTCCCTTCTCCCCCTTTGATCACATAACAAATGGATACCTCAAAAAAATCTAAGGGTAACTTTTCAAAAATAAGAAAGTTTTTAGTTAAAAAAACTCTAATTTTTCAACATTTTGAAAAACTTATCAAGTTTTTAAAAACTTTGAAAATAACTTTGATATCACTTAAAAAAATTTACAGTAATTTTAGAAACTTTAAGTTTTGCAAAAAAAAAAATCTAAGTAAAAAAAATATTTGAGTAACTATTTAAAGCATTAATTATAATTAAATACTTTATCAGTTAGTCAATTAAATATTTTATTTTATTAATTGGCTTCTAGGCTGTGACGAGGCACTAAGCCTTCTTGGTTATTGGAGCAACAACTACTTTATAGACAAAACCTCTTAAGGAAATCAAACATTTAATCTACTCTCTAAAAACCCTAATTTTAAAGTTTTAATCCAAGAATGATTTTGGAACCCAATATAGGTTCCTTCCAACTGGGTTAATTAAAAATCTTTTAGGAATATATTTCTGACAAATTTTCCTAATTTGTCCCTTGTGGTAATTAAGGTACCAATTCAGACCATTAAATTTTCTAATACTTGTATTATATAAGCATGTATGATTTTTCAAGTTATTTATTTCTTTTTATAAATTATCATTTTCCAATTTTATTTTGTCAAATTCTTCTAATGGACAAGATTTGACTAGAATTAATTTTAACTCTTGGTTTTCTTTTTCTATCTTACAGTAATCCTTTGACAATAATTTAACAAACTTGAATAATTTATCAAGAGGCAAAGATCGTACCTGACTTACCTTGTCGATCCCGTTGTCCGTAGCTCCTCCTGAACTACTGCTTTATTCCGATGTCGCTCCTCTGTCATCAATGCTCTCGATGCTCATTTCAGATGAGGTTACTTCATTTTCGTCTTCTTGATGACTTACCACTAACGCAAGTCCAGCGATGGCTTCAATTTCTGATTCGGACAATGTTTTATCCCATGTTGCCTTTAGCATTTTGTACTTGTTAGATTGGATAGACTTCTTGTTCTTACCCTTGTCCTTGTTCTTCAACTTAGGGCAATTGTCTTTAACGTGCCCTTCTTTATTACAGTGGTAGTATTTGATTTTTCTTTTCTTTCTATCCTGCAGATGGTTACTTTTTTAGATTTAAATAATTTTTTAGATCGCCTTACCATCATTGTCGTTTCGTCATCATCATCGAGAGAGGATTCTGAATCTAGTTCATCCATCTTCTCCTTGAGGGAAATATTGTGCTTCAGCTCCTTTGAATCTACACATCTTGTTTCATGGACTTCAAATGTTGAAAACATTTCTTCTAAGGTGACAGATTCTAAATCTATAGATATATAGTAAGCATCTACTAATGATGCTCACTCGATAGTTCTAGGAAATGCATTAAGTGTGTACCTTAGCAAATCTCAGTTGCTTACCTTTTCTCTGAGATTCGTGAGTCCGATGATTAGTTCCTTCATTCTCGAGTGACTATGTGCAACGGTTTCTTTTGCTTCCAATTTTATGTTACTCAACTGGTTCCTTAGCAGATCCCGTCTCGCGAGCTTGGCTTCGAACGTCCCTTCGTGTAGCTCAAGGAACTTCTCTCAAAGCTCCTTTGCTGAGTTATAGGTGTTGATCCGATTGACTTTTTATGGTGATAGGACACTCAGCAGATGGAACTCTGTTTTACCATTTTCCACGAAGTTGGCCTGCTCCTTTTTCGTCCACTGGTATTATTCCTTACCTTTGGGTGATACAAAACCGAACTTCATTATTAAAAATAATTCAAAATCAGTTTTAAAAAATACCTCCATTCACTTTTTTTAGCTCACGAACTCTCCCTCGAACTTTGGTGGGTAGATGCTTGGTCCGGCCATCTCGTGTGCTTCGTTTGGCGGTTAGTCTTCCTGAAGCATCCTCACTCTAATATCACTTGTTAGGATCCTTGACGGTCGGCTAGAGGAGGGTGAATAGCCCCTGCACAAATTAAACAAACAAGAAAAACTTTTCTGAGATTTGCAGCTTAATTAAAACATTTGCATAAACATAGAAATAATAATAAACTAAAAAGACAAGGCTCAATAGATTTACTTGGTTACAACCGGAGAGATTGTTAATCCAAGGCAGATGAAAAAACGCACTAAAAATCTCCTCTGGGTGAAGAAGTCTTTTACAACATTCAAAGCTCACAAAATAAAGCTAAACTTAGACAAACTCAAGCACAAGTGTTGTTGCTCTATAATTCTTGTTGTTCTTTGCTTCTGAGAGCAGGGCTACTTATATAGCCCCGCTCGGGGCGCCTGGAAGGGTTCTAGGCGCCTAAAATGAGATAAAATTCTATCCCCAATGTAATGGTACATGTCACGTCAACTTTGGATGAAAACTGGGTTCCAAGTACCTGAAATGGTTCTAAGCACCTAGAGTCTGAGCTCCCCGGATTGGTTCGGGTGCCCCAAGCACTAGAAATCAACTTTTGTTGATTTTTGGTCCCGGTCTCCTGCTCTGATTCTGCTCACATCAGTCTAGATCTTTCGCTCCGGCTCCGCTTGCTTGGGTGATTTCGGCCATCCGGAATAGGTCTCACCCGAGCCCAACTTCCAACCTTCTCGAGCAAATTTCCACTCCGGCTTCTCGTCCCTCGGAATTGCTGCTTACTTCTTTCTCATCCGCCAGTGTACTCTTCCATAGCTTTTCGTCCCTCGGACAGTTGCGTCTTTTGCTCCTCGAGCATTCTTCTACTCTGGCTTCTCATCCCTCGGAAACACCGCACGCTCTCTTCTCGTCCACCGGTGTACTCTTCCACAGCACCTCGTCCCTCAGACGCACCAAGCCCGCCAACTCTCTCCTGTGTCGTCCTTCTCTCTAGCTGCATCTTTCGTTTGACTTCCTGTGCTCCTAAGTTCCTGTACACTTAGGCACAGAGTTAAACACAACAAAACCTAACTTAACTTGTTTGATCACATCAAAACTATCTTGGGGTACCAACATAAGCTACCACTTGGTTGAAATGGCATATGCCCGTAGCGAGGAAGAAAAGTGATTGGTAATGTTAGATTTGGTCCAAGAAAGCCGGATGGAAGTGACATACTTGAAGGCCGATCTGGTTAAACAGGGTGAACTTCTTGGATGTGTTGCCCTGCTCGTGGAGGAGGAGAAGAAAAAGAACATCTCCAACTTGGCTACTTTGGAGAAGCTTCAACACCAACTCAACATATTAGAATCGAAGCTGAAGTCAAAGAATACTCGAAGGTAGAGAACATTGTTCGATCTAGACTAGAAAACCTTTGAGAGCTTACACTGACCCACGAAGTGGAGTTGGCAAGAAAAGCATCTGAGATGATCTCCAAAGATGCTAAGCTAGAAGATCTCAGAACCAAGCTGGAGAACTACAAGGTTGGAGAGGCAACCCACTATGAAGTGAAGAGGGTAGAGTATCTTCGTTATCGAACCTTTTACGATCTCCTAAACTAAAGGATCATAAAAATGCTCAGGTTTGGGGTCGATGGTGCTCTCAAGCAACTGAGAGAGGCCGACCACCTTACCACTAAACTCCCCTAATTTATCAACCTCTAAAAGATATTTGATGATATACCCCCAAGAACACCTTCCTTGACTTTGCATGACATTGTTGTATTTGTTAGAACCTATTTTGATAGGTGTTTATTTCTTCTCTTATTTTATTTTAAAATGATGTAATGAAACTTTGCCCTCATGACCTTAGTCGATTTTTAGCCTCTTGTATTCTTATTGGTTGTTTACTTTCACATTACAAATACTCAAGCATCTATCCAATATGATCACAATGTTAAATTTCGCCATATAGCTGAGGGCTCCGCGCGAATCCTTTGGTGAGAATACAAACAACTTCTCCATCACGTGCAAAGTGTGAGTGAGTGGTTCCAATTTTTGGTAGGGTGGAACCTACTCTCAAATATCCTAAAGCATAGCGAACGACTTGGTATTTCGATATCGACTAGGAGGATGTGAATACACCATGCTTAATTAAGCATAAATAGGAAGGTAGCTGATCAAGTGATTGTATATAGTAGAACTAAAGGAATAGGATGGTCGGGCAAGCGACATGGTGACCTTTCCATAAGAGTGTGGGAAAACCATCCTTATGACTTAGCACCAAGGCACAAGAGTTTGGGTCATTTTTATCCAATTGGACGGCTGTTAGGCACAGGAAATCCTGCTTATAACTTAGTACTAAGGTACAAGAGTCTAAGACATTTTTATCCAACCGGACAGTCATTAGGTACGAGGAATCCCGCTTATAACTTAACAGTAAGGCACAAGAGTTTCAAACATTTTTATCCAACCAAACGGTCATTAGACACGGGGAACCCCACATATAACTTGGCGTTAAGGTCCAAGAGTCTGGGATAATTTATTCAATTGGGTGTTCGTTAGGCACGGGGTCGATTATAACTTGGCGCTAAAGCACAAGAGTCTAGGATGTTTTTATCCGATCAGACGACCATTAGGCACGGGGAACTCTGCTTATAACTTAGCGCTAAGGCACAAGAGTCTGAGACATTTTTATCCGACCGGACGAATGTTAGGCACGAGGAACCATACTTATAACTTGGCACTAAGGCACAAGATTCTAGGATATTTTTATCTGATCGGACGGTCATTAGGCACATGTAACCTCGCTTATAACTTGGCATTAAGGCATAAGAGTCTGAGACATTTTTATCCGATCGGATAGTCATTAGGCATAGGAAACCTCAATTATAACTTGGCACTCAGGCACAAGAGTCTGGGATATTTTGCTTTTGAGCGTAACTCGCCTGCATTTTCATTGAGTATAGATATTCAACAAGATATATATATTTATATAGTACAAACATGACCTCAACTCTAGTAAAGTTGGAGATGGTTAGCGCTTCATGACCTATTTAGGTTCTTTCCCTCGGTGTCTTGAAGATAATAAGCCCCTGAAGCGAGACTTTGCACCACCTTTTATGGTCCACCCCATGAGGTTCCATCTTGTTAACATTTCCGACCGACTTGACCCTTTTCCACACCAAGTCACCAACATGAAAGAACCTAGGAATGACCCTCCGATTATAATTCTGTCTTATCCTTTGTTGATATGTCATCAGTGAGAGGCTGCTTTTTCTCTACTCTCACTGACCAGGTCTATCTCCATGAGACATCGACCTGCCGGTGAGAGTAGACTCTTGGTCCACTTCCACCAGAACCACTACCTCTCCCTCATAAATAAGATGAAAATGAGTTATACTTGTACTGTCATGAGTAGTGTGATAGGCCCACAACAATTAGGGAGCTCATCTACCCAACTCCCTCCTATGAAATCTAGCTTGACCTTGATGCCTCTGATGATCTCCCTATTAGTGACTTCTGTCTGACCATTACTCTGAGGATATGCTACAAAGGTAAAAGTCTGTAGAATATCATAACTGGAACACCACTCCTAAATCCTTCGCCCTTGAAATTGTCTTCCATTGTCCGAGACGAGTTTGTAAGGGATTCCATATTGACAGAGAATATTTTACCATGGAATTTAATGAGAGCCCTCTCTGTGATTTTTGCTAGAGTCTCGGCTTTTATCCACTTGGAGAAGTAGTCTATTGCTGCTAATAGGATTTTTTTTTTTTTTTTTTTTTTGCCAACGCCATGGGAAATGATCCAACAATATTCATCCCCCACTAGTCAAAAGAGCATGAAACGATTGAGGTCTTCAAAAGCTCAGTGGAGCAGTGAGAGATATCTGGTACTTTTGACATGACAAACAGGTAGCTACAAGCTTAACGGAGTCGATTTACAGAGTGGGTCAGAAATATCCATCCAGTAGAATCTTCCTGGCGTGTGATCAGCCACCTACATGGCATCCACAGGAGCTCTGATGAACTTCTTATAGATCGTATTGCACATCCTCTAACCCAAGCCATTTAAGGAAAGGATGAAAAAAAGCTCTTTTGTATAAATGATCTCCTATCATGGTAAATCGTCGACCCTCTTCTTCCATCCACACTTGCTCTATGTCTGGTACAATTCCTTGTTATAAGAAGGAAATTAACGAAGCTCTCCAATCATCCTATAATTCCATACATGCCTACCGATCAATGTGGGTTGTTAAAAATATTTGCTCCACTGGCTTATCCAACACCCACGGGATCAAAGAACCAGCCAGCTTAGCTAACTCATTAGCCTTTTGGTTCTCTGCTTAGGGAATCTTTTGCAATGTCACCTCCTAGAAACCTGCCTTCAATCTCTTGAAGGCTTCTGCGTACATCTTCAGTCGTTTACTGTTGATCTCAAAATTACCAGCTAATTATTAAGCCGCCAATTGGGAGCCTGAGTATATCAGTACATTGGAAGCTCCTACATGCTTAGCTACCTATAGTCCAGCTATCAACACTTCATACTTCATTTTATTATTCATAACCCGATAGTTCAGCCGAACCGACAACTGCATTCTATCTTTGCAAGGCGATATCATGAGAATTCCCACTCTATTGCCTTACCAGGCAGATGACCCATCCATGTAAATTCTCCATGCTTCCTCTAGCTCGGGGTTTTGTATTTCTATTATAAAATCAGCTAAAGCTTGGGCCTTGATAGTCATCCGGGGCTGATATTATATGTCATTCTCACTCAATTTCATGGTTCACTTCATTAATCTCCCCGAGGACTTCGGGTTGGCAAGCACTCTACCGAGGGTGTTATTAGTGAGCACTATGATGGGATGAGAGAGGAAATAAGGTCGTAGCCTCCGGACGGTTATTATCAGCCCGAATACCAATTTTTTGAAAGTGGTGTAGCGACATTCAACATCTTTCAGTAATGGTTCAAAAAGTATACTGGTTGTTGTTCACTACCTTCTTCACTCAGGATGACCCAGCTCCTTAGTAGTAGACAAGTACACCCACAATGGCTTGCCAACTATGGGCTTGGTGAGAATAAGTAAATTGGACAAATAATCCTTGAATTCCTCCAGCGCTTTGTCACACTCTACATCCCATTAAAATTTGGTGGCTTGGCAAAATATCTTGAAGAATGGTAGACTCTGATCGGCCGATCTTGAGATAAACTAGGATAAAGCAGTGATTCATCTGGGCAACCATTGTGCTTCCTTCAGGTTACGCGGGGGAGCCATGTTCCGAAGGGCATGCACTTTGTTCAGATTGACTTCGATTCCCTGCTCGGTCACCACATAGTTGAGGAAACATCTGCTTTTTGCTCCAAATGAGCATTTGTTAAGATTGAGCTTGAGTCCATATGCACGCAAAGTATTGCAAGTTTCATCAATGTCTGCCACCAGATCCACTGATCAAACGAATTTGATTAGGATGTCGTTGACGTAAACCTCCATATTTCTCTTAACCTGGTCTTGGAACACTTTGTTCATGAGCCGTTGATAAACGACACCTATATTTTTTAGTCTGAACTGCATAACTTTATAACAGTAAGTTCCATCGGTCATGATAAAACTAATCTTTCTTAATCTTCCTTGGTGAGCAAACCTGGTGGTATCCTTGATAGATATCCAACATGCATATTAGCTCGCATTCAGAGGTTGAATCCATCACCTAATTGATACGGGGCAAAGGGCAATAGTCCTTTGGGCATGCCTTGTTCAAGCCCTAAAAATCCACACAAACATGTCACTTGTTTTTTAGCTTGGATACCAACACCACATTGACTAACCAACCTAGAAACTATACCTTGCGTATATGGGCAGCCTCTAACAGCTTGCCAATTTCCGCTCAGATGATCTTATTCTAATCCAAAATCTCTTCTTTTTTTTTTCTTAATTGGCCAAGCATCTAGGAGGACGTGGAGTCTATGTTCTATGAAAGCTAGTGATACGTCGGTAATATCTTGCGATGTCCACGCAACACATCATTGTTGCATGTTAAGCATACGACTAGTTCTTTTTTTTTTTAATGCCTCGGGCAGATCAGACGTGATTCGAGTGGTAGCCTCCGGTCAGTTCGAGTGGATCTGCACTCTTCCTTTTCTTCACTGAGTCACGTTGCGTGCCTCATGTATTGTGTTTATCCCCAAGGGCTATAGTTTGAGGATTTTGCGGGCTTCTATTTTAACAACATCCACGTAGTATTTTCATACCACTAACTGATCTCCTTTCACTTCGCCTACCAAGTTACCTACCGGGAACTTGATCTTTTGTCAGAAGATTGAGACAACCGCCAGAAATTCATTTAGTGTCAGCCGACCTAAGATTACATTATAGGAAGAGGGTGCTTCTACCACTATAAAGTTAGACATCTGAGTCCCCATCAAGAGCTCCTCACCAAAAGAGATGGCGAGCTTAACCTACTCGAGCGACTGGACCTCATTACCGGTGAACCCATATAAAGGAGTTGTCATGGGCTAGAGCTCACTACTTTCAATTTGTAATTAGTTGAATGTCTTCTTAAATATAACATTCACGGAACTACTTGTATCAATAAAATTTCTATGCATTGTTATAGTTGGCAATAATGGCTTTGATGATCAAGGCGTCATTATGGGGGACGTCCACCCTTCGAGGTCTTTGGGACCAAAATTGATCTCCGGAACACTTGCCTATTTCCGACTACAACCGACCTCATAAATCTCTAGTCAACACACATGAGGCATTCTAGCTCTGTTGGAGTCTCCGTTGGTTAGGCCTCCAGCTATCATGCCAACATCTCCTCGAGCGACGTTGCTACGATTCTCTTCTTGTTGAGTTTGAGTGTATTCTGACTCGACTGGTGCAGGAGCAAGAACGCGGTTGTTTCATTGTTAGGTTGCTTGATAAGGCTAATCAACATTCGCGGGGCCTCTCCCTAGAGGTTCGTTCAGTCTCTGATAACACCTATTGTTTTGGGGTGGGTGTTGAAGTTGGAACCCTTGATTAGCCACTCAGGGCATCTCCTAGTTGTATTGATAGCAATCCTGAGTATTGCCTTGAGTTTGATGGTGTGGGCCCAGTCTAACCCCTTGTGCTGAGGAACCTTGCATCCTATGGTAGGTATGGGAGCAAGTGTGACCACTTCCTTCTTTCTGATGGTCTACATTAATGTACTTGGTTTTCTTACCTAGTAAATGATCAAAGTCCCTAGGGGGGTTTCTTTATTAAGGACCGGGGGAAATCTCTCTCCGTAAGTCCTTGAGAGAAGACACTCACCAAAATTCCAGGATGGCTGAGGGAACATCCACAACAACTTGATTGAATCGCTTGATATAGGCTCTCAGCAACTCTTAGGCTCCTTGCTTGAGAAAGAATAAACTGAGTGATTTTATGGTATCTTTGGTTGCTAGTGAAATGGTGAAGAAACACCTTTCTGAAGTCCTTGAAACTATTGATGGAATCCACAAGGAGCTGGTTGAACCATCTTTAGGCAAAACCGAAGAGTGTTGTCAAGGACACTCTACATTTTACACTATCTGTGTATTGGTATAGTATGGCTATGTTCTCGAACTTGAGTAGATGGTCTTCTGAGTCTATTACGCCTCCATATTCCCCAATTGCTAAGGGTCGGAAGTGGCGCGGCGATCATCTTCCAAAATTTCCATGGAAAAAGACATACTTAGTCATTTAGAAGAGTCGTTGGGAACCAGATCTTTCCCCTTCTTAGGATCTCGAGCAGGTGCATCTGCCGAGGAGGATCCTTAGGGCCTCTCCAAGTGATCATTATTTTTAAAGGGTGTGCAAAATAATGCCCTGTGATAAAAAATCGGGGATGGTGGAGTGGAAGGAAAACCCATTGGCTGTAAGAGAGCTTGAGGGAAATCGACCGGCGAAGGAGACGGGGGAAATCCGAACGACACTTTTGGCTTGGTCCTTCGCTCTGTCATGTGAGGCTCCGTCACAGATAACACCGAGGCATTTGACAATTAGGGATGGCAACGGGGTGGGTTCGGTTCGGGTTTGGCCAATCCCAGAACCCACCCCGCCATAAAAAAATGAACCCGAATTCAGAACCGTCTCACCTACTTTTTCAACACGCCTTGCCCCGAACCGTCTCAAAACCCAATAGATTTGGAGTGGGTTGGACTTGCCAACCCGCTATATATATATATATATATATATATACATACCGAGCAAGTTCATTAAAACATGTAACTTGCCCCGAACCCGCTTTTAAATCCGGTCAACGAGTTTAAACCCGCCCTGTAACCTGTTTGATCGGATTTAAACCCACCCCGAACGGGACAGGCTAAATATGAGGTTGGGTTTAAACCCGACCCATTACAATCCCTATTGACAATGGGTGCCCCAGCAGCTTGTTGTTGCTACGCTAACCTTTGCGTTTTTGTCACCACAAATATGTCAAGATCCTCTTGAGACATGATGATGGTTATGAGTTTTTCAATGTCTTCCATGTCCACGCTGCAAAATCAAGTGTAGTTCTCATAGACGATGTCAAATTTGTTCTTATCTACAATTGGTGAAGATGAGCAGCTAATGAGATGGCATGCACCCTAACTGCAAGAAAACCTTGAATGGGAGGAGTCTCCCGTCGCAAACGGGTCTGCCACATCATAGAGAATAGAAGGAGAAGAAAATGACAATAGATGGGCTAGGGAGGGGTCCTCAACACAATCACTCCGACGCTCAAGTTAGTCAGGAGGCTGAGTGATGGTAAATGAAGAATAGTAATGACGAATAGTGAACTCTTGGAGAGCTCACTTGTATGAAGAGGGACTCTTTTATATAATGTTATTTCTCTTAGCACACAGAACGAGGCATATTGCTATGATAAGGTCAATCATACTGGCACACTACCATCTTGTCCAAATTATACTGGCCGATTTCTGCATAGAGATGGTGGAAGCATCCACTATACTGGTTGCGCAGGGAATATTCCAATGATTCTCTGACAACTATTATGCGTAGCGTGAGATGAAATATCAGGCTAATGGATCGAACGAGCTAGCGGGCTGTTATCCCTTAACAATGGGCCTTTCAGGGCTTTTAGGCCTTGATGGGCTCTGGTGATGTTCTTGCAGCAGCCCTAACCTTTCCCCTTAACTGATTCAACTTCACTCCCAATCAGGTACGATCGAATAAGAGGGACTAAGTACTAGTTTATATGACTTTCGATGACTCAATCTATCTGATAATTGTCATATACTTGGTTAGAAAATCCGATTAGACTTGAGGAGAGAAGCCTGGTCCATCAGACCCACGAGTCAACCGTTGAAAAGCATCCACTCGGAGACAGAGAAACCTTACCTTAGCTTGTCAAAAGACCTTGGGGGTGTAACCTCCCATAGCTATTCAAGTGGTATTTCATGAATATCCAACTATGACTCAAGGGATTATTCTCTTACCCTCTTACCCTCTCTCTTTAGGGGATTAGACAAATCCTTCTTATCAATCTTTATGAACTGGCTCAAAGCCAAACTGCTTAAGCTAACTCCTAGATTTTGACCACCACATCAATCAATACTCTAACTTCAATATCCACTTGAGGGTCCCATCCTATTCATCATATCAACATAGACCGGTGACTTTATGTCAGAATTGGTCAAGTTTGATTCTTCTTGTTGTAAACTAAGATCCAATCATAAATATTCAACAGAGTTCACCCAAAAACCAATCACATGTCCACAAGCAATGGAAAAAAATCTTGGTTTGAAGGGAGATGAAAGATGATTTCCAAGGATCTTGAGTACTTGAACCTCTCAAGCACCAAACAAAAATCCATCTCTTTACTTCCTCAATCCTAGCTATACAAGAATAGAGAAACTACAACAAAATGAGAGTGTGTAGATGGCCAAAAATTAAACATCTTTTTATCGAATGTTCGTGCACTGGAAGTATGGCATAAGGGCCATTACACAACCATCCAGTTTACAACTACTTTAATTCGAAGTCTCCCTTTCGAGTTGTACATCCACCCGCTGATGGCAAATGGGTGATTAGTCGTCAGAAGCAGAGAGAGGATCAACAGCTGGGAGTACCTACATCCATGAGACAACATAGCCATCAGATAAAAAAAACTACAGATATAGACAAGTCATACCATATAATATCTCCATCAACCACGTAACTACTTGATAACATAAACACAAATGAAACTTGAGGGATTCAGTAACTTGATATATTGGATGAGTGACCATCCCATAAAAACAGTATGACTCAACTCAATTGAGAGGGGAGTCTCAGAAATGTGTGTTAACCCTTTCGTAACTTGTTGAGATTAGGGGAAAAAGTTCAGTGATGCAGATCAAGAAGAAAGATTGGGGAGTAAAAATCTGACATCAAGTGTTAAACTATGTAGACAGATTGTAGACGCTTAGATATCATATCTCAAGGTTCCTAGGTATCTCATCATAACAAGATTGCATCACACAATCTAAGAGAACACTCGAAACACAGTATCTATTTCATATCTCAACATTATAGCAATTCACATATTTATACTAGTAGGTGGACTTATCAAAAACATAAAGGACTCGTAAAGACCATAGGAAACATAAATGCTAATAGATGAACTCATAGAAAACACAAGTACTCATAAAAACACGTAAAAGATTCATAAAAAAGTTATAATTTTCTAAGTATGAAAAGTGAAAGCATATTGGAATTGTAGGGCATTTAATGTTGACATTTAAAGTTAGTTTTTGACTTTTGACTTCAACCCTTTGGAATTGATGAACTTTAGTTTATCATTTTCCAAGATTTCCCAAATTAAGTTGAGCTTTAGAATCTTTATTTCTATGTTTATAGGCTTTTAATGGAGATTGTCACTTGTCTCCATCAACTTTCCTCGTGTGAGAAAAACTCATCTATAACAAGTTAAAAGCATAGAATCTTTCATAAAGATCTCGATTCAGCCACTAAGATTCATCATCAATAATCCATGTGCATTCAAAAAGGAGTCGTGTCTTCCATTTGACAAATACTTTTGATAACCGCCACCCTTTTTTTTTTTGGCACGATCTGATGATTAATAGCATATTCAATTTCTTCTTTCAATGTATGAATTGATGGTAAACAGATATTATGTTCGGTCCTTGTCATAGCATCTTCATGTTGAAAATCTTACTATTTTATTAAGAATCTATCCCTTTTACTAATTTTGATAAAGACAAAATGAAATTATGTTAATGTCCTTTTTTCTTTTCACACCGAAAATTATTTTAAGGTTTATTAGTAATTTCCATAAACTCATCAATCAATGATCTAGAGTTCGAGACTCAGCTACCGCGTATTATTGAAAATTTTCTCATTAATCAATCAGGAATCTAGAGTTCGAGACTCAGCTGCGATATATTATTAAGAATTTTTCTCATTAATCAATTAAAAATATGGAGTTCTCTTTGATGAAGCCCAAAATGAAATTCGTCAATATCCTTTTTTATTTTCACATCGAAAATAATTTCAAAGTTTATTAGTAATTTCCATAAACTCATCAATCAATGATCCAAAGTTCGAGACTCAGCTATAACGTATTATTTTCTCATTAATCAATAAGTAATCTAGAGTTCGAGACTCAACTGCGCCGTATTATTGAGAATTTTTCTCATTAATCAATCAAGGATCTAGAGTTCGAGCCTTAACTGCGACGTATTATTGAAAATCTTTCTTATTAATCAATTAGAAATATAGAGTTCTTTTTAGTCCCCACATCTTAGAATTAGCAACACTACAAGTAGAGAAGTTTCTATAAATACCTTGGGCTGACACTGTTAAAAAACATACTTTTCTCGACTTTTTTGCTATGATCAAGTATGATATTAAATTAATTTTTTATAGGGGGAGTCCGTTATAGTAGCTTGCTACTGGAATTCTCGAGCCATTGCATGGGTCTGGTGCACCCTTACCCAATTTATGGGCGGCCTTTTGGCTAAAATTAAGTGTAGTATTTGTTCTTATCTGTTTAATATATGATATAAAGAATCAAATTAAGTTACTAGATTCTCAAGCCATTACATGGGTCTTGTGCACCCTTATCCAATTTATGAGCAATCTTTTGTCTAAGATTAAGTGTAATATTTGTTATTATCAGTTTAATATCTGATATAAAGAATTAAATTAATTTTTTTATAAAGGTGACTCTGTTATCCGCACGCGTTCATGTATTATATTATACACGCAACCAGGGTCGAAGTCACGTATAGCTTTGGTGGGATAGTTGTCCCACTTTAATTTTTTGTAAGTATCCCTATAGCTTTGGTGGAGTATTTGTCCCACCTCAATTTTTTGTAAGTATCCCTAGAGGTGTATAAAATTATAAAAAATATTAGAGTTATATCATACTAAAAAAATAAAAGTAGGGGCAATACAAAACTATCTCTCCCTGCATTGCCCCCACCTGTATAAGGGGCCTAGCTCACGCAATGCATGTGCACGACTGCCAGTATAAAGTGAGATCCTCAATGCTAATACCCATGTTTGCTTGTAGATCAAAGACATAAGCATTAGAACTTATTTTCTTTAAAATTTTATATAGTCCAATATTCCTTGAATGAAATTTCTTATAAATCCACCTTGCAAACTTTCTTTTCAAATTAGCATGTGTTTTATATCTTTCATTGCTCAGAGCAATTTCCACATCATCATGTATATCTAGTACGTGTTTGCTCAAATCATCAGCTTTAGCACTTGGTCTTGCCTCCAGCAGTAAAGGGACCAAATCAATTGGCTTTCTAGGAAGCATACCTATAACAATTTCAAATGAGTTGCGTCCAGTGGATCTATTCACCAAACTATTATATGCGAATTCAACCATAGAAAAAAAAAATTATATGGTAACATGATCTCTAACTAGGCAACGAAGTAAATCACCCAAACTTCTATTGACAACCTAAGTCTGTCCATCTGTTTAAGGGTGGAAAGAAGAAGAAAACCCTTTAACTTTGTATTCATTGATTTCCATAAAGTTCGCCAGAAGTAGCTTGTGAACTTGACATTTCGATCAGAAATAATTATTAATGGCAACCCATGAAGATGAATAACTTCTTTAAAGAAAAGTTTAGTAATGTGAACAAGATCAGAAGTTTTTGAACATGGAAGATCCACCACCACAAATACAGAGTCATCCTCTTAGGCAAACCAAGTACAAATTCCATGCTTAGATCTTATCATGGTTTGTGTGGCACAGGTAAAGACATATAATACAACAACAAAGTCTTATCCTACTAGGTGAAGAGGTAGAGACATATATAAACCAATATTTTTCTTTCTTCTTCTAGAGACTTGGCATGTGCAACACCGAGAGATAATCTTGGTCACATCCTTCTTAAGGCTAAGCCAATAAAAATGATCTTCAACCCCCCAATATGCAACTCCAATATCATTTGTTCACGAAGAGAAGCATTCGATAAACAAAGTCGAGTTTCTTTAAAAAGATAATCATTATATATTGTTGAAATCTTTTAACAAAGGGTAGTCTTTCTTGAGTAGTTCAAATCTCACCACTAGTACAATCATAGAAGAAAGAATATATGCGCCGAGGGCGCAGCTGAGTTGTACCAAAGTAGTAGACATGCATCAATGGGCAAGGGTTCAAGTCGCGACTACGACAAATAACTCTCCTACTTAGGGGGTCGCTCTATACTTGATTTACCTCCCTTCATCTCACTGTGGGGCCGACGATGAGGGGTACATGGCGTAAGCGTTATCACATTTTGCATCAATAGAAAGAAAATATACCACTATGTTGAGCACATCAGCTGCTTTGTTTTCAACACTAAATTTATGTTTGATTACAAAGGAATATTCTTGCAAGAAAGAGATCCATTTTCTAAGTTGACTACTTAGTTTTTGTTGAGAGTTGATAAATTGAAGAGCTTAGTGATCATAATATAAAACTCTTATGGAAGGAGGTAGTGTCGCCAATAACGCAAAGCTTGAACAACTGTATAAAATTATTTATCATAAATGGAATATCGTTGTTTTGCCTCATTCAACTTCTCACAAAAATATATAATAGGGTTGCCCTTTTCGACTTAATACACCTCCGATTCTAACATTAGATACATCACACATCACTCCAGAAACCATTGAAAAATCTAGTAGTCGAAGAATTGGTGCTTCGACTTATCTTTTTCATACTTCTTGAAAAACTTGTGAAGCTATGTTGGTCAAGTAAACTGCTCTTTCTGACAATCAGTTATAGGAGTCATAAATTTTTTTTGATGAATTGCCTATAAAATGTTGCTAGGCCATGAAAACTTCTTGACTTCTTGTAGTTCTACTTCTTGTAGTGTCTTAAGCAACGACCACTCTTGGATGACTTTTATCTTGTTAGGATCTACCTCTAACCCTCTGTATGACACCACAATACCTAAGAATACCACAGATGAAGTTATAAAGGAGTGTTTCTTTACATTTATCTAGAGCTTCTCTCTACAAAGAACTCATAACTTGTTGCAAATTGGTAAGATGGTTTTCTTTACTTTAGTTGTAAATTAAGATATCATCAAAGTAAACAACAAGAAACTTCCTGATTCATAAAGTGTATAGATGTGCTAGGAGCGTTGAAAAAATCAAAAGGCATGACAAGTCATTCATAAAGGTCATCTTTAGTCTTGAAAATTGTCTACCATTCATCTCTGAGCCTTATGCGTATTTGATGATACCTACTTTTCAAATTAATTTTTAAAAAGATGCAAGAACCAACCAACATATCAAGCATATCATCAATGCAAGGAATTGGAAATCGATATTTGAGGGTGATCTTATTGATCGCATGACTGTTACACATGCGTCATCTACCATCTTCCTTTAGCGTCAACAATGCAGGGACAACATATGGGCTTAGACTTTCTTGGATGAAACCCCTAGACAACAATTCATCTACTTGCATCTTCAATTCTACGTGACCACTTTGATTCATTTGGTAGCAGATACTTCTTTGACTTCTTTGATTATAAGAGCATATATAGCAAAACTTTCTTTGCTTTCTTGCTGAAAATTTTCCGTAGATAGAATGTGAAGAGAATTTTCACAATTAGCATAATTCTTTACCTTTTCTTGCCTGTATATCTTCATTTAAGACATTAATAGGTTTCAATAATATCTTCTTGTTGTTAAACATGAAAGTGTATGTGTACTCCTTACCACAATGATACACATTTCCGTCATACAACCAAGGTCTCCCAAAAACTATATGAGTTCCTTTTATATGATTAATGTCGCACTAGTCATTATAATTTTCACAAGAGAAACAAGACAACCTTATGTTACCGGAATAGACTTGTTATCTATCCATCTGACCTTGAATAGTTGAGGATGTAGTTGCGTAGGAAGCTTGAGGCGCTCCACTATAGATGTTGAGACAACATTCGTGCAGCTTCCTCTATTGATGATAAGCTTATGTGCTTGATTTCCACAACAAATCAACATCTAAAAAATAGATATCGGCCGCCAATCTTCACCTTCGACTTTTGTAGTAAGAATATGCCTAACAAAAGTTGCCAAAGAAGTATCTTCATTTTCATCTCCTTCATCTCTTTGATTTTCTACTTCATTTTCATGTTCTACTCCAATATGAAATTCTTTTTAGCACAATTATAAGCCATGTGGCCTAGTTGTTGACATTCGAAACATTTTATAACCTTGCTCTTTATCTCGGATGGTTTCATAGATGGCTTAGAGTCACTTTATTGATTAAATGGGTTGGCGTGTCCTCTTGCTTACTGGTTGGCTTCAAGGATCCTTTTATTCATCATTGAAATTCCAAGCTTTTTACCAAATGGATAATTCAAATACTCCTTCATATCCAAGGCAACTTGGAAAGTTGTTAAAGTGATTATCTTAATAATTCTCATATGATTTTAGGTCTTAATCTTGCTTTAAGCCTTGCAAGAATTTGTTTGGGATTTTCAACAATTTGACTCCTTGTCTTTAACTCATCGAATTTCTACATATACTCAACCACATACAAGTTATTCTACTTTAAAATAATAAGTTTATTACATAATTTATTGTAGGCAAATATTTCTCTTGTAATTGAACTTTCATCTCCTGCCATGAGTTGATTGGTAGTTGCCCCAATCTCCCTATGTCTATTTCAACACTAGTCCACCATATTTTTTCTAAACCCACAAGCTTCATTTAAGCAAACCTTACTTTTTGATCATCTGTCATGTCGTATCAATCAAAATATTGTTCTATTGTTGCAAGTCAATCAACAAATAAAGTAGGGTTCAAATTCTCTTCAAAATCTAGCACCTCAATTCAAACTTTCTTTGTGATATCTCCAACAGCATCTTGGTAATTATTTTCCTTCAAAATATCCTTAGCCCACTTAGAAAAAGGATGTTGTTGATGGACGGTTGGAAACCCTTTTTGAATCAAGTTGTTGTTTACTTGAGATGTTTCTCCTTGCTCTCTTTGGGCTTAGTCACCTTTAGATTGAGAAATCATGGTTTTAACACCATTTAAACGAATTTGCATATCATCAAGTTGTTCCATCATGCGAATAAGCATCTCATCTCATTGGTTATTAGTCAATTTCCCTTATCTTGTAGACATTAATCTGGCTTTGATACTAAATATGATGCAACACAAGAAAAAAGACTAAATGTTGTAAGCAGTGTTCTAAAACATGGGCTAGGCAGTCGCCTAGGCGCTTGACGGCTAGCAAGGCGGTCGGCCGCCTAGGCACTTTACGATTAGCAACCGCACAGGAAAGGTGCTAAGCAGACATGTGCAGTGCTAGGCAGCGCCCCATGCGGCACTCGGCATCACAGAAATTTTGATTTTTTTTCTGTCCTTTAATGCCCAAATCCTATCCTTTAGTGATTCATCTACCTCTCACGCTGGTTTAATTGCCTCCCGCCTCCAATGAAAGCATCTACTCGACAATCAAAAAGTTTTTCAATAATTTATTTTATGCAATTAAGTTATTTGGCCTCCCACGACGCTTCTGACGTCGTGGAAGGCATCGTCGGAAGCTTCCGGCAACACCGGATGCTTCACCAGAGGCTTCCAACGGCGCCAAAAGCATCGCAAGACACGACCAACATCGCGCAACGCTAGCGTTGGATGCGTCCTGTGCCTCCAGCGAAGCATCCGGTGCCGCTGGAAGCTTCCGACGACACATCTAACAAGTCCTACGACACATCCAGCCGCTAATCACGATGTTTTTTAAAAATTTATTTATTATTTATTTAATTCAAACAACTCACTTAAATGGGGTAATTCGAATAAGTTTTTATAAATCCTAATTAAATTATCCTAATAAAATATATAAAAGATATATTTAAAATTAAAAATTCTTTATTAATTTATTTATATTTTAATAATATTATATTTAAAATTTAAAAATCTAATAAATATTATTAATTAATTTATATTCTGATATTTTATATTAAAAAATAAAAAATCTAATAAATCTTATTATTTCATATAAATTATATTTATATTCATAATTTTATATTTAAAATTTTAAAAAAATCTAATAAATTTTAATAATTCATATAAATTGCATTGATATTCTGATAATATTTTTTATATTTATATTTTTTTATTTATTGATTTTAGTGGTCTTAATCAAATATAATAATTTTATCAACTCGAAAGAATATTATTTTTATATATACTTTTTTTCTTAGACTTGCTAATGATTTTAAAGTTCCTAAATGTATTCTTAGATCACTTTTCAAATCATTACATTTACAATGGCAAGCAAATCCATTTTCGACAGCATTCATCACTCAAACCCGAATTCGGAATTCTTAGGAGAGTCAAATGACATCGGCTGGGAGGTTGGAATGTTGATTGATCTTAAAAACCTCAACAAATCAAATGCAAATTGTGTGAAAAAACGATATCGGGGGAGTACATAGGATCAAAGAGCACATAGGAAATATGCCTGAAAATGTATCCGATTGTCGAAAAGTATCTTAAGAAGATAAAAATAAATGCAAACAGACTATTTTAAAAGGGAGGAACAAAAAAATAATAAAATAATGAAAGAATAAAATTGTAGAAAAGATATGACTATTTCTCTAGACGAAGAAGGTCCTGAAATTAAAGGTATAGATGGAATTAAAAAACCTCTTCCACTTGACCCCATAGATAGATATGCATCAGCAATTGTTCCAAGAAATGTAGGTTCTGGTGGGAATAAAGTGATTCGCCAAAAAAATATAAATGAGGCTCTTTTCAAAGAGAAAACTCAACAAGTTCAACAATATATTGGGAGATGGGTTTATGAAAATAGAATCACATTCAATGTTGTTAATATGATAGCTTAAAGCAACTAATGGAGGCAGTGGGTCAATTTGGACTAGGATTCAAACCTCCAACTCAATGTCAACTTAAGGAGCCACTGTTGAAAGCCAAAGTTGAAAGAATAAAGCAATTGCTGAGTGATAAAGAATGAGTGCTCGATCATGACAGATGCATGGAGTGATAAAAAAGAAACATCTTAAATGTGGTAATTGCAAGGAGGGTACTACATTTTTAGAGTCAAAGGAGTCTTTAGATGAGGCACATACAACTGAACTTATTTTTGCGTATGTTGACAACTATGTTGAACAAGTAGGAGCTCAGAATATTGTTCAAATTGTAACAAACAATGTCACCAACAATATAACTACAACTAAATTGATGAGAGAAAAACGAGAATCTTTTGGAGTTCATATGCAACTCACATTGTTAATCTCATACTTGAAAGTATTGACAAACTTCCATGATATAAAAAGGTTATTGAGTAATACAAGTCTTTTACCATTTTCATTTATGCTCACCATAAGACTTTGTCATTAATGAAAAGTTTCACAAAGAAGAGAAACATAGTCCGGCCAGGAATTATCAGGTTTACATTAAATTTTCTCACATTGCAAAGTTTAATTAAAAAAATCAAATTTAAAAATCATGTTTACAAATGATGTGCGGGAGAAATGTAAATGGTCAAAAATAAAGAGAAATTGGCTTACTCTACTCTGATGAGCATGAGTTTTTGGAATGGCGTGACACTTTGTTTAAAAATATTTACTCCTTTGGTAAAAATTCTTCATTGGTAGATGGAGATAGAAAGTCATCTATGAGATTTCTATATAGGGAACTTCTTCAAGCTAAAGAAGATATCATGGTGGACCTAAACAACGTGAAATCAAATTATTGATTATTTAGTCAAAAATGAAGAATAAACTTGATACATCATTGCACATCCCTGTCTTTTTATTGAATCCCTATTTTTACTATAAAGATAGTTCTATTGCTCTTTATAAGAAGTGAGATTTTTTAATGCATGGAAATTTTGCATGTCAATAAGTTAGATCTACAAGATACAATTATTAACAAAGAATTTGTAAAATATAGAGACAAGACTGTGTTATTTGAAAAAATATTGGTAGCAAAAACATGTGAAAAAATAATAATACATTTGATCCATGTGCATGATGGACTACATACAATGCACACACCCAACTTGCTAAGAGTGACATTGAAGATACTTTCATTAACTACAAGTTTATCTGGATGTGAGAAATTGGAGTATATTTGAAGGAGTAAGCTTTAAACTTTAAGTTTTTAATTAAAGCAAAGTATTAATTTTTAAAGTTTATATAGACTATAATATTTACTCTGTTTTTTCAGATTCATACAAATAAAAGAAATAGGTTGGATGTCAACAGATTGAACAATCTAATATTTATCCAATTTAATGCTAGATTGTTGAACAAACAAAAAAAATAAAAAGAAAGGAATGTCGATGTCCTTTTTGCAAAAGTTGCTTCACATGCACAAAGTTGGATTGTGGATGGTGGGAAAGATGATGAAATTGAATGGTTCCGAACTCACATGGCAAATGGTTGATGAAGCAAGTGAAGCAGATGAAAATCTACAACTCCGAATAAGTTCTAGAGTGAGAATTTCACAAGGATGATTTTGCATCCGAAGAAGAGGATCACAATAATGATATTGAGTTTGTGTCCGATAAAGAACAAGTTGTTGAAAATTATGTAGAAGAAGAAATAGAATAAATATGTGATATTTTATTGATTGAGTAATTTTAAACTCATTTTAAATTTGATGTTATTATGTTAAAGTTATAGTATGTGATTTATTATGTAATTTATGTTGATATCGAGGAATCCATCTAGCAACGGCTAGTCCCCGTCTAGGCGCTGGTCTGCTGCTCGACTAACACTTAGCAAATTTTAGAACCTTGGTTAGAAGGTTTGGTGAGTAAAGATATGAGATTAAGTAGTAAAGTATTATAGAGAGATGGTAGAAGTTAAGGTACCACATCTAAGTTTTCTAAGCATCGCACCCATAGAGGGATTGCATCACACAATCTAAGAGAATACTCAAAACTTAATATCTATTTCATGTCCCAATATTCTAGCAATTCACATATTTATATTAGTCGGTGGATTCGTCAAAAACACAAAGGATTCATAAAGACACGTAGAAAATATAAATGCTAGTAAATTGACTCATTGAAAACATAAGGATTCATAAAGACATATAGAAAACATAAAAGACATAAAGATGGTACAATTTTCCTAGCATGAGAAAATAAAGCATATTGGAACTGTTGGCATTTAATGTGGGATATTTAAAACTGACTTTTGACTTTTAACTTCAACCTTTTGGAATTGATGAACTTTATATAATTTTCCAAGCCGGTTTATAATCTTCCAAGATATGTCAAATTAATAATTGAGCTTTAGAATTCTGCTTTTATTATACTTTTAATGGAGATTGCCACTTGTCTTCATCATTCAATCAGTCTAATCTTTATAGCTGGACTAACTTCGAAGCTTTTATCCCTTTTCCTTTTTATTTGCATTATTTAGTAAGTATACAGCCCACTTAAATGGCTATTCATCAAGTCATATCAATCAGTGGATATAACCAACATGAATCTTCAAGCTTCAGAAGCTGACAAAGGACGTGAAGATAAAAGCACTGGTGTGTCAAGCAACAACAAAAGCAGTTCATAAGCAAAGACTACAAATGCCCCATTAGCCTTTATAGCTTATGCGATTATACTCTATTTCAAATATAGAGGTAATAAAACATGGAAAGTGTATTCTGAGTGAAAAAAAAAAGAAAACAGATAATAAATCCTAATTTGATGCAGCATAAGAAAAGAGCTTAATTGCTTGGAGATAAGTAGAGTAGGAATCTAAACATTCATTGTAAAAAGTGTGGAAGAGCTGTAGAAACTTGGGCCTAAGCAATTCTAGGCATCATACCATAAATTATACAATCTAAAAAAAAAATTCTTAAAAGCTCACTTTTTATTTCATCCTGCAATAGTACAGCATCCATATTTGAATTAATAGGTGGACTCTTTGAAGATAGTAAAGAAAACATAAATGACTCATAAATATATTTTGAGAGACAATTAGGATTTGTTGTAAGTAATTAAAAACTCTGAACTGAAGTAAAGATTGGTTGACCAAGTTGAAGACTTTATGACTAATCTACTCTTCGCTTTTCCAACTTTTCACTATCACACATTGAAATAGATGGACTTTATATTTGACTTTTTTGGCTTCCTAAGCTTCGTCTTTCAAACGTTTGAACTACTAAACTTTATATTACTTCCCAAATAGGTTCATCATTATCCAAAGTATGTTAAATTAAAATTAAACTTCAGAATGAAGTAAAACTTTCTAATTCTTCATTTCAAGTTGAAATTGAATCTCATGTAGGTTATGAGGGGACCTAAATTTGTCATTTCTGTTAGAAAAGGGATAAAGAGCGCATAATCCGACCATTCTATCCTCTTGTAATCTCCCTATCCTTTCAACAGTTTGCACCATCACATATAGCCTTCTCAATTAACCCAGACACTATTGTCATTCCTACCACCTTATCCGAGGCATTATCTAATGAGAAATAGAAACAAGCCATGGATGAAAAAATGGAAACATTAGAGAAAATAAATCATGGAATTGGTGAAGTTGCTAGAAGAAAAGAAACCTATGGAGTGTAAATGAGTTTATACAGTGAAATATAGAGTAGACAAGGGTTATATTCAAACTTGTGGATTATCTAGAGGCTTTTGCTCCAATTGCAAGAATGAATACTATCAAACTTCTACTATCATTGGTAGCTAATTATAGTTGGGAGTTACAATTGTTTGATATCAAGAATGCATGATGCATGTGCACGAAGAAACAGAGGAAGAAATTTATATGGAAATCCCACTAGGATATAAAAATAATTTAAATGGTCATATAATATGTAAATGGGAGAAAGTCTTATGTGAACTTAAGCCATCATTGCGAGTTATGATTGTTATGAGGAATAGATAAAGCCAAGGGGTAATACATTGTTTATTAAACATTTTTCTTTAGGTGGAGTCACAGCGATCTTAATGTATATTAATGATACAATAATGACAATATATGATGATAAAGAAAGACAACTTTAATTAGCCTTTAGTAAAAGAGTTTGAAATCAAAATATTAGGGAGCTTGAAATACTTTTTTGGGATTGAAGTGACTCACTCTAAGCAAGGCATTTTCATCTCCCACTAGACATTCACAGATCTCCAGACAACAAGCAAGCCGACAAGTACTCTAATAGATTCAAATTTCATACTTGAAATAATAAAGGAAGATGTCGCAATTGTCTGGTAAGCAAACTTATTTGTGTCTTATACGCAACTACATAAAACATATGTAGTAAGTGTGATTAGTCATTTCATGCATAATGCAAAAGCAACTCGCCTACATATCACTGAGTATTACAATATCTAAAAAGAACACTAGGATATGCAGTATTCTATTTAAAAGAAATGGAGATTCAGTGCTAGAAACATATACGGATGCAAGGTCATTACGTTGGGTCAGTGGTTATCAGGAGTTCAACCACCAGATATTGCACCTTTTTTGGTAGTAACCTTGGAACACGAAGGAGAAACAAACAAGATGAAGTTGCACAATCTAGTGAAAAGGTCAAATTCCAAGCAATGACTCAAGGTGTGTTTGAACTATAGTTAAAGATCAACTTAGAAGACTTAAGATCAAGTGAAATACTGCAATAAGGATTTATTGTGGTAAGTGTGCAATTAGCATAGATCACAATCCAGTACAACATGATTGAACGAATCACATTAAAATTGGCATACACTTTAATAAAAAGAAACTAAAGAACAGGTTGATTTGTACTCCTTGCATACCTACATATGGACATCTTGCAAATATACTTACTAAAGGATTAAGTAGCTCAGTATTTCAAAGTATGTATCCAAGTTGAGAATGATAAACATTTATCCATCAACTCGAGAGAGTGGAAAAACATAATTTCAAAAATTATGTTTAGTTTTAGAAAGGTTTTTAATGATTTTTATTAGAAAAGTGAGTTATGAAGAATAAGTCATAAATTAAATTTTTTAAAAAAATCCCATGTATTGAACAAATTTTTTAAATAATATAATTTTGAATTTCCAATAGTATGACCTAACTATTGATATTTAAAACATTTGTTGCCCTTGTTTTAGGTGATTTTAAAGGAGGTTTAGAGTCACTTTGTCAATTAAATAGGCTGACAAATCCACCTTTCCTTAATGTTGAAGTGGAAGAGACCCTTCCTGAATCAAGCTATTGTTTGTCTAAGATGTTTCTCCTTGGGCTTAATCACTTTTGGGCTAAGAGATCAGGGCACTCTTTAATGGATTTGCATCCATCAAGTTGTTCCATCACCCAAATATGTCACTAACTATAGTCAACTATCCTCTAAATCTCCTCCTATACCTGTTAGACATATTAACGTAGGCTTTGATACTAAATATGATGCAACACAAAAGAGGCTTTGATTGTTTGAAGAGATATGGAGTAGGCATCTGAAATTTAGTTGTAAAAAGTGTTGAAGAATTGTAAAAACTTGGGCATCACACCTAAGGAATCCTAGGCATTAGGCATCACACCGTAGGCAATTGTATCACACAATCTGAAAGAATTTTCCTTATAATCTCACTTTTCTATTCCATACTGCAGCAGTACAGCAAACATATTGGTAAGGTGAACTCTTCAAACATAGAAAAAAAATTATAAAGGACTCATGAATATACTTCTACCGACTCTTAGGATTTCTTGCAGGCAATAAAGACTCTTGACTAAATTAAAGATTCTTTGACTAAAAGACCCTTTTGACCATTTTCAGTTTCCTAAACTTTGTCCTCCAAATGATAGAACTGTTGAACTTTATATCATTTCCCAAAGGGGCTCATCATTATCCAAAGTATGTCAATTAAAAATTGAAACTGCTAGACTTTCAAATGTTGGACTGCCACTTGTCTCCATCATACTTTTCCTACTGTAAACTGCATTATAAGATCTCCCACTGTATAAGTAATAACTAAATCCCACTAGAAGGCAAAATGAGGCCTCACTGTCTGCCAAATTAGAACCTAAACACATGCAACCATTTACGCGTAAGAACAGCTAGTTAGGTGTTTACAGATAGTATTAACTTGAGAAAAGATGAAGAGAAGCACCTTTACTATTGATTTTACCCCTTAGCTGCACATATACAACCAGTTGACATGACAAACAAGTGAAGCTGAATTGCATAGCACTCTCTGGTGCATTTGTTACTGCAAAATTCTGGTTGAACAATTTCCCAAAATAAGATGGACTGAACTTGAATGACCACGATTAATCTTAATAAAGCCTTCCAGTGCATTCAGGAGTACCACAAAAACATTCTTTTTTCCTAACATTGCCCTCTGAATCTTGAACCTGGCCTATCGTATAGTTGTAGTGATATGTCAGTTCTTGTAAAGGAGGAATATTCTCCATAGCAAAAAGCATTACATGTGGGATTCTTTCGTTGTCATGGTCATAAACAACATTTTGAGCATATAGATTAGGAGTACAGCTGTGATTGATGAATCTTCCTACATTCCCATACTCAGCTGCATCAATGGTGAAATTCACATTGTCCAGCATTTCAAGCCGAGAACTACCCGTCATAGTAGATGAAAACCCTTCTGGTAGAGAGTGATCATAGTTATGACCAATATCAAAGAGATACTCATCATTAATCCTCTTTTCAGCTTCTTTATCCTGAAGGAGCTCACCAACATATTCACATATAAAACTTCCCGACGTAATGGAGCTCAAGGATCTCACTCCCCAGCCCCTAGTTTCTGTCCTGAATATCTCAAGTGGTATTTGGATGCCACGCTGGCTCACCCTGTTGTAGCATGACGGCAAGCACTTACAGGATGGCCCACACTCATAGATGAGAGATTTTGCTTCCACAATAGCGCCATCATGATTAAATGGAATTTCACCACCATTCCTGACGGCACACACACAATTCTCTGAATCAGAGCAGCCACCATAGCAATTACAACCTGTTGGAGGTGTCTTAGAAAACCATGAGGGATATTTGTTCTTTGTTATGTACATAAAGGGAGGAGGATGCTCATCATTGATTGTATTGATTGCACAAATAGGAATCTTTTCCTTGCCATTTGAAATATCCTTCACACATAAACCTGCACGTACTTTTAGTTTTTTTGATCGCTTGACTTCTTGAAAAGCAAGTTCTGGCTGCCCTGACATTCTTCTCAACTGGAACTTAAAAACACTATATCTGTCAGGATCCTCTAGCCAATATCTCTCAACCAAATAAAGACCAGCATATGTGAATGTCGAGACTAGTTTGGGCTTTGTATCATGGGAACTTCCAGGTTTCATCTCCTTTGATCCATGAATAACTCGTACTGGTGTCATTGTGTCAATACTATTCTTCAGTGCCAGATTTCCACGTTCAAGTCTTTGGTCTTCTCGTGGTTTATCTGGACCAGCAGGATTTCCGCCAGAACCAGAATATATCAAGACATCTGAACTATCCATGTCATCATTATAGCCTCCAGAAGCCACAATACTTGTCGCAACTGATATGCCGGCTTTCTTTGTTGCATCTATACCTCCTTGAAATGGCCGGTGAAGACCAACAATGGCTAGCTCCACCCTGTACCTGAACTCATCTCCAACTTCAACTCCAGGAACAGTTCCTATGATTGGCTTACCACTGTTAACCCATCCAATGTTTTTTTTAATAATTTGAGCAGCAGTCAGGTCAACCCTCTTTATTTTGCTTGATTCTTTTGATTTAGACTCCTCAGTTTGTAACAGCTTTCTGCAAAGTGACTGAAAATGTCGTAGAATATTTTTCACCTTATTGCGAGCTACCACATCTGGCATACTGTTACCGCTTTTATTCCTTATGAAGGGATCAACTGGATATAATGTGACGGTCAACTCTTTTGAGCCTTCCACCGAACTTAGTTCACTGGACTCTTTGTATACTACAAGTGCTCCTTCATTTTCATCATGCTGAGTACCACAGTCATCATCTTCCACATCCTTAAAGGCCTCTTGTAATTCTAGTGGCATCTGCTCTTTTTCCAGTTCTGGAAGAGTAAGTTGAAAATTGGAAGTCAATCTCTGCCTCTTTGGTTGGGGTAAAGCAAGTTGCATCTCTGATGCAGGTCGCTGTCTCTTGGCAAATTGAATACCTAATGCAGTCTTCTCTCTCTTCACCTTTGACATTGGTGTAGCAGCTCTAAAGGACCCCTGGAAACTGGACTTGTGGCCCTTCCTCCATGGACAATTAGAAGCAGCCATGAGAACCAGAATTATCGGCCTCTCTCCATAAGCTCTTGAATCATCAGCATCCAATTTTTGTATCCCAACATGGCCTTCCATTGTAGTCTTTTTTGAGGAGTTCCCTTTGACATCATTAATGATGTGATTTCTCTCTATCAACTTACCAGTAAATTTACCCGAAGGAAATTTCTTGTCATCAGAACCAGGGATCTTGCTCCTTTGATTTTCACTACTGCTGCTAAATGGTTGTAACCTTTTATCAGAAGCTGCTCTAGCAAGCTTGTCTTTTGCTTCCAAAGGCTTTCTGGAAGGAGGAGGAGCAGACTTTGAGAACTTAGCTTCTGGTCTTACTGCTTCAGTGACATTATCATTACCTAAGTTTTTCAGTGCTGTTGGTTGCTGCTTCACGGTCGGGTGCTTTTCATCAATCGAACTATTTCCCTTAGTTGGAGTAGCTTCTGTGAGTTTTATAGCCTGTTCTCTGGTCAAAGGAGAAGCGCCGACTCCACAGCCTATTGGATAGTCTCTGATAGAGGGGACAGTGCGCTTCCACAGAGGAGGAATCAGCTTCAGAAAATGATGACTTTTCGCATTGACATCATCATGCGATGATCCATCAGTTGTAGATACATCTGATGGTTTAGGCTGTTCCAGTTGATTCTCCAATAACTGTGGAGTCCCTAGTTTTTCATCTTGGTTATCAGAAACCACCTTAAACTGGTCTAAGGCATCTCCCCGGTTGACTTCATCATCCGCCGCAACATTCCCTGTTTCCACCACTGAAGGATCCACAACTGGATGTTCCAAGCATCCAACAAGACTGTTCTCCACTACCCTATCCAATGGCACATCAGCAGTCACACCCGCTGGAGGCTCGGTAAGTTCTTTAGACTCAGCAGCAGATGGAAGCGGAGGAGAAAGGGGAGGCTGAGGCGTAAGTTCTTTGGATTCCATTGCCAAAGGTGACGAAGGAGGAATGACAGGCTGAAGCAGGTCAGCCTCAGTTTTCTGGCCAACTACAGAACTAGGAACACACCCTTTGGGAAAATCTCGGATAGCTACAACAACACCATTCTCCGCAAGCTTGGCCGCAGCTACGCCCATAGTAGACGCAGTAGGTTCTTGGAACTCCCCTGCAGAGGGTGGCGAAGGAGAACAGATAGTCTGCTGTGGCAGAACTTCCTGAGTTTGAGTCGTCTGAATGACAAGCACATCTTTAGGAACGCTCCCTTTGGGGAAATCTCGGATTACTTCTTCTGACTCCGTTGCACCAGGCGGGGAGGAAGTAGGGAGAGGCTGAGGCTCAACAAGTTCCTGAGGAGGGACGCGATCCGGCTTTCGCGTCAGAGCCTCTTTGGTCTTTCGGTTGACAACCACTGCGTTCGGGCCGCACCCTTTTGGGAAATCCCGGACGCAAGAGACCCTCTGTATCTCTATGATCTCCGACATCACCTCTACTTCCACAAAAGAACAACAACACTAGAATGTCCTAGGACAGCAAATTAGGAGAAAGAATCAGGGGAAAAAAACCTAGAACGAAAATCAAAGCCAGCAATACCTACGGATCTGCCGCTCGGAGATCCAATACAGATGCGGTGACAAAGGATTGGAGTGGCGATGCTTCGCTTCCGCCTTCTCGCCGGAGATTTCCACGGGGAAAAGAGGAGGAGGAGCGTGGCCGGGGAGAGGTCGGTTACGACTGGCGAAAGGAAGAAAAGGGTTCCGTTCCAGTACTTTCGTTCGAAAACAGAATAGATGTATGCCTTCGCAGGGATCTGATATTAATACCTTTTTACTGCTGCACTTGTCAAACTGACCCAAACACATACCACGTTGGGATCGTGACAAAGGGGATTAATGATTTAGATCAGATGATGGTCTTTGTGCGTTCTGACATAAATCGAGCTGTTAAATGACACGTGGCGTTGGGGGAGGTGGCAGATTTGTGGGTCCCTACAGAAATGAAGAGTCAATGCAGGTGAGTAAAAATTGGGATGCTTCTCGTGAATTCGTCTAGAGGTTAGGCTCGTAAACGAGCCGAGAAAAATGAAATTTCATGGTATTTAAGTTTATTTAAAATAATTGGATGAATCTTAGTCAAATTTAAAATAATTAAATCTTTAAAATAATTATTTAATTTTACCTTAATTTATTTTTCATGAATTTAAATTATTTTAAAATTTAATTTGAATTTGATTGTTTAGATAACTTTCAATTTAAATTTAGCTTAAACTCGATTTAAACTTAGTTTATTTATATATTATTAAGCTCTTAATTTAATCTTATTTGATTGTTTAAAAATTTTAATTATTTTATTGATTATTGAGTTTGATAATTTAAACTTATTTATTTATTTTATTTTATTATTTATTTATATATTAATAAAAGTTTTATTAATAATATTGTTCATGAACGTTATTTACGGAGGTTAATAAGCTGAATAAATATATATATATATATATATATGTGTGTGTGTGTTCAACTTTATTTGTTTAGTTTAACGATTTATTCAAATTTGTTTGTTTAATTTATTTTATGTATATTGAATTAATATAAATAAACTCTTACCAAGTTGAACACTAAACTTATTCACAAATACTTAATTTATTTATAATCCTATTAGAATTGTTAAATGAATCCTCTATTCCTGGTTGGTCTAGTCCAGCACTGTCTGATCCGGTCAAGCCCAATATCCTATGGGCCACATACGAGTTGGCATGGGCCTACATCCGAATGAATCTTATATAATACGTTTGATTTACTAAACTACCCAAAATTTTCAAATACTTAAAATCATTCTTTTCAAATTACCAAATCACATATTAATTTTCTTTCGACAAAAGAGTGCATTTAGAATTGCAGAATTTAAAAAATGCACACCTAACTTTTAATTTCCCAAATTACCATTCCCTGTCAACCACTATCATATTGTAGGTAAAGAATAATATCGATGTCTTCTTAAGACAGTATAATGATTAACGTATGAAATATTGTTATCATAAGATTTAAAGTTCGAATCTCGATATAGACAAGATAAATATCTTTTTCATTCACCAGTCACTATTTTAAACGCTAGTAGTTATCCGTGATTTACCTTCTTCGTTGTAACGCCCCGCCCCTCTTATCCGTGATTTACCTTCTTCGTTGTAACGCTCCGCCCCTCCTGCTAAGGGCGCGGGGGTTACTTAGACATACATACCTACTTACTACAGCGGAAGTCTTACTTAGAGAATTTAAAAACTTTTCCTTACTTTAAAATCACCATGGACATAAAAAAACCACGTAGCATACTTAACATGATTTTTGAGTCATAATACCCAAACACATACTTAATGTCATGGAGTCATAAAGTAATAACATAAACATGACATATTTCTTATTAAACAAAAGCAGGTCTTTCCCTTTAGCCAAGCCACTACCACACACATCCTTCTAGCCCATCCTGCTGCTCCCCTAGTTCATCCATTCCTTGCCTTTATCTGTGGTACAAGAAAGTAAGCTGTGAGCACTCATGGCTCAGTAAATTCATTTCCTACTCACAAAAATCGTATAGCATATCAAAATCACAAGTCAAAATGCATGGAGACAAATTTATCATATCAAGCAGCATATCATGGCATATCGTAACATAATCATCATAAAGTATCATGGCATATTCTAACATGAACATCAAATGTATCCTGACATAGCATAACATCATCATAAATATCATGGCATAATCATAAAGTATATGCAAGGTGAATTCCTAAACATGTATCATGAAACATATGCAACATGTCTTTTGAAAACTCATAATATACATACTTAAACATAATCTCAACATGATTAGGGCTCCGGCTTGTACCACATACATAAATGCGCGCGTCCTATGTAGGTCCAATGTAGCAAGTCTTGAACCCTACAAGGCATACATACTAGGCCCGTTTCTTAGTCCATCGACCTAGGGGCACTTAGGAGCCCATCCCTAACGAGGCCCGTTTCTTAGTCCATCGACCCCGGGGCGCTTATGGAGTCCACCCTTGGTACAAGCCATACATAAAGTAAAGTAGCATGTCATACATATCATAGTTCTTATCATTTCATGCATATCATATTTCTTAACATATCATAAAACATGCATATTTGGGCACACAGCACATGCATGGATCATAAGCATACATAATGAACATGTCATTTATCATATCATAAAGCATGCATATTTGGGCACACAGCACATGCATGGATCATAAGCATACATAATGAACATGTCATTTATCATATCATAAAGCATGCATAATTGGGCACATAGCACATGCATGGATCATAAGCATACATAATGAACATATCACCTATCATAGAAAGTCATAATCATACATGAAATCATTAAATAACATCTCTTAATCCATAACATAGCATGTGAGGCACATCTAGGTCACTAAACCTATTATGGCCGAAAGTTCAAGAGTAGGGACATGAACTCTAGACAACATACAAACATAATAATCTCATGATAACTTCACATCCTATCATAAGAAAGATCATAAGCATGTTAACCTAAATTTTAAGCCCTCCTAGGTTTCTAATTCTTTCATGGCCGAAACCTTCGTGAAGAGCAAACAAGTTCTAAGCAACATACAAACCTGTAAACCCTAAACTCATATCATATCATATTTCATAAGGAACAACTTGAGCATGTTTAGTTTGGGTTCTAAGTTCCCTAAGCTTCTAACCTTATCATGGATGAACCCTAGCAAGCCTCATTCTAGGTTACAAGTGTTAGGACCAAAAGTAGCTAGAGGGGGGGGGGGGTGAA
This sequence comes from Zingiber officinale, assembly GCF_018446385.1. Classification (NCBI taxonomy): domain Eukaryota; kingdom Viridiplantae; phylum Streptophyta; class Magnoliopsida; order Zingiberales; family Zingiberaceae; genus Zingiber; species Zingiber officinale. Next base: position 109,024,078 of record NC_056000.1, read on the forward strand.
TAGCTCGTCGCGTTCGCTCGTTGCTCGGCGTTGCTTGTTTCTTCAAGAATATGCAGCGGAAAATACAGAAACAAATACAACAACGCTAACACGGTTGGTTTACTTGGTATCCACCTCACAAGAGGTGACTAATCCAAGGATCCACACCAACACACACACCCTCCACTAAATAAAACTCTTCTTTATGGTAACTACCAAGGGCGGAGAAGCCCTACAAGACTCTCGGTACAAGAAGAAGGAAAGGGAAACAAAATACAAGCGCAAAGCTTACAATGAATGCAGAAAACCCTAACCCTAGCTTCTCTTCTTGCCTTTGATCCGCCTCTTGACTCGGAGAGCTTCCAAGAACCTTCAAGAACTGGCGATCACGAGCTTTGAGAGTGCTGTGGAGGAGCTGGCGAAGATCTGGAGTGAATCGGAGAAGAGATGCCGCAGCCATCACACGCCTGCAGCTATAAACGACGCCAACGGTCGGATCCCGATCGATTCGAATATTCCCAATCGATCGGGGAGGCTTTGGATCGATCCACGGATCGATCCAGAGCGCCTCTGTGCTCTGGAAACGCGCCTGGATCGATCCACGGATCGATCCAGCGCTTATCGCGCGAAGCAGCCGCGTCCCAATCGATCCACTGATCGATTGGGACCTCTGGATCGATCCACGGATCGATCCAGAAGCTCTCTGTTCGCTGGGACAGGTCTGGATCGATCCACTGATCGATCCAGAGCCTGGATCGATCCACTGATCGATCCAGCACTTGGTTTTTGTCCAAAACCAAGTCCCAAACCTCCCAAACCAACATCCGGTCAACCTTGACCTGTTGGTATGTCATGCCTAGCATCTAGTCACTCCCTTGACCTGCTAGGACTCCCTTACCAAGTGTCCGGTCAATCCCTTTGACCCACTTGGACTTTTCTCTGTGCCAAGTATCCGGTCAATCCCTTTGACCTACTTGGACTTTTCTTTCATGCCAAGTATCCAGTCAATCCTTTGACCTACTTGGACTTCCCAGCACCAGATGTCCGATCATCCTTGATCCATCTGGATTTTCCCTTGCCTGGCTTCACTCACCAGGACTTTCACCTAGCTTCACTCACTAGGGTTTTCATCTGCCTAGCTTCACTCACTAGGACTTTCACCTGGCTTCACTCACCAGGATTTCCATCTGCCTAGCTTCACTCACTAGGACTTTCACCTGGCTTCACTCACCAGGATTTCCATCTGCCTAGCTTCACTCACTAGGACTTTCACCTGGCTTCACTCACCAGGATTTCCATCTGCCTAGCTTCACTCACTAGGACTTCCTTCTGCCTGGCTTCACTCACCAGGACTTTCCTACTGCCTGGCTTCACTCACCAGGACTTTTCTTCTGCCTGGCTTCACTCACCAGGACTTTCATACTGTCTAGCTTCACTCACTAGGTCTTTCATTTTGCCTAACATCCCAGTTAGGACTTCCCAGTCAAGTATCCAGTCAACCTTGACCTACTTGACTCTTCTTCAATCAATATCTTATTGTCAAACATCTAAACCCAAACCAAGACTCAGCTTGGTTACCCAGGTCAACCTTGACCTGAGGGATATTGCACCAACAATCTCCCCCTTTTTGATGTTTGACAATACCACAATAACACTTACAATCCCATATGTAAGTTAGGCTAATCCCATAGCCTCCTTCTTCATGCCACTAGGTAATGAAAGCATAAATTAAGCTCTTCATTCTCCCCCTATGACCTTCCCATAGGTAATGAAGGCCTAAGCTTAACCATACATTCTCCCCCTATTGGCACACATCAACCCATCGTTGGACACACATCAACCTATGCTCCAATTCTGGGCACACTTCAACAAATCCATTTGTTGAAGACTCTCCCCCTGAAGAGTTGCTCATCGTTGTTCACAACATCACTCGTTGTGATCAACACGATAATGAAGGTCCCATACCCTTCATTTATCCTTAACTTCTCCCTCAATGTAGACAACTACCCAACCTTGAGCATTATCTACCACTTGAGTGTCCACTTGAAATAATGAGGATATCCACTCCCCATTTCTCCCCATTTCAAGTTTAAATGCTCAACCTTGAGCAAGTTCACAACAGAAGGTTAACCACCTTCCAAGGTTCACGAAAAAAAATAATTTTCATTTCTTTAAAGAGTCCCTCCCCCTAAAGACATGGTGGTAACTTCTGTCATTGCACCAACAATGACTTGGAATCCCTAAAATATTAGGAAACCCAAATTTAGAAGTTTTGAGGTTCAAATATTCAAAATTTGAAACACACCTCAACCTAAACTTCAACTTAGCCTTCCTTAACCAACTCATCCTTGTTTTCATATGAAAATACCCTTTTTATGGATACAAATGTATTTTAGGGGTTTGGAATGGTTACCTAGACTAAAATAGGTTCAAAGATGCTGAAATCAGGCCTTCCCAGCCAAAACCAGCAACTTGGATCGATTGAAGTTGGGTTCCAATCGATTGAACCTTTCTGAATCGATCCACTGATCGATTCAGACTCCCTGGATCGATCGGCTGATCGATTCAGACTCCCTGGATCGATCGGCTGATCGATCCAGCGAGCTTCTGCTCGCGGGAATTGCCGTTTGAATCGATCCATGGATCAATCGGAGCTCTGATAGTTGCTGAAATTCCATTTCAGTCAACTTCAGAAACCCCTAGAAAATTCTACAAAAATCCAAAAATTATGAAATTTCGTGTAGACATTATTTAGGGCGTTTACTATCAAGGAAAAATAGTTTTCTATGAAAATACATCATATTTTCAAAGATTGACACAAACTTGAGAACTTGCAAAAACTTTAGTGTTTTCTTCAAGTTTGTGTCTAACTATTCAATGGTGATTACTATCAAAAGATAGCCTTCACCAAGGTTTTCCAAAATCATTTTGAAAACATTTTCAAAACCAATATCCCATCATGTTTCTTGGGCATAATGCACATGACTTGTACATTAGCTTTCCCAATGATGGGAAAACACATAACTATGTGTTTTGATGAATTTAAAACTCAAAGGAATGCACTAAATCAACATCTTGAGCTTTGTTCATCATCCTAACATCTCACTTGTATCTATTGTGGACAAAACACATACAAGTCATCTTAGAGGTCTTTGTGAGATGTAAAATTTGGTTTTGCCCTATTCTAGGGATCATGCATATCTATCTAGGCATTTTAGAGATATTAGACATCCACCCAGGATGTCACTTGTTAATAAGTGTCGTTAAATGCCATTCGTCCTTAATTACAAGGAATTAAACTAAATGCATGATTATGTTATGGCATACATCAAAAGAAAATAATTTTCAAAAGAAAATATCCTATTACTACATGATGTATGAATGTCATGACATGGTATTTTTGGATTTTCCATAATAAAACATGAATGCAAAAACTAGACATGATGTCATGGCATATGATGGGCAAACAATCATGGCAAGATTTAGCATAAATAAAATATACCTAGATTAACTATCTAAGTATCCTTAAAGTCTTAGCTAAACTTACACCTTAAACCTAGATTGCCCTAAAGTGCTACAAGAGAATGCCAAAGCCTAAATTTGACATTTCTAATTTCCTTGATTTAATGTATGCCAATTGAAAATAAACATGTCCTCAAATGTTGGCATATTCCATTTTTCTTCAAGAGTAGCACTTTTGAATTAATGCCCGGATTGCCTTAAATTGCCTAAGAACATACCAAAATCCCAACTTGGTATTTCTCAAGGTTTTCCCAATTTGTGCCATTTTAAGATAAAAATAATTTTTCACCATTTGGCACATTTTACTCTTTCAAGGAGTAATCAATAGGTCCATTTCATTTTCAAAGGTTAACTAACACCTTGAAAATGCTCCTTGAGTGTCAATTTCCTCAAAGTTGGGTTAACTACCCTTTTAATCGGAGTTGACACTCTCTAACCCATCTATGGGGTAGAGAAGATGCTCCTAGGAACCCAACACCTATTGGTGCTCCTTGGATGCTCTAGGTACTCACTAGGGATAACTTCCCTAGATACCTTCCTAGTGACCTTGTTGGGCTTCTTAGAAGCCTTGGTCACATTTTCTAGGTCAACTCTAGGGATAGCCTCCCTTGTAACCTTGTTCGTGACTTTCTTAGACTTCTTAAAAGTCTTAATCACTTTGGTTGCAAAGATACTTCTAGGGATATCTTCCCTTGTATCCTTGACTTGACCTCTAGACTTAGGATTCGTTCCATAACTATATGGAACCCTATGATAACTAGGCACATCCTTCTTAGCTTTTGGTTTGTATTCCAAACCTTTATGGCCATTGGATGGCTTTGATTTTCCTAAACCTAAGTTATGCTCACTTTGCCCTAATAGGATATTTTCCATCATTTTTAGGGTCTTCTCCATTTTATCAAGTCTTGACCTCAAGACTTGATTTTCTCTCACTAAGTCCTTAGTATTTGATCCATGAGCATTTTTGTTTCTAGGCTTGTATCTTACATCCTTAGAGTTATCGCCTAGGTTTTTACCTACATTCCTAGCCTTAGGGATAGTAGTTTTGGCATGTAGGGCCACATGCTTTTCCTTAAAGCCCTCATGCTTCCTATTCTTATGGTAAATCGCATTAAAATGATAAAAATTTGAGCTAGCATGCTTTTTACCATTTTGCAAGGGAATAGGCTCAATGAAAGTTACCTTCCTTTTTACCTTGGAGGCTCCCCCTTGACTAGTGCCTCCTTGAGCCTTGACCAGTGCCTCCTTGAGCCTTGACCATCTTCTTCCCCTTGGGGCATTGACTTCGGTAATGCCCCTTTTGATTGCAAGAGAAGCATATAATATGCTCCTTGCTCTTCTTTGTGTTGGGGATGATCTCCTTGGGCTTCGCCTTGCCCTTTTGTGCCACTTGGCCCTTCTTCTTGGCCAATTTAGGGCACTTGCTCTTGTAGTGCCCATGTTCCCTACACTCAAAGCATATAATATGATTTTTATTTTTAATTGAAATATTTATACCTTTGCTTGTAGGGGCCAGGCATCTTTCCCTTTGGATCCGGAGGTAGAAGCTTCCTCTTGATCCGATCTTGATTCTCCTCCATTTGATTTTTCTTGACTCGTGGAGGTAGAAGCTTCTTCAATCTCTTCATCTCTTGACCCGGATGTAGAAGCTTCTCCTTCTTCTTGATCCGGTGTCACCAAGGATTGCTCCCCCTCAATCCTAGAGGTGGAGGCTTCATCATCTTGAATATGAAACAAGGAGTATGCTCCCTCCTTGTTCCCTTCGTTGCATTCCCTTGAAGATGAAGCTTCTTCTTGAACTTCTTCTTCGGAGGTTGAGCATCTCTCAACCTCGGAGTCCACCTCTTGGTCTTGATCCAATGAGTCGCCCTCTTTGGATTCTCCTTGATCTGGTACAGTGGAGGGGATCTCATGAATTCTTGCCAATTTGCTCCAAAGCTCCTTGGCATCTTCAACCTCTCCAATTTGTTCCAAGATGTTGCTTGGCAATAAATTGACCAAAAGCTTGGTCACTTTGTCATTGGCCTCACATCTTTGGATTTGGTCTTTGCTCCACTTGCTCCTTTTGAGTACTTTGCCCTTGGAATTTGTGGGAGCTTCAAAACCTTCCATGAGAGCAAACCATTGCTCTATCTCCATCATAAGAAAATTTTCGATTCTTGATTTCCAAGAATCGAAGCTTGTAGATGAATATGGTGGAGCCACCCTTGTGTCAAATCCAAGTCCATCTTGGAATTGCATCTTGAAGTTGAGCTTGATAAAATCTTGAACTTGAAGAATTTGCTCCAACTTCTTCACCCTCTAGCTTTTCTTGTTATGCTTGACCCTTCCGGCGATGATTCCGGTGAAGAGCGGCCTTGCTCTGATACCACTTGTTAGGACCAAAAGTAGCTAGAGGGGGGGTGAATAGCTCGTCGCGTTCGCTCGTTGCTCGGCGTTGCTCGGCGTTGCTTGTTTCTTCAAGAATATGCAGCGGAAAATACAGAAACAAATACAACAACGCTAACACGGTTGGTTTACTTGGTATCCACCTCACAAGAGGTGACTAATCCAAGGATCCACACCAACACACACACCCTCCACTAAATAAAACTCTCCTTTATGGTAACTACCAAGGGCGGAGAAGCCCTACAAGACTCTCGGTACAAGAAGAAGGAAAGGGAAACAAAATACAAGCGCAAAGCTTACAATGAATGCAGAAAACCCTAACCCTAGCTTCTCTTCTTGCCTTTGATCCGCCTCTTGACTCGGAGAGCTTCCAAGAACCTTCAAGAACTGGCGATCACGAGCTTTGAGAGTGCTGTGGAGGAGCTGGCGAAGATCTGAGATGAAACCGTAGAAGAGATGCCGCAGCCATCACACGCCTGCAGCTATAAACGACGCCAACGGTCGGATCCCGATCGATTTGAATATTCCCAATCGATCGGGGAGGCTTTGGATCGATCCACGGATCGATCCAGAGCGCCTCTGTGCTCTGGAAAAGTGCCTGGATCGATCCACGGATCGATCCAGCGCTTATCGCGCGAAGCAGCCGCGTCCCAATCGATCCACTGATCGATTGGGACCTCTGGATCGATCCACGGATCGATCCAGAGGCTCTCTGTTCGCTGGGACAGGTCTGGATCGATCCACTGATCGATCCAGAGCCTGGATCGATCCAGCACTTGATTTTTGTCCAAAACCAAGTCCCAAACCTCCCAAACCAACATCCGGTCAACCTTGACCTGTTGGTATGTCATGCCTAGCATCTAGTCACTCCCTTGACCTGCTAGGACTCCCTTACCAAGTGTCCGGTCAATCCCTTTGACCCACTTGGACTTTTCTCTGTGCCAAGTATCCGGTCAATCCCTTTGACCTACTTGGACTTTTCTTTCATGCCAAGTATCCAGTCAATCCTTTGACCTACTTGGACTTCCCAGCACCAGATGTCCGATCATCCTTGATCCATCTGGATTTTCCCTTGCCTGGCTTCACTCACCAGGACTTTCACCTAGCTTCACTCACTAGGGTTTTCCATCTGCCTAGCTTCACTCACTAGGACTTTCACCTGGCTTCACTCACCAGGATTTCCATCTGCCTAGCTTCACTCACTAGGACTTCCTTCTGCCTGGCTTCACTCACCAGGACTTTCCTACTGCCTAGCTTCACTCACCAGGACTTTTCTTCTGCCTGGCTTCACTCACCAGGACTTTCATACTGCCTAGCTTCACTCACTAGGTCTTTCATTTTGCCTAACATCCCAGTTAGGACTTCCCAGTCAAGTATCCAGTCAACCTTGACCTACTTGACTCTTCTTCAATCAATATCTTATTGTCAAACATCTAAACCCAAACCAAGACTCAGCTTGGTTACCTAGGTCAACCTTGACCTGAGGGATATTGCACCAATAACAAGTAGCATGAAAGTGTTGAACCTTAAGCCAATATCCTACACATTTCTTGAGGAACATCATAAGCACATTTGGTTCAAGTTCCAAACTTCCTAAGCCCATTAATTTAAGGTGGCCGAAACATGTTAAGCATGGAAACTAGGTTTCTAGTGGCATAAGAGCATGGAAACCACAAACACATTTCATAGCATTTATTACAAGAAACATCATGAGCATATCTAAGTTGGGTTCTAAGTTTCCCTAGGCCTTTAGACCAATAGTGGTCGAAACATGTGAGGCATAGATTTATTTTTCATGTGGCCTAAAAGCATGGAAACCCTACACAATTTTCATGGCATCATTACAAGAAACAACATGAGTAAACTTAGTTTAAAATCTAAGCATCCTAGCCTTAAAACTTTGTGTGGCCGAAAGTCATATGTAACCAAATTTCTATGTAACAAGCAAACATAAGAACATCAAACTAGTTTCATATAATTTCATCAAGAAGGTCATGAGCATCTTAGACTTGTTTTAAACTTTCCTAGGCCTCAAATCTCAACATGGCCGAATCTTCATAAGCATGAAATAGAGTTCAAACCAACATACAATCATGGGCATAACATTTTAGCTTCATATCTTGTCTTAGGAAAAATCATAGCATGCTTAGTTTTAGGTTTAAAGCTCTCCTAGGCCTTTAGTTCTTCCATGGCCGAATATTCATGAGCATGAAAATGGAGTTTCAATCAACATACAAGTAAGAGAAAAAGTTAACAACACCATTATCATAGGGTACATAACACAAGAACAAGGGAGCATGTTTAGTTTGAGTCTTAAGCTTACCTAGTCCTCTTGTTCATGCTTGCCCGAGAGTCTAAGGTTCATGGATCTAAGTTCTCATTAATCATTCTAGCATGGAAACATTAGATTAACCTCCTACATAAGATACATGTCACAAGAAATATAATAAGCATATCTAGTTTAAAATTTCTTAGACTCTTCCTTTTGTCTTGGCCGAAATTTCCATGAAGCAACCCTAGGTTTTCAAGCAATCTACTTTCATGAAAACCATATGAGCTATTGTACCACAGGTGAGGGGAAGCTTACCTAGTGTTCACTTGTTGATCCTTAAGGAAATGGTACCATTGGTGAAGAGGAAGAAGAGAGCTTCTTCTTCTAGCACTCCTTTTGATTTCTCTTGCTTGGAAGGGTACACCTTGAAGGCTCCTTCTTGAAATTTAGTTTTCTCTTAGAGAGAAAACCTAAACTTGGCTTTTGGAGATGAGGGAGGAGAGCTCTAGTTTCGGCAATGGTGAGGAAGAAAATGAAATCCTTTCCTCTCTTTCCTTTTTATGCTAAGTAGGTGGAAGAAACAAAGATGAACTTTGCTTCCCTTTCTCTTTAATTCATTTATATCCTTTCCTAACGAAAATATGTCCCCATTCATCTCCCTTAATTCTTCTCATCCTCACTCTCTTAATTCCCACGAAAAATAGAGAGAAAAGAGAAAAAAAAAAAAAAAAAGACAACTTGTCTTTTGCTTATTCCTTTTCTTAACCAAGAGGTAAACAAGAGGAAGAAAGCTACTTGATTTTCTCTTGTTCCCTTACTTAATTATATCCTCACTTTTAACTACAATTCCCATCATTTTCCATTCATATGTTATTCATTATCCTAGTGGTTATCATACAATTTTATTTCTATCCTTTGTGAGAGGTCCAAGGTTCAAACCTTCACCTCTCTTTTTATTTCTCTTATTTCTTTTTCTTTTGATTCTTCTTACTTTTATGCTCTAAAGCAAATAACACTCATATACTTATCTTATAATTTCGTGGGTGTTACAGTACCCCATACCTCATAGAAAGTTCGTCCTCGAACTTTAAAATAGCGAAGTTAGGTGGTACCGGACTTCCTGCTGAGTGCATCGGCTACCTTGTTCGCTTTACCAGGGTGATAAAAGATCTCGCAATCATAGTCCTTGACTAGCTCGAGCCATCTGTGTTGTCTCATATTTAGGTCCTTCTGCGTGAAGAAATATTTTAGACTCTGGTGGTCTGTATAAATCCTGTACTGAGCCCCATATAAGTAATGCCTCCATGTCTTTAGAGCGAAGACCACAGCTGCTAGCTCTAAATCATGAACGGGGTAATTCCTTTCATGTTCTTTGAGTTGTCTAGAGGCATAGGCAATGATTTTGCCATCTTGCATAAGTACAGCTCCAAGTCCTAAAAAGGAAGCATCGCTATACATATCAAAGTCCTTGTTGCTTTCCGGAAGAGTAAGAATCGGAGCACTGGTCAGTCTCCGTTTCAGTTCCATAAAACTCTTCTCGCAGTCGTCCGTCCATTCATACTTTTTGTTCTTCTTGGTGAGAACTGTCATCAGGGCTGCTATTTTGGAGAAGTCCTCTACAAACTTCCTGTAGTAGCCTGCTAGCCCAAGAAAACTTCTGACTTCACTGACGTTCTTTGGCCTATTCCAGTTGCTTACAGCTTCAATCTTATTCGGATCTACCATTACTCCGTCCTTGGAGATAATATGACCCAAGAATGATATTCGATCGAGCCAGAACTCACATTTGGAGAAATTTGTATATAGTCGTTTTTCTCGAAGGATCTGCAATACCGTATTCAGGTGTTCGGCATGCTCTCCTTGGGTTCTCGAATAGATGAGAATATCGTCAATGAAGACAATCACAAATTTGTCGAGATACGCCGCAAATACCCGATTCATCAAATCCATGAACACAGCAGGGGCATTTGTCACTCCGAAGGGCATAACTACAAACTCATAATGCCCGTATCTTGTTCGAAAGGCTGTCTTCGGTATATCCTCTTGTTTCACTTTCACTTGATGATAGCCGAACCTTAAGTCAATCTTTGAGAAGACAGTTGCTCCCTTCAATTGGTCAAACAAATCATCGATCCGCGGAATGGGGTATCTGTTCTTGATTGTCGCGTTGTTCAGTGCTCGGTAATCTATACACACTCGCATAGACCCATCTTTCTTTTTCACAAACAGTACCGGAGCTCCCCATGGAGAGTGACTAGGGCGAATAAGTCCATTGTCGAGTAACTCCCGTAGCTATTCTTGAAGTTCCTTCAACTCAGTCGGTGCCATCCGGTAAGGTGCTTTAGAAATTGGTTTAGTACCCGGAACTACTTCAATCGTAAATTCTATTTCTCTATCGGGTGCTAATCCCGGTAGTTCATCAGGAAATACTTTCGGATAGTTGCATACTACTCTGACCTCTTCTAGCTTCTGGCTTCCGGTTTATCTTGTATCAACCACGTGCGCTAGAAATCCATTACAACCTTTGTCTACCATACTTCGTGCCTTTACCGCTGATAAGAATCTTTCAGTTTCTTTCCCAGATTCCCCAATAAATTCAAACATCGGTTCTGCTTCAGGTTGGAAGACTACCTTCCTATTACGGCACTCGATTGAGACGCCGTACTTGCTCAGGAAGTCCATGTCCAGTATAATGTCAAAATCCCGCATGTCAAGTATTATCAGGTTGCAGTAGAGTTCTCTGTCTGCGATTCGGATAGGTACGACCCGCAGCATATGATCCGATGACATAACTTCCCCGGATGGTAGGGTTGTTAAGAACGTACCATTTAGTGTTTGGGGTGGTATGTCTAATTTCTTTGTAAATGGTGTTGAGACGAACGAGTGTGTCGCCCCAGTATCAAATAATACTAAAGCATGCTGATTGAAAATAGGCAGCTGACCTGTAATGACAGTAGAGGCGTTCGCCACATCTTCACTAGTAAGCGCGAAAACCCTGGCATTCGTCGTCGCTGGCGGGGCTTCCAATCTCCCTTGGCTGATCGAAGTCCCTTCTATAGCAGTTTGCATCTGGTGTAGCTGTGAAAGGCCACTCCTGCTCTGATTGTTCTGCTGGAATGGTGCCTGAAACTGAGTAGGACAGTCTCTGGCCAAATGTCCTTCTTGTCCGCAATTATAGCATTTTCTTGTACCTTTGTGACACAATCTGGAATGCAGCTTCCCACAAATAGAACACTGGGGGTATTTCGGTTGCTTATTCACTGACCCACTTTTTGCATTGTCCCACTGCTTTCTTTTTCCGGTAGAAGTTCCTTTCCAGCCTGGTTTGGTACTCTGGGGTCTCTGTCCTTCGGCTCGTGTCTGACCTTTATTCTCATTCATTGCTTTCTGATAATGTTCCGTAATTAGTGCACTGCTGACTAATTCCTCTGTAGTCTGCGGTCTATTAACTCCGCCGGCCACGTTCAGTGCTATCTCGGGTCGAAGCATCTTCAGCATCAGTCTGACCCTTTCTCTTTCTGTACGAACTAATTCGGGACAAAGGCGTACTAGACGGTTGAAGCGTTTTACTACTTCGTTCACTGATAAGTCACCTTGCCGGAACTCGGTGAACTCGTCGTAATGCCGGTTCGTCACTTGCATATGGAAGAACTCTTCAAAGAACTCTGTCTCGATGTCCGTCCAATTCATCAGATTAATTTGTCTCTTAGCTTTAACTCTTTCCCACCATATTCTCGCATCTCCGGAGAAGCAGAAAGATACGCATTTGATCTTCTCTGATTCGGGCCAGTCCAGTAGTTCTATTGTGCTTTCTACTGTCTTGAACCAGGCCTGGGCATCCCACGGCTCGCAAGTACCCGAGAAGTTCTCCGGCTTCAGCCTCAGCCACTGTATCAAGTAGGTCTCCCATCGAACCCCTGGGGCAGGGGCTACCGGTGGTACTGGTGCAACCATTGGCACGACGGGCACTGCATTCTGATTTACTGGCGGGGTGGTAGGAGTTCCTTGTTGACCCATCAAAGTCGTGATCAACTGTTATTATTCCGTGATCTGACGTTGGAGGTTGGTAACTACCTGAGTCAGCTCTGGTGGAGTTACTGTCTCGTCTGCTCGGGTAGTACGTCTCCTAGCCATGCTTATCTTCATTAAATAACAACAAATTGTCGTTATTCCTATTCGACTGTCATAAGGTCATTACTATTCCTATCCTACCATCATGCATACCTAAACTAAATCAAAGAATAAGTAAACATGCATAATATTAAAGCATCAAAACAAAATTAAATTAAGCATATAGAATCTTACTTGGAGCGGCAGGATGGAGGCTTGGCATGTGTGTAGTGAAAAGGCTAACTTGGCTCTGATACCAAACTGTAACGCTCCGCCCCTCCTGCTAAGGGGGTGGGGGTTACTTAGACATACATACCTACTTACTACAGCGGAAGTCTTACTTAGAGAATTTAAAAACTTTTCCTTACTTTAAAATCACCATGGACATAAAAAAATCACATAGCATACTTAACATGATTTTTGAGTCATAATACCCAAACACATACTTAATGTCATGGAGTCATAAAGTAATAACATAAACATGACATATTTCTTATTAAACAAAAGCAGGTCTTTCCCTTTAGCCAAGCCACTATCACACACATCCTTCTAGCCCATCCTGCTGCTCCCCTAGTTCATCCATTCCTTGCCTTTATCTGTGGTACAAGAAAGTAAGCTGTGAGCACTCATGGCTCAGTAAATTCATTTCCTACTCACAAAAATCGTATAGCATATCAAAATCACAAGTCAAAATGCATGGAGACAAATTTATCATATCAAGCAGCATATCATGGCATATCGTAACATAATCATCATAAAGTATCATGGCATATTCTAACATGAACATCAAATGTATCCTGACATAGCATAACATCATCATAAATATCATGACATAATCATAAAGTATATGCAAGGTGAATTCCTAAACATGTATCATGAAACATATGCAACATGTCTTTTGAAAACTCATAATATACATACTTAAACATAATCTCAACATGATTAGGGCCCCGGCTTGTACCACATACATAAATGCGCGCGTCCTATGTAGGTCCAAGGTAGCAAGTCTTGAACCCTACAAGGCATACATACTAGGCCCGTTTCTTAGTCCATCGACCTAGGGGCACTTAGGAGCTCATCCCTAACGAGGCCCGTTTCTTAGTCCATCGACCCCGGGGCGCTTATGGAGCCCACCCTTGGTACAAGCCATACATAAAGTAAAGTAGCATGTCATACATATCATAGTTCTTATCATTTCATGCATATCATATTTCTTAACATATCATAAAACATGCATATTTGGGCACACAGCACATGCATGGATCATAAGCATACATAATGAACATGTCATTTATCATATCATAAAGCATGCATATTTGGGCACACAGCACATGCATGGATCATAAGCATACATAATGAACATGTCATTTATCATATCATAAAGCATGCATAATTGGGCACATATCACATACATGGATCATAAGCATACATAATGAACATATCACCTATCATAGAAAGTCATAATCATACATGAAATCATTAAATAACATCTCTTTAATTCATAACATAGCATGTGAGGCACATCTAGGTCACTAAACCTATTATGGCCGAAAGTTCAAGAGTAGGGACATGAACTCTAGACAACATACAAACATAATAATCTCATGATAACTTCACATCCTATCATAAGAAAGATCATAAGCATGTTAACCTAAATTTTAAGCCCTCCTAGGTTTCAAATTCTTTCATGGCTGAAACCTTCATGAAGAGCAAACAAGTTCTAAGCAACATGCAAACATGTAAACCCTAAACTCATATCATATCATATTTCATAAGGAACAGCTTGAGCATGTTTAGTTTGTGTTCTAAGTTCCCTAAGCTTCTAACCTTATCATGGCCGAACCCTAGCAAGCCTCATTCTAGGTTACAAGTAGCATGAAAGTGTTGAACCTTAAGCCAATATCCTACACATTTCTTGAGGAACATCATAAGCACATTTGGTTCAAGTTCCAAACTTCCTAAGCCCATTAATTTAAGGTGGTCGAAACATGTTAAGCATGGAAACTAGGTTTCTAGTGGCATAAGAGCATGGAAACCACAAACACATTTCATAGCATTTATTACAAGAAACATCATGAGCATATCTAAGTTGAGTTCTAAGCTTCCCTAAGCCTTTAGACCAATAGTGGCCGAAACATGTGAGACATAGATTTGTTTTTCATGTGGCCTAAAAGCATGGAAACCCTACACAATTTTCATGGCATCATTACAAGAAACAACATGAGTAAACTTAGTTTAAAATCTAAGCATCCTAGCCTTAAAACTTTGTGTGGCCGAAAGTCATATGTAACCAAATTTCTATGTAACAAGCAAACATAAGAACATCAAACTAGTTTCATATCATTTCATCAAGAAGGTCATGAGCATCTTAGACTTGTTTTAAACTTTCCTAGGCCTCAAATCTCAACATGGCCGAATCTTCATAAGCATGAAATAGAGTTCAAACCAACATACAATCATGGGCATAACATTTTAGCTTCATATCTTGTCTTAGGAAAAATCATAGCATGCTTAGTTTTAGGTTTAAAGCTCTCCTAGGCCTTTAGTTCTTCCATGGCCGAATATTCATGAGCATGAAAATGGAGTTTCAATCAACATACAAGTAAGAGAAAAAGTTAACAACACCATTATCATAGGGTACATAACACAAGAACAAGGGAGCATGTTTAGTTTGAGTCTTAAGCTTACCTAGTCCTCTTGTTCATGCTTGCCCGAGAGTCTAAGGTTCATGGATCTAAGTTCTCATTAATCATTCTAGCATGGAAACATTAGATTAACCTCCTACATAAGATACATGTCACAAGAAATATAATAAGCATATCTAGTTTAAAATTTCTTAGACTCTTCTTTTTGTCTTGGCCGAAATTTCCATGAAGCAACCCTAGGTTTTTAAGCAATCTACTTTCATGAAAACCATATGAGCTATTGTACCACAGGTGAGGGGAAGCTTACCTAGTGTTCACTTGTTGATCCTTAAGGAAATGGTACCCTTGGTGAAGAGGAAGAAGAGAGCTTCTTCTTCTAGCACTCCTTTTGATTTCTCTTGCTTGGAAGGATACACCTTGAATGCTCCTTCTTGAAATTTAGTTTTCTCTTAGAGAGAAAACCTAAACTTGGCTTTTGGAGATGAGGGAGGAGAGCTCTAGTTTCGGCAATGGTGAGGAAGAAGGAAGAAAATGAAATCCTTTCCTCTCTTTCCTTTTTATGCTAAGTAGGTGGAAGAAACAAAGATGAACTTTGCTTCCCTTTCTCTTTAATTCATTTATATCCTTTCCTAACGAAAATATGTCCCCATTCATCTCCCTTAATTCTTCTCATCCTCACTCTCTTAATTCCCACGAAAAATAGAGAGAAAAGAGAAAAAAAAAAAAAGAAAAGACAACTTGTCTTTTGCTTATTCCTTTTCTTAACCAAGAGGTAAACAAGAGGAAGAAAGCTACTTGATTTTCTCTTGTTCCCTTACTTAATTATATCCTCCCTTTTAACTACAATTCCCATCATTTTCCATTCATATGTTATTCATTATCCTAGTGGTTATCATACAATTTTATTTCTATCCTTTGTGAGAGGTCCAAGGTTCAAACCTTCACCTCTCTTTTTATTTCTCTTATTTCTTTTTCTTTTGATTCTTCTTACTTTTATGCTCTAAAGCAAATAACACCCATATACTTATCTTATAATTTCGTGGGTGTTACATTCGTATTGTCCCTGGAATAGGTTGGCGGAGGCACTAGGACCTGTGATTTACCTTCTCCATATTATCCTTAAGACGGATTGATAGAGATACTAGGGACGAGTATAGTCATCTTTTACCACCGTAAAGAACAGCATGACTGTATTATAATATTATATTTTAAAATTCAACACTCATAGTGTTACGCCCCAAAGGAGTCCTTGCTAGACGAACATCCGACAATATCTCCCCTGTATCGATGACAATCTGAATTTTGAAATACATAGCCTTTAGGGCTTCTAAATCCTAGGCCAACATGACCGGAAACATATATGATAAAATAAGTAAACATTCCATGCAATTTAATATAAAACTTAATCCACTACAAAGAGATAAACACAACCCACAACGAAAAACGATCACAGCGGGAAAACATGGGCAGCGTACCAAAACTCGATATAAAATACACGAGTGCAAGAATTGCACATCACAAGTCTGTAAACCACATAACAAGGAACCAAATTCCAAGAATAGAAAACCATCTCGACATAGAGTGGGGATTAGCAACTGGAACCTCCTGACGGCTTCAACCTGAAATAGGAATAAATCAACGGAGTGAATTCAAGAACTCAGCAGGTATCGATCAGACATGCATAGTAAGATATAACTATCAGTAATAATCATGCAGTACAATCTCCTGAACAATAACAAGTAATGCAAAACTGAATAATAGAATAAACTGTACTTACCAGGACCTCCTATCCGAACATAAGGGTGTGAACCATACCAACAGGTGCAAGGTCGTCTGACCAAATACATAATGTCTCCTGTATGCACGTCAATCATATGCAACCACAAAAATGCAGCATCCAAAATGCATTAATCAGAAGCAATAAATGCAATCCATGCATATGATGAAAATGACATGGTCACTCTTGACGACAGCCAACCACCTCACACACGATGGTGAGGTCGAGTGGGTAAGGCTATGACAACTGTGCACTCTGCCATCACTACTCCTGAGTGATCGAGTGGACAGGATGCTGTCGGAGTACACCTATCCTCCTATCCCAACTAAATGGGGGAGCCGAAGCTCTCATCTCCTTGCGTCATAGTCAAGAGGAGGGATCCCTGTTCACTGTCACGCTGTATCATGACTACCCATAAGCGACCGACCAGAGTCCTGACAGAGCAACTGCACACACCCTGCCTGATGTACCACTAACACATGAGTGGTTGTGTGTGCAGATCATGTAACTGGCGATGTGCTCAACTATAAAGGAGTCGACAATCACTCAACATGCAATCATGCAAAATGATGCATGACACTAAAGCATGTAACTCCTGAAATATGAACCTCTAAATAATATGTATCAAAAGGAAAACCGAGTCCATAACAATGAGCTAGGTATCATAAACCTAGGTACACATGTCAGGTAATAAATCTAGGTACACATGTCAGGTAATAAATCTAGGTACACAGGCCAAGTAATAAATCTAGATATACATGTCAGGTAATAAATATAGGTACACATGCCAAGTATATCTAGTAGCTAGACCTGTTCCCGGTAATGCATTGTATGTCACTACTTCTATGAACATAAGTACACATGACAATAATCAAGAGGCATAAGAATAAATGCATAGCAGATAATAATGTGGGCATAATACGGATATCAAGTAGTGACATACCAAGGCAGATATAAATATAACCATTACTACTAGCTATAACCTATTACACATATCAGATTGATAATATCAAAAGAGATAAGTCAAAGGTACCCGTCTTTATCTGTCGATCGTGCTAACAATCTCACGTCGAGACGGTTGTCTCGAATCAACGTCCTGCAAATCATATGATGTACAGTTTAGCTAAACACGTATACGACAACTAGCTAAATACAAAACTAAATCCTAGTTCGATTAGGTAATCTCATTTAATTCCACCTAACAATCCAAATCCAATTATATAATGAGTTCATTCTTAAACCATCGATCAATTCCTTAATTCTCACCAAATCCATCATTAATCAAATCCCCACTAATCACCAATTATCTAAGCAACCACGGATTATATAATCTCCAACATAGTCTAATAAATGTCATCAACTAAGCCAATACTCACCTAATCCGATGATGTTTATTGATAGCTCACAACTGGAGGAATCCATGATTGGAAAATAGTGACCTGATCTGTGGATCACCCTCAATAGGGATGGCTGAAGCTACAAAGGTCAATCAACCATTTAAGCACAATATACCAATACAGAAAAGTGTGATCAAATCTCTACTAGTTTGATACCAAAAATGTCATACCTCCAAATCAAATCTGAAGGTTCCTCTTGGATGAAATCCAAATGTCAGTGCCAAGCCATCAGGGAAGGGTGACGATGACGCTAGGGCACAACTCGATGATACATCAGGGAAGACAGGGAATGAGGTCAGTCACAGATCTACACCGAAGAGGAAAAGTTCCACAAATCTACTGAAGAGGATGTGATGGACCCTCCTGATGGAATTGGTGCCTCTCTGCTCAAATCCGTAAGCAAGGTGAAGTGTTTGCTCTAATTCCCTTCGTCGACTCCTCCCTTCCGGTGATGGCAGCACCGGGCAGCAGTTGCTTCCGGGGCGATTGAGTGGAAAAAGGTGCGGCGGTGGTAAATTGGGTGTTGCGGAAGGCTCGCCGCCAGTTGGCTAGCACCCGTGGTGGCCGATGGTGTCTGCGCATGGTGACCGACGACGTCGGCGATGAGGAAAGGAGAAGCGACAATGGAGAGGAGAAGGTGATGACGCAAGGGAGAGGGCGGCACTCTATGGTGAAGATGGGAGGCTCAGCCGGTGTGAGGCGCCAACAAAGAAAGGATTGGAAAGGGAAAATGGAGAGAGCTCAAGCCTCCGGTGGCCGGCAATCGGTTGGCGCCGATCTGCGCGTCGGGTGGTGGCGCGAGAGGGTGAAGAGAGGGTCAACGCGAGGAAGAGGGAAGAATCGGGAGAATATTACATATTTATAACTTGAACTTAGGTTTAGACAAATCAAAACCTAATTTTATTCCCCAATCAACTCCCATTTTTTTTTTGCTTATTCTAAGCCTATAAATTCATCCCCTCACAATACGTCATACGAGCTCCGAAAAATTCTCAGAAAATTTCTAAAAATTCTATTAAGGCTATTCGTCTATTAAACCTTATTATACTATTATTATTTTATTACGGTATTTTACATTAAGTCTGAAAATAGAAACCCTTCTCGATATGGAGTGGGGACTGGTAACTGGAACCTCCTGACGGTTTCAACTTGAAATAGGAATAAATCAGCGGGGTGAGTTCAAGAACTTAGTGAGTATCGATCAAATATGCATAGTAAATATAACTATCAGTAATAATCATGTAGTACAGTCTCCTGAACAATAACAGGTAATGGAAAACTAAACAACAGAAGAAACTGTATTCACCAGGACCTCCTATCTAAACATAAAGAGTGTGAACCATACCAACAGGTGCAAGGTCGTCTGACCAAAAACATAATGTCTCTCCTATATGCATGTCAATCATATACAACCATCAAAATACAACATCCAAAATGTAGTAATCACAAGCAATAAATGCAATTCATGCATATGATGCAAATGACATGGTCACCCCTAAAGTCAGTCAGCTACCTCACACGCGATGGTGAGGTCGAGTGGGTAGGCCTATGACAACTGTGCACTCTACTATCACTACTCCTGAGTGACCGAGTGGATAGGATGTTGTCGGAGTACACCTATCCTCCTATCCCAACTAAATAGGGGAGTCGAAGCTCTCGTCTCCCTGTGTCATAGTCAAGAGGAGGGTTCCCTGTCCGCTACCACACTGTATCACCACTACCCATGAGCGGCCGAGCGAAGTCCTAATAGAGCAACTACACACACCCTGCCTGATGTACCACTAATCCATGAGTGGTTGTGTGTGTAGATCATGTATCTAGTGATGTGCTCAACTATAAAGGAACCGATAATCGCTCAACATGCAATCATGCAAAACTGTGCATGACACTAAAGCATGTAACTCCTGAAATATCAATCTTCAAATAATATGTATCAAAAGGAAAACCGAGTCCATAACAATGAGGTATGTATCATAAATCTAGATATATATGTCAGGTAATAAATCTAGGTATATATGCAAGGTAGTAAATCTAGGTACACATGCCAAGTAATAAATCTAGGTATATATATACCAGGTAATAAATCTAGGTATACATGCCAAGTATATCTAGTAGCTAGGCCTGTACCTGGTAATGCATTGTATGTCACTACTTCTATGAACATAAGTACACATGGAAAGAATCAAGAGGCATAAGCATAAATGCATAATAGATAACAATATGGGCATAATACAGATATCAAGTAATGACATACTAAGGTAGATATAAACATAACCATTACTACTAGCTATAACCTATTACATATATCAGAATGACAATATCAAAAGAGATAAGTCAAAGGTACTCACCTCAAAAGAAGGTCGTATCAGATAGATCCCATGTCGAGACGCTCGTCTCGAATCAAAGTCCTGTATCAGCATATACAATTTAGCTAGGTTATAAACCAATTAGCTAACCCTAATTGGATCTATCATACACATTTACATCATGATCAATTACTAACCACCAGATCTAATAATTAACCAAATTCATTACTCCAACTAGATTTAACTCAAGCCATTTCCATTAACTACAAATCAGCACTGTATTGACCCAAATCGTAATCCTCCGTACTCACCATAATCCAATGATGTTTGTTGATAGTTCATGATTGGAGGGATGACTTGTGACAATGTAACACCATAGAAATCTTCGCATTGCTGAAGTCTACTATTGCAATGGTGGCCATGGTATTTGTTCTGCTTCCTGGAGTGCCAGCAAACCTTCCGATCAATGTGGTCAATTAGCAAGGAGCCTGGATCAGCGTGTGAAGATGACTGCAAGCAACAAATCGAAACCTCCCAATACAAAGATGGAATTATGATCACTACCAGTATAAGACCAACATGTCTTACCTTAATCCAGATATGTAGCTTCCTCTCTAACAGAAACCCAAATGTTGTTCTGGTGGTGAACCAGGCAGAAACCCAATTGACTAAAGAGTGCATTTAGAATTGCATAATTTACAAAATGCACACCTAACTTTTAATTTCCCAAATTACCACTCCCTATCAACCACTATCATATTGTAGGTAAATAATAATATGATGTCCTCTTAAGACGGTCTAATGATTAATGTATGAAATGTTGCTATTATAAGATTTAGGGTTCGAATCTCGATATAGTCGAGGTAAATATCTCTCTCATACTCCAGTCACTATTTTAAACACTAGTAGTAATCCGTGATTTAACTTCTCCGTGTTGTCCCTGGAACGAGTTGGTGAAGGCGCTAGGACCTGTGATTTACCTTCTCCATATTGTCCCTGAGACGGATTGACAGAGATACTAGGGACGAGTATAGTCATCTTTTACCACCGTAAAGAACAACATGACTGTATTATAATATTATATTTTAAAATTCAACACTCATAGTGTCAATTTTCAAAAAATAGCCCTATGCCATGTTGGTTTTCAAAAATCAACAATATTATTTTTAGGATTCATACAATAATATAATATGATATATTCTTTAAAGTTTAGCACTATAGTGATTGTTCTTTGTATAAAGTACTTGATTGAAGGAGTCAAATAAAAAATAACTATAATGTACTCTTTGAAACAAGTTGAAAGTTAAGTACATCATTTCATAATTTTAAATGTCATTTGGTTTATTGATTTTGGTTTATTAATGAATTTTTTACTTATTTGAACTATGATAAAAGGAACATAATGTAGCCAGCCCAAGACTATATGCAGAGATGTCAATTTAGGATTTTCTACTTATTTGAACTAAGATAAAAGGAACACAATGTAGCCAGCTCGAGGCTATTGGTAGAGATGTCAATTTAGGTTGCCCGGTCAGATTATCTGTCCCGTCAAATAATTTAAATAGATTATATTAAAATTTTATTAACTCATTTAAAGATGGATCTAGGAAGGTCGACTTACCTGGGCATGTGACCCACATAGATTGGCCCGTAATGGACTTGGATTGGCCCAAGTGTTGAGAAAAAAATAAATTATTCTCTTAAACTTAAAACTAAAATAGAAAATTCAATAGGTTCATGGGTTTGACTTGCCTAATCCGTAATCCAAACTAATCTTCTTATATATATATTTTATTTTTTTTAATGGGCTTGTGGATTGGTTCGTCTAGTCTGTAACCCATCTTGAGTTGGAGATTTCCCAACCCATTAAGATAACAGATGGGCTCGACCCGACCCGTCCTACCAAATGGTTAGTCTGCCATAGGCCAGTCCGCCCCACTATGGGTCGGCCCATTTGATGGTACTAGTCGAACGACTGCTCAGCCAAGTGATTGCTATTTCACAATTAGCTCAGCCATCTGATCATGATTTTACAGTCTCATGTCAAACATGGTTGAGTGGCTACCTAACCATTAAATGGCAGCCACAGCCAGGCTTAATATAGTTGTTGACGGGTGACTCATATATAAATGAAGGTTAATGTGAGGGATGTCATCACTACAACAAAAACTGCAAACGATAACGGATATTATCCGTTGTCGTAGGGTAAAAAAATCGTTGTAACTGAGGGTGTTGTAGAATGTATTGCCCTACGACAACAGTTTTGAATTTGTTGTCTTTGTAGACATTTGATAACAGTTTTTATCCATTGTTGTTTATATGCCCAAAATTTGGCTATGAAGGATACAACAACGTTTTAAAACCGTTGTGGTAGATAATTTCAACAACAGAAATAAACCGTTGTGGTAGATACGTTTTACAACAGATATAAACTGTTGTGGTAGATAATATTTGACATGTTTTATTTTTTTTAACAACAGTTTTAATATATTTTACAATGGATAAAACTGTTATCTTTTATCACTTTTTACAAAAAAAAATTGTTGTGGTTTACCTAGTTTTTACAACATTTTTAACTGTTGTCTTTAATGTTCATTAATACCAAACAACCAATCTTATTTTACTATAAGCAAACCACCAACACAAAACTAAATATTTACTACATTAAATCCAAAATAAACATCCATATATAATTCATCTTGTAGCCACATATACAAAAATATACAAAATGAGTTGTAACTCATCAAAATACACATGTTTGCCATTACTCTCCATATATACACTAAATCACATGTTTTCCATTTGCTGTTCTCCATATGGCTGGCTTTTAGTTTACAAAATAGCAAGGCAAGCTACATCTAACAAAGCTCACTTCTTGCATCAAAAAAACTCAAGCCGCCTCACGAATTGGCAGACCTGCAAGAGAAAAGTTTTAACAAAACTTATCAAATTCCAGAATTCCAAAAGGAGAATGTAATTAACCAAATGAAGGAAAAAAAAACAAAAACAATAACCAAATGAAGGCAAAAACAAACCAAATGAAGGAAACAAAAAAGGTGTTTATTAGAGAATAATAGTACATGGAATCTACTAGGAGCAGTGATACCTAGCTTAGCATAGTTTACTAAATAATTAGCACTACATGCAGCTAACATTATTTAAGTGAACTATCATGCAAGATCAATAGAATCCATGCAAAGCGCATTACATCCATTAACATCTTGAAACAAAATATTCATGCAATTTTCTGTGTCATTTTCCAAACTGCATTACCTTTGAGACTTGGTAGGCACAATATGCTTTTCCATTTTGCAAGTAACAAGTTGCCAGGAGCTGCAAATTGATCTGCAATAAACAGACCCATCACAAAAGCATAAGTGAAAGTAAAAAACATGGGTTCAAAGCCTATCCAATTAAAACTTGAACCAAAAGAATTGGATCATCATGATGAGTTATGGGAGGGTGAATTGTTTGTAGAGCTAAAACAATTCCACAAATTCCTCAAAATAGAAATCACATACGCACAGCTTTAATAATTACATAGGACACCTAAAAGAACCAAAGTGTTAATCAAATAAGTGTAGATTAAGAGCTATAATATTCACTACATTCCAGCTGGAAAAAATAGATTTTTCATTCCCATTTCATCAATACAAAGAGAAAATCTAACTACAACTACAGTATACAGAGCAAAACAAGAAAATCTAACTGGAAAAATAGCTGCAATGCACGTGCAATTCACGGGTAATTTACACTGCTCGTCCAAGCAAAAGTATATAGAGCAAACTATTAAGAAATCAAACTTTGTATATCAATATACTATGGATCATACACGAAATGCCTTTACAAGCTCTTCATTTCATTATTCTCAAGGAATCACTAACATGCATATAGATTAACATAGTTGTGCTTGATGAAGCATCATAATTGTCATTCGCGATTGTAAAAAGCAAAAATAATAAATTATAGGAGGAAAAACAAGATGAAGTCATGGCATATAGACGAAAACCATAAGGAGAGTACAAACAAGAAATTTATAGAGCAACTCATAAGATACAACATGCCATCATCTAACAATTCACAAAGAGATAACTTCCACATTGTCAGTCCTTGCATAATTCGGAAACAACTAAATAAGCTACTCACACAACCCAGCTATATTAATTTTGGACCACAAAGAGAGGCAATAAATAAGGGAAATGTCAACTAATTCTGCTCATGGTAGAAATGTAGAATTATTGGCAGTAAGGAATCAAAATCAATAAGTAATGGAGTCACAAATAAAGTGTTCAACCATCTTTTGAAGTCTAGTAATTTATACCTAGTAATAAATATAGTCTAGTACGCAATCCGCCCATTCGGATCGCACTTCGTCAATTTCTTCGTTGGAGTAAATTGTTTTCTTGAACTGTTAACAAACCCAGATTAATTTAGTAAAAAAAATCAGTAATGAAGAAGCTAAGTCAAATAAAAGAAATTATTTGAGAAAATTAAGAATATGTCAAATATTACCATTGAGCTAAGTGAATCCATCTCGCCGGTAGCATTTCCTTCAATAATTTCTCTCATAAATTTCATCACATAAAACCCACATTGTTTAGCATCAGGTTGTCGAGGGCCCTATGTTAACAAAAAATTATCAACAAATAATGCACAATTAAATAGTTTTAAATTAATCACAAGTAAACATATGTGTGTATATAAAATATATAAACCTTTACAACTTCCCACATAGGCTTCTTTTTCCCTTTCCTTTGCTTGTTCGAATTGAACAATTTCAAGCTCCTTTGTACAACAAGAGTTAACAAATGAGTAATAAATTAAATTAAATGATTAATTAAAAAACAAATATGTACTCACATATCCACTACATATTTCCAGTCATCATAACGATTGCGATGATTAAGTGAATCGAACAAATAAACCATCTCCACATAAGGGTCGATGACAGTCAAAATCCAATGACAACTATTCACAAAACATATAGTCAATGCATAAATTCAACAGAATTATTGAAATAAATCTATTAAAAATGAAATTGTAATATTTATTTACCCAACATTGTGAGGTGACAAAACTAGCTGATTTTTTGTTGCACCACTCAGCCTATCAGCCAACACACTTGCCCAGTCATTCAAGTATTCAGTCTTTTCATTTTTGTCAAGTTTGGATACATATGGCATTACTGGAAGTGTTTGTGGATCCACAAATCTGAACTTATCGACCTTGTTTTCTTTTTTCATCTTTTTGAAGAGAAACCTCCCATTCAAGCAAAAAAATGTTAGCCTGTTAATACAAATAAAATGAAAAAAATGAGTGATGTGAAAAGTTACCACATGTAAGCAACCAGACAATTAGAAGATATTGACTCCAACTCATAAATATGTGTGATGTCTTCAATGTTCACTAGCAGTTCGTACTCATGGTCAAAGAAATCATGATAAAAAACAATTGATATAGTTTTTTCAGGGCTGTCCAAAACACGCATAGAGTAATAGTACAATAAATGTAATGACCGTGGCACATTTGATGGCAAGACAGGATTACTTCTTTTTGCAACACTTTTCTTCCTTTGAGGCTTCTACAAATTGCAAATGTAAATATGTTAGTAGAAAGTTTTATCTCTTATGTTCAGCATCTTTCTGAACAACCCTTTAATTGGGTTTCAATTACCATCAATGTTCTTGTTCATACATGTAACCTCAATGTACAGATTACATGTGTGTGCTAGCTCCTATATATCTTGTATTACTAAATTGTATCCAACAAATACGTATAACCTTCAATCAAAATCTAAGAAGGTTTGGTTGGAAAAATCTAGCTAAACAACTATGCCAAGCAAATGAGAAACAAATCAGAAAACCATACACTGACCAAATCAGAAGCTGGAAATTTGTGGTTGCTGAAACGATTCCTCAAAAATTCCCAATGAAGAATTAAATTTGTACTCACAGTGTGGTGGCCGAATGAGTCAGAAATTTACCTCATTTTTCATCACTACCCAACGTGCAGGCCAAGCAACATAGGTCCCAATTGCGCCACCAATGGTGTCACATTCATTTGGAATGGGAAAGGGCAACCTTGCTGAATTCTCCACAACCTCATCAATCGAGACGCACATGCAATTCATGGGTAACGGGACACCATGAAGTAATTTTCCATCCCCATTGGCATGAATAACTGTACCATAGGCCACAATATTGGACTTTGATTCCAGTGACAGTGCAACTGACATACCCTAGAAGACAATCAATCATGTCACACATTGATGGACTCATTATTGAAAATAATATTAAGTATCCACAATTAAATACATATATACCTGCAAACTCAGTCTTGCTTAAAACTTGCATGTCCTCATCATTCAAAATTGTACTCTTCTATGGTTTGATCTTATCCTCACTTGTGGTAGGCAACTTCACCGAGCAACTACCTTTCTCCTCAAACTCAAAGTCGCATCCACCCTTTTTGAACATTTCTTCAAGTTTCTGTATACGTGTACCTTGTTCTACTATCCGTGCACTTTGTTCTGAGATTAGCTTCTTTACATCTAACAACTCCTTTTGATGATGAAGGATTAAGTCACCATCCTGCAGAGGAGTATTCCAGATTTTGGAAACATTAAAATAGATTGTTGGAGTAATATGACCTCCAATCCCCCTAACACGCCTAGCATGTTCTTCAGAATTTAGTGCGTTTGTGAGGATATCTTTCCTAGCCCCTTCAAACCGCAGCTTCCCCTCCTTTTTTTGTTGAACGTAATCATCCTAACATGCCCAGACAAACAAAATAGTTACTAACAACAAAATTAATCAATAAAAAATAGTTATTTTTCATGTATCACATACAATCTTTTTTGCTATAATTTTGAGATCATCGCCTTCAAATTCACCCTCCTTATTGGCTCATCCTCTCTTCCAAACAATAGCTCGATTTATATCATCATCATTACATAAATCAGATGCCTACAAAAAAATGAATCATGCCCTGTTCCTACAAAATCAGATTCAAAAATAAACCACCAGCTTCAACATACTCATAATTTCGTCAGCGAAACATGCATATCCTTTACGGGACAACCGATGAGGGTATACGTTCTGCCTTCTTCTATTCTTTTGTTCATCACTTACTCTCTACTTAAAAATTAAAATCAATTAAGTTCACTATCAACATTCAAAATATACATATGTGAACTTTAATGCAAATTGTCTGTGGTGTAGAGAAAAAATAGCAATCTATGGAAGGTTCAAGGAAACAAATAGTTAGAGAACCCTTAGCCTTAGAATTACACAAGGAAATAATTAATGTTATCTGTTAGAAGTATTGTTATAACAATTATCTCTTCTATTAAGAAACAAAGCAAATAAAAGAGAGATAATGTTATCTAAGCCATTATCAAAAACATATTGCTTGTTTCTTCGACTTTATGTTATAACAAAAGTAAAGATTTCAGAAAGGAGTAAAAGTATGAACCCTAGCATCGAGTAGATTTGCGTAAGATAAAAACCCCCTAGTATGGATTTTTTCAGAAGGTGGAGAACTGGAAATTTTAAAACTGACAGCGAATAAATGAATCACACTATGTTAAATAAAGATCCTATTGTAGAACATCAATTAAGGACCATTAGGACTATCTTCTAAAAATTAAAATCAATTATGAATCTTACCCTGAAGTCGGCAGACATGCGAGTTATTACAAAGGAACTCCAATCCTCTTGTGAAATACCATAGCCAATTGGGGGATCTTTCAACTCATCAGGTTTATCTAGCTTGCTGAAAACAAACTTTTGAGTGAGAAAAGCTTTATATTAACGC
This sequence comes from Zingiber officinale, assembly GCF_018446385.1. Lineage (NCBI taxonomy): Eukaryota > Viridiplantae > Streptophyta > Magnoliopsida > Zingiberales > Zingiberaceae > Zingiber > Zingiber officinale. The sequence continues at coordinate 109,052,289 of NC_056000.1, forward strand.
CATTTATTATTTGCTGAATTTAAACATCCTTTCCTCCAAGTTGGGTCAATATTGTACGTCAGCTGTAAAAACACATAAAAAATTTAACAAGAACGTTAAATATAGCATAACCATAGCCTACTGCTCATTTAAGTTCTCAAAGCATTCTAACTTACATTCACCGATTCCCATATTAACTCTTTAACATCATTTGGCACCTGCTTCCATGATTTGTAAGTTATTGAGATCTTTTCTCGAACGAGAATGCCAATGTAGCTTTGCATTTCACCCGTAAATTCTCCAACTGGCTGTCCAATTTTATTGAAGCTAACATCCTTTTTAATTCCTTGGACCCTTAGCCTAACAAGCCTATCCAAACGTGTACGCCCCCTCAATGTTCTTGTTGACTCCATTTCTGTAGATTTCATTGATGTTTGACCCTCGCAACTATTGTTAGTGGCAGAATATGAAGAACTTTCTTTAGCCTTTTGAATCCTCAGTAATCTCTTTGCATTAGCTGCCATATTGCCCACATCCAAATTCTGATGAGAACCCTATTTCCTGCAAAATGCAGCAACCTGTTAGGCATTTAAATTATAGAGAAAATAAAGCGAGAATGAAGACAAATGATAGTTATATTACAATAAGAATAAATATGTTAACAAAATAGATCAACAAATAAAATTTACACACAGGTTAAACAATAGATTACACTTAATTATTGTCAATCCATGTCCCATCACAATCTTCACGAACGCATGATGGTTCATTTTCATCTATGGCGTCAACGTCCATTGATTCCATTGATATAAACCCTCCTGTGAAACTTGGATAGTGGATTGTAGCATTTTCCAACTCATCACCATTTATGTATTCCATGTGATCCCTAGTAGGAGTGGCAAGTACAACATGCCATGCAGGATCTTGAGGATCTTCAATGTAGAATATCTGCTTTGCTTGACTCCCTAAGATAAAAGAGTCAGATTTAAATCCAATTCTGTTGAGGTTTACCAACGTGAAACCAAGGTCATCAACTTTAATACCAGTATTATTCTCAACCAAATTATATTTAAACATCGGAACTTGAAAATTGTGATAATCGAGTTCCCAAATTTCTTGAATAACTCCATAGAAAGTCATGTCCAACACAATTGGATTTTTGTCCTTCGCACTAGCAACTTGCATTGTCTGTGCAACTAAGCTTACTCCGGAGTTTTGAACAGCTCGTGTATCATCGCGCTCTTTTGTATGATACGTAACTCCATCAATCAAATAACTAGAGTACTTCAACACTTGATTGCTAGGTCCGCGCGCTATCCACTTCAATCTTTCTGATATTTGAGAGATGGAATTGCCAACTGCTCTCACACGATCACGTAACCAGCCAATAAGCGTCCGGTTATGCTCATCTTGTAGCCACTTTTTGGATTTGGCTTTATGAGGAAAGCTTGAGTTCAAAAATTCCAGGTGCTCCCTAATGAACAGATTAGGGATAAGTTAACTAATGGAATACTAATAAGTTAATTAGTAGAACGTAAGAACAGTGCAATAAATATAAATAAGTAAGAGAATTACTCGATATAAGGATCAACGTCAACATCATTTTCCAAGACATAATGATGTGCTTGATGCAACTAATCATGACAAGTTGAGTGTAATATTGAGCTAGATAGAGGCCTAGTAAGTTGTACTTGCTGATACCTTGATGGGATCCTAATTGTATGCACATTAGACATGTAATCCGAGCAAAATTCCATAGCCTCTTCAGCAATATAACATTCGGCTATACACCCTTCAGGACGATTGTGATTTCACACATACCCTTTCAAGATCTTCATGAATCTTTTAAATGGGTACATTTGCCTATACCAAACCGGTCCACACAATTTGACCTCCCGTATAAGATGTGTTGGTTGCTACTCGGAAAACCTATAGGTTCCACTGTATAAAAATTTTGTACAAAGGTCTGAACCTTTTCCTAGCTACCATGTGTTCTTTTAAATTAAATTTTGGATCGCCTGCGGAACTTAACACGTTTGATCCAAAACTTAATCTATTTGTTCTTTTAGGTTTTGACTTGGATCTCCTGCGGAACTTTACACGTTCGACCCAAGTCTCCTTAAGTTATTAATTCCATTAAATATTAATTTCCATAATTGGTTCCCAGTACTGACGTGGTGAGGCACATGACCTTCTTGGATATGGGAGCAACCACCACCGACTAGACAAAACCTTTTATAGAAAGCTAATATTTAATTTCCTAAAATAACTTTAGGTTAACCAAAGAGAACAATCAAATCACAAGGAAAAGAAAAACCAAAAGAACACAGCATCGAAAAAATATATTCGAAATTCTAGAACGTAAGCCTCTTGTATTTGGTATTATTCCCATAAATAACTAGCATGATGCGGAAATAAAAATTACTAGTTATACCTTGTAGAAAAACCTCTTGATCTTCTACCATATTCCTCTTCTAACCTCGGACGTTGTGTGGGCAACGATTTACCGAGATGAGAAACCACCAACCACCTTCTTCTCCTCCAAGCAAGGTTCGGCCACAAAGGAAAAACTTCACCAAGGAGAAAAACCAAAATACTAACCAAGCTCCAAGAGATGCTAGCTTTCTCTCCTTCTTTTTCTTCTTCTCCAAGTAGTATCCGGCCACCACAAGAACTCCAAGGGAGAGAGAGAGGTTCGGCCACCACAAGAGGAAGAGAGGGAGAGGATGGCCGGCCACACCAAGGAACAAAAGAGGGAGAGAAATAATAGATGTTGTGTCTCATGAAGGCACCCTCATCCCTTCTTTTATATTCCTTGGCCTAGGCAAATTAGGAAATTTAATTACAATAAAATTTCCTCAATTTCCTTGACATGATTTAATTGAGAAAAATAAAATAAAATTTCCCAATTAAATCTACATTGGCCGGCCACATCATTGGAGAACAAATTGGACAAGTTTCAATCATCAATTAAAACTTTCTAATTTGTTTCCGGAAATTTTAAAATTAAAATTTCTCTTTAAAAATCTCTACATGGTTAATAAAAGAAATTTCTATAATTTTAATTTTATCAATATGTGAATAATTTTTAAAGAGAAAATAAAATATCTCACCAATCTACAAATAAGGAAAGAGATCTAATCTCTTTCTTTAATCTTTTGTAAATTTTACAAGAGAGATAATTTAATTTAAATTCTCTTTAATAAATTATTTCTTCCACATAATAAAAATTAAAATTAAAATTCTTTTTAATTTATTTTTGGCCGGCCCTACTAGCTTGGGTTCAAGCTAGGGCCGGCCACCCAATCTAATACCTAAGCCGACCCTAGCTTGTTCCCAAGCTAGCTTGGCCGACCCCTATTGGGTGGGTATAGAAGGTGGGTATAGGTGGGTATAGTACTCTATAAATAAGAGGCTACGATAGGGACCGAGAGGAGGAATTGGTTTTGGTCTCCCGATAAAATTAAGCATCCCGTGTTCGCCCCGAACACACAACTTAATTTTATCAATAATAATTCATTCCACTAGAGAATTATTATTGAACTACCGCACCAATCCCAAATTACATTTTTGGGCTCCTTCTTATTATGAGCATGTTAGTCTCCCTGTGTTTAAGATATCGAATGTCCACTAATTAAGTGAGTTACTGACAACTCATTTAATTAATATCTAAGTCCAAGAGTAGTACCACTCAACCTTATCGTCATGTCGGACTAAGTCCACCTGCAGGGTTTAACATGACAATCCTTATGAGCTCCTCTTGGGGACATTATCAACCTAGTATCTCTAGGACACAGTTTCCTTCTATAATCAACAACACACACTATAAGTGATATCATTTCCCAACTTATCAGGCTTATTGATTCATCGAACTAAATCTCACCCTTTGATAAATTAAAGAAATAAATATCAAATATATATGCTTGTTATTATATTAGGATTAAGAGCACGCACTTCCATAATAACTGAGGTCTTTGTTCTTTTATAAAGTCAGTATAAAAGAAACGACCTCAAATGGTCCTACTCAATACACTCTAAGTGTACTAGTGTAATTATACAGTCAAGATAAACTGATACCTAATTACACTACGACCTTCTAATGATTTGTTCCTTTCCATTTTAGTCGTGAGCTACTGTTTATAATTTATAAGGTACTGATAACATTATCTTCTGCATGTGACACCACATGCTATGTTATCTTCAATATAAATTAATTGAACAACTACAAACAAATGTAGATAATTTGACCAAATGTGATTCTTTATTCATAATGAATGTTTACAAAGCTTAGGCTTTCAGTATACACTCCAACAATCTCCCACTTATACTAATGACTAAGCTGCCATATCTTCTACCATACATCTGATTCCCATTCCCTCCACATGCCGATCGAAAGCTTTCGCCGGAAGGGCCTTAGTGAAAGGATCTGCCAGGTTATCTGCTGATGCAATCTTGGCGATGACAACTTCTCCTCGCATCACGATATCTCGTATCAGGTGGTACTTGCGCTCTATATGTTTACTTGCCTTATGAGCTCGTGGTTCCTTCGAGTTTGCAACTGCACCGCTATTATCACAATAAATTGTTATGATTTTGGGCAAACTAGGAATCACATCTAAGTCCATTAGAAAGTTCCTGAGCCATACTGCTTCTTTAGCTGCCTCAGAGGCTGCTACATACTCAGCTTCCATGGTTGAGTCCGATACGCATTTCTGCTTAACACTCCTCCATGAAATGGCTCCACCTCCTAAAGTAAACACATAGCCTGATGTAGACTTACTATTATCCCTATCTGATTGGAAATCTGAATCCGTGTAACCCACAGGGAGTCTGCTTGGTAAACTAGCATATAATCTCTAGTCCTTCTCAGGTACTTTAATATATGCTTTACCGCAGTCCAATGTCCTTGTCCAGGGTTACTCTGATATCTGCTGACCATGCCCACGGCAAAAAAGATATCAGGTCTCGTACATAACATTGCATACATTAGACTTCCTACAGCCGAAGCATAAGGAACTGCTTTCATGTCTTCTATCTCTTTCGACGTCTTTGGAGACATCTCTTTAGACAGAGCCACTCCATGTCTAAAAGGTAAGAAACCTTTCTTGGAATCCTGCATGCTAAAACGAGCAAGGATTGTATCTATATATGAAGCTTGGGACAGACACAACATTCTTTTCTTGCGATCCCTTATCACTTTGATCCCAAGAATGTGTGCACACTCTCCTAAGTCCTTCATATCAAATTGTTTGGACAACCATACCCTTACGTCTGATAATACCTTGACATTGTTGCCAATTAACAAAATATCATCTACGTATAGTACAAGAAATACCACCACGTATCCGTTACACTTCTTGTATACACAAGACTCATCCGGATACTGAATAAATCCATACGACTGGATTACTTCATTAAACCGGATGTTCCAAGACCTTGAAGCTTGCTTCAGTCTATAAATGGACCGATTGAGCTTGCACACTAGATGCTCTTTGCCTTTTTCAATGAACCCTTCTGGTTGCTTCATATGAATGTTCTCTTCAAGACTTCCATTAAGGAAAGCCGTCTTGACATCCATTTGCCAAATCTCATAATCCATATGAGCAGCAATGGATAAGAGTATCCGGATAGACTTAAGCATGGCTACCGGTGAAAAGGTCTCCTCATAATCGATTCCCTCTTTCTGAGTGTACCCTTTCGCAACAAGCCTAGCTTTGAAGGTCTCTACCTTCCCGTCTGTCCCTCTTTTCCTTTTGTAGATCCACTTGCATCCAACGGCTTTTACACCATCAGGTGGTTCTACAAGCTCCCAGACTTTATTAGAGTACATAGACTCTATTTCAGAATTCATTGCCTTTTGCCAAGATGCTGCATCTATATCTTGGAGTGCTTCGTCATATGTTCGTGGATCAGGTTCATGTTTACCCGGGATCAAGTCCGAAGACTCTCCCAAAAACATGAATCTTTCAGGCTGGCTTACAACCCTCCCACTACGATGAGGCATTGTCTATGGTTGTGTATCATGTGTGACACGTATTGCAGTCTCTTGTGGTACTTCATCTTGTACTGTTGGTACTGAAGTAGACATGTCCTCTCTAAGTTCTTCTAAAACAACTTTGCTACTGGGCTTGTGATCCATTATATAGTCTTCTTCTAAAAACTGGGCATTGGTGCTAACAATGACCTTCTGGTCTTTAGGACTATAAAATAAACCACCTTTCGTTCCTTTGGGATATCCTACAAACACGCGAACTTCTGTACGGGATTCTAACTTATCAGCATCTGGTTTCAGCACATGTGCTGGACTACCCCAAATCCGAATATGTCTTAGACTGGGCTTTCACCCATTCCACAATTTTATGGGAGTAGAAGAAACTGATTTAGAAGGTACTAAGTTCAGAACGTATACTGCTGTTTCCAGAGCATATCCCCAAAACGAATTTGGTAATTCTGAATAACTCATCATTGATCTAACCATCTCCATAAGAGTCCTATTTCTTCGTTCTGCTACACCATTCTGTTGGGGTGTTCCAGGTGCAGACAATTGGGATTGAATCCCGGCCTCTGATAAGTAATTCCTAAACTCTCCTAAGAGGTATTCTCCACCACGATCTAACCGTAGTGTCTTGATACTTTTACCTAGTCGTTTCTCCACATCAGCCTTGTATTGTTTGAACTTATCAAAGCACTCGGACTTGCGGCGCATTAGGTAAATGTATCCATATCTTGAATAATCGTCTATGAAAGAGACAAAATATTCAAAACCTCCTCTTGCCTGGACAGACATAGGACCACACAAATCAGAGTGAACCAACTCTAACACTTCTTTGGCTCTATACCCCTTGGCCTTGAACGACCTCTTGGTCATTTTACCTTCCAAGCAAGATTCACAAGTTGGAAAATTTTCCAACTCAAATGAACTCAAAAGTCCATCGGCTATAAGCCTCTGAATCCTACTTAAGTTAATATGACCAAGCCTTAGATGCCAAAGATATGCTTGGTTCATTTCCGAAGGTTCTTTTCTCTTATTAGAGTTAGAAGATGAGTTATAAATTTCCATGTTTTGCTTTGTGGAAGAAATTGGATTTAAAGTATACAAATTGCCAACTAATGCACCAGAACAGATAATCACTTTATTTCTTTTAATAACTACATTGTTACTGAAAGAAACTGAATATCCATCTAAAAACAGTTTAGAAACTGAAATTAAATTCTTTTTAAAACTGGGTACATAAAGACAATTTCTTAAAATCAAATTTCTATTTCTACTAAAAGATAAGTAGACGTCTCCCACTGCAACAGCTGCCACCTTAGTAACATTGCCCATGTAGACCGTAATTTCTCCTTCAGATAGTCGTCGGGTTTCCTGGAACCCCTGCAAGGAATTGTAGACATGATCAGTGGCTCCCGTATCTACACACCAGGTGCTGGTAGATAACACCGCTAAACATGTTTCAACAACTAGAGTATGAGATATACTTTTGTTTTGGTTCCTACGAGGACAGTCCGCCTTCCAATGTCCTGCCTGCTTACAGATGAAGCACTTGCCCTTCGGCTTCTTCATTCCAGCTTTAAATCCCGTACTCTGAGATTTATTAACTTTCTTTGCTGAACCAGCTTGTTTCTTCTTCTTCTTTCCTTTCGGTTTAGAAGTAGAACCATTTTCAGCATAGTGAATTTGAGTATTGTGACGAAATAATCCTTCTGCTGCTTGAAGTTCTGTCAGTAGTTCCGCTAATGAATAAATCCTCTTATTCATATTATAGTTCAGGCGAAACTGCTCAAAACTTCTAGGTAGCGTTTGGAGGATCATATCGATCTGGGTTTCCCCATCAATTTCTCCTCCAAGGATCTGTATCTCGTTCAGATAAGCCATCATCTTTAGGATATGATCCCTTACAGGAGTACCCTCTTGCATGGTGGCTGTCATTATCTTTCTCATGGCTTCTTGCCTAGAAGCCCTATCCTGATGACCAAAGAGTTCCTTGAGATTGTTCATAATATCATAGGCTGTTGGTAAATCTTGATGTTGATGTTGAAATACATTTGACATTGAAGCCAAAATGTAACACCGTGCCATCTCATCTGCTTTTACCCATTTCCTATGATATTCAATCTCCTCTTGGGTAGATTCACCGATGGGTGCATCAGGCACTAGCTCAGTCAAATTTATAGCTTTCAGCAGTAAGAACAATGTCCAGGTTTCTTTTCCAATCTATGTAGTTTGGTCCAGTAAGTCTATTCTGTTGAAGTATGATGGACAGTGGGTTGAAAGACATCCTAAGAATCACAAATAACTTTTGGTCAGAACTCTAAATTTAGAATAATATTGATTCCTCAAACAATACTATTTTAAATTAACCAACACCTCATAACACCGTGAATTTTGTATGTCACGTTAGTGTGGACGTATACAAATTCATCATTTGTAAAAGGAGGGTTTTAACCCATTAATTTTATTATCTTGTCAACCTAACTTTTTGACAAATAAAATTAATAGTTGGTATCATTTGGTCACACAAATAATAGCAGTGACTCCGTTGGGGAGGATACTAATAGATGTGTCTAAGTGTATACCATTACTTGACACTAAGTCCATTAATAAGATTATGCCCCTTCCGTTGGGGAAGATCACACGCTCTTAATTAACTTCCTATAGTCATCCAAAAAAGGAAGTCTGTTCTAGTGATCCGCAAACAAGCTCATCCGTTATGGAGGAAGGCACTCAGAGCCAACGCGCAAGCTTGTTTGCATCACTTACAAACCAGTAATGGAGACCATGGGATTTATTTAAAAATCCCTCTCCCACTTAGTTATTTATAAATGAGGAATTTTAGCTATGCTAGCCTACTAAACTTGTAAACTAACATGCACACACAGCACAATATAAAAGCAATAAATAGAAAATCTAATTTTCAACTATTATGGCTTTTATCTCTAGTAGTCCTCCGTGTGTTGTCATCCCCAACTGCTGCCATATTTGGCCACCGCCACTGGATCTAGCTGTCGCATCCATCTTGCTCCTAGTTCCGCTGCGCCTCTGGTCCTTAGAAGGTTCCACGCTTTGTAAGATTCGATCCGCGACATAAATAGAATTTTACATTTTGATCCTATATTCCATAAAAGGAATGTACATGTATCTAGATCAAAAATAAAATCCTAATAAAACTAAATACAGCTCCTGCTGTATTTGAATACAATCATGCACACACATATAAATGCCCTTGACATGTCCAAGGGTCCAATCACACACATAATAACTAAAAGCCATAATAGTTGGATCCTGCATCCACAAAGTTAGCACATCCTACTATTAACCTGCCTAAATTATGTATGACATGTGCATAATTAACCTAATACCAAATACACAGAGGCAAAACCCTAGCTCTGATACCAATTGTTGGTTGCTACTCGGAAAACCTATAGGTTCCACTGTACAAAAATTTTGTACAAAGGTCTGAACCTTTTCCTAGCTACCATGTGTTCTTTTAAATTAAATTTTTGATCGCCTGCGGAACTTAACACGTTTGATCCAAAACTTAATCTATTTGTTCTTTTAGGTTTTGACTTGGATCTCCTGCGGAACTTTACACGTTCGACCCAAGTCTCCTTAAGTTATTAATTCCATTAAATATTAATTTCCATAATTGGTTCCCAGTACTGACGTGGCGAGGCACATGACCTTCTTGGATATGGGAGCAACCACCACCGACTAGACAAAACCTTTTATAGAAAGCTAATATTTAATTTCCTAAAATAACTTTAGGTTAACCAAAGAGAACAATCAAATCACAAGGAAAAGAAAAACCAAAAGAACACAGCATCGAAAAAATATATTCGAAATTCTAGAACGTAAGCCTCTTGTATTTGGTATTATTTCCATAAATAACTAGCATGATGCGGAAATAAAAATTACTAGTTATACCTTGTAGAAAAACCTCTTGATCTTCTACCGTATTCCTCTTCTAACCTCGGACGTTGTGTGGGCAACGATCTACCGAGATGAGAAACCACCAACCACCTTCTTCTCCTCCAAGCAAGGTTCGGCCACAAAGGAAAAACTTCACCAAGGAGAAAAACCAAAATACTAACCAAGCTCCAAGAGATGCTAACTTTCTCTCCTTCTTTTTCTTCTTCTCCAAGTAGTATCCGGCCACCACAAGAACTCCAAGGGAGAGAGAGAGGTTCGGCCACCACAAGAGGAAGAGAGGGAGAGGATGGCCGGCCACACCAAGGAACAAAAGAGGGAGAGAAATAATAGATGTTGTGTCTCATGAAGGCACCCTCACCCCTTCTTTTATATTCCTTGGCCTAGGCAAATTAGGAAATTTAATTACAATAAAATTTCCTCAATTTCCTTGACATGATTTAATTGAGAAAAATAAAATAAAATTTCCCAATTAAATCTACATTGGCCGGCCACATCATTGGAGAACAAATTGGACAAGTTTCAATCATCAATTAAAACTTTCTAATTTGTTTCCGAAAATTTTAAAATTAAAATTTCTCTTTAAAAATCTCTACATGGTTAATAAAAGAAATTTCTATAATTTTAATTTTATCAATATATGAATAATTTTTAAAGAGAAAATAAAATATCTCACCAATCTACAAATAAGGAAAGAGATCTAATCTCTTTCTTTAATCTTTTGTAAATTTTACAAGAGAGATAATTTAATTTAAATTCTCTTTAATAAATTATTTCTTCCACATAATAAAAATAAAAATTAAAATTCTTTTTAATTTATTTTTGGCCGGCCCTACTAGCTTGGGTTCAAGCTAGGGCCGGCCACCCAATCTAATACATAGGCCGGCCCTAGCTTGTTCCCAAGCTAGCTTGGCCGACCCCTATTGGGTGGGTATAGAAGGTGAGTATAGGTGGGTATAGTACTCTATAAATAAGAGGCTACGATAGGGACCGAGAGGAGGAATTGGTTTTGGTCTCCCGATAAAATTAAGCATCCCGTGTTCGCCCCGAACACACAACTTAATTTTATCAATAATAATTCATTCCACTAGAGAACTATTATTGAACTACCACACCAATCCCAAATTACATTTTTGGGCTCCTTCTTATTATGAGCATGTTAGTCTCCCTGTGTTTAAGATATCGAATGTCCACTAATTAAGTGAGTTACTGACAACTCATTTAATTAATATCTAAGTCCAAGAGTAGTACCACTCAACCTTATCGTCATGTCGGACTAAGTCCACCTGCAGGGTTTAACATGACAATCCTTATGAGCTCCTCTTGGGGACATTATCAACCTAGTATCTCTAGGACACAGTTTCCTTCTATAATCAACAACACACACTATAAGTGATATCATTTCCCAACTTATCGAGCTTATTGATTCATCGAACTAAATCTCACCCATTGATAAATTAAAGAAATAAATATCAAATATATATGCTTGTTATTATATTAGGATTAAGAGCACACACTTCCATAATAACTGAGGTCTTTGTTCTTTTATAAAGTCAGTATAAAAGAAACGACCTCAAATGGTCCTACTCAATACACTCTAAGTGTACTAGTGTAATTATACAGTCAAGATAAACTGATACCTAATTACACTACGACCTTCTAATGATTTGTTCCTTTCCATTTTGGTCGTGAGCTACTGTTTATAATTTATAAGGTACTGATAACATTATCTTCTGCATGTGACACCACATGCTATGTTATCTTCAATATAAATTAATTGAACAACTACAAACAAATGTAGATAATTTGACCAAATGTGATTCTTTATTCATAATGAATGTTTACAAAGCTTAGGCTTTCAGTATACACTCCAACAAGATGAACGGTTAAATGTATCATTATATCAAAAAAAGATGGGGGAAAATATTTTTCAAGCAAACACAACACTGTCACAATCTCTCTTTGCAAATCATTCAACTTCGAGACATCTATCACTTTATTACATAGCACGTTTAAGAAGCCACAAAATCGAGTGATAGTATCTCTAACATGTTTAGGCAAGACATCACGGATGGCGACTGAAAGTAATTGTTGCATCAAAGTGTGATAGTCATGTGACTTAAGGCCAATAAGTTTCAAGTCTTTCATCGACACTAGATTTTTAACATTGGATGAATATCCTGTGGGGACCTTTATTCCAAACAAAGATTTGCAAAGTTTTCTTTTCTCATCCTTACTTAGTGTATAACAAGTCGCTGGCAAAAAGGTTCTCTTCTCCCCCATCTTTGGTGCCAAATCAATCCTCAAATTCATCTCCACAAGGTCTAGTCTTGTAGCTACTCCATCCTTTGATTTTCCAGGAATGTCAAGCAAAGTACCGATCAGACTTTCACATATATTTTTTTCAATATGCATTACATCAAGAACATGCCGAACATGTAGATGTTTCCAATAATTAAGTTCAAAGAATATAGATTTCTTTTTCCAGCATGATACAGTTTCACCTTGCTTTAATTGAAACTTCCCATTTGCTTTTCCCGAACGATAATTAATTCTTTCAACTCGATCCAAAATTTCATGCCCAGTTAATGGTTTTGGTGCGGGGTTAAGCTCTGGGTTCCCATTAAATGCTTTTTTTTGCCTTCGATTAGGATGATTTGTAGGAAGAAATCTTCTATGGCCTGTATAACTCATTTTTCTACTATGCTTCAACCTTGTCAAATATGTTTCTTCACCACAAATAGGACATGCATAATATCCTTTCACAACACAACCTGACATGTTCCCATATGTAGGGAAATCATTGATTGTCCATAGTAAGACAGCCCTAAGTAAGAAATTCTCTTCTCGACATCCATCATATGCATCAACACCTATATCCTATAATCTTTTTAAGTCATCGATCAAAGGTGCTAAGTAAACGTCAATATCATTTCCTGGTTGTTTGGGACCTGAAATCAACAAAGTCAGCATCATAAATTTTCTCTTCATACACAACCATGGAGGAAGGTTGTAAGTGATCATCACAACTGGCCAACAACTATATGCAGAACTCATCAAACTATGGGGATTGATCCCGTCTGCTGATAAGGCCAATCTAAAATTTCTAGGTTCAGCAGCAAAATCTGGCCACTTGTGATCCACTACTTTCCAAGCGGGCGCATCAGCCAGATGACGTAAGTAACCGTCAAGTACTCTTTTATCAGCATGCCAAGTTAAATCCTTACATATCTCCTTGTTCCGAAATAATCTTTAAAATCTTGGAATAGGCGGGAAGTACCAAAGGACCTTTGCAGGAACTCCATTTATCATACCTTTTTTACCCAACTTCCACCTAGACATCCCATATACAGGACAATTAGTCAAATTCTCATGCTCCTTCTGGTATAAGATACAATCATTAGGGCAAGCATGAATTTTCACATAATGCATCCCTAATGCACATAAGCTTTTCTTTGCATCATACAATGATGAAGGCAATTCATTATCATCAGGAAACATTTCTCCAAACAAACTTAGTAAATCTGTGAAACTTTTGTCACTCCAACTATATTTTGCCTTCAAGTTATACAATTTCACAAGTGTAGATAACTTTGTAAATTTGGCACACCCCGGATATAAAGGTTTATCAGCATCTTCAAGTAGCTTATGAAATTGGTTTGGATTCTCTGCATAACTACCAAATGCAGCATGTACCATATCAATAGGTTCCTCGCCAAAAGATTTCTGTTCATCTTTCATTGAGTTATTGTATTCAATCTTTTCACCATGCCAAATCCATTTATGGTATGTTAAATCTATACCATTACAACACAAATGTGCCCTTATAATGTCAACATTGCTCTTCTGCAGATTACCACATCTTGAACATGGGCAAGGTATTTCATTCGGATCAGTAGCATTTCGTAATGCAAATTGCAAGAAAGACTCTACCCCAACCTCATATTCATGTGATAACCTATTCTTTGACATCCAATCTTTGTCCATTTTTTATAACTATCAGCCCGAAACGCGTCAAAACCTACCTTTAAAAAACTATACATTATACAACAAGTTCAAAACACAATCTCAAGTACCAAATACTATAATAAAACATTCAAGGTAATAGAGTAATACACGACATAAACCAACCGGACATAAATGTGTTGTGTGATTTTTTGAGAACTAATTAATAAATAAATGGTGATATTAACAAATCTTGGGTGTACATATATACAAGAGGATCAATTGGAAAGATTATTGGCTAACAAACCCTCACCCTAGTTGTTACAATGCCTCTCAACTTATTTGGTCATGTTATTATCTCAACTCTTGATCTAATCTAATATTTGCGTTTATGTTAAAAAATACATGTATCTTGATCTAATCTAATTATTTTTTTAAAAAACTATTCCGGCAGAAAATTAAATGAGCATAAATAATAAAGATGACATTAATTAATTATTAAAATAATGAGCAAAAAATAATGAACTTCAGATTATGAAATTCAATAAGAGAACAAGCTATAATTCAATGTGCAGTTGTAAAGGATGTAAAAAACATAAACTTGCAGTAGATAAGGAAAAAAAACTAAAAATGAGCATGAACGTACAAAAGTGTCAACATATGTCTAAAGAGCCAAAGGAAACAAAATTAAAAGTGTATTGAGCAATTACCACAAGAAACCAACTCCGTTCACATGGAACAGAACAAAAAGCCAAGAAGCTCATGGAAATGGGAAGAACAATTAAACAGGCAATGTGCGAAACAACTATAAACTTCAATCAGTAATCAAAACAAAAAGGAAGGACTTTCTTCATTTCCCTTCTACCAATTTTCTGTTCCCCCAAATTCCATCTCCATCCATCAAGTGGCAAGCCATGCAAGACCTAGAAAACCGATCCGAACACACTATTTCGACCAATAAAAGTGAATAACAAACAGAAATCAATGCTTAAAACCAACACCTTCAGATATCAAACACCACAAACTTTGACATATGAGGAGGCAAATGGCATGATGAAACAAATCAAAAAGCTAAAAATAAGAAGAAAAGAGAATGTTGAGCTTGCAGATACAAGCATAGTGGAATCAAAAGTAGTTTTTAATTTTGAGACAACATTTATGAACGAAGACAAGACCTAGGTTATGAATCTACCTTGACTATGGGTCTAGCACAAATCCAAAGAAGACAAGACCTAGGTTATGAATCGATGGACTAGGAGTGCAACCTTTGCCGAAGAAATACACCTCGTCCAATCAAAAGGTTCCACGAGCGAAAGAAGTAGCAATGGAAAGTCAAAGGGCCTCGTCGAACTCAGAAACCCGTTCACCAGGGAACGAGAGGAGCACACCGTCGTGGAGGAAGATCTAGGGGAGGCGTGAAGAGATTGTATGAGGAGAAGGAAAGAAAATTGCCTTAGGTTCGGGAGCGCAAAGGAAAAACACGGCGCCGAAAAGAAAACAGCGAGGGAAAGGAAAACAGCGAGGGGGGAAAATGACCAAATTAAATTACAACGGTTTTTTCAAAACTATTGTCGTAGCTGCTAAAAACGCGGATAAAGACAATGGTTTATAAAACCGTTGTAAAAAGTGTTGTCATTTTAAAAAAATATTGCTCAATGACAACAGTTTTGCCAAAACCGTTGTCTTTTATATTTAATGGGGAGTTCAAAGACAACGATTTTGGCAAAAACCGTTGTCTTTGAACAAATACGCAACGCTTTCTCTTAAAACCGTTGTCGTAGGGGTGTTGTTGTTTACAGTTTTTGTTGTAGTGCATGGAAGGAAAAATTTATTAAAGTTTTTTTGTAACAGAATCTGTTACAATTTTTCATAATAGAATTCTATTGCGATTTTTCATAATAAAATTCTGTTACGATTTTACCGGGTCTGGGGTTTAGGCACTATTTATAAGGATTATTATAAATCTATTGGATCACAAGAATCATGGAATATAATTCAATTGTGTAGAGAGAATTCTAATAAAGGTTCAGTGGTTTTTATGGAGTAGGTATGCAGCCAAACCACGGTAACTCTTCTTCTTCTTCTTCTTCTTCCTCGTGTTTGCTCTTTCTTGAGTATTTTTGTCTCGTTGCTCCACACGATCTCTTTCTCTCTTTCTCTTCTTCCGCATTAGAGGTTGAGAGGTGTTGCCCCACCTCTTTACACAATAATTGGTATCAGAGCGAGGTTTTGGCGGATTTCTTCAACATGTCGAGGACACCTTCTGTGAAGTTTAATATGATGAAGTTTAATAGAATCGAGAATTTTAGATTATAGAAGAAAATGGTCAAGGACTTGTTAGTGCAATCAGGTATGGTGAAGCACTAGGAGAAAAGAAATCGGACAACATGGAGAAATCAAATTGGGAAGAACTTTAAACAAAGGCAGTGGCAACAATCAGACTTTATCTTACGGATGATGGGATGCACCATATCATGGACGAGGAGTCACCAATGACAGTTTGGCAAAAGCTAGAAAGTTGATATATGTCAAAGTTATTAACAAACAAGTTGTATCTTAAGCAAAAATTATTCAGGCTGAAGATGATAGAAGGAACCGATCTGAGACAGCATATCAACGTATTTAATCAGATTATGAGCGATCTGAAGCAGGTTGATGTGGAGATCGAAGACGAAGACAAAACACTGATATTATTGAATTCTCTACCTTCATCTCCTACATACGAGAATTTGGTTACTATTTTAATGCGAGGTAAGGAAATTCTCAAATTGGAGGAGATTATAGGTGCATTGCTAGGTTTTCACCAAAGGAAGAAAATAAATGATGAAGTTTCTTAGGGAGAAGAACTTGTGGTAAATCGCAACCAAGAGTGTGGTAGGAGCAAATCTCGACATGGATATGGTAACAACAACAAGGTTCATTCTAAGTTGAGAAAGAAGAAGGTGATCATGTGCTACAAGTGTAGAGGCAAAGGTCATATGAAGAGAGATTATCCGGAGATAAAGAAACATATTGCAAAGAACAAAGGTAGTTCGGAAAAGTCTACAAATATAGTTGAAGAACAAAATTCAAAGAGCAGTGATAGAGATATATTATCAGTTATGTCGAGTTTGGGGCAACTAACAGATGTATAGATTTTAGACTCTATATGTTCATATCACATGACTCCAAACAAGGAGTGGTTTGACACCTTTAGGGCAGTGAATTCTGGTTTAGCGTTGATGGAAAATGATACGTTATGCAGAGTGTTCAGTATAGGGAACGTCAAAATCAAGATATTTAATGGTATGATCAGAACCCTATGTGATGTCAAATATATACCAGAGCTAAGGAAGAACTTGATCTTGCTAGGCATACTAGATGGTAATGGTTATAATTACAAATCAGTTAGCAGAGTGATAAAAGTTAGCAAGGGAGTTCTGATAGTACTGAAAGGACAAAAGTTAGCATGGAACATCTATAAGTTGATAGGGACTACAGTTGTAAATGGAGTCGTGTCTGTGGAGTCTGAATCAAATATTACTATCTTGTGGCATATGCGGCTAGGGCATATGAGTGAACATGAGATGCTAGAATTTCACAAGAGAGATTTGCTGAAGGGTGTCAAGTTGTACAACCATGAATTCTACAAATTCTGTGTTCTTAGGAAACCAAGTAAACTGTAATTCAAGATGGCAATAAATAATACGGAGGGGATTCTCGACTACGTATATACGGATCTTTAGGGACCAGCCAGTGTAGCATCACGTGGAAGACACTTGTATTTTGTAAGTTTTACTGATGATTACTCATGAAAGGTTTGGGTATACTTTATGTGTCACAAGTCAAAAACTTTTGTAAAGTTTAACTGTAGAAAACTAAAGTAGAGAACTAGACCAAAAGGAAGATCAATGTCTTAGGTCAGACAATAAGAATGAGTACATTGATTCAAAGTTTTAGGAATTTTATGAACAACATAGGATAATGAGATATTTCTCGGTTCACAGGACACCTCAGCAGAATGAAGTGGAAGAAAGGTTGAACAGTGAGAAGGAAAGATGTCTCAGGTTGAATGTAGGGCTAGCAAAGAATTTCTGAGTGGAAGTAGTTAACATAGCATGTTATCTCATTAATAGATCACCAAAGGCAACACTAGAAAGAAAAGTATCAGAGGAAGTATGGATAGGAAATCTAGTAGGTTACTCTCATCTTCGAGTATTTGGATGTCAACCTTATATGTATATATCTAGTGAGGAAAGATTAAAGCTAGGTGTGAAGTCCCAACAATACATTTTTCTGCGGTATCAGAAAGGAGTTAAAGGCTTCAAGCTTTGAGATCCTAAGGAAAATAAGGTGGAGATCATCAGAGATGTAGTGTTTGGCAAGAAGGCTATGTTACAACATACTTAAAAGAAGGAAAGCAAATAGCACAGAGCAACATGGAGAAAGATGTTGTGCAAGTGGAGCTAGAGACTCATGACTCTGATGATTCTAACTCAGAGTACATGGGGCATCGCATTATAATTGATGACAGAATGAGATGAGCTATAAAGTCACCCACCATATAAGACTTGAGATCTTATGCGCTTAACATTAGTAGCAGAGACCTTACATCTTTTTTGGAGGCGGTACACAGCTCTGAGAAGGACAAGCAGACGAGTGTTATGGCAGAGAAGATGGAGTTGTTGTATAAAAACCAAACATGTGATCTAATAGAACTTCCTGAAGAAAATAATGCTATAGGGTGCAAGTGGATATTGAAGAAGAAAAAAACAGTGTCAAAGATTCCTTATGTCAATGCAGCTAGTTGTCTGATGTATGTCATGGATTGCACGAGACCAGATTTGGTGCAAACAGTTAGTATGGCGAGCAAATTTTCCTTAAATCCTGATCGATTACGTTGGGATGTAGTGAAGTGAATTTTCATATACTTGAGAAATACAATTAATTATGATATCATGTTTAGTAGACAACCGGAAGATTCTTCAGTTGTTGGGTATGTAGATGCAGACTATGCAGAAGATTTAGATGACAGAAGGTCTACTATTGGATATAGGTTCACTATGGAAGAAGGACATATCTATTGGAAATCTATGATACAATCTATTGTTGCATTGTCTACTACAGAATCGGAGTACATGGCAGCAACTGAAGCAGCGAAGGAAGTTTTATGACTTACAAGGTTGGTCAGAGAACTGGTTGTTCAGTAAAGTGGAGTCAAGTTGTTATGTGATAGTCAGAGTACTCTTTATTTGGCGAAGAATCAAGTATATCATACGAGAACCAAGTGTTGGGACACTTCGGAGCTAGAGGGGAAGGGTGAATAGCTTGTTGTATTTGTTCGCTTGCTTCGTAGATGATGTGCAGCGAAATAAAACTCGAAGCCAAGCTCTCCAATGCTAACAAGTAGATTTACTTGGTATCCACTTCAAGAAAGGTGACTAATCTAAGGATCCACATATGACGCACTCTCCACTATGAAAAATAACTCCTTTTAAGAACAACCGAAGGTGGAGAAGCCTCGTACAATACAAGAACAAGAATACAACTCTAAACAAGAAGTAAATGTAAAAATACAACTTGAAACCTCTTCTTGTTTGATCTCTTGTTTCTTGTGGATGCCTCTGGACCAGTTGGAAAGTGCTATAACACTTGTCTTCTAGAGCTCAAGATCCGGCGAAAATGTACGGAGAAGAATCGTGTAAGCGCTCTTGAGAACCGTTCTAAAAAAACCCTTTTCTAGGGTTACCGTTGGCACCTTAATCAATTAAGAATTCCCTTAATCGATTACCACGTCAGCAACCTGCATAAACGGCTATATTTTCAACCTTAATCGACTACCCTAGTTGATTAGGCATTGTTGAATTGATTAGCCAGATCAATTCAGTAGCATTCTGTTCAATCGTGAGAAATAGCTTAAGCGATCAACCTGATCGCTTAAGCTTCGAACAGAAACATTTTGTTCAAACCAAAAGGCACCGCAAGCAATTACCCTAATCGCTTACGGAGTCCTAATCGATTACAACAATCGATTAAGCATGCTTTCGTACGATTTCGAGCTTAAGCGATTAGCCTAATCGCTTAAGCTATGGTAATCGATTAGCTTAATGATTACTGAACCCTAACAACCAAACATAGGTCTAGGATTCCCTTACCCAATATCCGATCAACCTTGACTTGTTCAAACTCCTCATTGCCTAGCATCTGGTCAACCTTAACCTGCTGGGACTTCTTCACCAAGTGTTCGGTCAACCCTTTGACCCACTTAGACTTTTCTCCTTGAGCCAAGTGTTCGGTCAACCTTGACCTACTTGGACTTACCAACGCCAAATGTCTGGTCAACCTTAATCCATCTGAACCTCCACACGCCTGGCTTCACTCATCAGGACTTTTCTTCTGTCTAGCTTCACTCACTAGGGCTTTCATCGGGCTTCACTCACCAGGACTTTCCTTCTGCCTAGCTTCACTCACTAGGGCTTTCACCTGGCTTCACTCACCAGTACTTTCCTTTTGCCTATCTTCACTCACTAGGGTTTTCATCTGGCTTCACTCATTAGGATTTTCTATCTGCTTAGCTTCACTCGCTAGGGCTTTCACTTGGCTTTACTCACTAGGGTTTTCACTTGGCTTCACTCACTAGGGCTTTCTATTTGCCTAGCTTCACTTACTAAGGTTTAACTTGGCTTCACAACCATGACTTTTAACACCAAATGTCCGACCAACACTAACCCACCTAGATTTTCATCCTCTGTCAACCTTCCCATTGGACTTGCCCTTGCCTAACCTCTAGTTAGGACTTTTCAATCAAGTATTCGGTCAACCTTGACCTACTCAACCAATCTCCACACATAGACAATTGTAACTACAATCTTCATATATTATCAAACATCGAAACCCAAACATCAAGATTCAAACTTGAGCCGACTCAAGCTTAGTTGACTTGGTCAACCTTGACCCAAGGGATATTACACCAATAATCTCTCCCTTTTTGATGTTTGACAATACATTTAAGTTAGGCTAATCTCATAGCCTCAACTTCTTCTTCATGTCAAAGCATGAATGAGAGTTTTCTTCATTTTCTCCCTTTCCTAGAGAACAAACTCTCCCTTTAGGTAATGAAGGTCTAACTTAAACCCTACATTCCCCCCTTTTGGCACACATAAAAAACTCTCCCCCTGAAGAGTTATCCATTTGTTATTTACAACCTCTCATGTTGTTCACAACCTCTCATGTTGTTCACAACACCACAATGGAGGTCTCATATCCTTTATTGTCTCCAATACTCACCCTTGAGCGTTCACAATCGCAAAGGTTTTACAACTTTCCTTGGTTTCAAAAATTATTTTCATGTCTTTAAGGAGTAGCTCCCCCTCAAAACATGTTCCAAACTTCTATTATTGCACCAACAATGACTTGGAATTTCTAAACCTTTAGGAAACCCAAACTTTAAAGTTTTGAGGTTCAAATATCAATATTGAATGCAAACCTCATTCTAAACTTCAACTTAGTCTTTCTTAATTATTCCAATCTTGTTTTAATCAAGAAAACTACCCTTAAATGATCATAAATAAATTTTTTAGGGTTTAGGATGGCTAACATGACTAAATATGACTTAGTCAATTTAAATAGACTTGTTTAAGCTGAAAATAGACTCTTAAACGCTTAAAGAAAGTTCTTAATCGCTTAAGACTAGTCATAATCGACTAAAGTTGAGATTCAATCGATTCTCAGGTGTTAATCGATTGCTGTAATCGATTAAGATCTTTAATTGATTACTCTAATCAATTCTGTGAGCCTCTATGCTTACGAAACTCATCTTAATTGATTGTCGTAATCGATTACGGTGGGGTAATTGATTGCCCTAGTCGATTAAAATTTTTTATTTCTGAAAAAGAATTCTGTCTGACTTTTAGAAATGCCCCAATAAATCTATAAAATTTTAAAAATCATGAAAATTCTTGTAAACATTATTTAAGGCATACACTTTCATGGAAAAATAGTTTTCTAAGAAAATACATCTTATTTTCAAAGATTGACACAAAATTAGAAACTCTTGAAAACTTCAATGTTTTTCTAAGTTTGTGTCTAACTTTCCAATGGTGATTGGTATTAACAAATAGTCTTCACCAAGATTTTCCAAAAGTATTTTGAAATCATTTTCAAAACTAATTTCCAATCATGTTCTTTGGGCTAAGTGTGCATGACTTGTATATTAGCTTTACCAATGATTAGATAACACATAACTCTTGCCAGCCCTGCTGCGCCAACAAGTGGTATCAGAGCCAGACAGCCTCAGAAGGACTAACCGCCATCTGAAGCAACAAAAATCAAGACGATGGCTGGTGCGAACATTCATCCCCCAAAATTCGACGGAGACTTCGCTACATAGAAACGACGAATGGAGGTATTCTTCAAAACTGAATTTGAAATCCTTTTAATAATGAAATATGGATATACAACGCCAAAAGACAAAGAAGAATACAACTGGATGAAGAAGGAACAAGTTGATTTCATGGCCAACAGAAAGGTAGAATTCCACCTGCTTAGCATTCTACCGCCCCAGGAGGTAAGTCGGATTGGAAGCTACGAGTCCGCCAAAGACCTCTGGGAAAAATTCCTAGAGCTCCACGAAGGCACCTCAAAAGCGAAGTTAGCAAGGCGGGACATCCTCCGGACTCAGCTGATGAATCTCCGGATGAACAACGACGAGAAGGTATCGCAACTCCAAGCGAAAATCAAAGAGCTGATAACTCAGTTAAATAATCTCAGAGAATCAGTAGCAAATCGAGACTCGATCCGGTACGCACTCAATGCCTTCCCAAGATCTCCAGAATGGGTGTCCTTAGTAGATGCATACCACATCTCTAAGGGCTTTGAGGTAAGTACTTTAGAAAATTTATTTTCTACATTTGAACTTCATGAGTCTCGAATTGTAGAGCCAAGTCAAGTGAAGTCAAATCTCAATGTTGCCCTACAAGTCGAGATGGATGACCCCGACTCTGAAGCGTCAATCAACGAATCTGAAGCGGCTCTATTGGTAAGAAAGTTAAATAAATTTATTAAAACTAATAAATTTAGATCGCAGTCAAAAAGGCATCAACGCAACAAAAGGACGGTCCGTTGCTACAATTGCAATAAAGAAGGACATATCAAGAATGGCCGCCCGAAGATGAAGAAAAAGAACAATGAAAAGGAAAGATCGACATCCTCTAAACACAAGAGTTTGAAGGCTACATGGGATGAATCATCATCCTCGGAATCAGAAGTCGAAGCCTTCTCGGGATTAGCACTGATGGCCAACCATCTTTTCGAAGAAACTATCTCAGAGATGAAGGGGGAGGATCATCAGAAGAAGAAAGTTGCGATGAAGGGGGAGCATCAGAAATAGAAGTAAGTGAGGTACGTAATCTAACTCCCAAGCAATCTTTTCAATTTATTAAAGTACTCACTAAAGATTTAGTTAAATTAGAAAAGGAAAATAATGAGTTAAAATTAAAATTAGCAAAAGCATGTCCTCTAGAAATGTACGATAATTTAAAATTAGAAAATAAAAAATTTAAAATTGAAATTGAAAAATTGAAAAATGATCATGCATGCTTAAATAAATTTCCAAAATCAAAACTTAGGATCTATGGAAAATTGAATTGGTATATTAGAAAACATCAAGGACAACTTAGAAAAGTTCCTAAAAGTTATGTACCCCCTAAGTTTTTGATTAATCCGGTAGGAAGGAACCTATACTGGGTTCCAAAATCCTTTCTAGATTAATTTTTTCTAAGTTAGGGCTTTCAGCAAGAAAAATTAAACAATTAATTTCTTTATGAGGCTTTGTCTAAGAAAGTGGTTGTTGCTCCAATAACCAAGAAGGCCTAGTATCTCGCCACTGCTTGGAAATCGAAATATTGAAAAAAAATATTTAATTAACTTATTGATAAAGCATTAAAAGTAAATTATGCTTTCCCTCTGAATGCCTAAGGTAGAATTTTTTTCGTTTACTTAGAAAATTTTCTTGCTTAAATTTTTTTAAATTCTCAAAAATATTTTGTCTAAAAATGGCCTAAGTCAAAAACTTAATTCACTTCTCGGAAATACTTATGTTTGCAAAACTTTCAAAAAAAAAAAATCTTTTTCTTAATTTTTTTCATTTAACTTAGAAATTTTGAAAATGATTTCTTTTAAAACTTGAGTATTTACTTATGACAATTGTTTTTAAACTTGAATTTTTTTTTTGCTTGATAATTATTACCCCATTTTTTTGATGTGATCAAAGGGAGAGAGATAGGTACAGTTTAAGGGGGAGTTATATTTGGGGGGGGGGGGGAGTAAATTAAAATCTAAATTTTTTACTTAGTATTACAAATTTTTTTTATTGCAATCTTTATGCTTAAAATGTTAGTTTAATAATTTCTTTAAATTATTACTTGTCTATTTTATCGTAACTTGAACTTGGGTTGATACACATCAAAAAGGGGGAGATTGTTGGACCCCGGGGTTATTTTGATGTGATCAACCAAGTTAGGTTAGGTCCTATTTGTTATTTGATCCCTGTGTGCAGGAGCTTAGGAGCGCAGGAAGTCGAGCGGAAGGCGCAGCTAGCGAGAAGGACGACACGGGAAGGAAGCTGACGGGCTTTGTGCGCCCGAAGGATGAAAAAGCTACTGAAGAGTACACTGATGGGCGAGAAGAACGTGCGCGACGTTCGAGGGACAAGAAGCCGAGACGGAAGCCTACTCGAGGAGAAGGCCGGAAGGGTTCCGGGCACCCCGGACGGTTCCGGGCACCCAGACGGTTCCGGGCACCCGGACGGTTCCGGGCACCCGGAATGGTTTCGGGCGCCCGAACCCATAAAGTCAACTCTGATTGACTTTTTCGACCGTGACCTCTGCTCCGGTTCAGCTCTCCTTGATCCGGGTCTTCTCATCCGACTCCGCTCGCTTGGGTGATCTCGTGTTAGGATGTATACTAAAAGCCTAGCTTTTGTATAAACATTTATTTTGAAATGAGAATCACATTGGTCAAATGTCTGCATTTAGTTAAATGCAGTTGTCTATTTAATTTATATTGTAGATAACATAGTGTGTGGTGTCACACAGAAAATCATGTTATCAGTTCCTTATAAATTATAAACAGTATCTCACAACCAAGATGGATTGAGACAAAATTTTTCCTTTTATAACTATCCACAAAAGGATTAAAAGAGAGATTTTAATTTTAAAAATTTTCCTTTTTTGTTGCCCAAGTTATGGCCAACCATGATTGGAATGAAAAGGAAGTTTTAATTTTGTTTAAAACTTTCTTTTTTAGCATCCACTAAAGGAATAAAAGGAAGATTTTATTTTTGTTAAAATATTTCCTTTTATAGTCATCTACATGATTTTAAAAGAGAGTTTTAATTTTTTTTTTAGTTATCTACAATGGTTAAAAGAGATATTTTATTTTTGTTAAAATCTTTCCTTTTTTATAGTTATCTACAATGGCTGAAAGAGAGATTTTAATTTTGTTAAAATCTTTTCTTTTTGTAGTTATCTACAATAGTTAAAAGAGAGATTTTATTTTTTTTAAAATCTTTTCTTTTTTGTAGTTATCTATAATGGTTAAAAGAGAGATTTTAATTTTTATAAAACTTTCCTTTTTTGTAACCATGATTTAAAAGAGAAGTTTAATTTTAAACTTTCCTTTTGCAGCCATCACAATAGGAAATTTAAAAGAGAGAGATTTTAATTGTTATTAAAATTTCCTTTTTTGCCATGATTGAAATTAAAAGGAAGTTTTAATTATGTTTAAAAGTTTCCTTTTTAGCATTCACCAAGGATTATAAAAGAGAGGTAGATGGTGCCTTATGAAACAACACAACATATAGTTCCTCCTCTCTTTTCCTTGGTGGCCAACCCTTCTCTTTTCCCTTCTCCTTTTGTTTTCTTCAGTTAAGGCCGGCGACACATCAAGCTTCATCTTCTTGTGGCCGGTTTGCTTGGAAGGGAAGAAGAAGAGAAGGAAGTTTCCTATTTTAGCATTCCTTGGGTGGCCGGAACTTGTAGACAAAGAAGAAGGTTTGGGTGGATTTCATCTTGGTAGATCGTCACCCACACGATGCCCAAGAGGAGGAGAGGAATACAACAGAAGATCAAGAGGTTTTTAAGATACAAAGAAAGGTATAACTAGTTAATTGTTTTTGTGGTATACTAGTTTAGCTTTTCTTTGTATGGATCCTGAAATACCAACACAAGAGGCTAGCGATTTAGTGTTTCATTTTTGTGTTTTGATTTAGTGTTTTGATCTTGTACTTCTATTGAGGTCTCTGTAGTTAAACCTAGGGTTACTATGAGAAGTTTAAATATCCAATTTCTTTGAAAGGCTTTGTCTAGGAAGTGGTGGATGATCCCATACCCAAGAAGGCCGAGTGTCTCACCATGTTTAACCTGGAAGCTAATCCTTGAAATATATATTTAATCAACTTCTATAACATGGGATGAACTTGGATTAATAATATTAAGTATCATTTGCAATCCAAGTTTTAACTACTGAAGAACACATGAGTTGAACTTGAAGTAAAAATGTTAAGTTCCATTTCTAATTCAAGTTTAACTTATAAGGAACACATAGGTTGTTAGGAAAGTTCTGTGCTTGTACAAATTTTTGTACAAGGGAAGTAGAACGGAATCTAGGTGTAGCAACCAACAATTGGTATCAGAGCCCGGGCTGCCAGAAGGTTTAACCGCCAACTGTGCACAAGAGCTATGATCTGATTGAGCCATATGGGTACAATATTGACCTCTAACAAAGAAAGTGGGGGCTCCTATGTTTGGATCAAGAGAACTAGACACTAGGCAGAAAGTCCTACAAGGTCGGGTGGACCGAGGGGCAGGAAGATCTGGTGGGTCGAGGATTTGACGTGGGAAGTCTGTGGCCCTTTGTTTGAGGGGAGATTGTTGGGGTTGCAAGGTTGTAAACATAGTCCCACATTGAAAACACATGGGAAAGATCATGGGTTTATAAGAGAAAGATATCTCCATTGGTATGCGGCCTTTTGGAGAGAGCCCAAGAGCAAAACCATGAGGGCTTAGACCCAAAGTGGACAATATCATACCATTGTGAAGATATCTAAATTTCTTTTGATCCTACAATTGGTATCAGATCTAGTTTTCTGCCTCTGTGTGTTTGCTTTTCAGTTAAATTATGCACTTTTCATACATAAATTTAGGCAGGATAATAGTAGGATGTGCAAATAGATTAATTCTGTGGTTGCAGGTATCCTAGATCCAACTATTATGACCCTATTGTGTTTGTGTGTGATTGGACCCTCGGGCATGTCGAGAGTATTTTATGTGTGTGCATGATTGTAATTATTAAATACAGCAGGAGCTGTATTAGTTTTAGGATTTTACATTTTGTTCGATCTAGATTGCATGTACATTCCCTTATGGAATATAGGATCGATAAATGTAAAAAAAAAAATTTATCGTGGATCGTATCCTTGCGAGGCGTGGTGCTATTTGAGGACCAGAGGCGTAGCTAAAAGGAAGCAAGATTGACGCGACGACATGACCCGTTGGCGGCGGCTAAGGTTGGTGGCATACGGAGGACAGCTATGGATGATGCCATAATAGTTAGAAAATTATTTTTTTTCATATTTATTGTCTTTTATGCTGTTTATATGTGATGTGTGTGTGTGTGTGTGCATGTTAAAATTCCTCGCTTTAAATAACTAAGTGGGAGAGGAATTATTTAAATTCCACGGTCTCCATTACTGGTTTGTAAGTGACGCATTCAAACTTGCGCGTTGGCTTTGAATGTCTTCCTCCACAACGGATGAGTTTGTTTGCGGATCACTATATCAAACTTCCTTTATGGATGATTATAGGAAATTATTTAGATTTGTGTGATATTCTCCAACTGAAGGGGCACAATCCTAGTTAATGGACTAAGTATCAAGTAATGGTATACACTTAGACGCATTTAATAGTATCCTCCTCATTGGAGTTACTGCTATCATTTGTGTGACCGAAAAAAACAACTATTAATTTTATTTGTCATAAAGTTAGGTTGACAAGATAATAAAATTAATGGGTAAACCCCCCTCTTACAAATGTTTGAATTTGTATACGTCCACACTAACGTGGCATACAAAATTCACGGTGTTTTGAGGTGTTGGTGAATTTAAATGATATTGTTTGAGGAATCAATATTATTTTAAATTTTAAAGTTTTGACCAAATATTTTGTGATTCTTAGGATTTCAAATGGCTTTCAATCCACTTGCTGTGATATTGAAAGAAAACAAACTTACTGGTCCCAATTACATTGATTGGAAACAAAACTTGGACTGTCCTCGCAAAAGCGAGAACAATAAAGGTGTATCTTATTCATTAGTTGTTGAAACAAGTTTAGCGGTGTTATCTACCGGTACTTGGTATGTAGATACGGGAGCCACTGATCATGTTTGCAATTCATTACAGGGGTTCCAAGAAACCCGACAACTATATGAAGGGGAAATCACCGTCTACATGGGCACTGCTACAAAAGTAGCAGCTATTGCAGTGTAAAATGTTTATTTATCCTTTGATAGGAATAAAACATTGATTTTGAGAAATTGTCTTTATGTACCAAGCTTTAGAAAGAACTTGATGGATGGATATTCTATTTCTTTTGATGACAAAGTGGTTGTCAAGAAAAATAGGGAGATTATCTGTTCTGGTATGTTGGTTGACAATTTGTATACTCTTAATTCAATAACTCTCATGATGCAACAAATGAAAATTAATAACACATCTTCTAATTCAAATAAGAGAAAGTAGCCTTCGGAAATGAACCAAACATATCTTTGACATCTAAGGCTAGGTCATATTAACTTGAGTAAGATTCAAAGGTTAATAGCCGATGGACTTTTGGGTTCATTGGTGGTGGAAAACTTTCCAACCTGCGAGTCTTGCTTGGAAGGAAAAATGACCAAGAGACCTTTAAGGCTAAGGGGTATAGAGCCAAAGATGTGTTGGAATTGGTTCATTCTAATTTGTGTGCGCATATGACTATCCAGGCAAGAGGTGGTTTCGAATATTTCGTCTCTTTTATAGACGACTATTCGAGATACGGGTATATTTACTTGATGCGCCGCAAGTCTGAGTGCTTTTATGAGTTCAAAGAGTACAAGATTGATGTAGAGAAACGTCATGGTAAAAGTATCAAGACACTACAGTTTGATCGTGGTGGCGAGTACCTCTTAGGAGAGTTTAGGAGTTATTTATCAAAGACCGGGATTCAATCCCAATTATCTGTACTTGGTACACCCCAACAGAATGGTGTGGCAGAATGAAAGAATAAGACTCTTATGAAAATGATTAGATCAATGATGCGTTATTCAGAATTACCAAATTCATTTTGGGGATATGCTTTAGAAACGGCAGTGTACATTCTGAACATAGTACCTTCTAAGTCAACACCCTCTACTCCCATAAAATTGTGGAATAGGCGTAAGCCTAGTCTAAAGCATATTTGGATTTGGGGTAGTCCAGCACATGTGTTGAAGGGAGACACTGATAAGTTGGAATCACGTACAGAAGTTCGCTTGTTTGTGGGTTATCCTAAAGGAACGAAAGGTGGTTTATTTTATAGTCCTAAAGATCAGAAGGTTATTGTTAGCACCAATGGTCAATTTTTAGAAGAGGACTATGTAATGAACCACAAGCCCATGAGTAAAATTGTTCTTGAAGAAATAAGAGAAGACACATCTACTTTAGTACCAATGATATAAGATGAGATACCACAAGAAACTACAACACGTGTCACAAATGATGCACAATTATAAGCAGTGTTACGTCGTAGTGGGAGGGTTGTTCGACAATCTGATAGATTCATGTTTTTAGGAGAGTCTTCGGACTTGATCCCTGATAAACATGAACATGATCCCTGCACATATGATGAAGCACTCTAAGATAAAGATGCAGTATCTTGGCAAAGTGCAATTAACTCTGAAATAGAATCTATGTATTATAATCAGGTCTGGGAGCTTGTAGAGCCACCAAATGGTATAAAAGCCATTGGGTGTAAATGGGTCTACAAAAGAAAAAGAGGGGTAAACGGGAAGGTGAAAACCTTCAAAGCAAGGCTTGTTGCAAAAGGGTATACTCAGAAAGAGGGAATCGATTATGAGGAAACCTTTTCACCGGTAGTCATGCTTAAGTCTATCTGGATTCTTTTATCTATTGTCGCTCATATGGATTATGAGATTTGGCAAATGGATGTCAAGACAGCTTTCCTTAATGGAAGTCTTGAAGAAAACATCCATATGAAGCAACCAGAGGGATTCATTGCGAAGGGCAAAGAGCATATTGTATGTAAGTTCAATTGATCTATTTATGGACTGAAGCAAGCTTCAAGATCTTGGAACATCCAGTTTAATGAAGTGATCCAGTCTTATGGATTCATTCAATGTCTGGATGAGTCTTGTATATACAAGAATAGTGACGGAAACATGGTGATATTTCTTGTACTATACGTAGATGATATTTTGCTCATTGGCAACAATGTCAAAGTATTATTAGACGTAAGGGTATGGTTGTCCAAGCAATTTGATATGAAGGATTTGAGAGAATGTGGACATATTCTTGGGATCAAAGTCATAAGGGATCGCAAGAAAAGGATGTTGTGCTTACCCCAAGCTTCGTATATCAATATTATCGTAGCTCGTTTTAGCATGCGAAACTCTAAGAAAGGTTTCCTACCTTTTTGACATGGAGTACCTTTATCTAAAGAGATGTCTCCTAAGACATCAAAGGAGATAGTGGACATGAAGGCAGTTCCTTATGCTTCGGCTGTAGGAAGTCTAATGTATGTGATGCTATGTACGAGACCGGATATCTATTTTACCGTGGGCATGATTAGCAGATATCAAAGTAACCCAGGACAGGGACATTGGACTGCCGTAAAGCATATATTGAAGTACTTGAGAAGGACTAGAGATTATATGCTAGTTTACCAAGCAGATGATTTGCTCCCTATGGGTTACACGAATTCAAACTTACAATCAGATAGGGGCAATAGTAAGTCAACCTCGGGGTATGTCTTTACTTTGGGAGATGAAGCCATAGCATGGAGGAGTGTTAAGCAGAAATGCATTTTGAACTCTACCATGGAAGGTGAGTATGTGGCAGCCTCTAAGGCAACCAAAGAAGTTGTGTGGCTCAGAAACTTCTTGATGGACTTAGATGTGATTCCTGATTTATCCAAAATTATCATAATTTATTGTGATAATAGTGGTGCAGTAGCAAACTCTAAGGAACCACGAGCCCATAAGGCAAGTAAACACATTGAGCGCAAGTACCACCTAATACGAGACATCGTAAAATGAGGAGAAGTTGTAGTCATCAAGATTGCATTAGTAGATAACTTAGATCCTTTCACTTAGGCCCTTCATGCGAGAGCTTTTGATAGACATGTTGAGGGGATGAGAATAAGATGTATGACAGCATATATGGCAGCATAGTCTTTTAGTATAAGTGGGAGATTGTTAGGATATATACTAAAAGTCTAGCTTTTTGTATAAACATTTATTTTGAAATGAGAATTACATTAGTCAAATGTCTGAATTTAGTTAAATGTAATTGCCCATTTAATTTATATTGTAGATAACATGGTGTGTGGTCTCACACAGAAGATCATGTTATCAGTTCCTTATAAATTATAAACAGTAGCTCACAACAAAGATGGATTGGGACAAACTATTGGAATGGTTGTAGTGTAATTTGGTATTAGTTTATCTTGACTATAAAATTGCACTAGTACACTATGTGTGTATTGAGCATGATCATTTGAGGTTGTTTCTTTTTATACTGCATACATAAAAGAACAGAACCTCTATTATTATGGATGTGCATACTCTTAATCCTGATATAATAACAAGCGCATATACTTAGTATTTATATCTTTAATTTATCAATGGGTGAGATTTATTTTTTTAAGTCAATAGGGCCGATAAGTTGAGAAATAATATTATTTATATGGTGTGTTGCTGATTATAGAAGGAAACTGTGTCCTAGTTATCTAGGTTGATGATGTCCCCTTCAGAAACTCATAAGGATTGTCATGTAAACCCTGCAGGTGGACTTAGTTCCGACATGACAATGAAGTTGAGTGGTACTACTCTTGGAGCTAGATATTAATTAAGTGTCAGTAACTCATTTAATTAATGGACATTCGATATCTTAAACACAGGGAGATTAATGCACTCGTGATAAGAAGGAGCCCATAATGTAATATGGGATTGGTGCGGTAGTTCAATAATAACTGTTTAGTGGTATAAGTTATTATTGATGAACTTGAGTTGGGTGTTCGGGGTGAACACAGGAAGCTCAAGCTCATCGGGAGGTCAAAATCAATTCCTCCTCTCGGTCCATGTTGTAGCCTCTTATTAAAAGTCTTTTATCTACCCAAAGCCCAGCTTCTTACCCAAGTAAGAGGTCGACCACAAGGAATTAAAAGAGAAATTTTATTTTAAAATCTTTCCTTTTATAGCTATCCATAAAGAGATTTAAAAGAAAGATTTTAATTTTAAAATTTTTTCCTTTTTTGTTGCCCAAGTTATGGCTGACCATGATTGGAATTAAAAGGAAGTTTTAATTTTGTTTAAAACTTTCCTTTTTAGCATCCACTAAAGGAATAAAAGGAAGATTTTACTTTTGTTAAAATCTTTCCTTTATAGCAATTCACATGGTTTTAAAAGAGAGTTTTAAATTTTAAAATCTTTCCTTTTTGTAGTTATCTACAATGGTTAAAAGAGAGATTTTAATTTTGTTAAAATCTTTTCTTTTTTGTAGTTATCTACAATGGTTAAAAGATATATTTTTTTAAAATTTTTTTCCTTTTTTTGTAGTTATCTACAATAGTTAAAAGAGAGATTTAAATTTTATTAAAATCTTTTCTTTTTTGTAGTTATCTACAATGGTTAAAAGAGAGATTTTATTTTTGTTAAAATCTTTCATTTTTTGTAGTTATCTACAATGGTTAAAAGAGAGATTTTAATTTTAATAAAACTTTCCTTTTTTGTAACCATGATTTAAAAGAGAAGTTTAATTTTAAACTTTCCTTTTGTAGCCATCACAATAGAAAATTTAAAAGAAAGAGATTTTAATTGTTATTAAAATTTTGTTTTTTGCCATGATTGAAATTAAATGAAAGTTTTAATTATATTTAAAACTTTCCTTTTTAGCATTCACCAAGGATTATAAAAGAGAGGTAGATTGTGTCTTATGAAACAACACAACATATAGTTCCTCCTCTCTTTACCTTGGTGGTCGACCCTTCTTTTTTCCCTTCTCCTTTTGTTTTCTTCACTTAAGGCTGGCGACACATCAAGCTTCATCTTCTTGTGGCCGATTTTCTTGGAAGGGAAGAAGAAGAGAAGGAAGCTTTCTATTTTGGCATTCCTTGGGTGGCTGGAACTTGTAGACAAAGAAGAAGGTTTGGGTGGATTTCATCTTGGTAGATCATCGCCCACACGACGTCCAAGAGGAGGAGAGGAATACAACAGAAGATCAAGAGGTCTTTAAGATACAAAGAAAGGTATAACTAGTTAATTGTTTCCGTGGTATACTAGTTTAGTTTTTCTTTGTATGGATCCTGAAATATCAACACAAGAGGCTAGCGATTTCGTGTTTTGTTTTTGTGTTTCAATTTAGTGTTTTGATCTTGTGCTTCTATGGAGGTCTCTGTAGTTAAACCTAGGGTTCCTGTAAGAAGTTTAAATATCCAATTTCTTTGAAAGGCTTTGTCGAGGAAATGGTGGATGATCCCATACTCAAGAAGGTCAAGTCCCTCATCATGTTTAACCTGGAAGTCAATCATTGAAATAGATATTTAATCAACTTCTGTAACATGGGATGAACTTGGATTAATAATGTTAAGTATCGTTTGCAATCCAAGTTTTAACTACTGAAAAATACATGAGTTGAACTTGAAGTAAAAATGTTAATTCCGTTTCCAATTCAAGTTTAACTCATGAGGAACACATAGGTTGTTAGGAAAGTTCTGTGCTTGTACACATTTTTATACAGGGGAAGCAGAACAGAATTCCAAGTAGCACCCAACATCTCAGCCATTCAGAATAGGGCTCACCCGAACCCAACTTCCAGCCTTCTCCTCGAGCAGGCATCCATCCTGGGTTCTTGTCCCTCGAACGTCGCGCACGTTCTCATCCACCGGTGTACTCTTCCGCAGCTTTTTCATCCTTCGGACGCACCGAGCCCGTCGACTCCCTTCCCATGTCGTCCTTCTCGCTAGCTGCGTCTTTCACTCGACTTCCTGCGCACCTTAGCTCATGCACACTTACACACAGGGATCAAATAACAAACAGGATCCAACCTAACTTGGTTGATCACATCAAAACAATCCCGAGGTCCAACACTTGTTGGCGCAGCAGGGCCGACAAAAGAGGAGGGGTGAATAGCCTACAAAAAAAAGGTACCCTCATCAAACTTTTCAACTCAAAAGATAGCAACAATAATACTAAGAAAATAAAATAAAGAAAAACAGGAGAGAAGACTCAGCAGTTGACTTGGTTACAACTAAGAACGTTGTTAATCCAAGGTGGTTAAAAAAGCGCACTAAGAAAGTCTCATTCTCTGAAGGCGGAGAAGCCTTTTACACACTTGATTCAACCGCCTTCAGAGAATGAGACTTTTTTAGTGCGCTTTTTCAACCGCCTTGGATTAACAACGTTCTTGGTTGTAACCAAGTCAACTGCTAAGTCTTCTCTCCTGTTTTTCTTTATTTTATTTTCTTAGTATTATTGTTGCTATCTTTTGAGTTGATGTCACGCCCCGAGAGTAAGGTTGTCTGACGAAAATTGGACAGCACCTCCCCTGTAGCAGTGAAATATAAACCAATATACATAGCCAACAGATATACACATGCAAAATATAGCCAACACAGCAAGAACTAAACACAACCACACAGATAATAGGTAGCCCACTCGGCAGGTAAATCAAACACAGCGGAAAACGAAATAGCACGTACCATAATACCAAAAGAACTCATCGCGGGCCGGCCCAGCTTGACTCCTCGACAAAGCAAAACCAATTACAGAATAACATCAAGTCCCAAAAAGGGTTATTACAATACCAAACTCCAAAGTTCAACTCACAACCAGAAATCTAAACAAAATCGGAAATCCGTCCTCAGAAGCAATTTGGGACTGGCAGTCGGGATCCCCCTAAGTGTACCGGCATCACTAACGGCTACCTGGTGAAATTACCAATGTACGAGGTGGTGAGTATAAAACTCAACGAGTAAAGAATAGATAGTGCATGAGTAACATAAATAGCCAAGAGTACAACAGGATACAGTCTCAGAAAGATAAATAGCAGATACTACTGTGTAAACCAGGTATATATATCCATACTTGATACCATATCCTAAGCTAGTAGTATAAGGTCTGAGGTAACATAAACTGCTACAGTACTGCTCATAACTACCGAGATCACAGATAAGGTATATTGTCACAGTAATCAGTGTCTAAGCATATAAACAGGTATATGATAACAGAAACTGAACAAGTAAGCATATAACAGCATGATAAAAAATAATAGAGAAATAGCGTATGCACGGATGGTCACTCCCGCCCACCCCTCAAGTACCATGACCCCAGTATGGACGAGAGGCCGGGTCAATGACAGACTGTACCCCCTCCAGCTACCACTACTCTTGAGTGGCCGAGGGGACAGTTGCATAGTAGCTGAATAGCCACATCTGCGATGGGGTCCCTGCTGCCCCCGACTCCATCTATCACTACCCAATAAGTGTATGAGTTGGGGGCACGACAGGACATGTGGCACGCTCTAAGCTACCACTACCCATGAGTGGCCGAGCGTGTGACCCAGGCCAATGACCGTCTCAACCACAAGGGAGCTAAGGTCATCGACGATGCATGTAATGACATGATGCGAACAATGCAACAATCATCATATATACAAAATCAGGTATGCTACATGAAGTCACATGCTCAATACAAAGCATAAATAAACAGTAGTCCAAACAGGTAACATGGTATCTAGTATCTGCTAATTATCAGGAATAACAACGGGAGATTGTATAGATATGAATGTGAGCTTCTCGAAGATTGAGTGGATAAAGTATCAAGCACAGGACGTAATACGAGTGGAGTCAAGGTAAAGCTCTACTTTATCCGAACTACTCATGCACTGAGAACAATAACTAAAGAATCAAGTCAAGAAGTACTCGCCTCTAAATGTAGGCTGAATCTGATGTCACCTCGTCACGACATCCGTCTCGATCAAGGTCCTGCGTCAACGTATCAATTTAAACCAATTATGTATGAAACTGAATATCTAAACTAATATACAAGACTGACAAATTTAATCCGAGTTCATTCATTATCCAATTAGAACCCAAACCCTAATTTGAGCCCTCAGCTCCCCCAATTCCTAGCAAATCACTACCACCAACATTTACCTCTTCCTAAATGTGTTCCATATAAACTGATACAATCCAAAATTATCACATTCTTTAGCAAAAACTCCTACAGCTATCAATTACCTAAGCATCAATCAAACAAACTTCTCAATTACTTCCACACTTCCAATTTCTAATGGAATAACATACCTTACCTAAACTCCCCACTGTTGACTCACTGTCGAGAGATGAAATCACCGGCACTAGCTCACCGGTACCACCCGCTGTCGCAGATCCACAGATCAGAGCTCCTACAGAGCTACAAACCATTGTAATCACACAATTCAGCACACATCCTACTTGAATCCAACACCTAGGTCCACAGATTTAACATCTAAAGTGATAGAGACCTTACCCAATGAGTCCCGGATGAAGAACAGCAGCTGGAAGTTGTGGCCAAGCCCCTCACAGTAAGCCACTGCCAGAATCGAACCCCAGTCAGTCCAAAGCTCTCATCCATGGCTTCCAACCACAGCTCCATGGTCAAAGAAACCTAATCGACAATCTACAACTCCACATACCTTGATGCCGGAACCTCCACGATCGGCGAAGAGAAACCTGACGAATTTGGCTCGGCCCTAAGGCTCGGGAAGACGAGATATCTT
Organism: Zingiber officinale; assembly: GCF_018446385.1. Taxonomy (NCBI): domain Eukaryota; kingdom Viridiplantae; phylum Streptophyta; class Magnoliopsida; order Zingiberales; family Zingiberaceae; genus Zingiber; species Zingiber officinale. Next base: position 109,089,185 of record NC_056000.1, read on the forward strand.
CCTGAGGTGTAGATCCTCGACTAGCTTCGAGCTCTGGAATGGCGATTCAATCTCCGGCGTCCCTAGAGCTCAACTCTGCTCTCCCGACCATGGGTTCTTCGTGAGCAGTGGCGTTTTGAAGGGAACGCTGCAGATGAGGCCTCCGATCAAACGTGGAGGAGGCCGGAGACTCGTCTCGCAATCCAAGCGTCGGCGATCGGTCGCGGGCGTGCGTCGATGCTGAACCCGTCGGCAGATAGGGTGAGCTCGAGAGGAATCGGGTGTTTTCGACGGAGTGGATACGAAGGGAATGAGGCGGCCTTTAGGGCTTGAGTTACTGTAGCTTCCTATTTATATAGGTAGGGTTTAATTACTCCACCTAATTAACTCCCTAATAAGCCCCTCAAATGGTGATTTCCATTATCCCTTTAAACTCAACAGATTTTAACTCCTTAATCTCCACCATACTATCTCCAATTAAATCCAAAAAAAATGTCTAAAAATTCCCATAAATTATTAAAGGTTATTTACTTTGCCGTATCTCACAGTTGAAAAGTTTGAGGAGGGTACCTTTTTTTTGTAGGCTATTCACCCCTCCCCTCTTGCCGGCCCTGCTGCACCAACAAGTGTTGGACCTCGGGATTGTTTTGATGTGATCAACCAAGTTAGGTTAGGTCAGGTTTGTTATTTGATCGCTGTGTCTAAGTGTACAAGAGCTTAGGTGCACAGGAAGTCGAGAGAAAGACGCAGCTAGCGAGAAGGACGACATGGGAAGGGAGCCGACGGGCTCGGTGTGCCCGAAGGATGAAAAAGCTACGGAAGAGTACACCAGTGGACGAGAATGTGCGCGACGTTCGAGGAACGAGAAGCCAGGACGGAAGCCTACTCGAGGAGAAGGCTGGAAGTTGGGTTCGAGTGAGCCCTATTTCGAATGGCCGAGATCACCTAAGCGAGTGGAGTCGGAGCAAAAGACCCGGACCGAGGTGAGCTAAACCGGAGCAGAGGTCACGGACGAAAAAGTCAATCGAAGTTGACTTTATGGGTCCGGGCGCCCGAAACCATCCGGGGCACCCGGAACCCTTCCTACCTTCTCCTCGAGCAGGCTTCGGTCTCGGCTTCTTGTCCCTCGAACGTCACACACATTCTTCTCGTCCACCGGTGTACTCTTCCGCAGCTTTTTCATCCTTCGGACGCACCGAGCCCGTCGGCTCCCTTCCCGTGCCGTCCTTCTCGCTAGCTGTGTCTTCCGCTCGACTTCCTGTGCTCCTAAGCTCTTGCACACTTAGACACAGGGATCAAATAACAAACAGGACCTAACCTAACTTGGTTGATCACATCAAAATGACCCCGGGGTCTAACAATAACTATGTGTTTTGATGAAGCTAGACTCAAATAGATGCACTAAATTAACATCTTGAGTCTTGTTCATTATCCTAATATCTCACTTGTATCTAATGTGTACTAAAACATATACAAGCCACCTTATTATCTTTGTAAGATGTAGATTTTGGTTTTACTCTAATCTAAGGGATCACGTACATCTATCTAGGTATTGTTAAGTTGAATCATCCACCTATGATGTCACTTGTTGATAAGTTCCTTTACCACACTTGTTGGTAAATGTTATTATTAGATTGAAAGTGCTAGAGAAGGGGGGGGGGGTGAATAGCGCTCGTGGCTATTTCGTTCGATTCATAAAACTTGAGTGTTTAAAGCAGCGGAAATAAAAAGAACACACACAAAGACACAGATTATTTACTTGGTTCGGAGCCTATGGTGACTCTTACTCCAAGGCCCGCGATCGTTGATTGCTTTCGGTGGGCAACAACTATAATATCTTAAATGAGAGTACAACTTTGAAGTAAAATATTAAAACTGGAATACAAATTATACCGACGACGAAAATCACTATCTTGAAGCTTCGAGACGTTGGGGTCTTGCCATAGCTCAGCCGGATCGTCTTGTTAGCAGCACACAGGAGAAAGAGCTCTAGAGGATTGATTGTGTGAGTGCTGCCTCGACAACGCCTTTTATACACTGCTGAAGATGCCTCCAAGCACGTCCGAGGTGCCTCCAGGCTGCTCGAGTTGCACGCGTGGATCAGCACAGAACTGGTCGCACTTATCTGCTTTAAGGCGCCTCCAAGCCTCTTCAAGGCGCCTTCAAGCCTTGGTCCAACGCGCCTCCAACATCATCTGAGGTGCCTCCAACACTGCTTCGCAGCCAGCTCCCGCTTTGCACCAGAGGTGCCTCCAAGCTCCATGGAGGTGCCTCGGACACTGTTCATCCGAGGCTTAGCTTGTTCCTTTCGTACCTGCAAGATACGTTAGTCCCAAAACAACAACATACCCTGCAAGATAAAGTTAGAACAAATATAAATATGATAAATCAAGTAATTGACAGCCATCGGACTGTCCGGGTCTGACTTCAGATTTCCGACTGGAAATCCTAGGTCGACCCGTTGCCTACTGTTCCCTCTATGGGGAACACACCCTCACCTACTCTACTCAGGAGAGTTACCTGATGCCAGTTCGGTCTTCTAGACCGACTGGACTTTTTGCCTAGGGTTACCGCCCCCTATGGGTTTTCTCCACCTAGGGTTATCACCCCTTAGGACCTAGGGTTACCGCACCCTAGGATTTTCCTCCACCTAGGGTTACCACCCCCTAGGACCTAGGGTTACCGCGCCCTAGGGTTTTCCTCTACCTAGGGTTACCACCCCCTAGGACCTAAGGTTACCCCCCTTAGGATTTTCCTCAACCTAGGGTTGCCGCCCCCTAGGACCTAAGGTTACCACCCCTTAGGATTTTCCACCTGCCTAACCGCAGTTAGGACTTTCCTGAAACCTCATTCAAGCATGTTATAAAACAAGTAATCTTAACTTTGAATCCCTTTGCCATTATCAAAACTTGGGTTCGATCGTCGGATGCTTCCCGCACCAAAAATCTCCCTTTTTTTGATTATGGCAATCGAAATTCAAAGTTAAGTAAAAAGAAAAGACAGTGATAGCACAAGTATAAATTTAGCAAAAGCATAAATTCAGCACACACGTAAATAAGCACACATAAAGCTCCCCCTAAATAGAAGCTTACAAAAGCTCCCCCTTAATAAAAGCTTTCCCTTTTTCTTAAAATTTTTTATTTGAATTTCCTTATACTCTCCACCTTTACCATATATCAAAATAAAAGGAGAGTAAATAAGAAAGTGAGAGATAAATGGCCTTAGCTAAAAAAATCTTTTTAATATTTAGCTTAAATTTTGAAGTGATACTTTGGTAAATTTTGAAAGACTTTTGAAAAAACTTAGTTAGATTCGAAAGACTTTATTGAAAAATATTTCGTTAAATTCTTAAAATCTTTTAAAAGATATTAATTTCGAAAAGCTTTTTGAATAATATTAAGTTAAATTTTGAAAAGCTTCTAAAAAGTTAGGTAAATTTGAGAAACTTTTGTAAAATGCTTAAATAGAACTTTTCAGAAAACTGAGTTTGAAGGAATTTTCTAAACAATACTTAATTAAATTCGAAAAGTCTTTTGAGACAAATATTTAACTTAGTTAATTTTGAAAAAGGCTATAGAAGTCACTTAGCTAAATTTGAAAAGAAGCTTTAGAGAATACTTAGCTAAATTTTAACAAGCCTTTTGAAAAACACTTGGCTCAATTTGAAATGGTTTTGAAAATACTTAGCTCAATTTCAACAAAAATTAGCTAAACTTAATCTTTTGAAACTAATTGTTGTTTGAAAAATGAGCTATTAAAAATATTTAAACACTTAAAGGTATAAATACTTAACCCTTTTTTTTGAGATTATTGATAAAAGCTTTGGTGAAGTACTTAACTTTAAAAGGATTTTCATAAAAGCTTAACTTAAGTACTTAGCTTTGAGAGACAGTTTCTTGAAAAAAAAACTTAGTAAAAGATTTGGATAATTTTAGTGCTTAGAAAAAAATGATTAACTAAAAATCTAAGCTTTTAAAAATAATGTTAATTCAATATTAAGCATAATATCATATCTATTTTAAAACTGTGTCAAAAATAATTTTTTATTTTAAGTCAAGTCAAAAATAATTTTTAAAACCAAGTCAAAGATAATTTTTATTTGAAAGAAAAACTAACTTGAAAGAAAAAAAATATTCACTCCGCCTTGATTAGTGTCTTAATAAATTCTTAGGGTCCTTTAGTCCAAGCATATATTTAAGAATTATTTTTCTAATTTTTCATCTCACTCATTCTAGGTTATCAAGCATGTTCAGCTTATGAGTGAGTGTGAGATGGAGTTATCTTTATTTTAAAAAATATTGATATTTAAAATAAGTTTAAGTTTGAATTTCAAATGAGTGAATATTTAGAATTTTGATTAATATATTAAAAATTAATACTTTGATTGAAATTAATTAGCCTTTAACAATTAATTATGATTTGAACCTAAAGGAATTAAATAAGATTTTTGAAATGATATAGAATTAAAAAGGATTTATGATTTTAAAATTAATTATAGAATTAAAATGATTTCAAATAATTTAAAATGATTTTCAAATAATTTTTAAAATGATTTTTAAAATAATTTTTAAAATGATTTTTTAAATAATTTTCAAAAAGATTTTAAAATAATTTTTGAACTATTTTTAAAAATAATTTTCGAAAAGATTTTTAAAATAATTTTTGAAATGATTTTTAAATAATTTTTGAAATGATTTTCAAAGGATTTTTAAAATAATTTTTAAATGATTTTCAAAGGATTTTTAAAAGAATTTTTTTAAAGGATTTTTAAAAGATTTTTTAAAGGATTTTTAAGTGATTTTTAAAAGATTTTTAAAGGATTTTTAAAAGAATTTTTAAAACATTATTAATTATTTATTTAATTTAATTTGATTTTTAATTTAATTTTATTTAATTTTAATCCTTTGTCATCTCACTCGATCTAAATTTCAAATCAGGGAATCCTATAATTTTGTGAGATAAATTGGGATCAGTTATAGGGTTTGGTTTAACTTTGTGTTAGATTCAGGTTTAGCTTTGGACTCAACAAATAGGCATTCTTCGGATAAACTTCTGGGCTATGGTGAGTCACTTGAACATCATTAAAGTAACCATGCTTTCGAGGTTTTCCAAATAGTCCTATCCACTGAACTTAATACAAAACATTGGTCTAACTAGTTAGGATCCATAAAGGGCAGCTTCAGTTAGTTCCACTTAGCCAAATGCACCAGGTCGAAGTCATATCTTCCTAGACATGCATAGACTAAACTTCCCTAACGTACTATCATCCAAAATTTCACCAGTACCATAGGTCAAATTAAACTTGTTCCTTTTCTAATTAGTTCTAATTACTCTGCCGGGTAGCTTAGTTTGGGTTACCCTACCGGGTAAGTTAGTTTTGGAGGTGCCAGCTATTTTGGAGCCCCCCCTACATTATTGATAATTTTATTTAAATTTATAAATTAGATTTGAGTTATATTTAAATTAAGTTTAGTAAATAAAACGTACTTGATTATAGCTTGGTTTGTAGTGTTTAAGTTTTACTTTAGACTTATAACCCAAGTCTAGATTTTGTTGATTAGTTAAATTATTAATAATCTTTTCTAACTTATTTATTTTATCTTTTAAGATATTACTTTGTTTCTCTAATTTTCTCAATGTTAATTTCTTATGTTTATTAAATAATTTTAAGTTATTCTTATTTAGATTTGAATTAACTCTATTTATTGTATTGTTAGCAAGCATATCCAATTTTGAAGAAAAATCTATACTAGAGCAAGCATGATTATTTAGAGTACCGACATGTGTTGAAAAGATTGGATTTTCATATAATATAAATTTATTTACCTTGATTTTTTTCCCTGAATTATTGGGTCTTCTTTTTGGGCATTATCTTTTACAGTGACCCATTTGTTTGCATTTAGAGCATTCAATGTGCTTCTTCCCTTTCTTGATCGTTTTCTCCTTCTCCTCCAATTGAGCCGACCAAATCTTATGAGTAGGGCACTCGTTTCTATAGTGTCCTCTCTCCCTATACTTAAAATAAGTTATGTGAAATTTAAAATTTGAATTTATAATTTTACCTTTAGGATTCATGATAGGATTCTCCCCCTTGACTGTTGCCATTTCAAATTCTGACTCAGATTCAAATATCTCATCTTTAGCCATCAGTGCTATGAAATCGGTTTGCTTTGATTCTTCTGAGTCTGGTTCAGAGGTTGACTCTGGATATTCAATTTCAGATTCAGACTCAGGTTCTATTCGGTCTTCTGGCTTTGAAGGGATCTTATAAAGCTTGAGCACTTTCTTTCAAAGCTCCTTAGCATTATTGAACTTTCCAACTCGAACAAGATCTGAATTTGTTAGTCTGCATAGGAGAATCCATGTTGCTTTTGCATTTGCCTCGAATGTTCTTATTGTTTGTGCATCCCACTTGTCATAGGTGATGGGTACACCTTCTTCGGTGGGGAGAATAAATCCAATATGGACTATGGTCCATATTTCTGCTTCGGTCTTCAATTGGTGCTCCATCTGGTCTTTCCAGTATCTAAAATTTTCGCCGGACGGAAGTGGTAGGCATGTGGAGCTGTACCCATCTTCGTAGGCCATTAAGAAGGAATCTCGCAAAATAAACACAATAAAACTTGTTCCAAGACTTGGTCTTGGATCAGTAGTGCGGGAAAGGAAAGAAATAGAAATTCACAAATTTCAAGAAAAAAATAATAAAATATTATTAAAAAATATTATTTTAAAATTTTCCAAATTCAATATTTTATCAATACTAATAAACCGTGAAAAGATGAAAATGAATTTTTCGAAAATAATTTTCGAGGGAAAAAATGAAAGGCGTACCAATTCAGAGCAACCCCGCTCTGATACCAATTGTTGGATCGAAAGCGCTAGAGGAAGGGGGGGATGAATAGCGCTCGTGGCTATTTCATTCGATTTATAAAACTCGAGTGTTAAAGCAGTGGAAATAAAAAGAACAACACACAAAGACACAGATTATTTACTTGGTTTGAAGCCTATGGCGACTCCTACTCCAAGGCCCGCGATCGTTGATCGCTTTCGGTAGACAACAACTATAATATCATAAATAAGAGTACAACTTTGAAGTAAAATATTCAAACTGGAATACAAATTATACCGATGACAAAAATCACTATCTTGAAGCTTCGAGTCGTCGGGGTCTTGTCGTAGCCCAGCCGGATCGTCTTGTTAGCAGCACACAGGAGAAAGAGCTCTAGAGGATTGATTGTGTGAGTGTTGCCTCGACAACCCCTTTTATACACTGCTGAAGACGCCTCCAAGAACGTCCGAGGCGCCTCCAGGCTGCCTGAGTCGCACGCGTGGATTAGCACAGAACTGGTCGCACTTATCTGCTTTAAGGCGCCTCCAAGCCTCTTCAAGGCGCCTTCAAGCCTTGGTCCAAGGCGCCTCCAACATCATCTGAGGCGCCTCCAGCACTGCTTCACAGCCAACTCCCGCTTTGCACCCGAGGCGCCTCCAAGCTCCATGGAGGTGCCTCGGACACTGTTCATCCGAGGCTTAGCTTGTTCCTTTCGTACCTGCAAGACACATTAGTCCCAAAACAACAACATACCCTGCAAGACAAAGTTAGAACAAATATAAATATGATAAATCAAGTAATTGACAGCCATCGGACTGTCCGGGTCTGACTTCAGATTTTCGACCGGAAACCCTAGATCGACCCGACGCCTACTGTTCCCTCTACGGGGAACACGCCCTCACCTACTCCACTCAGGAGAGTTACCTGATGCCAGTCCGGTCCTCTAGACCGACTGGATTTTTTGCCTAGGGTTACCACCCCCTAGGACCTAGGGTTACCGCCCCCTAGGGGTTTTCTCCACCTAGGGTAACCACCCCCTAGGACATAGGGTTATCGCGCCCTAGGTTTTTCCTCCACCTAGGGTTACCACCCCCTAGGACCTAGGATTACCGCGCCCTAGGGTTTTCCTCCACCTAGGGTTACCACCCCCTAGGACCTAAGGTTACCCCCCCCCCCCCCTTAGGATTTTCCTCCACCTAGCGTTGCCACCCCCTAGGACCTAAGGTTACCGCCCCTTAGGATTTTCCACCTGCCTAACCGTAGTTAGGACTTTCTTGAAACTTCATTCAAGCATGTTAGAAAATAAGTAATCTTAACTTTGAATCCCTTTGCCATTATCAAAACTTGGGTTCGATCATCTGATGCTTCCCGCATCAACAATTATTGCCCTTGATTATGTGGAATTTAAAATAACGCATGATGATTTATGACATACATCACAATGAATATATTTTTCAAAAGAAAATCTATTTTATCTACATGATGTATGTATGACATGACATGATATTTTTATATTTTTCATATCAAGAATGAATGTAAAATATGATGTCATGGTATAGGATGCGCAAACAATCATGGCAATTTAGAATAAATAAATATACCTAGATTATCTAAGTATCTTTAAAAATTTGCTCACTTAAAATTAATCCTAGATTGCTCCTGATCCTGTCCGAGAGTCGAGGCGATGGATGCTAGGGGACATGGTGCTCCTGTTGACCGTTGGTGGACTCCTAGCCGGAGGATCCTGCAATCACAGCAGCGTCAGTGCCGAGCCAGGAAGGGGTTCCCTGGCGATGGCCCTCCGACACTCAAGTCAGTCACCAATGTGGAAATAATGAAACGGAGAAGCAAAGTAACAATGTAGCTACAGTAAAGATTATGCATACTTTCGTCGAAGCTTGGGGCCCTTTATATAGGGCTCCAGGGGCGCACATACACGCTCCTCGAGGTGTGCACACTTCTCAAAGCTTCTCCTGAAAAGACATGTCTAGAAAGCATCCCTGACAGCATAGCTTAACGACCCGAGCATATCTCTGATGTGACAGTGGAAGCTTCCATCGTGCGATCCACTGTCTGACCATGCCGCCTGTCAATGGCACAGGCTCCTAAAAGGATATCCCGGATCTTCCTTTTGTCTGTTACTGGGTCGAGCGGGTAAGCCACTCGGCCAACCATCAGTCGTCCGGACGTTATTGTTCTCAGGTCGGGTAGGATGGCCGCTCGGCCAACCACCTACTGTCTGAGCTCTGCTTTGAAGGTAATATACTCGGTTGTAGCTCTGCTTGGCTGGTTCCGATATTTGATGTTAGTCCAAGCGGGGTGGTTGCTCAGTGTATGCCTCGTCGGTGCATGGTTTCCTGAGCGTCGGAAGCTCGGTATGCAATCGAGCTATGGTAACATTGGGTTGATATCTGCCTGGCTATCCTTCACCCCGGTCGGGCAAGTGGGTTGTTCGACCGGCCAATGATACAGGTGTGTTGACCGCCTATACTTTGACTCCCACCGTCGCAACGACCCTCTAAGGGGTGGACCCTTATAACCGGATCACATGCCTCCCCCTTAACTCTAGTCGAAGGAGGCTGCAAGTCCGACTGACTGGACAAAAAGAAGCATGGAGATCGGTTGGTCGATCGACCATCATATTGGTAGGACTCCAATCGGTTCGCCAAAGAGTGTCGGTTGGCCCTGTGACCGATCCTTGTTGTCGATTGGCGCTCCAAGTATTTGCACTCGGGCTTTCTCCCTCAGTGTCCTCAGACGTGTGTGGTTAATGCTGACATCACCAGAATCTCTTCGGAATTCATGCAAATCACCCCCGTTAAGGCCGAGCAAGCGCACACGCCTGATAATGGCGCCCATTAAATGTGAACCAGTGAGGGAATGGCACGTGTCGCTGCCGCAATTACTGTAGGCCTGAAGCGACAGGCTCTGACGCGACATCCGATGGTTTGAATTCCACAGCTGTATTCCCTAGATCCGAAGGCTCTACTTGGCGAGCCAAAGGTTTATCACCTCGCAGAGCCTCCTTCCCCCCTACCTTTGTGTTCTGCTCCAATGCCCGGCGATTCCTGTGCGATCAGTGCTCCAGCGACTTCCCATCTTCTGCGGCAACCTTTTCTGCTCTTTCTGTAAGCTCTCTTCAATCTTTCCAACTCTTTCGGATCCTCGCCTCTTTCCTGTGTTCGTTGTGCTTTCTGTCCATCTTTATTTCTATCGAAGTCATGTTTTCTTATTTTTCGGTGATGACTCGCTCTTCTCAGCCGTCTGACCCCGCTTCTGGTCTCTGGTATAGTACCATGGAGACCAGATTTGATGCGAGAGACGCTGAGAGCCTTAGGAATGTCTACGATATCCCCTCTAATCATGATATAATCTTGGCCTCCTCATCCGATCGGCCAAATGACCCGTCGACCGACACTATCTGTCTTTTCCGAGACTAATTTGTGGTCGGTCTTTGATTCCTGATCCACCCCTTCATCATCAAAGTTTGTAATTATTTCTGTATTCCCCTTCCACAACTAGTACCAAACTCTTTCCGTTTGTTGTGCGGCATCGTAGTTTTGTTCCGGCTGCACGACATTCCTCTGATCCCGCATGCCTTCCATTATTTTTACTATCTCAAGCAGTCCGAGTTGGGGACTTTCCTCTTTCAGTCACGGGTCGGGCTGGTCTTTTTTGACAAGATGCCTACTTCCAACAAGCATTGGAAGGAGTATTTTTTTTTCTTTTTGCGCCTTCCTGAGCGACTTGGTTACCAAACACGCCGGTAGGTCGGCTTGCCCCCTCAGCCCGATCTGAAAAAGCACAAGAGACAGTCGGACTACCTTCATGCAGTGACCATGCTAACTGGCCAGAAATATGACATCCATAAGCTACTGTTGGAGGGTGTCATGCACATCTTCGGCCTGAGTCCGATCCGATCCCGACTCCCGCATGGCTTAGGTAAGAAACTTCTTGGGTTCTTTCCTTTGAGTCTAACTGATTTCCTTTTTTTCTTTTTGTAGCCTAAATCATGATGCAAGCATGGGTGGTCGGCTATAGCAAGCTGAAGGATGCCGAGGTCGAGGTGGTCGCTGCAAAGGAGTTGGCGAGCTACGGCTTAGCGCCGGTCGACTCCCAGGAGGGTACGCCTGCTATAATCTGGGAGACGCCCACTGTGGGTGATAACTAGTATTTTTAGCGATTATTTTGGCTCTTAGACTTAGCATTTTTACCTTCTCACATGTTTAATTTTATGGCTATATTACATTTTGTAAGGAGAATCTATTTTTGACCTTAATTGTAAATTTCCTACAAATTGTGAAATTTAATCTCATATTTTTATGTGATTTTGTAGGAAATTCAAAGAGCCATGGATTAGGGTCGAACCGGATCAAATTTGGCTTGATTTGGAGGCCAAATGAGGAAGATCAAGCTGAATTAATGTGGAGTGAGATCCTGTCCCTTCAGTCAGATCAAGTGATCCAACCCTTCATCATGATTTAAAATGATCTGGACCGTTGATCTAGAGCTCAAGTCACCCAAGGTTCATTTAGAGCTCTAATTCAAATTTGATTCAAAAGTCCATTTTTAAAACTCAAATCTTAAGCCCATTCCTAAAGCCTACACTTCTAAGCCAAATTCTAAAAACCTAATTTCAATCTCTTATTGGATCCGGATTTTCCCTTAACCCAAAATCTAACTCCTCAAACCCAAAACCCGTTAAGAAATCTTCTCCTTTTCCTTCTCACTCGCACGACACAGTGGGCATCCCTCTTCATCGCGACATAAGGCTATGTTTACTCAAGAGTGTGGATGAGGAAAGGAAAAGAATCAACTATGGAAAGTTATCTTTGGAGGAAGAGAAAAGAAATGGTGAAGAAATCTTTTCCTTTGCACACTTGTTTACCTTGATAGAGGAAGGTGAATACTTATGATGTAATTTTGTAAATAAAAAAGGGTGCATGCGTCATTTTTTTGGTACATAGTGTAATTTTATGAGTTAAAAAGGCTACATGCGTCATTTTTTTTGGTATATGGTGTAATTTTGTGAATGCAAAAGGGGTACATGCGTCATTTTTTTTTCCATCCGCTGCTTTCCGTCCGATTTTGAGGTGATCGATTTTGGCTCAAAAATTATCCGCGGATGGATTGCGTTACTTTTCCTTCGGAAAATTTTAATGAAGTAAACGACGGAAACTTTTCCACTGTGGAAACTTTTCCTTAATTTTGCTTTCCACTCTCCCAAGTAAACATAGCCTTACTTTCGCACGACTCTCTCCCTCGAACTAGGGCTTGCGCCTCCCACACCTCACCTCTCTTCTTCCTCTCTCTTTCTCTGTCTTTCTCCGGCCGGTGGCTTTTTCCTTACCTTTATATCGCCGGCCGACCAGCCACAGTCCACTCAGCTTCTCGATTCCAAAGGAGCGGCGGCGGCATTCTGGGCAGGGGCAGCGAACTTCAGCCATGATTCCATCGGTCAAACTCAACTCACCGGAGGGGTTCTCCGGTGTTTATCTTCTTCCCTCGATTCCTAGAGGCTAGCCACAGCGGGTTGCAAAGGCTAGGTCTTCAAGACTCGGTGGTGGCAGCGAGCTCCGACCAAACCCACCTCGCTGGAGAGGGTTTCTTCGGTGTGACAACCATCTCCCAGCATTCTTCCTTCAGTTCTTTCTTCTGGGGTTCAGGCGGCAGAGCAGAGGAGCAGCGGCGGTCTCATTCCATTTCACAGCCGACAGTCCACCACCATTTCAGCTTCCAGCAGAGGGGTTCTTGTTGGAGGATTCGTTCATCGTCCTCACTGTCGTCGAAGCGTGCAACAACCGGCAGGAAGCTACTGTCCACCGGTTTTGGGGGTTCTGAGCTGGGCTTTTCGTGTGACGGTGAAGGGTAGTCCTTGATTTTGGTGGTTGAGGATGGATTGTGGTTTGGATAGTTAGAGTTGTTTTTGTTTAGTTAACTTAGTTTAATTTTGTTCATTATTGATGTTTACTTGTGTTGAAGTTCTTTTATTGAATGCTTGTATTAACTTGAATTCCCATGTTTAAATTGCACGTGATCCGGTAATAAGAGTGGAGTCCCGTGCGGGATAGAGGCCAATGACACAGAGGTAAAAGCCAAGATAGTCAACCTAAAGGTGTGGCCGATCGGAAGGACACCTGGCTGATCGGCCACGACCACGCCTGATGCGGCGCAGAAACAACTCGGCCTTGAGCCGGGTTTCCGATGCTCATGAGTCCGGCTAGGAAAGTTGAGGCGCCGAGCGACCTATTCGCTTAGATGAGTTGTGAATCAACGAAGACTCCCGTCCGAGCATGTGGCCGAGCGACCTTCCTGCTCGGACCAATACACGTTCCCTCCCAGACGACAGTGGGTCCCTGCATCTCTCCCGGTCAAGCTAGTAACAGACAAAAAGGAGCAGAAAAGGACAAAGGGGACAATCGGTGATATCCCTCTCAAGACATATGTCGCCGACAAACAGCATGGTTGGCGGCCAGACCGGATAGAGAATTATACGGTGAAATTTCCACTGTCACGTCAGAGATATGCTCGAACAGTTGAGGTATGGTGTCAAGCGTACTTTTCTAACACGACCATTTCTAGGTATGCTTTGAGTAGCGTGCACACTTCGAAGAGCGTGCACGCGCCTCTGGGGAGCCCTATATAAGGGCCCCCAACCTTCGACGGAGGTATGCATTCTCATCTACTGTAGCTCTTGGCCTCGTTACGCTGTTTCGATTTCTTCTCGCCTGAGCTAACTTGAGCATCGGAGGGTCGTCGCTGGGAACCCCTTCCCGGCTCAATTTTGTGTTTGCAGGTTCTCACCGGAGGCTCACGCCAGTCAGAGGTTCATACACCATCAACAAGAGTGCCACGTCCCCAGCGTTTGTCGACTCAGCGCCCGGATAGGATCAGCACGTATTATGCTTAATTAGTTTTATGCACACAATGTGTTCGATGAAATGCTTCAACCAAGAGTTAGGTTTATTTTAATGCATTTTAGTTTAGTTAATTCTTGCTTTGTTTTGTTCGTTCAATTTCGTTAAGTGCTAGTTTTGATTAAATGCAATTAGGATAGATTAGTTTAGGTTTTGTTTCTTGCTTTAGGTTTTGTTAATTGCTAGTTTTGTTAAATGCTTACTTTATTTCATGTTGCCTCTTAATTTCTGCAATTGTAGTTAGGTTAGGTTTAGCTTTATTACTTGCATCGTCTTTCATTATTTAGATTAGATTTCAATTGATGCTTCGTTATTTCGATCCTTAGTTTAATAGTGTTCATGATTAACCCATAGCGTAGAGTGACAATGCGTTGTGGATTAATTGTTGGCACCTAGTTAGATTTTATTCCAGCACTAGATTAGTTTTCTATATGTTCTTCTTTTCATTCGTCAGGTTTAGAATCAAAATCCAAAACCCCATTTCCATATTGAAAACCCCCAAAAATAGAAATAATATATGACCCTAAGTTTTCCATCCTATCGTTACTTTCATTGGCGGACGACCCAAGTCATTCCTATGCTACATTAGCGTAGGAGGGGTTTGGTACTTCATTGTTTGATACCTAATTCATGACAAAATTGGGCCATAATCAAATTGGGGCCGTTGTCGGGGACAAGTAGCGGTGTTTAGTAATCTTAGGATTGTTTTTCTATTTTCTCTCTTTTCTTATTTCTATTTTTTGTGGTTGAAAAAAAATCAAAAATATTGTTAGGGGCTTAATTATTTCATCTCTTGTATGCATATGTGCTATCTTATATATAATTTTCCTGTGTCTTTTGATGGTATTTACATGAGTGTTTCAGGAAAGATCAGGAAATCTTTTGTGTGTTATCAGTAGTTCCAGAATTTCAGTGTGATCAGGACCTCATATTTGATGAGCAAAATGGAGAACACTGAAAAGACTATCAGAGAGCTTTGGACACCATATTTGTCAGTTGATTCATTCTGCATTCATTATTCTGATTTAGAGGCTGACTTCAAGCTATGGAAAGTCATTCATCTTTTACCGAAGTTTCATAAACTTTCGGGTGAAGATCTCAACAGACATCTGCATGATTTGGAGATGGTTTGTTCTTCATGAAACACACTTGGCATATCAGAAGAAGATGTTAGACTTAGAGCATTTCCATTTTCAGTAGCAGATTTAGCAAAAGATTGGTTGTACTGTCTCCCACCCAACTTTATCACCCGCTGGATCGTGATGAAGAAATTATTTCTGGCGGGGTTCTTTCCTGCTTCTAGGATTGCAGCTATTCGGAGGAGTATTTGTGGAATCCAACAATTTATAGGAGAACCGTTTCAAGAATATCGGGATAGATTTAAAAGACTTGTTGCTAGTTGCCTTCAGCACCAGATAAGCGATCAACTACTGATTATGTACTTCTATGAGGGATTGTGTCCCATGGACAGGAGGAGTATAGTTGATGCAGCTAGTGGAGGGGCTCTAGTTAACAAGACATCTGCTCAAGCTAAAAAACTTATCGAGATTATGGCTTCAAATTATCAGCAGTATGGGACTAGACCGACGATTACCGAGGATGTTCATTCCTTTGCCAGTGTACTGCCTACTAGGATCCAGTATTTTCATCCCGATCCTCAGTCTTATCAAATCCATCAACAGGACAAGTATAATTAGGTTGCAGGATTCGGGTATGGGAACACACAACAAGGGAATTCTGATTGGTCCCAACATTATCAGTCATATCTTCAGCATCAGCCTGAGCAGGATTTTAGGGAGCAGTCACAACAACTTGTACAACATCAAGAAACTCAATTCAAGCCAAGAACATATTCATCGACACAGTTACAGTTGCATTCAGATCAACCTACTGCATCAATTTCTGAGGAGATGAATTGTAGAGTTTGTGATATTCCTGACCTTGTTTCATCTACTCTACTTGACTCTTCTAGTTTTTTACATCGTGATATTGTTGTTGATCCTGATAATATTTTTGTTGATGATATTACTGTTCCAGATGTTCTTGATGTTGCAGGTGATATTGATGATGATGGAAGTGTAGGGTAGACCCAAGAATCACTTCCAATGATTATTCTACCACTGGTTGAGCCTTTTATTGTACCTAGTGACGATGGAAGTGTAGGGGAAACTCAAGAATCACTTCCATTGATTGAACCTAATCCAGAGCAAGTACCTTTACATGATCAAGATGATGCCACATTCACTATTCTAGAGCCTCCAGGTACCTTTCAGGATGGTAAGGTTGATATTTCTTCTGAATCTTTATGAAATACCATGGAGGTAGTTCATTTTGATTGTAGAGGGTGTGATACATCTTTTGATTCATGCTCTGTTACTTTTGATATCGTTGCTGATACATCTTACTTAGTATGCATGCAGGAATTGCATCATCTTTTTAGTGTGCAGGATTTCTTCAGACATTTCATTTGCAGTCAGTCATGTAAGGATGCAGTCTACTATTTGAGGAAAGCCCTAACACTATATGCAATAATGAAGCTTCTGGAGTGGACACTCTAACTGAACCGTCTTCGGCCACCGAAGAAAATTTTTAAGGAGGCGAAGGTGGAGGGAGCATTCTTCACTTCACCTACAATCATCCCACTTCTAGAATAGCTTCTGAAACTGAATCGACTCCGACCTCCAGAATTTCAGGGGAGTCTGTTCCATCTCACTCTTTCTTTTTCTTTCTATTTGTATATATTTCTTTGTTTGATTTTCTTGGCTTACTTCTGGTTGTTAGTTTATTTTTAGTTTGTCCTGTTAGTTTTCATAATAAATTCCCTATGCATTCTTTTTATCATTTTAGAAATTGTGAAAGTTAGTTAAATTTGATTGTCGAGTTTGATGATTTATTATCATGATTGGATTCTTGGATTACACGTGATTACAACTTGGTGATGGATTTCATGTTGATAGATTGAGATGATAATTTTTTATATACCTAGTGAGGATATTTTTAAGTCTATTATTCCTATTGATGTGTGATGCACTTGTGGTTAATGATACTCTAGAACTTGCTTAATTCTTTCAAGACCACATTATCATAGGTTTGCATGATTTTTATGAAGACTATCTCACTTTCTTTATTCATTCCTTTTGTTATCACATATTTCTTGAATAAAATCCATATCATCCATCATATCATTCTTTTATCTCTTCCATTTATTTCCATTTATTTCACTCTCTTTCTTCTCATGGATGTGGATATCTTGTAAGTACATGGTGAGTGTTTTGCTCGAGACGGACAAATGTTTAAGTGTGGGGGGAGAGAAATAGCTTAGTGAAATTTAGGAGAAGCATAGGTGAACCATGCTATTTATCTTTTTATTTGAGCTATTGATGATGTTGTATAGTGATGCACAACATGTTGAAAAAAAAAAGTTGAAAAACAAACAAAAGAAAAAAAAAAGTGAAATCAGAATAGGAAAAAAAAAGTAGCAAAAAAAAGAAGAAAAAAACAACAAATAAAAAAAAAGGAAAAAAAATATTTTGACATGTTGTGTCATTTTTATTCATTTTTGGTAGAATTTTTGTGAGTGACAATTTTTACTTTAGCAACATTTAGATTTTTATTGTATATTATGAGTGGATGTTTATTGATATCCTAGAGTAGGAGTTGTTCACATTTTTATTGTATTGATGAAAGGTGATAGAATTTTTTTGTTAGTGATAATCTTTATAGTAGCAAAATTTAGATTTTATTGTATATTATGAGTGAATGCTTATTGAAAAGCTATTGTAGAGATTGTTCACATTTTTATTGAGTTTTTAGAGCTACCTTGGAAGTTGGATGAATATCTTTTTGGGCATTATTTTTTTGTACTCATCTATATGACATTCCAATATATCCATGTCTTCCACCATTACCTTGTTCTTTTCTTCTTCGTCTCTTTTCTTATACTATCATTTGCTTGATTCATGTTTCTCTTACATTTCAATAATGCTTTCATTATTTTATTGTGCACTCTTATGTATATAGTGGTGGAGATTAGAAGCAAAGCAAGCATATGGTAGTGCATAATTCATGAGTAGTTTGAGTGAGCTCCACTATTACATGTATATGAGAGGAGAGCCACTATTACTTTCCTTGTGAGGTTTATTTTGTTATCATTCTCAATTTATTGATGATGGATTGAAGTTATCGTGTTTATTAATTAATGTATGAATTAAATCCATGATTACTTTGGTCATTTGAATTGGACAATCCTAGGTAACTCTCTTCTCATTATTTTCTAAACATGATTGAGAATTGCTAGGGGAATGCATTTTAGTTATTTTCTTCTTTTATTGATTTGCTCGAGACGAGCAAGAATAAGTGTGGGAGAGTTGATAACTAGCATTTTTATCGATTATTTTTGCTCTTAGACTTAGCATTTTTATCTTCTCACATGTTTAATTTTATGGTTATATTATATTTTGTGAGGAGAATCTACTTTTGGACTTAATTACAAATTTCCTATAAATTGTGAAATTTAATCTCATATTTTTATGTGATTTTGTAGGAAATTCAAAGAGTCATGGATTAGGGTCGAACCGGATAGAATTTGGCTTGATTTGGAGGCCAAATGAGGAAGATCAAGCTGAATTAATGTGGATCGTTGATCAAGATCCAGTGAGATCCTGTCCCTTCAGTCAGATCAAGTGATCCAGCCCTTCATCATGATTTAAAACGATCTAGACCGTTGATCTAGAGCTCAAGTCATCCAAGGTTCATTTAGAGCTCCAATTCAAATTTGATTTAAAAGTCCACTTTTAAAACTCAAATCTTAAGCCCATTCCTAAAGCCCACACTTCTAAGCCCAATTCTAAAAACCTAATTTCAATCTCTTATTAGATCCGGATTTTCCCTTAACCCAAAACCTAATTCCTCAAACCCGAAACCCGTTAAGAAACCCTCTCCTTTTCCTTCTCACCCGCACGACACAGTGGCCATCCCTCTTCATCGCGACATTTACTTCCGCGCAACTCTCTCCCTCGAGCTAGGGCTTGCACCTCCCGCACCTCACCTCTCTTCTTCCTCTCTCTTTCTCTTTCTTTCTCCGGCCGACGGCTTTTCCCTTAACTTTATGCCGCCGACCGGCCAGCCACAGTGCACTCAGCTTCTCGATTCCAAAGGAGCGACGGCAGCATTCTGGGCAGGGGCAGCGAACTTCGGCGACGATTCCATCGGTCAAACTCAACTCACCAGAGGGGTTCTCCGGTGCTTATCTTCTTCCCTCGAATCCTAGAGGCCAGCCATAGCGGGTTGCAAAGGCTAGGTCTTCAAGATTCGGTGGTGGCAGCGAGCTCCGACCAAATCCACCTCACCGAAGAGGGTTTCTTCGGTGTGACATCCATCTCCCAGCGTTCTTCCTTCAGTTCTTCCTTCTGGGGTTCAGGCGGCAGAGCAGAGGAGCAGCGGTGGTCTCGTTCCATTTCACAGTCGGCAGTCCACCACCATTTTCAGCTTCCAGCAGAGGGGTTCTCGCTGGAGGATTCATTCATCGTCCTCACCGTCGTCGAAGCGTGCAGCAACCGG
This sequence comes from Zingiber officinale, assembly GCF_018446385.1. Classification (NCBI taxonomy): domain Eukaryota; kingdom Viridiplantae; phylum Streptophyta; class Magnoliopsida; order Zingiberales; family Zingiberaceae; genus Zingiber; species Zingiber officinale. Next base: position 109,108,469 of record NC_056000.1, read on the forward strand.
CAGGAAGCTACTGCCCACCGGTTTTGGGGGTTTCGAGTCGGGCCTTTCATTGTGATGGCGAAGGGTAGTCCTTGGTTTTAGTGGTTGAGGATGGATTATGGTTTGGATAGTTAACTTAGTTTAATTTTGTTCATTGTTGATGCTTGCTTGCGTTGAAGTTCTTTTATTGAATACTTGTATTAACTTGAATTCCCATGTTTAAATTGCATGTATTATGCTTAATTAGTTTTATGCACACAATGTGTTCGATGAAATGCTTCAACCAAGAGTTAGGTTTATTTTAATGCATTTTAGTTTAGTTAATTCTTGCTTTGTTTGTTCATTCAATTTCGTTAAGTGCTTGCCCGTCGATGGAGACATGGGTTTAATATTGCCGCTTGCCGATTTGACAAATCATTGGTTTTAAGGTCGTCGCTCGACCGTTGATGGAGACATGGGTTTAATGTCGCCGCTCGACGATTTGACGAAGACTTGATTTTAAGGTGGCTGCTCGACCGTCGATGGGGACATGGATTTAGCGTCGCCACTTGACGATTTAATGAAGACTTGGTTTTAAGGTCGCCACCCGGCCGTTGATGGAGACATGAGTTTAACATCGACGCTCGACGATTTGATGAAGACTTGATTTTAAGGTCGTCACTCGACCGTCGATAGAGACATGGGCTTAACGTCACCGCTCGACGATTTGACAAAGACTTGATTTTAAGGTCGTCGCTCGATCGTCGATGGAGACATGGGTTTAACATCGTCGCTCGATGATTTGACAAAGACTTGGTTTTAAGGTCGCCGCTCGACCGTCGATGGAGACATGGGTTTAACGTCGCCGCTCGACGATTTGTTGTGTTGTTCGGCACAGGGTTCGGAATTTGAATCCTTTATTTCTGTCCTGCATACAAGGAGCACAGGGATATAAAGATACATTGATTATTACATCAGCGCACCTCTCACCCGGCTCGGTAAGGCTGGAGATGGTTCGCGCTCCACAGCCGCTCCAGTCATCGTCCATCCTCATCCTCCAAGTAATAGGCACTCGAATGGAGCTTCTCTACAACCTTGAAGGGTCTAGCCCATGGGGCTTCTAGCTTGGTGACGTCGCCGACCAGCTTTACTTTCTTCCATACCAAATCGTCGACTTGGAACGACCTCGGGATCACCCTTTGATTATAGTTCTGCTTCATCCTCTGGCGGTAGGTCATCAACCGAATGACAACTTTTACACACGCTTCGTCCACCAAGTCTAGCTTTAGAAGCCTCTGCTCGGCGTTATCCTCGCTATAGTGTTGCACCCGGTCGGACTTGACTCCGACTTCGACGGGGACGACCACTTCGCCATCATACACCAGGTGGAAAGAAGTTGCTCCGGTTCCCTCCTTGGGCATCATGCGGATCGCCTATAGCATGTTGGGGAGTTCATCTACCCAACTTCCTCCAATGTGGTTGAGCTGAACACGTAGGATTCTAGGGATTTCGCGGTTGGCGACCTCTGCTTGCCCGTTGCTCTAAGGGTAGGCCACTGAGGTGAAGGCTTGTTGAATGTCATATCCTCCACACCATTCTTGAGTCTCTAACTGACAAACTGCCTTTCGTTATCTGAAATGAGCCGGCGCGGGATGCCGAACCGATAGATGATGTCCTGCTAGACAAACTTCATGACCATCTGTTCGGTTATCCTTGCTAGCAGCTCGGCTTCGACCCATTTGGAGAAAATAATCCACTATGACGAGAAAGAACTTCCACTGACCCGTTGCTATGGGGAATGACCCAACAATGTCCATGCCCCACTGGTCGAATGGGTAAGAGACTGTGGACACCTTCATCTCCTCGGTCGGTCGGTGTGAGAGGCTATGATATTTCTGACAGGACAGACAGGTGGCCATCGTCCGGGTGGAATCCTCCTAGAGGGTCAGCTAGAAGTATCCGGTCAGCAGGAGCTTCCTTGCCAGTGAGCGCCCGCCCGGGTGTCCTCCGCACGATCTGTGATGTACCTCCCGTAGTATGTAGTCGGCGCCCTCTGATCCGATGCATTTAAATAGAGGCCTAGTGAAGGCTTTCTTATAGTGATGATCCCCGATCAGGGTGAATCGACTAGCCATTTTCCTTAACAAGCGAGCCTCCTTTCGATCAGACAGTGTAGCTCCCGACCGCAAAAACTCCATCAATGCCAACCTCCAATCGTTTGGGAAGGTAAGCCCCTCCATCCGGTCAATATGAGCTACTAGGGATACCTGCTCGATCGGTTGTGCTATGACGATTGGCGATAATGAGCTGGCTAATTTGGCTAGCTTGTCGGCTGCCTGGTTCTCCGACCGGGGGATCTTTTGTATGACGACTTCCCGAAAGTTGGTCTTTAATCTTTCGACGGCTTCGGCGTAGAGCTTGAGTCGTGTGTTACTTATCTCGAATGTCCCGGTCAACTGATGAGCGACAAATTGAGAGTCCGAGTGGATGAGGACCTTGATTGCTCCAACATGTCGGGAGGCTTGCAGGTCGGCTATGAGTGCCTCGTATTCGACTTCATTATTTGTTGCCCTATAGTCCAGCTGAACAGACAGTTTCATCCTCTCCTCTTGGGGAGAGATGAGCAATACACCGACTACGCTCCCCTGTCGAGTAGACGAACCATCCACATATATCCTCCAAACGACTTCTGGCTCGTCAGGGCTGATACTAGATGTCAAACTCGCTAAGCTCCGTCGTCCATTTGATTAGCCGTCCGGATGCTTATGGGTTGAGGAGAACCCGCCCCAAGGGACTATTGGTTATCACGATGATGGAGTGAGCGAGGAAGTACGGACAGAGCCTCTGAGCGGCGAACACCAATGCGTAAGCCAACTTCTCGAGACCGGTGTAGCGGGATTTAGCGTCTTTCAATATATGACTTAAGAAATACACCGGTTGTTCCTCGCAATTCTGCCTAACTAGAGCCGATCGGACTGCGTGTTCGGTAGAAAATAGATAAATTCGGAGGGGCTCGCCAACAATTGGCTTAGCTAGTACAGGTAATGAGTTTGGTCGGACATGAAGTTCGTGTTGAGAAGTTGGCTTTGATGTGCCCTTCTTCGTTGCAGTTGTAGCAATGAACCGTTCTTTTATTTCGCTGAAACCTCTTTGTCTGCGATCTGAATTTATTAGTATTAAAAAATTTATTGAAATGTCTTACCAATAGAGCCACTTCAGATTTGTCGATCGAGGCTCCGGAGTCAGAACCGTTTATTCTTGCCTTTAAAGCAATGTTCTGACTGGTCTTCTCTACTCCATTGGGCTCTACAACTCGAGATTCGTGAAGCTCAAAAGTAGAAAATAAAATTTCTAAAGTAATTACCTCGAAGTCTTTAGAGATGTAGTATGCATCTACTAAGGACCCTCATTCTGGAGTTCTGGGGAAGGCGTTGAGTGCGTACCAGATCGAGTCCCGGTTCGTTACTTCTTCTCCAAGGTTGCTTAGTTGAGTTATTAGCTCCTTAATCCTTGCTTCAAGTTGCACTACCTTCTCGCCATTGTTCATCCGGAGGTTCGTAAGCTGAGTCCGTAGGATGTCGCGTCTTGCGAGCTTCACTTCGGAGGTACCTTTGTGAAGCTCCAGGAATTTTTCCCAGAGATCTTTCGCGGAGTCGTAGCTTCCGATCTGACTTACCTCCTGAGGCAGCAGAACGCTGAGTGGGTGGAACTCAGCCTTTCCGTTGGCAATGAAGTCTGCTTGTTCCTTCTTCATCCATTGGTGCTCTTCTTTGTCTTTAGGAACTTCAAATCTATATTTCATAGTTAGAAGAATATCAAAATCCGTTTTGAAGAATACCTCCATCCACCGTTTCCACGTCGCGAAGTCTCCGTCGAACTTCAGGGGATGAATGGTTGTTCCGGCCATCGTCTTGATCTTCGTACTTCAGTCGGCGGTTAGTCCTTCTGAGGCGGTTTGGCTCTGATACAACTTGTTAGTTCAGTGGGGCCGGCAAGAGGGGGGGGCGAATTGCTTGAACATATAAAGTATACCATCCTCAACGATTTCAACTCAAATAGTGCAATAGTAATAAGATGATAAAACAAAAAGACTTAGAAAGAAAATACCAGGAATTGACTTGGTTACAACCAAGAAGGTTGTTAATCCAAGGCGATGAAAAGCGCACTAAGAAAGTCTCCTTCTCTGAAGGCGGAGAAGCCTTTTACACACTAACTGTCACGCCCCGGAGGAGTCCCTGTCCGAAGAAATTTCGGCAGCATCTCCCCTGTACGGCGGACAATCTGAAACTTTCTACATAACCACATACCTCAGCCACATGCGGCTGGAATAATAACAGAAATAAACAAACATATATATAACCATCACACGCAGTTAATAATAAACACACTGTAACAATGAACATATGACTCAAAAACAACCCTACTCAACTACACTCATAAATCTCAAATCCGACGATAAGATTAACTTACCTCTTCTACCGTCCAGGCAGGCATGTAGTAGAATAAATCCAAATCATACAAAAATCCATCGATCATATGAATCCATACAATATCCAAATCCTCAAATAGAATAAGTCTAACACAGTCTAAATAAGAAACCCAAAAGATAAATACAGCTTGAGATCTGCAGGGGACTAGTAACTGGAACTCTCTTCTGACAGCATTAACCTGAAAAATAACAACAATGGAGGCGGGGTGAGTCCAACACTCAGCAGGTACAATTGATATGCAAAGTAAAGAAATAACACCTAGCACTAATCATGGGTACAGTTTCCTGATAAAAATAAAGATAAATGCAAACCGAAGTAGACAGGAGAGAATCTGTACTAACCATGACCCGATATAAGGACAAACAGTCCGAAATGTATAGAAGACCTGTATGCATGTCAAACATAGGTATCCAAACAATATGCAGCATATAAATGCAGCAAACACAATCACAAACAATAAATGCATCATGCATATGATGCCAATGTCATGGTCACCCCTGACGCCAGTCAGCCAACTCATAACAAAAGTGGGACCGAGTGGGTAGGGCTGTGACAACCGTGCACTCTGCAACACTACTCCTGATGAGTGATCGAGTGGACGGAATGTTGTCGGAGTACACACGTACTCCTACCCCAAATCATAAATGGGGGAGCGAAATGCTCTCATCTCTCGGTACGCTATGACGGGGAGGGATCTCTAACATGTACACGCTGTGTCACACTACCCATGAGCGGACCAACGGAGCACCGGAAGAGCCAAACTGACGTGCTACCACGCTGTGTCAGGCTACCCATGAGCGTCACAACGGAGCACCGAACAGTGATGAAAACTGGCAAAGTGCTCAACAATAATGGAGCAATCTATCGCACAACATGCGATCATGCAAATGGTGCATGTCACTAAGCATGATAATATACTAAACCAACCTCTGGACATATAACAATGGGCACCATAGTGAATAAATCATATCAAGGTATACTGATCAAATAAGGTATCAAACCTAGGTCTTGACATGGTAAAACATGGTTATATCACTACCCATGAGCATGTGAAATCAGATAGGTATCAATACGAGATGCAAACAAACAATCAATCAAGCAGGCAACATGTATCGGGCAGTGATTAACCGAAACAAATAAGAAAACACAATTAATGCAAATGGTTAATTTTATTACTAAGCATATCAAAGACAATAAGTCAAAAGTACCCGCCTTCGATAAGAAAAGTCCAATCTGGTCCGAACACGACGTCGAGATACTCGTCTCGCGTCAAGGTCCTGTAATACCAATACACAGATATTTTATTTAGCTAAAACTTCAAATGAATTGCTAAATAAAATTCCCACCACAACTTAGGACAAAACCCTAAGTCATAATCATTACCCTACCTAATTAAACACATAAAATTTAGTTACTTAACCTGTATCAAATAACTAAATCAAACTCTTAACTCAATTAAGAAAACCCTAATTATTAATCAACCTTAACTGGCCATCGATTAACTTGTCCACATCACAACCTAAATCCACCAACCGAATACCCCAGTGCATAGAACCTCACCTCTTGTAATTCTTCCCTTCTGTTTGATTCTCAACCACAGATGGTTGCTGCCGGAAGAAGACTAGACTCCACAACCAAATTACTTCGACCACCTAATGTCTCTGGTGAGCAAGAGGAAAAATATGAATTGATCACATAATATCTAAATCATCAAATGAAACATGATGCCTTACCAACTTGATACACTTCTTCCTCTCTGCCGGCTTCTGGGGGCGAAGAAAAGGAACCGGCTGTGAAGAGGTCTAGGGCACAAGGCTAAGGTAGAGAAGAGGTGGCGCCGTGAGATGAGTGTCGCGGCTGAGCACAGAAGAAAAAGTCGGCTCTGTGAGTTGTGGCCGGTGGTCGGCTGGCGTCACTGTGCTGGCCTCGTGCAAGAAGAGGACTCAACAGTGGCATGCCAAAGGAGAACTAGGGTTAGCTGTCAGCATCGTTGCCCGGCGATCGGGTGGATGGTGGCGGCGTCGGCTGTGGCCGACGCAAGGAAGGAGGAAAAGAAGTTGCGCTCCTTATCTCAGCGGCAGAAAAGGCATCGGCTGTCGGCGCTGCTCCGTGCGTCGCCGGCGGCTAGAGCCCAGGGGAAGGAGGTCGACGTCGGTAGAGGAGAAGAAGAGATAGGAGAAGAGAGGCGTCGGCGCCAGTTAGGGCAAGGGAAGAAGGTTTCGGGCACGCGTGGGTTCGGCGTCGGGTGCACGGGGAAAGAAGCGGAGGAAATAAAGAAAACGGGAAATAAAAAAATAAGGAAAAAGAAAAAGAATTAAATATATAAACTTTTCCTCGCTTAAATGGATAGCCTAAACAGGCTTTTTCCGGGCCCCATTTTTATCCCCGTCAACTCGTCCATACGAGCTCCGAAAAATTCCCGAAAAATTTCCAAAAATTCCGAAAAATTCCCCTATTAATATTCGCCTATTTCCGGTATTTTATACTAACTGCTCAGAACTATTGCTAGGAATGAATACAGAGTTGGATGCTTGAATGAATGAATATTTCCTAGCTCCAGGGGCCTTTAAGCTCCTGGAAATTCTATCTCGAGGGTCCAAGGCGCCTCCAACAAGGTTCAAGGCGCCTCTAACCAAGTTAGCGGATAAAACTTTATCCGATAGCTCAACAACCACTTTGGCCAAGTCCGAGGCGCCTCCAACATGTTGGTTGGTCCTAGGAAGATCGTACCGGTTCCACTGTACAAAAATTTTGTACAAGTATCAAACCTTTCCTAAACAACCTATTGTATTCTTTAGAAATTAAATTAGGAATCGCAAATGGAACTTAACATTATTGATTCCCAATTTAACTTATCTGTTCTTAATGGTTTAGATTTGGATCTCAAGCAGAACTTAACACTATTGATCCAAATCAACCTATGTTACAAATTCAATTAAATATCTATTTCGAAAATCGGTTCCCAAGACAAACATGGCGAGGCACATGGCCTTATTGGGTATGGGAGCATCCACCACTACCTCGACAAAACCTCTTAACGAAATTAAATATTTAATTTCCTAAAATAACATTAGGTTTAACCAAAAAGAACAATCGAATCACAAATTCGAAAAACACAACTTTGAAACAAATCCGAAACTCTAGAATCATATGCCTCTTATGTTTGGAATTCGTACAAAGAAGAACTAGCATGATGCGGAAAATAATTACTAATTATACCTCTTCTTTGTATGCTAATAACCTCGAGATCTTCTGCCGTATTCCTCGCCTCCTCTTGAACGTCATGTGGGTGACGATCCTCCAAGATGAACACCACCCAAAGTCTTCTTCCTTCTTCTCTAAAATCCAGCCACCACCACCACAAAGAAATAAGAGAGCAAGGGGAAAGGAGAGGGAGAGAGGGTCGGCCACAAGAGGGAGCACAAGCAAGAGAATAAGAATTGATGTCTCATGAGGTCTCCCCTCCCCTTCTTTTATATTACTTGCCCAAGGCAAATAAGAAAAAGATTTTTACAAAAAATTAAAATCTTCCTCTTGTTTTTCCTTTTCCCCTTTTATTTTTCCTTTTGTTTCCCTTGATTGATTCAATCATTGATTGAATCATTGATTGGATGATTGGTCGGCCCCTTGCTTGGGCACCAAGCAAGGGTGGCCGACCCTTTAAAGGAAGGAAATAATCTTGTAAAAATTTTATAAGCAAAGAAGAAAAGCTCTTATAAAATTTTACAAGCTCTCTTTTAATTTCCTAATGTGGATGTTAAAAAAGGAAAGTTTTAAAAATTAAAACCAAGTTTTAAATTTTAAAACTTCTCTTCTAAAATTTTCTTTTTTAACATGGTTACACAAATAGAAAGTTTCAAATTTAAAACTCCCTTCCTTTTTTTCAACAACAATGAGGATAGTTAAAAAGGAAAGTTTTAAAACTTTTAAACTTTCTTTTAAATCATGTGGCCTAATTCAAATAAGGAAAGTTTTGTAAATTTAAAATCCTTCTTTTAAACTTGTAGTTATCTACAAAGAGAAGATTTTAAAAATTTAAAACACCCCTTCTAATTTGAAATATGGTGGTCGGCCCCCCAAAACTAATTGTGGCCGGCCCCCTTAGGAAGAATAGTGGCCGACCCTTGGCTTGGTCACCAAGCCTTGGGTCGGCCCCCTCTTGGACACCAAGATGGGCTTTTCATGGTGGATATGAGGCATTAATGAGGCTATGACAGGGACCTAGAGGAGAAATTGGTTTTGGCTTTCCGACGAGCTTGAGTATCCCGTGTTCACCCCGAACACACAACTCAAGTTCATCAATAATAACTCATTCCACTAGAGAGTTATTATTGCACTATCGCACCAATCCCAAATTACATTATAGGCTCCTTCTTATCATGAGTGTGTTAGTCTCCCTGTGCTTAAGATATCGAATGTCCACTAATTAATTGAGTTACTGACAACTCATTTTATTAATGTCTTAGTCCAAGAGTAGTACCACTCAACCTAATTGTTATGTCGGACTAAGTCCACCTGCAGGGTTTAACATGACAATCCTTATGAGTTCCTCTTGGGGACATTCTCAACCTAGATTACTAAGACACAGTTTCCTTCTATAATCAACAACACACACTATAAGTAATATTATTTCCCAACTTATCGGGTCTATTGATTTATCAAGCTAAATCTCACCATTTGATAAGTCAAAGAAATAAATACTAAATATATGTGTCTGTTATTATATTAGGATTAAGAGCACACACTTCTATAATAACAAGGTCTAGTTCTTTTATTAAGTCAGTATAAAAAGAACTTACCTTAAATGGTCCTACTCAATACACTTAGAGTGTATTAGTGTAATTTATTAGTCAAGATAAACTAATAGCTAATTACACTATGACTATTCCAACGGTTTGTTCCTTTCCATCTTAGTCATGAACAACTATTTATAATTTATAAAGAACTGATAACATGGTCTTCTGTGTATGACACCACACACCATGTTTTCTACAATATAAATTAATTGAGCAACTAAACTTAACAAATAAATGTAGACATTTGACCAATGTGATTCTTTTATTTCAAAAATAAATGTTTACAAAAGCTAGACTTTTAGTATACACTCTAACACAACAAGTATTAAAGGCGCCTTCAAGATGAAGGCGCCTTCAAGCTTTGATGAAGGCGCCTTGAGCTTGAATTTCAGCTCACTTTTTCCTTCGCTTTGACTTCCGAAGCTCCATTCTTTGGGTGATTCCAGTCAACCAAAATAGGGCTCACTCGAACCCAATTTTCGGCCTTCTCCTCGAGCAGGCTTCCATCCAGGCTTTACGTCCCTCGAACGTCGCGCACATTCTTCTCGTCCACCGGTGTACTCTTCTGCAGCTCTCTCGTCCTTCGGACGCACCAAGCCCATTGGCTCTCTTCTCGTGCCATCCTTCTCGCTAGCTGCGTCTTCCGCTCGACTTCCTGCGCTCCTAAGTTCCTGCACACTTAGACACAGGGATCAAATAACAACAGGACCTAACCTAAACTTGGTTGATCACATCAAAACAACTACGGGGTCCAACAAATACAAGGAGTTAGCATTGCCTTCAAGTTTCCATTGCGCAAAATCAAGTTAATCAAGAAATCGAAGTGAGTCATTCACCCCCCCCCCTAGCTCAATCTGACCTAACACTTCGAGCAACTCCAGGCACCCAAACCGCCAAGGCTCCTGGCTAGGTGCCCCACCTAGGTTGTTTGCTGTTGAAGCTAGTTCGGGCACCCAGACTCCCTTCGAGTGCCTAGACCACCATTATTTACTAACTTAAATTTCCTACAAAACAAGATTAGTCCAGACAAATAATATGTAAAGAATGACAAGATTTGACAGTCTTCAGACTATCTGGTTCTGACTTTAAATTTTATAAAAACTCTAGGTCAAACTGACGCATATTGTTCCCACTTTGGGGAAGGCATCCTCACCTACTCCTCTCATGAAAAATTAACTTTTGCTAGATCAGTTCTCCAGACCGTCTCGACTTTTGCTCAGCGTCCAAGACTTAGGACTTCATGCTGGACATCTGCTCCACGACCCATCCAAGACTTAGGACTTCATGCTAGGAATGAATACAGAGTTGATTGAACAATTGATAAATATTTCCTAGCTTCAGGAGCCTTTATATAGCTCCTGGAAAGTCTATCCCGAGGGTCCAAGGTGCCTCCAACAAGGTTCAAGGTGCCTCTAACCAAGTCAGCGGATAAAACTTTATCCGCGCTCAAACGGTCACTTTTGACCAGATGAAGGTGCCTTTATCAAGTCTTGAAGGCGCCTTCAAGGTGAAGGCGCCTTCAAGCTATGATGAAGGCGCCTTCAAGGTAAATGCACCTTCAAGCTATGATAAAGGCGCCTTGAGCAGTATTTCTAGCACACTTGCTTTTTTGCTTCAACTTCCGAAGTTCCGTTCTTTTGGGTGATTCCGGCCAACCGAAATAGGGCTCACCCGAACCCAATTTCTGACCTTCTCCTCGAGCAGGCTTCTGTCCTGGCTTTACATCCCTCGAACGTCACACACATTCTTCTCGCCCACTAGTGTACTCTTCCACAGCTCTCTCGTCCTTCAGACGCACCAAGCTCGTCGGCTCCCTTCCCGTGTTGTCCTTCTCGCTAGCTGCATCTTCCGCTCGACTTCCTACGCTCCTAAGATCCTACACACTTAGACAAAGGGATCAAATAATAAGCAGGACCTAATTAACTTGGTTGATCACATCAAAATAACCACGGGGTCCAACAAATTATTTTCGCTGTGTACTAGTTTATTTTTTCTTTGTATGGATCCTGAAGTACCAACACAAGAGGCTAGAGATCTTGTGCTTTGATTGAGGTCTCTGTAGTTTAACTTAGGGTTTACTGTAAAGAGTTTAAATATTCAATTTCTTTGAAAGGCTTTGACTAGGAAGTGGTGGATGATCTCATACCCAAGAAGGTCGAGTGCCTCGCCAACGACCTGGAAGCCAATCCTTGAAATAGATATTTAATCAACTTCTGTAATATAATTTAACTTCTGATGAACACATGGGTTGAACTTGGATTAATAATGTCAAGTTTCATTTGCAATCCAAGTTTAACTTCTGAAAAGCACATAGATTGCTAGGAAAAGTTTTGTGCTTGTACAAATTTTTGTACAGGGAAATAGAACGGAATTCGGAGTAGCGCCAACACGATCAATATTAAAGGCACAGTAAATGCAAATCACGGTAAATCTCGATGAACAGGGAAGGAGCATGTTCGGTCAACCGAACAAAGGGATCGATCGACCGAACCCTTAATGATCAATTAATGTCGAAGATCGAATCAGCATCGGATCTCAGCCAAGAAGGAAGGAAGCTGGTTCGGTCAACCGAACCCAGGGATCGGTCGATCGAACATCGACGATCTTATAAAAAGAAGCTCGAGGTCTGAGGCTGTACAACGCTTACTGATCATCTCAAAGCTCTCCTCTGCACAAGCTACTCATGCTACAAGTCATCTACAACTCTTCAAGTTACTCCGTCCGGAAGTACCGACCTAAGCTTCAACTTTCACATTTGTCGATATATTATTTTTGCTTGCATTGTATTCATTTATCAGTAAGATAGTAGGTTGTTACTATCTTGCTCATCTGTACGCACTACTTATTTCTGAGGTTTTTGGAAAGAAGAGTTATAGTGGATTACCCATCGGTGCGATCAAGGATCGCGGGCCTTGGAGTAGGACTCGACCTAGACTTCGAACCAAATAACCAAACGACTTTTTCATTCTACTTTCCGCTGCACGACTCTATTTTCTAAATTAAAAGAAAATTTTTAAAAGTGCGATATTCATCCCCCCCCCCTCTATCGTACTCACCCGATCCAACATGAACTTCTAGCCAAAATCATGTGTTCACGACGAAGAACCTCTGTAATGCCTTGAGGAATCCTCTTGGAGTGACCATAGGATGCTCGCCTATACAAATTTTTCCCATTCCCCACCAAATGACATGAGGGAGATGGAAAATAACACATGGTGTATGTTGTTCAGACCACTGAGTATGTTGATCAAGGGTGATCACTCATGGAGAATACTTGGATGCAACTCGACCAATACGAAAATGACACAACATGTGAGAGCTCATGGGGGTTCTGACTATTGTGTTCAATATTAAACTTATGATGTAATCGAAATGTAATTTTATTTACTATATTTTGTCAATAAAGGTATAAATGTAATTTATAGCTGCTACACCTTGTTTTCTTACACGTAAGTAGCTGCTACATTATGTAACAACTACTGCCAACTAATTGTTGTGATTATTCTAATTTCTGTGTGGTAGATGTTAAAGCATACAAATTTTTCCCGTTTATCATTTATAGTAGCTAATCTGTAGTAACTGCTACACGATGTGGCAGCTCACGTGTCTAGAGTTTCTATGAAAATGCGTAGCAGCTAATCCGTAGTAACTGCTACACAGTGTAGCATCTACTCTTGAGAAGCTGTTACACGTTGTAGCAGCGTCAGACAACTAGTTGCTACAATATGTTGTCGTAGCTGCTGTAACATGTAGCAGCTTGTAAGTAATGATAAGTTAACTGATAAAACATGTAGAATCTCAATTTAAGTGGATCTAAATAAAAAACTAAAATTGACAAACTAACATCATGTTGAGCGTAAATGAAGAAAGACTTGGAGACTATAATTGGGTTTGAAATACATGAATAGAATTATATATTAATATGATTTACAATACAACGTACATGCCATGGAATTCCATGTTTTCCAACAGATTGGATGGCCGCTTTAATAGTTATTTTGGTGACTCGTTGACGTACCGAATTGTTCCTCCCACCTTAGACAGGGTCATGTGGCTGAATACCACGCTGGACAAAGATGAGATACTTTCTCCATCCGCCTACGTTTATAAGACTGACATTCGCAGGTCTATGAAAGAGAGGCTATCTCAGAGTTGGCTTGGTTTAATTCATATTGTAAGGACCTTATTTTATCCACTTGCTGCTCCAAATCTTTCTGTTGTTGCGCTATTAGTCGACCATCTGCTTGAGTCTTCTTTGTCAGGATGGTGATCGCGGAAGCATGCTTCTATCCCAGGTCATCCAGTTCGGTGGTCCTTTGCTCTAAGTCCAAATAGGCTTTTTCCCTTAAGGCGACCTCGGCTCGAATTTGGGAATGAGCAGCAGATAGACGCACCGCAAGTTCTCCCTGTTGTGAGCGATGAAGATCAGAGTAGCAGGCAATTCTGTGATCCTAGACTTTATTGTCTCCACACGGGAGCTTGACCACTTCCATCTGCATATTCTTGGAAGGGCATGCTATCTGTAAGGATCCATTATTCTGATATGTTCACACATCCACACATACAATACAATACAAATGGTTAAATATGAATTTTTTTTGCATAAATCTGATGAGTCTATCATAAAATTGAAGCACTTATAGCGAGGAGATGTGCGAACCCTTTGAGCATGGGAGCTTGATTTCCCGCAAGACCCTCTAGTTTCGACCTCTGGGAAAGCATCACACCAATCACCCCCAGCTGTGGGCTCATATAGTCATATACAGCCTTACACCAATTATACCTACCTAAATTAGCAAAATCATCTACACAATCTATTAGTAATTGTATTGATAATCTAGATATACTGCTAGTAGTAGTAAATAAAACAGAAACAAAGAAATACAGTATTAGAAATTGGCAAAAGAGAGTATCAGATTCAACAGATGAAGGTTGTTTGTTGAGGTTGATCATCTTGCTCTCTAACTCCTTCTGTGTGCACTCCACATTACTGAAGTGTTGAAAAAATAGTGGGGTGGTGGCAGCCTACTGTTGCAAATTTACTTCATCGCCTTGGTTTGGGAATTCTATAATCAGTGAAACATCTGTCTTTGTGAAGCTGATCTCCTTATTATGAAAGATGAAACATCTGACTTCAACGTCCCAATTGTCAAACATATTTTGTATAAGGCTTCAAATATTTGCAATTTCAGGCATGGCTACTGCCGAAGCAAATGGGCTTTCATTGATCATCTCCATCTGTCTGTCGTTTATGTGTAGTGATGATAAAAAATCCTTGAAATGTGGGTAATTACTTTTCCAATGCACTTTCTTACGGTATGCCCGGGAAGTAGCAGTTCTCTGGCTCACCATTTAATTCTATCAAATAAATACATAAGATCTTAGTGAGTAGTTGCTGCTAAACATGAGTAGCTACTAGACGTTGTAGCAGTTAAGCTCAAGTAGCTGCTACTATCGCGAGAAGCCCATCGAGATTGTAGGGTTTAACCACGTTGTATCAATCATTAGGATTCAACTAAGTAGCTGCTACAACAAAGATAAACTTTTTTTAAACACTCTATTCCCTTATTCCCTCAACCATAGTCTTAAACCTGAAAGCCATAAAATCATTAATCCCTATTGTAGCAGCTAGGAGATGATTCGAAATCCTAAAAATTCAAACTCCTAAACAAAACGAGATGACTCAAAACTTTCACCCCTAACAAAATACTTACGATGGAGGTGAAGATTTAGATGAGAAACAAGTCGTCGCAGTGAAATTGATTGATGAAGACACCGTGTGGGCACCGATCTACTATGATTGAAATTCTTTCTAAGTGTTTGTCACGCGATGAGTTTAGGAGTTAAACCTTTGGCCAATGAGGGTAAAAATGTAATTGCATAATAATTACAAAAAGTTAATTGGTCATAAAAGGTTATTTGGAGATCAGGGTTACCTACTACATGTTGTAGCAGCTATTCTTGAGTAGTTGCTGCAAAGTGTAGCAGCTAATCAGAAGTAACTGCTACATAGTGTAGCAACCACTCTTGACAAGCTACTACACCGTGTAGCAGCTTCTGACGACTAGCTGCTTCAACGTGTTGCAGTTGTTTATAC
This sequence comes from Zingiber officinale, assembly GCF_018446385.1. NCBI lineage: Eukaryota > Viridiplantae > Streptophyta > Magnoliopsida > Zingiberales > Zingiberaceae > Zingiber > Zingiber officinale. Next base: position 109,123,810 of record NC_056000.1, read on the forward strand.
AACGTGTAGAACCTCATTTAATTGATCTAAATAAAAAATTGAGATTGCTATGATCTATTTATTATTGGTTGAAAATATAGAGTAACATCTTGTTGAGCATAAATGAAGAAGTAACTACTACACGTTGTAGCAGCTTCGTCATTTCAAGTTAACTACTACAAGGAGTAGCAGTTATTAGTCGAAGTAGCTGCTACAATGTGTAGTAGCAAAGTAAAGGCACTGCAGCAGCATAAATATTTTTAAATAATTTTTTAGCAAGTATTTTTAGGGTTAATATCTACGAGAAAATATAGCTAGTAAAAACACGACTTACCACGCGACTGCTACAAGTTGTAGCATCTACATGGAGAGTTAGCTACTACAAGGTGTAGCAGTTAGCTGTCAAAGTAGCTGCTACACGTTGTAGCAGCTACATGGAGAGTTAGCTATTACAAAGTGTAGCAGTTACCTGTCAAAGTAGTTGCTACATGTTGTAGCTGTTGGAGTGTATACTGAAAGCCTAAGCTTTTGTAAACATTTGTCTTGAATAAAGAATCACATTTGGTCAAATTGTCTACATTTAGTTGTAGTTGTTCAATTAATTTATACTGTAGATAACATAGTATGTGGTGTCACATACAGAAGATAATGTTATCAGTACCTTATAAATTATAAACAGTAGCTCACGACCAAAATGGAAAGGAACAAACCATTAGAAGGTCGTAGTGTAATTAGGTATCAGTTTATCTTGACTGTATAATTACACTAGTACACTTAGAGTGTATTGAGTAGGACCATTTGAGGTCGTTTCTTTTATACTGACTTTATAAAGAAACAAAGACCTCGGTTATTATGGAAGTGTGTGCTCTTAATCCTGATATAATAACAAGCACATATATTTGATATTTATTTCTTTAATTTATCAATGGGTGAGATTTAGTTCGATGAATCAATAAGCCCGATAAGTTGGGAAATGGTATCACTTATAGTGTGTGTTGTTGATTATAGAAGGAAACTGTGTCCTAGAGATACTAGGTTGATAATGTCCCAAGAGGAGCTCATAAAGATTGTCATGTTAAACCCTGCAGGTGGACTTAGTCCGACATGATAATAAGGTTGAGTGGTACTACTCTTGGATTTAGATATTAATTAAATGAGTTATCAGTAACTCACTTAATTAGTGGACATTCGATATCTTAAACACAGGGAGACTAACACACTCATAATAAGAAGGAGCCCAAAAATGTAATTTGGGATTGGTGCGGTAGTTCAATGATAGTTCTCTAGTGGAATGAATTATCATTGATAAAATTAAGTTGTGTGTTCGGGGCGAACACGGGATGCTTAATTTTATCGGGAGACCAAAACCAATTCCTCCTCTCGGTCCCTATCGTAGCCTCTTATTTATAGAGTTCTATACCCACCTATACCCACCTTCTATACCCAATAGGGGTCGGCCAAGCTAGCTTGGGAACAAGCTAGGGCCGGCCTAGGTATAAAATTGGGTGGCCGGCCCTAGCTTGAACCCAAGCTAGTAGGGCCGGCCAAATTAAATTAAAAAAGAATTTTAATTTTAATTTTTATTATTATGTGGAAGATATAATTTAAAGAGAATTAAAATTAAAATATCTCTCTTGTAAAAGATCTACAAAAGATTAAAGAAAGAGATTAGATCTCTTTCCTTATTTGTAGATTGGAGAGATGTTTTATTTTCTCTTTAAAAATTATTCACATGTTGATAAAATTAAAATTATAGAAATTTCTTTTTATCAACCATGAAGATATTTTAAAGAGAAATTTTATTTTTTAAAAATTTCCGGAAACAAATTAGGAAGTTTTAATTGTTGATTAAAACTTGTCTAATTTTTTCCTTCATTGATGTGGCCGGCCATTGGTTTTAATTTGGGAAATTTTATTTTATTTTTCTCAATAAAATCATGTCAAGGAAATTGAGAAAATTTTATTGTAATTAAATTTCCTAATTTGCCTAGGCCAAGGAATATAAAAGAAGGGGTGAGGGTGCCTTCATGAGACACAACCTCTATTATTTTCTCTCCCTCTTTTGTTCCTTGGTGTGGCCGGCCATCCTCTCCCTCTCTTCTTCTTGTGGTGGCCGAACCTCTCTCCCTTCCTTGGAGCTCTTGTGGTGGCCGGATACTACTTGGAGAAGAAGAAGAAGAAGGAGAGAAAGCTAGCATCTCTTGGAGCTTGGTTAGTATTTTGGTTTTCTTCTTTGGTGAAGTTCTTCCTTTGTGGCCGAACCTTGCTTGGAGGAGAAGAAGGTGGTTGGTGGTTTCTCATCTCGGTAGATCGTTGCCCACATAACGTCCGAGGTTAGAAGAGGAATACGGTAGAAGATCAAGAGGTTTTTCTACAAGGTATAACTAGTAATTTTTATTTCCGCATCATGCTAGTTATTTATGGAAATAATACCAAATACAAGAGGCTTACGTTCTAGAATTTCGAATATATTTTTTCGATGTTGTGTTCTTTTGTTTTTTCTTTTCCTTGTGATTTGATTGTTCTCTTTGGTTAACCTAAAGTTATTTTAGGAAATTAAATATTAGCTTTCTATAAAAGGTTTTGTCTAGTCGGTGGTGGTTGCTCCCATATCCAAGAAGGCCATGTGCCTCGCCACGTCAGTACTGGGAACCAATTATGAAAATTAATATTTAATGAAATTAATAACTTAAGGAGACTTGGGTCGAACGTGTAAAGTTCCGCAGGAGATCCAAGTCAAAACCTAAAAGAACAAATAGATTAAGTTTTAGATCAAACGTGTTAAGTTCCGCAGGCGATCCAAAATTTAATTTAAAAGAACACATGGTAGCTAGGAAAAGGTTCAGATCTTTGTACAAAATTTTTGTACAGTGGAACCTATAGGTTTTCCGAGTAGCAACCAACAGTAGCAGCTACATGGAGAGTTAGCTGCTATAAGGTGTAGCAGTTACCTGTCGATGTAGCAGCTACACGTTGTAGTAGCTACACATTGTAGCAGCTACATGGAGAGTTAGCTACTACAAGGTGTAGCAATTATCTTTTGAAGTAGCTGCTGTAACTAGTAGTAGCAAAGGAAAGTCCAAGTGGTTGCAGGCGTTTGTAACAGGCGTTGGTCTTGCATGTCATAGCATAAATCCTTCCTTGCTTCTACGACCGTCATTCCAAGTTAGCTGCTACAAGTTGTAGCATCTAGATGGATAGTTTGCTGCGAAGTAGTTGCTGCAACGTTTAGAAGCGAAGCAAAGGCGCTGCATCAGTAAAAAATAATTTTAAATAATTTTTTACCAAGTTGCTATACATGAACTTAAATATTTGTAAGGGTAGTATCTGCTAGAAAATTTATCTACCATAAAACCAACTTACCAAGTGGTTGCTTCACGTTTGTAGCTGCTACAACGTGTAGTAGCTAACACACAGACGTAGTTGTAGCCTGTAGGTGTTTGTAGACGTCGGCATGCCTACACGTTATAGAATTAATCCTTCTAATATTTGTATGCTATAACGGTGGAGACTAACAAATTAAAATGAAACGAATTACCATTGGGAATGGAGAGAGGTGATAAGCTCTCATAGTAGCTGTGAGATTGAAGACGTCGGTGAAACTTTCCTGGCGGGAGGCGTGAGGTCCGACGGACGACGGAGACAACGGGAGCGAGAGAGAGAGAGAGAGAGAGAGAGAGCGATGAGGGAGATTTTAATTTGAGAAATTACCCACGCAGAAGTGTTTTAAAAAAGGCGGAAGGAGAGAGAGAATAAATGACATATTTTTTTGTAGCGAAATCGAGCTGGCAACGCCACGTCTGCGCGTCGCTCACGGTCGTGCACAAAGCTTCGCTCAGCATATCAAATTTGTATATATATATATATATATTAGCTATTCTAAAATTTTTATTATTTTTTTAAATATAAAATTTAAATTATTAAATTCTATACTTAAAAAAAAGTTAATTGGGATGTTCTTAAGTATACAAAAGCTCTTCGGCAATTTACCAAAAGGCACATCACCATTTTGTATATACCAAAAAGCACAGGTAAGTGATGTGTAATACCCAATATAACCCTCCCGTCAATCGTCTCTGTTCAGTAGTCAAGTACCGAGGCATCCGAACCACTTTTTGAATAACTTTGATTTAAAAAAGATAACTTTGATCAATTGTCTACCTCCCTCCTTTGTAACATGCGAGTGCAGATCCAATTCTGTGAAGAAATCTTCCCTCTTGTGAAATCCTAGTGATCCTGTCCGAATGCTGAACCAACGGACGCTGGGCACGTGGTGCTCCCCGGCTGCTAGTGTGGATCTTCGACTGGTTGCACGAAGCTCCGGCAAACATGCACAGAAGTCGGGCCGGGAAGGGGTTCCCGGCGGCGACCCTCCGACGCTCAAGTCAGGCAAGCAGATGAAAAAAGTGGCTCCAAAGGTGTCTTATGCATACTTCCGGCGAAGTATGAGACTCTTTATATAGGGCAGCAGAGAAGCAAGTGCACACATATCGAGGTGTACACGTGTCTGTAGCCCATATCCTAGTAAGGGCTTGTCAGTGAGCTTACCTGACCCATACTGCTACAGTCCAAGCATGTCCTCGATGGGACAGCGGAACCCCCTGTCACATGATTTGGAGTATGACCATATCACGAAGCATGCCAGCTGTCAGAAGATGTCCCTTGTCTTTTTCCCCGAACTCCTGTCGGTCGTCCGACCGGCCCCCGTCCACCTTCCGTCCGACCGGTCATATATGATGGTCCACTCGAGAAATTATCGGTAGTGTTTTGTGGTGACTGTTAGCAGTATGCTTCATGTCTTCGGCCGAGTGTGAGGTCCGCTCGGCCCTACGGTCTTGATCAATGAGCGCCGGAACCCCGACTTCCATAGGGGTGCCTTTTGCCATTGGCTAAACACCGGGCGGCCGCCCGGTGGGTCAGACCCCTTTCTCCGGTCGGCGTAGTTGGTCCGACCTTCTTCAATGGACCGCCCGACTCTTTGACTTCCACGTGGCGTTGACCCCTTACAACGAGGGTCCCCTGTTCTTACCGCCGGATCACTTGCCTCCCCTTCAAGTCTAGTCGAAGGAGGCGATTAGTCCGACTGACTAGACTGCGAATCTGGCCGAGCGGCTGCTTAGTGCTAGTATCCTCCGATCGGCCTACCGCAGAGAAGGCCTTGAGTGAATCAATAGTGGCCTTCATCAGATCTCCTCGTAATCTGCGCCAATCTTCGACATTAAGGCTGAGCATGCATTCATTAAATGCTTCGAATAGTCGAATGCCACGTGGCGCACTGTCATCATCGTACGGCGGCGGTGGCATGGTGCTTTGATGGGATCGAAGCGATTCGAAATGGACGGTACGATGCACGCTTTGATTCCCATGACCTGGATCCAACGGTGGAGGTCGCCCGGCCTCCACCCTATAAATTCTTCGTTTTCTTCTCTTTCTCTCATTTGCCTCCGTGATTTCGACCCCTGCCCCCAGCACTTTGGAGCTCCGGCGATTCCGCTTCTGCTTTCCGACGACCTCCGGCACCTCTTTTCCACTCCTTCTCATCTTAAGGCCATCTTTCCTTATTTTCGGTGCTTTCCGTACATTCCTTTTCCATATTTTCATCCTCGGGATATCCTTTCGTTCGCTGTCTTCCTCCTTTTGCCTTTTTGCCTTTTCGATTCCTTCCGATCGGACCATGGCTAGTTCTTCTCATCCGGAAGACCAGTCCCTTGGCCCATGATACACCACCATGCAGTCCCGCTTCGACCGGCGTGACTTTGATATCCTGACTGATAATTTTGATATTCCCGACGATTTTGAACTTCTTTTAGCCGGTCCCTCCGCTCGGCCACACAAGCCGCCGCGCGGAGCATTCTGTGTTTTCCGCGACCAGTTTACCGCCGGTCTGCGCTTCCCTGTACATCCTTTCATCATAGACGTTTGTAATTTTTTCGGTGTTCCGCTCGGCAGTCTGGTACCCAATACCTTTCGCCTCCTCTGTGGTGTTGTTGTTTTATTCAAGATTCACAACATCCCCCTCCAACCGGAGGTCTTTTTTTATTTTTATTATCCCAAGCAAGCCGAGCCGGGCACCTTCATGTTCCAGGCTCGACCCGGCTTAGTCTTCTTCAACAAGCTACCTACTTCCAATAAACATTGGAAGGATTATTTTTTCTACATCAGTATGCCCGATCGGGCCAACTTCCCGACCCAGTGGTAGGTCAGCCTACCTCCCACTCCCGAGCTGAAGAAATTCAAGACCCGACCAGACTACCTCCATGCTGCAAATATGCTAGCCGGTCTGCGTCTTGACATCAATAAGCTTCTTCACGAAGGAGTGATGTACATCTTCGGCCTGAGTCCCATACGAACTCCTCTTCCGACCGGCTTCGGTAAGAATTTTGCTTTGGCATTTGTTTTGATTGCTAACTGATTTCTTTTCTTTCCTTTGCAGCGGACATCGTCATGGACTCGGTGATGGCCGGCATTTTGAAGAGAAAGGCGGCAACTCTGGAAGCCGCGGCGGCCAAAGAAATGGAAGCGCTGGGTATCCAGCCGGTCGGATCCCATGAAGGAGAGAGCGGGACTCAGGCCGAGTCGGCTGCTCAAGCTTCTCAACAAAACGTGGCCAGCGGAGCCACCCCCCCGGAGAACCAACTGCCCCTAAGGAAGGTTCCGCTCGGGAGGAGGAGCAGCCTCTACAAAAGAGGCGCAGAGTGGAGACTCCCCTGCGGTCGGCTACCTCCGCGGTCCAACCATCCGAGCGGGTCACTGCGACTGCTCGGGGCAAGGCGCCAGAGGCCGAAACCATTTCATCCGACCGGACGCCTTCTGATTGGGACGAGCCAGCTGCTCCAGTTGAGGCTACTCCGATCAGCACCCTTCTGCCCGCTCGTCACTCAGTCCAGCGCTCGACCATTCATTCCCAGTTTTCTGCGCCGACTTCTGATCCCCTTCCGACCGCCGGTCGGACGACCCTTGGGCATGGCCACATGATTCGGGTCACTCTTCATCTCCCGACTGAAGAGCTGCTGCCGGAGGCTGACCAACCGACTGCGCCCGAGCATACTATCACCCTGAAGGGGCCTCTCACCGAGATGTGGGCCGACGCTCGGGCCCGCGTCGCCATGATCCCCATCGGGAATTTGGCTAACAGCCATATGCAGCAGGCCATGGGGGTAAGTTTGTAATCTACCAACTTTTGTATTCATTCCTTCCGATCGGCCACTAACAGCTTCTAATTTCTCTCGTCAGAGATGGGTGGAGGAAATTGCGGTTTCCAACCGCTTGGCCTTGGTGGATGAAGAGCTACGACAACTGAAGGCAGCAGTTGGTCCGTCCGGCCTTCAGGGCCCTTCATATTCCGAGCTGCAAAAGGAGCTGAAGAAAACTCAAAATCTGCTGGCGACCGAGCAGAAGAAGACAGCCGATCAGGCCCACGCCCTGGCCGAGTCCGAGCGACAAGTCAAGTCGGTCGACACAAAAATAACCTTGGCCACCACTCAGAAAAATACAGCTATCTCCGATCTGGAGAAAAAGAACGTGGAGGCTCGGGGCCTGGAGCTGAAGATAAAGGAGTTGACAGAGCAGCTCGACAGGGAGAAGGCGGGCCGCTTGGCCGACGCGGACAAGCTTCAGAGTCTGAATGAGGCCCTTACTAGCTCCCAGGCGACCTTCAAAGAATATCAAGATGCCGAGCCGAGTCGAATTGCTGCCTTAAGATAGAGCTACATCCGCTCGCCCGAATTCTCGGAGAAAATATGCGAGCGGATGCACACAGCCTTCGACTTGGCTATGACCGCCACCATCACTTATCTGAAGTCTAAGGGTCTTCTTCCGGAGTCTACTACTATTCCAGCCGGCGATCAAGTGGCGCTTCTGAATAACATTCCCAGGGACCTCTATGATTATATTGAGTAGTTTTCTGTAATTCGGCCACCCGCCTGGATATCATCCTTTTTTGTAATTGGGCCGCTCGGCCTAAAGCTTTACCTTTAATGCAATGTTTTCCTTGTATTTGCTGTCTCCTTTCATAACCAAAATGTGTGTTTATCCGCTCGCCCATTATTACTTCTCGTGCTCCCCCAAAAGGGATTTTAACAAAGTAATCGTCGTGATCTCCCCGCTCGGTGAAATATACCGTGTTCTCTGATGGTAGAGCTCGTTTACCAAATGACAAGTACTTTTGGATATTGGGCCAATCAGAGCGTAGAGACTATCGAACGGTATCGAAATCGCGTGCCTCAGGACATAAGATGCTTTAATCCGCTCGGATTATTTATAGACGCCGGTTCGTCTATCGATATTTAACGTCGGAGCTCGACGGTCTTCCGCTCAGAGGGCTTACAGACGCCGGCTCGTCTCTCGATTTTTAACAGTCGGAGCTCGACGGTCTTCCACTCAGATGATTTATAGACGTCGGCTCGTCTCTCGATTTTTAACGTCGGAGCTCGACGGTCTTCCGCTCGGATGATTTATAGACGCCGGCTCTCGATTTTTAACGTCGGAGCTCGACGGTCTTCCGCCAGATGATTTATAGTCGCCTCGAATTTTAACATCGGAGCTCGACGGTCTTCCGCCGGATGATTTAGACGGCTCGTCTCTCAATTTTAACGCCGGAGCTCGACGGTCTTCCGCCGGATGATTTATAGACGCCTGCCTCGATTTTTAACGCCGGAGCTCGACGGTCTTCCGCCCGAAGATTTAAGGCTCGCTCTCGATTTTTAACGCCGAGCTCGACGGTCTTCCGCTCGGATGATTTATAGACGCCTGCCTCTCGATTTTTAACGTCGGAGCTCGACGGTCTTCCGCTCGGATGATTTATAGACGCCGGCTCGTCTCTCGATTTTTAACGTCGGAGCTCGACGGTCTTCCGCTCGGATGATTTATAGACGCCGGCTCGTCTCTCGATTTTTAACGTCAGAGCTCGACGGTCTTCCGCTCGGATGATTTATAGACGCCGGCTCGTCTCTCGATTTTTAACGTCGGAGCTCGACGGCCTTAACGGCTAATCTTTAACACAACCGCTCGGTGGGCATACTAGCCATCCTTTAATTCATTTCTGCTTCCTGCATTACAAGGACATGGGCGACTAGAATATACACAAAAATGAATTACATCAGTGCACCTTTCACCCAGCTCGATAAGGCTGGAGATGATTTGCGCTCCAAGGTCGGTCCAGCTGTCGTCCATCTTCATCCTCCAAATAATAAGCGCCCGAGCGGAGCTTTTCGATGATTTTGAAGGGACCTGCCCATGGAGCTTCTAGCTTGTCGACGTCGCCGACCAGCTTGACTTTCTTCCAGACAAGGTCACCGACCTGGAACGATCTGGGGATTACGCGGCGGTTGTAGTTTTGCTTCATCCTTTGACGGTACACCATCAGCCGGACGGATGCCCTGGCTCTCTCTTCTTCGACCAAATCCAGCTCCATGTTCCTCCGCTCGGCGTTGTTGTTATCATAATTCTGGATCCGAGCGGACTCGACTCCAACTTCGACAGGAATAACCGCTTCGCCGCCATACACTAGGTGGAAAGGCGTGACGCCCGTCCCTTCCTTTGGAGTCATTCGTATGACCCATAGGACGCCCGGCACTTCATCCACCCAACTCCCTCCCAAATGGTCGAGCCGAGCACGCAGAATACGAAGAATTTCCCGATTAGCTACTTCAGCTTGACCATTGCTTTGGGGATATGCTACGGACGTGAAGTGTTGCTCGATGCCATAGCTTTGGCACCAATCTTCAAGCAATTTTCCTGTGAACTGCCGCCCGTTATCAGAAATAAGTCGTCGGGGATGCCGAACCGACAGATGATGTTCTGCCAAATAAATTTCTTGACCATCTGCTCGGTGATCTTGGCTAGTGGCTCGGCCTCCACCCACTTGGAAAAATAATCGACCGCCACTAGCAGAAATTTCCGCTGTCCGGTCGCCATAGGAAATGGACCCACGATATCCTTTCCCCACTGATCGAACGGACATGAGACTGTTGATGCCTTCATTTCCTCTGCTGGTCGGTGGTAGAAGTTATGGCACTTCTGGCACGAAAGGCATGTCGACACGGTCCGAGCGGCGTCTGCTTGTAAGGTTGGCCAGAAGTACCCTGCCAACAGGATCTTCTTAGCCAGCGATCGTCTGCCCGGATGCCCTCCGCATGATCCTTGATGTACTTCTTGGAGGATGTAAGCCGAATCCTCCGAGCTCACGCATTTCAACAACGGGCGTGAGAAAGCCTTCTTATAAAGCTGATCGCCGATGAGTGTGAACCAACCGGCTCTCCTCCTTAGCAGCTGGGCTTCATTCTGATCGGACGGTGTGGCTCCCGAGTGCATAAACTCCGTGATGGGTGTCCTCCAGTCGCTCGGAAACGTGAGGCCCTCCATCCGGTCGACGTGCGCCACCAAAGATACCTGTTCAATTGGCTGCTGGATGGCGATCGGCGTTATTGAGCTTGCAAGTTTGGCTAACTCGTCAGCCGCTTGGTTCTCCGCTCAGGGTATCTTCTGGATAATAACTTCTCTAAAGTCGGCCCTGAGTTTCTCGAAGGCTTGAGCGTAAAGCTTGAGCCGAGCGTTGTTGATTTCAAAAGTACCTGTGAGCTGCTGAGCGGCCAACTGGGAATCCGAATGAAGCGTTACCCGACCGGCACCCACATGCCGTGCTGCCTGCAAGCCGGCTATGAGGGCCTCATACTCTGCTTCGTTGTTCGTAGCTTTATAATCCAGCCGGACGGATAAGTGCATCTTTTCTTCTTGTGGGGAGAGCAACAGTATTCCAATCCCGCTTCCGAGCCGAGTGGATGATCCGTCCACAAATATTTTCCACATAGCTTCTGGCTCTGAATTCTGCACCTCAGTCACAAAATCTGCCAAGGACTGCGCTTTGATTGCCGAGCGGGGCTGGTACTGGATGTCAAATTCGCTTAACTCCGTCGTCCATTTGATGAGCCGCCCGGACGCTTCTGGATTTAGTAATACACGTCCGAGCGGGCTATTGGTTTTGACAATGATGGTATGCGCCAGGAAGTATGGACGAAGGCGCCGAGCGGCGAGGACCAGAGCGAAAGCCAGCTTCTCGAGCCCAGTGTAGCGAGAATACGCAGGCTCTTCTTCGCTCGCCCTCACTAGTGCCGAGCCAATTGCTTGCTCGGTTGAAGACAAGTACATATAAAGTGGCTCACCCGCAGTCGACTTGGCTAATACCGGGAGAGAGCTCAGATATGCCTTCAAATCTTCAAACGCCAGATCACATTCTTCGTCCCAATGAAACTTATTGGCCTTGCGCAAGATTTTGAAAAAAGGAAGGCTCCGGTCGGCGGTTTTGGAGATGAATCTGGACAGAGCAGTTATCCGACCGGTCAAACACTGCACTTCCCTTGTATTTCTTGGAGGCGGCATGTCTTGTAGAGATTTCACCTTGCTGGGATTTGCTTCAATGCCCCGCTCAGTCACTATGTAACCTAAGAAACGCCCTCCTTTTGCTCCGAACAGGCACTTCTGGGGATTTAGCTTGACTCCATATTTGCGTAGCGTTCGGAAGGTTTCCTCCATGTCTTTGAAGAGATCGGCCGCTCGGACGGACTTGATGAGAATGTCGTCCACGTACACTTCTAGATTTCGCCCGATCTGCTCTCTGAATACTTTATTCATCAAGCGCTGATATGTGGCTCCCGCATTCTTCAATCCGAACGACATCACATTATAGCAATAGGTGTCGTCGGCCGTCACGAAGCTGACTTTTTCTTAATCTTCACGGGCGAGCGGCACTTGATGATAGCCTTGGTAAGCGTCGAGCATACATATTAATTCGCAGCCGGCCGTAGAGTCCACTAGCTGATCTATCCAGGGCAGAGGATAAAAGTCTTTCGGGCAAGCTTTATTGAGATCCCGAAAATCTATGCATACTCTCCACTTGTTGCCCGGCTTGGAGACTAATACTACGTTCGCCAGCCAGCTGGGGAACTGCACCTCGTGGTAGAAGCTTCTCCACTTCCGCCCGGATGATGGCATTCTACTCGGCGCTGAAATCTCTTTTCTCTGCTTTATGGCCGAGCGTCCGGTTGGACATGCAATTCATGCTGCGCCAGGCTACCAGACGAAGACATCATGGTTTCTTCTGAGGCATTGGATCACCTCCTCTTTCTGATTCGCCTCCAGGTCGGATGCGATGAATGTCGTGGCCTCCGATCGGGTCGGGTGTATCTGCACTTCCTCTTTTTCTTCATAAACTAAAGAGGGAGGCTTTTCAGTTATGACATTCACCTCGATCCGTGGCGACTTCCGAGCGGAATTTGCTTCTGCTCAGACCATTTCGACGTAACATCGCCGAGCTGCCAGTTGATCTCCCCGTACTTCTCCCACTTTGTCTTCGACGGGGAACTTGATCTTCTGGTGGAAGGTGGAGACGGCTGCTCGGAACTCACTGAGCGCCGGTCATCCCAGAATGACGTTGTATGATGAGGGAGAGTCGACCACCACGAAGTTTGCTGTACGCGTCCTTCTGAGCGGCTCTTCTCCCAATGAAATAGCCATCCGGATTTGTCCGACCGGAAGGACTTCATTGCCCGTAAACCCGTAAAGGGGGGTTGTCATGGGCAGCAGCTCGGCACGGTCAATTTGTAGTTGATCAAACGCCTTTTTGAATATTATGTTGACTGAGTTTCCTGTGTCAACAAAAACGCTGTGAATAGTGTAGTTGGCTATTACCGCTTTGATGAGCAGAGCGTCGTCGTGGGGCACTTCAACTCCTTCCAAGTCCCCAGGCCCAAAACTGATTTCGGGTCCACTCGCCCGCTCTAGGCTACAGCCGACTGCATGAATCTGGAGCTGCCGGACGCTCGCCTTTCTTGCTCGGTTGGAGTCTCCTCCGGTCGGCCCGCCTCGGGAAGTATTACTTCTATTTTCTTCCTCCCGAGCGGATGGTCGAGACCGTTCTCTTGACGTTCGGCGATTCTCCTGCCTTGGAGAGCAATGCCGATCGGGAGTCTGTTGCTGTCGCCTATCAACTCGCGTCCGATCGGCTTCATGAGTTCTCTGTCGCTTGTCAACTGAGGGAGACCATCGGCCGCCATTCCGGGGAACGGGATGAGCCACGAAGGGAAGACTTCGACAATCTCTTGTGTTGTGCGTATCCGTCCGGTGGAAGGAGCAGAACATCGGGGTCCATTTCTTCTTTGGCTTGGGCCGGGCGGCAGCTACCTCTTGCACGTGAGACCTGGCATGGGGGGAGCGGATTGCTTCGGCCCTCGGTCCTCTGGGCGGCTGATGAGTGGCGTGCTGTTTCCGCTCGGCAGGAGGAGCCCGCTCGGTTGGAGTTTCTTTTTTTCTGGCCGCTTGCGCTTCCTCCACGTTGATGTATTCGTTGGCCCGGTGTAGCATGTGATCATAGTCTCGGGGCGGCTTCCGAATGAGCGATCAAAAGAAATCCCCATCTACGAGGCCTTGTGTGAAGGCATTCATCATGGTCTCCGAGGTGGCCGTTGGAATATCCATGGCCACTTTGTTGAACCGCTGGATGTAAGCTCGAAGCGATTCACGGGCTTCTTGTTTGATGGCGAACAGACTAACGCTGGTTTTTTGATAGCGCCGACTGCTTGCAAAATGATGGAGGAAAGCCGTTCGGAAGTCCTTGAAGCTTGTGATGGATCCGTCCGGCAGCCTCCGAAACCAATGTTGAGCCGATCCAGATAGGGTGGTGAGGAAAACCCGACACTTCACCCCATCTGTGTATTGATGCAGGGTTGCCGTGTTATCAAACTTGCCCAAATGATCATCCAGATCGGTGGTTCCATTGTATTCGCCGATCGTCGGAGGCACGTAGTGCTTGGGCAGAGGGTCTCGTAGGATAGCCTCTGAAAATTGGCGATTAATCCGCTCGGGCGATGAGTCCGCTCGAGGGGCTTTTTCTTTTCTGTCATCTCGTCTCGGCATTTCATCCGAAGAAGATCCCCGATCTCTATGAGCTGCTGCTGCTTCGGGGGTGCGGAATAGGGCCCGATGAAATGCAATGGTGGCCTGTGGTGCTTCCGCTCGGCCACCAGATGCTGAGGTTGCTTGCTGCTCTGGCCGATCGGGTGTTGCCTTCTGTTTTTGCTCCACAAGCTTGGCAGCCCTCAACTCGATCAGAGCGTCGAGTTCCTCAATGGAGAGAGTTACCGTGTGTTATCGTCCAATCTCGTCCATTGTTTCCGTTCGGATGCAGGAGCGTTCCCACAGACGGCGCCAATTTGATCCTGTCTGAATGCTAAACCAACGGACGCTGGGCACGTGGCGCTCCCCGGCTGCTAGTATGGATCTTCGACTGGTTGCACGAAGCTCCGGCGAACCTGCACAGAAGTCGGGTCGGGAAGGGGTTCCCGGCGGTGACCCTCCGACGCTTAAGTCAGGCAAGCAGATGAAAAAAGTGGCTCCAAAGGTGTCTTATGCATACCTCCGGCGAAGTATGAGGCTCTTTATATAGGGCAGCAGAGAAGTAAGTGCACACATATCGAGGTGTACACGTGTCCGTAGCCCATATCCCAGTAAGGGCTTGTCAGTGAGCTTACCTGACCCATACTGCTACAGTCCAAGCATGTCCTCGATGGGACAGCGGAACCCCCTGTCACATGATTTGGAGTATGACCATATCACGAAGCATGCCAGCTGTCAGAAGATGTCCCTTGTCTTTTTCCCCGAACTCCTGCCGGTCGTCCGACCGGCCCCAGTCCACCTTCCCTCCGACCGGTCATATATGATGGTCCACTCGAGAAATTATCGGTAGTGTTTTGTGGCAACTGTTAGCAGTATGCTTCATGTCTTCGGCCGAGCGTGAGGTCCGCTCGGCCCTACGGTCTTGATCAATGAGCGCCGGAACCCCGACTTCCATAGGGGTGCCTTTTGCCATCGGCTAAACACCGGGCGGCCGCCCGGTGGGTCAGACCCCTTTCTCCGGTCGGCGTAGTTGGTCCGACCTTCTTCGATAGACCGCCCGGCTCTTTGACTTCCACGTGGCATTGACCTCTTACAACGAGGGCCCCCTGTTCTTACCGTCAGATCACCTAGTTTAGTGACCTCGAGTGTTTCTCAAGCGGCATCAAGTATTTTGGTGGCAAAAACCAGGACTGATCGCGAGGCGCCGGTGAAGGGTTCTAGGGTTTACGACAATCATCTCATTTCATAATAGCCCAAATAAGTTGATCGGGTGTATCATCATCCTCTCAACATCAATTAGCTGTAAAGGTATCATTTTACAAACTCTGTGATTTTGAGAAGCTCAACTAGTATGATTATAATGTTTTAATTTTTATAAAGTGTAGGGATCAGTTGACACTGGACAGAAACTGCATTGGAATAGTATCCTAGGTCACTTTAAAAGTTTTTTTGAAGCATCCACGAAAAAAGGAACGCATCAAGGGTCTATTATTTTACATGACCGACACATAGCGTTGATCAAACAGTCCCCCTTTAGTATTTTTTTGGACATATAAGATATGCAGCACATCTGTGGGATTTTGGTCAATATATTTCAAAATTGGGATTCAAGTAGTCAAACTTTTAGATTCTCAGGTACAATATATAATTTCGTATTTTAATCACAAAGTAGTTGTATAGTAAAATTAAATCTTTGGCTAAACATGAGCCTAATACGATATCACATCAGGGCCATAGTGGGTCTGATACAATGCCATATCAGGCCCAACGTGGGTCTAATACGATACAATAGCAGGCCTAACGTGTGCTTCTTATGGCAGCGTATCTGACCCAAGTTGGGTCTGATACTTTTGTATTTATTGGTAGAAGTCTAATAATCATTTAACTTGGTCAGGTGTTCTGGTTGGCTTCACAAGAAGAGATGTTTCATTGCTTCTTGGTATTGCAGACCGAGGAGCTTCAATTCCAATGAATTCAACTAAAGCATCCAGTGACCTCTTTCTAACATACTTCTCAAACAAAAAAGAAGCTACTAGATCAAGAATTGAGGAGTTACTTAAATTTTATGGCAATCATTTTGAAGAAGAAGATGATGTTTTATTATTTTACAAATTCTATATTTTGTATATATTTGTTTGTGTCTTATTTTCTTCTAGTATATATAAGGTCCCTTTATGTCTTATAGATATAGTAGATGATTTTGAGAATCTTGCTAGATTCAACTGGGTTGAAGCCATCCATGAATTTATGGCTCTACAATTACCTAAGATTGGAGACATATTTTCATAAACTGGGACAAAACAATCTAACACCAACCTCCCTTACCTAAAGGGATTTGCTGGTCTTTTGGCAGTAAGTTTATAATTTATGTGAAATTTATTAATATTTTATGGATATTTATGAATAGGTAACCCTTGTGATGGTGAATCAGGCATGGTTTTTAGAGCATGTTCCAATCCAAAACCCATACAAAATAAAAGGAGCAAGAATAAATAAGTGGAGGAATATTCCTTCACATATTAGTAAGGTGAGGGAATTGTTTGATCAAGTCTCCTCTGAAGAGATAAATTTTGAATACTTTGACTATAGTTTGGTTAAAAATTCTTGTTTTAACATGTGTTTTAATATTGTTACATGTTTTGATTGACCTAATCCCTACCCAATATGAAAATTCATTGTTTGAGAACCTTGTTGGCTTTGATGACAACCCACATGCAATGGAGACATCACAAATTGAAGTCACTGAAGGAGGAAGCCAAATTAATGAGTGTTGTAATTGCATTATTCAAGCAAATAGAATTAAAGAGCTAACAATGGAGAACATGCAATTGAATGAGAGGGTGAAAGAATTACTTAAAATAGTTGAAAATAAAGGCATGGAATCTCAATATAGTGAGTCTGTAGACGATCCTCAATTTGAACCTGTAGGTGTTACAACAAGAATAGGAGAGGACGTGATAGAAGTTGCTATGATTAAAGGGATACTCCAATTGATAGTCCATTGTGGCTCAAAACTTTACCTAAGAGGCACGTAGAAATGTACATATAAGTGAGCCTGCGGAGAAAATTTCAAGTCCAGGAGATGGAAAAAAAGTTGTAAAAGAACCTGATGTTGTGGGGAAGGGGAAAGGAAAAATTATTGTGGATGAAATGGAAGAAGAAAGAGATATTGTAGAATTGATGGAAGACAAATCTGATGAAGAGGCAGAGAAGGATGCAGATATGTTTGGTAAATATGACAAAATGAGAAAACAAGCCATTGCTGTAAGACGATATCTGCAAATTTCATTATAATTTGTTTGATTTAATAGATTATCTAAATGCCTTTTATGTTTATGTGAATAGTATGTGAAGAAGCAATTTAAGACTTCCAAGAAAAAAAACAAGAAGAAGAGGTGGCATACTTGTTAAAAGCGTTGGAGAAAGTATGTGGAATACATAGTTGATCAGTCAAGACAATGATATGCTTCTCTAATTACATAGTTGATCTATGGTTCTCATATTTAAATTTGTAAAAAAAATCATTGATTTGTTAACTTTGTAGGTTTACAAATGATTTAGTTTGGGAGTGTTGGAATGTATACTAAAAGTCTAGCTTTTGTAAACATTTATTTTTGAAATAAAAGAATCACATTGGTCAATATCTACATTTATTTGTTAAATGTAATTATTCAATTAATTTATATAGTAGATAACATGGTGTGTGGTGTCATACTCAGAAGATCATGTTGTCGGTTCTTTATAAATTATAAACAGTTGCTCGCGACTAAGATGAAAAGGAACAAACCATTAGAATAGTTGTAGTGTAATTAAGTATTAGTTTATCTTGACTAATAAATTACACTGGTACACTCTAAGTGTATCGAGTATGACCATTTTAGGTAAGTTCTTTTTGTACTGACTAAATAAAAGAACTAGACCTTAGTTATTATGGAAGTGTGTGCTCTTAATCCTAATATAAAAACAAGCACATATATTTAGTATTTATTTCTTTAACTTATCAAAGGGTGAGATTTAGCTCGATAAATCAATAGGCCCGATAAGTTGGGAAATGATATTACTTATAGTGTGTGTTGTTGTTTATAGAAGAAATCTGTGTCCTAGTTATCTAGATTGAGAATGTCCCCAAGAGGAGCTCATAAGGATTGTCATGTTAAACCCTACAGGTGGACTTAGTCCGACATGATAATAAAGTTGAGTGGTACTACTCTTGGAGCTAGATATTAATTAAGTGAGTTGTCAGTAACTTACTTAATTAGTGGACATTTGTTATCTTAAACACAGGGAGACTAACACACTCATAATAAGAAGAAGCCCATAATGTAATTTGGGATTGGTGCGGTAGTACGATAATAACTCTCTAGTGGAATGAGTTATTATCGATGAACGTGAGTTGTGTGTTTGGGGCGAACACGGGATACTCAAGCTCATCGGAAGGCCAAAACCAATTTCTCCTCTAGGTCCCTGTCGTAGCCTCATTAAAGCCTCAAGTCCATCCATAGAAAGGCCCATCTTGGTGTCCAAGAAGGGGGCCGGTCCATTGCTTGGTGACCAAGCAATGGCCGGCCACATTGTCCTCTTAAGGGGCCGGCCCCTTTGCTTGGTGCCCAAGCATGTAGGGGCCGGCCACAATAATTCAAATAAGGAGGGGTGTTTTGAATTTTTAAAATCTTTTCTTTGTAGAAAACTACAAGTTTTAAAAGAGAGATTTTAAATTTAAAAACTTTCCTTATTTGAATTAGGCCACATGTTTTAAAAGAAAGTTTAAAAGTTTTAAAACTTTCCCTTTTAACCATCCTCATGGTTTAGAAAAAAAGGAAGAGAAATTTTAAAATTTAAATTTTCTATCACCATGTTAAAAAAGGAAATTTTATAAGAGAAGTTTAAAATTTTAAAACATGATTTTAATTTTTAAAACTTTCCTTTTTTAACTCCTACTTTAGGAAATTAGAAGAGAGCTTATAAAATTTTATAAGGGATTATAAAATTTTATAAAAAATATTATTTTTTCTTTCTTGATGAGGTGGCCGACCACCTTGCTTGGTGCCCAAGCAAGGGGCCGGCCAAAATAAATAATTATAAATCATCATCCAATTGATATTTGGTGATTGATTCAATCAAGAGGAAAGAAAAGGAAAAATTAAAAGGGAAAAGGAAAACCATGAGGAAGATTTTAACTTTTGTAAAAAGTCTTTCCTTATTTGCCTTAGACAAGTAATATAAAAGAAGGGGTGAGGAGGCCTCATGAGAGAATAATTCTTATTCTCTTGGTGGAGTCTCTCTAGGTGGTCGGCCCTCCCTCTCCCCTCTTCTTTTCCCTTTTGCTCTCTTCTCCTTGGTGGTGGTGGTGGCCGAATTTTAGAGGAAGAGGAAGAAAACTTTTGGGTGGTGTTCATCTTAGAAGATCGTCGCCCACACGACGTCC
The DNA here is from genome assembly GCF_018446385.1 of Zingiber officinale. NCBI lineage: Eukaryota > Viridiplantae > Streptophyta > Magnoliopsida > Zingiberales > Zingiberaceae > Zingiber > Zingiber officinale. The sequence continues at coordinate 109,143,101 of NC_056000.1, forward strand.
AAGGCGAGGAGAGGAATACGACAGAAAATCTCGAGGTCATTAGCATACAAAGAGAAGGTATAATTAGCAATTGTTTTCCACATCATGCTAGTTATTTCTCTTTGTAAGAATTTCAAACACAAGAGACATTAGATCTAGTTTTTCGAATTTATTTTCCGAGTTTGTGTTTTCTTTGTTTTTCGAATTTGTGATTCGATTGTTCTTTTTGGTTAAACCTAGAGTTATTTAAGGAAATTAAATATTAGCTTTCCTTAAAAGGCTTTGTCTAGGCGGTGGTGGTTGCTCCCATATCCAAGAAGGCCATGTGCCTCGCCATCCAGTCCTGGAAGCCAATTTTGAAAATTAATATTTAATAGAATTAATAGCATAGGTGGATTTGGATCAATAGTGTTAAGTTCCTCTTGCGATCCAAATCTAAACTATCAAGAACAGATAAGTTAAATTTGGAATCAATGATGTTAAGTTCCGTCTGCAATTCCTAATTTAACTTCTATAGAACACAATAGATTATTTAAGGAAAGGTTTGACACTTGTACAAAATTTTTGTACAGTGGAACCGGTACGATTTTCCTAGGACTAACCAACAGGGAGGAACCACTCTTTTGTTTAAATGTGTATTCTCTGTTATCTGGTGTGAATGGAGAGATGTTGACAAGAGGAGACATAATCGACACATATTATAAAATTCTATTTAGGGGGGCATTCTCATCTGGAAGGACATACAACAAGTCTATATATTGCTCAACATTATTCATTGTAAGGAATTTATTTGAGAATAGTACAAATTAGAATTCATTTTATTATTTGTTTATGTATGTATGACTTTGCATATTTGTAGTCATTAATGAAATCGTCAAGTAAGTTTGCCTTCCAACACCTGATAAAGATAGATAGAGGATATGAAGAGGTTAGGTATATTTTTATACCTTTGTACAGTGATAATGCACACTTCCACTTGCTGATGGTGGACACCAAATCAATGACGTTCAATCAGTACAATTCTCTAGCAAGTGGAAGTAAATATAAATATGAATTTGAAGCAGCGGTGAGCACCCAATATTCATGTGTATGTTTGTATTCTAATATAAATGCTAGTTGATGGAAAATGTAAATTTCCTCTTCAATCTTACAGGTATCAGATTTTAAACTCTATAGTCGTGAGCACATTGCTGCTATTGATCCAAAATTTGAAAGGCATTATCCGTTCGATAAATGGGTCTCTCGCACAATAGAATGTCCACAACAACAAGCTAGGTAAATCGAGCACAGAGTGTGAATAGAACATATTGATAAAAATTATTGACCACTAAAATTGTGTTGTTATTTACAGCGTTGACTGTGGCTTCTTTGTGATGCAATACATTCGATGTCTCCTATACGATATGAAGATGGACTTCAAACAAGGAGACCTGAAAAAGATTAGAATTGATGTAATGTATCAATTTTGAGGGATAAGTTTTTAAACACATTGGATTAAATATTCATAGTCTTGTAAGACAAAAACTTGTAGAGAATATAAATGAACTTACGTAGTGTATTTATATCTTTGTATGTAGTCTTTGTTGTTTAATACAGTGGTATATATTATATGAGAAGAGTATAAACTGTCACTGGAATATAAATAATATTGCATAGTGATTAGTCACAATATCCAAATTGCGATGTTGGTGCTTATCAGTGAAAATAAAGATAATGTATATAAGTTATACTGCACACCATTTCTATCTTCTCAAAATTAAAAAAATGGTAACGGTTGGGATTGTTTCTTAAATCAAATAGGCTCGGACCAACACTCGGTTTGAAGAGCACACGAGGTAGGCTTTGAAATTTGAATTAGGCATGTAATTATGGAACGCCAAAGTAACTAAGTTATGAGAAAAAAAAATTGGTTCTTATTCCTGAAACTGCAAGAAACACATGTTGTGTTCCAAATGGCATGGACAAAGAACTTCTTACCTAGGGTTTATAACTATGTTCTGAGACCATATATACATTCCCCCATCTCAAACCTTCATAGGGAGGGTGAGATCAAGAAAATCCAAGTAGGGTAGGCCTATCAGTGGATGGGTTTTGGCAAAACCAACTGATGGACCTAGACACCTATGATTCAACCCATTTCAAGTCTTGTGTGATTAGGGTATTGCAAGAACTCCAACGGTGCTATCCAATACACAAAGCTCCCTATGGGTGATAGCAGGTGGAGAAAAAATCCAGCCTCCCTTTGGGTCTGATATCGTATCCATATCAGGCCCAACGTGTATAACTTTGCATTTCAATAGAACATCTCTCTTTTGTTGTGGATTTCAAAATCTGCTATTTTTTTCAAACTATAAATTACCTAAAAATAAAATAAAATAAAATTAGAAGGTGCTACCATAGGGTTTAAGTCTACAATATGGCCATCAATGCACTGTTCCGTGCCAACTAGCACGAAGCAATAACTTCTAATCCAGGGGATATAAATAAGTTTTGACATCATTTATACCATCTCCCCACTCAGACGATCACAGGAAACGTGATTTCAGGTTAAATCCAAGTAGGGGAGGGCCATCAGTGGGTTTTGGTCAAAACCCACTGATGGACCTAAACACTTCTGATTTGACCCATTTCAGTTCGAGTGGGAATCTAGAATTTCAAAAACTCCAACGGTGCTAGCAAATCATGTTTTAAAGCTCCATAGGTGTGGTAGCAAGTGTTGAAAAAAAATCAACCACTGTTGGGCCTGATATGAGAGCATATTAGGCCCACCGTGTGGCTGATATGAGAGCATATCAGACCCACCGTGGGCATGATATGAGAGCATATCATGCCAAACATGGGTCTGATATAAGCGCATAACAGGCCCAACGTGGGCCTGGTATGGTATCGTTTCTTAAAACTTGATTCTATCTCCCACTTATATAAATTCAAAATGTGCTATCATGCTCCTTATAAAAAAAATTAAAATAAAATAAAATTAGAAGGTACTACCATAGGATTTAAGTCTACAGCATGACCATCAGTGCACTGTTCCGTGCCAACTGGCACAGAGCAATAACCTAGTTTCTAGAGTGTATAAATACGTTTTGACACCTTATATACCATCTCCCCACTCAGACCTTCACAGGGAACTTGATTTTAACTAAATCCAAGTAGGGGAGGGCCATTAGTGGGTTTTGGTCAAAACCCACTAATGGACCTAGACACCTCTGATTTGACCCATTTGAGTTCGAATGGGATTATGGAATTGCAAGGACTACAATGGTGCTAGAAAATCATGATTTAAAGCTATATATGTGTGGTAGCAAGTGTTGAAAGAAAAAATCAGCCACCGTTGGGCCTGATAAAAGAGCATATCAAGCCCACCGTGGGCCTGATATGAGAGCATATCAGGCCCAATGTGGGCCTGATATGAGCGCATATCAGGCCCAACGTGAGCTTGGTATGGTATCGTTTCTTAAAACTTGATTCTAACACCCCCTTCTATAAACTCAACACGTGCTACCATGCTCCTTACCAAAAAAATAAAATAAATTAAAATTTGAAGGTGCTACCATAGGGTTTAAGTCTACAACATGGCCATTAGTGCACTGTTCCGTGCCAACTAGCACGGAGCAATAACTTAGTTTCCAGGGTGTATAAATACGTTTTGACACCTTATATACCATCTCCCCACTCAGACCTTCACAGGGAACTTGATTTCAACTAAATCCAAGTAAGGAAGGGTCATCAGTGGGTTTGGTCAAAACCCACTGATGGACCTAGACACCTCTAATTTGACCCATTTCAGTTCGAGTAGGATTATGGAATTGCAAGGACTCCAACGGTGCTAGCAAATCATGATTTAAAGCTATATATGTGTGGTAGCAAGTGTTAAAAAAAAATCAGCCACCTTGGGCCTGATATGAGAGCATATCAGGCCCACCGTGTGCCTGATATGAGAGCATATCAGGCCTAACGTGGGCCTAATATGAGCGCATATCATGCCCAACGTGGGCCTGGTATGGTATCATTTCTTAAAACTTGATTCTATCTCCCCCTTCTATAAACTCAACACGTGCTACCATGCTCCTTATCAAAAAAATAAAATAAAATTTGAAGGTTCTACCATAGGGTTTAAGTCTATAGCATGGCCATCAGTGCACTATTCCGTGCCAACTGGCATGGAGCAATAACTTAGTTTCCAGGGTGTATAAATTCGTTTTGACACCATATATACCATCTACCCACCTTGATCTTCACAGGGAACTTTATTTCAAGTAAATTCAAGTAGGGGAGGGTCATCAGTGGGTTTTGGTCAAAACCCACTAATGGACCTAGACACCTCTGATTTGACTCATTTCAGTTCGAGTGGGATTATGGAATTTCAAGGACTCCAATAGTGCTAGAAACTCATGATTTAAAGCTATATATTTGTGGTAGCAAGTTTTGAAAAAAAAATCAGCCACCGTTGGGCCTGATATGAGAGCATATCAGGCCCAGCCTGGGCCTAATATAAGTGCATATTAGGCCCAACGTGGGCCTGGTATAGTATCGTTTATTAAAACTTGATTCTATCTCCCCCTTCTATAAACTCAACACGTGCTACCATGCTCTTTCTCAAAAAAAAAATAAAATAAAATAAAATTACTTGGATTTACCATAGGGTTTAAGTCTACAGCATGGCAATTAGTGCACTGTTCCATGCCAACTGGCACGGAGCAATAACTTAGTTTTCAGGGTGTATAAATTTGTTTTAACACCTTATATACCATCTCCCCACTCAGACCTTCACAGGGAACTTGATTTTAACTAAATCCAAGTAGGGGAGGTCTATCAGTGGGTTTTGGTCAAAACCCACTGATGGACCTAGACACCTCTGATTTGACCCATTTTAGTTAGAGTGAGATTATGGAAATACAAGGACTCCAACGGTGCTAGAAAATCATGATTTAAAGTTATATATTTGTGGTAGCAAGTGTTGAAAAAAAAATCAGCCACCGTTGGGTCTGATATGAGAGCATATCAGGCCCACCGTGGGCCTGATATAAGTGCATATCAGGCCCAACGTGGGCTTGAAATGATATCGTTTCTTAAACTTGACTCTATCTCCTCCTTCTATAAACTCAACACGTGCTACCATGCTTCTTATCAAAAAAAATAAAATAAAATAAAATTTAAAGGTGCTACCATAGGGTTTAAGTCTTCAGCATAGCCATTAGTGGGTTTTGTGGTAACTGGCACGGAGCCATAATTTAGTTTTCAGGGTGTATAAATTTGTTTTGACACCATATATACCATCTACCCACCCTGACCTTCACAGGGAACTTGATTTCACGTAAATCCAAGTAGGGGAGAGTCATCAGTGGGTTTTGGTCAAAACTCACTGATGGACCTAGACACCTCTGATTTGACCCATTTCAGTTCGAGCGGGATTATGGAATTGCAAGGACTCCAACGGTGCTAGAAAATCATGATTTAAAGCTCCATATGTGTGGTAAAAAGTGTTGAAAAAAAAAATTAAATCAGCCACAATCAGTAAAATAAAATATATGAGAACATATCAGGCCCAACGTGGGCCTGGTATGGTTTCGTATCTCGTATCAAAAAACTTGATTCTATCTCCCCCTTATCAAAAAATAAAATAAAATAAAATAATTTGATTCACCATAATTTTAATTTACACAAATAGTAAATCATTACAAGAATAGTCTATTACAATTTTTCAGTATCTACAGTTTAAAGTTTTTGTCAGACATGATTTTATGTCCAAGTCTAAATCTATAAGCTCTCATATCAGCTTGTATAAAGCCTGCAGATCTCTGAAACATCAAACTCTCTGCATATCGCATCATAAAAAAAGTACAATCCAACCTACAATACAAAAGCACAATCCATCATAAAATAAACACAATCCAAATATGATGGAACAGACACAAATACTTACGATTTGCTTTGTGTGGGGCCATTAACTTGAATCATTTTATACTCTCTCCCGGAGAAAGGTGCTAATCCTTTATGTCATATGTGATAGTATAACCAATTTAACTCCTTAAAAAACAACACCTACAAATAACAAACAATAGTAACTAATACATAACCAATGATTATTGGATATAAGAAATTTGATACTTACAGTTTGATCAAAAACAACGGTGTAATTTTTTGTAGTGCCAAGAGAGTTATAATGAATTATTTGACCTTCCTCCAGGTCCATGACCATTAGATGCCAATGATCATCTTGGTTATTTAGAGGATAGAAAATATATCTAATGGACTTGTCCTCATCAGTTTTTGCACTTTGTTTCAATGCATCCACGTGCATCATTCCAAACAAGTCCTATGCAAACAAGATAGCTAATGAGTTGACTGCATCCAATATATACTATAAACAATTTACAATGAGATAAGGGACATACTCGAAATCCAACCCCACAAAATATGGATGGGTGGTACGGTGAGTTAGAGTTTTTAGCTTCATTAGCAAAAATAGTCCAATAAACATTTATGCAATCCCCATTGGTGTATTGCGTCCAATCAAATATTGTCATAAAAGATTGCATATCTAAAGAGAAAGTATCATTCCTCCATATTGGATGCACCGTTACCCTACACACAAGGATACAGACAATAGAATTAACCAAATAAATTAAAAGTATAATAAATATTATTAAACTCCATTAATAATCCTTCGTTGACATGTGGTTTAAGTATTTACGCTGCCAAATACGTTACCTTAACTGACTGAGCTTCAATAATGCATTGGCTATCAGAGCATCTGCAACGACGTTAATGCCTGAGGCATTAACGCCGACGTGGCGCCTTTTTTTAATACAGTAGAGGCATTAACGCCGACGTGGCGCCTTCTTTGAATACTGTAGCATTAACGCGTTCAAACTTATGAACGCGTTAATGCTGCAGATGGAAAAATAAATAAATAAAAAATAAACATTAATGCTTCACGTGTTAAAAGCACTGCAGATGCTCTCACACCATCTGTACTCTTCTTAAAAAATGTCTTCGCCTGCTGAGATAATTAAAATACTACTATGTCATTAAGGATTATAAAATAATGACTTACGTACTCTTGACCGTACCTTCAATATTTTGGTCTTGACTATGTTAAGTTCATCACAATTTTTTTCTATTTGTGATGAACTTGTATCTTCTGTCTTTGATGGTGCAGGAGCATCTAGTTCGACAGCCTGAACAATCTGTTTGCCTTTTTTTTGTACATTCGGATATCAAACTTCTCTGAGTTCTCTTTCTTTTGGGGCCTACACAAAAATTAGTTGGTAGTGTAGACAGATTAGGGTCTATGCCTTCTGATGCTTTTGGCTCCCCTGATACCTTGCTTTGTATAATTTCTTGGAGCTCTTTAATCTTATTTTCGGCATCGGCGATGATTTTGTTTTTTTACATTTAAAATTCTGTTATCTACGTCAGCATTGATAGTCTCAGCCTTGGTGGCACTCGTATCTCGTTCCTTATGCAGTTCACTTATTTGTAGATCCTTTTCTTTAAGCATAGAATCCATCTCAGCAATCATAATATCCTTTGCTGTTAAGAGACTATCCTTTTCTTCTATGACCGTTGCCGGGATTTTATTAGCTTCCTCCAAACTTTTAGTAGCCTTATGTAATTCTTGCTTTAAACTTTCAATTTTTTCTCCCTTTTCCTTGCACTGACTACAATCTACTGTATCGTCACACTGCAGTAGACCTTCTTCGGGTTGCTGTAAAGATCCTTGGCCAACCAACTCAAGAGGCTCAGTTGGCTGAGCCCAGTTTGGTAGTAAATCCAACTCTGATTCTGCCGGAATTAAATCTACTAAAATTTTATCTGCAGTTACATGGTCTATCATTTTTTTTACTGTGTCAACATGATAGTTAGGTCACCTCCACCGTAGTATTCTAGGCAATTTTTCAAGATGGTCTGGATCAATAATGCTAATGTGCTCACACACCCATACTTACAATATGACTATAAAAATACTCCATATTCATTACAAATATCGTGATATATATGTAATCGGACTTACAACCAAAATATTTGAAAATCCCTTGAGCAAGGGGGCCTTGGGCGTTGCATCAGCAACTTATGGTTTTGGTCTTAATGTAAGCTCCAAGCCAATGACGTCTAATTGAGGAGTCATGAAACTGTATACTGCATTGTACCAATTAAACCTAGCTAAATTGTCAAAATCATCTACACAGTCTATTAGGGAGAGCACATGTATTCTAAGAACACTGCTACTATCACAAAACAGAACAGTTGCAAAAAAATACAGGATATACAGCTGACAGTAGAGCTTGTCATTTGATCTCGACTTCCTAATCAGTTTCTCCAAATGTTTGGTAGAACAATCCGAATCTTGGAAAAACTCCTTGTACAGTGCACTAGAAGCCTCATTTAAATCAAGACTAGCTATCTCTCCATTGTCGGGTAGGCCAAGAATCAGTCCCACGTCTACCTTTGTAAATTTGAGTTTCTTCCCATGGAAGATAAAGTTTTTTTCCTCCTGATCCCAATTATCAAACATATTTTGGACCTGAGCTCTTACAAAAGAACTATTAGGGAGGTCGAGGATCCATGAAAAAGGTGTGCCTCGAATCTTCTGTTCTTATTCTATAGTCGGTTGAACAGAAGAAATAAATTTTCTGAAGTGACAAATGGTACTTTTCCAGTTCATTCTTTTAGTTCTTCCTCTGTTGACATAACTTGGATGACTTGGTCGATCAGCACTCACACTGGTCAATGCCTCTTTTGTAGCCATTGCGAACCTAGCTACCGTATAACCACACCCAGAAAAATAACTCTTAGATTCCGTAATAACAACTATGCTCTTATTCTAACATTCCCATAACAGCAACACAAACCCTAGGTTAAACCGTTATAGAAAGAACCACTAAATGAGCAACGGAGCTACATATGAAACCGATTCTAGAACGTCGATGATAGTAGAGTCACACCTCGAATGGAGCTACATAGAATGCCTTCGAGAAGAAGATGACGGCCGAAGCAGGAGAGTGTCCGCTTTTGCAGATTGAAACTTGGGCCTGATATCCCATAATTTTATTTTAAATTTATTCGACTCAATTTATTTGTATGATTAATTATTATTATTTTCTAATAATACCCTTTAATATCAGGCCCCACATTGGGTCTGATATGCGCTCATATCAGGCCCACGTTAGGCCTAATATGCGCTCATATCAGGCCCACGTTGGGCCTGATACGCTCTCATATCAGGCCCAACGGTGCCTGATTTCATTTTTTTTCCAACACTTTCTACCACACCTATGGAGCTTTAAATCATGATTTGTTAGCACCGTTGGAGTCCTTGCAATTCCATAATCCCACTCGAATTGAAATGGGTCAAATCAGAGGTGTCTAGGTCCATCAGTGGATTTTGACCAAAATCCATTGATGGCCCTCCCCTACTTGGATTTAGTTGAAATCAAGTCCCCTGTGAAGGGCTGAGTGGGGAGATGGTATATAAGGTGTCAAAACGTATTTATACACCCTGGAAACTAAGTTATTACTCTGTGCTAGTTGGCACGGAACAATGCACCTCTTTTCTTTTCAATGATATATATATATATATATATATATATATATATATATATATATATATATATATATATATATTTATATAGATTACTCTTATACTATCTGAATGTATTCTAGTTACTAAAAAATTGTAATTTCTATCTTATTTTAGATTTCCTCAAATTCTCGTTCAATTAGAAGGTTTCAGAGAGAAGGAGTTATAAATTTAAAACAACGCCTTGTCAGTTTGGAGAACCAACAACCACCATTTTATTTTTAAGTCAAATATGTGATAGAGAGTAAAGGTATGATACGATACTATTAGCCGTATCTCACTCCCAATGTTGTAGACTTAAACCCTATGGTAGCACCTTTAAATTTTATTTTATTTTATTTTTTTGATAAGGAGCATGCTAGCACGTGTTGAGTTTATAGAAGGGGGAGATAGAATCAAGTTTTAAGAAACGATACCATACTAGGCCCACGTTGGACCTGATATGCGCACATATCAGGCTCACGTTGGGCCTGATATGCTCTCATATTAGGCCCACGGTGGGCCTGATATGCTCTCATATCAGCCACACGGTGGGCCTGATATGCTCTCATATCAGGCCCAACAGTGGTTGATTTTTTTTCAACACTTGCTACCACACCTATGGAGCTTTAAAACATGATTTGCTAGCACCGTTGGAGTTTTTGAAATTCTAGATTCCCACTCGAACTGAAATGGGTCAAATCAGAGGTATCTAGGTCCATCAGTGGGTTTTGACCAAAATCCACTGATGGCCCTCCCCTACTTGGATTTACTTGAAATCACGTTCCCTGTGATGGTCTGAGTGGGAAGATGGTATAAATAGTGTCAAAACTTATTTATACCCCCTGGATTAGAAGTTATTGCTCCGTGTCAGTTGGCACGGAACAGTGACCTATTTTCTTTTCCAATGACTCCAATCTTATTTTTCAAGGATGACTACAATCCCTTTGTCTGAGTTTTAACTCATTTATATTTCAAAACATATTTACATTACTTTAAAATTTCAAACCCCTTCTTGTTGAATTGAAATGCGGAGATATACTAAACTTATATGGTGTGAAGTATTAATTATGCCTTGCAGGTGATGGTTGACACTTCTCATACCTACAATACCACTGTATCATAAAATAAATACTACATAAAATGATATAATAGAAACATCACTTTACAAAACTATTTTTCTTACAATCGTATGTATGTACTGCATACAAAACATATGGATCAACTTCTCCAATTTACAATTAATTCAAGAACCAGGGGTTGGCGGCATTCTACAGGTCCTCCGATTATAGTCCAGTTGTTTGCACCTGCTGCATTTGACTTTTACCTTCCCATTATGTTTCGACTCGATCCTTGCCTTCTTTCCTACCCGGCTGCACAAGGCTACGGGGACATAGAACTATAATGTTGTTTACTCCCCTAGGCCAAAACTCCTTGCTTCGACAGGGGTAAATACGATCCATGTATGTCGCATTTCAATTCTGTGAATGAAAATAATGTTCACAATATGGGAGTGTATCCATGTTCTGGTGAATGATGACGGCAATTGCATGTGAGCAAGGCAATCCTGAAATTTGAAACTCCCCACAGTTACAATATTTTCTCTCCAAATCAACAATGTAGGAAGCACCCTATATCTCTACTTCCATTTCAGATTGAGAGTAGGGGTGGACTTTATATCGTCTAGCTTTCTCCCTCCTTGATTCCATTTCTTTGGTAGCATGAGGTGTCAACGCAACATACCATTTCGACACTTCCTCCCTACGGTTAAAGAACCATTGAGCAACCTTTCTTCTGTTATTATCAATTAACCTGTTTATGGGAAGTTCATGCGTCTCCTTGAACAAAGCATTTAAACCCTCTACACAATTGGTTGTTAGCATTGTGTACCTTTTGCCACTAAAGTGTGCATTAGCCCATCTTTTAGGGTCAATGTTCTGAAACCACTTATGAGCATCTGGATGTTTTTCAAGCATGGACTACATTATGAGATCATATTAGAGTGTTGTGTTTGCTCGAGCTGCTGCCCAAAACAAGCCTAAACCTGACCTACTGCCAGTATCTGTTACCATATTGCAAGACATGTGGTGGCAACAAAAAGTATGATGGGCGGTAGGATAGACTTTCCTAACTGCTGATATAATGTCGCGATGTCTATCTGATACTATAGTCATTGACTCTGGATCAACATCAAAGAATCTCTTCGTATGATCCAAGAATCTCTTCGTATGATCCAAAAACCACTCTCATGTAGATCCACATTCAACTTTAGCGATTCCAAAGGCTACTGGGAGGACATTGTCATTAGCATCAATTGATGTAGTCATCAACAACACACCCGGATATTTGCCTCTTAGGTGTGTGGCATCAATTCCAATCAATTTGCGAAGATAAGACCTGAATACTCTTCTACAAGCTCCAAAACCCCAAAAACAGCATTGGAACTGATTATCCCCATTCCTGTGTAGTGCCACATAGATTTTAGGATTCCTGACTCTTAACTCACGCAGATATAGTGGAAGATTTCTATATGCTTGGTCATAATCTCCAACAACTTTTTTCATCACTTTCTCTCGAGCTATGTATGTTTTTCTGTGTGATATGGTCACTTCAAACCTAGCTTTTATATCTGCTATAATCATACTTGGCTTGTATTGTTCATTAGCAAGAAATTGCTCTTCAACAAAAGAAGCTACAAAAGATTAAGAGCATGTTTGATGATCAACACTTTCCCTAATGGTGCCACATTGATGCTCCTTTATATATTTCGTAACAATGAACTCTACATCCCCCCGGGCAACTACTCTCCATTTACACGGTTGATTGAACTAGACGACTTTTACTTTATTTTTCCGAGTGTTGACTGGGTTATATCTCATATGTTTAACCATGGCATGTTTCACAAGTGCATTCTTGAACTTTTGTCGAGACAGAAAAATCTGTCCAACAAAAAATTCATGCTCATCTGTTGCCTCTTCAACTGGCCTTTGGAGCAATCGAGAATTTACAATATATGGATCATCAGCTATTGGGAACTCCTCCTCTAAGTCACTGTACTGCTATGGAGATATTTCATATTGTTCAATCTGCATATCATCAGCTAAGAATTCTGTACATCTGTATTACATTGCAATTCCTCTCCAATTCGGTTATAATACCCTTCCTCCTCCCTCCAAGTAGGCTCAAAGTAAACATCAAGTGTTGTACAAGGATTCAGAACTTCATCTTCTTGAATACTAGCTTCTTCATTTAGATCAAATGTGAAATTACTGCTTCTATTTCTATTTGTGTTAGGCACACAACTATACTGCGAAGATGATGGAATATTTGTTCTGGATACTTCTCCTACATTAGCTCCATGTCCAATGCTAGAATTTGTATCAAGTGTATTCCATATCTCAGAGAGAATTTCTTCAGTTATATGATCGTCCCTGATAAATAAATTCTAAACTAATTTAGTAAATTTGCAACTACATAATCAAGTGTTGTCGTTAATTTGTAATTTCGCTCAATTGAAACCACTAGGAAGGGTTGAGCGAGGAAAATATCTATATGATGTAAAATCCAACTTTTAACCAAAGATCACGTTGGGCCTAATATCCATAATATCAGGCCCAACGTGGGCCTGATATCATCGATATTAGGCCCTTACTGAAGTAAACACTTCTTGTAAACTAGAACCACCACTGACTAAACCCTAAACCCTAAATAAAAAATGGTTAGCCAAACTTAACTATCAACCGCAGAAACTAACAAGACTTAAATCGATTAAGTATTCTATTACATCATATTGCAGGTGTTATTGAATATTTTATTCCCCACACAACCAAAATAAACCATAACAACCATATTTTCTACCACCCTTTGCTACAATGCTGTAATTTTTATTTACCATCACTATCCTAATTTACAGTAATAAATCTATACATACATGTCTAAATCTTTAAATGTATTCTTCTAATAATTTCTCTCTTACAAGAAGTTGTTGACGCTCTTAACTGCAGTTGTCCTTTGGTCTCCTCTTGAAACTCTTAAGCCAATATCCCGAAAACCTAACTAGTCTATTGCACGAACAGTAATGGCAAGCACAGGGTTCATATTTTTTTCGTGTTTATAACACCACGCAGAGAGATGGAGGGAGAGAGACGGTGAGATGACGTGCATCAGAATTACAAATTATTTTTCAATTCGATTTGTGCCTTGGATGCTTGGAAAGTGGTGATGGGAAAACGTGGTTGTCAAGTAGTCAGAGGGGTAATCTGGGAATTGAATTTGTTAATCTGCGCCTTTTGGTAAATGTCAACCTACGATGTGCCTTTTGATAAAAACAATATCCAAGCAACGCCCTTTGGTAAATTGTCGAAAGCTCTTTGATTCCATATACGTTCAAGGCTTTTTATATGCCTCTAGGTTAGCTTAGCTTAGCTTAGTATAGGACGGTAAATAAACTAAGTGTTTATGAATAAATTTAATGTTCAACTTGATAAGAGATTGTTTATATTCATATAATATACATAGCATCAATTAAACATCTCATTAAATTATTCAACTCGTAAAATTAAATAAACAAATTTGAACACATATATATTCAATTGGTTAATATTTGTAAATTATATTTGTGAATAACATTTATAAACAATATTTACAAATCATATTTATTAATAAAATTTTTATCAATATACTAAATAAATAATAAAATAAATAAATAAATTTTAATTATCAAATTCAATAATCAATCAATCAAACAGTTAAATTTTTAAACAATTAAACAAACTTAAATTGAGAGTTAGATAACATCTTAATAAACCAAACTCGAATTAAACTCAAACTAATCTTAAATTGAGAATTCGATATCAACCAAACGAATCAAGCTCAAACTCATAAAAAATAATCAAAACCAAACTTAACTCGGTTATCTTATCAAACACATTTGAACACCAAAAAAACTCGACTTGTTTCGTTTACAGCCTAGCTTAGTGACTGACAACCATTTAGTTGATTAAAAAACCATCCAAACAATCGGGAGTTAATAAAAATCATTCTATTTGCCCAAATCTTGCATATTTGCCCAGCACAGTCGCACCTCTGACTTGCCAGACTAGACAGCAGATGACTACTTCAGATGCATAGTATATGTCTTGTTGGAACTTTCTAGTGAAATCAAGGCAACAAATATATAGAACTAACAGTTTGACTCATCTCCTGCACAGAACGAGTTTAAAGCAGACAAATAAGTTGAAAGGGTTCCCATCTCAGTTTCTAATCGCCCAACAAGAACAATTATTACATGCCAAATTCCGAAAGTGGAAAGTCAAATGCACTCTTTGAGTAGCCAAAATCAATTTGCAAGCAAAAACTGAGCAGTCAAGATGATGCAATCATCATGAGTTCCTCAACTTCAATCAGCGTACCAAATTTGAAATCACAGGCCGAGTGTCCCATGTCAAGGCTTGAGCAACAAGGACAATCCAACCTTCGAGCTCTTCTCGATGGCCTTGGTGTCCACCTCCCCCGAAATGGTCAGGAATGACTTTGGCTTCCATTCATGCTGAATGAGAGCACTGGCCTTCCCGTAACTGTCGAATCGCATCTTCACTGAGGTCAAGGGATCCAATGCATGCTGTATCCCGAAGGAGAGGATGTTTTCATTGGTTGAAAAGCTGCGCGTGAACTCTGCACCAACTGCTGTGTTTGACAAGGGGCTGACCAAGTGGTAATATGATGCACTCAAGCTATCACCTTTGTTGTTCCTGCATGCAAATCAAGCGTCCCAAATCACGCTCAGATCAACACTTTAGGGCATCTAAAAATCTGGGATTACTCTGAGAAACCACTCACAGAGTCAATGCAGCAATAAGATCAGCATTGACGAAGCTTAACCCAGCATTGTACTTGGTGAAATTACCAGATGCTGTATCATATGCTACATCAGCACCAACAGCGAGAGTTTTAGTACCAACGACACCTGAGAGATTGACAACGGGATTGGCAGTCAACCCAATGCTGGCATTAACCCCTGTATAATCATGCAGATATTGAAGTTCAACCTGCAACATCAGTATAATTAAAACTTAGATGGAATTACAAATGACATGTTCGAAAACCAACTCAACCCTCATGCAACCGTGAGAAAGAACAGACACTTACCTTTCCAGACCTTTGATCTGGAACAGCAAAGCTAAAAATTGTCTTTAAACCAGGTACAGTGAATTCATCGATTGTAACTGTTGTTGTAACCTAACATAAATTGCAAAATAAGCATTAACATCGGAAGGAAAAAAAGAAACTTCACATCAAAAAGATATAAAGAATTGTATAACCAAGATAAATGCCAGAAAAATTGATAAAAAAATAATAGACAGTAACAGGTAGATGGCCTATCAGACACATTATC
This sequence comes from Zingiber officinale, assembly GCF_018446385.1. NCBI lineage: Eukaryota > Viridiplantae > Streptophyta > Magnoliopsida > Zingiberales > Zingiberaceae > Zingiber > Zingiber officinale. The sequence continues at coordinate 109,159,039 of NC_056000.1, forward strand.
AAAATGCAATCAACTGGAGAAAAACAATAACTGATAAATTAAAGGGAAAATATGTCAACAAGAAGCGTTTACATTTGAGTCCGACTTTGCCTTCACATCGAATGTGACATTTTTGTTCTTTAACTGCGACTGAATCTCACCAAAAATCAAATCATTTTTCTTAGTTCCAGAAGCAGTGATTGCCTGCAGCAGCAAAAGAAAAGAAAGAACATTGTTATAATTACTAAACTGCAAAATAGATAACACAATTAGCATACAGTCAAAACACAGGAATGCTCATGTAAAAGTATAAATAAGAATCAGGAATCAAAGAGTAAATTGTTTGGGCTATTATCAAGATGTTGCAGCCAAGATATTTGGTGATAGTGTCATTGCCAAGCTTAAAAGCATTGCCATATTAATATTGGTAAAGATTTTTTACTAGTGTAAACAAGATTTATAATTACCAGATGATGTAGAATATAATTTGCTTAGTGTGTTACAGTTGATCATCCAAACAACATGTTGTAGTCGATGGAGCTGAAACACTTCTATTTCTGTTGGCTTAAAATCTATTTCCTACTTTTTTGGACATGGAGATCTAACTAACAATGTTATGAATGTTATTATGCTTCCTGTAATTCTAATGCACATATGAATCACCTTCACCATTCAAGAGCAAAAAAGGGCCCAACACAACAATGGCAAATCCATAATGCTGGTATCAAATGAAGTGATGCATAAAAACAAATAGGGTTCAATGTGATAAAACTAAATAAATCAAAATCAAAATCAAAAAAAAAAAAAAATGCTGCTGTCTAAAAACACATAAGATATTCAATGCAAAATGAAACTTCCCTCTGCACATATTTCATTTTTAAATTTTAATTTGCAAAAAAAAACATCAACACAGAGCAACCAGCAGATTGTCCTAAAAATACATGACAACATCATGTCTTGATTACATCCGATAAAGTATCTACATAAAAAAAAATTCCAGAGTTTTTTTTTTTTGGAACTTCAAAAGTTACTAAAAGGCCACAAGGGATCTAATCCACCTATGAATCAAATATCCGCTACAAAAGAGCAACCAAGTCCAAAAAGGAATAAAAAAAGACAAACAAGAAACTAACAAATTAATACTAATCACTCACAACGCCGGTCGAGGTGTATGTCGTGACTGTAAACTTGTGATCTGTCTGGTAATCCTTATACAGAAGATCTGCGTCAATAAATAAAGCAAAAAAATATATATAAAAAAAAATTAAAAAATGGTACTAAAAAAATCCGCCAGAGAGAGAGAGAGAGAGAGAGAGAGAGTACCCCTAGTCCTCTTGCCAATGTCGGAGTAGAGACCTGGAGCCATCGCTTCGCTAGATCGGGATTCCAGCGGCGGCGCTGCGTTGAACCAAAGACGACGGAAGACAGAAGAAAGCAACTCTTCGATGCCTATAAAGAAACCCCAGACACTGTTAGGTCTCATTTATTGCCGTTATATTCGAATGTACAACCAATCAACAATCCGGTTTCAATGTACGGTGTAGATGGGGCGACAGACTTGATTCTGGTCAAGTAAAAATTATGAATCGTTCGATCGTCGAAGGTATCTACCGTTACGTTATGTGCGTTCGCATAGCGTAACGGAGAAGGGAGTGGATATTTTGGTATGCGGAGAACAGGGCGAGCAAGGCACGTGGGCATTGAAATGGTTTAAACATATTTAATTAATTTTATAACATATAACAGACAAAAAAAAAAAAACCTATTTTACCTTATATTTTAATTATGTTTCCGACTCGCTCTCTCCATTTTATTACCTTATACTTTAACTTTAATATTATTGATTTCATTAATATTTAAGAAGTCCATGGCTAATCTATGAAAAAAAAAAAGTATTGAATGACTTATCTTAATTTATGATGGGTTAAAATTCACCTGCTCTAAGTATTTTAACTTTTATTTATTTGGAGATGACCAGTCCTACTATAATTTCTATTAGACGAAGTTTTTTATTTTAAGATGTCGGAAATATCTAATAAAGCACTCTAGATATTGATGGTGTTTGAGAGCCGAATATTGTGGAGGCGAGGATGTTTGACAAAGCCACGCACTCCCAAGGTAAGTTACACGAGAGACTAATAAGCATGATTAGGACATCGCCGAATTCCATGAAATTTTCTGGGCAAATGCAAGAGGACCCGAGGAAGATGAGGAGGCTTTAGCCTCCCTCACCTGGTGGCTACTATCCACTGCGTTTGTTAGTTGCTGCCGAGTGCCGCTTGCTAGTGTCGTTATGCATGTGTCGTTGCGCACGGTATGCCTGTGCAGGAGAAGAAGATTCATTTTCATTTTTTTTTATTTACTTTAGTATTTTAATTAAACAAAATTTAAAAAAAAAAATAAATAAAACACCAAAGTGGCAAATGGGGCAGCCTAAGTCAAACAAATCAAATAATAAAAAAAAACTAAACTTATACCCCCAAAAGTAGCTGTCAGTGCCTCTTTGTTTCCCTTTTTGCAAAATAGAAAAAAAAATGGTGAAAACCCTAACCTCTCTAAGAGACCAAGATAGCAAGACTCCAAGTTTCCAACTCCAACTCTCCAAGGCTCTAAAGTCTAGAGTCCAGCTGCCGCCAAGCCTCCAAGCTCCATTCTCCATTCTACAACCGAGTCTCCACTCTCTAAGGCTCCAAGATCTACCAACACTATTTGGATAAGGAGTTAAGTGAAGAGAGGTATTGAAAGAATATGTTTTCACTAATTAAGAATAATGATACAAGGTGTATTTATATACATCATAAAGAGATAAAGATAAGGAAATATATAGAAATATATACAAAAGATATCCAAATATTTATGCACCATATATTCCAAGATATCCATATATTCCAAGATATCCATAATAGGCCCTCTCAAGATGGTGGGCTCATAGAGACACCAATCTTGGAACAAAGAAGACGAAGTCGAGCACTAGGAAGTGGTTTTGTCAACGCATCAGCTAACTGGTCAAATGCTGAGACATGAGAGACACGAACTTTACCACTCTGACCAGTTCACGAACAAAATGATAATCCAAAGCAATGTGCTTCATGCATGGGTGAAACACTAAATTTACACAGAGATACGTAGCTCCAATGTTATCGCAATAGATAGATGCTACAAAGGCCATAGTGTCCACACCCAGTTCATTAAGAAGAGATCGAACCCATTGTAGTTTTGTCGTAGTAGAGGCAATGACACGATATTCAACCTCAGTAGATGGCCGAACAACAGAATCCTGCTTTTTGGAGCTCTATGAAATTGGGTTGGAACCTGGGAACACAATATAAGTACCAGTGGACGTGCGATCATCAATATCACCAGACCAATCTGCATCATAGTAGGCATGTAAAGAGAGAGAGAAGGGTCATCGGAGAATCAGATTATAAGAGTGTGTACCATTAAGATAGCGCAGCAGACGCTTAACAGCCCTCACTGAAGAGATGAGAGAGCATGCATAAACTAAGAAAGTTTATTAACAACAAAGGCAATATCTGGTCGAGTAAAAGAGAGATATTACATACTACCAACTGTTTGGTTATATAAAGTAATGACCGCAAGAGGGGAGCCATCAGAGAGGTGCATAGATGCACACGTGTCCATAGGTGTTTGAATAGATTTCGAGTTTGCCATGTTGGTTTTGGTAAAAATATCAAGCAGATATTTCTTCTGAGAGAGACAAAGGCCCGCTGGAGAGGAAACAACTTCAATGCCTAGAAAATAAGATAAAGTTCCCAGATCTTTGATAGAGAACCTAGCACCCAACTGATTAATGAATCCCTAAAGGGCATCAACATTATTCCCTGTAAGAATCAGATAATCGACATAGACAAGTAGATACATAATGATACCTCCAAAGCAAAAAATAAATAACGACGTATCAGCAAGAGAGGTCGTGAAGCCAACACTAATTAAAAAATGATGAAGCACAGTGTACCAAGTGCGTAGCACCTACTTAAGACCATAAATTGCTTTGTCCAATTTACAAACATAAGATGAAAAATCAAAGTCAACAATTCCGGGCGATTGAGCCATATAAACACAGTCATCCAACTGACCCTGAAGAAATTTATTATTCACATCCATCTGACAAAGAGATCACCCTTTGGAAATAGTAAGGGACAAGAGAAGGTGGACAGTAGTGGGCTTTGCCACAAGACTGAAAGTGCCAGTGTAGTCAAGACTTGGGCGCTGATGAAATCCCTTAGCAACTAGACAAGCCTTGTAGCGGTCAACAGAGCCATCAGACTTTCGCTTTAGCTGAAACACCCACTTACAACCAATGACATTCTGAGAGGTATTAGATGGGGCAAGATCCCAAGTTTTATTACAAAGGAGAGCATCGAACTCCTCAGACATGGCCGCACACTAGCGGGGATCCTTGAGAGCCACAGTATGTGTTGTAGGTTCAAACAGAGTAGTGTTACTAATAGCAGTGAGACCAAAGCAAGGATGAGGCTTGAAGACATTGTTTTTAGAACGTATCACCATAGGATGGGTGTTGGTGCTAGGAGCAGGCTGAACTGGAGGAGCAGGTGCGGGTGGAGCTATTGTTGCGGCTAGCACGACAGGCGAAGGATCAGCAAGGAGAGGTTCAGCAGGTGGAGATTCGGCAAGAACTGGATGGTGAACAACCGGTGGTACAGGACATGGGTTAAAGGAGTAAATAGGTGAAGAATTAGTAGCACGGGAATCCTTCAGAGGTATACTTAGAATATATGGATATCTTGCAATTATTAGGATATCTTGGAATATATGAATATCTTAGAATATATGGATATCTTGTAATTATTAGGATATCTTAGAATATATGGATATCTTGCAATTATTAGGATATCTTGGAATATATGAATTTCTTCGAATATATGGTGTATAAATATTAGAATATCTTTTGTATATATTTCCTTATCTTTGTATATGTTTCCTTATAGTCATCATCAAGATCATAAAGAACTTTGATGGTGAGATCTTCAATGTCAAGAAGAGCATTCATGAGCGCCAGTTCATCAGACTTGGATTTGATAAACTGCATAAATTCAGTGATAGATTGTGAGCCTTTAACTAGATTGTGAAGTTGTGTTTTGAGTTGTGTAATACGACCACGAGAGGGCGCGCCATAAGTGTGAGCAAGAGTGTTTTGAGCATCACAAGATGTGCGAGCAATAGCAATAAATGAAATTAAGGATGGAGAAAGAGATCCAATAATAACATTCAGTATGAGTTGATCTTGACGGATTCAAGCATAATATGCAAGATTAAGAGTCTAAGTATCGTCGACAGTATATAGTTTATTCGGGCAGGGGTGAGAACCATCAACAAAACCAAGTAGATCATGATCAATGAGAAGAGTCGTGAACTATAGACGCCATGAAAGATAGTTGGATGAAGTCAGCTTCAAGGGCGCATGAGCAGCAACATTGAAGGAGATCGGGGTGGTCGTAGGTGCAGCCATAGGAGCAACTGCTTGAGAGAGAGGGTAGGTGGCGACAACAGAGACGGCAACAGTGATGACAACTGCTACTAGGCGTGGATAAAGTTAGGATTTGTGGCGTATGCCTGAGACTCTGATACCATGAAGAGAGGTATTGAAAGAATATGTTTTCACTAATTAAGAATAATGATACAAGGTGTATTTATATACATCATAAAAAGATAAAGATAAGGAAACATATACAAAAGATATCCTAATATTTATGCACCATATATTCCAAGATATCCTAATAATTGCAAGATGTCCATATATTCCAAGATATCCATAATATTAAGGACCATAACTCCATAAAGTTAGAACTTAGATTGGTTGTGTTTAAAAAAATTTATTATTTGATTTTTTTTTTTAAATGTACATATAACAGAATTACATTTGTAATTTAGTTTTCTATTAGATTAGTACTGGGCGGAGCCCAGATTCAAAAGTACCTTAGGCTAACCATCGATTATAATTGATATCATAAATTAATTAATTTTAAAAATATAAATAAAATAAAAAATTATGGTAATATTAATTTTCTAAAATATGTAATAAAAGTATTTAATATTTAATATATTTAAAATCATTAAACAAAAATATCATTGAAATTGTGCTCTCTAATTTTTCTTAGAATCAATAATATTAGAATCAAACTAATTAATTATGTTAGCAATTTTTCAACTAACTCCCATTCAATGTAGATAATCATAGAATCTGTTAAAAATACTTCTTCATCTTATTACGAAGAATTATTTTAATAAGTTTCATAGTTAAAAATTTCATTCCGTTGTTGTTGTAAACATGGGAAGAGTTAAAACAAAACGATAAACCTACCAATCAAATAAATATATTAAATTCAGTATATAAGTAAATAATATAATTATAATTCTCAAATATCGCAATCAATGAATTATTTTTCCAAAATTCATAAAAATAAATTTGTAGGCCCAAAATCTAAACTTGAAAATTTATAAACATCATCTCCAAATATCATCGTAACTTAAATAATCACAACTAAATATTCAATGTAATTTTAGAGTTATCATATTTTACCTTAAAGTCACACAATTCAGAACCTACAATAATAAACTGATCAATAGATAATATTAACTTGATACATGAGTTGAAAATCAAACTAAATCAAATGAGTAAAATTTTTACTAAGACATCCCATAAATCGAACAATACAATCTGGAATCAAGTTTCAAAACTCTCAAAATCACAGCTAAATTGAGTAGGCAAAATTTTTAACAATTGTCTGTCGAAAAAACTCAAAAGATCTAGAATCGAGTTGAAAACTCCTCAAAAAATGAAGGAAGATGAATTTCATGCTGTGGTCACTCTGTGGTCATAATAAAGTGGTCACGCTGTGGTTTTGCTAAAATTATTGTCAAAAACTTGAAGGAAGATGAATTTCATGACCGGGTTTGGTCAGAATTTTCTTAGGGTTTGAATGTGCACATCCTATAACCCAAACTTTAGGAAATCACTGAAAAAATGATTAAAATCGAAGGAGAATGACTTGCGTATGACCTGCAGGAATTAAGGTGTGTTTTTCACCATTTCTTATTAAATATTTTAATTCAAACTTTTTTGGTATTTTTTTGGTGGTAATCGGTTGGAAATTAGAAGAGGGAGGGAGTTAATGGAAATAATCCATAAGTTGTGGGAGCTAGATAAAAAATTTATCAAATGAGATGCAAAAATTAGGGGGGGCTAGAGCCCACCCTAGCCCATGGGTGGCTCCGCCCTTGCTGCTAATTAAATTTTTAGTTCAACATTTATTTTTCCATTATATTTATAGTTTTCCATTATTTATTTTTACTTATTTATTTATGTAGGATATGGAGAGATTTTTTAAACAAACTCATAATTCTGACTCCGTCTCCTCTAATGAGCCTAATGTTATTTAACAAGTGGTAAATCAATCTCATGTAAAATTAAATTTGGACGATATTGTTAGTGATCCAGGATTATAAAAATTAATTGAAGAATTTGATATTGTTATTCAAGATCAAGATCAAAGAGAGTATGCACTCCGAGGGTCTTGTCAACCAAATGACCATGTGTATCCGAAAAGCACTTTTGGTAATCTAGTAAGGAGTTTTTCAAGAAACTTGGTATAAAAAATATACATGGCTAGAGTATAACATATCAAAAGATGCAGCATTTTATTTTTGGTATTATCTTTTCAAACCATTAAATAAAGAAAATATAGATAATGCATTTATAAAAGATGGATATAATAATTGAAAAGGATATTAGAAAGATTCAATCGTCATATGGGGACTATAAATACTTGTCATAATGAAGCTAGAATACAATTTAAGTTTTTCCAAGATCAAAGACATAGTGTGAGAAATATTTTACTAGTACATGGTCGCGATATAGAAATTTATTATCGCATTCATTTAACATCAATGTTGGATGTGACATACTTTCTATTGAAGCAAGGGTTGCCTTTTCGAGGGCACGATGAGTCAACTAGTTCTTCAAATTGAGGTGATTTTCTTGAGTTGCTTGAATAATATAGTCAACAAAATGAAGAGGTTTCTAAAGTTATAAAACAAAATTCTCCTGTAAACAATCAATTGACTTTCATAAAAAAATTCAAAAGGATTTAACATGTGCTTGTGCCTCTGAGATCACACTTGCTATAATCAATAATATTGGAGACAAATTCTTTTCTTTAATGGTTGATGAGGTTGGGGACAATTTAGTAAAGGAGCATATGGAAGTTGTTTGAGGTATGTGAATAAAGAAGAATGTGTGATTAGACGATATATTACCTTTGTACACGTGTCTGACACTAGTTCTCATTCTTTGAAAAGGGTTATTGATGCTTTATTTGTGCAACATGGTTTATTATTATCTAGATTGGGAGGTCAAGGATATGATGGAGCTTCAAATATGTGTGGTGAGTTCAATGGGTTGAAATCTCTGATACTATAAGAAAATTCATGAGCAATGTATGTTTATTATTTCTCTTGCCAACTCCAATTAGTTCTTGTTGTTGTTGCCCATGACAATTTTATTGTAAGTGAATTTTTTAGGTATGTCATCATGATTGTGAATATATCTAAAGCATCTTGTAAGAAGAAAGATCAACTTAGAAATATTCAACATGATAAGATAATTGTTGAATTGGAAAGTAGAGAAATCACTAGTGGAAAAAGAAAAATATCAAGAAACTAGTTTAGCAAGACCTGGGGATATTGTTAGGATGTATACTAAAAGCCTAGTTTTTTGTATGAACATTTATTGAATAAATATTTATTTTGTAATAAGAATCACATTAGTCAAATGTCTGCATTTATGTTAAATGTAGTTGTCCATTTAATTTATATTGTAGATAACATGGTGTGTGGTGTCACACAGAAGATCATATTATCAGTTCCTTATAAATTATAAATAGTATCTCACAACCAAGATGGATTAGGACAAACCATTGGAATGGTTGTAGTGTAATTTGATATTAGTTTATCTTGACTATAAAATTACACTAGTACACTATGTGTATATTGAGTAGGACCATTTGAGGTTGTTCCTTTTATACTTACTACATAAAAGAGCATAACCTCTATTATTATGAATGTGCGTATTCTTAATCCCGATATAATAACAAGCACATATACTTAGTATTTATTTCTTTAATTTATCAATGGGTGAGATTTATTTGTTAAATCAATAGGCCTGATAAGTTGAAAAATAATATTATTTATATGGTGTGTTGTTGATTATAGAAGGAAACTATGTCCTAGTTATCTAGGTTGATGATGTCCCCTTGAGGAGCTCATAAGGATTATCATGTAAACCCTGCAGGTGGACTTAGTCCAACATGACAATGAAGTTGAGTGGTACTACTCTTGGAGTTAGATGTTAATTAAGTGAATGTCAATAACTCATTTAATTAATGAGCATTTGATATCTTAAATACAGGGAGATTAACACACTCATAATAAGAAGGAACCCATAATGTAATATGGGATTGGTGCGGTAGTTCAATAATAATTCTTTAGTGGTATGAGTTATTATTGATGAACTTGAGTTGGGTGTTCGGGTGGAACACAGAAAGCTCAAGCTCATCGGGAGACCAAAATCAATTCCTCCTCTTGGTCCCTATTGTAGCCTCTATAAAGCCTTATATCCACCAAGTCTACTTCTTACCCAAGTAATGGGTCGGACACATCCTTGCTTGGTGCAAGGGGGTCGGCTAAGCATTAGCTTGGAGCCCAAGAAGTGGTCGGCCAAAGTATGGCTTGGTGCCCAAGCTAGGGGCCGACCACTAGGATTAAAAGGGGATTTTATTTTTATTAAAATCTTTCCTTTTATAGTCATCCACATGGTTTTAAAAGAGAGTTTTAAATTTTAAAATCTTTCCATCTATAGCTATCTACAAAGGATTAAAAGAGAGATTTTAATTTTGTTAAAATCTTTCCTTATTTGTAGTGTTTAAAAGAGAGATTTTAATTTTGATAAAACTTTTCTTTTTTGTAACCATGATTTAAAAGAAAAGTTTTAATTTTAATCTTTCCTTTTTTATAGTCATCTACAATGTTTAAAAGAGAGAGATTAATTTTAAAACTTTCCTTTTGTAACCATCACAATAGGAAATTTAAAAGAGAGAGATTTTAATTGTTATTAAAATTTCCTTTTTTTACCATGACCAAGAATTATAAAAGAGAGGTAGAGGGTACCTTATGGGAGACACACATCTCTTAATTCTCTTGCTCCATAAGGGTTGGCTCCTCCTCTTCCTATTCTATTCCTTGGTGGCCGACACTCTCTCTTTTTCCCTTCTTTTTCCTTTTGCTTCCTTAGGGCTAGTGGCACATCAAGTGGCATCTTCTTGTGGTCGATTGCTTGGAGAGGAAGAAGAGTAGGAAGTTTCCTATTTTGGTTTCCCTTGGTGGCCAAATTTCTTAGAGAAGAAGAAGTTGTTTGGGTGGTTTTCATCTTGGTAGATCGTCACCCACACGACGTCCAAGAGAAGGAGAGGAATACAACAAAAGATCAAGAGGTCTTTGTTTACAAAGAAAGGTATAACTAGTTCTTAATTCCGCAGTAAAACTAGTTTTTCTTTGTATAGATCCTGAAATACCAACACAAGAGGCTAGCGATTTTATGTTTCATTTTTTGTGTTTCGATTTAGTGTTTAGATCTTGTGCTTCTATTGAGATCTTTGTAGTTAAACCTAGGGTTACTGTAAGAAGTTTAAATATCTAATTTCTTTGAAAGGCTTTGTCTAGGAAGTGGTGGATGATCTCATACCCAAGAAGGTCGAGTGTCTCGTCATGTTTAACCTGGAAGTCAATCCTTGAAATAGATATTTAATCAACTTTTGTAACATGGAATGAACTTGGATTAATAATGTTAAGTATTATTTACAATCCAAGTTTTAAGTACTGAAGAACACATGAGTTGAACTTGAAGTAAAAATGTTAAGTTCGGTTTTCAATTCAAGTTTAACTCATGAGGAACACATAGTTTGTTAGGAAAGTTCTGTGCTTGTACAAATTTTTGTACAGGGGAAGCAGAATGGAATTCCGAGTAGCACTCAACAGATACTCCTTGGGGGATCACACTACTTAACATTACTTCATCTATGCTCTATGTGGTCTTCAATGATAGAAGTGTTAGGAAATGTACATGATAAAACCTCTTATTCTACGAATAAAGGTGATGTCGCAGGTTTAATTAAGAAGATGGAGAGTTATCAATTTATTTTTGTGTTGCATTTGATTAAGTATATATTGAAAATTACAAATGAGTTATCACTTTCCCTACAACAAGGGGATCAAAATATTGTTCAAGTCATGTCCTTGATTAGAAGTGTAAAATGTCAACTACAAAACTTCAGGGAAGATGGATGGGAGATAATTTTGAAACAAGTTAACATATTTTATGAATTGAATATGATTCCAATACTTGATATGGATGATAGTATGCTAACTCGTGGTCATGACAAGCATAGAGGGCAACTCATCACCAATTTTCATCATTATTGTGTGGATATTTTTTGTCATGTATTATTTCTAAAAATCTTTTTTTTTAATTAAAGAGATTTCATTGATTATTAATATTATTATGGTTGTAAATTTTAATATTAGGTTGTTGATTTAATTATACAAGAAATGAATAATTATTTTTCAAAAGTTAGTATTGAATTGCTTGGTTGCATATCATGTCTTCATCCAAAAAATTCTTTCTCTTAATTTGATGTTCGCAAACTCATCTATCTTGCTACTTTTTATCCCAAGGACTTATTTGGTACTGATTATTTATTTTTAGAATAACAACTTATGAGTTACTTGTTAGGGTCAATTTGTAGCTAGAGGGGGGTTGAATAGCTCATCACGTTTGTTGTCTTGATGCGTCGTGATGATGTGCATCAGAAAAGAACTTGAAGCAAACACTCACAATGCTAACAAGAGGATTTACTTGGTATCCACCTCAAGAAGAGGTCACTAATCCATGGATCCACATACGACGCTCACTCCACTAATAAAACTCTCCTTCTCGATAACTACCAGAGGTGGAGAAACCTCATACAACACTTACACATATAGCAACTCAATGCAAGAAGAAAAATATAATGAATACAAATGAAAAACTCTCTTCTTGCTCACTTGTTACTTGTAGTTGTCTCATGAACCTTGGAATTGCACTACCACTTGTCCCCAAGAGCTTCCAAGAACTGCTGAGAAGTGTCAGAGAAGATCGCATGAAGATCGGGAAGAAGAATTTTACATTTAAACACTTCGTCGCCTTTATATCTACGCTCCTAGGGCTTCCAATCGATTGGGGCTCCTCCCAATCGATTGCCAGATCATATCCTACAGATCTTAGTCTTCCAAAACCTACATCCTATGTAACGGTCGTATCTCAATCGATTGATCAATCGATTGAGGAGGCTTAAATTGATCGGCTGGTCGATTCAGAACGCTTCTGTGCTCTTCGCTGGAAAAGCTTGAATCGATCAGCTGATCAATTCAGCTTTCTCGCGTTACACACAATTTCACACCCCAATCGATCGGCTGATCGATTGGCGGTGCCCAATCGATCGGTTGATCAATTGGGAAGCATTCTATTTGCACGATATAAGCTCCCAATCTATCGAACGATCGATTGGGTTGTTGTTTATCACAACACTCTCCCAATCAATCAGTTGATCGATTGGGCTTTGGTTTAATTGATCGATTGATCGATTGACCACCCTTGACTTGCTTAACTCAAGCTCAAGGGCCCCCAATTCTAATATCCGATCAACTGTGACCTGTTGGAACTCCTCATGCCTAGCATCCGGTCAATCTTGACCTGCCGGGACTTCTTCACCAAGTGTTCGGTCAATCCTTTGACCCACTTGGACTTTTCTCCTTGTGCCAAGTGTCCGGTCAACCTTGACCCACTTGGACTTATCCTCTCGTGCTAAGTGTCTACTTCTTCATAATCCACTTGAATTTCCACCAGATGTCTGGTCACCCTTGACCCATCTGGATTTCCTCGTGTCAAGTATCCGGTCAATCCTTTGACCTATTTAGGCTTCCCAACATCAAGTGTCCGATCAACCTTGACCCACCTGGATCTCCATATGTCTGACTTCACTCACTAGGTCTTTCCATCTGCCTAGCTTCACTTACTAGGACTTTTCATCTGCCTGGTTTCACTCACCAGGACTTTCATCTAGCTTCACTCACTAGGATTTTCCCACTGCCCGACTTCACTCACCGGGACTTTCACCTGCCTAGCTTCATTCACTAGGTTTTTCACCTAGCTTCACTCACTAAGATTTTTAACTACTAGTTTCACTCACTAGGTCTTTCACTTGTCTTCACTCACCAGGATTTCCTTTGTCTAACCTCCAATTAGAGTTTTACCAAGCAAGTATCTGGTCAACCTTGACCTACTTGACTCTTCTTTGCATCAAACTGGTCAATCCTTGACCAGAGGGGAATTGGTCCAATAATTTTCCCAATCGGACGATTACTCCTGCAATCTCCATATATTATCAAACATCGAAATCCAAACATCAAAACTCAAGCTTAAGCCAACTCAATCTCAATCAACCTAGTTAACCTTGACCTAGGGATATTGCATCAACAATCTCCCCCTTTTTGCTGTTTGACAATACCTTTAAGTTAGGCTAATCCCATAACCTCAACTTTTTCTTCATGCCAATATATGAATGAGAGTGTCCTTTATTCTCTCCCTTTCCAAGAGAGTATTCTCCTCCAAACTTTCCTAGAGGGGCAATGAAGGCCTAACTTAAACCCTACATTCTTCCCCTATTGGCATACATAAAAAACCCTCCCCCTGAAGAGTTACTCAATGTTATTCACAACCTCACATGTTGTTCACAACACTACAATGAAGGTCTCATACCCTTCACTGTATCCAATGCTCACCCTTGAGCATTAAACCACGTCATACAGCTCATCCACAAGCATTCATCATTCCAACAATGAAGATCACATACCCTTCACTATAGCCAATGCTCACCCTTGAGCATTAATCCACTTCATAATGCTCATCCTTAAGCATTCACAACTTAACAATGAAGATATCTACTCTCCATTATTTTTCAATGCTCAACCTTGAGCATTTACTCTAAAGAAGATTAGCCACCTTCCAAGGTGTTTTAAAAAATAATAATAATTTTCATGTCCTTAAAGAGTAACTCCCCCTAAAGACATGCTTCAAAATTTTATCATTGCACCAACAATGACTTGGAATCTCTAAACCTTTAGGAGACCCAAAAATTTGAAGTTTTGAGGTTTAAGTATTAATATTTGAATACAAACCTCAACCTAACTTCAATCTAGTGGTCCTTAACCATTTCTCCTTATTTTTATCATGAAAACTAGCCTTAAATGTATATAAATATATTCCAAGGGGTTTAGGAGTGGTTAAAGGGACTAAAATTAGCTTAAAGTACTGAAATTAGGCTTTCCCAGCCAAAATCAGCCTTTTCAATCGATTGGGTTGGGACTCAATCGATTAGCATCATTTCAATAGATCCACTGATCGATTTTGCGAGCTTCTGTTCGCGAAGAAAACGTTTGAATCGATCCACTGATCAATCCAGGCATAAATGAATCGATCGGTTGATTGATTCAATGAGCTTCTGCTCACGGGAAACCCATCTCAATCGATCTTCTGATCGATTGAGCCTGCCCAATCGATCGGCCGATCGATTGGGTTTCTAAATTTTTAAAATCCAATTTCAGCTGAAATTTAGGAATGTTGGACCCCGTGGTAGTTTTGATGTGATCAACCAAGTTAGTTAGGTCCTGCTGTGTTTGATCCCTGTGTCTGAGTGTGCAGGAGCTTAGGAGCACAGGAAGTCGAGCGGAAGACGCAGCTAGCGAGAAGGACGGCACGGGAAGGGAGTCGACGGGCTCGGTGCGTCCGAAGGACGAGAGAGCTGCGGAAGAGTACTCCGGTGGGCGTGAAGAGCGTGAGCGGCGTTCGAGGGATGTTAAGCCAGGACGGAAGACTGCTTGAGGAGAAGGCCGGGAATTGGGTTCGGGTGAGCCCTATTCCGGTTGGCCGCAATCACCTAAAAGAACGGAGCTTCGGAAGCCAATGCGAAGAAGAAAAGGAGTCAAAAGAGGCTGGAAATTACTGTAGCAGGAACTTGAAGGCGCCCTTGAAGGCGCCTTCAAGCCTGTTCAAGGCGCCTTCAACAGTCTGTTTTGACCGTTTGCGCTGCGGATAAAGTTTTATCCGTTGACCGAGCTGGAGGCACCTTAAACCTTGTTGGAGTCGCCTTGGACCCTCGGGATAGACTTTCCAGGAGATATAAAAAGGCCCCTGGAGCTAGGAATTCAACAACAACTCAAGCAATCAATCTGTACTCAATTCCTAGCAACTAAGTGCGCATTCTAAGTGTAAAAAGGCTTCTCCGCCTACAGTAAAGGAGATTCTGATAGTAGAGCTTTTCATCGCCCTGGATTAACAACCTCCTTGGTTGTCACCAGGTTAAATTCTGTTTCTGTTTCTTTTTCTGTCTCCTTAATTTAGTTGTAATTTTATATTGCTGATTTAAATTCTGAGTTGAAATCCGAGGAGGGTATAGTTTATTTTGTGTTTTCAGCAATTCACCCCCCTCTTGCCGGTCTCCGCTGCACCAACAAGTGGTATCAGAGCCTGATCACCTCAGAAGGACTAACCGCCAACTGAAGCACTACGATCAAGACGATGGCCGGAGCGAACATCCATCCCCCGAAGTTCGACGGAGACTTCGCCACATGGAAGCGTAAAATGGAGGTTTTTTTTAAAACCGAATTTGACATTCTTTTAATAATGAAATATGGCTATGCAGTACCGAAAGACAAGGAGAAAAATACCTGGACGAAAAAGGAGCAAGCAGATTTCGTCGCCAATGGAAAAGCTGAGTTTCACCTACTCAGCGTTCTACCGCCGCAGGAGGTAAATCGGATCGGAAGCTACGACTCAGCGAAAGATCTCTGGGAAAAATTCCTGGAGCTTCACGAAGGTACTTCCGAAGCGAAGCTAGCGAAGCGCGACATCCTCCGGAACCAGTTAACGAACCTCCGGATGAACCAAGGCGAGAAGGCAACGTAACTCCAAGCTAGAATCAAGGAGCTGATAACGCAACTAACGAACCTTGGAGAAGAGGTAACCAACCGGGATTCCATTCGATACGCGCTCAATGCCTTCCCGAGAACTCCAGAGTGGGCCTCCTTAGTAGATGCATACTACATCTCTAAGGACCTCGAGGTAAGTACGTTAGAACAGTTATTTTCGACTTTTGAACTTCATGAATCTCGAGTTTCAGAGCCAAATGGAGTAGAGAAGACCGGTCAGAACATAGCTCTAAAAGCAAAAGTAAACGGTTCTGACTCCGAAGCCTCAGTCGATGAATCCGAAGCGGCACAACTGGTAAGACGCTTCAATAAGTTTTTCAGCACTAATAAATTTAAATCGCAGAAGCATCATCGAAAGAAGAGGACGGTTCGTTGCTACAACTGCAATGAAGAAGGGCACATCAAGGAGGACTGCCCAAAGTTGAAAAGAAAGGAGAAAGAAAAGGAAAAGCCAAAATACAAGAAACCAGAACCCTCCAAGCACAAGAATCTGAAGGCTACTTGGTCAGATTCGTCAACCTCTGAATCGGACATCGAAGAATTCTCGGGGTTAGCGTTATAGAGAACCATCAACCGGAAAAAGACTCAAGCTCAGAGATGAGCATCGATGAAGGGGGAGGAGCAGTGAAGGGGGAGCGTCACCAGATCAGGTAAGTAAGGTACGCAATCTAACCCCTTCTCAGTCTTTTCGATTTATTAAATCGCTTTCTAAAGACTTATTCGAAGTAGAAAAAGAAAATAAAGAATTAAAAATGAAATTAACAAAAGCATATCCACTTGAAATGTATGATAGTGTAAAATCAGAAAATGATAAATTAAAATTAGAAATTGAAAAACTGAAATCTGCTGCATGCTTAAATCATTTTCCAAATTCAAAATTAAGACTTTATGGAAAATTGAACTGGTACATTAGAAACCATCAGGGTCAACTTAGAAGAATACCCAAAAATTATGTACCCCCTAAGTATCTGAATAATCCTGTAGGTAGAAACCTCTATTGGGTTCCAAAATCTGTGCTTAATTAATTTTTCAAAAAATTAAAAGCTTACAGTGAGAAAATTAAACATTGAAATTCTTTATGGAAGCTTTGTCAAAGGAAGTGGTTGTTGCTCCAATAACCAAGAAGGCCTAGTGCCTCGCCACGACCTGGAAGCTAAAATATTGAAAGAAAATGTTTAATTAACTTTCTGAAAAAACATTAAAAAAAAATTAAATAATGCTTCGAAAGTTTATCAAATATTTGTTAAAATAAACAAAAATTCCTTAGAATTTTTTTAAAATTCTAACTTAATTTTTTTTTTGGAAAATTGGTTTTAACTTAGCAATTTTTTTAAAAAAAAAAAAATTTATTTTTTTTTTACTTAGAAAATTTTCAAAAACTTCAATCTTACTTGAGAATTCTTAAGACCCCATTTTTGCTGTGATCAAAGGGGGAGAGAAAAGTACAAGTTTAGGGGGAGTTAGAAAAATTTAAAATTTCTGTTATTATTTTTATAAAAAGTGTTGCAATTTTACTAATTGTAAAAAATTATGCTTAACTTGTTAGTTTAGTAATTTTTTCTTTAAAATTACTCTTTATGTCTATTTTAAACCCTAACTTGAACTTGGGTTGATGCACATCAAAAAGGGAGAGATTGTTGGACCCCGTGGTAGTTTTGATGTGATCAACCAAGTTAGTTAGGTCCTGCTGTGTTTGATCCCTGTGTCTGAGTGTGCAGGAACTTAGGAGCACAGAAGTCGGCGGAAGCGCTAGCGAGAAGGGGAAGGGAGCCGGTGCGTCCGGACGAGAGGCTGAAGAGTACTCCGGTGGGCGTGAAGAGCGTGGCGTTCGAGGGACGTTAAGCCGGGACGGAAGGCTGCTCGAGGAGAAAATTAGGTTCGGGTGAGCCCTATTCTAGTTGGCGCAATCACCTAAAAGAACGGAGCTAAAGCGAAGAAGAAAAGGAGTCAAAAGAGGTTGGAAGAGGCTTGAAGGCGCCTTAAACAAGCTTGAAGGCGCCCTTGAAGGCGCCTTCAAGCCTGTTCAAGGCGCCTTCAACAGTCTATTTTGACCGTTTGCACTGCGGATAAAGTTTTATCCGCTGACCGAGCTGGAGGCGCCTTAAACCTTGTTGGAGGCGCCTTGGACCCTCGGGATAGACTTTCCAGGAGCTATAAAAAGGCCCCTGGAGCTAGGAATTCAACAACAACTCAAGCAATCAATCTGTACTCAATTCCTAGCAACTAAGTGAGCATTCTAAGTGTAAAAAGGCTTCTCCGCCTACAGTAAAGGAGATTCTGATGTAGAGCTTTTCATCGCCCTGGATTAACAACCTCCTTGGTTGTAACCAGGTTAAATTCTGTTTCTGTTTCTTTTTCTGTCTCCTTAATTTAGTTGTAATTTTATATTGCTGATTTAAATTCCGAGTTGAAATCCGAGGAGGGTATAGTTTATTTTGTGTTTTCAGCAATTCACCCCCCTCTTGCCGGTCTCCGCTGCACCAACAAGGAATACCCTAAAAATTCTACCAAATTCTAAAAATCATGAAAATTCTTGTAGATATTATATAAGATATATAATATCAAGGAAAAATAGTTTTCTAAGAAAATACTTCCTATTTTCAAAGATTGACACAAACTTGAAATCTTATAAAAACTTCTATATTTCTTCCAAGTTTGTATCAACTTTTCAATGATGATTACTATCAAAAGATAGCCTTCACCAAGATTTTCCAAAATACATTTAAAATGATTTTCAAAACCAATTTCCAACCATATTCTTTGGGCTCAATGCACATGACTTGTACATTAGCTTTCCCAATGATTGGAGTACACATAACTATGTGTTTAGATGAAATTAAAACTCAAATAGATACACTAAATCAACATCTTAAGTCTTATTCATCATTCTAACATCTCACTTATATTTAATGTGTACTAAAACACATACAAGTCACCTTATAGTCTTTGTGAGATGTAGACTTTAGTTTTTTCCCTAAACTAGGGATCATACATATCTATCTAGGTATTTTAGGAATTATGAACATCCACCTAGGATGTCACTTGTTAGTAAATGTCATTGTCCTTAATTACAAGGAAACTAAAATGATGTATGATGAGTTATGACATACATCAAAAAAGAAATAATTTTCAAAAGAAAATACACTATTGCTACATGATGTATGTATGACATGACATGATATTTTTGTTTATTTTTCATAATAAGCATGAATGTAAAATATGATGTCATGGCCTATGATGGACACACAAAGCATGAAAATTAGCATAAATATGATATACATAGATAATCTATCTAAATATCCTTAATTCCTTATCTAAATTAAAATTGATCCTAGATTGCCCATATTTTCTCAAGAAAATGTCAAAATCCAACTTGGCATTTCTTTTACTCTTGGTTAGTTGTGCCAATTTAAATTAAATCTCATTCCTCAAATTTTGGCACATTTTACTCTTCCAACGAGTAATCAATTTATCCTTTTCATTTTCAAAGGTTAACAAAAACCTTGAAAATATCTCCAAGTGTTAACTTCATCAAGGTTGGATTAACCACCCTAACCAATTGAAGTTGACACTCTCTAAATACATCTAGGGTGTAGAGAATATGATCCGCGGAATCCAAAATATATTGATGCTCCTTGGATGTTCTAAGTATTTACAAGGATAACTTCCCTAGATACCTTCCTAATGACCTTTCTAGGCTTATTAGGAGCCTTGGTCACTTTCTCTAGGTCAACTCTAGGGATAGCTTCCCTTGTGACCTTCTTGGTGACTTTCTTTAACTTCTTAGAAGTCTTAGTCACATTTATTGTTGTAAAGATACTCCTAGGGATAACTTCCCTTGTATCCTTGACTTAACTCCTAAACCTAGGATTGGTTCCATAGGTATATGGAACCCTATGATATGAAGCTACATCCTTCTTAGCCTTATGTTTGTATCCCAAACCTCTATAGTCATTGAATGACTTTTTGTTTCCTAAACCTAGGTTATGCTCTTTTTTCCCCTTAAGGATACTTTCCATCCTTTTTAGGGTCTTTTCAATTTTGTCAAGCCTTGACCTCAAGACTTGATTTTCTTTTTATAAATCCCTAGATTTTGATTTATTATTAAATCCTTGAGAATTTCTATTTCTAGGTTTATAACTAAGGTCCTTAGTGTTTTGCCTAGTTTATCTACCTTCCTAACCTTAGGTGAGGTAGTCTTGGCATGAAGAGCTATATATTTTTCTTTAATCCTATCATGCCTTCTATTTTTATGATAAATAGCATTAAAATGATATAAATTTGAACTAGCATGCTTTTTACCATGACTTAAAGAAATTAGCTCAACAAACGATACCTTGGGTTTGCTCTTACAAGCTCCCCCTTGACTCTTGTTTCCTTCTTTGATCTTGGTTGGTTTCTTCCCCTTTGGACATTAGCTTCGATAATATCCATTTTCTTGCACAAAAAACACACAATGTGTTCTTTACTCTTCCTTATCATGGACGGGAACAACCTTCTTAGGCTTCTCCTTAGCCTTGGGTGCCACTTGACCCTTCTTCTTGGTCAATTTGGGACACTTACTCTTATAGTGCTCATGTTCCCTACACTCAAAGTAAATAATATGATTTTTTATTATTAATTGAACTACTTATACCTTCATGTGTAGGGATGACACTTGATACTTTATTTGATGTCTCTTGATTTTTGGAGGATGCCCCATCTTCTTCTTCTTCACTTAACTCGGAAGTAGAAGCTTCTCCTTCTTCTTGGTCTAAAGTCACCGAATGCCACTCCCCCTTGATTGTAGAGGTGGGGGCTTCTTCATCTTCATCTTGTACATGGAACAAAGAGTATGCTCCCTCTTTGCCCTTTTCATTGCATTTCGTTGAGGATGAAGCCTCTTTTTCTTCGTCCGATGTTGAGCATCTCTTAACTTCGGGCTCCTCTCCTTCTTGATCCAATGAGTTGCCCTCTTTGGATTTTTTTTTGAATTGGTACAGTGGAGGATTCCTCATGAACTTTAGCCAATTTTCTCCATAGCTCCTTTCCATCCTTGTATTCTCCAATTTAAGTCAAAATATTGTTTGGCAATAAATTAACCAATAGCTTGATCAATTTATCATTGGCCTCACATCTTTGAATTTGCTCTTGACTCCATTTGTTCTTCCTGAGAAGCTTACCCTTTGAAATTTTTGGAGCTTCAAAGCCTTCCATTAGAGCAAACCATTGCTCTATCTCCATCATGAAGAAGTTTTCAATTCTTGATTTCCAAGAATCAAAGCTTGTCGATATGTATTGTGGAGGCACCCTTGTGTCGAATCCAAGTCCATCTTGGAATTCCATTTGAAGTTGAGCCTTTTGATGAAGTCAGCTTTTTTGTGAAGAGCGGCCTTGCTCTGATATCACTTATTATGATCGATTTGTGGCTAGAGGGGGTGAATAGCTCATCACGTTTGTTGTCTTGATGCTTCGTGATGATGCGCAGTGAAAAAGAACTCGAAGCAAACACTCACAACGCTAACAAGAGGATTTACTTGGTATCCACCTCAAGAAGAGGTCACTAATCCAAAGATCCACATACGACGCTCACTCCACTAATAAAACTCTCCTTCTTGATAACTACCAGAGGTGGAGAAACCTCATACAACACTTACACATACAACAACTCAATGCAAGAAGAAAAATACAATGAATACAAATGAAAAACTCTCTTCTTGCTCACTTGTTACTTGTAGTTGCCTCATGAACCTTGGAAGTGCACTAGCACTTGTCCCCAAGAGCTTCCAAGAACTGGTGAGAAGTGTCAAAGAAGATCATGTGAAGATCGGGAAGAAGGATTTTGCATTTGAATGCTTCGTCGCCTTTATATCTGCGCTTCTAGGGCTTCCAATCAATTGGGGCTCCTCCCAATCGATTGTCACGTCAGATCCCAGCGATTTCATCCATCCAAAACCTATATCCTGTGCAATGGTCGTATCCCAATCGATTAAGGAGGCTTAAGTCGATTGGCTGATCGATTCAGAGTGCATCTGTGTTCTTCGCTGGAAAAGCCTGAATCAATCAGCTGATCGATTCAGCTTTCTCACTTCACACACTATTTCCAGCCCCCAATCGATCGGTTGATCGATTGGGAAGCATTCTGTTTGCGCGATATAAGATCTCAATCGATCGACCGATTGATTGGGCTGCTGTTTATCGTAGCACTCTCCCAATCGATCGACTGATCGATTGGGCTTTGGTTCAATCGATCGGTTGATCAATTGACCACCCTTGACTTGCTTAACTCAAGCTCAAGAGCCCCCAATTCTAACATCTGGTCAACCGTGACCTGTTGGAACTCCTCATGCCTAGCATCTGGTCAACCTTGACCTGCCAGGACTTCTTCACCATGTGCCCGATTAATCCTTTAACCCACTTGGACTTACCCTCTCGTGCTAAGTGTCTGGTCCTCCATGACCCACTTAGACTTCCATCAGATGTCTAGTCACCCTTAACTCATCTAGATTTCCTCGTGTCAAGTATTCGGTCAATCCTTTGACCTATTTGGGCTTCCCAACACTAGGTGTCCGATCAACCTTGACCCACCTGGATTTCCATATGCTTGACTTCAATCACTAGGTCTTTCCATCTGCCTAGCTTCACTTACTAGGACTTTTCATCTGTGTGGCTCCACTCACCAGGACTTTCCATCTGCCTGGCTTCACTCACCAGGACTTTCACCTAGCTTCACTCACTAGGATTTTCCCACTGCCTGACTTCACTCACTGAGACTTTCACTTGCCTAATTTCACTCACTAGGTCTTTCATCTAGCTTCACTCACTAGGATTTTCACTTACTAGGTCTTTCACATGGCTTCACTCACCAGAATTTCCTATGTCTAACCTCTAGTTAGGGCTTTACCAGTCAAGTATCTGTCAACCTTGACCTAATTGACTCTTCTTTGCATAAACTGGTCAAACCTTGACTAGAGGAGAATTCCTCCAACAATCTCCCCAATCGGGCGATTGCTCCTGTAATCTCCATATATTGTCAAACATCGAAACCAAAATATCAAAACTCAAGCTTGAGCCAATTCAAGCTCAGTCAACCTGGTCAACCTTGACCCAGGAATATTGCACCAACATTACTTTTATAATTTACGGGATGATCCTCACTTTTCTTCAATTGATGACTTAGGAATTCTTGCTCAGAAATTGATTGAAACTGAAAAACATTTGGTTTTCCCATTAGTTTATCGTATGATAGAGTTGACATTAGTTTTATCAACTGTAACTGCTTCCGTTGAATGAGTTTTTTCTACAATGGAAACTATAAAGACTGATTTATGTAATAGAATGAGAGATGAATGAATGAATGACAGTCTACTTATATATATTGAGAAGGATATTATGTCTACAATTAAAAAGGAGAAAATATTGTAACATTTTCAACAAATGCAGTCTCGTAGAATCAAATTGTCTTTTCTTGTATCGACTTGTCGACCGTCATAGACTTCTATGCCAACCTCGAATTAAAGCTCACCTATGGCCTATAAAAGAAAGGTAGACTAATCTTAGAATCTCCTAAACTTCTAGTTTCTTTTTTGCTCTGTTTTTCTAATAGGAATGATGATTAATATCTTGTATTATCTATTATTCTCAGCTACAACATTGATAAGCTGGCATCTACTGGTTACCTTATGTTCTTTTCATGTGGCGCTATGAAGCTATTTGAGCACAATTGCACAAACCTTTTGACCAAAAACTTGTGATGAGGTTTGGACTTTGGAGTACTGAATGGAATCTTAATTGGATAATTAAATCTAAGTCTATGTTTCAACTCTGTTGGTTTTTTTCAGGTATAATCATTGATATTTAGGAGAGTAATGATTTTCTGCCTACAAGTATATACTAAAGATATTGTAGTGATGACTGATGTCTTGTTTGAATGCATAATAGATCACTATTTAAATTGGAAATTTATTATTGCTACTTTAACTCCCTTTTTTTAATAGTTATTGGAACTATTATCTATTTATCTTGGTTGTTATTAACCTATAGAAAATTTTCAATAAATTTTATGCTAATGTTAATGTTTCTATTTCAAGTATATGTATCTTCTATAAGATGTGATACCACTCAAAACAAAAGTTATTGTTGATGTAAAACATTTATTTATTAAATATTTTATTTAGCCATATAAAAAAAAATATTTGTGTAATTCAGCCCTACCCTGCCCTGCCCCCCCCCCCCCCCCCCCCGACCCTATTTTTTTTCTGATTCCGCCCCTGTGACTAGACCACATGTTATTGGCAGTAAAAAGGTGAAATCATCTCAACGGCGCCTCTAGGATAACCCTCTACCACAGTTTGGAAAATTACAATCCTGAATCATAAGATTGTATGATCCTACAATTTAGAACACTGAATTGATCCTAAATCATATAAAATCATTTTTTTATAATGAAATCATAATAGGATTGGTAGGATTGGTAGGATTGGTAGGATCGATAGGATCATAGCAGGATTGGTAGGATCGTAATAGGATCGGAGTAGGATTGATAGAAGTTTCGAGAGATCATAACTTTTAACTTGGGTTAAATCACATGACCTATAAAATATCAAATCGAAGCATATTTAGATATTTACAATTGATTATTGAGTAAAACCCTTAACTTTTTAGTTTTAGACTCAAAAAATATCGTTTAAAGTATTTTCAGAGGACTAAAAAATTTCTAATCTTTTTTATTATCATTTAGACTATTTTATAATTTAGATTATTTTCATCATTTGTCATGTCAGAATTAGGGTTTTAAGACAATTTAAACATCTATTTAGTTATTTTTGAGTTAATTTTTAATCAACAATATTTCATCATCCCCCCCCCCTTTTAAAATGACCAATTTTTAGATGCCTATTATCTAATATTTTGTGGAATCAATATGTCTTTAAAAGATTGTTTCTTATGTTTACGTTCAAATCAAATGCTTTAATATCTTCCACTAGGTTAACTGCTTTGTTGGCTTTTAAACTAATTTATCTTATAAATCAAGAAAAATTCTTGAGGTTGATGTAATTATTGTTATTATGTTAGTAGAAATTTTATAATTTTTAATTTTATGATATGAAAAATATAAATATTATTAAATGTTATTGTGCAAGAATAGTAGTTAAATTACTAATTAATTTATATTTATACATGTAATAATGTCAAATGTGATATTGAGTGTGGATATGTAAAATTATTAATCTATTTATATGTAAATGACTTTTTAGTTTTTTTTCTAAATATTAATTATTTTTCATAAAATTTTAAGGTTTTTAGTAGGATCGTACAATTCAATGATCTAATTCTGACTAATCTGATCCTATCCTGACCCCAAATCTGTTAGGACCAAAAGTAGCTAGGGGGGGGGGGGGGGTGAATAGCTCGTCGCGTTCGCTCGTTGCTCGGCGTTGCTTGTTTCTTCAAGAATATGCAGCGGAAAATACAGAAACAAATACAACAACGCTAACACGGTTGGTTTACTTGGTATCCACCTCACAAGAGGTGACTAGTCCAATGATCCACACCACGCACGCACCCTCCACTATGAAAACACTCCTTTTCGGTAACTACCGAGGGCGGAGAAGCCCTACAAGACTCTCAGTACAAGAAGAAAGGAAAGGGAAACAAAATACAAGCGCAAAGCTTACAATGAGTACAAAACCCTAACCCTAGCTTCTCTTCTTGGCTTTGATCCGCCTCTTGACTTGAAAGCTTCCAAGATCCTTCAAGCTGGCGATCTGATCTTTGAGCGTGGAGGAGCTGGCAGTAATCTGGGTGAATCGAGAAGAGATACCGCAGCCATCGAACGCCCTACGCCTATAAACGACGCTAACGGTCGGATCCGATCGATTCGAATGTTCCCATCGATCGGGAGGCTTTGGATCGATCCACGGATCGATCGGAGCTCTGTAGTTCTGAAAGCGCTGGATCGATCACGGATCGATCCAGAGCGCTATCGCGAAGCAGCGCGTCCCAATCGATCCATCGATCGATTGGGACCTGATCGATCCACGGATCGATCCGACCTTTCAATCGATCCGTGGATCGATCCCGCCGATTCGACCCGGATCGATCCATCGATCGATCCAGAGCTTGGTTTTGTCCAAACCAAGTCCTAAACCTCCCAAACCAACATCCGGTCAACCTTGATCTGTTGGTATGTCATGCCTAGCATCTAGTCACTCCCTTGACCTGCTAGGACTCCCTTACCAAGTGTCCGGTCAATCCTTTGACCCACTTGGACTCTCTTGTCCTACTTGGACTTCCACCAGATATCTGATCATCCTTGATCCATCTGGATTTTCCCTTACCTGGCTTCACTCACTGGGATTTCACTAGCTTCATCATCTGGATTTTCTCTGCCTGGCTTCACTCACGGGGCTTTTACCTAGCTTCACTCACTAGGATTTTCCATCCGCCTAGCTTCACTCACTAGGACTTTCACCGGCTTCACTCACCGTGATTTCCATCCGCCTAGCTTCACTCACTAGGACTTTCACCGCTTCACTCACCAGGACTTTCACCGGCTTCACTCACCAGATTTCATCCGCCTAGCTTCACTCACTAGGACTTTCACCGGCTTCACTCACGGGACTTTCACCCGGCTTCACTCACCAGATTTCCATTCCACTGGACTTCCTTCCACCTGGCTTCACTCACCGGGACTTTCTTCTGCGGCTTCACTCACCGGGACTTTCATTTTGCCTAACATCCAGTTAGGACTTCCTATCAAGTATCCATCAACCTTGACCTACTTGACTCTTCTTCAATCAATATCTTATTGTCAAACATCTAAACCCAAACCAAGACTCAGCTTGGTTACCCAGTCAACCTTGATACCAACAATCTCCCCCTTTTTGATGTTTGACAATACCACAATAACACTTACAATCCCATATGTAAGTTAGGCTAATCCCATAGCCTCCTTCTTCATGCCACTAGGTAATGAAAGCATAAATTAAGCTCTTCATTCTCCCCCTAAGAGGGCAAACTCCCTCTAGGTAATGAAAGCCTAACTTACTCCCTTTCATGAGTCCTTTCATTCTCCCCCTATGACCTTCCCATAGGTAATGAAGGACTAAGCTTAACCATACATTCTCCCCCTATTGGCACACATCAACCCATCGTTGGACACACATCAACCTATGCTCCAATTCTGGGCACACTTCAACAAATCCATTTGTTGAAGACTCTCCCCCTGAAGAGTTGCTCATCGTTGTTCACAACATCACTCGTTGCGATCAACACGATAATGAAGGTCCCACACCCTTCATTTATCCTTAACTTCTCCCTCAATGTAGACAACTACCCAACCTTGAGCATTATCTACTACTTGAGTGTCCACTTGAAATAATGAGGATATCCACTCCCCATTTCTCCCCATTTCAAGTTTAAATGCTCAACCTTGAGCAAATTTACAACAGAAGGTTAACCACCTTCCAAGGTTCATGAAAAATAATTTTCATGTCTTTAAAGAGTCCCTCCCCCTAAAGACATGGTGGAAACTTCTGTCATTGCACCAACAATGACTTGGAATCCCTAAAACATTAGGAAACCCAAATTTGGAAGTTTTGAGGTTCAAATATTCAAAATTTGAAACAACCTCAACCTAAACTTCTACTTAGTCTTCGTTAACCAATCCATCCTTGTTTTCAACATGAAAACACCCTTTGTATGTATACAAATGTATTTAAGGGTTTGGAATGGTTACCTAGACTCAAAGAGGTTCAAAGATGCTGAAATCGGGCCTTCCCAGCCAAAATCAGCAACTTGGATCGATTGAGTTGGGTTCCAATCGATTGAACCTTCTTCGAATCGATCCACGGATCGATTCAGACTCCGATCGATCGGTTGATCGATCCGGCACCTTCTCGCGGGAATTTCCATTTGAATCGATCCATGGATCGATTCATGGAACTCAATCGATCCATGGATCGATCAGAGTCTGATAGTTGCTGAAATTCCTTTTCAACAACTTCAGAAACCCCTAGAAAATTCTACAAAAATCCAAAAATTATGAAATTTCGTGTAGACATTATTTAGGGCATACTTAATCATGGAAAAATAGCTTTCTATGAAAATACATCATATTTTCAAAGATTGACATAAACTTGAAAACTTGCAAAGACTTTAGTGTTTTTCTTCAAGTTTGTGTCTAACTATTCAATGGTGATTCCTATCAAAAGATAGCCTTCACCAAGGTTTTCCAAAAACATTTTAAAAACATTTTCAAAACCAATATCCCATCATGTTCCTTGGGCATAATGCACATGACTTGTACATTAGCTTTCCCAATGATGGGAAAACACATAACTATGTGTTTTGATGAATTTAAAACTCAAAGGAATGCACTAAATCAACATCTTGAGCTTTGTTCATCATCCTAACATCTCACTTGTATATAATATGCACTAAAACACATACAAGTCATCTTATAGGTCTTTGTGAGATGTAAGATTTTGGTTTTGCCCTATTCTAGGGATCATGCATATCTATCTAGGCATTTTGAGAGGTAGACATCCACAAAGGATGTTACTTGTTGATTTACTTGTTAAACAAATGTCACTTGTTTTTTCCACTTGTTGTAAACAAATGCCACTTGTTTAACTAATGCCATATGTCCTTAATTTTTAAGGAAATAAACATAATGCATGATAATGTTATGGCATACATCAAAATAAAATAGTTTTCAAAAGAAAGATTTCTATAACTACATGATGTATGTATGGCATGACATGGTATTTTTGTATTTTTCATGATAAGTCATGAATGCAAAATACAAATAAGATAAAATATGATGTCATGGCATATTATGAGCAAGCAATCATGACAAGGTTTAGCATAAATAAAATATACCTAGATTAACTATCTAAGTATCCTTAAAGTCTTAGCTAAACTTACAACTTAAACCTAGATTGCCCTAAAGTGCTTCAAGAGAGTGCCAAAACCTAAATTGGCATTTCTAATTTCCTTGATTTAATGTATGCCAATTGAAAGTAAACATGTCCTCAAATGTTGGCATATTCCATTTTTCCTCAAGAGTAGCACTTTTAAATTAAGGCTTAGTTTGCCTTTAATTTCCTAAGAACATACCAAAATCCCAACTTGGTAGTTCTTGTGTTTTCTCAAATTTGTGCCATTTAAGATTAAAATCAATTCTTCCACCATTAGGCACATTTTACTCTTTCAAGGAGTAATCAATAGGTCCATTTCATTTTCAAAGGTTAACTAACACCTTGAAAATGCTCCTTGAGTGTCAATTTCCTCAAAGTTGGGTTAACTACCCTTCTAATCGGAGTTGACACTCTCTAACCCATCTATGGGGTAGAGAAGATGCTCCTAGGAACCCAACACCTATTGGTGCTCCTTGGATGCTCTAGGTACTCACTAGGGATAACTTCCCTAGATACCTTCCTAGTGACCTTGTTGGGCTTCTTAGAAGCCTTGGTCACATTTTCTAGGTCAACTCTAGGGATAACCTCCCTTGTGACCTTGTTTGTGACTTTCTTAGACTTCTTAGAAGTCTTAGTCACATTTATTGCAAAAATACTCTTAGGGATGACTTCCCTAGTATTTTTGGCTTGACCACTAGATCTAGGGTTTGTTCCATAACTATATGGAACCCTATGATAACTAGGCACATCCTTCTTAGCTTTTGGTTTGTATCCCAAACCTTTATGGCCATTGGATGGCTTTGATTTTCCTAAACCTAAGTTATGCTCACTTTGCCCTAATAGGATATTTTCCATCATTTTTAGGGTCTTCTCCATTTTATCAAGTCTTGACCTCAAGACTTGATTTTCTCTCACTAAGTCCTTAGTATTTGATTCATGAGCATTTTTGTTTCTAGGCTTGTATCTTACATCCTTAGAGTTATCGCCTAGGTTTTTACCTACAATCCTAGCCTTAGGTGTAGTAGTTTTAGCATGAAAAGCTATATGTTTTTCCTTAAAGCCCTCATGCTTCCTATTCTTATGGTAAATCGCATTAAAATGATAAAAGTTAGAACTATCATGCTTTTTACCATAATGTAAAGAGGTAGGCTCAATAAATGTTACCTTCTTCTTTACCTTGGAGGCTCTCCCTTGCCTAGTGCCTCCTTGAGCCTTGACCACTTTCTTCCCCTTGGGGCATTGACTTCGATAATGCCCTTTTTGTTGACACAAGAAGCACACAATGTGCTCCTTGCTCTTCTTTGTCCCGGGGGTGGTCACCTTGGGCTTCTCCTTGCCCTTTTGTGCCACTTGGCCCTTCTTCTTGGCCAAGTTGGGACACTTGTTCTTATAGTGCCCATGTTCCCTACACTCAAAACATATTATATGATTTTTATTATTAATTGAAATATTTATACATTTGCTTGTAGGGGTGGCATCTTTTTCTTTGGATCCGGAGGTAGAAGCTTCCTCTTGATCGGACCTTGATTCTCCTCCATTTGATTTTTCTTGACTTGTGGAGGTAGAAGCTTCTTCCTCCTCTTCTTCTCTTGACCCGGATGTAGAAGCTTCTTCTTCTTCTTGATCTGGTGTCACCAAGGATTGCTCCCCCTCAATCCTAGAGGTGGAGGCTTCATCATCTTGAATATGAAACAAGGAGTATGCTCCCTCCTTGTTCCCTTCGTTGCATTCCCTTGAGGATGAAGCTTCTTGGATTTCCTCTTCTTCGGAGGTTGTGTATCTCTCAACCTCGGAGTCCTCCTCTTGGTCTTGCTCCAAAGAGTCACCCTCTCTGGATTCTTCATTATCTTGTACAGTGGAGGGGATCTCTTCATGAAGCTTAGCCAATTTGCTCCAAAGTTCCTTTGCATCTTCAAATTCTCCAATTTTGCAAAGAATGGTGCTTGGCAATAAATTGACCAAAAGCTTGGTCACATTGTCATTTGCCTCGCACCTTTGGACTTGCTCCGGGCTCCATTTGCTTTTCTTTAGAACTTTGCCCTTTGAATTTCTTGGAACCTTGAAACCTTCCATTAGAGCAAACCATTGCTCTATCTCCATCATCAAGAAATTTTCAATTCTTGATCTCCAAGAATCGAAGCTTGTGGATGTGTATGGTGGAGCCACCCTTGTGTCAAATCCAAGTCCATCTTGGAATTGCATCTTGAAGTTGAGCTTGATAAAGTCTTGAACTTGAAGAATTTGCTTCAACTTCTTCACCCTCTAGCTTTTCTTGTTATGCTTGACCCTTCCGGCGATGATTCCGGTGAAGAGCGGCCTTGCTCTGATACCACTTGTTAGGACCAAAAGTAGCTAGAGGGGTGAATCGTCGCTCGGCGTTGCTTGTTTCTTCAAGAATATGCAGGAAAATACGAAATACAACAAATACAACAACGCTAACACGGTTGGTTTACTTGGTATCCACCTCACAAGAGGTGACTAGTCCAAGGATCCACACCACGCACGCACCCTCCACTATGAAAACACTCCTTTTCGGTAACTACCGAGGGCGGAGAAGCCCTACAAGACTCTCGATACAAGAAGAAGGAACAAAATACAAACGCAAAGCTTACAATGAGTACAAAACCCTAACCCTAGCTTCTCTTCTTGCCTTTGATCCGCCTCTTGACTTGACTTCCAAGATCCTTCAAGAAGCGATCGATCTTTGAGAGCGTGGAGGAGGCAGTAATCGGTGAATCGGAAGAGAATCCGCACCATCGAACGCTGCGGCTATAAAGCGGCGCCAGCGGTCGGATCCCGTCGATTGAATGTTCCCAATCGATCGGAGGCTTTGGATCGATCCACGGATCGATCCAGAGCGCCTCGGTCAGCTCCCAATCGATCGCGATCGATTGGGACTCTGATCGATCACGGATCGATCCGAAGCTCTCGGCGGGGACAGTGCGGATCGATCCATCGATCGATCCAACCTTGTTTTTGTCCAAAACCAAGTCCTAAACCTCCCAAACCAACATCCGGTCAACCTTGACACGTTGGTATGTCATGCCTAGCATCTAGTCACTCCCTTGACTGCTAGGACTCCCTTACCAAGTGTCCGGTCAATCCTTGACCCACTTGGACTTTTCTCTCGTGCCAAGTATCCGGTCAATCCTTTGACCTACTTGGACTTTTCTTTCATGCCAAGTATCCGGTCAATCCTTTGACCTACTTGATCTTCGACACCGGATGTCCGATCATCCTTGATCCATCTGGATTTTCCTGCCCGGCTTCACTCACCGTGGCTTTCACCTAGCTTCACTCACTAGGATTTTCCATCCTAGCTTCACTCACTAGGACTTTCACGCTTCACTCACCAGGATTTCCATCTGCCTAGCTTCACTCACTAGGACTTTCACCTGGCTTCACTCACCAGGACTTTCACCTGGCTTCACTCACCAGGATTTCCATCTGCCTAGCTTCACTCACTAGGACTTTCACCTGGCTTCACTCACCAGGACTTTCACCTGGCTTCACTCACCAGGATTTCCATCTGCCTAGCTTCACTCACTAGGACTTCCTTCTGCCTGGCTTCACTCACCAGGACTTTTCTTCTGCCTGGCTTCACTCACCAGGACTTTCATTTTGCCTAACATCCCAGTTAGGACTTCCCAGTCAAGTATCCAGTCAACCTTGACCTACTTGACTCTTCTTCAATCAATATCTTATTGTCAAACATCTAAACCCAAATCAAGACTCAGCTCGGTTACCCAGGTCAACCTTGACCTGAGGGATATTGCACCAACAAAATCAATCCTATATAGAATCATGATTTTACAAACTATGCCCCCCCAAGAGCTTCAACCGCAAGTTTATTGACAACAATACTCTTCCAACTTATAAGAGCTAGATGCCACAAGTAGACACCACATATCATTGAATCTATTAACAAGCACCGTCTCCTCTCACACACCCTAATAAAGTGGAGAAAAGACACACTCTCAAGTATCATTAATTACTAGTCATCGCGTACTCGCGTTGCATGTGTAACATAATACATGAATACACGTAACTTAGTGTCACAGGTTCATAAATTGAACTTAGTAAGGATGTGTCAGGCCTATGCAGTAGTATAACGCAAGAGCGAGTGCAATGCAAGGGCGATGCTAATAGTAGCTATAGGATACCGCAACTAAATAATAAGAGTTATTGCAGAAATAACATCATTGGATTTTTCAGGAATTTTTAGAAATTTTTCAGGATTTAAACAGAATTCGTAAGACACGTTTAAGGGGGTTAGATCTAATAGGCAAGGAGAAAGTCTGTTTGGATTACCCATTAAATGGCAGTTGATTAAGGAATTAACTTAAGGTTTGATTAAATTCAACCTAAGTTTAATTCGAGTATAAATGTTTCTCCTCTTCTCGTCATTTCCCTAATCTTGTTTGCTCTTCTTCTTTCCCCGATCCTGATCATT
The DNA here is from genome assembly GCF_018446385.1 of Zingiber officinale. NCBI lineage: Eukaryota > Viridiplantae > Streptophyta > Magnoliopsida > Zingiberales > Zingiberaceae > Zingiber > Zingiber officinale. The sequence goes on from NC_056000.1 coordinate 109,192,492, forward strand.
TCTTCGCAAACACGCGATGTCGCCACCGCACTAATCGCCTGCGAGCTCACCATCGGCAATGGTCTTCTCCTCCAGCATGCCTCACCACCTTCGAGCCTTCTTGGCTACCAAATTGCTCCTAACCACCGCCTCTGCAGCAAGCCCTTTTTCCTCACCGGATCCATTGTCGCGCCACCACCGCTTGGCACCACCATCGCCAAAAGGAAAAAGTCGACGAAGGGGTTAGGGCGACCAACCCCTCTTGCTTCCAGATTTGAGCAGAGCAACAATGATTTCATCAGGGAGGTTCATCGCTTTTTCCTCTCCACCAGATTTCGATCTCTTGTCCTCGACCAGCTGTCGCCGACCTATCTCCCTGCTGCGAGAAAGGGAGAGAGGGAGGGAGCTCCAACACCCATTTGGTTGTGCCGAACCCTAGCACTTCTTTCAACTTCGCATTGTCTCCTTTGTCGAAGTTGTACCGCGGCCATAGTCGGTGATCCTGTCTGAGAAGCTGGACACGACGGAAATTCGGAAGAAAGAAACCCACCGTGCGGATGAAGAATGACGTACGTCGTATGCCGATCCGAGAAACCCAAAGCGGATCGAGAAGCAGTAGAGTCACCCAAGGTTTCTTCGTATCGAGATCTGATGATGAAAAAGAAAGCCAAATCTGAAGAGAAGAAACCCAGATTCAAAGCTCCCCAAGCTGCCTGCACACAAGAGAACAACCAACACTACCGTCAGTGACCTAAGACCGGGGTGGGAATCCCTGGCTAGGCCCTCCGACGCTCAAGTCAGTGCTCTCTCTCTCGGTGGGGAAGAAGGAGGAAGAAGACGAACAGTGGTTGAAAAGTTAGGGTTATGAATGTGCGCAATGATGTGAACTTGTGTACTTGTGAACTTGTGAACTTACCTTGCCAACGGAGAGGATTCCCCCTTTTATACCACTTCATATAATCTTCGTAGTCATGAAGTGGACCCCGGTTTGTTAGAGTTCGTTATGAGATGACGTCAGCTGTGTACTTGTGGTAGATGATATTTAAGGAATCTTTTTTGTACCTCAGATGTACCTTTTTGTCGTTTAGTACCTGCAAAATAATCTGGAAGCATACTTCCCGCCAAAATATATAACACCTGTCATGCATTTATATATTACAGATATCCTCGTTAATTATCTTCTTTGAAATATTCATTCATGATTCTTTCTCATGCAGCTTCATGCAGTTTCTATTTACATCCTTTTATATTAATAAACTGCATTTTATCCAGTATATTTCCAAGGTATTGATCGACCAACCCGTACTAGCTCTTCCCTTGAAGGTATGTCCCGGTCGATATTAGCCTAACTTCATCCTGAAGGTATGTCCCGGCCGATATTAGCCTACCTTTGTCCTAAAGTTATATCCTAGCTGATATTAACCTACCTTCGTCCTGAAGTTATGGCCCGGCCGATATTAAACTACCTTCGTTCTGAAGTTATGGCCCGACAGATATTAGCCTACCCTCATCCTGAAGGTATGTCCCGGACGATATTAGCCTACTCCTATTTAGAGTATATATATCTTTCCCTCGGGAGGCATATTTCGGTCGATACAGGCTTGCCTTCTATATCCCGGTCGATATTAACCTACCTTCGTCCTGAAGTTATGGCCCGGCCGATAGTAGCCTACTTTCATCCTGAAGTTATGACCTGACCGATATTAGCCTATCTCTTTTGCTTTTCCTTCCTCCTTTTCTTTCCTCATCGGGTGACCCACAAAACCTAACCCATATCACTAGCCTTCCCTTCAAGTCTAGTCGAAGGAGGTGTAGACGACTGACTAGACATAAGTATGGTCTTGTCTTTTCCCACCCGTGACTCTGCTCCAGATTTTGAAATGACCTCATAGATTTTGTGTACCACTGTTTCTCTAGACCAAGTATAGTGATCCTGTGAGTCTTTTGCTTCTTTAAATAGGCTTACAGCCTTCTCTTCATTCGCCGCTCCCTTCAGTTCTTTTCCTCCCTTGTCATCTCTTATTGCTAAGGTTATGGTCTTGGATCCTCCCCTTCGGGGGCGACTTTTGTTAGACCAGGTGAGATCTATATATGAGTTTATTGGAATTTTTGCTCCAACTACCTCTAAGGTTTAAGGGATTGTCTTAAGAGATGAAGCCTCATCATTCATATTTTTCATCCAAAGATACCGATGCTATGAAGGACTCAAGAAACTTCAGAGAGATTTTTGCTACTCATAGAGGGGCAGCCAAATGACCCAAGGGTGCTGTGTGAAGGGCACAGCACATGTTACCCTTGGGCTATACCTGGTTGCTTCACTGGCTGAGCTCTAGGGCTTGAGAGGGAAAGTGGTTTTTACATTTACTTTTCCTTCATGGAATGCATAAATGTTTCCCTGTCTCGTTGCCCTTGAGCTTTTCTGTTTTTGTTGCTTTCTTCATCCCAGGCAGAATATTTCCACTTATGTGCCTTGACAAGCTTGGACGAAGTGAGCTATCTCCATCTCCGCTCCGTGGTAAGTTTGAATCCAGTGGGACTGAAGTTTTCTGAGCGTTCTAAGGGCTTATGTTTGTAATATTTGTTATCTATCTGAGGTTTACTGTTTTGAGGGGAAATGTGACGTGGTGTACTGGCTCAGATTCTAAGTGTAAAAACAAACTTTTGTATCGAATTAAGTGGTTATATTGAATCCTTCTGTATTTTACCAGATTAACTGTGATGTAGCATTCATCGTTCCTTGGTGTATCTTGTGTGTCATTTCTTATAGCTAAGGCTATCTTAACTGTCGGAACATCTTCACATTATAACTAATGTTATACCAGCCAATATTATCTCATTGATCAAAGTCAACACTATACTTATCTAGCATAATCACAGTTATATTAATATAAAATTACTCTGATAAATACTAGTTTGCATTTTATAAGGATATTAATTTAAAAGTTGTCACTTGCCTAAATCTCCCTCCTTAAATGTTTTTGTCTTTAGCCTGGGTTTAGTCAAAAGTTCAGTCCTTTTTATTTTATTATACCCATTCATGTCTTCTTTCGAAGCTTCCTAGCTAGTAATTGGCTCTTCTTCGGGTGAGAGAATGTTGAAAATGTACCCCGAGACGCTACCAACCCCAGCGTGATCCGACCTGTCACTTCCGATATAAATGTTTTTATGATGGTATGACACGCACTTTTCTGACCACCACGTCACATGGGTCTTCTGCCTTTCTATTGTGATCCTCCATGCCTGCAAAAAATGTTTTGATCTGACAACGGTTGTGTGTCTTCCAAACCCTAAACCCTTCGTCTCATTTTAAACCTTGTCCTTTCTTTTTCCTTCTCTAGAGTTCTTTTCTTGTTGCTGCCTTCAACCATATCCCGGGCTCCCCGTTTTTCGATGATCTCTTCTCTTGTCTTCAGTAAGTAATCTGCTGCTCCACTAGCCTATATTTTTGTCCATGGCTGCGGAAGCAATAGCTCCTTGGTATGTTCATATGTCTTCTTCCTTTGATAAGAACGCTAGATTATCCATCCGTCGTCAATATGAAATTCCTAGGGAATATAGAATCATACTCCCAATACCGAATGATCGACCTCATCATCCCCCTGATAACTGCGTGACTTTTTTCAGGGACCAGTTGATAGGGGGCTTAAGGTTCCCCATTCCTCCTTTCTTGATTGAAATAAGTCGGTACTTTGATATTCCTTTGCAGCAGTTCACCCCTAATGCATTTCGTTATCTATGTGGTACTTACATGTTGTTTCGTCTATGGGATATTCCTCCTACTCCTCAAAATTTCTTCATGTTTTCTTATCCCAAGTGCTCAGAACCGGGTGTTTTCCTGTTTCATTCACGAACTAAAATGGTTCTTTTTGAGGGTATGCCTTAATCTCTCAAAGCTTGGAAATCTCGTTTTTTCTTCTTAAAGTTTCCAGGACCTATTCCTTGGTCTCATGCTTGGAAATCTTTTTTGCCCCCCTTGCCTGACGTCAAGGAGTTTCATCTTCATCCTTCTTTCTCCCTCTATTGTGAGAAATTGTTAAATCATCGGCTTTCCATTCTTAAGTGGCTACGGGTTGATCTCCTATACTTGTTTGGTTTAAGCCCTGTCAGACCTGATACTCGAGTTCCTTTAGGTAATACCCTATTTCTTTCTCCTTATTTTTAACTGACTGAACTGTTGTTTTTTTTTCTGTAGTGGATAGCTTTTATGATGCTTTGATTGACGAAGAACTACGTGTGGAAGAGGGCATACTTCGCGCCAAGGAGGCTGAACTTCTGGCTGCAATTGCTCTTCCTCCTCCAATCGAAGAGCCAGCTCCTTTGGCTGAAGTGTCTAGTTCTTTGGGTGCTCTTGAAGCTCTTGGAGCTCCTAGAGACCCTTCTGCGGAGATCCTTCCCAATCCTGTACCCACTGTTACTTCTCCAGCAGCTGCTGCCGTTTCTTCTTCTACTGCTCTCCTTGTACTCGAACTCACATCTCCTAATAGCCCCAGTAAATTGATAACTAAAATTTCCGCGGGCAAGTGTCCAGGGTGTAAACTAACCAGGGCTCCTCCTTCAAAAAGGAGGCTTATTCTTCTGGCTGATGAGTTGGTTTCAGAAGGCTTTGCTTCGGCTGGCCTTCCTTCTGATGAGCCGACGCTGGCGGAGCTTTATCCTTCTCTTAATTTTCCTGCCTCGCCTTTTTCCAGTGCCAGCACCTCTGGGGATGTTTCTTTTACTTTTCCTCTATCTATACCAACTTCTGGGTCTTTGCCTTCCTCGCCTTCTTCTTACTTAATCTTTGCCCCCCCCCTCTATTCCTACTTCTTCCTTCTCGGCCGGTTCCTCTGCCATTCCTGTTCTCCCCATATTATTAGGGGGTTCTTTTGCCAGCTCTTGGGATGAAGTTCGTCCCCTTTTTGAAGAGCTTTCTATTCCTGAGGCAATTGACCGCTTCTCTCACAAGGAGAATCAGGTGTGCTCATTAACGCTTATTTTCTATTTCTCAACTATTATCTTATGACTTTTCATTATGTTTCCAGCGATGGATAGAAAATATGGGTTTCTCTCGACTACTACACAACTTATACACTGAGAACAAGAGGTTGAGATCGGAGAACGATAAGCTAAAGCAAGAGGTTGTTGGATTATCTTCCACCGCGTTTTCTGTTGCCGCCAAGGAACAACTTGAAGTACAAATTGAAAATCTTCAGGCAAAATTTAAATCGGTTATGGACCTCAACCGAGAATTGACTTCCAAACTTGGCGAGCTGAAGGATAATTATGAAGCGGAATTGACTGAGAAGCTCAAAGCCTTGCAACTGAAAGAGGATGAGGTAGCCTCTCTGACCACCTCCCTTGATTCGGCTAAAGTCGAGGCTTCTGCCAAAGAAGATGAATTAAAGACCTCTCAGATGGCGTTGGTAGTCTACAAAGGGAATGAGGATGTTCGTTACAAGGAATGAGCTACGACCATGATTGAATCTCCCGAGTTCAATAGACCGATCGTGAGATCCATTCTATCTGCCTTTACTGCGGGAGCTCAAGGGGCGATTCAGCAATTAAGAGAAGAGAGTTACTTATCTCGTGATCCTCCTCCTAATTTCTTAAATAAGCGCAAACTAATTGAAAACAAACCTCCTAATCTGTTCCCTAGGTTGACTCTAACTTAGATTCAAGTTATTGGGATTCTGTAATGATAAGCTCGTGTGACTTTGATTATCCCCTTTGGGTTATGAATCTTACTCTTTCTCAGGATAACTATCTATTTTTTGTAAATGTATCTAATGTTATTTGGTTTACCATAACGCAACATTTCCCTACGGGCCTTTTCTTAATGATCGATCGGTATATATTAAGATTGCTAAATACCGCCCGATATTTTTATAGCTTAATTATGTCTCGCCCGATTGGACATATTTCTATCATGGTATTCTTAATATTGGTCGATCTTTTTTGATTGATCGGCTTACCCTCACTAACTACCTATTCTGTATGAATGTGTTTGATGTTGCTTGGTTTGTCATCATACCCTTTTTCCTGACGGCTCGTCTCTTAATGACTGGTCGATATATATTAGGATCGATAAATATCGCCCGATATTTCATAGTTTAGTCATATTTCGCTTGACTTAACACATCTTTATTATGTTATTCTTAATATTGGTCCATTTTATTTTATTCGGCTGGTTTACCCTTGTGTCTTCATATGTCTTTTTCCACATAGTAATTGGTTCTCATGGGGTTTTATTATAGTGTATATTATTTGCTTTATTATAATAAGCCTTTGGTCAATATATTTTGAGTGATCTTTATCTCGGCCGATTTATCAAAACCGCCCGATTTTTATCTATGGATCTCGTCTATTAAATACTATCTGACGTTCAACTTCCATTTTATTACACCCACGCCTTAAACTTATAGTTATTATACTAATTTCTATCTGTCCTTGTCAGGGTTTCCTAAGAGTATTTCTAAGGAAACTCACACCTTTTCCTAGGTAGCTTTTTTAACTTTACTTCTTTCTCTTGACTTTATTCTTTAATATTATTACCTATTTATGACGATTGATACTCCAAGCACCTTTTACTCTCCTTTTTCCCTTTTGCCGTTTCAGCTTAGGGGTTTTAGCACAAGGCAAAAAAGAGAGATAAGGGTTTACAAAGTTTTCTCTTGTTTTTCTTCATCTTTCGTCTTCTTGCTTGATTCCTTTTTCTGTGATTGCTTATCCCTATGGCGGTTTCTCCTCCTGCGTGGTTTCTCTCATGCTCTTCCGACCTCATAGATACAGAAGAAGTGGACTTACAGGCAACCTATGGTTTTCCTTCCTATATCATCCGTCCCGCTCCTCATGAGGGTCCACATCTTCCCCCCTTAGGATGTATCTCCATCTTCAGGGACCAAGTCTTACAAGGTTTTAGATTTCCTCTTCATCCTTTTTTCTGCAATGTCAGCCGCTATTTTGATATCCCGCTTAACCAGTTTGTCCCTCAATCTTTTTCTATTCTAATGGGTTTCATTGGGGTATCAAAACTGTTGGATTTCCCTTTGTCTCCCCATCTTTTTCATCACTTCTTCGTTCCTCGCCGAGTAGATGTTGGCGTTTTCAAGTTCCAGTCTCGTCCCAAGGCCATTCTATTTAACCGCATTCCTCCTCAAGGTGAATGGTATCGTAAATTTTTCTACATGCGTCTCCCTTCTCCCCCTCCGTTTCCTATTCAATGGATACATGATTTACCTCCGCTTCCTGACACTCACGATCTTCTTAACGATCCCTCTGTTGTTTCTGCTCTACCTAAACTGCGAGGAGCAAAATTCAGTTTGCCACATCTAATCGAAGAGGGCTTGATGTTTCCCTTCGAAATAGGCAATATTGGCACCCCTTTGGATAGTTCCTTTGGTGAGTATAATTATTTCACTCCGCCTCTGTTGATTAGCATATCTCTTTGATAATGATGTTTATCCTCTGTATTTCAGCCGATGCTCTTCTTCCAGCTTTTATGTACAAGAATTCCGCTATGACTAAATCTTTCGTCAATAATCTTGGAGAAAAATGGTTATTTGCTCGCCGATCCGATCCTAATCCCTCCACTTTGGGCTTGCTTTCCGAAGAAGAACGATGGGCAGAGGGTGTTGCACTCCTGGAAGAGGAGGAATAAGAGCCTTTTGTTACCTTAGTTAAAAAGCCAAATGTCACTAAGGACTCTCCCTTCGGCGATTTCTTTGGCACTTTTGTACAAGCTCCTCTTGTTCCGGCGCCTATTTCTTTTGAGAGAGGTAAGGCACCGATAACTTCCACCCATATTATATCCAATCCTACTCTTAGGATGATGAGGCCCGGTCTACTTATCCCTTCTTCTTCTATTATTTCAGCTCCTTCTGCTTCTGAGATGGCCTTTGTCCCTCCCGTGTCTTCGGCATCCTTGGCATTGGCCTTGCCTCCCTTGGCTTCTAGGCCTCGAGCAAAACGGACACCCTGCCGGTGATCTTTTCCAGGTGTTGGTCCTTCAATTGTTAGTGTTCCCACCATTGCAACAACCCTTCCTACACTGTTACCTTCTATTCCATCTAGTTCCTCCCCTGCTCCTCCTGCTTCTACTATCCCTTTTCCTTCTATTGCATCCTCTTCTTCTCCACCTCTTGCTTCCTCTCTCCCCTGTCCTTTATTTAAACTGGCTGCGGGCTTACCTTCTCAATTGGGACAACCCTCTAGTCCACCTAGCTATGGCACTTTGCAACTACAAGGTTTACTGGCTGAATCTTGGATTCAGGGTTATGAGCAACTAAGAGGTCTTAGTCTCCCACATCGAGCTGATCGCCATAGTCGTCAGGCAGTGGCTGTAAGCATTTCTGGTTATATGTTATCAACTTTGTATCTTCATTTTTAGCTTACATTGTCCTTTTGTTTAGTTTCTTGCCACAAGTTTACATATCGACCAACTACTCACAGCTACAGATCATGAGAACAATAAGTTGAAAACTCAACTGGAGACATTGAAGGCTGCTTCACCTTCTTCTAACAATGATATGGCTCAGTTGCAGGAGAATGTGGCCTTGCAAAATCAACAATTAGTAACCTTGAAACAAGAATTGGAGGAATGTCAACAAATGTTGAAAGACAAAGAGCTTGCTAGAAGGACGTTAGAATTACAGGTGGATAGGTTACACTCTGGTCTTCGACTAGAGATTGCTTTGAAAGAGAAAGCTCTCTCAGATGCTTCTCAAAAAAGTCTTATTTTAGAGAAAGTAGAGAAGCTCCATAATGTCTGTCTTGCTGATCAAGCTCAGGACTTAGCCTCTCATGATTTCATTCTCCTACAGGAACAAGAGCAGAGAAAAGCCCAAGAGGTTGAATTATCACTGCTTCAGAAGGAATTGGAGCAGCTTAAATTAGAGAAAGATGCCTTGCAAGATCAGAACACGAGATTACAAACTGATTTTCAAAATTACAAGGACCAAGAGGAGAGCCGGTGGGAAGAATGGCGTCAGACTTATTTGAAGTCTTCAACCTATGCTCGGGAATTCGTTCGTAGGATAGTAGGTGCTCTAAACCATTCTGTATCGGGAGTTCTTCAACAATTAAGAGAGGGTGGTTACCTACCCAAAGAACCTCCCCTTTCTTTCATAAATCGCCGCAAGCTTAACGAAGAACTACCCGCGGATTTAAAAAGCCCTTTTCCGAATGTTTAAAGAGATCATTTATAAAAGACTTGCACTATAGGAACTGCTAATGAAAAAAAAAGTGTGATTAAAGCTGTATAACTAAGTACTTGCAGTACATAAGAAAAGTTTGATACTTACTTGCTTCTTTATCATGCTGATTTGAGAATACCCCTTCTGAAATACTTTTGAATATTGAGTATAAACTTTATTCGAGAATTCCCGGCTTATCTCTTGAAGTTAATCTTTGTCCTGATGAATTCTTCTGCAGACAACATCCGGTATACTTCATAATTCCAAAAGAATGCATAATTTCAATTGATCTCTAGATAAAGAACTGTGTAAAATTTCTGAGTTCCGAGCTGAACATATTTTTCCAGGCAAATTTTTAAATAAAGACTTCTAAATGGATAGACCTCCAAATGAATAATGTATCATATGTATAGCACCCCTTTTGAATTCCAGCCTCATGTCCGCATAATATCGGTGAATTAGGTCTTGAATTTATAAGATCTCTTAATGGTGATTTGTGATGGGTTAGAAGACCTGTTCGAGTTACTTCATAGAATTTCCTGATTGATTTTTGCTTCTGAGATGGTTTAGAGTCTCCGGTTCCTCCTATGAAGACCCGACCGAGTTACTTCATAGAATTTCCCGATCGACTTTTGCTCTGAGATGGTTTAGAGTCTCCGGTTCCTCCTATGAAGACCCGATCGAGTTACTTCATAGAATTTCCCGATCGACTTTTGCTCTGAGATGGTTTAGAGTCTCCGGTTCCTCCTATGAAGACCCGATCGAGTTACTTCATAGAATTTCCCGATCGACTTTTGCTCTGAGATGGTTTAGAGTCTCCGGTTCCTCCTATGAAGACCCGATCGAGTTACTTCATAGAATTTCCCGATCGACTTTTGCTCTGAGATGGTTTAGAGTCTCTGGTTCCTCCTATGAAGACCCGACCGAGTTACTTCATAGAATTTCCCGATCGACTTTTGCTCTGAGATGGTTTAGAGTCTCCGGTTCCTCCTATGAAGACCCGATCGAGTTATTTCATAGAATTTCCCGATCGACTTTTGCTTCTGAGATGGTTTAGAGTCTCCGGTTCCTCCTATGAAGACCCGATCGAGTTACTTCATAGAATTTCCCGATCAACTTTTGCTGACTTTTGCTCTGAGATGGTTTAGAGTCTCTGGTTCCTCCTATGAAGACCCGACCGAGTTACTTCATAGAATTTCCCGATCAACTTTTGCTCTGAGATGGTTTAGAGTCTCCGGTTCCTCCTATGAAGACCCGATCGAGTTACTTCATAGAATTTCCCGATCGACTTTTGCTCTGAGATGGTTTAGAGTCTCCGGTTCCTCCTATGAAGACCCGACCGAGTTACTTCATAGAATTTCCCGATCGACTTTTGCTCTGAGATGGTTTAGAGTCTCCGGTTCCTCCTATGAAGACCCGACCGAGTTACTTCATAGAATTTCCCGATCGACTTTTGCTTCTGAGATGGTTTAGAGTCTCCGGTTCCTCCTATGAAGACCCGATCGAGTTACTTCATAGAATTTCCCGATCGACTTTTGCTCTGAGATGGTTTAGAGTCTCCGGTTCCTCCTATGAAGACCCGATCGAGTTACTTCATAGAATTTTCCGATCAACTTTTGCTCTGAGATGGTTTAGAGTTTCCGGTTCCTCCTATGAAGACCCGACCGAGTTACTTCATAGAATTTCCCGATCGACTTGTAGTCTGTGCAAAAATATGACTCTTGTACTAACCTCTTGATAGTTTTTAAGGTTTCTTGACTTTGAGGGGAGCTAAATAGGCCTTTTGGGATTTCCTTCTATTGATTGCTCGAAATAGAAAATGAAGGTTCTCTGGATATTTATCAATATGTATGAACCATACTTATTTCCAGTGATGATATCTGTTTTGCCTGGCTTTCATTAAAAGAAGTAGGGTACATAAACTGTAGGTATATTTGTCCTCAGTTCACCAGGGGCTTCAAAAAATTATGAACACTTTCTTAAATGGTATGATATGGTCAAGTTCGATAAGGCTGTAAATGATTAGCGCTCCAAGGGCGTTCCAAAATTCTCCCTTCAGCATCTTGAAGATAATATGAGCCTGATGCGAGCTTTTCTACCACTTTGTAAGGTCCTCCCCATTGTGGTGCCAGCTTACTAACATCTCTAATAGGTTTAATTCGTTTCCATACCAAATCCCCCACTTGGAAAAATCTGGGTATCACTCTCTTGTTATAGTTTTGCCTCATCCGCTGTCGATATGATACAAGACGGGTAGCAGCTTTATCTCTTATTTCCTCTATCAAATCTAGCTTCATAAGTCGTCGACCTTCATTGTCCTCATCATATAATCGCCGTCTATCAGACTCTACCCCCACCTCGATGTGAATTATTGCTTCTCCTCCATAAACTAACTGAAAAGGCGTGATTCCTGTAGCTTCCCGGGGTGTAGTGCCGTGAGCCCAAAGAACACTGGGCAATTCATCTACCCAGCTACCTCCAACATGATCCAATTTAGTTTTTAGACCTCTAATAATCTCCCTATTAGTTACCTCTGCTTGACCATTGCTTTGTGGGTAAGCTACAGAAGTGAAGGCCTGAATAATGCCGTAACTATTGCACCAATCTAAAATCCTATTCCCTTGGAATTGCCTTCCATTATCAGAGACTAATTTATGAGGAATGCCAAATCTGCAGATTATATTTTTCCATAAAAATTTAATAACTGCATCTTCAGTAATTCGAGCAAGTGGTTCTGCCTCCACCCATTTAGAAAAATAATCCACCGCTACCAATAAGAATTTTCTCTGTGGAGCTGTCATAGGAAACGGTCCTACTATGTCCATGCCCCATTGATCAAAGGGACATGCAACTATAGAGGTTCTCAATAGCTGTGTAGGATGATGTGGAATATTTTGATGTTTTTGACAAGAGACACAAGTTCTCACCAGCTTGTTAGCATCTTCATGTAAAGTGGGCCAAAAATATCCTGCTAACAGAATTTTATGAGCCAAAGATCTTCCCCCTATATGACTACCACACGAACCTTGATGAACTTCTCGTAAAATAAACTGTATATCTTCTGTGCCAATACATTTAAGCAAAGGTCTGGAAAAAGCCCTTTTATATAACTGTTCTCCCACCATAGTGTATTGAACGACCCTCTTCTTAAATACTCTTGCCTGTTCTACATCACTAGGAAGAATACCTTGCTGCAAGTATAATATGATCTGAGCCCTCCAATCGCTTTGAATCTCTACTTCAGCATGTCTTTCAATACAAGATACTAACAGAGTTTGTTCCACGGGCCTATCTAAACTCCATGGTACTATAGCAGAAGCCAATTTAGCCAATTCATCTACTACTTGATTTTCAGATCTAGGAACCTTTTGTATATTTACTTCTTGAAACTGGGACTTCAACTTATCAAACGCTTCAGCATATAACTTAAGCCTATCATTATTGATTTCAAAATTACCTGATAGTTGTTGAGCTGCTAATTGAGAATCAGAATAGATAAGGAACCGAGCTGCCCCTATATGCCGAGCAGCTTGCAAGCCAGCTATTAAGACTTCATATTCTGCTTCGTTGTTGGTAGCTCTATAATTCAACCTGATGGAGAGTTACAGTCTGTCTTCCCTTGGTGATATAAGAAGAACACCAATTCCGCTACCTTGTCTAGTTGAAGAACCATCTACATAAACCTTCCAGGTGTTTTCTTCCTCGGGGCCTTGAACTTCTATGATGAAGTCTGCTAGAGCTTGTGCCTTGATGGCCGATCGAGGTTGATATTGGATGTCATATTCCCCAAGTTCAGTTGTCCATTTGATCAGCCGTCCTGATGCCTCTGGGTTGAGTAACACTCGCCCAAGAGTGCTGTTAGTTAATACAATAATCTCATGTGCTAAGAAATATGGGCGCAACCTCCGAGCAGTCAATGCTAGGGCGTAAGCTAATTTCTCTAGTGTAGTGTATCTACACTCAACTCCTTTTAATAAATGGCTAGAAAAATATACAGGTTGTTGCTCCTTTCCCTCTTATCTAACTAGTACAGAACCTACGGCGTTTTCATTAGCCGACAAGTATACCCATAGAGTTTCTCCTACTATAGGTTTAGCCAACACAGGGAGAGTAGCCAAATAATCTTTCAATTCTTGGAAAGCCTTATCACACTCCTCATTCCATTGAAACTTATTAGCCTTTCTGAGTATTTTAAAGAAATGAAAACTACGATCAGCCAATCTAGAAATAAATCTAGACAAAGCTGTGATTCGGCCTGTCAATCTTTGGGCTTCCCTCATGTTATGCGGTGGCTCCATGTTTTACAGTGCCTTGACCTTGCTTGGGTTGGCCTCTATCCCCCGTTCGGACACCATATATCCCAGGAATTTTCCTCCCTTCACGCCGAATAAGCATTTGCTTGGATTTAACTTGAGCCCATATTGTCTTAAAGTCTCGCAAGTTTCCTCTATATCCCTGCACAGATCAACAACTTGAAGAGACTTAATTAAAATGTCATCAACATATACTTCCATATTTCTACCAATCTGCTTCCGGAAAACCTTATTCATAAGCCTTTGATAAGTTGCTCCTGCATTTTTTAGTCCAAAGGGCATAACATTATAGCAATAAGTACCTTCAGATGTTATAAAACTAACCTTTTCCTGATCTTCTTTGGCCAAGGGAACTTGATGGTAACCTTGATAAGCGTCCAACATAGAGATATATTCGCATCCGGCGGTGGAGTCAACAAGCTGATCAATCCTGGGTAACGGATAATAGTCCTTCGGGCAAGCTTTGTTGAGATCCCGAAAGTCAATGCAGACTTGCCATTTATTTCCTGGTTTAGAGACTAACACCACATTAGCCAACCAGCTTGGGAACTGTACTTCCCTAATATATCCCGCCTCCATAAGTTTGGTTATTTCTTTTTTGATGATTTGATTTTGTTCCGCGCTAAAACTTCTCTTTCTTTGCATGACCGGGCGGGCATCCGGGAAGACATGCAAGGAATGTTCCATAACGGTAGGAGAAACGCCCGAGACTTCTTTGGGAGTCCATGCAAATACATCATTATTCTTCTCCAAGCATTGTACTAATGCAGCCTTCAGAGTGGGCTCAAGATTGGCCGCGATATATGTAGTAGCTTCAGGTCGACCAACCTGGATCTGAATTTCTTCCTTCTCTTCATAAACCAGGGCGGGTTGTTTTTCCCTAATGGCGTTAACCTCCATTCTTTGAATCTTTCGAGCGGTGTTAGCTTCGGCTCGAATTATCTCTACATAACATTTTCAGGTTGTCTTCTGATCACCCCGTACTTCTCCAACTTGATCATCCACAGGAAATTTAATCTTCTGACAAAAACTAGAAACGACCGCCCTAAACTCGTTTAAGGCAGGTCGACCCAATATCACATTGTAAGAGGATGGAGCGTCTACCACCATAAAATAAGATCTCCTGGTTCTCATCAAAGGCTCTTCTCCCAGTGAAATGGCCAACTTTATTTGACCTAAAGGTTGTACTTCATTGCCCGTGAATCCATATAGAGGAGTAACGATTTGTTGAAGTTCACTTGGATCAATTTGTAGCTGATCAAAAGCCTTCTTGAATATAATATTGATGGAACTACCCGTGTCTACGAAGGTACGAGCAATGGCGTAGTTGGCTATCACAGCTTTGATGATCAGAGCATCATCATGAGGTATTTCTACCCCCTCAAGATCTCTGGGCCCGAAACTTATTTCAGGGTCGGCTGCTCGTTCCATGCTGCACCCTACTGCATGAATCTCCAATCTTCGGGCATGTGCTTTTCTGGCTCTGTTAGAATCCCCATCAGTGGGTCCGCCCACAATCATATTGATATTGCCTCGAGCAGCATTGTTTCTGTTTTCTTCCTGTCGAGTCATCACAACTTCAGAAGGTGCTTTTTTTGATACTTGACTAGTACCGGCCGAGACTGGTATTGCCTCCTGCCGAGTCTCGATCGGGCGATATTCCAATTTGGGTGGACTTTGCTACCGGGGGTATTGTTGTCGATAGTAGTTCTGCCTCTGATATCGCTCCCTATTGACTCGTCTATTTCTCAAAACAAAACAGTCTTCAGCATGATAACTGCTAGTTTTATGATAAGTGCACCACCTCCTTGGTGCCTCTGGCTGTATCTCCACATGTTGTACAGCTTGTGGACGATACTCTGGTTGTCGATGAGGTGGATGAGTTATTCTAGGACCTCTTGGTGGAGGCACAGGGGCTGGAGCTTTCTCTTTAATTTGGGTAGGAGAAGAGGTGACTCCCTCCTTTCTACGAGCAGCTTGAGGTTCTTCTACATTAATAAACTCAGTAGCCCGCTCAATCAAGGAATCAAAATTAACAGGGGGATTTCTTACCAAATATTTAAAGAAATCATTATCATTCAGACCTTAAGAGAAAGCGCTTACTAATATTTCAGTAGTAGCATTAGGCACATCAATAGCTACCTGATTGAACCTTTTGATGTATGCTCGGATAGATTCTTTAGTCGACTGCTTGATTGAAAACAAACTCCAAGGAGTCTTATGATACCTCTTGTTGCTAGAGAAATGGTGTAGAAAGACTTTCTTGAAGTCCTTGAATTTTCGAATAGATTTTTCTGGTAATCTCTTGAACCAGCGCTGTGCAGCTCCTCCGAGGGTAGTGAGAAACATCCGACATTTCACTCCATCAGAGAATTGTTGTAATAACGCTACATTCTCAAATTTCAACAGATGATCTTCTGGATCTGTTGTTCCAGTATATTTCCCGATCTGCAAGTTTTGATACTGCTTAGGAAGCGGATCATCAAGTACACTTTGAGAGAATGGGGAGATGACCTTCTCAGGTGAGTTATCACTAGTTATCATTTTGATCTTACGCTTTTCTTTATCAGGTGCTTCACCAGAGGATTCTTGGAACACAGGCCTTCTACCCCCCCCCCTTCTCCATAGGAGTGCGAAGGAAAGCTCGGGGACGCCTCGTCGGAGAAACAGCAGTTGGAGGAAAATACGCATGTTCCTCTTCTTCTAGTTCCTTTCCTTTCCGCTGCTCAGTAGTTGATATTGCCGGATTATGAGCTGTTGGCAGAGTAGCTCCAGTATGAGCTTGAAGTTGTTGTTGTTGTTGCTGCAAGGCTTTCTAGACATGGGAGTTGATGAGAAAATCCAAATCCTCCCGACTGATAGTAAGTATGTTTGATTTTCCGGCCTCTTCCATCATGTAGTCTCAGATTCAGGTGAGGTTCCCACAGACGGCGCCAAATTTGATCCTGTCTGAGAAGCTGGACACGACGGAAATTCGGAAGAAAGAAACCCACCGTGCGGATGAAGAATGACGTACGCTGTATGCCGATCCGAGAAACCCAAAGCGGATCGAGAAGCAGTAGAGTCACCCGAGGTTTCTTCGTATCGAGATCTGATGATGAAAAAGAAAGCCAAATCTGAAGAGAAGAAACCCAGATTCAAAGCTCCCCAAGCTGCCTGCACACAAGAGAACAACCAACACTACCGTCAGTGACCTAAGACCGGGGTGGGAATCCCTGGCTAGGCCCTCCGACGCTCAAGTCAGTGCTCTCTCTCTCTCGGTGGGGAAGAAGGAGGAAGAAGACGAACAGTGGTTGAAAAGTTAGGGTTATGAATGTGCGCAATGATGTGAACTTGTGTACTTGTGAACTTGTGAACTTACCTTGCCAACGGAGAGGATTCCCTCTTTTATACCACTTCATATAACCTCCGTAGTCATGAAGTGGACCCCGGTTTGTTAGAGTTCGTTATGAGATGACGTCAGCTGTGTACTTGTGGTAGATGATATTTAAGGAATCTTTTTTGTACCCCAGATGTACCTTCTTTGTCATTTAGTACCTGCAAAATAATCTGGAAGCATACTTCCCGCCAAAATATATAACACCTGTCATGCATTTATATATTACAGATATCCTCGTTAATTATCTTCTTTGAAATATTCATTCATGATCCTTTCTCATGCAGCTTCATGCAGTTTCTATTTACATCCTTTTTATATTAATAAACTGCATTTTATCCAGTATATTTCCAAGGTATTGATTGACCAACCTGTACTAGCTCTTCCCTTGAAGGTATGTCCCGGCCGATATTAGCCTAACTTCATCCTGAAGGTATGTCCCGGCCGATATTAGCCTACCTTTGTCCTGAAGTTATATCCTAGCCGATATTAACCTACCTTCGTCCTGAAGTTATGGCCCGGCCGATATTAACCTACCTTCGTCCTGAAGTTATGGCCCGGCCGATATTAGCCTACCCTCATCCTGAAGGTATGTCCCGGACGATATTAGCCTACTCCTATTTAGAGTATATATATCTTTCCCTCGGGAGGCGTGTTTCGGTCGATATAGGCTTGACTTCTATATCCCGGTCGATATTAACCTACCTTCGTCCTGAAGTTATGGCCCGGCCGATAGTAGCCTACTTTCATCCTGAAGTTATGGGCCGACCGATATTAGCCTATCTCTTTTGCTTTTCCTTCCTCCTTTTCTTTCCTCATCGGGAGACCCACAAAACCTAACCCATATCAGTCGCCAACACCCAGTTGTAACCATCATCGTTGGCGACCATTCATGATCTATGTATATCCTCACACCCTCGAGCTTCTCTACCGATCGTTGGTGTGCTTTGCTACCCTACTGCCACCATAGAGGTAATCAATTAACCTTTGTAGAGGATTTGGATATTGGATCTAAATTTAGTACTGGTTTAGGGCAACTATGTTGGACGATAATCAGTCATCTCCCCTTTGGATTCAATGACGGGAATTTCCTGTTCATCATAGCTATGATTGGGATCTCCATCGAGCTGCTGCAGAACAAATTGAGGTAACACACTATATCTGACCAGATTGATAGGTGGATTAATTTGTGCTTGAGGCTAGCTTAGGATTGATTTGGATTTCTTTATTAGATTAGAGATTTGTTAATCTATTATTGATAGGGATTTAATTTCAGTCTCTTGTGGTGGTTGGGTTTATGATACTTAGTAGTGGATTTAATGGATTAAATGATTGGATGATTGTTGGATTGAGTTGTATTGTGATGATGATGGTTAGAATTGGATTATAGATTAAGGGTAATTGATAACTATCGAATGAATTAATTCACAGGAATAGTGGATATGATCGAATAGAGGATTAATTAAAGTTAATCATTAATTAGGGATAATTAATGATCATTCGATTAGGGTTTCCTCTATTAGTTTGGGTTTTGGATTTAGCTAGTTGTTGCATATGTAGTTAGTTAAGCTGCACATCATGCGATTTGTAGGTTGTTGATTTAAGATGAGCATCTCAATGTGGGATTGTTTAGCATGATCGACGGATAAAGGCGGGTATTTCCTGCTTTGTCTCTTTAGTACATTGATCTTAGTGCATGAGCTATATATTTGGATAGTTACTGTGTTTATCTTGACTCCACTCGTATTTTTTCTATGCTTGATGCTTATCCACTCGATTTTTGAGCTACTCGTTTCTATATTTATATAGTCTCTTGTTGCTATTTATGATATTTAGCAGATACTAGATACTAGATACTGGATATATAGATACTAGATACCATGCTTACTTACTTTGAATGTTGTTTATTTACACATCTTACTGAGCATGCTGGCTTAATGTAGCATACATGACATCTATTTACCGAGAGACACGTTTAAGATGGTACAGACATGTTCTTAGATGACCAATAAATGCTCCAGTTAGGCGATGTGAAACTATGATAAACATGCATATCAAACGAGGAAGAGGAAGACCAAAAAAAGACTTGATTAGTAACAATAAAATAAGATAAAATTTATTTAAATATAGATGATGATATAATAGGAGATAGAGCTCAATGGTGTAAAAGGATCCATACAGCCGACCCCACCTAGTGGGAAAATGTTTGATTGTTGTTGTTATTGTTGTTGTTGTTATATATGATAACTGTTGCATCTTGCGCATCATGTCATTGCATGCATACTAACGATCATTGTCTCCCTTGTGGTGTGAGAGAGTTGTCAGTCAAGGTCGCGCACTCGGCCACTCATGGGTAGTGGTAGCTGAGTGTTCCGCTTGTCCTGTCGTACCCCCACTCGCTCACTCAGGGATAGTGATAGATGGTGTTGCAGGCAGCAGGGACCCCCGTCATAGAAGTAGCTAGTTAGCTACTATGTATCTGCCCCCTCGACCACTCAAGAATAATGGTAGCTGGAGTGGTGTACAGTCTGTCACTGACCCAACCTCTCAACCATACAGGGGCATGGTGTAGAGGGGTGGACGAGAGTCACCATCCGTGCATACGCTGTTATTGTTATACTTGCTTATGTTGCTGCTTGTTTATTTATGTAGCTCTCTTGCTATATCCATATGATATGCTTACTTATATTGAGTTATATACTTATTGCATGTGCTTAGTGTTGGAATGTATACTAAAAGCCTAGCTTTTGTAAACATTTATTTTGAAATAAAGAATCACATTGGTCAAAAATATCTACATTTATGTTAAGTGTAGTTGTTCAATTAATTTATATCGTAGATAACATGGTGTGTGGTGTCACGCACAGAAGATCATATTATTAGTTCTTTATAAATTATAAACAGTTGCTCACGACTAAGATGGAAAGGAACAAACCGTCAGTAAAGTCGTAGTGTGATTAGGGATTAGTTTATCTTAACTAATAAATTACACTAATACACTCTAAGTGTATTGAGTAGGATCATTTTAGGTAAGTTCTTTTTATACTGACTTGATAAAAGAACTAGACCTTAGTTATTATGGAAGTGTGTACTCTTAATCCTAATATAATAACAAACACATATATTTAGTATTTATTTCTTTGACTTATCAATGGGTGAGATTTAGCTCGATAAATCAATAAGCCCGATAAGTTGGGAAATGATATTACTTATAGTGTGTGTTGTTGATTATAGAAGGAAATCGTGTCCTAGTAATCTAGGTTGAGAATGACCCCAAGAGGAGCTCATAAGGATTGTCATGTTAAACCCTGCAGGTGGACTTAGTCCGACATGACGATGAGGTTGAGTGGTACTACTCTTGGACTAAGATATTAATTAAGTGAGTTGTCAGTAACTCATTTAATTAGTGGGCATTCAACATCTTAAACACAGAGAGACTAACACACTCATAATAAGGAGCCCAAAATGTAATTTGGGATTGGTGCGGTAGTTCAATAATAATTCTTTAGTAGTATGAATTATTATTGATGAAATTAAGTTGTGTGTTCGCGGCGAACACGGGAAGCTTATTTTCATCGGGAGACCAAAACCAATTCCTCCTCTCGGTCCCTATCGTAGCCTCTTGTATGTAGAGAATTATATCCACCTATACCCACCTTCTTACCCATTCTTTGGTGGCCGACCAAGCTAGCTTGGAACCCAAGCTAGGGTCGGCCAAGACCCAAGGATTGAGCCAAGATTAGTGGTCGACCCTAGCTTGGAGTCCAAGCTAGGTGTGGCTGGCCACATATAATATAAAAGGGATTTTATTTAAATTTTTTCTTATGTGGATAACATAGTTTTAAAAGAGAGTTTAAAATTTAAATCTTTCCTTTTATAGCTTTCTACAAAATATTAAGAAAAGATTTGAAATCTTTCCTTATTTGTAGATTGAAAGGTGGATTTTAATTTTAAGAAAACTTTCCTTTTTTATAACCATGTTCATGATTTAAAAGAGAGTTTAAAAATTAAATATTTCCTTTTATAAGTTTCTACAAAAGATTAAGAAAAGAATAAATATCTTTTCTTATTTGTAGATTGAAAGGAGATTTTAATTTTAGAGATAACTTTCTTTTTTGGAAATCATCCACATGTTTAAAAGAAAGATTTTAATTTATAAAATTTCTTTTTATAACCCACCATGAAGGGAAAAATTATTAGAGAAATTTTTATTAAAAATTTCCGGAAACAAATTAGGAAGTTTTAATTCTTGTGAATTAAAACTTTCCTTGAAGGAAATATAGGTGGCCGGCCATGAAAATTGATTATATCAATTAATTATTTCTTTTTCATGGCAAAGAAAATAAGAAAGTTTTATTAAACTTTCCTTATTTGCCAAGGCCAAGGATTATAAAAGAGAGGGTAGAGGTGCCTTCAAGGGAACGACTCTATTCTATTTTTCTTCCTCTCTTTTCCTCCTTGGTGGTGGTCGGCCCTATTGTTTTTTCCTTCTTCCTTTTCTTTCTTCTTCATTGGCCAGACCTTATAATCTCATGGAGCTTGAAGGTGGTCGGATTCTATCTTGGAGAAGAAGGAGAGAAAGGAAGCATCCCTTGGAGCTTGGTGGTGGTGGGCAAACCGCATCTATTCTTGGAGTACTTGTGGTGGCCGAATCTTGTAAGGAGAAGAAGGAGCTTTGGTGGTTCTCATCTCGGTAGATCGTTGCCCACACAACGTCCGGGATAAGAAGAGGAATATGGTAGAAGATCAAGAGGTTTTTTGCTTACAAAGAAAGGTATAACTAGTAATTATTTTCCGCATCATAATAGTTTTCTTTGTATAGTTATTTTTGGAAAAATCAAACACAAGAGGCATACAATTCTAGAGTTTTCGAATTTGTGTTTCTTTTGTTTTATTTTTCGAATTTGTGATTCAATTATTCTTTTTCGTTAAACCTAGAGTTATATAAGGAAACTAAATATTAACTTTCCTTAAAAGGCTTTGTCTAGGCGGTGGTGGATGCTCCCATACCCAAGAAGCCCATGTGCCTCGCCATGCAGTCCTGGAAGCCAATTTTATTAATTAATATTTAATTAAATTTATAACACAGGTTGATTTGGATTAATAGTGTTAAGTTCCGCTTGCGATCCAAGTCTAAACCATTAAGAACAGATAAGTTAAATTTGGAATCAATAATGTTAAGTTCCGTTTGCGATTCCTAATTTAACTTCTAAAGAACATAATAGATTGTTTAGGAAAAGATTCGACACTTGTACAAAATTTTTGTACAGTGAAACCAGTACGATCCTCCTAGGACCAACCAACAATTGATATCAGAGCTAGGGTTTGCCTCTGTGTGTTTTGGTTTTCAAATAGATTATGCACATGTCATACATAATTTAGGCAGGATAATAGTAGGATGTGCTAACTTTGTGGTTGCAGGCTCCAACTATTATGACATATAGATATTGTGTGTGATTGGACCCTTGGATATGTCAAGGGCATTTTATTGTGTGTGCATGATTGTAATATTAAATTCAGCAGGACTGTATTAGTTATTAGGATTTTACATTTTTGTTTCGATCTAGATTACATGTACATTCCTTTATGGAATATAGGATCGATATATGTAAAATTCTATTTTTATCACGGATCGTATCCTTGTGAAGCGTGGTGCTATTGGAGGACCAGAGGAGCAGCAGAAAAGGAAGCTCGATGGACCCGACGACATGTACCCGATGGCTTTGGCTAAAGATGGCAGTAGCTAGGGTTGGAACACACGTAAAACAGTGATGGAAGAAACCATAATAGTTGAAAAATTAATTTCCATATTTATTACTTTTATTTACTGTGATATGCATGTGATGTATGCTAGCATAGGTTAAAATTCCTTATTTTAAAAAACTAAGTGGGAGAGGAATTTTTAAATAAATTCCATGATCTCCATTACTGGTTTGTAAGTGATGCAACAAGCTTGCGTGTTGGCTCGGAGTGCCTCCCTCCACAACGGATGGGTTTGTTGCGGATCACTAGATCAAACTTCCTTTATGGATGGTTATAGGAAATTATTTAGGAGCGTGTGATCTTCTCCAACTGAAGGGGCATAATCCTATTTAATGGACTAAGTATCAATTAATGGTATATACTTAGACGCATTCAATAGTATCCTCCCCAACGGAGTCACTGCTATTGTTTTGCTGGACCAAAGGAATACCAACTATTAATTTGTCATAAAGCTAGGTGAAACTCTCCTCTTACAAATGTTTGAATTTGTATACGTCCACACTAACGTGGCATGTAAAATTCACGGTGTTTGAGGTAATTTTGTCATAAAATAAGGTTGACAAAATAAATTGGGTAAAACCTCCTCTTACAAACAAATGAATTTGTATACGTCCACACTAACGTGACATACAAAATTCATTGCATTTGAGGTAATTTAAGGATGACAAGATAATTAATGGGTAAGACCCTCCTCTTACAAATGTTTGATTTTGTATACGTCCACACTAACGTGGCATACAAAATTCACGGTGTTAGAGGTGTTGGTGAATTTAAATGATATTGTTTTGAGGAATCAATATTATTTTAAATTCAAAGTTTTGACCAAATATTTGACCAAAGACAAGACCAACTATTAATTTTATTCGTCATAAAGTAAGGTTGATGAGATAATAAAATTAATGGATAAAATCTCCTCTTTGAATTTGTATACGTCCACACTAACGTGGCATACAAAATTCATGGGGATTTTTAAGGAGTTGGTCTTGACCAAATATTTTTGTGATTCTTAGGATTTAAAATGTTAGTCAATCCCCTAGCTGTTATTATACTATAGGATAGACTTAGTGGTCCCAATTATAATGATTAGAAATAGGACTTGGACATTAAGGTAGACTGTCCTCTTAGAACTGAGAATAATATAGGGGTATTTTATTTATTAGTTGTTAAAACATGTTTGGTGGTGTTATCTACTGGTACCTGGTGTGTAGATACGGGAGCCACTGATCATGTCTGCAATTCATTGCAGGGATTCCAAGAAATCCGATAACTATATAAAGAGAAAATCACCATGGGCACTCCTGTGAAAATAGCAATTGTTGCAATGGGAGATGTTTATTCTTCGATAGGAATAAAATATGGATTTTCAGAAATTATCTTTACGTACTAAGTTTAGAAAGGACCTGATTTCAGTTTCTAAACTATTAAAGAATAGATATTGTGTCTATTTTGATAACAAAGTTGTTATCAAGAAAATAGGAAAGATATTGATTCTGGTACGTTGGTTGATAATTTATAATCCAATGACTCCCACGATGTAATAAATGAAAATTAATAACACATCTTCTAACTTTAATAAGAGAAAGCAACCTTCGGAAATAAACCAACCACATCTTTGGCAGTCTAAGGCTAGGTTATATTAACTTGAGTAGGATTCAAAGGATAATAACCGATGAACTCTTGGGTTCATTGATAGAGGAAATCTTTCTAACCTGCGAGTCTTACTTGCAAGGAAAAATAACCAAGAAGATTTTAAGTCTAAGGGGTTTGGAGCCAAAGATATGTTGGAATTGGTTCATGTGGACCTTTGACTATCCAGGCAAGAGGTTGTTTCAAATATTTTGTCTCTTTTATAGACAACTATTCGAGATACAGATACATTTACTTGATGCACCGCAAGTCTAAGTGTTTTGATTAGTTCAAAGAGTACGAGGCTGATACGGAGTAACGTCAAGCTAAAAATATCAAGACACTACGGTTAGATCATAGTGGCAATCACCTCTTAGGAGAGTTTAGGAGTCACTTATCAAAAGTCGGGATTCAATCCCAACTAACTGCACCTGGTACACCCCAACAGAATGGTGTAGTAGAACGAAGGTATAGGACTCTTATGGAAATAGTTAGATCAATAATAAGTTATTCAGAATTACCAAAATTCGTTTTGAGGATATACACTAGAAACAGAAGTGAACATAGTACCTTCTAAGTCAGAACTCCCTACTCCCATAGAATTGCATAATAGGCATAAGTCTAGTCTGAAGCATATTCGGATTTGGGTGGTCTAGCACATGAGAGACACTGATAAGTTGAACAGGAGTTCACTTGTTTGTAGGTTATCCTAGAGAAACGAAAGGAGGTTTATAGTCCTAAAAATTAGAATGTCATTGTTAGCACCAATGACCGATTTTAGAAGAGGACTAGGTAATAAACCACAAACCCATAAGTAAATTTGTTCTTAAGAAAATAAAGGGCACGTCCAATCTAGTACCAACTGTACAAAATGAAATATCACAAGAAACTGCAAACACGTATCACAAATGATACACAACCACAGAAAGTTCCTCGTCGTAGTGGGAGGGTTGTTAGGCAACCTAAAATATTCATATTTTGGAAGAGTTTTTAGACTTGATCCCTGGTGAACATGAATTTAATTCCCGGACATATGACGAAGTGCTCCAAGATAAAGATGCTGCATCTTTGAGAAATGAATACAGAATTAGAATCAAAGTGTTCTAATAAATTATGGGAGCTTGTAAAGCCACCAGATGGTGTAAAAGCCATTGGGTCTACAATAGGAAAAGAGGGATAGATGGGAAGGTGGAAACTTTCAAAGCAAGACTTGTTGGAAAAGGAAACTTTATCACCGGTAGCCATGCTTAAGTCTGTCCGGATTCTTTTATCTATTGTTACTCATATGAACTATGAGATTTGGCAAGTAGATGTCAAGATAACTTCCCTTAACGGAAGTCTTGAAAAAAAATATCCATATAAAGCAATCAGAAGGGTTTATTGCAAAGGGTAAAAAGCATCTTATGTGCAAGCTCAATCAGTCTATGGACTGAAGCAAAGCTTCAAGGTCTTGGAACATCCAGTTTAATAAAGTAATCTAGACCTATGAACTTATTTAATAACCGGATGAGTCTTGTGTATACAAGAAGTGTGATAGAAACGTGGTGGTATTTCTTGTATTATACATAGATAATATTTTTGGTAGTTGGAAACAATATCAAAGTGTTGTCAGAAGTAAGGGTATGGTTGTCCAAACAATTCGATATGAAGGACTTGGGAGAATTCATATATTCTTGGGATCAAAGTAATAAGGGATCGCAAGAAAAGAATATTTTTCTTATCCCAAGCTTCATATATTGAAATAATACTTGCTCATTTTAGCATGCAAGATTCCAAGAAAGGTTTTCTACCTTTTAGGTATGAAGTAGCTTTATCTAAAAAGATGTCTCCAAAGACATCAAAAGGAGATAGAGGATATGAATGCAGTTCCTTATGCTTCAGCTGTAGGAAGCTTAATGTATGCAATGCTTTGTACGAGACTGGATATATGTTTTGCCCAGGGCATAGTTAGTAGATATCGAAGTAACCCAGGACCAAGACACTAGATTATCGTAAAGCATATATTAAAGTACCCTAGAGGGACTAGAGATTATATGCTAGTTTACAAGGCAGATAATTTGATCCCTGTGGGTTACACGGATTTTGACTTCCAATCAGATAGGGACAATAGTAAGTCAACCTCGGGGTTTTGTGTTTACTTTAGGAGGTAAAACCATAACTATGGAGGAGTGTTAAGTATAGATGCTTTTTTGGGCTCCACCATAGAAGCTGAATATGTGGCAGCCTCTGAGGCAGCCATAGAAGTTATATGGCTCAGAAACTTCATGATGGACTTAGACATGATTTTTGGTTTGTTCAAATATTATTATTTATTGTAATAATAATGATGCAGTAGCAAACTTAAAGAAACCATAAGTCCATAAGGCAAGTAAACACAATAGAGCGCAAGTACCACCCAATACGAGACATCGTATAACGAGGAGAAGTTGTTGCCGCCTAGATTGCATCAGGTGATAACTTGTAGATCCTTTCACTAAGGTCCTTAAGGCAAGAGCTTTTGATGGACATGTTGAAGGGTTGGGAATCAGATGTATGACAGCATTTATGGGAGCATAGTCTTTTAGTATAAGTGGGAGATTGTTCGAATGTATACTAAAAGTCTAGCTTTTGTAAACATTTATTTTGAAATAAAGAATCACATTGGTCAAAAATATCTACATTTATGTTAAGTGTAGTTGTTCAATTAATTTATATCGTAGATAACATGGTGTGTAGTGTCACGCATAGAAGATCATGTTATCAGTTCTTTATAAATTATAAATAGTTGCTCACGACTATGATGGAAAGAACAAACTGTCGATAAAGTCGTAGTGTGATTAGGGATTAGTTTATCTTGACTAATAAATTACATTAATATACTCTAAATGTATTGAGTAGGATCATTTTAGGTAAGTTCTTTTTATACTGACTTGATAAAAGAACTAGACCTTAGTTATTATGGAAGTGTGTGCTCTTAATCCTAATATAATAACAAACACATATATTTAGTATTTATTTCTTTGACTTATCAATGGGTGAGATTTAGCTCGATAAATCAATAAGCCCGATAAGTTGGGAAATGATATTACTTATAGTGTGTGTTGTTGATTATAGAAGGAAAATGTGTCCTAGTAATCTAGGTTGAGAATGACCCCAAGAGGAGCTCATAAGGATTGTCATATTAAACCCTGCAGGTAGACTTAGTCCGACATGACGATGAGGTTGAGTGGTACTACTCTTGGACTAAGATATTAATTAAGTGAGTTGTCAGTAACTCATTTAATTAGTGGACATTCAACATCTTAAACACAGGGAGACTAACACACTCATAATAAGAAGGAGCCCAAAATGTAATTTGGGATTGGTGCGGTAGTTCAATAATAATTCTTTAGTGGTATGAATTATTATTGATGAAATTAAGTTGTGTGTTCGGGGCGAACACGGGAAGCTTATTTTCATCGGGAGACCAAAACCAATTCCTCCTCTCAATCCCTATCATAGCCTCTTGTATGTAGAGAATTATACCTACTTATACCCACCTTCTTACCCATTCTTTGGTGGCCGGCCAAGCTAGCTTGGAACCCCAAGGATTGAGCCAAGATTAGTGGTCGGCCCTAGCTTGGAGTCCAAGCTAGGTGTGGCCGGCCACATATAATATAAAAGGGATGTTATTTAAATTTTTCCTTATGTGGATAACATGGTTTTAAAAGAGAGTTTAAAATTTAAATCTTTCCTTTTATAGCTTTCTACAAAATATTAAGAAAAGATTTGAAATCTTTCCTTATTTGTAGATTGAAAGGTGGATTTTAATTTTAAGAAAACTTTCCTTTTTTATAACCATGTTCATGATTTAAAAGAGAGTTTAAAAATTAAATATTTCCTTTTATATGTTTCTATAAAAGATTAAGAAAAGAATAAATATCTTTCCTTATTTATAGATTGAAAGGAGATTTTAATTTTAGAGATAACTTTCTTTTTTGGAAATCATCCACATGTTTAAAAGAATGATTTTAATTTATAAAATTTTCTTTTATAACCCACCATGAAGGGAAAAATTATTAGAGAAATTTTTATTAAAAATTTCCGGAAACAAATTAGGAAGTTTTAATTCTTGTGAATTAAAACTTTCCTTAAAGGAAACATAGGTGGCCGGCCATGAAAATTGATTTTATCAATTAATTATTTCTTTTTCATGGCAAATAAAATAAGAAAGTTTTATTAAACTTTCCTTGTTTGCTAAGGCCAAGGATTATAAAAGAGAGGGTAGAGGTGCCTTCAAGGGAACGACTCTATTCTATTTTTCTTCCTCTCTTTTCCTCCTTGGTGGTGGCCGACCCTATTGTTTTTTCCTTCTTCCTTTTCTTTCTTCTTCATTGGTCGGACCTTATAATCTCATGGAGCTTGAAGGTGGTCGGATTCTAGCTTGGAGAAATAGGAGAGAAAGGAAGCATCCCTTGGAGCTTGGTGGTGGTGGCCGAACCACATCTATAGTACTTGTGGTGGCAGAATCTTGCAAGGAGAAGAAGGAGCTTTGGTGGTTCTCATCTCGGTAGATCGTTGCCCACACAACGTCCGGGATAAGAAGAGGAATACGGTAGAAGATCAAGAGGTTTTTTGCTTATAAAGAAAGGTATAACTAGTGATTGTTTTCCGCATCATACTAGTTTGCTTTGTATAGTTATTTTTGGAAATACCAAACACAAGAGGCATATGATTCTAGAGATTTTGAATTTGTTTCAAATTTGTGTTTCTTTTGTTTTATTTTTCGAATTTGTGATTCGATTGTTCTTTTGGTTAAACTTAGAGTTTATAAGGAAATTAAATATTAGCTTTCCTTAAAAGGCTTTGCCTAGGCGGTGGTGGATGATCCCATACCCAAGAAGGTCATGTGCCTCGCCAATGCAGTCCTGGAAGCCAATTTTGGAAATTAATATTTAATTAAATTTATAACACAGGTTGATTTGGATTAATAGTGTTAAGTCCCGCTTGCGATCTAAGTCTAAATCATTATGAACAGATAAGTTAAATTTGGAATCAATAATGTTAAGTTCTATTTGCGATTCCTAATTTATCTTCTAAAGAACACAATAGGTTGTTTAGGAAAAGGTTTGACACTTGTATAAAATTTTTGTACAGTGGAACCAGTACGATCCTCCTAGGACCAACCAACACTTAGACACTAGCTTACTCACTAGTAGTATACCTCACATGATACCCCTGTAGTATGAGCAGTACAATTGTTGATCCTCACTATCCCTGATCTACTATTACTAGCCTAGGATATGATTTCAAGTATGGACATTTACTATGATATCATTATAGTATCTGCTATTTTCCCTATGAGACTGTATCTCTTTGTATCTCTAGTTCTTTATTATATTAATGCATTATATATCTGTCTATTACCCGCTAAGTCCCAACACTCACCACCCTATGAACTGGTTTATTTCGCCAAATAGTAGGTAAAGGATTTATATATGGAGTCGCCTGGAGATCTTGTCTGCCAGTCTCATGTCACATCGAGTGATTTCTTTCGTTATTGCTTCCGTTCGCTTTATTGGTTTTGGACTTATTCATGTATATGTATCTTCGTATGGAATTTAGCTTTGTGTTTTCTTATATTTGGTTTGATGTTATCGTGTCAAGTTGGGTCGGCTCGCAGTTAGTTGTTTTGTTGGTTTCATGTTCGTTATTTTGTGACTTCCGTTGTGTTATGTTCCAACCGTGTGGGTTGTTTATCAACTGCGTGATTGTGTTTACTTTCAACCGTGTAGGCTGCTTATAAACTGCGTGGTTGTGTTTATATCTAACCATGTGAGTTGTTATTTGCTTGTGAGTAGCCATGTGTATATATGCTTCATATTGTCACAAATACAAGGAAGATGTTGCCTGTTTGCCGGGCAAGGACTCCTCTGGGGCGTGATAGTAGCAAACTACTGTAACGAACTTTCTTTTATAAAAAATGAATGTAATTAAACTAATAAAAACAAACATTACACTTGATTTTAGCCAAAATATCGAGAATATGCTTTCTAATGCCACCAACCCAAGGTATTTATAAAACATTCTCCGCTTGCGGTGTTCACAATCTTAAAATGTGAGAGTAAAAAAAATCATAACAGTGTATATTTTTTATAAAAAAAATAATCAAAGAAAATTACTAATAAATTTTAAAATTATTTTCAGTGTGTAAAAAAATTAATATTAATATAATTTCATTTTGGTCTTCATCAAAATTAGTTAGTAAAAAATCTAGATTTTTAATAAAATAAGTAAGATATATTTATTTTATTTATTTAAATATAAAATTTACTATATAAATTTTATAATTTTAAATTATTTAATACTAAAATGTTTATAGCATTTTACTAGTTATATACTTATATCTTATGAAAATTAAAATTTTACTTTAAAAAAATTCATAATATTTAATTTGATGTAATAATATTTGTACGGCAATCCATGTATATTTAAATTTCTTTCTATAAGTTTTAAAAAAAAATGGATGAGATCAACCAAACCTTCTTAACTATCTCATATATAGTATACAGTGACAATAGAATAAAAAATTAAAAAAAAACAAAAATGATTATCATCCCAAGAGGAAAAAATGATGATCCCAATTAGTCTTATTGACTATCCCTGAGATAATCGATTCGGTCCCATAGAAGTTTTCCACCAGCCATTAGGATAAATTAAGAAACTCGCGTAATGCTCAATCCAGAAACTCGGCATCATTATCACCCCAAGAAAACAAAAATAGAAAGGGGTTTGATCCGGTAATAAAAGCCCGCCCCTCGAGGGTCGTTGCCACGGTGAAAGTCAAATCTAGGTGGTGAACGTCCCTGCATTGCTGGCCAGTCGGACAACCCACTTGCCTAACCGGGGTGAAGGATAGCCAAGTCGATATCAACCCAATGTTACCACAGCTCGGTCGCATGCTGAGCTTCCGACGCTCAGAAAATCGTGTGCCGGCAAGGCATAGGCCAAGTGGCCAGCTCGCTCGAACTTACATCGAACCTCGGAACTAGCGAAACGGAATCGCAGCCAAGCAATCACACTCAGATATAGCTCGGCACAACAACGGAACTCGAACAGTGGAAGGATGGCCGAGCGGAGTGTCTGATCGGCCTAAGGGTCAGACCACCCAGACGATTGAGGACTGGCTGAGCGATCATCCCGCTCAGCCCACTAACAAACAAAAGGAGGATCAACCAATATCCTTATGAGAACTTGTGCCACCGACAGACGGCATGGTTGGCAGTATGGCTAGGCAGAGGATCGTACGATGGAAGCTTCCACTATCATGTCAGAGATATGCTCGGGTCATTGAGGTATGGTGTCAGAGATGCTTTCCTGGCATGTCTTTTCAAGGAAAGCTTGGAGAAGCGTGCACGCCTCTAGGAGCATGCGTGCACACCCCCGAAGCCCTATATAAAGGCCTCAAGTTTCGACGGAGGTATGCATAATCTTCACTGTAGTTACACTGTTACTCTGCTTCTCCACTTCATTACTTCCACACTGGTGACTGACTTGAGCGTCAGAGGGTCATTGCCAGGGAACCCCTCCCTGGCTCAGCACTGATGTTGCTGTAATTGCAAGACCCTCCAGCTCCAAGTCCACCAAAAACAATAGGAGCGCCACGCCCCCCATCATCCATCGCCTCGACTCTCGGACAGGATCAAATTTGGCGTCGTTTGTGGGAGTGCACCTACATCCGAGCCGAGAAGATGGAAGAAGCTGGACGACTTCACACTGTGACACACACTCAAGAGGAGCTCGATATGCTCGTGCAAGCTCGAGCGGCTAAAATAGTCGAGCAGCAACAGAAGAAGGCACTAGCTGATCGGCTGGTGCAACAGGCCACGTCAGCGTCAGGAGGTCGAGCGGCGTAGGAGGACCGGCCGGAGCAACTCTCCATCTGGGGACAAAATAGAGGGTCGACTGGCACGCAAGGAGAAGCACCCCCCGTACCAATATCATTCCACCGGGCTCTATTCCAGATGCCCTCGAAAATCGCACAAGCGAATCAAGAGAGGGGATCATCTTCAAATGAAGTGCCCATTCGGGATGCTCGAAAAGGCAAGGCGCCTCAAGGCGGTGCGCCCCCCGAACAGATCAACCGTCAGTTCTCCGAAGCAATATTGCGCGACTCGCTGCCTGTTGGTTGCTACTCGGAATATCGTACTGGTTCCCCTGTACAAAAATTTTGTACAAGTCCCGAACATTTCCTAACAACCTATTGTGTTCTTTAGAAATTAAATTTGGAATCGCAAACAGAACTTAACATTATTAATTCCAAATTCAACTTATCTGTTCTTAGAGGTTTAGACTTGGATCGCAAACGATGCTTAACATTATTAATCTAAATTCACCCATGTTACAAAGTTAATTAAATATTTATTTCAGAGATTGGCTTCCAGGTTAAACATGGTGAGGCACTAGGCCTTCTTGGGTATGGGATCATCTACCACTTCCTAGACAAAGTCTTTCAACAAAATTCAATATTTAATCTCCTTATAGTAACCCTAGGTTTAACCATTAAGAACAATCGAATCACAAGATCGAAAAACAAAAGAAACACAAAATCGAAAAATAAATTCAATTGTCTAGAATCGTTAGCCTCTTGTGTTTGGTAATTCAAAATCCATACAAAGAAAACTAGCATGATGCGAAATAAAACAACTAGTATACCTTTCTTTGTAGCTAAAGATCTCTTGATCTTCTGTTGTATTCCTCACCTCCTCTTGGGTGTCGTGTGGGCAACGATCTACCAAGATGAATTCCACCAGGACCACTTCTTCTTCTCCAAGACTCTTGAGCCATCAAGGGATGCCAAAATAGGAAATTTTCTTCTCTTCTTCTTCCTCTCCAAGCAACCGGCCACCAAGATGATGAAGGTTGAAGAACCGTCGGCCTTAAAGGAAGAAAATAAAAGAGAAGAGCATGGAAGAGATTCAGCCACCAAGGAATCAAGGCTTGTGTACCTCCGACCCTTAAAGAAACAATAAGGATGCCAGACACACAATGAAGAGACGAGAAAGCCTAGGTTGTGTTATCTCATGAGGCACCCTCTCCATCTCTTTTATAATCCTTGATCTTGGCAAAAAAAGAAAAGTTTAATTAAAACTTCCTTTTCTTCTTCCTATGGCGGGCCACATCATGGAGTCTAAAAAGGAAAAAAATTTACAACAAAAAATTTAAACTTCCTTTTAAACCATGATGTCTACAAAAAGGAAAGTTTTAAACATAATTAAAACTTCCTTATTTGTGGTCTCCTTTTAAAAGAGAAAATTTTAATAATAATTAAAATCTCTCTTTTTAAATTTCCTATTGCACATGGCAATAAAGGAAAGTTTTAAAAATTAATCTCTCTCTTTTAAAACATGTAGACAACTACAAAAAAGGAGAGATTAATTAAAACTTCTCTTTTTAAATCATGGTTACAAAAAAGGAGAGTTTTATCAAAAATTAAAATCCTTCTTTTAAACATTATAGACAACTATAAATAAGGAAAGATTTTAACAAAATTAAAATCTCTCTTTAATCTTTTGTAGATAACTATAAAAGGAAAGATTTTAAAATCTAAAACTCTCTTTTTAAAACCATGAAGATGGCTATAAAAAGAAATTTAAAAAAATAAAATTTCTATTTTAAATCCCTTTCATGAATGGATATAAAAAGGAAAGATTTTAACAAAAATAAAATCTCCCTTTAATCCTATGTGGTCGGCCCCATGCTTGGACACCAAGCATGGTTTGGTCGGTCACTACTTGGGCTCCAAGCCTATGCTTGGTCGACCCCCTTGCTCCAAGCAAGGTTGTGTCCGGCCCATTACTTGGATAAGAAGTGGACTTAGTGGATACAAGGTTTTATAGAGGCTACAATAAGAACCGAGAGGAGAAATTGATTTTGGTCTCCCGATGAGCTTGAGCTTCCTGTGTTCGCCCCGAACACCCAGCTCAAGTTCATCAATAATAACTCATACCACTAAAGAGTTATTATTGAACTACAGCACCAATCCCAAATTACATTATGGGTTCCTTCTTATTGTGAGTGCATTAATCTCCCTCTGTTTAAGATATATAATGCCCACTAATTAAATGAGTTACTGACAACTCACTTAATTAATATCTAGCTCCAAGAGTAGTACCACTCAACTTCATTGTCATGTCAGACTAGGTCCACCTGTAGGGTTTATATGACAATCCTTATGAGCTCCTCAAGGGGGCATCATCAACCTAGTTTACTAGGACACAGTTGTAGGGATTTTCGGACCGCAAAAACCGCCTTTTTGCGTTGCAGAAACCCTGAATCCCATGCCACCGGTTCCGTGCGAAGTTTAAAATTCATGTACGAGTTTCTCTACTCCTAGATTTACATTAGATCTACAAGATCAAAAGGTATACCTTTGAAGCGATGCCTTTCACTTAATCCCGCTCGTCCAAATGATGACGAATCTCGAGAATGTCAAAGTAGACACTCCTCTATGTGTATCCACACGAACAAGGAGATGGAGAAAAGACACTAGAGCGTGCTAGCACCCTTTGTGGCTCTCGGCAATGGAGGAAGAGAGGGAGAGAAGAGAGCTTGAGGAAGAATATGAGAGTTACACACAAAATGAAAAACTCCTCACTTGAATAATTTGTGGCCAACCACATTAAGAGGTTAATAACCTCCATGGAATACCAAGAGTCACAACTCTTGGTAACTCCCATGAGGTGGCATCCCACTTAAGCAACCATGATGATGTGGAGCATCATCATTGGTCCACTCTTTGCCAACTCACCAATGAGGTGGCAAATGGTCAAGTCAAACTCGACTCTTCATCTTCCTCTCAAGTCAAGTCAAACTTGACCACTTCTCTCCCATGGTTGATCAAATCTAACCATTGGTTCAAGTCAATTTTAATTTAATGAATCTCTATTCATTGAATTAAATTGACTCAATGAGTCTAAGTCCAAATTAGACTCATCTAACACATGAACCAAATTGAGTCCAACTCAATTAGCCTAATTTGGATTACTCTTAATATAATTTGGTTCATCACATGGACCTAATACTTTAGGTTCATCAAATGAACCTAATCTCCATCTAATTACCCTTTGTGTGTGACCCTATAGGTT
Source organism: Zingiber officinale (assembly GCF_018446385.1). Classification (NCBI taxonomy): domain Eukaryota; kingdom Viridiplantae; phylum Streptophyta; class Magnoliopsida; order Zingiberales; family Zingiberaceae; genus Zingiber; species Zingiber officinale. The sequence continues at coordinate 109,227,824 of NC_056000.1, forward strand.
CTTATAACATTGGCAATGCAACTAAACTCATTTAGAAGCATAAGTAATGAGCGGTATCTAGCAACACATCATTACTACCCAAGTTATAAGAATGTTGAGATCCAACATCACCTTGTGACTACTAATTGTGACTCTTCACAACATATGACAAGTGTCCTTCTATCCTTGACATCTAGATTGATCAATATGAGGCATAGACCGTGTCATCCTCTAATCAATCTAAATCTTGAACTCCAAGTAGACTTACTCAATCAAATGAGCTCAACATCTCATATTGACTCATTTGGGCATGGCCATGCACTTAGTGGTCTCACTCTATCAAGAATAATGATGTCACTCCCGTCATATAGGAGGGATAGATCCCATTTACATCACTCACATCCCTCCGTATAATTTGTTACATACCCAGTAATCGCCTTTATAGTCTACCCAGTTACGGGTGATGTTTGACGAAGCCAAAGTATGTAACTCCTTATGTAGGGAACCATGGTGACTTCAAGTCCAAGGACTAATAGTCATACTAATAGCCACATGAGAAAGTATATGGCACTCATATAATGATCCATGATACTTTCTCATGGCGGGTCATTCAGTATACATTCTCCAATGCATACCCATGTGTCAACTTGATATCTCTATATCCATGACTTGTGAGATCAAGTCATCGAGCTAACCTAGATGCTCGTCTCGTCGTATTAACATTGTCTCTGAATGTTAATACTTGACTAGGAATGATTAAGAGTAGTGTTCCCTATATCATCTCACTATCGATTCAACTAACTGATTGATATAGGTAAGAACCTTCTACTCAAGGACGCTATTATACTTAGTTATTTGGCACCAATACAAGTAAGCATAATAACCATAAACAAATGCCTTTATATATATATAAGAATATGATACAATGAGTCCATACAACAATCATCAAATGATTGACTCTAGGGCTCTAACTAACAATCTCCTACTAGCACTAGTGCCAATCAATTAGGCTCTAAGGCCCAAAGACCTAGGGTGACCATCATGCTTTCTCTGTGCCAAAGCCTTAGTCAAGGGATCTGCGATGTTAGCCTCAGTGGGTACTCTGCAAATCTTCACATCTCCTCTATCGATGATCTCTCGAATGAGATGGAAGCACCGTAGTATGTGTTTGGTCCGCTGGTGTGAGCGAGGTTCCTTAGCCTGTGTTATTGCTCCATTGTTGTCACAATAGAGCTCTATGGGATCAGCTATGCTAGGAGCCACCCCAAGTTCAGTAATGAACTTGCGGATCCAAACTGGCTCCTTTGTTGCTTCTGATGCAGCAATATACTCCTCTGTTGTAGAATCAGCGGTTGTGTCCTGCTTCGAACTCTTCCAGCTCACAACACCACCATTTATGCAAAACACGAACCCTGACTGTGATCGATAATCATCCTGATCAGTTTGGAAGTTAGCATCACTGTAACTCTTTACAGCTAGCTCGTCATCGCCTCCATATATCAAGAAATATTCTTTAGTCCTTCTCAAGTACTTAAGAATATTCTTGACTGCTATCCAGTGACTTTCACCTGGATCTGACTGGTATCTTCTCGTCATGCTCAAAGCATATGAGACGTCAGGACGAGGGCATAGCATAGCGTACATGATAGATCCTATGGCTGAAGCATAAGGGATCTGATCCATGCGGTCTCTCTTCTCTCTAGAAAAGGGACCTTGAGTCTTCGAAAGACTCACACCATGTGACATCGGCAGAAATCCCTTCTTGGAGTTCTGCATGGCAAACCGAAGTAGTACCTTGTCAATGTATGTACTCTAACTTAGGACAAGCAATCTCTTAGATCTATCTCTATAGATCTGTATGCCTAGAAAGCGGGATGTTTCACCTAAGTCCTTCATTGAGAAACAAGTCCCTAGCCAAGTCTTGACAGACTGCAGCAAAGGGATGTGTTTCCAATGAGTAGTATGTCATCCACATACAATATAAGGAAGACAACTGTGCTCCCAACAACCTTCTTGTAGACACAAGGTTCATCTTCATTCTTAATGAAACCAAACTGTTTGATTGCATTATCGAATCAAAGATTCCAGCTCCGAGAAACTTGCTTTAGTCCATAAATGGACCTATGCAGCTTGCATACTCTGCCAGTATGTTGTGGATCTACAAAACCCTCAAGTTGTGTCATGTACACATCCTCGAGCAGGTTTCCATTCAGAAATGCGGTTTTGACATCCATCTGCCAGATCTCATAATCGTGGTATGTTGCAATAGCAAGCATGATCCGAATGGATTTAAACATCGCTACTGGAGAAAAGGTTTCATCATAGTCAATACCATGAATTTGCTTGAAACCTTTAGCTACCAAGCGACCCTTATAAATAAGTCCATCCATGTCAGTCTTTCTCTTAAAGACCCACTTACACCCAATGGGTTTGACCCCTTCAGGTGGATCAACCAAAGTCCATACTTGGTTAGTGTACATGGATTCCATCTCGAATCTCATGGCCTCTAGTCATTTCTCAGAATCTGGTCTCATCACAGCTTCCTGATAGGAGGTAGGCTCATCCTCAATGAGCACAACGTCATCATGGTCAGACAAGAGAAATGAATATCTCTCAAGCTGACGATGCACCCTATCAGACCTGCGAAGAGGTAGGTCTACTTGAACTGGTTGTTGTTCCTCAACTCCTTGTGGAACAACATCATCCACAACACTTTGTGGTTCCAGTTCAACTTCCATCGAGGCGTCAGTACTATGGTTCACATCTTGAACTTGTTCAAGATCGAACGTGCTCCCACTAGTCTTTCTAGAAACAAAATCCCTTTCTAGAAATACCCCAGTCTTAGCCACAACTATCTTGTGTTGACTAGGAATGTAGAAGTAATATCCCTTCGTTTCCTTGGGATATCCAATAAAATAGCACTTATCAGATTTGGGTCCCAATTTGTCCGAGACTTGACGTTGAACGTAAGCCTCACAACCCCAAATCCTCATAAAAGACACCTAGGCATCTCTCCCAGTCCATATCCTATATGGTATCTTTATTACATCCTTAGATGGAACTCGGTTGAGAATGAAGGCTGCTGTGTCTAGAGCATAGCCCCAAAGATACATAGGAAGATCTGTGTGACTCATCATAGACCGTACCATATCTAATAGGGTATGATTCCTCCTTTCGGATACACCATTCCACTGTGGTGTTCCAGGAGGAGTGAGTTGAGATAGAATCCCACACTCAGCTAGATAGTCATGAAACTCATGGCTAAGGTATTCACCACCTCGATCTGATCGAAGTATCTTAATACTCTTGTCAAGCTGGTTTTGTACTTCATTCTTGAATTCTTTGAACTTTTCAAAAGATTCTGACTTATGTGTCATCAGGTACACATAACCATATCTACTGAAGTCATCAGTAAATGCAATGAAGTACCTAAAACCACCCTTAGCAGCGACATTGAAAGGTCCACATACATCACTATGTATAAGTCCTAACAAGTCAGTCGCTCTCTCGCTGTGTCCACTAAAGGGAGTCTTGGTCATCTTGCCCAGTAGGCATGACTCGCATGTCTCATAAGATTCAAAATCAAATGAGTCCAGCAAACCATCTTTATGGAGCTGGGATAAGCATTTGTCATTTATATGACCTAAGCGACAGTGCCAGATATAGGTTTGGTTCATGTCATTTGACTTGAACCTCTTGGTACTTATGTTATAGATAGGGTTTTCAATGTCTAGAATGTAGAGTTCGTTCATCAGAGGTGCACTACAATAGAACATATCATTTAAATAAACTGAACAACATTTGTTCTTTATTATAAATGAAAAGTCTTTCTTATCTAAATAAGAAACTAAAATTATGTTCTTAGTTAAAGCAGGCACATAACAACATTCATCTAATTCTAATACAAGCCCAGAAGGCAGAGATAGATAATAAGTTCCTACAGCAACAACAGCAACCCGTGCTCCATTGTCTACTCGTAGGTCCACCTCGCCCTTTGTCAATGCCCTGCTATTTCTCAGCGCCTGCACATTAGTACAAATGTGAGAAGCACATCCGGTATCTAATACCCATGATGAAGAAATAGATAAATTGACTTCTATAACATATATACCCGAAGTGGAAGTCTCACTTATCTTCTTCTTAAGATCTTCCAGGTAGATTTTGCAGTTCCTCTTCCAGTGCCAAGTCTGACCGCAATGGAAGCAAGTAGCATCCTTGGCGACCTCTCCTTTGGGTTTCAGTGCCTTGCCTTTGCCCTTGGCTTGGGACTTTCCCTTACCTTTAGGCTTGCCCTTTCCTTTGCCCTTTTGCACCATCAAAATGGAGTTGGGCTTAACCTTCTTAAGGTTAAGCTTAGCAGTTCGCAACATACTAAGCAGCTCGGGAAGTGGCTTGTCAATTTCGTTCATGTTATAATTCATGATAAACTGACTGCAGCTCTCTGGCAAGGACTGCAAGATCAAGTCAGTGGCTAGCTCTTGGCCAAAGGGAAATCTCAATCTCTGTAAGTTTTCTATGTACCCAATCATCTTGAGTACATATGGGCCTACGGGAGTCCCATCTTGCATCTTGCACTGAAACAGTGCCTTAGAGATCTCGAATCTCTCGTGCCTCGTTTGTCCTTGATATAGTTGATGAAGATATTTAACCATATCATAAGTGCTCATCAACTCGTGTTGCTTCTGAAGCTCAGAGTTTATGGTCGCAAGCATAAAACATGACACATCTAATGCGTCATCTTGATACTTCTTGTAAGCATCACGATCAGCTCGCGCGACAGTGGCAGGAGGTGCCTCAGGAATGGGTTGCTCCAGGACGTACAGCTTTCGTTCCTATGTGAGAACTATTCTCAAGTTCCTGTACTAGTCCAGGAAGTTAGCTCCATTGAGCTTGTCTTTATCGATGATAGAACGTAAGAAGAAGGAGTTCGTGTTTGACGACATGGTAATCTACAACAAAAAAATGCAGAAAAATAAATATCATATTTCAATTAATCATCTAATTAGGTCTTTAATTAAATGATGCTCCCACTGAATTCTATAATTCAAGTGGGACAAGATCCACATCATACTATGCCTTGAGTTAGCTTTGGCTAAATCACCCAAGACTTAGTATGATCGGTAGGTAACTAATTACCAATTACATCTCTATGCAACTCTTGTTTATAGGATCAAGATCCGCATTTATATTAAAACTCGAGTTAGCTTTGGCTAATATGCCCAAGAGTTAATATAAACGTGATTTTGACCTATCTACCAACCATTGGAAAATGGCTATAGTTAAACTCGATCCAATTGAGTTAACTAGTTACTCAATCTAATTGAGTTGTACTCACCCATGCGTTGATAGGCGGGACCAAGATTGTCCCTTCGCACCCTACCAAGATAATATGCGTTGCTCTACTTTGGCAGATTCAATAACAACATGTGATTGAGGTAGTGATGGGTATCACGACATGGTAGGCATTTCGAGTTGACGCGATTGAGATCTAATCTAATCGTCGATATATATCATATACTCGATTTAGATCTAATCTAATCGTGGAGGTGCATCATGTGCGCGACTTAGATCTAATCTAATTGTTAAGGCACTAATTAATTACTAATCTAGCATGCATCACATATACACACACAATTAATTAAACTTTTTGTGATTAGTCATGGCCCTACTATGAACTTCTCAAGCCAATGAGAAGGTCGGATGGTCAACCTAAGGTCAACAGCTTCTCAAGCTCCTTCCGGTGACCACCTTGTGTTGCTCGCACCCTTCTCGTAACTCCGTCTCGAGTGGACCTTCCACCGCTTCATTTTGTACATTACAAAGGTGAAACTCGAGTTACATTCAAGTCTAAACTATTTTACAACAGGAAATAAAATAGGAAAGGCACGACGCGCAGGTCGCGTATCATATACAACACGCACATCACAGAAAATGGCACGCAGGCCATAATATAAATTACAACACAATTTTTCAATCAAACTGGAGTCTTTGGGGCATGGCCATCACAAAATGATACATAATTCTAAATTATGTAATTTCTATAAATTTCTATAAATTTCTACAAATTTTCCCACAATTTTTACAATTTTATGAGCAAAAATTCTAGGCGGTCCCGTTTAGCGATTTTTTAGCGCAATCGCGGAACGAAGCCCCTTGAGGGGTTAGGGGCAGCACCCCTACCCACGATATAACCATCGCGAGTGTTCCTAAGCGATCCTATAGCACCTTAGTCCGCTGTCCCAAAATGAATTGGGCGAAACCTTACCGTTTCGGAAAGGTTTTCTCGGTAGTCGAAGCCTACAAGTGTCGAAAATATTTGTTGCTTCGCTTCTACGAGAAAATTACCCATAAAACACATAAAATTAGGAAATTCACTGAAAGTTACAGAACTGAAAGTTTTTCATAAAAACACAAAATAAACACGTACGTGCTTCGCACGTGGCTCTGATATCACTATAGGGATTTTCGGGCCACAAAAATCGCCTTTTTGCATTGCGGAAACCCCGAATCCCATGCCACCGGTTCCGTGCGAAGTTTAAAATTCGTGTACGAGTTTCTCTACTCCTAGATCTACATTAGATCTACAAGATCAAAAGGTATACCTTTGAAGCGATGCCCTTCACTTAATCCCGCTCATCCAAATGATGCCGAATCTCGAGAATGTCAAAGTAGACACTTCTCTATGTGTATCCACACGAACAAGGAGATGGAGAAAAGACACTAGAGTGTGCTAGCACTCTTTGTGGCTCTCGGCAATGGAGGAAGAGAGGGAGAGAAGAGAGCTTGAGGAAGAAGATGAGAGTTACACACAAAATGAAAAACTCCTCACTTGAATAATTTGTGGTCAACCACATTAAGAGGTTAATAACCTCCATGGAATACCAAGAGTCACAACTCTTGGTAACTCCCATGAGGTGGCATCCCACTTAAGCAACCATGATGATGTGGAGCATCATCATTGGTCCACTCTTTGCCAACTCACCAATGAGGTGGCAAATGGTCAAGTCAAACTTGACTCTTCATCTTCCTCTCAAGTCAAGTCAAACTTGACCACTTCTCTCCCATGGTTGATCAAATCTAACCATTGGTTCAAGTCAATTTTAATTTAATGAATCTCTATTCATTGAATTAAATTGACTCAATGAGTCTAAGTCCAAATTAGACTCATCTAACACATGAACCAAATTGAGTCCAACTCAATTAGCCTAATTTGGATTACTCTTAATCCAATTTGGTTCATCACATGGACCTAATCCTTTAGGTTCATCAAATGAACCTAATCTCCATCTAATTACCCTTTGTGTGTGACCCTATAGGTTCTTATAACATTGGCAATGCTCCTAAACCCATTTAGAAGTATAAGTAATGAGCGGTATCTAGCAACACATCATTACTGCCCAAGTTATAAGAATGTTGAGATCCAACATCACCTTATGACTACTAATTGTGACTCTTCACAATATATGACAAGTGTCCTTCTATCCTTGACATTTAGATTGATCAATATGAGGCATAGACCATATCATCCTCTAATCAATCTAAATCTTGAACTCCAAGTAGACTTACTCAATCAAATGAGCTCAACATCTCATATTGACTCATTTGGGCATGACCATGCACCTAGTGGTCTCACTCTATCAAGAATAATGATGTCACTCCCGTCATATAGGAGGGATAGATCTCATCTACATCACTCACATCCCTCCGCATAATTTGTTACACACCCAGTAATCGCCTTTATAGTCCATCCAGTTGATGTTTAACGAAGCCAAAGTATGTAACTCCTTATGTAGGGAACCATGGTGACTTCAAGTCCAAGGACTAATAGTCATACTAATAGCCACATGAGAAAGTATATGACACTCATATAACGATCCATGATACTTTCTCATGGCGGGTCATTCAGTATACATTCTCCAATGCATACCCATGTGTCAACTTGATATCTCTATATCCATGACTTGTGAGATCAAGTCATCGAGCTGACCTACATGCTAGTTTCGTCGCATTAACATTGTCCCTGAATGTTAATACTTGACTAGGAATGATTAAGAGTAGTGTTCCCTATATCATCTCACTATCGATTCAACTAACCGATTGATATAGGTAAGAACCTTCTACTTAAGGACGCTATTATACTTAGTTATTTGGCATCAATACAAGTAAGCATAATAACCATAAACAAATGTCTTTATATATATATAAGAATATGATACAACGAGTCCATACAACAATCATCAAATGATTGGCTCTAGGGCTCTAACTAACAACAATTTCATTCTATAATCAACAACACATCATATAAATGATATCATTTCCCAACTTATCGGGCCTATTGATTTAACGAGCTAAATCGCATCTTTTGATAAATTAAAGAAATAAATATTAAATATACGTGTTTATTATTATATCACGATTAAGAGCATGCACTTCCATAATAACAGAGGTTTTGTTCTCTTATATAGTCAGTATAAAAAGAAACTACCTCAAATGGTCCTGCTCAATACACTCATAGTATACTAGTGTAATTTTATAGTGTAGATAAACTAATATCAAATTACACTACAACCACTCCAATGATTTATCCATTCCATCTTGGTTGTGATCTACTATTTATAATTTATAAGGATCTGATAACATGATCTTCTGTGTATCTCCTCACACAATGTTATCTACAATATAAATTAAATGGACAACTACACTTAGCATAAATGTAGGCATTTGACCAATGTGATTCTTATTTCTAAATAAATATTTATATAAAAAGCTAGGCTTTTAGTATACATTCCAACACTGCCAAGGCACTACGCTCCTCTGGCGATCGAAGAATACAATGGATCGACAGACCCGGATGATCATTTGAGCAAGTTCGACAATGCAGCTACACTTCACCAGTACATGGATGGAGTGAAGTGTCGGGTCTTCCTCGCCACACTCTCCGGATCGGCACAGCGATGGTTCAGAAGACTGTCGGACGGATCGATACAAAGCTTTAAGGATTTCCGAATAGCCTTCCTGCACCACTTTGCGAGCAGTAGGTGCTACCAAAAAACGAGCGTCGGTTTATTTTCCTTGAAGCAAGGACCGAGAGAATCCTTCCAAGCGTACATCCAGCGCTTTAACTAGGTAGCAATGGATATCCCCTCGGTCTCATCCGAGACCATGATGAATGTCTTTACCCAGGGGCTCGTTGAAGGGGATTTCTTCTGATCACTTATCAGAAAGTCGCCTCGCGCCTACACCACATGCTCAAGAAGGCTAATGAGAATATAAATGTGGAAGAGGCACAGGCGGTGAGAAGGAAGGAGGTGCTAGCTGAGCCCTCAGTGCCGACCAAACGGTGACCGCCGAAAGGGCTAAGACCCGAAGGTCGACTCCACCAGGAACTGAGGGTGCATGTCGTACAGCATGTGGCTTCCGATCGGCCAAAGGCATCAAAGGGTAAGGTATGGACACCTATGTTCTGTTCCTCCGACCAGTCGGTGTCACACAACACATGTGATTATCGCGGTCTGACGCCAGTCACTAGACCAGCCCCAAGGGGCTATCGTCACCAATCTCCCTCTCCCAACCGATGACATGAGCATCAATCTGTCGGACGGCAGGAGGATGCAAGAAGATCACCTGGGCGACAACACCATCATCAAAGGGAAAGTGTCGATCATCCCCCAGCCTCTCGCGAGCAGAACATGCCATCCGCTCGGGACGAGGAAAACATAAGAAATACCGCTCGGGGAGAAATAAGCATCATCGTCGGCGGACCTACCAGCGGTGACTCTAACCAAGCCAAGAAGTTATACGCTCGGCGGTTAGAGATTCACGTCGTAGGCTGTAGCCAAGAAAAGGCGAGCGGACCCGAAATTAGCTTCAGACCCTGGGACCTAGAAGGCATAGAAGTCCCTCACGATGACGCCTTCATCATCCGAGCGGTAATCACTAACTATACTATCCACCGAGTTTTTGTTGACACAAGGAGCTCGGTAAACATAATCTTCAAGAAGGCTTTCGATCAGCTCCAGATCGATCGAGGCGAGCTACTGACGATAACGACCCCACTATATGGATTCATAGGCAATGAGGTGCAGCCGATCGGCCAAAGCAAGTTGGCCATATCACTCGGAGAGGAGCCGCTCAGGAGGACCAGAACCGCAAACTTCATCATGGTAGACGTCCCCTCGACCTACGACATCATCCTAGGCCGACCGGCCCTCAATGAGTTCCGAGCGATAATCTCAACCTACTGCCAAAAGATCAAATTCCCAGTAGACGACTGGGTGGGAGAAGTCAGAGGTGACCAACTAGCCGCTCGACGCTGTTATGTCAAGATGGTCAAAATCGAGGCCAAGTCCACTCCAAAAACTCCCCGACTAGAGGTTAGCACTATTATTGAAAACCCTCCTACCCTAGTCTACGAAGAGAAAGAGGAAGTCGAGATCCATCCCGGTCGAGTGAAAGCAATAACTTTTATAGCGTCTGATCTGGAAGCCGAATAGAAGGCGGAGTTGATCGCCTGTCTCCAGCAAAACCACGACGTGTTTGCGTGGTCGACGTATGAGCTTCCCGGGATCTCCCCGAGCATCGTGCAACATGAGTTGCACGTCCGGTCAGACGCTCGACCTGTAAAGTAGAAAAAGAGACACTTCAGCGTCGAACAAAATCTGATCATCCGGGCAGAAATAGAGAAGTTGCTGGAGGCCTGTCACGCCCCAAGAGAGTCCTTGCCAGAAGAAATTTCAACAGTATCTTCCCTGTACGGGTGACAATCTAAGACATACCTACAAGTTCTCTGGGCCACACAAACCTTGACCAACACAGCCGAAATATATATATATATATATATATATATATATATATATATATATATATATATATATAAAATAAGCAAGCACCCTCGTAGTTTAATAGTAAAAACTAAACCTAAGCAACGATAAGGAAATCATCTCAAATATTCTACTCAACTACACCCATAAAACTCAAATCTTATATCCTACTCAACTATACCCATAAAACTCAAATCACCAGCATACATCCAAACCTACCTCTTCTACCGTTTGGGCAGGCATGTAGGAAGATATACCAAATGAAAACCCATCAATAATAAAGGACCATTCAAGATCCAAAGTGCCAAAAAGATACAAGTCTGAAAACATAGACGATAACATAATAAGGAAACCAAATAAAAGATCCAAAACAGAAATCCTCACAATCTGGAGGGGGGACTAGCGACTGGAAATCCTCCCGATAGCCTCAACCTGAAAATGGTAATATCAACGGGGTGAGTCAACTCCTCAGCAGGTAACTACTGACATGCATAGTAAGAAATAACAACTAATAATAAATATACATACAGTCTCATAGATATATATCATATGAAAAATGTAAAACTGTAAGGAGCAGGAGTATCTGTACTAACCAGGACCTGGGTATAGGGATAACAAGGTCATCAGACCGAGAGTATCATAAATCATGTATGCATGTCAAACATATGCATCCACCAAACATGCAGCATATAAAGTGCAGCAAACACAAGTAATAAATGCTGTCAATGCATATGATGTAACATGTCCTGATCACCCCTGACGTCAGTCAGTCGTCTCACACACGATGATGAGACCGAGTGGGTAGGACTGTGACAACCGTGCACTCTGCCATCACTACTCCAGAGTGACCGAGTGGACGGGATGCTATTGGAGTACACCTATCCTCCTTACCCCAAATCATAAGTGGGGGAGCTCAATGCTCTCATCTCCCTGAGACAATCCAGAAGAGAGATCCCTGTCCTGCTATCACGCTGCATCACACTACCCATGAGTGGACCAGCGGAGCCCTTGACAGAGCAACCTACTGCAACACACCTTGCCTAATAAAAAACCACTAACTCATGAGTGGTTGTATGTGCAGATCTATGTAATTAGTGATGTGCTCAACAATAATCAAGCCAATAATCGCACACCATGCAATCATGTGAGATGATGCATGACACTAAGCATGGAAATATTCTGATCCTATCTACCTCCAAAAATATGTACCAAAATGTATAGATTAAATAATCAGATCTAGGTACACATGGCAGATATGGTAAATGACTAGTTCGGTATATCACATGGCATGATATGTCACTACCTCTATAACATAAATAATAAACAAGGGCATGAATGCTAAACAGGTAACAAACGAAACATGCTCGGAAACAAATAATGACATACCGATGCAGATATAAACATAATTATTACTACTTGTTAAAATCTACTAAACATATCAACATGACATTATCTAAAATAAAGTCAAGGTACCCAACTCCAATAAGAGAATCATATCCTAAATAAGTCCCTCGTCGAGACACCGTCTCGAATCAAAGTCCTGTAATATCAAACATATAATTTTAGCTAATTTTGATTTGTAACTAACTAAACAAAATCCTAGTCTGATTTATGATTCGGCTCAAATTAATGCTACTGACCCTACAAATTTTCTTTTTGCAACAAAACCTAACAATTAACCAAAAGCGTATCACCACTACTTTGGATCTGAATTCCCCCATCATATAGGATTAGGCTAACCATGAAACACACTACAAAACTCACCCGAAACCGATGCCTCAGTTGCTGATCAAATCCTGAAGAACTCCCTGTAGAAATTTGAAGAAGTTGCTGTGGAAACAACAGTGATAGATACCACTGTGATCAGCCAACAACTCATATAAACATCCCAATCATAGTCTAATACCCAAATCTGCCCTACTTGAATTGGTGCCCCTCGTTCCCTCTTTGTCGGCGACTGCTGGACGAAGAAAGAAGAAGGCCCGGTGATAAGTCTAGGGCACGGGAGGTGAGACTAGGGCTTGACTCCTTCATGCAGAGGGTGAGGTTGCTCTGGTGTGAGGCGATGGTGGTCGATCGGCGTCGGCACTCGCGAAGTGGCGGCGAAGTGGCGGCGAAGTGGCGGAGCACTGGTGGCGCGAGACGACTGTGAGAGACGGTCGCTGCTACTATCGTGACTGTAACCTGCTCTGAGCCAGTGGCGTCCAATCACTTCGTGGTTGCCGACACTAACGCCCGATGACCGGTGGTCGGCAGATTGGCGTTGGCACGATGGGATCTCCGCGGTGCTGGCACGATGGGGCAGAGGAGTGGTTTGGGCAGTGGCGAGAAGAAGAAGCGAGACCATTGGCCGAGAGGTTTTGTACGCGGGGGATGTTGGAGTGTATACTAAAAGCCTAGCTTTTGTAAACATTTATTTTTGAAAGAATCACATTGGTCAAATGTCTATATTTATTTGTTAAATATAGTTGTTCAATTAATTTATAAAGTAGATAACATGGTGTGTGGTGTCATACACAGAAGATCATGTTATCAGCTCTTTATAAATTATAAATAGTTGCTCACGACTAAGATGGAAAGGAACAAACCATTGGTATAGTCGTAGTGTAATTAGGTATTAGTTTATCTTGACTAATAAATTACACTAGTACACTCTAAGTGTATTGAGTAGGACCATTTTAGATAAGTTCTTTTTATACTGACTTAATAAAAGAACTAGACCTTAGTTATTATGGAGGTGTGTACTCTTAATCCTAATATAATAATAAACATATATATTTAGTATCTATTTCTTTAACTTATCAAAGGGTGAGATTTAGCTGGATAAATCAATAGGCCCGAAAAGTTGAGAAATGATATTACTTATAGTGTGTGTTGTTGATTATAGAAGGAAATTGTGTCCTAGTAATCTAGGTTGAGAATGTCCCCAAGAGGAGCTCATAAGGATTGTCATGTTAAACCCTGCAGGTGGACTTAGTCCGACATGGCAATGAAGTTGAGTAGTATTACTCTTGGACTTAGATATTAATTATTTGAGTTGTCAGTAACTTACTTAATTAGTGGGCATTCGTTATCTTAAACACAAGGAGACTAATATACTCATGATAAGAAGGAGCTCATAATGTAATTTGGGATTGGTGCGGTAGTGCAACAATAACTCTCTAGTGGAATGAGTTATTGTTGATGAACTTGAGTTGTGTGTTCGACCGAACACGGGATACTCAAGTTCATCGGAAGGCCAAAACTAATTTATCCTCTAGGTCCCTATCGTAGCCTCATTAAAGTCTCAAGTCCATCCAAATAAAAGCTCATCTTGGTGTCCAAGAAAGGAGGTCGGCCCATTGCTTGGTGACCAAGAAATGGCCGGCCACCATCTCCTTAAGAGGGCCAGCCGTCTTGCTTGGTGACCAAGCAAGTAGGGGTCGGCCATAATAAATTCAAATAGGAGGAGTGTTTTGAATTTTTAAAATCTTATTTTTGTAGAAAACTATAAGTTTTAAAAGAGATATTTTAATTTTAAAAACTTTCCTTATTTGAATTAGGTCACATGGTTTAATAGAGAGTTTTAAAAGTTTTAAAACTTTCCTTTTTTAACCATCCTCATGGTTTTAGAAAAAAGGAAGAGAAGTTTTAAAATTAAAATTTTCTATTCATGTTAAAAAGAAAAATTTTTAAGAGAAGTTTTAAATTTTAAAACATGGTTTTAATTTTTAAAACTTTCCTTTTTAACATCCACTTTAGGAAAGAGAGCTTGTAAAATTTTATAAGAGGATTTCTTCTTGTAAAATTTTATAAAAAAAATATTGTAAAACCATCCTGGGCGCCCAGACCCGACTTTTGACCAAGATCAAGATTTGACTCGATCTGATCATTGGGGGATAAATTTTATCCCCCCCAAGGCGCCCGGAACCCTTCGGAGCGCCCCGACCAAGGCTATAAATATAACCTTGGTCCAGAAGCTTTTGAACGAACTCAGAACTTATAATTCTAATGCTTGTGCGCTTCTAGTTGTAGTTGAGCTTCTATTTTCTGTGCCTAAATGCTGTAAGAGGCTTCTCCGCCTGAAGGAGATTTTTAGTGCTTCAACTTCCTTGGATTAACAACCACATCGGTTGTAACCAAGTAAACACTCGTGCCTCTTCCTTTATGTTTTATTTCTTTTATATTCTTATGCAAGTGTTAGCTTAAAGAGTTCGAGGAAGGGTTGTTTTGCTTTTTTATTTTACAGGGCTATCCAACAACCCCCTCCTAGTCGGCCGCAACGATCCTACAGTTATTATCTGTTCTGGTGCATTAGTTGACAATTTATATACTTTAAATCCAATTTCTCTCACAATGCAATATATGGAAATTAATAACACATCTTATAACTCTAATAAGAGAAAAGAACCTTCGGAAATGAACCAAACATATCTTTGGCATCTAAGACTTAGTCATATTAACTTAAGTAGGATTCAAAGGCTTGTAGCCGATGGACTCTTGGTTTCATTAGAGTTGGAAAACTTTCCAACATGTGAATCCTGCTTGGAAGGTAAAATGACCAAGAGACCTTTTAAAGCCAAGGGGTATAGAGCCAAAGATGTGTTAGAATTGGTTCATTCTGATTTGTGTGGTCCTATATCTATCCAGGCAAGAGGTGGTTATGAATATTTCGTTTCCTTTATAGATGATTATTCAAGATATGGATATATTTACTTGATGTGTCACAAGTCTGAATGCTTTGATAAGTTCAAAGAATATAGGGCTGATGTGGAGAAACGTCTTGATAAAAGTATCAAGACACTACGGTCTGACCGTGGTGGTGAATACCTCTTTGAAGAGTTTAGGAATTACTTATCAGAAGTCAAGATTCAATCCCAATTGTCTGCACCTAGTACACCCCAACAGAATGGTGTGGCAGAACGAAGGAATAGGACTCTTATGGAAATGGTTAGATCGATGATGAGTTATTCAGAATTACCAAATTCGTTTTGGGGATATGCTCTGGAAACAGCAGTGTACATTCTGAATATGGTACCTTCTAAAACAGTTCCTTCTACTCCCATGGAATTATGAAATGGGCGTAAGCCTAGTCTGAATCATATCCGGATATGGGGTAGTCCAGCATATGTGCTGAAGGGAGATACTGACAAGTTGGAATCACGTACAGAAGTTTGTCTGTTTGTGGGATATCTTAAGGGAACGAACGGTGGTTTGTTTTATAATCCTAAAAATCAGAAGATCATTGTTAGCACCAATGCTCAATTTTTAGAGGAAGATTATGTAATGAACCATAAGCCCATGAGTAAAATTGTTCTAGAAGAAATAAGAGAGAACACGACTACTTTAGTACCAACAGTACAAGATGAAGTACCACAAGAAACTGCAACATGTGTCACACATGATACACAACCAGAGACAGTGTCTCGTCGTAGTGAGAGGGTTGTGAGGCAACCTGAGAGATTCATGTTTTTGGGAGAGTCTTCGGACTTGATCCCGAGTAAACATGAACCTGATCCCTGAACATATGATGAAGCACTCCAAAATATAGATGCAGTATCTTGGCAAAAGGCAATGAATTCTGAAATAGAGTCTATGTATTCTAATAAGATCTGGGAGCTTATAGAACCATCAGATGGTGTAAAAGCCGTTGGATGTAAATGGATTTACAAAAGGAAAAGAGGGACAGACGGGAAGGTAGAAACCTTCAAAGCAAGGCTTGTTGCGAAAGGATATACTCAGAAAGAGGGAATCGATTATGAGGAGACTTTTTCATCGGTAGCTATGCTAAAGTCTATCCGGATACTCTTATCCATTGCTGCTCATATGGATTATGAGATTTGGCAAATGGATGTCAAGACACCATTCCTTAACGGAAGTCTTGAAGAAAACATCCATATGAAGCACCAGAAGGGTTCATTGAAAAAGGCAAAGAGCATCTAGTGTACAAGCTCAATCGGTCCATTTATGGACTGAAGCAAGCTTCAAGATCTTGGAACATCCAGTTTAATGAAGTAATCCAGTCATATGGATTTATTCAGTGTCCAGATGAGTCTTGTGTATACAAGAAGTGTAACAGAAATGTGGTGGTATTTATTATACTATACGTAGATGATATTTTGTTAATTGGCAATAACATCAAAGTATTATCGGACGTAAGGGTATGGTTGTCCAAACAATTTGATATAAAGGACCTAGGAGAATGTGCACACATTCTTGGGATCAAAGTTATAAGGGATCGCAAGAAAAGAATGTTGTGTCTATCTCAAGCTTCATATATAGATACAATCCTTGCTCGTTTTAGCATGCAGAACTCCAAGAAAGGTTTCTTATCTTTTAGGTATGGAGTAGCCTTATCTAAAGAGATGTCTCCGAAGACATCAAAGGAGATAGAGGATATGAAGGCAGTTCCTTATGCTTCGGTTGTAGGAAGCTTTATGTATGCAGTGCTATGTACGAGACCTGATATCTGTTTTACCGTGGGCATGGTTAGCAGATATCAGAGTAGCCCTAGATAAGGATATTGGACTGCTGTAAAACATATATTGAAGTACCTAAGAAGGATTAGAGATTATATGCTAGTTTACCAAGTAGACGATTTGCTCCCTGTGGGTTACACGGATTCGGATTTCCAATCAGATAGGGACAACAGTAAGTCTATATCAGGCTATGTGTTTACTTTAGGAGGTGGAGTCATTGTATGGAGGAGTGTTAAGCAGAAATGCATTTCAGACTCAACCATGGAAGCTGAGTATGTGGCAGCATCTGAGGCAGCCAAAGAAGCAGTATGGCTCAGGAACTTTCTAATGGACTTGGATATGATTCCTGGTTTGCCCAAAATCATCACAATTTATTGTGATAATAGCGGTGCAGTTGCAAACTCGAAGGAACCATGAGCCCATAAGGCGAATAAACATATAGAGCACAAGTACCACCTGATACGAGACATTGTCAAGCGAGGAGAAGTTGTCGTCACCAAGATTGCATCAGCAGATAACCTGGCAGATCCTTTCACTAAGGCCCTTCCAGCGAAAGCTTTTGATCGACATGTGGAGGGGATGGAAATTAGATGTATAACAACGGATATGGCAGCTTAGTCTTTTAATATAAGTGGGAGATTGTTGGAGTGTATACTAAAAGCCTAGCTTCTGTAAACATTTATTTTTGAAAGAATCACATTGGTCAAATGTCTATATTTATTTGTTAAATATAGTTGTTCAATTAATTTATAAAGTAGATAACATGGTGTGTGGTGTCACACACAGAAGATCATGTTATCAGCTCTTTATAAATTATCAACAGTTGCTCACGACTAAGATGGAAAGGAACAAACCATTGGTATAGTCGTAGTGTAATTAGGTATTAGTTTATCTTGACTAATAAATTACACTAGTACACTCTAAGTGTATTGAGTAGGACCATTTTAGATAAGTTCTTTTTATACTGACTTAATAAAAGAACTAGACCTTAATTATTATGGAAGTGTCTACTCTTAATCCTAATATAATAACAAGCATATATATTTAGTATCTATTTCTTTAACTTATCAAAGGGTGAGATTTAGCTGGATAAATCAATAGGCCCGATAAGTTGGGAAATGATATTACTTATAGTGTGTGTTGTTGATTATAGAAGGAAACTGTGTCCTAGTAATCTACGTTGAGAATGTCCCCAAGAGGAGCTCATAAGGATTGTCATGTTAAACCCTGCAGGTGGACTTAGTCCGACATGATAATGAGGTTGAGTGGTACTACTCTTGGACTTAGATATTAATTAAGTGAGTTGTCAGTAACTTACTTAATCAGTGGGCATTCGCTATCTTAAACACAGGGAGACTAATATACTCATGATAAGAAGGGGCCCATAATGTAATTTGGGATTGGTGAGGTAGTGCAACAATAACTCTCTAGTGGAATGAGTTATTGTTGATGAACTTGAGTTGTGTGTTCGGGGCGAACACGGGATAATCAAGTTCATCGGAAGGCCAAAACTAATTTCTCCTCTAGGTCCTTGACGTAGCCTCATTAAAGTCTCAATTCCATCCAAATAAAAGCCCTTCTTGGTGTCCAAGAAAGGAGGCCGGCCCATTGCTTGGTGACCAAGCAATGGTCGGCCACCATCTCCTTAAGAGGGGTGACCCTCTTGCTTGGTGACCAAGCAAGTAGGGGTCGGCCATAATAAATTCAAATAGGAGGGGTGTTTTGAATTTTTAAAATCTTCTCTTTGTAGAAAACTATAAGTTTTAAAAGAGATATTTTAATTTTAAAAACTTTCCTTATTTGAATTAGGTCACATGGTTTAATAGAGAGTTTTAAAAGTTTTAAAACTTTCCTTTTTAACCATCCTCATGGTTTTAGAAAAAAGGAAGAAAAGTTTTAAAATTAAAATTTTCTATTCATGTTAAAAAAGAAAATTTTTTAGAGAAGTTTTTAATTTTAAAACATAGTTTTAATTTTTAAAACTTTCCTTTTTAACATCCACTTTAGGAAAGAGAGCTTGTAAAATTTTATAAGAGGATTTCTTCTTGTAAAATTTTATGAAAAAATTATTATTCCTTCCTATAAGTGGTCGGCCACCCTTGCTTGGTGCCCAAGCAAGGGGCGACCAAATCATCATCCAATCAATCCATGATTTGGTGATTGATTCAATCAAGAGAAAAGAAAAGAAAAAAGAGAAAGGGAAAAGAAAAAACAAGAGGAAGATTTTAATTTTGTAAAAATTCTTCCCTTATTTGCCTTGGGCAAGTAATATAAAAGAAGGGGTGAGGAGGCCTCATGAGACAACAACTCTTATTCTCTTGGTGGTCGGCCTCTCTTTCTCCCTCTCTTCTCCCTTTGCTCCCTTTTCTTTTGTGGTGGTGGTGGGTGAAAGTTTGAGAAGGAGGAGTTTTTGGGTGGTATTCATCTTGGAGGATCGTCGCCCACATGACGTCCAAGGCGAGGCGAGGAATACGGCAGAAGATCTTGAGGTCATTAGCTTGCAAAGAAAAGGTATAACTAGTAATTTTCTTCCGCATCATGCTAGTTATTTTTCTTTGTTAGAATTCCAAACACAAGAGGCATTAGATCTAGTTTTTCAAATTAGTAATTTATGTTTGTGTTTTTCTTTGTTTTTTGAATTTGTGATTCGATTATTCTTTTTGGTTAAACCTAGAGTTATATAAGGAAATTAAATATTAGCTTTCCTTAAAAGGCTTTGTTTAGGAAGTGGTGGTTGCTCCCATATCCAAGAAGACCTTGTGCCTCGCCATGTTTAACCTGGAAGCCAATTTTAGAAATTAATATTTAATTGAATTTATAACATAGGTGGATTTGGATCAATAGTGTTAAGTTCCGCTTGTGATCCAAGTCTAAACCATTAAGAATAGATAAGTTAAATTTGGAATCAATAATGTTAAGTTCTGTTTGCGATTCCTAATTTAACTTCTAAAGAACACAATAGGAACCGGTACAATCTTCCTAGGACTAACCAACAGGGGAGACAGGAACTGTCGCGTGCGGCGCCGGTTAGGAAAAAGGAGATCGGGTGTGAGAGGAGAAAAGGCTCGGCGCGAGTAGGTTAGGGCATGGGCACGGGTTCGGTGGGGGAGAAAAGAAAAAGAAAACAAAACACAAAAGAAAAGAAAAAAAAAACAAAATTTTCCTCGTTTAAATGGGGTACCTTAAAATGACTTCCCTCGGGCCCAATATTTGATCCCCGTAACCTACACCATACGATCTCTGAAAAATTCTCAGAAAATTTTTAAAAATTCCTAAAAATTCCCTTATGGTGATTCAGCCATTTTCGATATTTTACAAGGCCGACCACATACGAGAAGTTCAATTCCTGAGCTGGCTCGCAAATATCGTGCTAGTCTCGAAGCCGGGCAACATGTGGCGAGCCTGCATCGACTTCCGGGATCTCAACAAGGCATGCCCAAAGGACTTCTACCCGCTACCTCAAATTAATCAGATGGTAGACTCCACTGCCGGGTGCGAGCTGATATGCATGTTGAACATGTATCAAGGGTATCACCAAGTGCCGCTCGCCAGGGAAGATCAAGAAAAGATCTGCCGCAATATGGAGGTATATGTCGATGACATATTAATCAAATCCCTCAGAACAGCTGACCTGTGTACAGATATCGAGGAGACTTGTCGGACACTCAGGACATACGGAATCAAACTGAATCCAAGCAAGTGTCTGTTCGGCACAAAGAGCGGGTGATTCCTGGGTTACATCGTCATTGAACGGGTAAAAACACTGCCAGACATGTCGCCGCCAAGGAATTTGAAGAAAGCTCAACGTCTCACCGGTCGGATAACAACATTGTCTTGGTTCATCTCCAAATCATCCGACCGGAGCTTACCATTCTTCAAGATATTGCGTCGAGCAACCAAGTTTCAATGGGACTAGGAGTGCAACCGGGCGTTCCGAGAACTTAAGGAGTACCTCAACTCATTACCTCTACTAGCTAAGCCAGTTGTTGGCGAGCCCCTCTGAATTTATTTGTCCTCGACCGAGCACGCGGTCGGCTCAGTGCTGGTTAGGCAGAACGGCGAGGAACAACTAGTGTATTTCTTAAATCATATATTGAAAGATATTAAATCTCGCTACACCGGTCTCGGGAAGTTGGCTTATGTGTTGGTTCTCGCCGCTCGGAGGCTCCGCCCATACTTCCTCGCATATTCCATCATCGTGATGTCTAATAGTTCTTTAGGGAAAGTCCTCCTCAATCCAGAAGCGTCCGGACGGCTAATCAAATGGACAACAGAGCTAAGCGAGTTCGACATCCAGTACCATCCCCGAACGTCCATCAAAGCGCAAGCCTTGGCGGATTTTGTCACTGAGGTACAAAATCCTGAGCCGGAAGTCGTTTGGAAGATATATGTGGATGGCTCGTCTACTCGACAAGGCAGCGGGATTGATATATTGCTCATCTCCCCCCCCCTTCCAAGAGGAATGGATACAGTTGTCCGTTCAGCTAGACTATAGGGCAACAAACAATGAAGCCAAATATGAGGTGCTCATAGCCGGCCTGCAAATCGCCTAGCACGTCGGAGCCATCAAGGTCCTCATTTACTAGGATTCTCAACTGGCCGCTCAGCAGTTGACTGAGACATTCGAGATAAGTAACGCGCGACTCAAGCTCTACGCCGAAGCCTTTGAAAAATTAAAGACCAACTTTTAGGAAGTCATCATACAAAAGATCCCCCGTTCGGAGAACCAGGCAGCCGACGAGCTGGCCAAATTAGCCAGTTCATTATCAACAATCGTGATACCACAGCCGATTGAGCAGGTATCCCTGGTGGCTCATATTAATCAGATGGAGGGGCTTACCTTCCCAAACGATTGAAGGTCGACATTGACGGAGTTTTTACGGTCGGGAGCTACACCGTCCGATCGGGAAGAGGCTCGCTTGTTAAGGAAAAGGGCTGGTCGATTCACCCTGATCGGGGATCAGCTCTACAAGAAGAACTTCTCTAGGCCTCTACTTAAATGTGTCGGGTCGGAAGACGCCGACTACATACTACAGGAGGTACATCAAGGATCCTGCGGAGAACACCCGGACGCCCGCTCACTAGCGAGGAAGATCCTGTTGGCTAGATACTTTTGGCCAACCCTCTAGGAGGATGCCGCCCAAACGGTGGCCACCTGTCTATCCTACCAGAAGTATCATAGCCTCTCACACTGGCCGACCGAGGAGATGAAGGCGTCCATGATCTCTTGCCCGTTCAACCAGTGGGGCATGGACATTGTTGGGTCATTTCCCATGGCAACAGGTCAACGGAAGTTCCTGCTCATCGCAGTGGATTATTTCTCCAAATGGGTAGAAGTCGAGCCGCTGGCAAGAATAACCGAGCAGATGGTCATAAAGTTCATCTGGCAACACATCATCTGTCGGTTTGGCATCCCCCGTTGGCTCGTCTCAGATAACGTAAGTCAGTTTACCGGTTAGAGACTCAAAGAATGGTACGAAGGATATGGCATTCAGCAAGCTTTCACCTCAGTGGCCTACCCTCAGAGCAACGGGCAAGCGGAGGTCGCCAACCGTGAAATTCTTAGAATCCTACGCACTTGGCTCGACTACGTTGGAGGAAGTTGGGTAGATGAACTCCCCAGCGTGCTATGGGTGATCCGCACGATACCCAAGGAGGGAACTGAAGCAACTCCTTTCCACCTGGTGTATGGCGGTGAAGCAGTGGTCCCCGTCAAAGTCAGAGTTGACTCCGATCGGCTATAGCACTATGATAAAGATAACGTCAAGAGGAGGCTGATGGAGCTGTACTTGGTAGATGAATCGCGTGCTAAAGCCGTCGTCCGATTAATGGCCTACCACTAGAGGATGAAGCAGAACTGCAATCGGAGGGTGATCCCAAGGTCATTTCAGGTCGACAATTTGGTATGGAAGAAAGTAAAGTCGGTCGGTGATGTCACCAAGCTGGAGGCCCCACTAGAGTGACCGTGGAGCACAAACCATCTCCAACCTTACCGAGCCAGGTGAGAGAAGTGTCGATGTAATAATCAATGTATCTTTATATCCCTATGCTCCTTGTATGTAGGGCAAAAATAAAGAATTCAAATTCTGAACTCTATGCCAAATGACACAACAAATCGTCGAGCGACGACGTTAAACCCATGTCTCCATCGACGGTTGAGCGGCGACCTTAAACCCACGACTTCGTCAAATCATCGAGCGGTGACGTTAAACCCATGTCTCCATCGACGGTCGAGCGACGACCTTAAACCCAAGTCTTCGTCAAATCGTCGAGCGACGACGTTAAACCCATGTCTCCATCGACAGTCGAGCAGCGACCTTAAACTCATGACTTCGTCAAATCGTTGAGTGGCGACGTTAAACCCATGTCTCCATCGACGGTCAAGCGGCGACCTTAAACCCACGACTTCGTCAAATCGTCGAGCGACAACATTAAACCCATGTCTCCATCGACGATCGAGCGTCAACCTTAAACCCAAGTCGCTGTCAAATAGTCGAGCGACGACGTTAAACCCATGTCTCCATCAATGGTCGAGCGGCAACCTTAATCCCACGACTTCGTCAAATCGTCAAGCGACGACATTAAACCCATGTCTCCATAGACAGTCGTGCAGCGACCTTAAATCCACGACTTCGTCAAATTGTCGAGCGGCGACATTAAACTCATGTCTCCATCGACGGTCGAACGGCGACCTTAAACCCACGACTTCATCAAATGGTTGAGCAGCGACGTTAAACACCTATCTCCATCGATGGTCGAGCGATGACCTTAAACCCACGACTTCGTCAAATCATCGAGCAGTGACGTTAAACCCCTGTCTCCATCGACGGTCGAGAGGCGACCTTAAACCCACGACTTCGTCAAATCGTCGAGCGATGACGTTAAACCCACATCTCCATCGACGGTCAAGAGGCGACCTTAAACTCAAGTCTTCGTCAAATCATCGAGTGACGACGATTAAACTCATGTATCCATCGACGGTCGAGCGGCAACCTTAAACCCAAGAGTATAAATCGTAAAGATAAACGATGACTATAGCCGAACGGAAGGATTAAGGCCAAACATGCAAACAAATGAGGAACATTTTAAAGAGAAAGCCCACCGAGCGGGCAGATAATTCATTGATCCAGAGGAAGAACCGTCGATCGGCGGACACACAATAAGACTTCAAAAAAAAACTTTTACAAGACAGACGCTCGACTTCACTCTATATAATCGAAAACATCATCAGGCATTGAGTCGTTCAATTTGCTGTGATTGATGATGATGCCCGTCATCTCAGAGGTGAGGTGGTCGTCTGTCTTGAGCTGCTGGAGCGTCCCGTCGATAGCCAGCTCGAAGACGCGGATGATTTGCTGGACAACCTTGTCGGTGAACTGGTCGGAGCGGAGGTAAGCTTGCTGTTGGTGCAACCTTAGGTCATAGTTGACCTGGTTGACCTGACTCGAGTTGACCTGACTCGAGTTGTGTTTTGATGTTTGACGATGTTTGACGAGAAAAGAGTTGTATTCTTGATGTTTGACAAGAATAGGTGTTTGGGAGATTGTAGGTGCAACCTTAGGTCAAGGTTGACCTGGTTGACCTGATTCGCGAAAAGTCCAAGCAGGGAGCTTGGCACGCGAAAAGTCCAAGTATGGAGACTTGGCACTGGAAAAGTCCAAGTACGGAGACTTGGCACGGGGAAAAGTCCAAGCAGGTAGCTTGGCACGCGGAAAGTCCAAGTATGGAGACTTGGCACAGGAAAAGGTCCAAGCAGGGAGCTTGGCACGGGAAAAGTCCAGTGAGTGAAGCCAGGCAATCGGAGAAGTCCCGGTGAGTGAAGCCGGGCGGAATCTGGTGAGTGAAGCGGTGAAAATCCTAGTGAGTGAAGCTAGGTGAAAGTGGAAGTCCGGTGAGTGAAGCGGGCATTGGGAAAGTCTGGTGAGTGAAGGCGGGCGGTTTGAAGTCCCGTGAGTGAAGCCGGGATTGGAAATCTGGTGAGTGAAGCGGTGAAAACCCTAGTGAGTGAAGCTAGGTAAAAGTCCAGTGAGTGAAGCCGGGCAGGAAAATCCAGATGGATCAAGGGTGATCGGGACGTCCGGTGTTGAGAAGGTCAAGTAGGTCAAGGGGGTGACCGTTGACAAAGAGAAAGTCCAAGTGGGTCAAAGGATTGACCGGACACTTGGTAGGGAGTCTTAGCAGTCAAGGGAGGGACCGGATGCTAAGCATGATGTACCAACAGTCAAGGTTGACCGGATGTTGGTTTGGGAGACTTGGGACTTGGTTTGGGCAAAACCAAGCTCGATCGGTCACGGACCGATCGATCTGCTGTGTATTTGATCGGTGGCGATCGATCGATAACAAATGTAAGGCGCGCCGATTACGGAGCTTCGATCGGTGCGGGGACCGATCGGCATGGAGCCTAATCGGTCCGCAAGACCGATCAGTATCTGATCGGTCCGCCGACCGATCAGTGACGATCTTGACCGATCCAGTGGCTCACCGATCGGTCGGCAGACCGATCGAGCCATACCTGATTGGTCCCCATGACCGATCGAGCACTATCGATAGCTAGCGGAGTTCGGAGAAAGCGTTGATCGATCGTGGACCGATCGGGCACACTCTGATCGATGCGTGAACCGATCGGGGCACTAGCGTTGCGCCGCGACTATATTTCTTCGTGTTTTCTTCGCAGGTATAAAAGCTACAGGGCTTCGTTGCTGTTGTTGCTTCCTCCTTAGAACTTCGTTCTTGTGCTCTAGAGCTTCGCTCTTACCTGCTATCGAGCTTTGCTGAGCTCCTGAAGCTTCGCGTGAGCTTCTCGACTGGATTCTCGTCAGCTGCTGCTGGTGTGAAGCTGCTGCTTCATCACTCCAGTCAACAAGAAAGGCAAGCAAGTGTTTCATTTCGTTTTTTGCTTTCTTGTATCTGTTGTACTCCTATCTTGCTTGTGCAAGAAACATTGTGGCGAGGTTTCTCCACCCAGAAGGAGTATATTGTATTATCCGGTTCTCCGGGGACTCATCCACCGACGGATTGGTAGGCTTCGTCCACCTTACGGACACGCCGAGGAGTAGGAGTTCATCTCCGAACCTCGTTACATCCATCGAGTTTGAGGTTTGATCTTCTCACCATTTCCTTTCTACTATTTTATTTCCGCTGCTAACTCGATTTGTAGAAAGAAAGCGAATTTGGGGTCGGCTATTCACACCCCCCTCTCTAGCCTCCGTACGAAGGATCCTAACAAGTGGTATCAGAGCGAGGCGCGCTCTTCGTCGGATTAACACCCGTGGGAGCACAAGCTAGAGAATGGATCGACTCGGAGAAGACATTACGTTTCCACCCTTCTACGAGTGTTGCGACTTCGCGTATTGGAAGGTAAGAATGAGGTATTTTCTTATGTCTAACCTTGAAAATTGGAGTTGTGTTCAATTAGGTTTCAAGCCTCCGATGGACAAGAAAGGAGAAACCCTAGAGAAGAAGAAGTGGACCAAGGAGCAAATCCACCAATCAACCATCAATGATGAGGTAACGAAAATCATTGAATTCTCTTTACCTAATGATGTTTTGTGTAGGATAGGTGGATATAACGATGCCAAGGAGTTGTGGAATAACTTGGCAAAGTTCCATGAGGAGAACTCCACTTCAAGTCATGAAGAGAAGTCAAGTGAGCCAAGGAGTTCACATCATGGAGGAATGGATTTAGAAGTTGAGGGCCACTCAACATCTAAAGAAGAAGAGGAGAGTTCTTCTTCAAGCTCGGAGCAAGAAGAACAAGCTTCTACCTCCGGAAGGGATGAAGGAGAGAGCGTTCATCCATCCTCAAACCTAGGTAACTCAAGCATTTTAATTTCTAGCAAATTACACATAATGTGCTTTGAGTGTAGGGAATTTGGGCACTACAAGAGTAAGTGTCCAAAGAGGGTTAGGAAGTCTCCACCGGCGCCAAAGGTCAAGAAAGCCGGAGTCCCGATATGCAAAGGCAAAGAGCACGTGGTGTGCTTTCAATGCAAGCGAAGGGGACATTATCGGAGTCAATGTCCGAGGGGGAGGCAATCTCACAAGGACAAGAGACCGAGCACGTCGATAGGGGGAGCTAAGGCAAACCCTAAGGTAACATTTAAGGCACATTCTTGCAATAATAATAAGACTCATGCTAGTAGTTTTATTGCAATTGTCAAGAATGATAAGCATGATAATCTTAGGAATCAATATATGTGCTTAGGTGCCAAACATGTGAGCCTAGATAAGGATAACACTAGGAAAGCCAACCCTAGAATTAACTCATCTAAGGCTAAGGAAAACCTAGGTAGGAATCCCAAATCAACTAGACACATGCCTAGGAATGCCTCAAAGAACAATGACAAATTAAAACTTGAGGTATTAGAGAAGGAGAATCAAGTCTTGAGGTCAAGACTTGATACTTTGGAAAAGGCTCTTAAGAACTTGGAGAAGTCATCTCTAGGGTTTAAGGGTCAAAAACCAATGTCTAAGGACAAGAAAGGTTTGGGTCACAAACCTAGGTCCCAAGTGGTCAAGCCCACTTATCATAATGTTCCATTCGATTATGGAACAAAATCTAGGGCTAGGAAGACCATCACCAAGGTCACAAGGGGAGTCACCCCTAGAGTTGATCTTGATGAGTCCCAAATGATCAAGGCTTTAAAGCCTAAGAGGGTCATTAGGAGGGTTGCTAGGGAAGTTATCGTCAGTGAATATTTAGTGAACCCAATGAGCTCAAATAGGTATTGGGTTCCTAGGAGCATCTTCTCTACCCCATAGATGGGTTAGAGAGTGTCAACTCCGATTAGAAGGGTAGTTAACCCAACTTTGAGGAAATTGACGCTCAAAGAGCATTTTCAAGGTTTTTGGGAACCTTTGAAAATGAAATGGAATATTTACTCCTTGGAAGAGTAAAATGTGCCATCATGGAAAATGATGATGTTAATTTCAATTGGCACAATTTGGGAAAATCTAGAGAACTCTTGAGGAAAAATGAAACATGCCAAGATTTGAGGATAAATTTGATCTTTAAGTGGCATGAATGAATCTAGAGTTCAAGAAGTGTCAAAATTAGGATTTTGGCATATTAGGGCAATCAAGGGTTAAAGCTTAAGTATTAGCTAAGGCTAAGAATACTTAGATAGGTAATCTAGGTATGTCTTATTCATGCTAAATCTTGCCATGATTGTTTGCCCTCATATGTCATGACATCATATTTAAGTTTATCTTTTGAAATGTCATGATAATGCTTAGGTTAGTTTTATGTCATGTTTATTTAAGTTCCAAACCTTATGCCATGACATCATGACATAGGCACATGCTTCTATTTATGATATTATTTCATGTCATGTCATCATCTCTTGCATTAATGATCAATTTAAATTGATTTAAGGATAGAAACACAATTTGATATTGAGATCAAATTGGTGTTTAGAAAATGCATAAGAACTTAGCCTAAGATGACCTAAACCCATATCTCACATCAAAATTGACTTGGATGTGTTTGATACACTTTAGATGTGTGTGAGATATTAGGATCATGAGTTAGGATCAAGGTGCATAGTTCTTGTACCTAGATGAGCCTAATTCAAGAAATTGAGGATCATAGGGAAAGCCTATGTACAAGTCATGTACATTTAGCCCTAAGATTGTGGTCCTAAATTAAAGGGTTAAAAATCATTTCAAAATTGATTTGAGAAACCATGATAAAGCCATTCTAGTGATAGCATTCATCATTGAACATTGTGATACAAAGTTTACTTAACTTTGAACTATTTCAAAGTCTTTTGAACTTTGTATCAAGATTGAAAAATGGAAGTTATTTTCATAGAAAACTATTTTTCCTTGACAGTATATGGTATGAGGAATGTATCCTCAAAATTTCACAATTTTTCGAATTTTCTAGAATTTGTTGTGAGTTTCTGAATTTCGGGAGAGAAGAAATCAGAAACCGCCTGATCTGAACTTGGATCGGTCACTGGACCGATCCAGGGAAGGCTGGATCGGTCTGAGAACCGATCCAGAGGGGTCCTGATCGGTCGGCGTGCTGAATTTGCTGAATTTCGACTGTGGTCTGAAATTTCAGCCGTGGGAGTTGAGTTTCAGGTTTCTAAAGGTTTGAAACTCTCCAAGACATTGTTGGTGCAATGGTCAAGGGGAGTTGACTTTTAGGGGGAGTTTTAACTCCTTAAGATTTTTGAGGATTAGTGATATGGGATTGTCACGAAGTTGAGTGTTGAGTTTAGTATCAAGGGGGAAATTAAGGGTTTCAATGAAAGGTATGGGACTTTCATTAGGAAGAAACTCTTGACCTTGATTCCCTCTTTTTGATGTGTGTCAAAAAGGGGAGAGATGTCCCAAGGGGAGAGTGTAGGTTTTGGAAGAATGTTCAAGGAAGAACATTGGAAAACCTAAGTTAGGTTATCGGGTTAACCTAACTTGATTTTGGATTTTGTCAAACATCAAAAAGGGGAGATTGTTGGTGCAACCTTGTCGGTGCAACCTTAGGTCAAGGTTGACCGACTTGAGTTGCTTTTGATGTTTGACGAGAAGAGAGTTGTATTCTTGATGTTTGACAAGAATAGGTGTTTGGGAGATTGTAGGTGCAACCTTAGGTCAAGGTTGACTGGTTGACTGATTCGGGAAAAGTCCAAGGAGGGAGCTTGGCACGGAAAAGTCCAAGTATGGAGACTTGGCATGGAAAAGTCCAAGCGGAGACTTGGCAGGGAAAAGTCCAAGCGGTAGCTTGGACGCGGAAAGTCCAAGTATGGAGACTTGGCGCGGAAAGTCCAAACAGGAGTTTGGCACGGGAAAAGTCGTGAGTGAAGCAGGCGGTGAGAAGTCCCTGGTGAGTGAAGCCGGTGAAAATCCTGAGTGAGCGGTGAAAATCCTAGTGAGTGAAGCTAGGTGAAAGTGGAAGTCTGGTGAGTGAAGCCGGGCATTGGAAAGTCCGGTGAGTGAAGGCAGGCAGTTTGGAAGTCCTGGTGAGTGAAGCCAGATTGAAAACCCTGGTGAGTGAAGCCAGGTGAAAACCCTAGTGAGTGAAGCTAGGTGAAAGTCCTGGTGAGTGAAGCCGGGCAAGGGAAAATCCAGATGGATCAAGGGTGATCAGGACGTCTGGTGTTGAGAAGGTTAAGTAGGTCAAGGGATTGACCGGACACTTGGTAGGGAGTCTTAGCAGGTCAAGGGAGTGACCGGATGCTAAGCATGATGTACCAACAAGTCAAGGTTGACCGGATGTTGGTTTGGGAGACTTGGGACTTGGTTTGGGCAAAAACCAAGCTCGATCGGTCACCGGACCGATCGGGATCGCTGTGTATTTGATCGGTGCGATCGATCAAATAACAAACGCATCGATTACGGAGCTTCGATCGGTGCGGGGACCGATCGGCATGGACGATCGGTCGCAAGACCGATCGATATCTGATCGATGCCGACCGATTAGGTGACGATCTTGAGTGCGAGAACCGCACTCAATAAGCCCCGATCGGTCGGGACCGATCGGCCATCGATTGGTCGGACGGCCGTCGAGCACGATCGAGCTAGCGGAGTTCGGGAGCGGATCGATCCGTGGATCGATCGGGAGGCCTGATAACAGCTGGACCGTTGCGACGCAACGGCTATATTTCTTCGTGTTTTTCTTCGCAGGTATAAAAGAAGCTACAGGGCTTCGTTGTTGTTGTTGCTTCCTCCTTAGAACTTCTGTTCTTGTGCTCTAGAGCTTTTGCTCTTACCTGCTATCAGAGCTTTGCTGAGCTCCTCGCAGCTGAAGCTTCGCGTGAGCTTCTCGACTGGATTCTTGTCAGCTGCTGCTGGTGTGAAGCTGCTGCTTCATCACTCCAGTCAACAAGAAAGGCAAGCAAGTGTTTCATTTCATTTTTTGCTTTCTTGTATCTGTTGTACTCCTATCTTACTTGTTCAAGAAACATTGTGGCGAGGTTTCTCCACCCAGAAGGAGTATATTGTATTAGCCGGTTCTCCAGGGACTCATCCACCGACGGATTGGTAGGCTTCGTCCACCTTACGGACACGCCGAGGAGTAGGAGTTCATCTCCGAACCTCGTTACATCCATCGAGTTTGAGGTTTGATCTTCTCACTGTTTCCTTTCTACTGTTTTATTTCCGCTGCTAACTCGATTTGTAGAAAGAAAGCGAATTTGGGGTCGGCTATTCACACCCCCCTCTCTAGCCTCCGTACGAAGGATCCTAACACTTGCTTCAATGCTTCAAGCCTAACCGGCTCAACTTCCTGGTAGGTCACTAGAGCCGAGCGGGAGGCCCCCAGGGCGTCCTCGGCATCCTTGAGCTGCCCTTTCAGAGAGGCTTCTCCAGCCGTGTGGCAGCCCCACTTAGTAATCAGGTAGTCCTCGGCTTCTTTAAGCTTCTGGGAGAGCCGCCGAGCCTCCTGGTTCTTTAGCTCCAGATCGGCGATGGCTCGTTTCTTCCTTGTTGTGGCCAGCTCAATCTTTTTGTCATAAGTTTTCACCTGCGCCTCGAGCTGGCCCAGCCGGACTTCCTGATCAGTGGACTTCTTCTGCTCGGCTTCAAGGAGCTTCTGGGCCTTCTCCAGATCGGCCTTTAACTCGGCGACTGATGGCCCCTGGGAGGAAGAGGCGTCGCCTAAGATCTTGAGCTTCTTCAGCTCGTCCTCCACAAAAGCTAGCTGCTGGCACATGGTGACGCTCTCCACCCAGTACTACATATAAACAGCAAAATGTTGTGCGCCGATCGGAGGTAAATTATGAATTGTTGATCAAATATGTACCCCGGTGGCCATCTGTAGGTGGCTGTTGCCAAGCGCCCCTGGTGACATCGTCGTCGCTCGAGCTCTTGCTTTTTCCCAAACGTCGGTGAGTGACCCACGGATCAAAATCTTGTGCTTAGGGATATTCGGACAAGCACACTGCTTGAGATAGTCCTCTGTTGGAAGGTTGAGGATCACCGTCACGGAGCGCCAGCCTTTCGGGTCCGATGAGGAGGAGACCACCAGACCGGAAGGTACGGCAGTGGGCTGGGCATCAAGGGTCTCTGGTGGCAACTCGGCCAAAGACAGGGTCTGGTCGGATGAAGTAACCTCCGCCGTTGCAGGGAGGGTCACATGAGAAGAGGTGTCGACCCACTCGACGACCCCCACAACCGAGGTGGCAGAGCGGGGTGGATTGTTCGTGTGACGCCTCTTGCGCCTAGTAAGTGGCACTTCGTCACCAGAAGACTTGGAGCCTTCGGTCCGAGCAGCGGGCTGTGCTTCGGATGTTGGAAGCAGGTCACCAACTGCTTCAATGTCAGTCGTATGGCCGACGGTGCCTTCGCCCACAGCGGCCGTCTCCCTGCTCCCAGCAGGCGTGCCCTCCTGGGAGCCGACCGACGCTAGGCCGCAACTTGCCAAATCCTTCGCTGCGACCGCCTCGACCTTGGCATCTTTCAGCTTGCTATAGTCGGCCACCCATGCTCGCATCATGATTTGAGTTGCAAAAGTCCCCTCGGGGCAGTGCGATGGTTAAGACATGGGGTGTTGTCACATGAGTTCTTGGGCTCGAAACTCGGTGTGACCGAGCATAACCTCCCCCATGTCTTGGCCATTTGCACTAATGGCTAGTATCCACCCGTGATTTACCTCCTCCGTGTTGGCCTAGGGACGGGTTGGCGGGGGCACTAGGGGCGAGCGAATCGTCTTTTGCCACATGATTTGAGTTACAAAAGGAAAAAAAAATAAATCAATTAAACTCAAAGGAAAGAACCCAAGAAGTTTCTTACCTAAGCTGCGCGGGAGTCGGGATCGGATCGAACTCAGACCGAAGATATGCATGACACCTTCTAGCAGCAGCTTATAGATGTCATATTTCTGGCCGTCCAGCATGGCCGCTACGTGAAGGTAGTCCGGCTGGCTCTTGTATTTTTTCAGATCGAGTTGAGGGGAAAAACCGACCTGCTAGTGCGTTCGGTAGTAGGGCCGCTCGAGAAGACGCAAAAAGAAAAAATACTCCTTCCCATGCTTGTTGGAAGAAGGGGCATCTTGTCAAAAAAGACTAGCCCGACCCGCGACTGAAAGAGGAAAGTCCCCAGCTCGGACTGCTTGGGATAGTAAAAATAATGGAAGGCGTGCGGGGTCAGGGGAATGTTGTGTAGCCGAAACAAAACTACGACGTCGCACAGCAAATGGAAAGAGTTTGGTACGAGTTGCGGTAGGGGAACACAAAAATAGTTACAAACTTCGATGATAAAGGGGTGGATCAAGAATCAAAGACCGACAACAAATTGGTCTCTGAAAAGACAGATAGCGTCGATCGGCGGGTTATTTGGCCGATCAGAGGGGGAGGCTAAGATTATATCATGATCAGAGGGGATATCAAAGATATTCCTAAGGTTCTCAGCGCCGCCCGCCGCATCAAATCTGGTCTCCATGGTACTGTAGCAGAGACCAGGAGCGGGGTCAGACAGTCGAGAGGAGCTAGCCATTGCCGAAAAATAAGAACACAGGACTTCGACAGAAATAGAGATGGACAGAAAGCACAACAAGTACAGAAAAGAGGCGAGAATCCAAAAGAACTGCAAAAGATCGAAGAGAGCTTACAGAAAGAGCAGAAAAGGTCGTCGCAGAAGAAGACGGAAGTCGCCGGAGCACTGATCGCACAGAAATCACTGGACACTAGCAAAACACAAAGGTAAAGGGGGAAGGGAGCTCTGCGAGGCTATAAGCCTTCGGCTCGACCAAGCAGAGCCATCGGATCTAGGGCATAAAACCCAAGACGCAGATCCAGCCGTCGAATTCAAACTGCCAGACGTTGCGTCAGAGCATGTCGCTTCGGGCATGCGACGACTACGACAGCGACGCGTGGCATTCCCTCACTGGTTCACATTTAATGGGTGCATGCTCGGCCTTAACGGGGGTGATTTGCATGAATTCCAAATGTCACACCCCAGGAGAGTCCCTGTCCGAAGAAAATTTCGGCAGCACCTCCCCTGTACGGCTGATAATCTGAAGCATTTCTACAGACACAATATACATCAGCCACATGCGGCTGGAATATATACACAACCACGCAGTTAATAATCTCAACCTACACGGTTGAACAAATATAACAACAACCACGCAGTTATATATATTTTTATCAGCCCACTCGGCTGAAATCAAAACCAACATAGCGGAAAAACATAAAGACAAGCTCATACAAAACAAAACGAAACACTGCTAGCCGGCTAGGCTTACACCACACTACAACACAACACTCCGGAAGCAAAACCGGAACACAAGGCCAATTACACACATATCATATACCAAGATAAAATAAACAAAAAGGCGGAGACATGTCTTCTGATGTGACGTGGGGACCGGCAGGTAGGATACTCCAAGTGACTCCATAAACAACCTGGTACCTGAAAAAGATAGTGTCCATGGGGGGTGAGTTCAACAACTCAGCGAATACCAATAGGCATGCCTAGTAAGATATATCTAACAGCAATAAACATGGAATACAACTTCCTAATTATATATAGGAAAAATGCAAAACTGAAAGGTAACTGAGGAAGCTGTACTCGCCAGGAACTCCTATCCAGAACAAAAGGGTCGTCAAACCGAGAGTGTCATAAATCCTGTATGCATGTCAAACATATGCATCCAACCAAATGCAGCAAATAAATGCAGCAAGCACAAGCAATAAATGCATCAATGCGTATGATGCCAATGACATGTCCTGGTCGCCCCTACTCTCCAGTCAGACGTCTCACACATGATGGTGAGACCGAGTGGGTAGGGTTGTGACAACCGTGCACTCTGCCATCACTACTCCTGATGAGTGACCGAGTGGACGGGATGCTGTCGGAGTACACCTATCCTCCTTACCCCAAATCATAAATGGGGGAGCTCAATGCTCTCATCTCCCGGTACACGATGACGGGGAGGGATCCCTGTCCTGCTACAACGCTGCGTCACACTAACCCATGAGTGGACCAACGGAGCCCTTGACAGAGCACCTACTGCAACACACCCTGCCTGAATATATCACTAACCCATGAGTGGTTGTGTGTGCAGATACATGTAACTGGCGATGTGCTCAACAATAATGGAGCCGACAATCGCACAGCATGCAATCATGCGAATAGTGCATGACACTAAGCATGACAATATCCTATACCAATCCATATATATAAAATGTGTACCCTAGAATAAATTGACCTAATCAATGGTCTAGGTACACAGGTCAGATAAGGAATCAAAAACCCTAGATCCTAAACATATCCACCTCCATAAAATATGTACCATCAATATACATGGATCAAAGAAAAACAGTCTAGGTACACAGATCAGATATGATAAAAATATAGGTACACATGCCAAATAATAAAAATCCAGAATCTAGTCCTAAACTCAGTAAAGCATGGTATGTCACTTACTATAGGAACTAAGGTACTCATGGCAATAATCATGAGGTATAAACATGGACACATAACAAGCGACAAAACAGAACATGCTATGGGTATCAAACAGTGACATACCAAAGGCAAATATGATCATTGCTTGTAGCTATAAAATACTATGCATATCCAATTGACAATATCATAAAAGATAAGTCAAGAGGTACTCGCCTTATATGTAGACCGAGCCTCGAACCAGAGTCCTGTAATACATAATATCCAGATTTAGCTAATTACTTATAAATAAATTAGCTAAATCAAATCCTCGAGAAGCTAACATAAATCCAAATCCAATTATAAACCCTAATTGGATCATTTAATTCCTAAATCGATTCTAAGTAATCCATTCGAATTAGGACTAGCAATAAGCATAATCAATCATAGCAACTTGCCCAATTTAGTCCTAATTCAACACATATATCAACTAATCAAATAATCCAAATTCACTATGATCTACATCCAAGACCAATTACCTACTCTTTACCTCAATTCACAACCAAGTGACCGCTGGTAGAATATGGCCGGAGGGCTTCACCGCCGAAGCTGGATCGTCGGAACTATGGACCACCCGAAATCAATGCTGACCGAAACTATAATGATCAGACAAGCATGAAATCTGATACGAACCATATATACCCAATTCTGCCTTACCTGAAATGGTGCCAATCGTTTTCCCTCGGCCGCTGATCACTGATCCACAGAAACCCTACACCTCTAGAATCAGCGACAACCCAAATTTCTCTCCGACATAATTGATCAGGGCAGAGATGGCTGCCAGCACTAGGTCAGAGGAAAAATCGGACTGATTTGGGGCAATCATTGGATCCATGCCAGCGAGGAGGAATCCTTGTGTCGGTGCTCGACAAGGCGACGGCCGACGGAGCAGAGAGCAGTGGGCAGAGGGATTCTCGGTGGCTGGCATAGAGGAGATCGCGACCAACGCTAGGGTTCGACTGTGAGTCGCATCAGCTGTAGGGTGTTAGTGGCAGCACAGAGGGGAGAAGGCGTCGCTAGGGCACGACGTTGACGATCAATGTCGACGTCGGTGTCACGCAGAGGAGAGGAGAACTCGACACAGAGGAGGCGGCTGGTTATCATCGCTAGGGCAGAGGGAGAGGAGGTGTCACGGGCGGCGCCGTCGGGTTGGCGGCGACGACGGTATGGAGAAAGGAAGAGAAGAAACCATGAGGGGAGAAGAGAAAAGAAGAGAAGTTAGGGAAGTGATCGGCACAGCATGGAAGAAGGGAAAATAAAAAGGAAATAGAAATAAGAAAAGAAAAGTAAAAAAGAAAATATAACTTTTCCTCGTTTAAATGGGGTAGCCTAAAGAGGCTTTCCCGGATCCCCACTTTTATCCCCGTAAACTCGTCCATACGAGCTCCGAAAAATTCCAGAAAAAATTTCAAAAATTATGGAAAATTCCCTTATCATTATTCGCCATTTTTCGATATTTTACATTCTCCCCCACTAATAAAAATTTAGTCCCCAAATTTCATTATCTACCATCAGCAAATACTAACAACAGGCAAAGAGTATAAATGTTGAATGGTAAATTAAATCACATACCTCAAGTGAAAAGATGGGGGTATCGAGCTCGGATAATATCCTCGAGGTCCCAAATAGCCTCCTCGTCCGAATGATGCTGTCATCCGACTTTAACCAGTCGGATAGTCTTGTTTCGCAACTGACGCCCCTTCCGGTCCAAAATCCGTATCGAAACCTCCTCATAAGTGACGTCAGGCTGAACTAGAACTGAGACATCTGTCGGCACAAGTGTCGGGTCGGGTATGTATCTCCTCAACATAGATACATGGAATAAGTCATGCACGCCTAGCAGGGACAGTGGTAGTTCCAGACGATAAGCTATTGCTCCTATCCTCTCCAGGATCTGGAAAGGGACAATGTACCGCGGAGCTAGATTACCTCTGAGGCCAAATCTCTTCATCCCTTTTGTGGGTGAAACTTGCAAAAATACATGGTCGCCTGCAGAGAACTCTAGGAGTCTCCGACTCCGGTCTGCATAACCATTCTGGCGGTCCTACGCCTCTGACATCCTCCGTCTGATAGTACGAACCAACTCTGCCTCATACTGAGCTCTATGAGGTCCCAACCACTGGCCTCCCCAACCTCATCCCAGAGGGTGGGTGTCCGACAAGGCCTACCATACAACGCTTCAACGGTGGCATTTGGATAGCCGAATGCAAACTGCTGTTGTAGGTGAACTCTACCAATGGCAAATGGTCCTCCCAATTGCCCTTAAAAATCCAATACACCTGACCTCAACAAGTCTTCTAGAGTTTGAATGGCCCGCTCTGACTGTCCATCTGTCTGCGGATGGAAAACTAGAGTTGAGTGTCCAAGGCCTGCTGCAGACTCTGCCAGAATCGAGACGTGAACCGGGGTCTCTATCCGAAATAATAGTCAAGGGACACCATGAAATCTGATGATCTCCTGGCAATACAGATCTGCTAATCGATCCAGGGAATCAGTCTTCCAGATTGCTAAGAAATGCGCAAATTTGGTTAATCGATCAACGATTACCTAAATCGCATCATAGCCTCGTCGTGTCCTAGGCAGACTCACCACAAAGTCCATGGTAATATGTTCCCATTTCCACTCAAGAATAGGAATCCGCTAAAATAATCTGGCAGGTACCTGGTGCTCTGCCTTCACCTGCTGACAGACAAGACCTCTCGCTACAAATTACGCAGTGTTTTTCTTCATACCGTTTCACCAATAGGAACGCCTCAAATCTCGATACAAGCGGTCCCGCCTGGGTGGACCACAAATCGAGAGCGATGAGCCTCCTGAAATAGCTCCTGTAAGATTGGATGAGACTGAGGTACGCATAATCTGCCTCGGAAGTATATAATACCCTCCTCGTCTCGTGTGAACTCGATCTGCTGCCCGGAAGCTATCTGGCTGCCTATAAATTGCAAATGCTGATCACCATCCTGGCCTCTCGGATCCTCGTCCTGATCGACGATTAAGCAACCATGGTAACAAGAATACCCTGCTCTGTCCGTCCCTGCTCCTTAAGGCCCAATTCGGAGAATCCCTTAATCAAGTCCGTAACCACAACTCGGTGGCACGCTAAAGTCCCTCTGGGCTTCTAGCTGAGTGCATCGGCAACCACATTAGTTTTTCCCCGGGTGGTAGCTAATGGTACAATCAAAATCCTTCAGGAACTCCATCCATCTCCTCTATCAGAGATTAAACTTCCTTCTAAGTGAACAGATATTTGAGACTCTTATGGTCAGTGAGAATCTCAAATGTAATACCGAACAGATGTTGCTGCCAAATCTTCAAGGCAAAATAATGGTGGTCAGCCACAAGTCATGTACTGGGTAGTTCTCCTCATGCTCCTTCAACTGCCAAGAATAGGAGACTACTCTGCCGTGCTGCATCAAAACAGCGCCCAAACCCTATAGACATGCGTCGGTATAGAGCACGAATCCGTCTTCTTCAGAAGGTAAAAACCAAAATCGGAGCGGACACTAGTCTCCGCTTCAGCTCCTAGAAGCTGGTCTCGCAATCCTCGGTCCAAGTGAACTTCACGCCTTTCCTGGTCAGGCGTGTAAGTGGCATAGCAATTCGAGAGAAACCCTCAACGTATCTCCGGAAATATCGAGCCAAACAAAGAAGTTGCGAGCCTCCTCTGTAGACTTCGTCTACCCCCAATGGTAACAATCTCTATCTCCTGTGGAACCACGGTATACTCCTACTGGTGACCGTGTGTCTCAAACATCTCACAGAAGATAACTAAAATACGCACTACTAATCTTCACATATAGACGTTTCCGTCGAAACATCTCTAGAACTATGCGAAGATGGTGTACGTGACTCACCTCGGATTCGAAATAGATCACAACATCATCAATAAGACAATGGAAACCAATCCAAACATCCTAGGGATACCCAAATCATCGAGTCCATGATAACATCTAGGGCACCGCAAGCCCTAATGGTAAAACCAAGACACATAATGTCCGAATCACCAACATTCCTAACCATATGATCCTCGACAATAAACAGATCTGATCACCAACGATATAAATCACCTAAGAATAGATCCTCTAGTGTGAGAGCAACGCTCCATCACAGAAAATACCACATATGTGGGAGCAACGCTCTACCACAAGAAATCCTCCATATGTGGGAGCAACGCTCCACCACAAATAATCTGAAATATGTATCTACAATAAATATGAGAGCAATGCTCCGCTACAAGCAATCCGCAATATGTGGGAGCAACGCTCCACCACAAACAATCCATAACATGTGTGGGAGCAACGCTCCACCACAAACAATACATAAGTGCCCAAGGCACCTAACTATCCATCTAGAGACTGCACGAGATCTCTCTACCACAGATCACTGTGGGTAGCCTAGGGTATAACAACCCAGTAAGAAAATCAAATCCATAGTCAACTTTATCATCATCCTAGTGGGTCGGTCACCCACTAATAGGAGAATTAGTTGACAGGATAATACAACCAATAACATAATGTAGACACTCAGCATTCTACATTCAACATAGATAGAATCATCATGATGCTACCAACCATACACCTGGCACACGTGCACACACAACATATGTATGATCGACATAATCCTCCAATTAGTACACACCAAACATACTCACAACATAGGTATAAACCATCGTGATACCTCCAACAATGCATACTGAACCCGTGTGCACATATCAATATAGGTATAATCGACAATACACCTCAAACAACACTCACATGACATATATACACCTATGTCAAGAGTATAATCAACG
The DNA here is from genome assembly GCF_018446385.1 of Zingiber officinale. Taxonomy (NCBI): domain Eukaryota; kingdom Viridiplantae; phylum Streptophyta; class Magnoliopsida; order Zingiberales; family Zingiberaceae; genus Zingiber; species Zingiber officinale. Next base: position 109,268,260 of record NC_056000.1, read on the forward strand.
TAATACTTCCAACAAATCATAATCGACACGAGTGTACACACAGAACAAATATAATGAACAAAATACCTCAAATATTACACTGAATACATCTTCACATATCACAACTCAGATTAAATCGATAAGATACATTCAATAAAAAACTCAAACACATGTGCACATTTCACAACATAGATTTAATACACAAAATAACTCCAATAAACCAATCAGAGCACTCGGGTATAATCTACTAGAAACCCACAACAATCATAACTAGAAAAGTATACACCCACTACATGCAATTAGATCGTCCATTATAACACTCCTACAACACATAACAATCATATGTACCCACCACATGTTGGTTAAACCTAGGAAAACGTACTGATTCCACTGTACAAAAATTTTTGTACAAGTGTCGAACCTTTCCTTAAATAACCTATTGTGTTCTTTAGAAGTTAAATAAGGAATCGCAGACGGAACTTAACATCATTGATTCCAAATTTAACTTATCTGTTCTTAATGGTTTAGATTTGAATCGCAAGCGGAACTTAACACTATTGATTCAAATCTACCTAGGTTATTAATTCCATAAATATTAATTTCCAAAATTGGCTTCCAGGACTGCATGGCGAGGCACATGGCCTTCTTGGATATGGGAGCAACCACCACCGCCTAGGCAAAGCCTTTTAAGGAAAGCTAATATTTATTTCCTTAAATAACTCTAGGTTAACCAAAAGGAACAATCGAATCACAAATTCAAAAAAAAAGAAAACACAAAATCAAAAAATAAATTCGATAAACTAGATCTAATTGCCTCTTGTATTTAGAATTCATACAAAGAAAAATAACTAGTATGATGCGGAAGAAAAATACTAGTTATACCTTCTCTTTGTAAGCTAATGACCTCAAGATCTTCTGTCGTATTCCTCGCCTCGCCTTGGACGTCGTGTGGGCGACGATCCTCCAAGATGAACACCACCCAAAAGCTTCCTCCTTCTTCTTCTAAAATCCGGCCACCACCACCACCAAGGAGAAGAGAGCAAAGGGAGAGGAAGAAGGGAGAGGGCCGGCCACCAAGAGATCACCCAAGCAAAAGAATAAGAGTTATATCACATGAAGCCCCCTCACCCCTTCTTTTATATTACTTACCTAAGGCAAATAAGGAAAAACCTTTTACAAAAAATAAAATCATCCAAGAGTTTTTCCTTTTCCCTTTTTATTTTTCCTTTTTTTTCTCTTGATTAAATCAATCATCAATCAATGGTTGAGATCAATCCTATTTGGTTTAGGATTGAATTTGATTTAATCCTATTGGCCAGCCCTTGCTTGGGCACCAAGCAAGGTGGTCGGCCATAATTAAAAGGAAAGGAAAAATAATTTTTAAAAAAAAAATTACAAGAAGAAATCCTCTTATAAAATTTACAAGCTCTCTTTCCTAAAGTATGAGTTAAAAAAGGAAAGTTTCTAAAAATTAAAACCATGTTTTAAAATTTAAAAACTCTATTATAAAATTTTCTTTTTTAACATGGTGATAGAAAATTTAAATTTTAAAACTTCTTTTCCTTTTTTTCTTAAACCATAAGGATGGTTTAAAAAGGAAAGTTTTAAAATCTTTTAAACTCTCTATTTAAACATGTGGCCTAATTCAAATAAGAAAAGTTTTAAAAATTAAAATCTCTCTTTTAAAACTTATAATTTTCTACAAAGAGAAGATTTTAAAAATTCAAAACAACCCTCCCTTTTTGAATTATTATGGCCGGCCCCTACAAGCTTGGTCACCAAACTATAGGGTGGTCGGCCATTGCTTGGTCACCAAGCAATGGTCCGGCCCCCTTCTTGGACACCAAGAAGAGCCTTACATTTGGATGGACTTGAGGTTATAATGAGGCTACGACAGGGACCTAGAGGAGAAATTGGTTTTGGCCTTCAGATGAGCTTGAGTATCCCGTGTTCGCCCCGAACACACAACTCAAATTCATCGATAATAACTCATTCCACTAGAGAGTTATTACCGCACTACCGCACCAATCCCAAATTACATTATGGGCTCCTTCTTATCATGAGTGTGTTAGTCTCCTTGTGTTTAAGATTACGAATGTCCACCTGCAGGGTTTAACATGGCAATCCTTATGAGCTTCTCTTGGGGACATTCTCAACCTAGATAACTAGGACACAGATTCCTTCTATAATCAACAACACACACTATAAGTAATATCATTTCCCAACTTATCGGGCATATTGATTTATCGAGCTAAACCTCACCCTTTGATAAATCAAAGAAATAAATATTAAATATATGTGCTTGTTATTATATTAGGATTAAGAGCACACACTTCCATAATAACTAAGGTTTAGTTCTTTTATTAAGTCAGTACAAAAAGAACATACCTAAATGATCCTATTCAATACACTTAAAGTGTTTTAGTGTAATTTATTAGTCAAGATAAACTAATACTTAATTACACTACGACTATACTGATAGTTTATTTTTTTTCTATCTTAGTCGCGAGCAACTGTTTATAATTTATAGAGAACCGACAACATGATCTTCTGAGTGTGACACCACACTCCATGTTGTCTACTATATAAATTAATTGAACAATTACATTTAATAAATGCAGATATTGACCAATGTGATTCTTTTATTTTAACAAATAAATATTTACAAAAGCTAGGCTTTTAGTATACACTCCAACAATCTCTCACTTATACTAAAAGACTAAGCTGTCATGTCTGTTGCCTTACATCTGATTCTCATCCCCTTCACATGCCGATCAAAAGCTTTCGCCGGAAGGGCCTTTGTGAAAGGATCTGCCAGGTTATCTTCTGATGCAATCTTGGCGACGACAACTTCTCCTCGCTTGACGATGTCTCGTATCAGGTGGTACTTGCGCTCTATATGTTTACTTGCTTTATGGGCTCGTGGTTCCTTCGAGTTTGCAACTGCACCGCTATTATCGCAATAAATTGTGATGATCTTGGGAAAATCAGGAATCACATCTAAGTCCATTAGAATGTTCTTGAGCCATACAGCTTCTTTTGCTGCCTCAGAGGCTGCAACATACTCAGCTTCCATGGTTGAGTCCGAGACGCATTTCTGCTTAACACTCCTCCATGCAATGGCTCCACCTCCTAGAGTAAACACATAGCCTGATGTTGACTTACTATTGTCCCTATCTGATTGGAAGTCCGAATCTGTGTAACCCACAGGGAGCAAATCGTCTGCTTGGTAAACTATCATATAATCTCTAGTCCTTCTCAGATACTTTAATATATGCTTTACCGCAGTCCAATGCCCTTGTCCAGGGTTACTCTGATATCTGCTGGTAAAACAGATATCAGGTCTCGTACACAACATTGCATACATAAGGCTTCCTACAGCCGAAGCATAAGGAACTGCCTTCATGTCCTCAATCTCCTTTGATGTCTTTGGGGACATCTCTTTAGATAAGGCTACTCCATGCCTAAAAGGTAAGAAACCTTTCTTGGAGTTTTGCATGCTAAAACGAGCAAGGATTGTATCTATATATAAAGCTTGGGATAGGCACAACATTCTTTTCTTGCGATCCCTTATAACTTTAATCCCAAGAATGTGTGCACATTCTCCTAAGTCCTTCATATCAAATTGTTTGGACAACCATACCCTTACGTCTGATAATACCTTGACATTGTTGCCAATTAACAAAATATCATCTACGTATAGTACAAGAAATACCACCACGTTTCCGTTACACTTCTTGTATACACAAGACTCATCCGGACACTGAATAAATCCATATGACTAGATTACTTCGTTAAATCGGATGTTCCAAGATCTTGAAGCTTGCTTCAATCCGTAAATGGACTGATTAAGCTTGCACACTAGATGCTCTTTGCCTTTTTCAATGAACCCTTCTGGTTGCTTCATATGGATGTTTTCTTCAAGACTTCCGTTAAGAAAAGCTGTCTTGACATCCATTTGTCAAATCTCATAATCCATATGAGCAGCAATGGATAAGAGTATCCAGATAGACTTAAGCATGGCTACCGGCGAAAAAGTCTCCTCATAGTCGATTCCCTCTTTCTGAGTATACTCTTTCGCAACAAGCCTTGCTATGAAGGTTTCTACCTTCCCATCTGTCCCTCTTTTCCTTTTGTAGATCCACTTGCATCCAACGGCTTTTACACCATCAGGTGGTTCTACAAGCTCCCAGACCTTATTAGTGTACATAGATTCTATTTCAGAATTCATTGCCTTTTGCCAAGATACTGCATCTATATCTTGGAGTGCTTCATCATATGTCCGGGGATCAGGTTCATGTTTACCCGGGATCAAGTCCGAAGACTCTCCCAAAAACATGAATCTCTCAGGTTGCCTTACAACTCTCCCACCACGACGAGGCACCGTTTGTGGTTGTGTATCATGTGCAACACGTGTTGCAGTCTCTTGTGGTACTTCATCTTGTACTGTTGGTACTGAAGTAGACGTGTCCTCTCTAATTTCTTCTAGAACTATTTCACTCATGGGCTTATGGTTCATTACATAATCTTCTTCTAAAAAACGAGCATTGGTGCTAACAATGATCTTCTGATTTTTAGGATTATAAAACAAACCACCTTTCATTCCCTTAGGATATCCAACAAACAGACAAACTTCTGTACGTGATTCCAACTTGTCAGTATCTCTCTTCAGCACATGTGCTGGACTACCCCATATCCGGATATGATTCAGACTAGGCTTACGCCCATTCCATAATTCCATGGGAGTAGAAGGAACTGTTTTAGAAGGTACCATATTCAGAATGTACACTGCTGTTTCTAAAGCATATCCCCAAAACGAATTCGGTAATTCTGAATAACTCATCATTGATCTAACCATTTCCATAAGAGTTCTATTCCTTCATTCTGCCACACCATTCTGCTGGGGTGTACCAGGTGCAGACAATTGGGATTGAATCCTGACTTCTGATAAGTAATTCCTAAACTCTCCAAAGAGGTATTCGCCACCACGGCCAGACCGTAGTGTCTTGATACTTTTACCAAGACATTTCTCCACATCAGCCCTATATTCTTTGAACTTGTCAAAGCATTCAGACTTGCGGCGCATTAGGTAAATGTATCCGTATCTTGAATAATCGTCTATAAAAGAGACGAAGTATTCATAACCTCCTCTTGCCTGGATAGACATAGGACCACACAAATCAGAATGAACCAGTTCTAATGCATCTTTGGCTCTATACCCCTTGGTCTTAAAAGGTCTCTTGGTCATTTTACCTTCCAAGCAGGATTCACATGTTGGAAAGTTTTCCAACTCTAATGAACCCAAGAGTCCATCGGCTACAAGCCTTCTAATCCTACTTAGGTTAATATGTTTGGTTCATTTCCGAAGGTTTTTTTCTCTTATTAGAGTTAGAAGATGTGTTATTAATTTCTATATTTTGCTTTGTGGGAGAAATTGGATTTAAAGTGTATAAATTGCCAATTAATGCACCAGAACAGATAATCACCTTATTTCTCTTTATAACGACATTGTTACTAAAAGAGACTGAATATCCATCCAAATACAGTTTAGAAACTGAAATTAAATTCTTTCTAAAACTGGGTACATAAAGATAATTTCTTAAAATCAAATTTCTATTCCTATCAAAAGATAAGTAGACGTCTCTCACTGCAACAGCCGCCACCTTAGTAGCATTGCCCATGTAGACAGTTATTTCTCCATCAAATAGTCGTCGGGTTTCCTGGAACCCCTACAAAGAATTGCAGACATGATCAGTGGCTCCCGTATCTACACACCAGGTGTTGGTAGATAACACCGCTAAACATGTTTCAACTACTAGAGTATGAGATATACCTTTATTGTTCTGGTTCCTATGAGGGCAGTCCGCTTTCCAATGTCCAGACTGCTTGCAGAAGAAGCACTTGCCCTTCGGCTTCTTCATTCCAGTTTTTTGTCCTGTACTCTGAGGTTTATTCACCTTCTTTGCTGAAAAAACTTATTTCTTCTTCTTCTTGCCTTTCGACTTAGAAGTAGAACCATTTTCAGCATAATGAATCTGAGAACTATGACGAAATATTCCTTCTGCTGCCTGTAGTTCTATCAGAAGTTCCGCCAACGTATACTCTCTTTTGTTCATGTTATAGTTCAGGTGGAACTGCTCAAAACTCCTAGGTAGCGTTTGGAGAATTATATCGACTTGGGTTTCCCCATCGATTTGTCCTCCAAGGACTTGTATTTCATTCAGATAAGCCATCATTTTGAGGATATGATCCCTTACGGGTGTCCCCTCAGACATGGTGGCTGTCATTAACTTCCTCATTGCCTCTTGCCTAGCAGTCCGACTCTGGTGCCCAAAGAGTTCTTTGAGATTGTTCATTATATCATAAGTTGTTGGTAAATCTTGATGCTGATGTTGAAATACATTTGACATTGATGCCAAAATGTAACACCGCGCCATCTTATCAGCTTTTACTCATTTCTTATGATACTCAATCTCCTCTGGGGTAGAGTCACCGTCAGGTGCATCAGGGCAAGCTTCAGTCAGTACAAACTTATAGCTTTCAGCAGTAAGAACTATGTCCAGGTTTCTTTTCCAATCAATATAGTTGGGACCAGTAAGTTTGTTCTCTTTCAGTATAATGGCTAGTGGGTTGAAAGTCATCCTAAGAATCACAAAAGTAAACTTTGGTCAAGACTCTGAATTTAGAATAATATTGATTCCTCAAACAATACTATTTTAAATTAACCAACACCTCAAATCACCGTGAATATTGCATGCCACGTTAGTGTGGACGTATACAAATTCATCATTTGTAAGAGGAGGGTGTGACCCATTAATTTTATTATCTTGTCATCCTAACTTTATGACAAATAAAATTAATAGTTAGTTTCACTTTAGTCACACAAGACAATAGCAGTGACTCCGTTGGGGAGGATACTATTGAATGCGTCTAAGTGTATACCATTACTTGATACTAAGTCCATTAAATAGGATTGTGCCCCTTCAGTTGGAGAAGATCGCACGCTCCTAAATAATTTCCTTTAACCATCCATAAAAGGAAGTTTGATCTAGTGATCCGCAACAAACCCATCCGTTGTGGAGGGAGGCACTCAGAGCCAACACGCAAGCTTGTTGCATCACTTACAAACCAGTAATGGAGACCATGGGATTTATTAAAATCCCTCTCCCATTTAGTTATTTAGAAATGAGGATTTTAACCTATGCTAGCATTCATCACATGCATATAAACATCACAGTAAATAAAAGCAATAAATTTGGAAATTAATTTTCCAACTATTATGGTCTTTTCCATCACTGCCTTTAGTATGCTCCAACCCTAGCTACTGCCATCTTTAGCCACCTCCATCGGGTCGAGTTGTCGCATCCTTCTTGCTTCTTATTCCGTTGCGCCTCTGGTGCTCCGAAAGTGCCTCGCCTTGCAAGAATCTGATCCGCGACAAAAATAGAATTTTACATATGTCGATCCTATATTCCACGAGGGAATGTACATGTATTCTAGATCGAACAAAAATAAAATTCTAAAAATAATACAGCTCTTGCTGTATTTTATACATACAATCATGCACACAAATAATACCCTTGACATGTCCAAGGGTCCAATCATACACAATATCAATAAGCCATAAAAGTTGGAGCCTGCAACCAAAGAGTTAGCACATCCTACTATTTTCCTGCCTAAATTATGCATGATATGTGTATAACCTATTTGAATTCTAAAAATACACAGAGGCAAACCCTAGCTCTGATACCAATTGTTGGTTAAACCTAGGAAAACATACCGGTTCCACTGTACAAAAATTTTTGTACAAGTGTCGAATCTTTCTTTAAATAACCTATTGTGTTCTTTAGAAGTTAAATAAGGAATCGTAGACGGAACTTAACATCATTGATTCCAAATTTAACTTATCTGTTCTTAATGGTTTAGATTTGAATCGCAAGCGGAACTTAACACTATTGATTCAAATCTACCTAGGTTATTAATTCCATAAATATTAATTTCCAAAATTGGCTTCCAGGACTGCATGGCGAGGCACATGACCTTCTTGGATATGGGAGCAACCACCACCGCCTAGGCAAAGCCTTTTAAGGAAAGCTAATATTTATTTCCTTAAATAACTCTAGGTTAACCAAAAGGAACAATCGAATCACAAATTCGAAAAAAAAGAAAACACAAAATCGAAAAATAAATTTGATAAACTAGATCTAATTGCCTCTTGTATTTAGAATTCATACAAAGAAAAATAACTAGTATGATGCGGAAGAAAAATACTAGTTATATCTTCTCTTTGTAAGCTAATGACCTCAAGATCTTCTGCCGTATTCCTCGCCTTGCCTTGGACGTCGTGTGGGCGACGATCCTCCAAGATGAACACCACCCAAAAGCTTCCTCCTTCTTCTTCTAAAATCCGGCCACCACCACCACCAAGGAGAAGAGAGCAAAGGGAGAGGAAGAAGGGAGAGGGCCGGCCACCAAGAGATCACCCAAGTAAAAGAATAAGAGTTATATCACATGAAGCCCCCTCACCCCTTCTTTTATATTACTTACCCAAGGCAAATAAGGAAAAACCTTTTACAAAAAATAAAATCATCCAAGAGTTTTTCCTTTTCCCTTTTTATTTTTCCTTTTTTTTTCTCTTGATTAAATCAATCATCAATCAATGGTTGAGATCAATCCTATTTGGTTTAGGAATGAATTTGATTTAATCCTATTGGTCGGCCCTTGTTTGGGCACCAAGCAAGGTGGTAGGCCACAATTAAAAGGAAAGGAAAAATAATTTTTTTAAAAAAAAATTTACAAGAAAAAATCCTCTTATAAAATTTACAAACTCTCTTTCCTAAAGTATGAGTTAAAAAAGGAAAATTTCTAAAAATTCAAACCATGTTTTAAAATTTAAAAACTCTCTTATAAAATTTTCTTTTTTAACATGGTGATAGAAAATTTAAATTTTAAAACTTCTTTTCCTTTTTTTCTTAAACCATAAGGATGGTTTAAAAAGGAAAGTTTTAAAATCTTTTAAACTCTCTATTTAAACATGTGGCCTAATTCAAATAAGGAAAGTTTTAAAAATTAAAATCTCTCTTTTAAAACTTATAGTTTTCTACAAAGAGAAGATTTTAAAAATTCAAAACAACCCTCACTTTTTGAATTATTATGGCCGGCCCCTACAAGCTTGGTCACCAAACTATAGGGCCGGCCCCTTTCAAGAGGATGTGGTCGGCCATTGCTTGGTCACCAAGCAATGGTCCGGCCCCCTTCTTGGACACCAAGAAGAGCCTTACATTTGGATGGACTTGAGGTTATAATAAGGCTATGATAGGGACCTAGAGGAGAAATTGGTTTTGGCCTTCAGATGAGCTTGAGTATCCCGTGTTCGCCCCGAACACACAACTCAAGTTCATCGATAATAACTCATTCCACTAGAGAGTTATTACCGCACTTCCGCACCAATCCCAAATTACATTATGGGCTCCTTCTTATCATGAGTGTGTTTAGTCTCCTTGTGTTTAAGATTACCAATGTCCACTTGCAAGGTTTAACATGGCAATCCTTATGAGCTTCTCTTGGGGACATTCTCAACCTAGATAACTAGGACACAGATTCCTTTTATAATCAACAACACACACTATAAGTAATATCATTTCCCAACTTATCGGGCATATTGATTTATCGAGCTAAACCTCACCCTTTGATAAATCAAAGAAATAAATATTAAATATATGTGCTTGTTATTATATTAGGATTAAGAGCACACACTTCCATAATAACTAAGGTTTAGTTCTTTTATTAAGTCAGTACAAAAAGAACATACCTAAATGATCCTACTCAATACACTTAAAGTGTATTAGTGTAATTTATTAGTCAAGATAAACTAATACTTAATTACACTACGACTATACTGATAGTTTGTTCTTTTCTATCTTAGTCACGAGCAACTATTTATAATTTATAGAGAACCGACAATATGATCTTCTGAGTGTGACACCACACTCTATGTTGTCTACTATATAAATTAATTGAACAATTACATTTAATAAATGCAGATATTGACCAATGTGATTCTTTTATTTTAACAAAAAAATGTTTACAAAAGCTAGGCTTTTAGTATACACTCCAACACCACATAGATATGCAAATCAGCATATTTAATCCAATCAACCTTGCATTCTGAAACGACAGGGTCACCTTCTAAGTTATCCAACTAGGTACATACAGTCAAAAATTAAAGTCCACATGGAATAGGATACATCGATCCTCTATAGACTGACCGAAATCGACAATGGTATACGGTCAATTCAGTCTTTTCCACGTCAGTACAAAACATATACTCAAATGTGCTCTAGATACCAACCTAAGCACAAATAACCCAAAGATTCGAACCACTAAAAATAGAGTATGACAATCCCCTACTGATCGAACCAACAAAACTAAATCGGCCATCTACTAACTAATCAAGAATACCTTAATCCTCCATAAGCAACTAAGGTATATCAATCCACGACTACCCAAGTCGACAAGCGTAAATCAATCTTCTGTTGACCAATCTAACCAGAGTAAATCAATCATTTACTGACAAAACTAACTAAAGTATATAAGTACTCTACTGGCTGAGTCAACAAAAATATGTACTTATTAGTTATTACCTAACACCTAGCCAATAACAACAGAGACTGGTATGTGCCTCCATCTCTAAACCAACTAGTAGTAATAGAAGCTAAAACTACTGGTGTTACGATATAAAATGTCTCCTGAGACCGTAATCCTTGATCTCTATTAGGGTCGACCATGATCAGTGGTTTACCTAATACATAAAATATATGCTATATCAGCTAGACATGTACTAATAAAGAATGATAATACATGTCATAAATTATAATAGTCAACAGTGCATATGTTAGCTAGAGCCCTAGAGCCAATCATTTGATGATTGTATTATGGACTTATTGTATCATATTTTTATATTAATAAAGGCATTTGTTTGGTTATTATACTTACTTGTATTGGTGCCAAATAAACTAAGTATAATAACGTCCTTGAGTAGAAGGTTCTTACCTATATCAATCGATTGGTTGAATCGATAGTGAGATGATATAGGGAACACTGCTCTTAATCATTCCTAGTCGAGTATTAACATTCAGGGACAATGTTAATGCAATAAGACTAGCATGTAGGTCAACTCGATGACTTGATCTCACAAGTCATGGATATAGAGATATCAAGTTGACACATGGGTATACATTAGAGAATGTATACTGAATGACCCGCCATGAGAAAGTATCATGGATCGTTATATGAGTGTCATATACTTTCTCATGTGGCTATTAGTATGACTACTAGTCCTTAGACCTGAAGTCACCATAGATCCCTACATAAGAAGTTATGTACTTTGGATTCGTCAAACGTCACCCGTAACTGGGTGGACTATAAAGGCAATTACTGGGTATATAACAAATTATGCAAAGGGATGTGAGTGATGTAGATGGGATCTATCCCTCTTATATGACGGGAGAGACATCGGTATTCTTAATAGAGTGAGACCACGAAGTGCATGGCCATGCCCAAATGAGTCAATATAGGATATTGAGCTCATTTGATTTAGTGAGTCTACTTGGAGTTCAAGATTTAGATTGGTCAGAGGATGACACGGTCTATGCCTCACATTGACCAATCTAGATGTCTAGGATAGAAGGACACTTGTCATATATTGTGAGGAGTCACAATTAGTAGTCACAAGGTGATGTTGGATCTCAACATTCTTGTAACTTGGGTAGTAATGATGTGTTGCTAGATACCGCTCATTACTTATGCTCCTAAATGGGTTTAGGGCATTGTCAACGTCACAAGAACCTATAGGGTCACACACTAAGGACAATTATATGGAGATTAGGTTCATATGATGAACCAAGAGGATTAGATTCATTTGATGAATCAAATTGGATTAAGAGTAATCCTAATTGGGCTAACTTGAGTTGGACTCAAGTGGATTCATGTATTCAATGAGTCTAATTTAGATTATGACTCATTAAATTAACTTAATTTAATGAATTAGATTCATTATATTAAGTTGGCTTGAATCAAATGGTTAGATTAGATCAAACATGGAAGAGATTTGGTCAAGTTTGACTTGACTTGAGAGGAAGATTAAAAGTCAAGTTTGACTTGACTTTATGCCATCTCATTGGTGAGTAGGCATTGATGTGGACCAATGATGTTACTCCACATCATCATGGGTGCCACCTCATGGAAGTTACAAAGTCATTTTCTTTAATAGCTTCACATTAATTGCATTTAATGCAATTTTTGGGAGTTACACTTTGAATATGGCCGGCCACTTTTGAATGGGGATGAAATTGATTTTCCTCATTCAAGTGCATTATTCCTTCTTCTTCCTCTTGGAGCTCTCTCCCTCTCCCTCTCCTCCTCAACTTGGCCGAACCACACATAGGTGCTAGCACACCTTTTTGTGTGGTTTTCTCCACCTACGTGTTCGTGTGGATACTTCTAAAGGAGTATCTATCTTGATACTCTTGAGATCCGGCACCGTTTGGACGAGCGAGAACGCGAAGGGCTTCGCTTCAAAGGTATAACTCGTTTCATGTAGATCTAGGAGTAGATCTAAGTAGAAACTCGTACTCATAATTTTGTTTTGAAATTTTTTCTTCGCACGAGATCCGTTGGCTAGGGTGATTCGGGGTTTCCGCGACGTGAAAAAGCGGTTTTCGCGGTCTGAAAAATCCAACAGTGGTATCAGAGCCATGTGCGAAGTGAGTACGAGATTAAATTAGTATTTTTGTGAAAAATATGCATACTATAACATTCTGTGAATTTCCTAATTTTTATGATTTTATGGGTATTTTTCTCATAGAAGCGAAGCACAAGTGTTTCGGCACTTGTAGGCTTCGACTACCGAGAAGAATTTTCCAAAACGGTAATGTTTCGACCCAAAATCTTTTGGGACAGCGGGCTAAGGCGCTCTTGGATCGCTTAGGAGCAACTCGCGATAGTTAGATCGCGGGTAGGGTTACTGCCCCCAACCCCGCAAGGGGATTTGCTCCGCGATTGTGCCCGAAATCGCTAATCGGGACCGCCGGGAAAAAATTACTCATAAAATCTGTAAAATTATAAAAAAATTACAGAAAATTATGAAAAATATATAATTTTGAATTATATATTAATTTTGTGATAGTCATGGCCCAAATGACCCAAATTGTATTTGGAAATGTGTTGTAATTCATAATACGGCCTGCGTGCCGTTATGTGATGTGTGTGTTGTATCTTATTTTTATTTATTTTATTTTCGCGACCTGCGCGTCATGCCTTCCTTTTATTCTGGTTGAAAATTAGATTTAGACTCGAATGTAACTCTAGTTTCAAAATTGTAATGTAATTTTGAAGCGGTGGAAGGTCCACACGAGACGGAGTTACGAGGAGGGTGCGAGCAACACAAGGTGGTCAAAGGAAGAAGCTTGAGAAGCTGTTGACCTTAGGTTGACCATCCGATCTTCTCATTGGCTTGAGAAGATCGTAGTAGGGCCATGACACAATCACAAAATAATTTAATTAATTGCTTATATGTATGTGATGCATGTTTAATTAAGTAGTTAATTAGTGTCTAGCGATTAGATAAGATCTAAATCGTGCACATGATGCACCCCACGATTAGATTAGATCTAAATCAAGTATTTGATACGCATCATCATTTAGATTAGATCTAAATCACGTCAACTCTAATGTCTACCGTGCCGTGATACCTACTACTACCTCGATCGCATGTAGTTGTTGAATCTGCCAAAGCAGAGCAACACATACTATCTTGGTAGGATACGGAGGGACAATCTTGGTCCCGCCTATCAACGCATGGGTGAGTACAACTCAATTAGATTGAGTATTCCTAGTTAACTCGGTTGGATCGAGTATAACTATAGGCATTCTTCCAACGGTTGGAAAGTTAGGTCAAAATCACATATATATTAACTCTCGGACGTATTAGCCAAAGCTAACTCGAGTTTTAATATAAATGCGGATTTTGATTCTATAAACAAGAGTTGCATAGAGATGTAATTGGTAATCGTTACCTACCGATCATACTAAGTCTTGGGCATATTAGCCAAAGCTAACTCAAGGGTTAGTATGATGTGGATCTTGTCCCACATGAATTATAGAATTCAGTGGGAGCATCATTTAGTTAAAGGCCTAATTAAATGATTAAGAATATGATACTTATTTCTGCATTTATTTCTGTTGTAGAATTGCCATGACGTCGAACACGAACACCTTCTCCCTGCGATCTATCCTCGAGAAGGACAAGCTCAACGGAACTACAGGAACCCGAGAATAGTTCTCACCCAAGAACGTAAGCTGTACCATTCCTGAGGCTCCTCCTACCAATGTCCCGAGTGACAAAGATGCTTATAAGAAGCAAGATGACGCATTAGATGTGTCCTGTCTAATGCTCGCAACCATGAACTCGAGCTTCGAAGCAACACGAGTTAATGGGCGCTTATGATATGGTTGAACATCTTCGTCAATTGTATCAAGGACAAGCGAGGCATGAGAGATTTGAGATCTCAAGGCCACTGTTTCAGTGCAAGATGTCGACCCGTAGGCCCATATGTACTCAAAATGATTGGGTACATAGAGAACCTATAAAGGTTGGGGTTCCCTCTTGGCCAAGAGTCAGCACTGACCTGATCTTGCAATCTTTGTCGGATAGCTACAGTCATTTCTAAACTACAATATGAACGAGATTGACAAGCCACCGCCCGAGCCGCTTAGCATGTTAAGAACCGAGCTAAACCTTAAGAAGGCTAAGCCCAACACTATTCTGATGGTTCAAAAACAAGGGCAAGCCCAAAGGCAAGGAAAGTCCCAAGCCAAGGGCAAAGGCAAGGCACTGAAGCCTAAAGGAGGGTCGCTAAGGATGCTACCTCGCGGTCAAACCGGGCACTGGAAGAGGAACTGCAAGGTATACTTGGAGGATCTTAAGAAGAAGCGAAGTGAGACTTCCACTTCAGGTATATATGTTATAGAAGTCAATCTATCTATTTCTACATCATGGGTATTAGATACTGGATGTGCTTCTCACATTTGTACTGATGTGCAGGCGCTGAGAAATAGCAGGGCATTGACAAAGGGTGAGGTGGACCTACGAGTAGGCAATGGAGCACGGGTTGCTGCTGTTGCTGTAGGGACTTACTTTCTATCTCTGCCCTCTGGGCTTGTACTAGAGTTAGTCGATTGTTGTTATGTGCCTGCATTAACTAAGAACATTATATCAGTTTCTTGTTTGGACAAGAAAGGTTTCTCGTTTACTATAAAGAACAAATGTTGTTCCGTCTATTTAAACGATATGTTCTATTGTAGTGCACCTCTGATTAACGGACTCTATATTCTAGACCTTGAGAGCCCTATCTATAACGTAAATACCAAGAGGTTCAAGTCAAATGACATGAACCAAACCTACCTCTGGCATATAAATGACAAGCGCTTATCCCAGCTCCATAAGGATAGTTTGTTGGACTCATTTGATTTTGAATCATATGAGATATGCGAGTCATGCCTACGAGGCAAGATGACCAAGACTCCCTTTAGTGGGCACAGTGAGAGAGCAACTGATTTGTTAGGACTCATACATAGTGATGTATGTAGCTTTTTCAATGTTGCTGCTAGAGGTGATTATAGATACTTCATCACATTTACTGATGACTTCAGTAGATATGGTTATGTGTACTTGATGACACATAAGTCTGAATCCTTTGAAAAGTTCAAAGAATTCAAGAATGAAGTACAGAACCAGCTTGGCAAGAATATTAAGATACTTCGATCCGATCGAGGTGGAGAATACCTTAGCCATGAGTTTCGTGACTATCTAGCAGAGTGTGGGATCCTATCCCAACTCACTCCTCCTGAAACACCACAGTGGAATAGTGTATCCGAAAGGAGGAATCGTACCCTATTAGATATGGTGCGATCTATGATGAGTCACAAGATCTTCCGACATACCTTTGGGGTTATGCTCTAGACACGGCAGCTTTTATACTCAACCGAGTTCCATCCAAGGCCGTGATAAAGACACCATATAGGATATGGACTGGGAGAGATGCCCAGGTGTCTTTCATGAGGATTTGGGGTTGTGAGGCTTACGTTAGATGTCAAGTCTCAGACAAGTTAGGACTCAAATCCGACAAGTGCTACTTTATCGGATATCCCAAGGAAACTAAGGGATATTACTTCTATATTCCCAGTCAGCACAAGGTAGTTGTAGCAAAGACTGAGGTCTTTCTAGAAAGGGACTTTGTTTCTAAAAAGACTAGTGGGAGCGCGTTCGATCTTGAAGAAGTTCAAGATGCGAACAATAGCACTGATGCCTCGATGGAAATTGAACTGGAACCACAAAGTGTTGTGGATGATGTTGTTCCACAAGGAGTTAAGGAACAACAACCAGTTCAAGTAGACATACCTCTTCGCAGGTCTGATAGGGTACATCGTCAGCCTGAGAGATACTCATTTCTCTTGTCTGACCATGATGACGTTATGCTCATAGAGGATGAGCCTACCACCTATCAGGAAGCTATGATGAGACCAGATTCCGAGAAATGGCTAGAGGCCATGAGATCCAAAATGGAATCCATGTACACCAACCAAGTATGGACTTTGGTTGATCCACCTGAAGGGGTAAAACCCATTGGGTGTAAGTGGGTCTTTAAGAGAAACACTGACATGGATGGACTTATCTATAAGGGTCGCTTGGTAGCTAAAGGTTTCAAGCAGATTCATGGTATTGACTATGATGAAACTTTTTCTCCAGTAGCGATGTTTAAGTCCATTCGGATCATGCTTGCTATTGCAGCCTACCATGACTATGAGATACGGCAGATGTGTACATGACACAGCCTACCTGGATGTCAAAACCGCGTTTCTGAATGGAAACCTGCTCGAGGATGTGTACATGACACAACCTGAGGGTTTTGTAGATCCACAGCATACTAGCAGAGTATGCAAGCTGCATAGGTCCATTTATGGACTAAAGCAAGCTTCTCGGAGCTGGAATCTTGGATTCGATGATGCAATCAAACAGTTTGGTTTCATCAAGAACAAAGATGAGCCTTGTGTCTATAAGAAGGTTGTAGGGGACATAGTTGTCTTCCTCATATTGTATGTGGATGACATACTACTCATTGGGAAGGACATCCCTATGCTTCAGTCTGTCAAGACTTGGCTAGGGAGTTGCTTCTCAATGAAGGACTTAGGTGAGGCATCTCGCATTCTAGGGATACAGATCTATAGAGATAGATCTAAGAGATTGCTTGGCCTAAGTCAGAGTACATACATTGACAAGGTACTCCTTCAGTTTGCCATGCAGAACTCCAAGAAGGGATTTCTGCCGATGTCATATGGCGTGAGTCTTTCGAATACTCAAGGTCCCTCTTCTAGAGAGGAGAGAGACCGCATGGATCAGATCCCTTATGCCTCAGCCATAGGATCGATCATGTACGCCATGCTATGTACTCGACCTGATGTCTCGTATGCTTTGAGCATGACGAGCAGATACCAGTCAGATCCAGGTGAAAGTCACTGGATAGCGGTCAAGAATATTCTTAAGTACTTAAGAAGGATTAAAGAATATTTCTTGATATATGGAGGCGATGATGAGCTAGCTGTAAAGGGTTACAGTGATGCTAGCTTCCAGACCGACCAGGATGACTATAGATCGCAGTCGGGGTTCGTATTTTGCATTAATGGTGGTGCTGTTAGCTGGAAGAGTTCGAAGCAGGATACAGTAGCTGATTCTACAATAGAAGCCGAGTACATTGCTGCATCAGAGGTAGCAAAGGAGGCAGTTTGGATCCGCAAGTTCATCACTGAACTTGGGGTGGTTCCTAGCATTGTTGACCCCATTGAGCTCTATTGTGACAACAATGGAGCTATAGCACAGGCGAAGGAACCTCGTTCACACCAGCGGACCAAACACATACTACGGTGCTTCAATCTCATTCGAGAGATCATCGAGAGAGGAGATGTGAAGATTTGCAGAGTACCTACAGAGGCTAACATCGCAGATCCCTTGACCAAGGCTTTGGCACAGAAGAAGCATGATGGTCACACTAGGTCATTTGGGCTTAGAGCCTACACTGATTGGCACTAGTGCTAGTGGGAGATTGTTAGCTAGAGCCCTAGAGCCAATCATTTGATGATTGTATTATGGACTTATTGTATCATATTTTTATATTAATAAAGGCATTTGTTTGGTTATTATACTTACTTGTATTGGTGTCAAATAAACTAAGTATAATAACTGTTAGGACCAAAAGTAGCTAGAGGGGGGTGAATAGCTCGTCGTGTTCGCTCGTTGCTCGGCGTTGCTCGTTTCTTCAAGAATATGCAGCGGAAAATACAGAAACAAACACACAACGCTAACACGGTTGGTTTTACTTGGTATCCACCTCACAAGAGGTGACTAATCCAAGGATCCACACCAACACACACACCCTCCACTAAATAAAACTCTCCTTTATGGTAACTACCAAGGGCGGAGAAGCCCTACAAGACTCAATACAAGAAGAGAGGGAAAGGATACAAGAAATACAAGCTTACAAGCTTACAATGAGTATAAACCCTAACCCTAGCTTCTCTTCTTGGCTTTGATCCGCCTCTTGACTTGGAAAACTTCCAAGATCCTTCAAGAACTGGCGATCTGAGCTTTGTGAGTGCTGTGGAGGAGCTGGTGAGAAATCTGGAGTGAATCGGAGAAGAGATGCCGAAGGAAATGAACGCCTGCGGCCTTTATCGATGCCAACGGTCGGATCCCGATCGATTCGAATGTTCCCAATCGATCGGGGAGGCTTTGGATCGATCCACGGATCGATCCAGCGCTTATCGCGCGAAGCAGCCGTGTCCCAATCGATTCACCTTCGGATCGATCCACGGATCGATCCGGAGGCTCTCTGTTCGCTAGAAAAGGCTTCGGATCGATCCACCGATCGATCCCCGGATCGATCCAGATCGATCCAACACTTGGTTTTGCCCAAAACCAAGTTCCAAGCCTCTCAAACCAACATCGGTCAACCTTGACTGTTGGTACATCATGCCTAGCATCCGGTCACTCCTTGACCTGCTAGGACTTCCCACCAAGTGTCCGGTCAATCCTTTGACCCACTTAGACTTTCTATTCATGCCATATCGGTCACTCCTTGACCTACTTGGACTTCCATCAGATGTCCGTCAATCCCTTTGACCTATTCAGATTTCCTTGTACCAAGTATCCAGTCAATCCTTTGACCTACTTGGACTTCCCAACACCGGATGTCCGATCATCCTTGATCCATCTGGATTTTCCTTGCCTCACTCACCGGGACTTTCACCTAGCTTCACTCACTAGGGTTTTCCATCCGCCTAGCTTCACTCACTAGGGCTTTCACCGGCTTCACTCACCGGGACTTTCACCTAGCTTCCCTTGCCTGGCTTCACTCACCAGGGCTTTCACCTAGTTTCACTCACTAGGGTTTTCACCTGGTTTCACTCACCAGGACTTTCACCTAGCTTCACTCACTAGGGTTTTCCTTCTGCCTGGCTTCACTCACCAGGACTTTCACCTAGCTTCACTCACTAGGGTTTTCACCTGGTTTCACTCACCAGGACTTCCCTGTCAAGTATCCGGTCAACCTTGACCTACTTGACTTTTCTTCAATCAATTTCTTATTGTCAAACATCTAAACTCAAACCAAGACTCAGCTTGGTCACCCAGGTCAACCTTGACCTGAGGGATGTTGCACCAACAATCTCCCCCTTTTTGATGTTTGACAATACCACAATAACACTTACAATACCACATGTAAGTTAGGCAAATCCTATAGCCTCAATCTTCATGCCACTAGGTAATGAACATATAAATTAAGCTCTTCATTCTCCCCCTACGAGGGCACACTCCCTCTAGGTAATGAAAGCCTAACTTACACCCATTCATAGGTCCTTTCATTCTCCCCCTATTGGCACACATCAACCCATCTTTGGGCACACATCAACCTATGCCCCAATTTTGGGTACACATCAACAAATCCATTTGTTGACGACTCTCCCCCTGAAGAGTTACTCATCATTGTTCACAACATCACTCGTTGTGATCAACATGATAAAGAAGGTCCCATACCCTTCATTTATCCTTAACTTCTCCCTCAATGTAGACAAATACCCAACCTTGAGCATTATCTAACCACTTGAGTTCCCACTTGAAATAATGAGGATATCCACTCCCCATTTCAAGTTCAAAAGCTCATACATGAGCATTTTCTTTACAGAAGGTTAACCACCTTCCAAGGTTCATGAAAAGTAATTTTTCATGTCTTTAAAGAGTCCCTCCCCCTAAAGACATGGTGGTGACTTCTGTCATTGCACCAACAATGACTTGGAATCCCTAAACCTTTAGGAAACCCAAATTTAGAAGTTTTGAGGTTCAAATACTCAAAATTTGAAACAAACCTCAACCTAAACTTCAATGAAGCCTTCCTTAACCAATCCATCCTTGTTTTCAACATGAAAATACCCTTTGTATGTATACAAATGTATTTTAGGGGTTTGGAATGGTTACCTAGACTCAAAGAGGTTCAAAGATGCTGAAATCAAGCCTTCCCAGCCAAAATCAGCAACTTGGATCGATTGGAGTTGGGTTCCAATCGATTGAACCTTTCTGAATCGATCCACTGATCGATTCAGACTACCTGGATCGATCGGCTGATCGATCCAGCGAGCTTCTGCTCGCGGGAGTCTTGCCTTCTGAATCGATCCACGGATCGATTCGGGCACTCCAATCGATCCATGGATCGATCGGAGCTCTGATAGTTGCTGAAATTCCATTTCAGTCAACTTCAGAAACCCCTAGAAAATTCTACAAAAATCATGAAATTTCGTGTAGACATTATTTAGGGCATACTTAATCATGGAAAAATAGCTTTCTATGAAAATACATCATATTTTCAAAGATTGACACAAACTTGAAAACTTGCAAAAACTTTAGTGTTTTTCTTCAAGTTTGTGTCTAACTATTCAATGGTGATTACTATCAAAAGATAGCCTTCACCAAGGTTTTCCAAAACATTTTAAAAACATTTTCAAAACCAATATCCCATCATGTTCCTTGGGCATAATGCACATGACTTGTACATTAGCTTTCCCAATGATGGGAAAACACATAACTATGTGTTTTGATGAACCTAAAAACTCAAAAGAATGCACTAAATCAACATTTTGAGTTTTGTTCATCATCCTAACATCTCACTTGTATCTAATGTGCACTAATCACATACAAGTCACCTTATAGTCTTTGTGAGATGTAGATTTTGGTTTTTGCCCTAATCTAGGGATCATGCATATCTATCTAGGCATTCTAGAGATATTAGACATCCACCTAGGATGTCACTTGTCAATAAGTGTCGTTAAATGCCATTCGTCCTTAATTACAAGGAATTAAACTTAATGCATGATTATGTTATGGCATACATCAAAAGAAAATAATTTTCAAAAGAAAATATCCTATTACTACATGATGTATGAATGTCATGACATAGTATTTTTGGATTTTTCATAATAAAACATGAATGCAAAACTAGACATGATGTCATGGCATATGATAGGCAAACAATCATGGCAAGATTTAGCATAAATAAAATATACCTAGATTAACTATCTAAGTATCCTTAAAGTCTTAGCTAAACTTACAACTTAAACCTAGATTGCCCTAAAGTGCTACAAGAGAATGCCAAAGCCTAAATTTGCATTTCTAATTTCCTTGATTTAATGTATGCCAATTGAAAATAAACATGTCCTCAAATGTTGGCATATTCCATTTTTCCACAAGAGTAGCACTTTTAAATTAAGGCCCGGATTGCCTTAAATTGCCTGAGAACATACCAAAATCCCAACTTGATAGTTCTTAAGGTTTTCCCAATTTGTGCCATTTTAGATTAAAATCAATTCTTCCACCATTAGGCACATTTTACTCTTTCAAGGAGTAAACAAAAATCCACTTCATTTTCAAAGGTTAACAAAAACCTTGAAAATGCTCCTTGAGTGTCAATTTCCTCAAAGTCAGGTTAACTACCCTTCTAATTGGAGTTGACACTCTCTAACCCATCTATGGAGTAGAGAAGATGCTCCTAGGAACCCAACACCTATTGGTGCTCCTTGGATGCTCTAGGTACTCACTAGGGATAACTTCCCTAGATACCTTCCTAGTGACCTTGTTGGGCTTCTTAGAAGCCTTGGTCACATTTTCTAGGTCAACTCTAGGGATAACCTCCCTTGTGACCTTGTTTGTGACTTTCTTAGACTTCTTAGAAGTCTTAGTCACATTTATTGCAAAAATACTCTTAGGGATGACTTCCCTAGTATTTTTGGCTTGACCACTAGACCTAGGGTTTGTTCCATAACTATATGAAACTCTATGGTAAGAGGGCACATCCTTCTTAGCCTTTGGTTTGTATCCCAAACCTCTATGGCCATTGGATGGCTTTTGTACCCCTAAACCTAGGTTATGCTCATTTTGCCCTAATAGGATATTTTCCATCCTTTTTAGGGTCTTTTCCATTTTATCAAGTCTTGACCTCAAGACTTGATTTTCTATCACTAAGTCCTTAGTTTTAGATTTTTCATTTGATTCATGAGCATATTTGTTCTTGGGCTTGTATCTAAAATCTTTAGAGTTATTGCCCAAGTGTCCATCTACCTTCCTAACCTTAGGTTGGGTAGTTTTGGCATGTAGGGCCACATGTTTTTCCTTAAAGCCCTCATGCTTTCTATTCTTATGGTAAATTGCATTAAAATGATAAAAGTTAGAACTATCATGCTTTTCACCATAATGTAAGGGGGTAGGCTCAATAAATGTTACCTTCTTCTTTACCTTGGAGGCTCCCCCTTGACGAATGCCTCCTTGAGCCTTGACCATCTTCTTCCCCTTGAGGCATTGACTTCGGTAATGCCCTTTTTGATTGCAAGAGAAGCACACAATGTGCTCCTTGCTCTTCTTTGTTCCGGGGATGGTCTCCTTGAGCTTCTCCTTTCCTTTTTGTGCCATTTGGCCCTTTTTCTTGGCCAATTTGGGGCACTTGCTCTTGTAGTGCCCATGTTCCCTACATTCAAAGCATATAATATGATTTTTATTATTAATTGAAATGTTTATACCTTCGCTTGTAGAGATGGCATCTTTTCCTTTGGATCCGGAGGTGGAAGCTTCCTCTTGATCGAACCTTGATTCCCCTCCATTTGATTTTTCTTGACTTGTGGAGGTAGAAGCTTCTTCATCCTCTTCTTCTCTTGACCCGGATGTAGAGGATTCTCCTTCTTCTTGATCCGGCGTCACCAAGGATTGCTCCCCCTCAATCCTAGAGGTGGAGGCTTCATCATCTTGAATATGAAACAAGGAGTATGCTCCCTCCTTGTTCCCTTCGTTGCATTCCCTTGAGGATGAAGCTTCT
Organism: Zingiber officinale; assembly: GCF_018446385.1. Lineage (NCBI taxonomy): Eukaryota > Viridiplantae > Streptophyta > Magnoliopsida > Zingiberales > Zingiberaceae > Zingiber > Zingiber officinale. The sequence continues at coordinate 109,291,704 of NC_056000.1, forward strand.
TGGATTTCTTCTTCTTCGGAGGTTGAGCATCTCTCAACCTTGGAGTCCTCCTCTTGATCTTGCTCCAAAGAGTCACCCTCTCCGGATTCTTCATGATCTTGTACAGTGGAGGGGATCTCTTCATGAAGCTTGGCCAATTTGCTCCATAGTTCCTTTGCATCTTCAAATTCTCCAATTTTGCAAAGGATGGTGCTTGGCAATAAGTTGACCAAAAGCTTGGTCACTTTGTCATTTGCCTCGCACCTTTGGACTTGCTCTTGGCTCCACTTGCTCCTCTTGAGAACTTTGCCCTTTGAGTTTGTTGGAGTCTTGAAGCCTTCCATAAGAGCAAACCATTGCTCTATCTCCATCATAAGAAAATTTTCGATTATTGATTTCCAAGAATCGAAGCTCGTGGAAGTGTATGGAGGAGCCACCCTCGTGTCGAATCCGAGCCCATCTCGGAATTCCATTGTAGAAGTTGAGCTTTTGATAAAGTCTTGAACTTGAAGAATTTCCTCCAACTTCTTCACCCTCTAGCTTTTCTTGATATGTTTGCCCCTTCCGGCGGTGATTCCGGTGAAGAGCAACCTCGCTCTGATACCACTTGTTATGACCAAAAGTAGCTAGAGGGGGGGTGAATAGCTCGTCGTGTTCGCTCGTTGCTCGGCGTTGCTCGTTTCTTCAAGAATATGCAGCGGAAAATACAGAAACAAACACACAACGCTAACACGGTTGGTTTTACTTGGTATCCACCTCACAAGAGGTGACTAATCCAAGGATCCACACCAACACACACACCCTCCACTAAATAAAACTCTCCTTTATGGTAACTACCAAGGGCGGAGAAGCCCTACAAGACTCAATACAAGAAGAGAGGGAAAGGATACAAGAAATACAAGCTTACAAGCTTACAATGAGTATAAACCCTAACCCTAGCTTCTCTTCTTGGCTTTGATCCGCCTCTTGACTTGGAAAACTTCCAAGATCCTTCAAGAACTGGTGATCTGAGCTTTGTGAGTGCTGTGGAGGAGCTGGCGAGAAATCTAGAGTGAATCGGAGAAGAGATGCCGAAGGAAATGAACGCCTGCGGCCTTTATCGACGCCAACGGTCGGATCCCGATCGATTCGAATGTTCCCAATCGATCGGGGAGGCTTTGGATCGATCCACGGATCGATCCAGCGCTTATCGCGCGAAGCAGCCGCGTCCCAATCGATCCACTGATCGATTGGAACATCTGGATCGATCCACGGATCGATCCAGAGGCTCTCTGTTCGCTTAGGAGAAGCCTGGATCGATCCACTGATCGATCCAGCTCCTGGATCGATCCACTGATCGATCCAACACTTGGTTTTTGCCCAAAACCAAGTTCCAAGCCTCTCAAACCAACATCCGGTCAACCTTGACCTGTTGGTACATCATGCCTAGCATCTGGTCACTCCTTTGACCTGCTAGGACTTCCCACCAAGTGTCTGGTCAATCCCTTTGACCCACTTAGACTTTTCTATTCATGCCAAGTATCTGGTCACTCCCTTGACCTACTTGGACTTCCATCAGATGTCTGGTCAATCCCTTTGACCTATCTGTATTTCCTTGTGCCAAGTATCCAGTCAATCCTTTGACCTACTTGGACTTCCCAACACCAGATGTCCGATCATCCTTGATCCATCTGGATTTTCCCTTGCCTGGCTTCACTCACCAGGACTTTCACCTAGCTTCACTCACTAGGGTTTTCCATCTGCCTAGCTTCACTCACTAGGGCTTTCACCTGGCTTCACTCACCAGGACTTTCACCTAGCTTCACTCACTAGGGTTTTCCTTCTGCCTAGCTTCACTCACCAGGACTTTCACCTAGCTTCACTCACTAGGGTTTTCACCTGGTTTCACTCACCAAGACTTTCACCTAGCTTCACTCACTAGGGTTTTCCTTCTGCCTGGCTTCACTCACCAGGACTTCCCTGTCAAGTATCCGGTTAACCTTGACCTACTTGACTTTTCTTCAATCAATTTCTTATTGTCAAACATCTAAACTCAAACCAAGACTCAGCTTGGTCACCCAGGTCAACCTTGACATGAGGGATGTTGCACCAACAATAACGTCCTTGAGTAGAAGGTTCTTACCTATATCAATCGATTGGTTGAATCGATAGTGAGATGATATAGGGAACACTACTCTTAATAATTCCTAGTCGAGTATTAACATTCAGGGACAATGTTAATGCAATAAGACTAGTATGTAGGTCAACTCGATGACTTGATCTCAAGTCATGGATATAGAAATATCAAGTTGACACATGGGTATACATTAGAGAATGTATACTGAATGACCCGCCATGAGAAAGTATCATGGATCGTTATATGAGTGTCAAATACTTTCTCATGTGGCAATTAGTATGACTACTAGTCCTTAGACCTGAAGTCACCATAGATCCCTACATAAGGAGTTATGTACTTTGGTTTCGTCAAACGTCACCCGTAACTGGGTGGACTATAAAGGCAATTACTGGGTATATAACAAATTATGCAGAGGGATGTGAGTGATGTAGATGGGATCTATCCCTCCTATATGACGGGAGAGACATCGGTATTCTTGATAGAGTGAGACCACGTGTTGGTTATGCCCAAATGAGTCAATATAGGATATTGAGCTCATTTGATTTAGTGAGTCTACTTGGAGTTCAAGATTTAGATTGGTCAGAGGATGACACGGTCTATGCCTCACATTGACCAATCTAGATGTCTAGGATAGAAGGACACTTGTCATATATTGTGAGAAGTCACAATTAGTAGTCACAAGGTGATGTTGGATCTCAATATTCTTGTAACTTGGGTAGTAATGATGTGTTGCTAGATACCGCTCATTACTTATGCTCCTAAATGGGTTTAGGGCATTGTCAACGTCACAAGAACCTATAGGGTCACACACTAAGGACAATTAGATGGAGATTAGGTTCATATGATGAACCAAGAGGATTAGATTCATTTGATGAATCAAATTGGATTAAGAGTAATCTTAATTGGGCTAACTTGAGTTGGACTCAAGTGGATTCATGTATTCAATGAGTCTAATTTAGATTATGACTCATTAAATTAACTTAATTTAATGAATTAGATTCATTATATTAAGTTGGCTTGAATCAAATGGTTAGATTAGATCAACCATGGAAGATATTTGATCAAGTTTGACTTGACTTGAGAGGAAAATTAAAAGTCAAGTTTGACTTGACTTTATGCCATCTCATTAGTGAGTAGGCATTGATGTGAACCAATGATGTTACTCCACATCATCATGGGTGCTACCTCATGGAAGTTACAAAGTCATTTTCTTTAATAGCTTCACATTAATTGCACTTAATGCAATTTTTAGGGAGTTACACTTTGAATATGGCCGGCCACTTTTGAATGGGGATGAAATTGATTTTCCTCATTCAAGTGCATTATTCCTTCTTCTTCCTCTTGGAGCTCTCTCCCTCTCCCTCTCCCTCTCCTCCTCAACTTGGTCGAACCACACATAGGTGCTAGCACACCTTTTTGTGTGGTTTTCTCCACCTACGTGTTCATGTGGATACTTCTAGAGGAGTATCTATCTTGATACTCTTGAGATCCGGCACCGTTTGGACGAGCGGGAACGCGAAGGGCTTCGCTTCAAAGGTATAACTCGTTTCATGTAGATCTAGGAGTAGATCTAAGTAGAAACTCGTACTCGTAATTTTGTTTTGAAATTTCTTTCTCGCACGAGATCCTTTGGCTAGGGTGATTCGGGGTTTCCGCGACGCGAAAAAGCGGTTTTCGCGGCCCGAAAAACCCAACAGCATATACTAAAAGAAAGGTAGGATAACATATACCAACATACCTCCTATAGCTTGGAGAAGTCGTGTCAATGCCAGGTTCCAAAATCCGAAAAAGTCACATCGAGAAAACTAAAACACAAAATCCAAAACACAGGAAATACGACTCGTAAGCCCTGCTCTGATACTAATAAATTGGTATCAGATAAATCTCAAAAATCCAGAATACATAGCAAGTATCGTATACCTGCTCTAATACCACTAAATTGTCACGCCCCGGGAGAGTCCCTGTCCGAAGAAAATTTCGGCAGCTCCTCCCCTGTTCGGTTGACAATCTGAAGCATTTCTACAAACACAATATACATAAGCCACATGTGGCTAGAATATATACACAACCACGCAGTTAATAATCTCAGCCTACACGGCTGAACAAATATAACAACAACCACACAGTTATATATATTTTTATCAGCCCACTCGGCTGAAATCAAAACCAACACAGCGGAAAAACATAAAGATAAGCTCATACAAAACAAAACGAAACACTGCTAGCCGGCTAGGCTTACACCACACTACAACACAACACTCCGGAAGCAAAACTGAAACACAAGGCCAATTACACACATATCATATACCAAGATAAAATAAACAAAAAGGCGGAGACATGTCTTCTGATGTGACGTGGGGACCGGTAGGTAGGATACTCCAAGCGACTCCATAAACAACCTGGTACCTGAAAAAGATAATGTCCACGGGGGGTGAGTTCAACAACTCAGCAAATACCAATAGGCATGCCTAATAAGATATATCTAACAGCAATAAACATGGAATACAACTTCCTAATCATATATAGGAAAAATGCAAAACTGAAAGGTAACTGAGGAAGTTGTACTCGCCAGGAACTCCTATCCAGAACAAAAGGGTCGTCAAACCGAGAGTGTCATAAATCTTGTATGCATGTCAAACATATGCATCCAACCAAATGCAGCAAATAAATGCAGCAAGCACAAGCAATAAATGCATCAATGCGTATGATGCCAATGACATGTCCTGGTCGCCCCTACTCTCCAGTCAGCTGTCTCACACATGATGGTGAGACCGAGTGGGTAGGGCTGTGACAACCATGCACTCTGCCATCACTACTCCTGATGAGTGACCGAGTGGACGGGATGCTATCGGAGTACACCTATCCTCCTTAACCCAAATCATAAATGGGGGAGTTCAATGCTCTCATCTCCCGGTACACGATGACGGGAAGGGATCCCTGTCCTGCTACAACACTGCGTCACACTAACCCATGAGTGGACCAACGGAGCCCTTGATAGAGCACCTACTGCAACACACCCTGCCTGAATATACCACTAACCCATGAGTGGTCGTGTGTGCAGATACATGTAACTGGCGATGTGCTCAACAATAATGGAGCCGACAATCGCACAGCATGCAATCATGCGAATAGTGCATGACACTAAGCATGGCAATATCCTGTACCAATCCATATATATAAAATGTGTACCCTAGAATAAATTGACCTAATCAATGGTCTAAGTACACAGGTCAGATAAGGAATCAAAAACCCTAGATCCTGAACATATCCACCTCCATAAAATATGTACCATCAATATACATGGATCAAAGAAAAACGGTCTAGGTACATAAATCAGATATGATAAAAATATAGGTACATATGCCAGATAATAAAAATCCAGAATCTAGTTCTAAACTCAGTAAAGCATGGTATGTCACTTACTCTAGGAACTAAGGTACTCATGGCAATAATCACGAGGTATAAACATGGACACATAACAAGCGACAAAACAAAACATGCTATGGGTATCAAACAGTGACATACCAAAGGCAAACATGATCATTGCTTGTAGCTATAAAATACTATGCATATCCAATTGACAATATCATAAAAGATAAGTCAAGAGGTACCCGCCTTATATGTAGACCGAGCTAAACAATCTCCACGTCGAAGTGCTCATCTCGAACCAGAGTCCTGTAATACATGATATCCAGATTTAGCTAATTACTTATAAATAAATTAGCTAATCAAATCCTCGAGAAGCTAACATAAATCCAAATCCAATTATAAACCCTAATTGGATCATTTAATTCCTAAATCGATTCTAACTAATCCATTCGAATTAGGACTAGCAATAAGCATAATCAATCATAGCAACTTACCCAATTTAGTCCTAATTCAACACATATATCAACTAATCAAATAATCCAAATTCACTATGATCTACATCCAAGACCAATTACCTACTCCTTACCTCAATTCACAACCAAGTGACCGCTAGTGGAATATGGTCAGAGGGCTTCACCGCCGAAGCTGGATCGTCGGAACTGTGGACCACCCGAAATCAGTGCTGACCGAAACTATAATGATCAGACAAGCATGAAATCTGATACGAACCATATATACCCAATTCTACCTTACCTGAAATGGTGCCAATCGTTTTCCCTCGGCCGCTGATCACTGATCCACAGAAACCCTACACCTCTAGAATCAGCGACAACCCAAATTTCTCTCCGACATAATTAATCAGAGCAAAGATGGCGGCCAGCACTAGGGCAGAGGAAAAATCGGACATATTTGGGGCAATCAGTGGATCCATGCCAGCGAGGAGGAATCCTTGCGTCGGTGCTCGACAAGGCGACGGCCGATGGAGCAGAGAGCAGTGGACAGAGGGATTCTCAGTGGCTGGCACAGAGGAGATCACGACCAACGCTAGGGTTCGACTGTGAGTCGCATCGGCTGTAGGGTGTTAGTGGCAGCACAGAGGGGAGAAGGCGTCGGCTAGGGCACGACGTTGACGATCAATGTCGGCGTCGGCGCCACGCTGAGGAGAGGAGAACTCGACACAGAGGAGGCGGCCGGCTGTTGTCACTAGGGCAGAGGGAGAGGAGGTGTCACGGGCGGCGCCGTTGGGTTGGCGGCGACGACGGTATGGAGAAAGGAAGAGAAGAAACCGTGAGGGGAGAAGAGAAAAGAAGAGAAGTTAGGGAAGTGATCGGCACGGCTGGGAAGAAGGGAAAATAAAAAGGAAATAGAAATAAGAAAAGAAAAGTAAAAAGGAAAATTTAACTTTTCCTCGTTTAAATGGGGTAGTCTAAACAGGCTTTCCCGGATCCCCGCTTTTATCCTCGTAAACTTATCCATACGAGCTCCGAAAAATTCCAGAAAAATTTCCAAAAATTCTGGAAAATTTCCTTATCATTATTCGCCATTTTTCGGTATTTTACACCAAAGAGATTCTAGCGACGTCTGCATTGACTGCACACATTCGAGGACACTGAGGGAGAAAGCCCAAGTGAAAATACTCGGAGCGCCGATCGGCTACACGGATCGGTCTTGGGGTCGACCGACGCTCTTTGGCGAACCGATCGGAGTCCTACCAATATGATGGTCGATCGGTCAGCCGATCTCCATGCCTCTTTTTGTCCAGTCAGTCGGACTTGCAGCCTCCTTCGACTAGACTTGAGGGGAAACATGTGTGATCCAGTAATAAGGGCCCACCCCTCAAAAGGTCGTTGTCACGGTGGAAGTCAAAGTCTAGGCGGTCAACGCCCCTGCATCACTGGCTGGTTGGACAACCCACTTGCTCGACCGAGGTGAAGGATAGCCAAGCCGATATCAACCCAATGTTACCATAGCTCGGTCGCATGCCGAGCTTCCGACACTCAGAAAACCATGCGCCGACGAGGCATAGGCCAAGTAGCCGACTCGCTTGGACTTACATCGAACCTCGGAACAGAATCGCAGCCAAGCAGTCACACTCAAATATAGCTCGGCATAACAACGGAACTCGGACAGTGGAAGGATGGCCGAGCGGTCACTCCGCTTGGCCCAAGGGTCAGACCACCTGGACGGCTGAGAGCTGGCTAAGCGGTCATCCCCCTCAGCTCACCAACAGACAAAAGGAGGATCAACCGATATCCTTGTGGGAACTCGTGCCACCGACAGACGGCATGGTTGACGGCATGGTCGGGCAGAGAATCGTATGATGGAAGCTTCCACTGTCATGTCAGAGATATACTCGAGTCATTGAGGTATAGTGTCAGAAACGCTTTCCTGACATGTCTTTTCAGGAAAAGCTTGGAGAAGCGGGCACGCCTCTAGAAGCGTGCGTGCGCACCCCTAGAGCCTTATATAAAGGGCCTCAAGTTTCGACGGAGGTATGCATAATCTTTACTGTAGCTACATTGTTACTTTGCTTCTCCACTTAATTACTTCCACACCGTTGACTGACTTGAGCGTCGGAGGGTCATCACCGGGGAACCTCTACTTGGCTCGGCCTAACGTTGCTGTGATTGCATGACCCTCCAGCTCAGAGTCCACCAACAGTCAACAGGAGCGTCACCCAGCACCCATCGTCTCGACTCTCGGATAGGATCAGGGTTAAATACGAAGGATTTTTTTACCTTTCGAGTGATCTCTTCATTAGCGCATTCATAATAGTATTAATGCTTGAGGTATGGATGCACTGTAGTATTTACGTGTTCACTTCTTTAAACGCATTAATGCATGAGGCAGGATTTCCTAGACCACTTTTTGTGGTCCAGGAGATGTGTCACTCGTATTTGCGGTCGGATCGTGACCGCGATCCGGTCACAAATACTTGTGATCCCTTCCTGGGTTCACCGTCCCTACCAAGTTATAGTTTTTGTTCGGAGCGAGTAGCCGGAGGCCGCCCGAAGGACACCCCCGCTCGGCGCCCAATAACCTGTCCACTTATCCACCATCGGAGATTTTCGGGCGGCCTTCAACCGTCCACTCCGAACAAAAACTATAACCTAGGGGACGATGAATCCAGGAATAAATCGTAATAATTTATGGTCAAATTATGACCACGATCTAATCATAAATACGAATGACACATCCTTTGAATCATTAAAAAAAATGATCTAGAATCTCTGTGCTTATTAATACATACCCTTAGGATCGCTTGTACGGAACAGCTTACCGTAACTCCTCATCCGAACCCGAGTATCAACTCAACTAGGAGGGGCTTATGGAGTTTTAGTTACAACAGCATAATCAAACTCGCCGCCTTCAATTTTCCACCATTCATCATCGTTCTCACCGTTTTCAAAGCAAATGCCTACGGTGGCGGCGCGCCCGCCCCTCCCCCTCACCACGATTCCGACCCACCGATCCCAACCCGATGCCGTCACCCTCATCCACCTCCGCCGCCTCCACGCCCACGCCCTCCGCGCCGACGTCCACCACTCTCCCTTTTGGAACGACTTGGCCCGATCCTACGTCTCCCACGGCGCCCCCAGGCTCGCCCTTCGTATCGCCCTCCGCATGCCCTCCCCAGACGCGTTCACCTTCCCCCTCGCCCTCAAGCTCTGCTCCGTCCTCTCGGCCTTCCCCTCCGCTCTCTCCCTCCACGCACTCCTCGTCAAGCTCGGCCCCGACGCCACAACCGTGCACTCTCTCAACGCCCTCCTCACCTTCTACTCCAATTTTGGCCGCCTCGACCTCGCCCGCCAGCTGTTCGACCGAATTACCCGCCGAACCATCGCTTCGTGGTCGGCCATGATCGCCGGCTACGATCGCAACGCCCATCCCCTCGAGGCGCTTTTCACGTTCCAAGAGATGTTGGACGCCGGCGCCAGCCCCGACGAGGCGGCCCTCGTCAGCACACTCGCCGCTTGCACCCACGGCGGGTGCCTGGAGTTCGGAAAAGCGATCCACGCCTACGCAGTCGTATACGGCCTCGGGCTCGAGTCCGTCGGCTTCGCCACTGCGCTGGTGGACTTCTACTCCAAATGCGGCGAGCTAGAGCTCGCGACGGAAGTTTTCGAAAGAACGACGCAGAGAAACGTGCTGACCTGGAGCGCCATGATCGGCGGTCTAGCGATGCACGGCCTCGGGGAGGAGGCCGTGGAGGTGTTCGAGGAGATGGTGGAAGACGGTGTTAGGCCCACGGCGGTGACGATGACCAACGTGCTCAGCGCCTGCAGCCACGCCGGGATGGTGGACAAAGGCCTCACTTTGTTCAAACGGATGAGGGAAACGCACGGGATCGAGGCTAGCGCAGAGCACTGCGGTTGCATGGTGGACCTCCTGGGCCGGGCGGGGCTCTTCGATGAGGCCCTGGAGTTCATCGCTGGGATGCCTCTGATGGCGACGGCCGCGATCTGGAGGAGCCTCTTGGGGGCGGCGTGCACGCGCGGAGATCTGGAGGCGGGGAGGTTGGCCGGCGAACGATTGGCAGCCATGGAGGAGGAGATGGTGGCCGGGGACTACGTGATGTTGGCCAATATCTATGCGAGGTTTGGGATGTGGGAGGAGGTGGGGAGAGTGAGGACGGCAATGAACGATATGGGAGTCAGGAAGGTAGCCGGATTCAGCTCGGTGGACGTCGACGGAGAGCTTCATCGGTTTGTGATGGGAGACAAGTCACACCCAGAAGCTCACCGGCTACACGAAATGTTAAACCTTCTCAATTTTGAGCTCATGGATCAGTGAACCTGTTTATTTTGCAAAATAGCGTTGCATATCAAATTACTTGTATCGATATATTTCGGGATTTGAATCTATTTCTAAGTAGAATCGATGATGAAAAATACAATCGGAAAGATGAAGCGTTCAGCTTGATTACTAGTTAATGTAGCATTTCAGAGAACCATGGCCAAGATACGATAGCACAAATCTAGAATTCTTCAGGCTACAAGATTCTGCAGTTCTAACACAGGAACACCTCCCGTCTCATCAGTGGCCGTTTGGCTTCACGGACTGATGATGTGGAGAAGCATAAACGCCGCGTGAAAGACTCCTCATCGGTTGTCCGTTCCTTCCGTACGCACCTTGTGACCTAGAACCATTTCTAGCGTTCGAGTTGTGAATAGATCGTTCTGCATGCATTGTCTGGAAAAAGTACGAGGAGCTGGCGATATCTTTGAGGTTGAGCAATGGTCTGAGAGAATCGACCACTTCGCCCATGAGCGGTCGCATCTTAGGATCTCGACTGAGGCAGGAATGTGCAAGTTGAGCGACTTTCTGTGCACCTTTAATTGAGAAATTGCCTTCCAAACGAGGATCAATGAGTCTGTAGAAGCGCCGTCTTTCTCCCAGATATGGGCGTGCCCATTCCACCAGGTTGTGCTCCCCATTTGGTCGATTTTTGTCCATTGATCTCCGACCAGTCATCATTTCTAGTAGCACTACACCGAAACTATATACATCACTTTTGGATGTCAAATGACCTGGACAGAGGATTTGCAAACAAAAATGAGCCGCTGGGAATGTCCTAGGATAACAAATTGGCATAAATTGTTTTGAAACAAAAGAGTTACAAAATATATAAAAGATCTGACGACCAGACAAGAAGAAGAATAATAAAGTTATAAAGATGACTTATGGCAATGAATCTACCTGTCATTACATACTCTGGAGCAGCATACCCGTATGTTCCCATCACTCTTGTTGACACATGAGTCTTGTCACCCTCAGGACCGTCTTTGGCGAGTCCAAAATCTGAAAGTTTAGCATTATAATCCTGCAGCAACACATCCAGGGATCAATTAGATAGAAGAAAACAGCAAGAACATGAAAAGAATGGAAGTTAAAAGAGAAGAAGCTAATACATACCACATCTAGCAGAATGTTTGAAGTCTTAAAATCACGGTATATTACTGGTCTTTCAGCTTCCTCATGAAGAAAAGAAAGACCTTTTGCCGCGCCAAGTGCAATTTTCATTCGAATTGACCATGGCAAAGGAAGGGATCCTGTATCAGATGGAAGAAGGAACATAGGAAATTATAACAGGAATGACAGACTTCAAAGGACTAGAAGCATGCAGCATTCCTATCAATCGCAATGAATGTGTTGTTAGCCATATATGGCAGGGATCTAATGTTTATTGCATGCATGGTCAGTCGATTGATCCAAAGAAGGATTAGCTTCCATAGAATAAAATATAGAAATTCTTGGATGTACTCGTTAACCCAAGGTTTTGAATCTTGGAGATCCTAAAGCTAATAAGAAAGAGAAGAGCAGAAGATATGAGAAGACGTGATTATAAGACCAAGCTGTGGCCTATTACTGATAGAAAAAATGCCTTTTATATGCAACAGAACAAAGATGTACCAAAAAAGGCACAAGTAAAAAATAAAGATTTTTGGATAACCAATTTAATATCACAGAGAAAAAAAATCTTGTAGCAATTCTTTCTGAAAGTACAAAAATTAATCTCAATAAGATTTTGACCACCTGCAACGTACATCAAAAGTTAGCATGATTATATAATGGAAAACACTAAACATCTATCAGATAATTCAGGAAAAGAACAGCTAAACATACTTCTGAAAAGATGATTTTCTAAACTTCCACGTGGCATAAACTCATACACTAGCAATCTCTGATCATCTTCAATACAATACCCAATCAACTTTACCAAATTTGGATGTTGAAGATCACCAAGAAAATTAACTTCAGCCTGTATGTGGAACATGACAGTTGAAATTATAAGTAAATGCATAAATATCAGGTCACCATTAGCTGGTGAAACTTTAACAGTAAAGGTAGTGAAAGACTATACCATCCACTCTTTATGCCCTTGAAGTCCATCATGGTTAAGTGTCTTGACAGCTACAGTAAGTCCTGTGCCAGGTTTAACAGGGGCTGTACCATTTTCTTCAATCCATCCTTTGAAGACGCAACCAAATCCTCCCTCTCCCAGAAGACTCTCTGGTCTGAAGTTTCTTGTGGCAGACTTCAAGTCATTAAAGGTAAATTTGCGCAACTGGGTAGCAACTTTTAGATCTTCACCAACTTTAGAAGCAGATGAATTGCTACAAGAACTACTTGCAGTAGTTGAACCAGAAACTATTGCAGCTGGCCTATCCTTGCTACTGCCATCAACTGTTGATTTAGATTCTGGTAATAAACACACAAAAGCTAGTCATTAAGAGTTTACTAAAATTTCACATCCCTGTTTCCGGTGGGAAGTAAAGAAGAGGGGAATAAGACTGGAGGATTTAATATCCTCTGCATATGATTACCCTACCAAGAGGGTAGAGAAGAGAGGTGTGTTGAATAGAACAAAACAACCTGGTTGAGAATATTATTAGATATGTGAAAAAAAATTAAAAAAATGGTCATTAGTCATTTGACACACTTGTTTCCCCCTCCAGCTTTCCCCTCTCCCCTCCACACCCGTCCAAAATAGGGGAACATTAATCATTTCACACCTTTTCCCTTTACTTCCTCTCCTCCATTGTCGGCCCACTTTTGAGCTACTGAGCTCGGCATCCTTTTTGGACCATAATGGAAACTACCTCCACTACTTCCTCTCCTCAAAGGGTGGAGGTAAATATGGCTAAGCATGAGCCATCTTTGCTCTGCTCCACCTTCTCTCCTCACCCGCCAGGAAAACAGGACCTACAAAAGCTTTGGAACAACAAAGGAAAAAAAAAAAAAAAAAACAGATGCCACCAATGCCAATTTTTAAAAGTTTATCTGAAGACTAAATTGGAAGATTTAAATAAAATAATTGAATAAAAACATAGATTTCACATCAACAACTAGTCAAATGCCTAATTCTTAAATTAGCTTATAGTATAAATGCATTATCCCTATATGAACTGGCATCCAGGATGCCAACATCAAATAGGTATTCAATTGTTCAACAACTCAAGACTAAAGCAACCTGACGATGCACTTATTTGATTTTTTATGTTATTTTTGTCATTTTTCTTCATACTTTGTCACAGAAATCATGAACCTCAAATACAATGGCTACAAATACACAAAATCAGGTCATTAATTCCAGAAGATGACACATGAGCTTAGTATCTAACAAGCGAAAAAAGATAATTTTTAGCATGACCATTTGACACATAGGAGAGACGAATAGAAGGTTTCTCTTTGCCTACAAATTTCCATCAGACAGAGTCCAATGTGCAACTTAACATTTATCAATCAGTAACTCAACACTATTCCAACCTTAAGATCCCTAATCTTTGGTGTCACAGAATTATTTGAAGAACGAATTCAGTAACCATGGAGAATATAAGAAATTTAACACCCCAAAATATTGAAACATGTTGATTGTCCGTCCGAGATTACCAAGCTATATAAACTTACATGAAGGCCAACTTACACTTGAAAAAAAAACACGCTGGGATTCAGGGAGAGAACCATAGCAGGGAAACAACTACCAGAAAATTAATTATAAGTTGGCAGTAATTACCAAGTAATAGACACTAATATTAGTAATAGACATAACTTTGAATCAGTAGTAAGCATCCTCAGAAATGATCATTTTTTATGATAAAACAAATTGCGACCAACACATAGCTAGAATGATATGACGAACTGTAGCATAACAGAATGACAAAAGAAGTGCATCTCATAGTGAGATCCACAAGCGGTGCTTTGCACGGAACACAAAACCGAAATCAAACACGCAAAGCAACAAGAGCTTACCGCATTGGGTGCTGATGCTGCTGAGGGACGCATCAACCTTGGCTCTCGCCGAGATACAACTCCCGATGGACCGAAACTTAATCCAACAGCCAATCTCTTCTCCTTTCTTATTATCCTCCTCATGACCCTTCTTCGATCTCCCACCAGTTGCCCACGCCTCCAACTGAACTTCCTTAGGGACCAACCCCATTTTAAGTCCTTCAGAGTCCCTCCCTACGCTTCGAATTCCATCCGAACTCACAACCAAAATATCCTCTCAAAATAATGCATCACGACTCCATATATCGAACCAAAACCTGAAACACTTGCCTTCAAACGCCATCCTAACGCTGAAATCGCTTAGCCGAAACCGACCGAGGAACCCTAGACGCCGAAAACAACAGTAAAAACGAGGCAAATCGAAGATTCTTTGACATGCACGAGGCCGAATGTTTCTTCTGAAGTACATCCGTAACCCTAGAGGGATCTGTTTAAGGACAAACACACGGCTATGAAAGGATAAAACGGCCGGCGTCGCAGCGGACAAAAATGGCAAGGAAGCGCTTTCCCAGCATGAACATCGCGCAGGAGTGGCGGAGGTTGGAAGAGGAAGCGCCCTAACTGACGGCGTTACTGAGCATTGTCGACTTGGAAACGGAAAAAGGGTTTAGGAAGAAGGGCGGAGAGAGAGAGAGAGAGAGAGAGAGAGAGAGAGGCGAGGAAGAGTGTGAAGAAGAGAGGAAGCAGGAGAGGAAAAATAAGCGGAAGAACAACGCTTTTCCTTACCCGCTCACGACAATATATGTGACCCGCTTCTTCGACGTCGGTTTACAAGGAATTAATTGCAAACGGGACCCACTAGTTTCGAATAATGGTGTAGCTATACTAATGGGTACACGCCAGTCTAGTATTGTAAATTTAAAAAAAAAGTACGGGCAGCCCGGGCAGCGGCGCCACTGGGAATTTTGCAGCGAAGCCCGAGGGAGGGACTTGTACGTGAAGCGGATGCCGCGGCTTTTTGCTACACCTCGCGGACGCCCCCGTACGACTTTCTATACGCCACCGTATTAGCCGTCCGATCTTGTCTCGACGAGGCCGTGGTCGTCCGTCCATCGGCTCCATTAACACTGGCAACGGAATGATCGGCGTACGGTCTTTGGTCGACCGTTCACCGACCTCGAGCGCCTCACCTTTCTCATCGAACGGTCGATATTGATACGCATTTCAGATTAATCTTAATTTATGACAATTTATTAGACAGTGAACTTAGCTTTTCAAATTATCTGCTAACCATACTTTTAATTTATTAAATGGCAATTGATCTCTAAAATACTGCTTAAATATTTTAACTCTTGCCAGAAAAAAAATGGCAATTAAATGATAATTTTTAAACTCCTTTGCGATAAATATCAGGAGTAGATCATCTTATCCATAAAAAAATGGATCAGGGATGGATCACTCTCGATTATAATCAAATTTTAATTATGATTCGATCGTAATTGATTGTGATACCTCTCTAAGTTTATCGTCTCCACTAGATTATAGTTTGGGTCGGAGCAGACGGTCAGAGGCCACCTCCTGCTCAATGTCCGACAACTTGGACACTTGCCCACTTCCAGCGACCTCCAACCGCCCGCTCCGACCCAAACTATAACTTTGTGGGGACAGTGAACCCAAGAAGAGCTCGTAACCAATTAAGGCCAGATCGCAGGAGGCGATCTCCGACCGCCCTCTCCGACCTAAACTATAACCTGATGAGGACGGTGAGTCCAAGAAGAGATTACAACCAATTACGGTCGAATCACAGTTGCGATCCGGGCGTAATTGGGAGTGGATCATCCCCTGATCCACTTTTTTACGGACCAAGAGATCTGGTCTCATAAATATCCATGCTCAATAAAAAAGAATTACTTTTTTTATTAATAATAAAAAAATAAACCTAATTAGTCTCATTAACTAGTCCTAGGAGTGATAGGTCCGCTCCTATAAAAATTTTCCATCGGTTATCAGAGTAAATCGGGAAATACGCACGACAGGCAACCCATAAACCCAACATCCTTTGGATACGCACTCATTTAGAGAAAAACTTCCTATAAATACGTCATAACTGGGAATCGAACTACGAATACTTGAGTGATAACTTAGATATCCTATCATGACATCATAGCCCTGAGGACTACTATTTTCTTATTAATAATTGGAGATGGATGATATTCTCCCTTAGTTTATTGCTCAGACAAATTTAAAAGCATAAGTAGAGTCTCCCACCTAGCAGTCAACTTCCCTCTAGCTAGGGAGGAAAGATCCTCTTATTCATAATTTCTGGTCTTCTCCTGGTCTCTTCTATAATTTATGTTGGAACCCCAAGTTTGTTTTGGTGTGATCGACAAGTTAAGTTAGGTCATGTATATTTCTAACCTAGTGTCTAAGTGTGCAGGAGCTTAGGAGCACAGGTAGTCGAGCGGAAGACGCAGCCAGCGAGAAGGACGACACGCGGTGCGTCCGAGGGACGAGGCGCTGTGGAAGAATACACCGGCGGACGAGAAGGAAGCGCGCGGTGGTTCCGAGGGACGAAAGCCGGAGCGGAAGATTGCTCGGGGAGCAAGAGATGCAACTACCGAGAAGGACGGCACGCGATGCGTCCGAGGGACGAAAACTGCGGATGAGTACGCCGGCGGACGAGAAGGAAACACGCGGCGATTCCGAGGGACGAGAAGCCGGAGGGAAGCTCGCTCGAGAAGACCGGAAGTTGGGTTCGGGTGAGTCATTTTCCGGATGGCAGAGATCACCCAAGCGAGCATATCCGGAGGAGAAGAACCGGACCGAGGCGGGACTGAACCAGAGAAGAGGTCCCGGACGAAAAAGTCAACACCTGTTGACTTTGGGCTCCGGGGCGCCCGGAGCCCTCCGGGGCGCTCGGAACCCTTCCGGACGCTCAGACCCTGATTTTGACCAGGAACGCGATTTACATGATCTGAACGTTGGGGGATAAAGTTTTATCCCCTCAGGGCGCCCGGAACCCTTCCAGGCGCCCCGACCAAGGCTATAAATATAGTCTTGGTCCAGAAGCTTTTCATCAATTCAGAGCAACTCATTGTAACAACACTTGTACGCTCTCTCTAGTTTAGCTTCTCTAGTTGTGCGCTTCACTGCTGTAAAAGGCTTCTCCGTCAGAAGGAGATAATAGTACGACATCTTCCTTGGATTAACAACCTCCCCGGTTGTAACCAAGTCAACTCCCTGTGAGCCTTTACTTTCTGTTTTCTGTTTATTTTATTATTCTGCAAGTGTTCTGTTGAAAGTTCGAGAAGAGTCTTTGTTTATTTTTTTAGGGTTATTCAACCCTCCCTTCTAGCCGACCCAACGGTCCTACAATTTACACAACCACAGTCTGAATCCAATCAAAATTAACTCCAATCTCTCCTTGGTTCACTTTCCCCTCGGGTTATAATTTGGTGCAAGGGAGGTGGTCGGAGGTCACCAGCGATGGGCAGACTATATGGTGCTGAGAGGGGGGTCACCCATCCACCGTCAGTGGTCTCCGACTGCCTGCCTTGAATCAAACTATAACCTAGGTATCACAACCAATTTTGGCCCGATTTCAACTGCGATCTGACGTGTGTGTGTATATATATATATATATATATATATATATATATATATATATATATATATATATATATGTTGTAGAGCATTCGGTGCACGACACTCATCCAGCCACCTGAATCCAAGTGTCCGGATTCATTCAATAATTTTTTTTATTTTGTTTTGAGTATATTATATGTATTTAAGGTTTAAGATTTTAGAATTTAAGAGTTGAGTTAATGTTAAGTTGTAAGGTTATAAATAAAGTTCTATATTGAAAAGATAGGGGAAAGATCATGGATTTATAAGGGAAAAATATCTCCATTGATATGAGACCTTTTAGATATAGTCCAAAATAAAATCATGATGGTATAAGCCCAAAGTGGATAGTATCATACTATTGTGAAGATATCTAAATTCTTTTTTGTCATAACAATTAATATCAGAGCTCGGACAACCAGAAAGTATAATTGTCGACTGTGCATAAGAGATATAATCTAATTGAGTCATGTGAGTATAATATTGAATTTATTGACCTCGAACAAAGGAAGTGAAAAATATATCTCTATTGGTATAAGGTCTTTTGGATATAGCCCAAAAATAAAACCATGAGGGTTTAGGCATAAAGTGGACAATATTATGCTATTATGGATATATCTAAATTTCTTTTGCTCCTAATATTATAATGAGTTTGAGCTAATAAGATTTTCCCTATAAGGTTCTGAATTTTAGATACTCATAGGGGTATATTACATGTATTTAGGAGTTAGATTATAATAGGTTTAAGCTAATAAAATTTTTCCTCTATGGTTCAGACTTTCTTTTTAGATTATAGTGTTCACGAATCAATTTTTTTAGGTGTAATTTTTGGTTTTGAGGCAGGTAGTCGTTTCTAGTATTTAAATTTCTTCGTCTAGTTTGTTGCGATTGGTTTTCATATTGTTGAGGTATATAAATTTGACTATATAAACTATATTGTTGATTTTTAAGTTATTTTTGAATCTGAATGTAAGTGTATTTCATTTTTAAGTGTTGTTAAGATATGTTGAATTCTAACTCCAATATTATCATATAAAGAAGGGACTTGTAAGTCAGTCTAGGATTTATGTATTTCTTTTCCTAATTCTCCTAGTAATTTATTAAATAGTCTTTCCCCTAAGTCTGAGTTATAGTAATTGCCAGAGATTGTTGTAAGAGCAAGAAAGTTATTACAAAAGGATTTAATCTAATTTTAATTAAATAATTGTAATTGTGCTTAGCTTAATAATCTCTTTTTACATAGACTATCCATTATTCTAAATATGTGTCATATAATTGTGGGTCACATTCTGTAATATTAAGTAGTACAACATATTTTTCAAAGAAAGTCATTTCTGGTGGTCTACGTTTTCCAATTGTTCTGACTAAAGGATTATTGTTTGTATATTGTACTATCCTGGTTCTAGGGGGATGTCCTTGACCATAGTCCATAGTTTTCATAGTACTTTTTGATAATCTTATATCTGTTGGGCGTTACACTTGGCAGACGAAAGGGTTCGTCCCTTTCGCTGCTGCAAACGCCAGGGAGACGAAGGGGCGTCCTTTCCCCTTCGTCTTCCTCAGCCTTCTTATAAGAGGCGTCCAAGGCAATCAGAGGTGAGGAGAGAGCTTCTAGCGATCAGAGGTGCGTAGAAGACCAGTGGAGGTGATCGTGTGAGCAAAGGGAGAACATCCGTAGGGACGGGATTTGGTTTGTGGAAGAGTCCGAGAAGGTTCCGTGTGGTGATCTTCTCGGCGACAGCAGCAGCGACGTCTCCGGCGGTTCATCGGCGACTTCATTGACCGGCGTCTTCGGTTGCGGTTCTTCGGGAGATCAATGTGAGTGTTTATGGTTTCCGCATTATTATTTTAATTACTTCGTTTAAGTTTTCATGCTCTCAAAACTACCAACAATGGTATCAGAGCATGGATAGTTTTGAAAGCATGGAAATCGATGCGAAAAAGCTCGCATTTTTCTTCTTCTATCGCGAAGAAGACGATACTGTTCATCAATTGAATCGATTAATCAATCGATTCAATTGGAATGAATCGATTGAAATTGTATTTCAATCGATTCAAAATCGCAACAAAGAAAAAAAATTGCGCAGAATCGATTCAACACTATGGATGAATCGATTAAAAGATACTGTGTATGTATTGAATCGATTCATTAATCGATTGAAAATTTCAATCGATTGAAGAGAGAAAAAACCGGAATGAACAGTGCTCGATTTGACGAAGCACAGTGAGAAAAACTTACATTTGAATCGATTCACGAATCGATTAAAGAGAAAAAAAAATGCATGAACAGTGTCATTTTACGAAGCACAGTAAGTTGCGTTTTAATTATTTTTGCATGCACTTGAATCGATTCAAGAACAGACATGAATCGATTCAAGAGGGAAAAAGACATAAACAGTACTTTTAATGAAGCACTGTAACAAAAAAAAAACGTGAAGAGTAAAAAAATGCATGCATAACTTTAATTTTTTTTTCACAGTGCCTAAAATTTAATTAAATATTTATTTATTAATTCATAATACATATTTATATGTATTTAATTAATAAATAAATATATTTAATTAATTTATGGTTTAATTTATCAAAAATGGAACCAGACCAACTTGTCCAATAAAACCCAGGTCTGGTTTAAATTATTGATTGATTTAGGCAGAACAATTTGATTCAATGATACATAAAGCTGGTTTAAATTATTTGTTGGTTTAACCAGTCCGGTTTATTATTGAATTAATTGGGTATTCTTGATTACAGAAGTTGGGTTGATCAAATATGACCGGATTAGTTCCGTTGTGTCAAAATTTGATCAGAAACATTGAATTTGTTCTAATGAGTCAGACTTAATCCAATGGGCAATTGGACGCGTCAAACGAACCTGAGTTTGATTAATAAGTCTGTGATTGACTCAAATGGGCTTAAATGAGAACAGAACATAGGTCCAATTAGATTAGTTCTAATGAGGACAATAGACTAAGTTTAACATCCAGACTCTTGATTGACCGATCTAATGGGTCAGTCGACTTAAACTCCTGAAAATCGAGAAGATTTATTTTTCTTGATTTATAATGATGGTATGCCTGTATAAATTGAATTAAACTGGTTTTGTACTGGTTAGTCGGTTTTGTACTGACTTATTTAAATTCAATTTTTCAGATGGCACGGACGATTACCACATTGACTCGTCGCGAAATGCGGCGAAACCAGCTTCGAGAGGAGATTCAGGAGATAGAGTATAAGTCTTCTTATGGAGTTGACGGACATGTTAGACGGCTGGATAGACTATTTTGAAAACTTGAGCAAGAAGAGTTTCCAGTCCTCGACAGTTATAGGATCTGGGCATTGATGCATTCATTACCAGAGTATCCCAAGATAATAGCAGACTATGTATGGGGGCGTCATCAAGGGCGTGTCACATATTCAGTACTGTGTGATGAACTACTTCACCATATGGGTGAAGAAGAGCCTGAAGAGTCTGAAGAGGACCAGGAGATACTCGAGGAAGATCCAGAAGTGGATCTAATGGAGAATCCTGAAGCTACCCCATCTGAGATTATCACAAATGAGTCCAGGTTAATAGGGATAGTGTTGGCTGCTATACTAGTGTTTGTCCTAGTGGGAGCAGTGTTGGCCTATCTAGTTTATTAGTGTTCTGTTTACTGTCGTTATGTACGAATAGTGTAAGCTCATCTAGTTTTTTAGTCATGTAATAATTTCTGTTGTTTTGTACGAACAGAATTATATAATAAAAGTTAAGTTATATGTTAACTAACTTGGAAATGATTAGTTCATTTCATGATATGATTAGTTCATATAAATATGATTCATTCATATAAAATGATTTGTTCATTAGTTGGGATATGTGTAATAAAATTGATCAATGTTGATTAGATTAGAACATACAAATGATGAGTGGAAACAATGTTATCACTTGATTTTGTAAACTAATTCTAATTTACACTGAGTCAATGATTAATTGCACATATATGAATTACACTGAAATAATAAATAATTTGTTTATTTATGTAGATCATGGCAACTAAAAACATCATAACTGAACTCAATAAGGGTGAGAAATTATATGGGGATAACTACAAAATCTGGCACCGCAAGATACAATATATCCTTGAGGAACAAGAAGTTCTAGAGGCTGTAAATCAAATCATGGAAGAACCAGCTGATGGTTCTACAGCACAGCACAGATGTGACTTTGATGCCTATAAGGCATGGAAAAGGAAGGACTCCATTGCTAAGGATATATTGATTAGTTCAATGGTGGATGACCTGGTATTTGAGTATGAGCCATTACCATCGGCTCATGCTGTCTGGGTAGCCCTTAGAGAGAAGTACAGTGGAGTCAGTCTGAGTAACCTCCGTCAGCTGACTATCAAGTTTGATAGTTGTAAGAAGCGCTCGAATGTTACCATGACCCAACATCTCAGGGAGATGGGTAACATGATTCGAGAGCTGAAGACTGCAGGTTATACGTTGACCGATGAACAACAGGTTCAGGCAGTTATCCGTTCCCTTCCTGATTCTTGGGAAACGATGAAACAGAACCTGACCCATAGTGAGAGTATCAAGACTTTCACTGATGTCTCACGCCATGTGGAACTTGAGGCGGAGAGGATTGAATCCGCAAGGATTTCGGGTCAAGCTTTTGTAGCTGAAGGTTCTGGTTCCAAGAATAAGAACAAGTGGTTCAAGAAAGGAAAGGGGAAAGGAAAGGAGGTTAATGCTGTTGCTGCGAAAAACCAAATCAAGAACAAAGGAAAGAAAAATGGACAAAAACCTAGGAGCAAGTTGACATGCTTCAACTGTGGCAAAAAGGGTCATTTTGCTCGGGATTGTACTGAGGCTAAAAAGGTAAATCCATTTTTGTCTTCTTTCCACGAGCAATATGTTGCAAGTACAGAGTTGTTAGCTGATTCGTATCCTTTGTGGATTGTAGATTCAGGAGCAACGAACCACGTAGCTCGTGATCGAGCTACATATGTGGAGTACCGTCGAGTACCAGCTGGCAACAAATGGATATATGTAGGAAACAATGCAAGAATAGAAGTCAAAGGAATTGGCACTTGCAAGCTCAACCTACGTGGTTGAGGCACCTTGTTTCTACATGATGTCCTGTACGCTCCTGAGATTCGACGGAATCTGGTTTCCGTTATTTGTCTTCTTGATTTAGGTTACAATGTAAATTTTTATAGCCGTTGTGTCGAGCTTCGAATTAACTCTGTGTTAATTGGATATGGTTATGTAACAAATGATTTTATGGTTCTTGATGTAGAATCAAATAATAATAGTTGTTTTTCAAACATTGCTCTTACTAGTAATGCTGATGTTAATGATGAAATTTGGCATGCTAGATTGGGACATATAGGACAAGAATGAATGAATAGATTAGCTAAGGAGGGTCTCTTAGGCACTCATGCTAAGATTAACTTGTCTATATGTGAGCATTGTCTTGCTGGAAAGACGACTAGGAAACCATTTGGTAAGGCTATTAGGGCTGAATCACCATTGCAATTAATTCATTCGGATATTGTGGTCCAATGAATGTGAAGGCTAGAAATGAGAGTTCTTATTTCATTACATTTATCGATGACTTCACACGTTTTGGTCATGTGTATTTGATTTCTCATAAATCTGAAGCATTGGATTGCTTTATTCGTTACTTGAACGAAGTTGAGAATCAATTGGAACGTAAGGTTAAAACCTTGCGCACTGACCGTGGAGGAGAATATTTGTCTGATCAGTTCAAGACAATGTGTAATGAGAAAGGGATTATTAGACAGCTAACTATCCCTGGAACTCCACAGCAAAATGGGGTTGCTGAAAGAAGAAATAGGACTCTTCTTGAAATGGTTAGGTCTATGATGGCGCAGGCTAATTTGCCAATCTTCTATTGGGGAGATGCATTATTAGTTGCGACCTATATACTTAACAAAGTGCCTTCAAAGTCAGTTTCATCTACCCCACATGAACGTTGGACAGGCAGAAAATCGGATTTCAGTAATCTGAGACCTTGGGGGTCAGCTGCCTACGTTCATGATAAGACTCACGAATATGGAAAACTAGGACCCAGAGGTAAGAAGTGTATCTTTATAAGGTACTCTGAGACCTCTAAGGGTTATGTTTTTATTGGTGAGCGACAAGATGGAACCATCTCTGAGATAGAGTCAAGAGATGTTACTTTTCTAGAAACTGAGTTCCCAACACGAGGTGAAGTTGATAAGACAATTCCTCTATATGAGATAGAGGAGGAGGATAATGTTCCTTTATCAATAAATCAGGAGATGCCTGAATCTAGTCAACCGAGTGGGAGTAATTTGCCACTGAATGAGTCAGTTTCTCAACAGTCTAACCTTCGAAGAAGTAGTCGTCAGATTATTCCTCGGAGAAGGTTTGATATTGAGAATGAGGCATTAATGGTTCTCCCAGTTGACGATGAGGAACCTCGAACAGTTGAGGAAGCTTTGAGCAGCTCAGTTGAAGAGAATGGAAAGTTGCAATGGATGAAGAAATGAAGTCAATGAGAAAGAATCAAGTTTGGGATTTAGTCGATCTTCCTCCGGGCCGAAGGGCTATTGGGAATAAGTGGATTCTCAAAATAAAGAGGAAAGC
Source organism: Zingiber officinale (assembly GCF_018446385.1). Taxonomy (NCBI): domain Eukaryota; kingdom Viridiplantae; phylum Streptophyta; class Magnoliopsida; order Zingiberales; family Zingiberaceae; genus Zingiber; species Zingiber officinale. Next base: position 109,316,143 of record NC_056000.1, read on the forward strand.
AGATGGATCGATTAATCGATACAAAGCTCGATTAGTTGCAAAAGGATATACCCAAATGGAGGGTATTGACTTTGAAGAGACATTCTCCCCAGTTGTAAAGTTTGTGTCAATACGTGTCATCCTAGCTATAGTAGCACACTATGACATGGAATTACATCAGATGGATGTAAAAACGGCTTTCCTTAATGGTAATCTTGACGAAGAAATCTATATGGTACAACCAGAAGGTTATGTTGCTGAAGGCCAAGAGAAAAGAGTATGTAGACTTCGGAAGTCTATATATGGGCTAAAGCAAGCGTCAAGACAATGGAACATAAGATTTAATGAAGTAATATTATCTTATGGTTTCGAAATGATCAATGAGGATCATTGTGTTTACCTAAGAAAGGAAAAAGGAAAGCTTGTCATTTTATCATTATATGTTGATGATATGCTAATAGCTGGAAGTGACATAAAGAGTGTGATAGAAGTCAAAAGTTGGCTTTCATCACAATTTGACATAATAGATATGGGAGAAGCAGAGTACATCTTAGGAGTGAAGATCGTTAGAGACCGATCAAAGAGGCTTTTGGGTTTGTCTCAAGAAGCTTATATCACTAAGATGCTACAACACTTCAATATGTCAGATTGCAACATTGAACATATGTATATCTCGAGCAAAAGTATGTATCCCAAGACTCCTGAGGAAATAGCCGAAATGAAGAAGAAACCATATGCCAGTGCTATTGGTAGTTTGATGTACACTATGTTGTGTACTCGTCCCGATATAAGCTATGCTGTTGGCTTAGTTAGTTGTTTCCAGTCAAGCCCAGGATCGAGACACTGGAAAGCGGTGAAGAGAATATTCAGATATCTTAAAGGAACAGCTGATTATTGCCTCTGTTTCCAAGGATCAGATATGAGCCTAAGTGGCTACTCAGATGCAGAATGGGCAGGGGACCTTGATTACAGAAAATCCACATCTGGCTATGTCTTCTTGCTGAATGATGGCGCCATCTCATGGAACAGCAAGAAGCAGGCTTGTGTAGCCTTGTCGACAATGGAAGCTGAGTATGTGGCTTGTGCAGCGGCTGTCTGGCTAAGAAGGTTCCTAAAGCATCTGAGGATTACTGAGGATAGTGGGAGTCCTGTTACTGTGTACTGTGACAGTCAAGCTGCGATAGCTTTTTCCAAGGATCCCAAATATCACAGCAAAGGCAAGCATATAGAAATTAAGTATAATTTTGTAAGGGATATTGTTGACAAGAAAAAGATTATTCTTGAGTACATCCCTACACGAAATATGTTTGCTGATCCTTTTACTAAGCCATTGACTAAAGAGTTATTTCATGGGCATATGAAGTCTTTGGGACTTCGGAGAATGTAACAATTATAAAGACATTTTGATAAATAAAAAATTCCATGATCTATTCAGTGTATATGTCTTGGTTACATTCGAATAAAAGTCTCGATAAGCATGTTGGCAGATTGGGATTGCACTACAAAAAAAACACCTGTATAGGAGCGGTTATTTAGGAGTGGTTTTTGTTGGTTGCTACTCGGAAAACCTAGAGGTTCCACTGTACAAAAATTTTGTACAAAGGTCTGAACCTTTTCCTAGCTACCATGTGTTCTTTTAAATTAAATTTTGGATCGCCTGCGGAACTTAACACGTTTGATCCAAAACTTAATCTATTCGTTCTTTTAGGTTTTGACTTGGGTCTCCTGCGGAACTTAACACGTTCGACCCAAATCACCTTAAGTTATTAATTCCATTAAATATTAATTTCCATAATTGGTTCCCAGTACTGACGTGGCGAGGCACACGACCTTCTTGGATATGGGAGCAACCACCACCGACTAGACAAAACCTTTTATGGAAAGCTAATATTTAATTTCCTAAAATAACTTTAGGTTAACCAAAAAGAACAATCAAATCACAAGGGAAAGAAAAACAAAAGAACACTATATCGAAAACAAATTCGAAACTCTAGAGTCGTATGCCTCTTGTATTTGATATTATTTCCATAAATAACTAGCATGATGCGGAAAGGAAAAATTACTAGTTATACCTTCTAAAAGACCTCTTGATCTTCTACCGTATTCCTCTTCTAACCTCGGACGTTGTGTGGACAACGATCTTCCGAGATGAGAACCACCAAGCACCTTCTTCTTCCTTACAAGTTTCGGCCACCACAATTCTCCAAGAGAAGTAGAGGTCCGGCCACCACCACCAAGCTCCAAGGGATGCAAGAAACAAAACCTCCTTTCTCTCCTTCTTCTCCTAGCTAGAACCGGCCACCATCAAGAGCTCCAAGAGAGGTTGCCGCCGGCCATAAGAAGAAGAGAAGAGGAAGAAGCTAGGGCCGGCCACCAAGGAGGAAAAGAGAGGAGAAGAATAATAGAGTTGATCACCCATGAAGGCACCTCTACCCCCTCTTTTATAATCCTTGGTCTTGGCAAATAAGGAAATTTAATTAAAAACTTCCTTAATTCTTTTGCCATGAAAAAGAAAATTTTATTTAATTAAAAACAATTTTCCTATTCTCAATTTACATGGTCGGCCACCATCAAGCTATAACAAGGAGAGTTTTAATTAATTAAAACTTCCTAATTTGTCTCCAGAAATTTATAAAAAATTTCTCCAATAATTTTCCCTTCATGGTGGTTAATAAAAAGGAAATTTTATAAATTAAAATTCTTCTTTTAAACATGTGGATAATTTCCAAAACGAAAGTTATCTCTTAAAAATTAAAATTTCTTTTCAATCTACAAATAAGGAAAGATATCAAATCTTTTCTTAATCTTTTGTAGAAACTAATAAAAGAGGATATTTAATTTTTAAACTTCTCTTTTAAATTATTATCATGGTTAAAAAGGAAAGTTTTTCTTAAAAATAAAGTCTCCTTTCAATCTACAAATAAGGAAAGATTTCAAATCTTTTCTTAATCTTTTGTAGAAAGCTTTTAAAAGGAAAGATCTAATTTTTAAACTCTCTTTTAAAACTATGATATCCACATAAGAAATAATTTTAATAAAAAATCCTTTTTAATATGATGTGGCCGGCCACCTAAGCTTGGGCTTCAAGCTATTGGCCGGCCACCTTAAGGCCAACCTTTAGGCTTGGCCGGCCCTAAGCTTGAGCTTCAAGCTTAGCTTGGCCGGCCCCTATTGGTTGGGTAAGAAGGCGGGTATGTGGTGGGTATAAATCTCTATATACAAGAGGCTACGATAGGGACCGAGAGGAGGAATTGGTTTTGGTCTCCCGATAAAATTAAGCATCCCGTGCTCGCCCCGAACACACAACTTAATTTTATCAATAATAATTCATTCCACTAGAGAACTATTATTGAACTATCGCACCAATCCCAAATTACATTTTGGGCTCCTTCTTATCATGAGTGTGTTAGTCTCCCTGTGTTTAAGATATCGAATGTCCACTAATTAAGTGAGTTACTGACAACTCATTTAATTAATATCTTAGTCCAAGAGTAGTACCACTCAACCTTATCATCATGTCGGACTAGGTCCACCGGGGTTTAACATGACAATCCTTATGAGCTCCTCTTGAGGACATTATCAACCTAGTATCTCTAGGACACAGTTTCCTTCTATAATCAACAACATACACTATAAGTGATACCATTTCCCAACTTATCGGGCTTATTGATTCATCGAACTAAATCTCACCCATTGATAAATTAAAGAAATAAATATCAAATATATGTGCTTGTTATTATATTAGGATTAAGAGCACACACTTCCATAATAACCGAGGTCTTTGTTTCTTTATAAAATCAGTATAAAAGAAACGACCTCAAATGGTCCTACTCAATACACTCTAAGTGTACTAGTGTAATTATACAGTCAAGATAAATTGATACCTAATTACACTACGACCTTCTAATGGTTTGTTCCTTTTCTATTTTGGTCGTGAGCTACTGTTTATAATTTATAAGGTACTGATAACATCATCTTCTGTATGTGACACCACATACTATGTTATCTACAATATAAATTAATTGAACAACTACATTTATCATAAATGTAGACATTTGACCAATGTGATTCTTATTACTAGATAAATGTTTATACCAAAAGCTAGGCTTTTAGTATACACCCTAACAGTTTTAATACCGCTCTTGAAAATTGACCAACTGAATCAGTTTAAACAAAACCGCTTCTATTACCTGTCCTTTTAAGAACAATTATGAAACCACTCTTACTGCATAGCTTTAGCATCGATTTGAAAAAACTGTTACTATAAACCGCTCTTAATGATACAACTATTAAAAGCAATCTTAAAATTGCTGATATTAGCTACCTTTAGTAGCGGTTCTAAGTCAAACGCTGCTACTAACCGTTCCTATTGCTCTCACTTCTAGGAGCAATTTTCAAACCGCTCATATTGGATTCTTAGAACAGAAGCTTGTGTAAAGTGTTATTATAAACCGCTTCTATTGCTCTAAGGGTTTAGAATTAGTTTTTAAACTACATCTATTGCATAGTTTTAGAGCTAATTTGCAAAAATTGCTAATAGAAACAACTCTTATTAATAAACTATTAGAAACCATATTGAAACTGCTAATTTTGGATACTTCTGGCAGCGATTCTGTGTCAAACGCTACTAATAACTATTTATATTGATCTAACGTCTAAGAGCAATTTACAAACCACTCACATACATTCAGGCACCCGGATGCCCCACACAAGTCGGGCACTGGAGTCAGGCATGAGAGTTAGGTAGCATAACCTTAATTACTCCCTCTAAATACCTTATTTCTTATAACAATATCCTAAAATACTCATTTATTTATTCAATAGAATCAGTTTAACCATGTGATCATTACTAACTTAAAATTTTTGTGAATCTTTATTTCTAGGATAAAATTCAAATTTAAATAAATTTCTTAATAAAAACTTATTAAAAATAAGAAAAATTTAAATTTGACTTTTTATTTTTCAAATTTTAATTTTATTTTATTTTTAATAAGAGTACTTAAATAAAAAATTTGACCATGCACCTAGTATTTTAAAAATGGTACAAATTATTTAAAATTTAATATAGTTATAAATATTTATACATTTATATTATTTCCTTTTATTCAAATTAAATTAACCATATATGACTAAAAATATTATTTTAATATACAAAGCGCAATGCAAATAAAAAGGGAGAGGTGTTTTGCTTAAAATTTTAAAATACAAAGTTTTATATGATCATTTAATTTTATGGGTGTTTTATGCTCTTTTCTATTTTTACTTAGATGAAAAAATAATATTTTCTCGAAATTTATTAAAATTACACCGTGTTTAAAATTTATTAAATTTTATAGTATTTTCTATTTGTACATCATATCATGTTAGTACTTTTAATTATATATTGAATTTGAAATAATTTTATTGATTTAATATTAGTAATTAGAGTATTCTTGTTATTGTTTTGGAGGATAATTGTTTAATAATATTATATATTAATTTTGTGGATTGAAATATTAAATATCAAGGGTTTTATTATTTAATCATTATGTATTTAGGACAGTTTTGTGATGTTAGAGAAGTTTGTGATGTATACTTATTGGGATGCGATTGGGATGCGTTGTTGGAAAGCTATCAAATTTATTATTAATGATATTTGAATAAGTTATTATGATAATATTTTTATTATTATTTAATGCTTAATGAATTCTCCCATCAATCATGGAGTTGACGGCAATCAACCTATTAAAATTACCTTTTTTTAAAAGGGAGGCCTATTAAATTGTAATAATTAAAATATCCAAATATTAATAAGGATCAAAAGAAATTATCAAACAATCTATCTATGTGGCAATCATGTATTGGATAAGACAAGTGTCATGGATCATTGTAATTTTGATATTATTTACCTTTGGATTAAATCCATCCAATGGTTGAAAATTGCATCAAAATATGTTTCAATTCAACTTAAATGCCACCTCTTTCATCATTACACGTCCCATTATTCTCTCCTAATTAAATGCACGCACATGTCTTTCCTAATTAAACGCATGCCTCTTTTCATCATAATCTTGCGTTGTTCTATAGATGCACACGCCAATTTTCATTGCATCTAACCCTAATCATTCTTCTACGAAGTAGATGGCGTGAAGTCTACTAGCGGCAAGGCTCGAGGAAGTCGGCTCTAGCGACTGACGGCGTAAAGAAGCGACACTGCTTCTTTCCGAGCACGGTGGCGCTGAGGGAGAGATCAGAAAGTACCAGAATAACATGGAGTTGCTGATTCGAAAGTTGTCGTTCCAACACCTTGTGCGTGAGATCGCGTAGGACTTCAAGAGCAGATGAAGCAGATGCTACAATTCCAACCGCCCCATGAAGTTGAACACCGACAACTCCCTGCACCAGCCATGCCTCCATGCCACAACTTGCAAGACCTCACTGGTGAGCCTTGCGTTCTCCTTCAAATTTTAACTCAATCACTAGCATAATCTTGCTGCATCTGCGACTCCACTTCTCTATCTCGTGTGGGAGAAAAGATCCATGTCCTTGCTGTGCCGGGATCGGTAATGCAAGTGATGACATACACGACATTGCAATGGCCGAGGATAAGCTCTCTGATGACGACATGCAAGCAGGAGAAGAAGAGGCGGTGATCACGAAATAGGTGAGGGCATTGGAAAGGAGCTTCGATCTGTAGGGAAACAAACTGGAGTCAGAGAGGAAATTGCAGTTGGCTGCCGCGCTTGGGTTGCATCTAAGGCAGGTGGCTATTTGGTTCTAGAACAGGAGGGCCAGATGGAAGACCAAGCAGTTGGAGATGAATTATGAGCTGCTCAAGACCTGATTTGATGCCTTCAGATCACAGAATGAGACCCTAAAATAGCACAACAAGAAGCTCCAATATGAGGTAAATTGAGAATTTTCAAAAAATGATTACTGGGACATGAATAACTCTGAGGAAATGTGCAGATCTTGGCTCTAATAAGGCAGGGAAACAACACGAGAAGTCATCAATCACAATAAAGAAACTGAATGTTCTTGCAACAATTGGAGCCAGAAATCGAACAATATTGCAAATGTTGAAAATATTTTGGAGGATGAAAGTTTCTTAACTTGATGTAACTTTTAATTTGAAAATAGCATATGGAGAATTTGATTTGGACTTATCTTATCAAGTTTGTAAAATGTATTTGAGTAGAGATCTTTGAAGAATATACAATAAGATTTTCTTCTATAATGAGTTGAAAATTATTTTTATACCTGTTGGGTTCTAGTTAAAAATTGTTTATACATCTAATAGGTTTTAAAGCTAGAGTGGTTTGAAATGTTTCTAAATTTTAGTTTTAACAATGTTTTGAAGTGCTCTTATACTCATGGCATTTAGGTGTGGTTTGAAATTACTCTTAAATTTCAAGAATCAATAACGTTTCAAAAGTGATCTTTAACAACGTTTGAAGTGCTCTTATACCATCATATTTAAGAGTGGTTTGAACTTGCTCCTAAATTATTAGCATCAATTGCATCTTCAAATCGCTTTTACATATATGGGGTATAAGAGTGGTTTGAAATTGTTCTTACATCCAACATGTTTTAGAGCAGTTTGAACTGTTCCTAAATTTTAAGCTTTAATAGCATTTTGATGTGCTCCTATACCTACATATAGGAGCAGTTTAAAATCGCTCCTTAATGTCTAGCATTAATAGTGTTTCAAAATCACTCTTATATCTATGACATATAGAGGCGGTTTTAAACCATTCTAACACCTAAAGAGTTTAAGAGCGGTTTGAACTGCTCCTATATTTATAGCTATAGAAGTGATTTGAAATCGTTGTTATATGTACAATATGTAAGATCGATTTCAAACCGTACCTATAAAGTATAATAGGAGCGGTTATTCAACTTTTACCAACGGCTACGAAAATCGCTCCTATAGGATATAGGGACGGCAACAAGAGGAGCGGTTTTCAAACCGTTGGTAAAAGTGTAAGAGTGGTTGAAAACCACTCTTAAAAGTCAAAAAAACCGCCCCTATATGGGTGTTTTTTTTGTAGTGTTGGTCCACTCACATGGACAATCATCTCTATTTGTTATGTACGAATAGAGGTAAGACCGTTGCTTATGGGACAGCTTTTGTAGCTGTGAATAGAGACATACCCATAAGTTAAGGTCGCCTTGATATTTGTGTCAAGATGAGATCATTTGTGTAATGATTGGAGTAAATGCACCCACCATTTACTGAATCTGCTTGAAGCCAGATTAGAATTCATATGTTGAATTCAGGATTAGACATTGGGAATGTCTAGATCGAAATCTGTACGATGTTAAAATTGGGAAAAACATGCGCTCTTTTTGGTAAAGAGAATAACATCGTAGCATGTGATTCATACCACATGTGCTATGGCGACAAGAAGGGTTGTAGGAGAATGGATCCCTGCTTCTCTACTATGTGAGACCCTTGAGATTATAAGTTAATCTCGATTTTACCCTAAGTGACTATTTAGCTGTCTACTTGAAGTTCTGATCAGTGTCTGCTACTTTAGCATGTTTCCTATTGGCTATGGATGATTCGGTCTATGGAGCATAACTAGGAAAGTAACTGATTAGAGTGAATGGATTCTAGCTAAAAAGGAAGATTAAGATTGATTTACATCTGCGACATTTATTCACTGGTACCGGTTACATTTTTAGTTCAGTACATAAAATGTAATTGTGAATAATTTGTTTGATTGGATGTGTTGAACATGCTCTTGACATATGGTCAATATGAGGGATTAGAGATGTTCATGATGATGTAAATAATTTAATCTGGGGTAAAGGCAAGCCATTTATGTCTATGATTCGTTCTATAGACATTTATGTCTCTGATTTGTTCTATGGAGCAGCTAAGTAAGGTGTGACAATCTTCTTAGCAATTGAATGCTCATTGTGCTTGCTGTCGCACGAACCATTTTCCCTAATGTATGGAATGGATGTTCTGATATGGTCTTTGTGACTTGATTCTCATAAAGTCTATGTGACTTATTTGGTCTTTATGGCTAAATTTTGCTCTGGTCTTCTTGACTTGATCCTTTTAAAGTCTGTGTGACTTATTTGGTCTTTGTGACTAAATTTTGCTCTGGTCCTCGATCGTGACTTAATCCTCATAAAGTCTTCGTGACTTATTTGGTCTTTGTGACTAATTTCGCTCCGGTCTTCGTGACTTGATCACCTTGTAGTCTATCTGACTAACATGGTCTATGTGACCCTATGGATTGACTTGGACGAGTGAGAGATGTTGGGCGTTACACTTGGCAGACGAAAGGGTTCGTCCCTTTCGCTGCTGCAAACGCCAGGGAGACGAAGGGGCGTCCTTTTCCCTTCGTCTTCCTCATCCTTCTTATAAGAGGCGTCCAAGGCAATCAGAGGTGCGGAGAGAGCTTCTGGCGATCAGAGGTGCGTAGAAGAGCAGTGGAGGTGATCGTGTGAGCAAAGGGAGAACATCCGTAGGGACGAGATTTGGTTTGTGGAAGAGTCCAAGAAGGTTCCGTGTGGTGATCTTCTCGGTGACAGCAGCAGCGACGTCTCCGGCGGTTCATCGGCGACTTCATCGACCGGCGTCTTCGGTTGCGGTTCTTCGGGAGATCAATGTGAGTGTTTATGGTTTCCGCATTATTATTTTAATTACTTCGTTTAAGTTTTCATGCTCTCAAAACTACCAACAATATCATATGACTTAGAAGTTGCTGAGGATTATGCGGGATTCATAAAATTAGTGCTAACCATGCTTTACTTTGTTAGAAGTTGTAAATGTTTATTTCCTAGTAATTTAAGTACTTGTTGTTGTCTTTTTAAATGTGTTTGGTAAGTGACCGATTGATTCATCAAATTTACATGAAGTACTTATTCTTCTTCTGCTTTTATTTCAGGCTCAGTGGAAGTTGGTTGATATTCAAAAAATCTAATAAAAAGTTGATTATTTTTATTTTTATACATAAGTTTGAGATGACCAAATTGCTTACTTCTAATATAACACGTATGTTTATTAAGGTCTAGAGTTATTATATTTTTAGGTTGTAGAACAAAATCTAAATAGTTAAATTTTTTAAAAAAGGTAGAGGTTGTACATATACTATACAGATTTCCAAATCTATTTGAGTCTGATACGAAACTGGGGTTCAATTTTTGGTATATTAGTAAAAATTTTCCAGGTTCCAAGACTCATCTCCTGATTTAGCATACTCAAAAAGAAAAGAACCATTGCCTCAACACAAGGCAGTTGCAACGTGTCAAGCCGGAAATTATTCCTCAGAAGTAAGACCAAACTTTTTTCGACTGAAAACTCAAGCCAAAATCAAAACTCAGCTGAAGGACAGCAGCCTCCTATAGCTTCGACCAAGTGTTGGTTGCCCTTTTAGTAGGGCGCGACGGGAGTTCTGAACTTGTCACCTGCATAAACTGCAGCAGCGCCAAGCTCCTCCTCAATTCTCAAAAGCTGCAAGCAACGCCCAACATGATGGAGCAAAAATTGAAGAGTTAAAAATGACTGAGAGATCAACAATGAAAGCATCTTCCGTCTCACCACTTCTATGGCTGGCCATCACTCCCCAACCAGCTTGCTTAGACATTTTGACAGCCTCAATACTCTCAGTAACAGACCCAATTTGATTTACCTTCAAAAGAAGAGCAATGCAGGATTTCTCCTTTATTGCCTTGGCAACTCGTGTTGGGTTGGTGACAAGTAGGTCATCTCCAACAATTTGCACTTGCTTTCCAATCTCTTCTGTCATCTTTGTATAATGGGTCCAATCATCTTGATGAAATGGATCCTCAATTGATACAATTGGGTATTCACTCACAGAGGACTTGTAGACATTTTTCAAACTGTCTCCGGAAATTTTTTGAGAGCCATCATTGTTCTCCTCTTTAAAATTGAGGTCAAAAGTCTTATCCTTCTCTCATATATATATATATATATATATATATAAACTTTTAAACTAATATGTTAACCCAAGCCGAAGTTATAATATTTTCGGGTTTAAAATTAGGATCGAGCGTAGCACGTTAATTTAATAGAATATTTAAAAAAAAAAAATCAAAATCTTAATAATGGTCGAGTAACTTGTCTCATTTAGACATTTACATCTGCTCTGCTCGCATCCTCTTTGCAGCGAGTTCTGCCTCATAATATCTAACTCAATCATACCTCGGGGACATCCCTGCTCACATCCTCGATGGCGATTAGCGTGATACACACCAAGGTGTGCGACGACTAATGAGTATAAGAAAAGTTTACGGTAAACTATAGAAAAATTCTTATTCATAAATATTTCTTTATATCCCCTCCCCCTTTTGAACAAAATTTATTTTACACTTCTCAAAATTTTCTTTTTACTCCTTAATACATGAATTTACAAATTTACCCCCTCATTAATTCTTTTCCTCTCCCTCGTTTCTTTCCCAGCCACATCCATTCAACATAAGTATGAAAGAAAAGCTTTAACCCTAACCAAGCACGCCAATCCTCACCTCTCTCCCATTTCTTTTCCAACCACATCCATCAGCCCATCTCAATGAAGGAAAAGCTCTAACCCTAACCAAACAAAGTCATTTGTCTGTCAATCCCACCGATGACAATGTAAAGTTCTAACCGTCGAGATCCACCAACCGACCGACCAAATCCATCGACGAGGAGACTGAAGCAAACGATGAAAGAAACAAAGTCGAAGTTAACCAGTCAACTCAAAAAATAGTAAGTCTCTTCACTATTTGTAGTTTTTGATCGATTAATCCCATTTTGTTCAATTTTCGCATTACATTATTTGTTTGTTGTTGGTTATTGTTCAAATTTTTTGACTTTTCGATTTTCAACAGGTCATTGTGTGATTTGTGCAATATTTTGTGCTATTTGGTGGTGATTTTTTACATTTTAGTATCCTTTTTATAAATAAATGAAGTATCTAACTATTATGAACCTATAAATTCTTCAAACTGAATAATAAATGTTTTAAGAGAGATTAGCTTTATGTGAGAAATCAATTCCATTAGTATAGTATCAATCGTCAAGAAACGGAGGAGTTAAAGTTCTTCAATTGGCAAATTGTTCATGTTTAACAATGATATTCAATTTTCCTATTAAATTGAATGTGTATTTTTTGTAAATATGCAAATGTTTACTTTATGATATGAATGCTAAATTTGTGTTGGATATTTGCTTTATGTTTTTGGTGCAGAAATGGTATAAAAATTTAAGAAATGATATTTTGAGATCGGAAAGAAGGTTAAAGGTTGTAAAGAGCAAAGATGGTTAATATTAGAAAAGAAGCAAAGGAGGTTAAGAGTAGGAAAGAAGTTAAGGAAGTTAAGAGCGCCAAAAAATCTCTATTGTGCTGTTCACCAACTTTTTTCAGAGTTGTAATGGCTGAAGTCGAACAAAAAATGAGTAATAAGCAAAAGAAGAGTATTGAAAACATCCCACTTGGTCCATGGCTAAAGATGCCCAAATTGCCCATCAGCATTTCTAGAGTTGATCTAATTTTAAAAATATTCCCGTTGCAATCTCGTTCATTTGTGTTTGGTGAAAATATTGTTGTTCCCTTTACATCGCCAGAGTTTTCCATAGTTCTTGGATTACATTATTCAGGGCAACCAGTTAATCTAGATGGCAATCTGAAATCTAAATTTGTTGCTCGACATTTTTCAAGAAAAGTTGGCAATATTAGCAGAAGTGTGATCTATGAGAGACTTTCCTCCTTAGCTAGATCGAGAATAACTTCGATGTTGATGATTTTATTAGGATGTTTATTTGTTTTTTGTTTAATTGTATCATTTTTCCTGTTGGCCACTACTCAACATCTCGATTCATTATGTCATATATTGATGACCTGACAACCTTCTTTGACTATTCGTGGGGAGATGCGACATATAGATTTTTGAACTACCAAATTTCAAAATATATTGGAAAGGGAGATGGAAATGTTCCAAGAAAGAAGTATTTAGATGGTTTAATCGTTGGTTTGATGGTGAGTTTTTTAAGTATGTCTTTATTACGTTTTGTATTGTTATATTAATATATTTATTTATTTAGGCATGGCTATATGAAAAAATTCCTTCCCTTGGAGTTGTGCGTTCTCTACGTACTTTTTCCCTGGTTGTTCCGTTGGTGTGAAAGTAAGATACCTAAAAAAGCTGATTCGGCTGAGAAGTTATTGAAATGCATTGACTATACTAAAGTAAGTTCATATTCTTTTAATAGGCATATTCAAATATGATCAGTTGTAGTGACCATTTATTTTTAATTGTGAAAAGGTGTTGTCCATCGTACCATTTTCAGATGAAGATAAACTTTTTCATCAAAAGCGAGTATGCTTTTCGGTAATATTATGAATAATTAAATATTTTGTTAAATGAAATTGACAAAACATTTATTTACTACATGAATTGAATTTTTTAGATTTCGGAATGTGCAAAGTGTGGCGGAATCATTGATGGTACAAGTTGGTGGAATAGTGAACCGATAACAAAATACATTATTGATGGTGAGCCACAACATGAGCCAGAGATTGAATGTAAAAGTAATACGGATGAGTGTAAAAGCAAGAAGAAAGATGAATCTAGTGAAGATATTAGTGAGAAAACAGAGAACAAGATATTGGAAGTTAAAGTTGATGGTGAAGGTGATATTAATAAGTTTCTTGAAGTGCCTGTGGAAAAGAATATTATATCAGCAGAGCATTTTGTGAAGGGGACTAATGATGAAAGCGACTCAGGGAGCATTGTTGGTAGCTCACTAGGCATGGGCATGACCAATCATTTCCCGTCGTCCATTGCAATGATCGTAATGACAAGGGCAGATCGTGTTAAGAAAAAAAAGGTTGAAATGTTTGTTACACCGTCGAGTACAAAGCTAAAACGTAAGAGAAAGGAAGGCAAAGAGGTTTTAGCATCACTCATTGACACTGTAACGATGGAATCGGTAAAATAGAGTTAATTTTATTTGTTTGTTGCTAACCATGTTTCCATTTTTTTTCTTATGTTCCTAAATCGATTTCCCATGTAGGAAGACACCAGCACAACTAAAATACGAAGGAATGCTGTTGAGGATGTGATGAATGAATTTAGAGAAAAAGTAGATTTTTGTGGAAATGAAGAAGCAATAGATGAAGAGCGAAAGATGTTAATAGAGTATCTTTCTCGAGATAAGTTGGAGTATGTTAATCTTGTATATGGTTCCTTTTTTTGAAATATTATTCATTTCTAGTGTAATATAAAATAAATTTTCGTATTTTGTAGTGTTGTCATGTGGGAGGAAGATCATGTGGTACTCGGTGGGCTCGAATTCTGTGGTTTTTTATTTCGTAATCCAGTTAGAGGGGAAATTATTGATTGTTACATGAGAATAATGATAAAGTAAAGTCACAAGAAAGAATTTGAAATTTTCTGCATGGACACTGGTGTTCAAGTTTTTGTTATTCTTTGACCTTACAATTGATTTACTTAATTTTTAAGAATTATGACTCTATTTCTACATGTAGAGAGAAGTGCTTGATAAACTGGAACGACACAGGAATAATCAAATGCTGCGAAATGAGGAGTATGAGGATTTTGTTGGAAAACTAACTTCTATGACAAGAAACCAATTGCAAGATCTGAATGAAAATTTATTTAAAAGATGCAAATATATTATTTTTCCCTTGAACTATGGATGACATTGATTTCTGTTAATCTATTCAGCTATAGAAGGTCAATTCAAGGTGATAAACCCAAAGCCTCATCCATCTTCTTTTGAGACAACAAAAATTTATGTGAGTTTCATCATTTGTATTTCAATAACTGATAAAATTTAAAATTTAAAGCATAACCTATATTTGCAGGCACGATTTTTAGCTGGATACATGATGCATTTCTCGAGTTTCAATATTGGTGTTGTCACGGTAACTAAGAAAAAGTGTCGTCATCAAGGTGAGACCCTCCATTGTGGTGTTTACACCTGTTTGTGGATTGAGTGTCTGGCGCATGACGATGATGAAATATGGAATTATGAAAGAGAAATGAAAATGGACACTTATCGGGCACACATGGCAATCGTTATTTTGTCGAATGAAAATGGAATTATGAAAGTAGTCTTCTCTAATTTATCCCATGTGATTATGGTTGTTGGTGGAAAACATGTTTAGGTTGTGACTTGGTGTATCTGGGGATATTTTGACTTTGATAAACTTTGTTTGCTATTTAAGTGTGTATGCTTAATATTTTGGAAAGTGGATGTTTTTGTTGTTGAAATCTGGAAAATAAGTAATGTTGGTTATATATGATATGTAGTCATAAGTGGTTTTAAATTATTTTGAGTTAATTTAGTTCGAAACCTGGAAAAATGATGATATGAATATAATTTATTTTTCATAATAGAAATAGTGCATAACTTACACAGGATGTATTTGAAATGAAACATTTTATGGTGCATACATGCATTATCAAATGAATATATAAGTATAGGGAGACTTATAGCCAAGTTATTCACAAATAATCCAATCTAGAGTATAATTTTTGATAAATTGAGCGTCTAGTACATAATAGGTTGTGTATGAACTTATGAAGCAACCACACATTTAGTTTACCGTTTAGTTAGTAAGTAGGTAGGAAAATAAGTTGCTATTATATTTCACTACCAAGGAAATGGCAAGAGCAAGTATATTATTGGTACAAAATAATAAAATTTTAGTATACATTGTAAAATTTTAAGTATGAATTTTTTAGATTGAATATTATTTTAAGAAAATTTAAGTACAAAGATCCGGTGACATCTCTTTTATGATCTTGATGCAAATTTACATGTAATTAGCAACTAAGTAGGAAAATAAATTGCTACCATTACGATTTCACTATTAAGGAAATGACAAGAGCAAATAGATTATTAGTACAAAATAGTAAATTTCAGTATACATTGTGAAAATGTAAGTATGAATTGTTTTAGATTGAGTATTATTTTAAGACATTTAAGTATAAAGTTTAATTGACACCTCCTTTATGATCTTGATGCAAACTCACATATAATTAGCAACTAAGTAGGAAAATAAGTTGCTACCATTACTATTTCACTACCAAGAAAATGTCAAAAGCAAGCGGATGATTAGTATAAAATAGTAACATTTCAGTATACATTGTGAAAATTTAAGTATGAATTGTTTTAGATTAAATATTATTTTAAAAAATGAGAGTATAAAGTTCAAGTGGCACCTCCATTATTTTGATGCAAACTCATATGCAATTAGTAACTAAGTAGAAAAATAAGTTGCTACCATTATTATCTCACTACCAAGGAAATGCCAAGAGCAAGTGGATTACTAGTACAAAATAGTAAAATTTTAGTATACATCGTAAAAAATTAAGTATGAATTACCTTAGATTAAATATTATTTTAAGAAATTTCAGTATAAAGTTTCGGTGACACCTCCTTCATTATCTTAATGCAAACTCACATGTAATCAAGCAACCAAGTAGAAAAACAAGTTGCTACATTACTTTTTCACTATCAAGAAAATACCAAGAGCAAGCAGATTATTGGTATAAAATAGTAAAATTTCAATATATATTGTAAACAATTAAGTATGAATTGTTTTATATTGAGTATTATCTTAATAAATTTGAGTATAAAGTAACGGTGACACCTCCTTCATGATCTTCATGCAAACTTACATGTAATTTAACAACTAAGTAAGAAAATAAGTTGTTATCATTACTATTCCACTACTATGGAAATGCCAAGAGCAAGCGGATAATTAGTATAAAATAGTAACATTTCAATATACATTGTGAAAATGTAAGTATAAATTGTTTTAGATTTAGTATTATATTAAGAAATTTGAGTATAAAGTCCAATTTAAGTATACCATTATTATCTCACTACTAAGGAAATGCTAAGAGCAAGCAGATTCTTAGTACAAAATAGTAAACTTTCAATATACATTGTAAAAAATTAAGTATGAATTACCTTATATTAAATATTATTTTAAGAAATTTCAGTATAAAGTTTCAGTCGCACCTTCTCCATGATCTTAATGAAAACTCATATATAATCGAGCAACCAAGTAGAAAAATAAGTTGTTACCATTACTTTTTCACTAATAAGAAAATGCCAAGAGCAAGCGGATTATTGGTACAAAATAGTAAAAATTCAGTATATATTATGAAAATTTAAGTATGAATTATTTCAGATTGAAAATTATCTTAAGAAATTTGAGTATAAAGTTTCAATGACACCTCCTTCATGATTGATCCTGTCCGAACGCTGAATCAACGGACGCTAGGCACGTGGCGCTCTCCGCGTTGCTGACGTAGATCCCCAACCGATCGTATGGTACTCCGACGAACCTACAGGGAAGTCGGGCCGGGAAGGGGTTCCCGGCGACAACCCTCCGACGGTCAAGTCAGGCAAGCAGACAACAAAGAAGTGGCTCCAAATATCGTAGAATGTGTACCTCCAACGAAATATAAGGCTCTTTATATAGAGTTGTGAAGGAGCTCACGCACACATACCGAGGTGAATACGTGTCCTCATCCCATACCTCGGTATGTGCTTGTCAGACAAGCTTACCTGACACCATACTGCTACAGTCCGAGCACGTCTCTGATGTGACAAGGGAACCCTCTGTCATAAGATCCTGCGTATGGCCCAATCGTCGAACATACCCGTTGTCAGAAGATGTTCCCTTGTCCTTTTGTCTCCTCACTCCATGTCGAGTGTCTGGCCGGTCATATGTGTTGGTCCACTTAGGAGATTCCTGGTAGTGTACTAGGTGGAGACTGTTCGCAGTATTGCTGTTTTCTGTCTGGCCGAGCGGGCTCCCCGATCGGCCAGTCGACCCTGTTCCATGAGCGTCGGAACTCTGCCTCCTCGCCGGGTGCCTTTGACTCCGATGAGACCCCGTTCGGCCGACCAGTCTCCCCTTCTCCAGTCGGTCGTTTGACCCTTTAACTTCCATGTGGCGTTGACTTCCCCCAGAGGTGAGTCACTGTTATTACCGCCGGATCACTTGCCTCCCCTTCAAGTCTAATCGAAGGAGGCGATTAGTCCGACTGACTGGACCATCAGTTGGGCCGAGCGGCGTGCTGCAACTACCATCCGCTCGGAAACCAGGGGCAGCCAAAACGCCGGTCAACGCCACCATTACTCAGCATCTCTTCGAATTTTTCGCCAATCTCCATCATTAAGGTCTAGCACGCGCTCATTAAATGCGTTCCAGTGGTTGAATGCCATGTGGCGGTGCTGCCGTCATCGTACGGCGGCGGCGTGGTGTTCTGATAGGATCGAGGCGGTTCGAAATGAACGGCGCGATGCATGCTCCGATTCTCGCGACTTGGATCCAACGGTGGAGGCCGCTCGGGCTCCACCCTATAAAAGCTTTGTTTTCTTTCCTTCGCCTCACATCTGCTGTCGCGTGCCTCCCGATTGCTCTTGCATTCCAGACTTCCGGCGATCTTGCGCTTCTGTTTCCGACGATCTCCGGTGCTCTTCCCTCAATCCTCTTCGTTGTAAGGTTCTTCTCCCTTTGGTTCTGGCATCTTCTTTGCACTTTTTTCCAAGTTTTCGTCTTAGGGGTACTGTTTTGTTGCCATCTTCTTTTTACCTTTCTTGGCCCCTTTTTGATTCCGTCCGTTCGAACAATGGCTCATTCCTCTCAACCCGAAGACCAACCCCTCAGCCCATGGTACTATACCATGGAGTCGCGCTTCGATCGGCGTGACGCCGATGCCCTGATTAATAGTTTTGACATTCCTTCCAACCTTGAAATCATCCTACCCACAGACTCCGCTCGGCCACACAAACCGCCGCGCAGAGCTTTTTGTGTATTCCGTGACCAGTTCACGGCCGGTCTGCGATTTCCGATTCATCCGTTTATCATTGATGTCTGTAATTTTTTCGGCATTCCGCTCAGAAGCCTAGTTCCCAACACCTTCCGCCTTCTATGCGGTGTTGTCGTCCTCTTTAAAATCCATAACATTCCCCTCCGCTCGGAGGTCTTCTATTACTTCTATTACCCTAAACAATCCGAGCCGGGCACTTACATGTTCAGGCTCGGCCCGGCTTGGTCTTCTTCAATAAACTACCTTCTTCCAATAAGCATTGGAAGGAGTTCTATTTCTACATTCGCCTTCCCGAGCAGGCCCCCTTCCTGACGAAGTGGCAGATCGGACCACCAACCTCCCCAGAGCTCAAAAGATTCAAGACCCGGTCGGATTATCTCCACGCCGCCAACATGCTCGCCGGCCTACGGTTTGACATCAACAAGTTCCTTCCGGAATGGGTTATGTACATATTCGGCCTGAGTCCGACTAGAACCCCCCTCCCGAGCGGCTTCGGTAAGAATTTTACTTGGAACATTTGCCTTGATTGCTAACTGATTTTCTTCTTTTTCCTTTGCAGCGAATATTGTAATGGAGTCGGTCATGGCTGGTATTCTGAAGAGAAAGGCGGCGGCGCTCGAAGCCGCGACAACCAAAGAAATGGAGACGCTCGACATCCAACCGGTCGGCTCGCATGAAGGGGAGAGCGGGACTCATGAAGAGTCGGCCGCTCAGGCCTCTCAGCAGAATGAGGCAAGAGGAGCCACCCCCAGCGGAGGACCAACTGTCCAAGAGGAAGGTTCCGCTTGGGAGGAGGATCAACCTCGACAAAAGAGGCGGCGAGTAGAGACTCCCCTTCGATCGGTTACGTCCGCGGTCCAACCATCCGAGCGGGTTACTGCAACCGCTCGCGGCAAGGCTCCAGAGGTCGAGGCTATTTCCTCCGACCGGACCCCCTCTCAATTGGACGCGCCGGCGGACCCCCTTGAGGTCGTTCCAATCAACGTCCTTCCGCCTGCTCCCCATCAAGTCCAACGCTCAACCATTTTATCCCAATTTTCGGCGCCTGCCTCCGATCCTCTACCATCATCCGCTCAGACGACTCCCGGTCATGACCGCACTGTCCGGGTTACACTTCACCTTCCGACTGAAGAATTGCTACCCGAGGCCGATTGCCCAACCGCGCCCGAGCACACGATCACCCTGAAAGGGCCCCTAGCTGAGATGTGGGCCGATGCTCGGGCGCGCGTCGCGATGATCCCCCTCCGTAATTTGGCCAACAGCCACATGCAAGAGCCCACGGGGGTAAGTTCGTTTTCTTCGTAGTTTTGTATGGGTTCTTTCCAACCGGCCACGAACAACTTCTATTTTCTTTCTTTTTCGTCAGAGATGGGTGGAGGAGATAGCTGTCTCCAACCGCCTGGCGATGGTGGATGAGGAATTGAGACAACTGAAGGCTGCAGGTGGTCCGTCCGGCTCACAAGGCCCCTCGTATGCTGAGTTGCAGAAAGAGCTGAAGAAGGCTCAAGATTTGTGGGCGGCCGAGCAGAAGAAGACGGCCGATCAGGCCCACGCTTTGGCCGAGCTCGAGCGGCAAGTCAAGTCGCTCGACCAAAAAATAACCCTGGCCACCACTCGGAAAAACACGGCCATCTCCGATCTGGAGAAAAAGAATGTCGAGGCTCGGGGATTGGAGCAGAAAGTAAAGGAGTTGATGGAGCAGCTCGATGGAGAGAAGGCGGGCCGCTCGACCGACGCCATCAAGCATAAGGACGAGCTGAAAACTCTGCAGGAATCCCTCGCCGCCTCCCAAGCGGCCTTCAAAGAATATCAGGAGGCCGAGCCAAACCGGGTCACCGCCTTGACACAGAATTACATCCGCTCGCCTGAATTTTCGGAGAAGGTTTACGAACGGATGTATACTGCGTTTGACCTTGCTATAACCGCCACGATGACATATTTGAAGTCCAAGGGGCAACTTCCCGAGTCCGCCGTCATCCCGGCCGCAGATCAAGTGGCTCTTCTTGACAATATCACGAAGGATCTGTACGATTATCTTGAATAAGAAATTTAGATGTAATTCGGCCGCTCGGGCGAAGACTACCCTTTTTGTAATTTGGCCGCTCGGCCTTAGTTTCTTTAATATAATCTCCTTTTGCTTGCTTTGTCCTTTTGCTAGTCAATATGTGTGCTGTCCGCTCGCCTCTTATCATACCTTCGGGTACTGGGCCGAGCGGAACGTAGAAGCGGTCGAACGATTACCGATGGTGAATACCCTTGGATACTTGTTCGCAAAGTCTTTTTTATTGCCTTCTTCCGCTCGGATGATTTATAGACGTCGACTCGTCTCTCGATTTTTAACGTCGGAGCTCGACGGTCTTCCGCTCGGAAGATTTATAGACGCCGGCTCGTCTCTCGATTTTTAACGTCGGAGCGACGGTCTTCCGCTCGGACGATTTATAGACGCCGGCTCGTCTCTCGATTTTTAGCGTCGGAGCTCGACGGTCTTCCGCTCAGAGGGTTTATAGACGCTGGCTCGTCTCTCAATTTTTAACGTAGAAGCTCGACGGTCTTCCGCTCGTGGGTTTATAGACGCCGACTCGTCTCTCGATTTTTAACGTCGGAGCTCGACGATCTTCCGCTCGGAGGGTTTATAGACGCCGGCTCGTCTCTCGATTTTTAATGTCGGAGCTCGACGGTCTTCCGCTCGGATGATTTATAGACGTCGGCTTGTCTCTCGATTTTTAACGTCGGAGCTCGACGATCTTCCGCTCGAGGGTTTATAGACGCCGGCTCGTCTCTCGATTTTTAACGTCGGAGCTCGACGGTCTTCCGCTCGGAGGTTTATAGACGCCGGCTCGTCTCTCGATTTTTAACGTCGGAGCTCGACGGTCTTCTGCTCGGATGATTTATAGACTGTTAGAATGTATACTAAAAGCCTAGCTTTTGGTATAAACATTTATCTAGAAATAAGAATCACATTGGTCAAATGTCTACATTTATGATAAATGTAGTTGTTCAATTAATTTATATTGTAAATAACATGGTGTGTGGTGTCACACATAGAAGATCATGTTATCAGTACCTTATAAATTATAAATGGTAGCTCACGACCAAGATGGAAAGGAATAAACCATTGGAAGGTCGTAGTGTAATTAGGTATTAGTTTATCTTAACTATATAATTACACTAGTATACTTAGAGTGTATTGAGTAGGACCATTAGAGGTCGTTTCTTTTATACTGACTTTATAAAGGAACAAAGACCTCAGTTATTATGGAAGTGTGTGCTCTTAATCCCAATATAATAATAAGCACATATATTTGATATTTATTTCTTTAATTTATCAATGGGTGAGATTTAGTTCGATAAATCAATAAGCCCGATAAGTTGGGAAATGATATCACTTATAGTGTGTGTTGTTGATTATAGAAGGAAACTGTGTTCTAGTGATCTAGGTTGAGAATGTCCCCAAGAGGAGCTCATAAGGATTGTCATGTTAAACCCTGCAGGTGGACTTAGTCCGACATGACGATGAAGTTGAGTGGTACTACTCTTGGAGTTAGATATTAATTAAGTGAGTTGTCAGTAACTTACTTAATTAGTGGACATTTGTTATCTTAAACACAGGGAGACTAACACACTCATAATAAGAAGGAGCCCAAAATGTAATTTGGGATTGGTGCGGTAGTTCAATAATAGTTCTCTAGTGGAATGAATTATTATTGATAAAATTAAGTTGTGTGTTCGGGGCGAACACGGGATGCTTAATTTTATCGGGAGACCAAAACCAATTCCTCCTCTCGGTCCCTATCGTAGCCTCTTAATTATAGAGTACTATACCCACCTATACCCACCTTCTTACCCATCCCATAGGGGCCGGCCAAGCTAGCTTGGAGACCAAGCTAGGGCCGGCCAAAGTTTGGTTCATGGGTGCTTCAAGGTGGCCGGCCCTAGCTTGAACTCAAGCTTAGGTGGTTGGCCCTATTAAAATAAAATGATTTTATTTTTAAAATTTTTCTTATGTGGATAACATGATTTAAAAGAGTTTAAAATTTAAATCTTTCCTTTTATAAGATTCTACAAAAGAAGAGCTAAATCTCTTTCCTTATTTGTAGATTAAAAGGTTGATTTTAATTTTAGTAAAAACTTTCCTTTTAATTATGTTCATGATTTAAAAGAAAGTTTAAAAATTAAAAATTCTCTTTTATTAGTTTCTACAAAAGATTAAGAAAAGATTTAATATCTTTCCTTATTTGTAGATTGAAAGGAGATTTTAATTTTTAAAGATAACTTTCCTTTTTGGAAATTATCCACATGTTTAAAAGAAAGATTTTAATTTATAAAATTTCTTTTTATTAACCAATCATGAAGGGATTAAAATTATTGGAGAAATTTTTATAAATTTCTAGAAACAAATTAGGAAGTTTTAATTTTTGTTTTAATTAAAACTCTCCTTGTTTTGGGGAAAGAGGTGGTCGACCAAATAAATTAGAGAAGAGAAAATTATTTTTAATTAAATAAATTTTCCTTTTCATGGCAAAAGAATTAAGGAAGTTTTTATTTAAATTTCCTTATTTGCCAAGACCAAGGATTATAAAAGAGGGGGTAGAGGAGGCTTCATGGTGAACGACTCTATTCTTTTTCTTCCTCTCTTTTCTTCCTTGGTGTGGCCGGCCCCTAGAGGTTCCCCTTCTCCTTCTCTCTTCTCCTTCTTGTGGCCGAGACTTCATCATCTCTTGGAGGCATAGAAGTGGTCGGATCTAGCTTGGAGAAAAGGAGAGAAAGGAGTCTTGTTTCATGCATCCCTTGGAGCTTGGTTGGTGGAAAAAGATCTTCATCTTTTGGAAGCATTGTGCTTGGCCGAAACTTTAAGAAAGGAGAAGAAGGTGCTTTGGTGGTTTCTCATCTCGGAAGATCGTTGCCCACACAACGTCCGAGGTTAGAAGAGGAATACGGTAGAAGATCAAGAGGTCTTTCTAAAAGGTATAACTAGTATTTTTCCTTTCCGCATCATACTAGTTATCTTTGGAAATAATACCAAATACAAGAGGCATGCGATTCTAGTATTTCGAATTTATTTTCGATGTTGTGTTCTTTTGTTTTTTTTTCTTTTCCTTGTGATTTGATTGTTCTTTTCGGTTGACCTAAAGTTATTTAAGGAAATTAAATATTAACTTTCCTTAAAAGGCTTTGTCTAGTCGGTGGTGGTTGTTCCCATATCCAAGAAGGCCATGTGCCTCGCCATGTCAGTACTGGAAGCCAATTTTGAAAATTAATATTTAATGAAATTAATAACCTGGGTGATTTGGATCGAACGTGTTAAGTTCCGCAGGAGATCCGAGTCTAAACCTAAAAGAACAAATAGATTAAACTTTGGATCAAACGTGTTAAGTTCCGCAGGCGATCCAAGTTTAATTTAAAAGAACACATGGTAGCTAGGAAAAGGTTCAGACCTTTGTACAAAATTTTTGTATAGTGGAACCATTAGGTTTTCCGAGTAGCAACCAACAATTGGTATCAGAGCTAGGGTTTTTGCCTCTGTGTATTTGGTATTAGTTTAATTATGCACATGTCATACATAATTTAGGCAGGTTAATAGTAGGATGTGCTAATTTTGTGGATGCAGGATTCAACTATTATGGCTTATAGTTATTATGTGTGTGATTGGACCCTTGGACATGTCAAGGGAATTTTATTGTGTGTGCATGATTGTATTATAAAATACAGCAGGAGCTGTATTTAGTTTTATTAGGATTTTATTTTTTGATCTAGTTACATGTACATTTTTTTTATGGAATATAGGATCGATGGATGTAAATTTTATTTTATGTTCGATCTAGTTTACATGTACATTCCTTCAAGGAATATAGGATTGAAAAATGTAAAATTCTATTTATGTCGCGGATCGAATCTTGCAAGGCGTGGAACCTTTTGAGGACCAGAGGCGCAGCGGAACAAGGAGCAAGATGGATGCGACAACTAGACCCGGTGGCGGTGGCCAAAGATGGCAGCAGCTAGGGTTGGTGACACACGGATGACAACAATAGATAAAAGCCATAATAGTTGAAAATTAGTTTTCTATTTATTGCTTTTTATGTTGTGCCGTGTGTGCTTGTTAGTATGCATGTTAAGTAGGCTAGCATAGTCAAAATTCCTCACTTTAAATAACTAAGTGGGAGAGAGATTTATTTTTTTTAATAAATTCCACGGTCTCCATTACTGGTTTATAAGTGATGCAACAAGCTTGCGCGTTGGCTCTGAGTGCCTTCCTCCATATCGGATGAGCTTGTTTGCGAATCACTAGCTTAAACTTTTTGGATGACTATAGGAAGTTAATTAAGAGCGTGTGATCTTCCCCATCGGAAGGGACACAATCTTATTAACGGACTTAGTGTCAAGTAATGGTATACACTTAGGCACGTCTAATAGTATCATCCCCATCGGAGTCACTGCTATTATTTGTGTGACCGAAGAAAACCAACTATTGATTTGTCAAATAAATAAGTTGACAAGATAATAAAATTAAAACCCCCTCTAATAAATGTTTGATTTTGTATACGTCCACACTATAGTGACATACAAAATTCACGGTGTTTGAGGTAATTTTATTTGTCATAAAGATTTATTGACAAGATAATTAATGGGTAAACCCCTCCTCTTACAAATGTTTAATTTTGTATACGTCCACACTATCGTGGCATGTAAAATTCACGGTGTTTGAGGTGTTGGAGAATTTAAATAATATTGTTTGAGGAATCAATGTTATTTTAAATTCAAAAGTTTTGACCAAATATTTGATCAAAGAAAGATCAACTATTAATTTTATTCGTCATAAAGTAAAGTTGACGAGATAATAAAATTAATGGATAAAATCTCTTCTTTGATTTTGTATACGTCCACACTATCGTGGCATACAAAATTCATGGGGATTTTAAGGAATTGATCTTGACCAAATATTTTTGTGATTCTTAGGATTTAAAATGTTTGTCAATTCCCTAGCTGTTATACTATAGAAAAGACTTAGTAGTCCCGATTGTAAAAATTGGAAATAGGACTTGGACATTAAGGTAGTCTGTCTTTTTATAACTAAAGAACAATATAGGTGTATTTAATTCATTAGTTGAAACATGTTTAGTGGTGTTATCTAGCAGAACCTGGAGTATAGATACAGATGTCATTAATCATATTCGCAATTCATTGCAGGGTTCCAGGAAACCCGACAACTAAATGAAAATAAAAACACCGTCCACATGGGCACTGCTGTAAAAGTGGTAGTTGTTGCAGTGGAAGACGTTTATCCTTTAAATAGGAATAAAATATGGATTATTAGAAATTGTCTTTACGTACTAAGTTTAGAAAGAACCTGATTTCAGTTTCTAAACTATTATAGAATAGATATTGTGTCTATTTTGATAACAAAGCTGTTATCAAGAAAAATAGAGAAGTTATCTATTCTGGTATGTTGGTTGACAATTTATAATCCAATAACTCCCACGATGCAATAAATGGAAATTATAACACATCTTCTAACTTTAAGAGAAAGCAACATTCAGAAATGAACCAATTATATCTTTGGCATCTAAGGCTAGGTTATATTAACTTGAGTAGGATTCCTTGGTAGCTGATGAACTTTTGGGTTCATTAGTAGTGGAAATCTTTCCAACCTGCGAGTCTTACTTGGAAGGAAAAATAACCAAGAAGCTTTTAAGTCTAAGGGGTATGGAGCCAAAGATATGTTGGAATTGATTCATTCTGATTTGTGTGATCCTATGACTATCCAGACAAGAAGTAGTATCGAATATTTCATCTATTTTATAGACAACTATTCAAGATACAAATACATTTACTTGATGTGCCGCAAGACTAAGTGTTTTTGATTAGTTCAAAAAGTACAAGGCTGATGCGGAGAAAAGTCAAAGTAAAAGTATCAAGACACTACGGTGAGATCGTAGTGGCAAGTACCTCTTTGGGAGAATTTAGGAGTCACTTATCAGAAGTAGGGATTCAATCCCAACTAACTGCACCTAGTACACCCCAACAGAATGGTGTAGAAAAAGGAAGGTATAGGACTCTTATAGAAATAAGTAGATTGATGATGAGTTATTTGGAAAATTACCAAATTCATTTTAAGGATATACTCTAGAAACGGAAGTGAGCATAGTACCTTCCAAAGTCAGAACTCTCTACTCATATAGAATTACTGAATAAGCGTAAGCCTATTTTAAAGCATATTCGGATTCGGGTAGTCCAGCACATATGCTGAAGAGAGATAATGATAAGTTGGACAGGAATTCACTTGTTTGTGGGTTATCCTAGAAAAATGAAAGTAGGATTATAGTCTTAAAAATTAGAAAGTCATTGTTAGCATCAATGACCGATTTTTAGAAAAGGACTATGTAATAAATCACGTGCCCATAAGTAAATTTGTTCTTAAGGAAATAATAAAGGACATGTATAACCTAGTACCAACTGTACAAGATGAAATATCACAAGAAACTGCAACACGTATCACAAATGATACACAATTGCAGAAAGTGCCTCGTCGTAGTGGGAGTGTTGTTAGGCAACCTAAAAAGATTCATGTTTTGGGAGAGTTTTTGGACTCGATCCCTGGAGGACATGAACCTGATCTCCAGACATATGACGAAGCACTCCAAGATAAAGATGCAGCATCTTGGCAAAGAGTAATGAATAACAGAATTAGAATATATGTATTCTAATAAAATCTGGAAGCTAGTAGAACCACCAAATGGTGTAAAAGCCTTTGGGGTATAAAAAGGTCTATAATAGGAAAAGAGGGATAGATAGGAAGGTAGAAACTTTCAAAGCAAGGCTTGATGAAAAAGGAAACTTTTTCATTGGCAGCCATGCTTAAATCTATCTGGACTCTTTTATCTATTTGGCAAGTGGATGTCAAGACAGCATTCCTTAATGGAAGTCTTGAAGAAAGCATCCATATAAAGCAACCAGAAGGGTTCATTGCAAAGGGCTAAGAGCATCTTGTGTGCAAGCTCAATCAGTCTAAGGACTGAGACAAAGCTTCAAAGGTCTTGGAACATCCGGTTTATCAAAGTTATCCAGACCTATGGATTTATTTAGTAACCGGATAAGTCTTGTGTATACAAAAGGTGTGATGGAAACGTGGTGGTATTTCTTATACTATACGTAGATTACATTTTTGATAGTTGGAAACAATATCAAGGTGTTATCGGAAGTAAGGGTATGGTTGTCCAAGCAATTCGTTATAAAGGACTTAGGAAAATAAGCACATATTCTTGGGAACAAGGTTCGCAAGAAAAGAATGTTGTGCTTATCTCAAGCTTTATATAACGAGCTCGTTTTAGCATGCAAAACTCCAACAAAGGTTTTCTACCTTTTAAGCATGGAGTATCTTTATCTAAAGAGATGTCTCCGATGACATCAAAGGAGATTGAGGACATGTAGGCAGTTCTTTATGCTTCGAAAGTTAGACAGCCTAATGTATGCTATACACGAGATCAGAAATCTGTTTTGCCAATGGCATAGTTAACAGATATCAAAGTAACCCTAGACAAGGACATTGGACTGCAGTAAAGCATATATTAAAGTACCTTAGAGGCACTAGAGATTATATGCTAGCTTACAAGGCAGTTAATTTGGTCCCTGTGGGTTGCATGAATTTTGACTTCCAATCAGATAGGGACAATAATAAGTCAACCTCGGGGTTTTGTGTTTACTTTAGGAGGAAAAGTCATAACTATGGAAGAGTGATAAACATAGGTGTTTTTCTGGACTCCACCATAGAAGCTGAGTATATGGCAAGCTTCTGAGGTAGCCATAAAAGCTAAATGACTCAATAACCTCAAGATGGACTTAGATATGATTTCTGATTTGTCCAAAGATTATTACAATTCATTGTAATAATAGTGGTGTGGTAGCAAACTCGAAGAAACCATAAGTCTATAAGGCAAGTAAATGCAATAGAGCGCAAGTACCACCCAATACGAGAAATCGTATAAACGAGAAGAAGTTGTTGCTGCCTAGATTGCATCAAGTGATAACCTAGAAGATCCTTTCACTAAAGCCCTTAAGGCAAGAGCTTTTGATGGGCATGTTGAAGGTTTGGGAATCAGATGTATGGTAGCAGTTATGGCAGCTTAGTCTTTTAGTATAAGTGGGAGATTGTTAGAATGTATACTAAAAGCCTAGCTTTTGGTATAAACATTTATCTAGAAATAAGAATCACATTGGTCAAATATCTACATTTATGATAAATGTAGTTGTTCAATTAATTTATATTGTAGATAACATGGTGTGTGGTGTCACACACAGAAGATCATGTTATCAGTACCTTATAAATTATAAACAGTAGCTCACGACCAAGATGGAAAGGAATAAACCATTGGAAGGTCGTAGTGTAATTAGGTATTAGTTTATCTTAACTATATAATTACACTAGTACACTTAGAGTGTATTGAGTAGGACCATTAGAGGTCGTTTCTTTTATACTGACTTTATAAAGGAACAAAGACCTCAGTTATTATGGAAGTGTGTGCTCTTAATCCCAATATAATAACAAGCACATATATTTGATATTTATTTCTTTAATTTATCAATGGGTGAGATTTAGTTCGATAAATCAATAAGTCCGATAAGTTGGGAAATGATATCACTTATAGTGTGTGTTGTTGATTATAGAAGGAAACTATGTCCTAGTGATCTAGGTTGAGAATGTCCCCAAGAGGAGCTCATAAGGATTGTCATGTTAAACCTTGCAGGTGGACTTAGTCCGACATGACGATGAAGTTGAGTGGTACTACTCTTGGAGCTAGATATTAATTAAGTGAGTTGTCAGTAACTTACTTAATTAGTAGACATTTGTTATCTTAAACACAGGGAGACTAACACACTCATAATAAGAAGGAGCCCAAAATGTAATTTGGGATTGGTGCGGTAGTTCAATAATAGTTCTCTAGTGGAATGAATTATTATTGATAAAATTAAGTTGTGTGTTCGGGGCGAACATGAGATGCTTAATTTTATCAGGAGACCAAAACCAATTCCTCCTCTCGGTCCCTATCGTAGCCTCTTAATTATAGAGTACTATACCCACCTATACCCACCTTCTTACCCATCCCATAAGGGTCGGCCAAGCTAGCTTGGAGACCAAGCTAGGGCCGGCCAAAGGTTGGTTCATGGGTGCTTCAAGGTGGCCGGTCCTAGCTTGGGTTCAAGCTTGGTGTGGCCGACCCAAATTAAAATAAAAGGATTTTTATTTTTTTAAAATTTTCTTATGTGGATAACATGATTTAAAAGAGAGTTTAAAAATTTAAATCTTTCCTTTTATAAGATTCTACAAAAGATTAAGAGAAGAGCTAAATCTCTTTCCTTATTTGTAGATTAAAAGGTTGATTTTAATTTTGGTAAAAACTTTCCTTTTAATTATGTTCATGATTTAAAAGAAAGTTTAAAAATTAAAAATTCTCTTTTATTAGTTTCTACAAAAGATTAAGAAAAGATTTAATATCTTTCCTTATTTGTAGATTGAAAGGAGATTTTAATTTTTAAAGATAACTTTCCTTTTTGGAAATTATCCACATGTTTAAAAGAAAGATTTTAATTTATAAAATTTCTTTTTATTAACCAATCATGAAGGGATTAAAATTATTGGAGAAATTTTTATAAATTTCTAGAAACAAATTAGGAAGTTTTAATTTTTGTTTTAATTAAAACTCTCCTTGTTTTGGGGAAAGAGGTGGTCGGCCAAATAAATTGGAGAAGAGAAAATTATTTTTAATTAAATAAATTTTCCTTTTCATGGCAAAAGAATTAAGGAAGTTTTTATTTAAATTTCCTTATTTGCCAAGACCAAGTATTATAAAAGAGGGGGTAGAGGAGGCTTCATGGTGAACGACTCTATTCTTTTTCTTCCTCTCTTCCTTGGTGGCCGACCTCTTCCTCTTCTCTCTTCTCCTTCTTGTGGCCGAGACTTCATCATCTCTTGGAGGCATAGAAGTGGCCGGATCTAGCTTGGAGAAAAGGAGAGAAAGGAGTCTTGTTTCATGCATCCCTTGGAGCTTGGTTGGTGGAAAAAGATCTTCATCTTTTGGAAGCATTGTGCTTGGCCGAAACTTGAAGAAAGGAGAAGAAGGTGCTTTGGTGGTTTCTCATCTCGGAAGATCGTTGCCCACACAACGTCCGAGGTTAGAAGAGGAATACGGTAGAAGATCAAAAGGTCTTTCTAAAAGGTATAACTAATATTTTTCCTTTCCGC
This sequence comes from Zingiber officinale, assembly GCF_018446385.1. Lineage (NCBI taxonomy): Eukaryota > Viridiplantae > Streptophyta > Magnoliopsida > Zingiberales > Zingiberaceae > Zingiber > Zingiber officinale. Next base: position 109,347,176 of record NC_056000.1, read on the forward strand.
ATCATACTAGTTATCTTTGGAAATAATACCAAATACAAGAGGCATGCGATTCTAGTATTTCGAATTTATTTTCGATGTTGTCTTCTTTTGTTTTTTTTTTCTTTTCCTTGTGATTTGATTGTTCTTTTCGGTTGACCTAAAGTTATTTAAGGAAATTAAATATTAACTTTCCTTAAAAGGCTTTGTCTAGTCGGTGGTAGTTGTTTCCATATCCAAGAAGGCCATGTGCCTCGACACGTCAGTACTGGAAGCCAATTTTGAAAATTAATATTTAATGAAATTAATAACCTAGGTGATTTGGATCGAACGTGTTAAGTTCCGCAGGAGATCCGAGTCTAAACCTAAAAGAACAAATAGATTAAACTTTGGATCAAACGTGTTAAGTTCCGCAGGAGATCCAAGTTTAATTTAAAAGAACATATGGTAGCTAGGAAAAGGTTCAGACCTTTGTACAAAATTTTTGTACAGTGGAACCATTAGTTTTTGTACAGTGGATCCACGTCGGAGCTCGACGGTCTTCCGCTCTGGGGTTTATAGACGTCGGCTCGTCTCTCGATTTTTAACGTCGGAGCTCTACGGTCTTCCGCTCGGAGGGTTTATAGACGTCGGCTCGTCTCTCGATTTTTAACGTCGGAGCTCGACGGTCTTCCGCTCGGAGGGTTTATAGACGCCGGCTCGTCTCTCAATTTTTAACGTCGGAGCTCGACGGTCTTCTGCTCGGATGATTTATAGACGTCGGCTCGTCTCTCGATTTTTAGCGTCGGAGCTCGACGGTCTTCCGCTCGGAGGGTTTATAGACGCCGGCTCGTCTCTCGATTTTTAATGTCGGAGCTCGACGGTCTTCCGCTCGGAGGGTTTATAGTCACCGGCTCGACTCTCGATTTTTAACATCGGAGCTCGACGGTCTTCCGCTCGGATGATTTATAGACGCCGGCTCGTCTCTCAATTTTTAACGTCGGAGCTCGACGGTCTTCCGCTCGGGGGTTTATCTTTGTCGCCTATCAGATATCATCCGATCGGCTTCACGAGGGTGTTGTTGCCTGTCAGATGATGGCGATCGATGGCCACCACTCCTGGGAACAGGGTGAGCGATCAGGGGAAGGCTTCGGCAGTCTCTTGTATTGTGCGTGTCCGTCCGGTGGAATGAGCAGAACATAGGCATCCATTTCTTTTTAGCCTTGGGCCGCTCGGCAGACACTTCTTGAATGACATGGGATCTTACATGTTGCAGGGGGCGAGCTGCTTCAGCTCGCGGTCCTCTGGGTGGCTGATGAGCCGTGTGCGGCCTCCGCTCGGCCATGGGAGCCCGCTCGGTTGGAGTTTCCTTCCTTCGGGCTGCTTGAGCTTCCTCCACATTGATGTATTCATTGGCCCGGTGCAGCATATGGTCGTAGTCTCTGGGCGGCTTCCGAATGAGCGAGCGGAAGAAGTCCCCGTCCACGAGGCCTTGCGTAAATGCGTTCATCATTGTCTCAGAGGTGGCCGTTGGAATGTCCATGGCCACCTGGTTGAATCGCTGGATATAAGCTCTGAGCGACTCTCTAGGCTCTTGCTTGATGGCGAATAAGCTGACGCCAGTCTTCTGGTAGCGCCGACTGCTTGGAAAATTGTGGAGGAAGGCCGCTCGGAAGTCTTTGAAACTTGTGATGGATCCGTCCGGAAGCCTCCGAAACCACCGTTGAGCCGATCCCGAGAGGGTGGTAAGGAAAACCCGACACTTCACTCCATCTGTGTATTGATGAAGAGTAGCGGTGTTGTCGAACTTACCCAAATGATCGTCCGGGTCGGTGGTTCCGTTGTATTCACCGATCACCGGAGGCACATAGTGCTTCGGCAGAGGGTCCCGCAGGATGGCCTCTGAGAATTGACGGTTGATCCGTTCGGGTGAGGCATCCGCTCGGGGAGCCTTGCCTTTTCTGCTGTCTCGTCTCAGTACTTCATCTGATGAAGATCCTCGATCCCGATTAACTGCTGCGGCCTCAGGAGGAGTGCGGAATAGGGCCCGATGAAATGGAATCGTGGCTTGCGGTGCTTCCGCTCGGCCTCCTGATGCTGATGTTGCTTGCTGCTCAATCCTCTCGACTTGCGACTTCTGCCTCTGTTCTACGAGCTTAGCTGCTCGTGTCTCAATCAGAGCGTCGAGCTCCTCTGTGGAGAGCATCACCGAGTGCTGTCGTCCAGCTTCGCCCATTGCTTCCGATCGGATGCAGGAGCGTTCCCACAGACGGCGCCAAATTGATCCTGTCCGAACGCTGAATCAACGGACGTTGGGCACGTGGCGCTCTCTGCGTTGCTGACGTAGATCCCCGACCGATCGTATGGTACTCCGACGAACCTGCAGGGAAGTCGGGCCGGGAACGGGTTCGTCGGAGTACCATACGATCAGTCGGGGATCTACGTCAGCAACGCGGAGAGCGCCACGTGCCCAGCGTCCGTTGATTCAGCATTCAGACAGGATCAATGATCTTAATGCAAACTCACATGTAATCGAACAATTAAGTAGGAAAACAAGTTGCTATCATTACTATTTCACTACCAAGAAAATGCCAAGAGCAAGCGGATTATTAGTATAAAATAGTAATATTTCAGTATACATTGTGAAAATGTAAGTACGAATTGTTTCATATTGAGTATTATTTTAAGAAATTTGAGTATAAAGTTCAATTGGCACCTCCTTCAAGATCTTGATGCAAACTCACATGTAATTAGTAACTAAGTAGGAAAACAAGTTACTACCATTATTATATCACTACCAAGGAAATGCCAAGAGCAAGTAGATTATTAGTACAAAATAGTAAAATTTCAATATACATTATAAAAATTTAAGTATGAATTACTTTAGATTAAATATTATTTTAAGAAATTTAAGTATAAAGTTTCGGTAGCACCTCCTTTATAATCTTAATGCAAACTCACATGTAATCAAGCAACAAAGTAGGAAAACAAGTTGCTACCATTACTTTTTCACTATCAAGAAAATGCCAAGAGCAAGCGGATTATTGGTACAAAATGATATTATTTTAGTATACATTGTGGAAATTTAAATATGAATTGTTTTAGATTTAGTATTATTTTAAGAAATTTGAGTATAATATTTCGGTGGCGTCTCCTTCATCACGTCGACTCAACCTCACATGTAATTAGCAACTATGTATGAAAATAAGTTGCTACCATTACTATTTTACTACCAAGAAAATGCCAAGAGCAAGCGGATTAATAGTATAAAATAGTAATATTTCAGTATACATTGTGAAAATGTAAGTATGAATTGTTTCATATTGAGTATTATTTTAAGAAATTTGAGTATAAAGTTCAATTGGCACCTCCTTCAAGATCTTGATGCAAACTCACATGTAATTAGTAATTAAGTAGGAAAACAAGTTGCTACCATTATTATCTCACTACCAAGGAAATGCCAAGAGCAAGTAGATTATTAGTACAAAATAGTAAAATTTCAGTATATATTATAAAAATTTAAGTATAAATTACTTTAGATTAAATGTTATTTTAAGAAATTTGAGTATAAAGTTTTGGTAGCACCTCCTTTATAATCTTAATGCAAACTCATATGTAATCGAGCAACAAAGTAGGAAAACAAGTTGCTACCATTACTTTTTCACTATTAAGAAAATACCAAGAGCAAGCGGATTATTGGTATAAAATAGTAAAATTTCAGTATATATTGTAAAAAATTAAGTATGAATTGTTTTAGATTGAGTATTATCTTAAGAAATTTGAGTATAAAGTTCCAATGGCACCTCCTTCATGATCTTAATGCAAACGCACATGTAATCGAGCAACTAAATAGGAAAATAAATTGCTACCATTATTATTTCACTACCAAGAAAATGCCAAGAGCAAACAAATTATTAAAATCAATATAGTATAATTTTAGTATACATTGTGTAAATTTAAGTATGAATTATTTAAGATTGAGTATTATTTTAGGAAATTCGAGTATAATGTTTCTTTGGCGTCTCTTTCATCATCTGTTTTAGATTGAGTATTATTTTAAGAAATTTAAGTATAAAGTTCCGGTGTCACCTCCTTTATAATCTTGATGCAAACTCATGTGTAATTATGAATATAAGTATAAAATAGTAAAATTTCAGTATATAATGTGAAAATATAAGTATGAATTGTTTTAGATTGAGTATTATTCCAAGAAATTTGAGTATAAAGTTCTGGTGGCGTATCCTTCATCATCTCGAGTCAACCTCATATGTAATTTAGCAACTAAGTAGGAAAATAAGTTGCTATCATTACTATTTCACTGCCAAGAAATTTTCAAGAGCAAGTGGATTATCGGTACAAAATAGTAAAATTTCAGTATACATTGTGACCATTTAAGTATGAATTGTTTTAGATTGTCTATTATTTTAAGAAATTTGAGTATAATGTTCCAGAGGCATCTCCTTCATCATCTGGCAGCAACCTCACATGTAATTAGTAACTAAGTAGGAAAATAAGTTGTTACCATAATAATTTCACTACCATCATTATGTCAAGGGCAAGTAAATTATTGGTACAGAATAGTAAATTTTTAGTATACATTGTGAAAAATTGAGTATGAATTATTTTATATTGTGTATTATTTTAAGAAATTTAAGTATAAAGTTCTAGTGGCACCTCCATCATGATCTTGTTGCAACCTCACATATAATTACTAACTAAGTAGTAAAACAAGTTGCTACCATTATTATTTCACTATCATTATTTTTTGATGAAATTTTGACAAGATCCTATTACACATGTTACTATATCCACAAATGACATGGAAATAAAGAGTATACTAAACATTCAATTTCATGACTGAGCTAGAAAATACATCAACACAACAACAACAAATACAAGTCACTTACTAAAAGTATGAAATATAGATATCACACCATTCTCAAACATCAACTACTAATAAGCTCACATTTCATAAATAGTACATAGGAGTCACTGACTTAACAGAATACAATAACAAAAAAGAACAATCAACGCAACAACATGCCATGAATACTGCCGCTAGATCGAGTACACCTTCTTGTCGATGCATCCACGCTTCTTCTTTGTTCTATCATCCCCCTTTTCTTGTATAATGGAAAACATATTAGTTGTTTTTAGAACAATCATAATCTTTAGTTCAAATATATGAGTACATGTTCGTTAAAGAAATTTCAGTGATTTAGTTGTAAATCAAACAGTTTCACACTATTTCGCAAAACAAAAGCAGAGTTAGTTAATGGCTTCTTTGCAACTGCATCGGTTATGGCCTCGCCCATGACATCGACCACACTTTGTCACACATTTTTCGACTTGTGAAGGTATCCTTTGAGTTCTTCTTCTGCCTAGTTGGCTTCGAACATCAGGAGCATTGATTACAAATGGGTGCTCAGGATTGGACTCATGCATGTGACATGTAGGGATTGAATTGAAGATTCCTCTGTAGCTTTCACGATACTACTCTATCTTAAAGTATTTGTCACAGAAATCATATAATGACAATGACTTTGACTCTATTGTTGCACATGCATGTTTGCATGGAAACCTATTAACTTGCCATGCTCTGCACGAACAAGTCATAGCAGACAAATCAACAGCAAATCATGTATCCCCATCCACAACCTCAAAACTCCAGCCATATGCCTTACGTAGTTTCAAGCTGCGAGATTTAGCATATGTTTTTGCAAGAGCATTCTCCTTTGATGGACTCAATCTTTTAACTATCCCCATTGTTGCTTCACGTCGTCTGTGCATCATGTCCATAATTTGAATGTGTATATAGTCCACCATGGGCACAATAGGAAGAAATTGTGTTGTTTTAACCCAATTATTCCAAGATTCGGCTATGTTATTATTTATGACACCCCACCGATTTCCTAGAAAACATGCATTTGCCTAACTTTCTGGACACGAATATACTATGAAGTCTTTAGCAAGTGGCATTGACCGTATTATATTGTCAATATGTTCTTGAAACTCTTGTCTCGATAGGGCATATGCAGCTTTCTTGAAAACAGATGACCAATATTTTTTGTTATGAAGTGGGTAGCTTCGCATGATATATATATATATATATATATATATATATATATATATATATATATATATATATATATATATATATATATATATATATATATATATAAACTAGTATACACGAAGTAATATCTAAAAAGTAATGTTTCCTAACAAAAGTATACCATTAGACAAACCTGTTTCACGAAATTATCTACCAAATGCCTTAAACAATAGGCATGATGACTACCTGGGAATACTAACTGAATAGCCTTGATTATCCCAAGGTGTCTGTCAGAGAAAAAGGTAAACTCATGGAACCCAATAAAACGATGTGAAAGCAGAGCACTTTTACTTTTAAGTTGGAAACAAAATCATCCCCAATTATCATCATTTTCAGCATCTACAAATTGAGTATGCTAATGTGAAAAGATCATCATTAGCATCCTTTGCCACAGCAACCAAAATACATCCCTTGTATTTATTCTTTATGTGAGTGTCATCCAAGAAAACCAAGGGCCTACATCCATTGATAAAACCAATTGCACATGCGTTGAAATAGATGCATAATCATTTAAAGTTATTACTACAATGATCAATTTTACACTCGACAAAACTTCCAGGATTAGTTTCTTTGATAGCACTACAATACCATCTTATCATACACCCCCTCCTCTACACCATGAATGTCATGCATTACCAATTCCTTCCCTTTCCAAACCTTGTTGTAATTAAGCTCGACCCCATAATATCTGTGAATATCTTTTAACATCATGCATGGTCGATACGAGGGCTCTCCCCTCAATCTGTCCATCACAATATTAGAAACCCAGGCAGCATCAACTTTAGGATGTCCTCTACTACAAAGATTGTCATCTCCACAAGTATGAATTAGATTGCATTTTCTAATGCCAAAAAGTTTGTCAGCTTTATGTCTTGAAGCATATATTCTCTAAGAACATTTGTTTGTACTACATACAAGAATAACCTTCTTATTATCATTCTTTTTATACAAAAATGACCGTTTCGTAGCAATTGCATACTTTTTAGCACATTTTCGAAATTCTGTAGCATTCTTGAATATTTGGCCCTCTCCACTGATGCAATGACTCCAAACATCTATGGAATTTCTTACCAAACCCACTTCAAGATGGTCATCATTACTAGTCTGTGTCTCTTCTTCAGTTTCAAACCTTATCAATTGAACAATGAGTATAGTATCATTGTACGCATAAAACAATTTTAGTTAACCTACTATCTATACACCAAAACACACACCATTCAATTCTTAAATAATTATCAAAGATTTATTAATGAAACTAAAATGTTTACAATACAAAATGTGGATGCGTATGAAATCTAAACAATAGGATATCATTTTTAACTATTTTAAGTAGTGCAATATTTTGTTGATCTCCCATTTTTTACCATTTAATAAATTATTAATGCAACGTAAATGGAATATAGTCATGTTCTATTTAATAGTTCAAATGATCCAATGTCTTCAAAACTAAAACTTACACATGATCAAGATTCACAAGAAGCACACCCATAACATATCTCCATGAAACATATGATAAAAAATGATAAATAACTAAACAAGATATCATCAACAATTGCAATCTACAAATGAAATATCAAGCAAAGCAAAAAAAAAAAAAAAATCATCATTAGCAATATCAACCCAATTCCTATGGAAAAAAAAATCAAGGTAGAAATTTTTTACCTTTCGAGATTGTGGGAATCCATTTCATCTTTTTTCACTGCTCTCATATTAATTATTGTCAATCTCATAAACGTGTAAAGATGTGTCATAATACGGACACCATCATCTTCATTCAATGTCACATACATATTCTGATGTGGAGCTAGATATTGCAAGATCACATTTTGTGGAGCAATCTCCTCACATTTTATTCGAAGATTAAGAAACAACTCCATTAGACTGAAACCATTAAAAATTGAAATCATATAGAGGTCTTCTTTATACTTGCAACTACCCAGAAATGAAAAAATTGAAGATCCTGAACTAGATTCCATTTCTCCAAGAAATTGAACAAAAACCTGCCTCACCTAAGTGGTTGAGAAATTACATTAGAAAACATTATACAATTTCATAATCAAATCATAACATAATATCAATTACAAAATAAATTGAGAAATGATATACAATTTCATAACACATCATAAATGAGGAACAATATACTCATTTAAATATTATTGACCTTTATTCTTATATAGCATTAGAAAATTGTCTTTAGGAAGTGGAACACACAATGTAATTCCTCAAATTCTATAACACTCTATTAGTTGGTTCTATATGTTTGCTCTCTTTAAAATAAAAATATCCAACACAAAGTGTTCTATATTTTGGACAAAGAATCCATTTGATATATTAAATATCAGTGATAAAAGTGAGATTTTTTTTAAACAAAAATCATTTGTTGAATAAGTAAATGTGATCTATTACAATGGACTATGATAATATAATAAAAGAAATAAATGAACTACCACAATGTCCATATAAAATTTAAAATGACTTCTTATACTCACCATTTAGTTATAATCAAGGAATTCTTAAATTAAAATCTTACAAAAGAAGGAAAATAGTCTATAGGTTTCAAAACACAAAATAAATAATTTAGTTTTCTTGCTTAAAATTTGAAATAATATATTTTATGATAATTTAATTAATATTGCTTAAAATCTGAAATATATATTTTATGATAATTTAATTAATATTGCTTATGTTAAGGGACTATTTTTAAAAATAGTTTTATTTATTAGATATTTAATGAAATAACCTTTCATAATTTTAAACTTCTAAAATACTCATGTTTTTATCTTTTTCTTCATGTCTTTCACTAAATTATATTAAAGATATTCTCAATTATTTGCATGGTTTAAATCACAGTTGATTCCTTTAATGCTATTAGTTTGATTTGCGCCAAATTTCATCTAATTACCATGAAATCACCTTACATTGTCTAGTTCATCATTGACTCTTAGTATTATCAAAACATAATCAATCTCAATCTCTTGACTCAAATAAAACTATACTCATTGCAGTATCACATTCTTGCTAAGTATCCCTTTGCCCAACCTCCAAAAGTGGTTATTCTCATGCAAATTCCTTCCAGCAAGAAAGCACTAAACAATGATTAAAAAAATATAATAAATTAAAGTGGTTTGCAGAGATTCTTAATCCAAAACATATCATCATCAATTTAGTGGGCACCAAAATATAATAAACCATCACCAATAGCATAAAATTTTGCATAAATCGTACAACGACCTGTTGAAAATTGAGAAGCCAAAAAATTCGAACAATAACTAATATCAATAAATAATAAACTATGGAAATCAAACAAAATGCGACTAATCGATCAAAAAATTGTAAAAAGTAAAGAAACTTATTATTTTTCGAGGTGACTGGTTGGAAGCAACGAGATCAGACTAATAAGAGGCTTAATGCAAGGTGAAGAAACTTCGACTATCTGTTTCGTCGCCTGCTTCAATGTCCTTGTCGGAGTGTTTGGCCGATCGGTGAATCTAAGTGTTTAGGATTTTACATGGTCGTCAGTAGGGATTGTCTATGGATTTGTTTGGTTAGGGTTTTTCGGATGGAGATTGTGTTTGAAGAAGAAATAGGGGAGAGGTAAAGTAATTAATGGGGGTAAATTTGTAAATTGATATATCAGGGAGTGAAAAAGAAAATTTTAGGAAGTATAAAATAAGAATGACTCATATAGGGAGCGGACATAAAAACATGTATGCGGCTAGGGATTTTTCACTAAGTCTCTCAAAAGTTTATGCTACACAAACATTTAGGGTATGATCGAGCTTCGACCTCACCAAGGAGACGTAGAGCTAGAAGCAAATAAAGACCTCGAGTATGGATGTCAAGAGTGGACCACTCTTGTGGTGCCCATTGAACCCTGTCGACATTTGCCTTTTTTTATCTATTTTTTAATTGGTACTGAATATTAAATTTATATTGATTAATTTTGAAAAAGACCTATTCTTTCTTATAAAAATTTTCTATGGACTATTAAAATAAATTAAAAAATATTCACAATCCATCCACCAAATGAGCTCATTTTTCCTCATTTATATCTTTGGAAGAGTAGTATATCCTACCCATTTTTGTGTTTATGTTCACATGGGTAAGATGGATGTGTTTAAAAGTTACACTAAACGTTACTATGATTTTATCTGTATATATCAAATTATTCAGATTTCTTTTAATTCTTGATGGATTTTGCTTACTGATCCTGTCCGAAAGTCGATGAGCTGAAAAGTTGGAGATGTGATGTTCCTACTGACTATTTATAGGCTCTGCTCCAACCTGCAACATATATTACGCCAGTGCCGAGCCAGGGAAGGGGTCCCCGACGTTGGGCTCTCCAATGCTCAAGTCAATCATCGACGATGAAGTAAAAGACGGAGCAACAAGAATGAACAGTAGCGAGAACAATGTCTATCACATATTGCGTACCTCCGTCGATGCTCAACCCCCCTTTTATATAGAGCTTATGCAGGCCATGTGCATGCTCCCCAAGGCGGGCATGCTTCCCCAAGTTTCTCCTGAAAAGACATGTCAGTAAAGTATCCGTGACATAGTATCTTAACAGGCCGGACATATCTCTGAAGTGACACTGGAAGCTTCCGCCGTACGATCTTCTGGTTGTCAACGACGCTAACTCCCAAAAAGATGTCGATAGATATCAAAGGGAGTATACTGTTAAGCCGAGTGGGTTGGTCGCTTGGTCAGAATTTCGCTACTCCTGTGTCCCGTCCGCTCGGCCGACACTTTGCTACTCCTGTGCGTATGTCCTCTCGACCATAACTCCGCTGTTCCTGTGTCTCGCCCGCTCGGCCGTAACTCCCCTGTGCTTGTGTCGAATCTTGCTGCCTGGCCGAACGGGGTAGCCGCTTGACCCAGCTTCTACACATCATCTCCTCCTCCGTCCATCGTCCAATACTCCATTGAGCGTCGGGCATTTGACACCTCCCCATGTCGAAGGCGGGTTCGGACCGAGACCTTCTCCCCCTGGTCGGGGCATGCTTGCCTGACCGGCCGATGCTATATGCACGTTGACCGTCTTGACTTTGACCTCCACCATGGCCGCTATCCTCCGTGGGGTGGGACCCCTTCTTATCACATGTCTCCCCCTCAAGTCTAGTCGAAGGAGGCTGCACGTCCGACTGACTGGACAAAATTGTCTGTGAAGTTTTTCACCGGATCGGCTTAGACACTCCTTGGTTTCTGATCGGACTAACATGGCCCAATGGTCAGCTATGTGACCGCTCTCCGTCGGTCGACCTATTGAAGATTGTCATTCGACCATAAGTCTGCTCCCTTAAGCCGATAGGCACAATGAACATCCATACTTGGAAATCTTTTCTTGGGCTTCTTTGGGTGAGCATGATCCGGACTTACGTCAACCATATTTCTGGGAGACCGTTCAAATCCCGTCTCATAATGGCTGAGTGTGATCCCATGCCTTCTTAATTAGCCTCATTAAATGTCGGCCCGTGGCGAGGCGCCACGTGTCTCGCTTGACATGACAAGAGGATATCCGTTGATGATGTGACGTTTGACTCTTTAAATTCAAAGGCCCAATCTTTGCCTGGGTTTCCATGACTTAGATCGGACGGCTTCGATCGACCGACCCTGAGGCTTATAAGTCCGTGAGTGTCACCGCCGCCTCCTTCACATCTTCATCTTCGAGCTCTTCGACGGTAACTCAGTTTGTGCTCCGACGACATTCCTCCTTTCTTGCTCCTTTGGCGACCTTTTTCTAGTAAGCTTCCTTCCAATCACACCCATCTTCGAGTTTTTCGGCGTTTCTTTGTCTGTGTTCCAATGATATTGCAGTAGTCTTCCTTCCCCTCACATCCTTTCACTGCCTTTGTGTTTTTTATGATGGCGAGTTCCTCACAGCCGCCTGTTGGCGTCCCTGGGCTTTGGTACACCTCTATTGAGTCCAAGTTTGACGTCGGCAACGCTGAGAGTTTGACCGCTGTGTTTGAGTTTCCTTCTGGATACAAAATTATTCTTCCTTCTCCTTCCGATCGGCTAAACTCTCCGCCGCCCGGCTGTCTTACCTTCTTTAGGGATCAGTTTACTGCCGGTTTGCGGTTTCCTATTCATCCCTCTTTCCCGCCGTTTGCAAATACTTTCGCATCTCCCTTCATCAACTAGTGTTGAATTCCTTTCGGCTGCTATGCGGGGTAGTTGTTCTGTTCCGACTGCACGACATTCCTCTCACTCCTCGGATTTTTCACTATTTTTATTATCCAAAATTGTCCGAGCCGGGGACTTTTCTTTTCCAAGCCCAAGTGCGCTTAGTTTTCTTTGACAAAATACCGACCTCTAACAAGCATTGAAGGGAATATTTCTTTTTTGTACACCTTCCTGAGCGGCCAGACTTCCCAACCCACTGGCAGCTCGAAGTAGTGAGTCAACCTCCCTTAAAATAGTACAAGAGCCGATCGGACTACCTCAATGCAGCTTCAATGTTGTCTGGTCAGAACTATGACATCCACAAGTTGCTGTTGGAGGGTGTCCTTTACATTTTTGGCTTGAGTTTGATTCACACTTGGCTTCTATCCAGCCTGTAGGGGATCGATGGCCGATTTGAAGGGGGGGTTGGATAGACGGCGCCCTCAAATACTCGCTTCTTTCTACAATGTTAGTGCGCAAGCGGAAATACAAACAAACAAGTAGAAAGACTAAATACTAAAGAAAAGAAATGCAAACCGCTAACACGTTTGTTTACGTGGTTCGAAGATAACTTGCTCCTAATCCATGGCTGTTCGTAAGGTGGACGATCCCTCAATCCGTCAGTGGATTAGTCCCCAGAAACTCCGGCTAGCACAATCCTCCTTGCCGGTGGAGAAACCTCGCCACAACTCGATCAAGAACACTTGGATTGCTAGAGCACTAGATGACTATTAATTAGGCTTTAACCAAGTCTAATTTCATTACATTGGCTGACCATCCTAAGCTCTTCTTATAGAGCTTAGAAGAAATCAGTAAGCTGATTTGCCCGTTACCAGTCGACTGGTGCCAACCCAACGGCTCTCTCAACGACTCTCTACCAGTCGATTGCTACAGTAACTGCTACAATGCTGTTGGCTGCTACAGTACCCCCCCCCCGGATTTTCCCCGAGTGCAATCTCTCATGCACTCGTACCCTCACGACTCACTTGACTCTTCCTTACAGCGTTGACCTCGTGCCTTCAAGCCTACTTCCTTTGGCTCTCGTCCCTCGGATACATCCAAGCCCGCGGCTCGTACCCAATGTCATCCTTCACGTATGCCTCGAAGTCGCTTCCCTCGGGCCTTATCCTTGCTGCCTTGTCCACAGTCCCTCGGATGCATACAAGCCCGCGGCTCGTCCTCAATGTCATCCTTCACCAAACCCGAAGCCATCAACCTGAGTCACATGTGTATCATGCAGTCCTGCACAACTCAAGTACACATATCAAATACAAGGGTGAACCTAACTTAAACCCTTTGCCCAAACACCAAAACACATAGTCCCATGAACCATTGGGATTGCTCCAACAATCTCCCCCTTTTTGGTGTTTGGAAATACGTTTAAGTTAGGGAAAACAAATAGCAAAATATGCTAAAAACAATAGACTTACGATGTCAAGGCTACACACTTGGACTTACACCGCCGAATGGACTTACGTTGTCAATGCTACACACTTGGACTTACACTGCCGAAACAGAATGAAAACATGCATTGGAACCTATCACAAGGCTCCTTCTACACCTAAGCTCCCCAATGTGCTAGGATTTTTTTCACAAGGCTTTTTAAGAACCTATCCCAAGGCTCCCCCTACGTAAGGGAATTTAAGGTTTTTCCCAACTAAACCTTACTTCTCCCCCTTTGCCTGAGATCCAAAAAGTTCTCCAACAATATCCCAATTGTTGAAAACTTATCATCCAAACTGACCCCTAAACTCATGTATTTATCCCCCATGGATCTCATACATCTAAACGAGTTGGCATGGTCAAGAACAGCGCTGAAAAACACTATCAGGCTGGTATCAGTCGACTGCCCCAAGTACCAGTCAACTGTCCCCTTTCGACACAACCTTACAGAAGCATACTGTGGTCGAAAAATATTGTTACTAGTCAACTGGCATCGGAGCCAATCGACTGGTATCGAAAAAATGAGCTTACAGAGACATTCTGTACTCAAAAACGCTGTTACCAGTCGACTGGTATCTGAACCAGTCGACTGGTACCCTATTTCTGAAAAAATCAACCTTTTCAGGCAAACTTCAGAAATGCACCAGAAATTCCACAGACCTCCAAAAATTCTCAAATTTTGTGGAGAGGTCCGTTTTACTAGTGTCTACTTGGGAAAAATATATTACAAAATATATCTTTCACCAATCTCAAGATTGACACAAAATCTAAAACTAGCTAAATGGTTCAATTGAACCTTGACATAAAGTCCTAGTTTTGGCTTCCTCTTGATGTATTTCCTCATACTAACCCACAATACATCCCTAGCATTGGTTTATATGGTATCTATACATCCAAAACCAATTGTCATGCATTATGACCCCAATGTCATATTTCCTTGCATGAAACACAACCCAATTGTGCCAATTCCCTGAGGTTGAGACTCAAATATGTCTCCAAACCTTTTTGGCACATTTCATGACTCATCTAGAATCCCAAGTAGTACCCACTTGAGATCCATTGGCCATGGGTCCCAAATTGACTCTTTGAGCTCCCCCTAGAGCTCTTAACCTTAGTCACCTCCGTAGGTAACTCATCCACAATCGCTAGGCCACATCGGTGTACCTCTGGTGACACTTGGCCTACAAACCTAACTTTCTTAACCTTGGAGACCTTGTTCTTGGTTAATTTCTCCTTACCATTAAATGGCTTTCTCTTGCCATTTATTGGCTTCTCCTTGCTATAATCATATGCAACCCAATCATACGACTTTCCCTTAGCCTTGGAGACACTAGATCGGTATCCTAAACCCGATCTATCATTGTTGGGTCTTTGGCTATCCAACACCATTCCTAAACCCTTAGATCCAATATTGAATTTTTCTAGGGTTTTCTCCAACTTATCAAGCTTTGCCTTCAAAGCTTGATTTTCCCTTTCTAGGTTCCTAAACCTAGAGTCAACATGTCCACCATGGGCATTCCTAGACCTACCCATTTTTCTAGGCATATGTCTCCCCTTCTTGGGATTTATGCCTTGGGTCTCCTTAGGTCTAACGTTTCTAGATTTATCATGAATGAGTCTCCTAGGGTTATGATCTACAATTACCCTATTCCTATCATGATATTTAAATCCAAAATTATGCATGGATAAATAATAGCAATTATTTCTAGTATGCATGGAGGAATTTAAATTTGACTTCAAATTTAAATTAAGGTTTACCTTACCCTTTACCTTTGGAGTTCCCCCTTGACATGAGCCTCCATTCTTCCTCCACTTCTTCTCCTCCTTTAAATGCGCCAATTTTTTGTTTCTTTCTTCCTTGGGCATTTGGTGTGGTAATGACCCCGCTCACCACACGTGAAGCACACTATGTGCCATTCCTTCCCCTTCTTCTTCTTGGCACCATCATTCCTACAACCCACATTAGTATCTAAAATAACTTTATTGGGTTTAGGATTTACCTTCTTCTTACCCATGGGACATCTACTCTTGTAGTGTCTCTTCTCATTGCACCAGAAGCATATTATGTGATCTTTTGACTTTGCTTCGGTGGAGGTGCTCACTAGGTTGACCTCCATGACCTCTTCTTCATCCGTCTTGGATTCTTCTTCAACCCTTGAGGATGTAGATGCTACCTCATCTTCTTCACCCACACTTGTGGATGACCTTTCTTCATCCTTCTCCTCCTCGGAAGTTGAGTGCTCATCACCTTCCGGTTGCTCCTCCTCTACTTGAGCTTCTTCATCCATTTCTTCGGATTTTTCTTATTCTTGTGTAGGCATAGGTTCTTCCCATTGAATCTTCTTTATCTTGCTCCATAAATCGTGAGCATTCTCGTACTCACCTACACACCTCATCACATTAGAAGGCAACATATCAATTAAAATTGATATTATCTTATTGTTTGCCTCCGATCTTGAGGTTTTCTCCTCTAACCAATATAGTGGTCGAAGCTTCTTCCCTTTCTTGTTTTTCAGGACTTCGAACGGTTTCTTTCACCATCATGATATCCCAATCCGTGTTGAAGAAGACCTCCATCTTCATCATCCAATATGTGATGTCCCATAAGCCTCCGCCTTCAAACTTTAGTGATTCAATCAAGCCGGTCATCTTCTTAGCTTCCTCGGCGGTTAGTCCGATGGAGAGCGGCCTCACTCTGATACCACTTGTAGGGCATCGGTGGCCGGCTTGAAGGAGGGTTGGATAGACGGCGCCCCCAAATACTCGCTTCTTTCTACAATGTTAGTGTGCAAGTGGAGATACAAACAAACAAGTAAAAAGACTAAATACTAAAGAAAAGAAATGCAAACCGCTAACACGTTCGTTTACGTGGTTCGGAGATAAATTTCTCCTACTCCACGGTTATCCGTAAGGTGGACGATCCCTCAATCTGTTGGTGGATTAGTCCCCGAAAACTCCGGCTAGCACAATCCTCCTTGTCGGTGGAGAAACCTAGCCACAACTTGATCAAGAACACTTGGATTGCTAGAGCACTAGATGACTACTAATTAGGCTTTAACCAAGTATAATTTCGTCACATTGGTCGGTCATCCTAAGCTCCTTCTTATACAGCTTGGAAGAAATCAGTAAGCTAATTTGTCCGTTACCAGTCGACTGGTGTCAGCCCAACGGCTCTCCCAACGACTCTCTACCAGTCGACTGCTACACTGCACCAGTCGACTGCTACAATGCACCAGTCGACTGCTACAGTAACTGCTGCAGTGTCGTTGGCTGCTACAGTACCCTTGTTGACTGCTACAGTACCCACCGAGATTTTTCCCGAGTACAATATCTCATGCACTCGTACCCTCACGACTCACTTGACTCTTCTTTACAGCGTTGACCTCGTGCCTTCAAGCCTACTTCCTTTGGCTCTCGTCCCTCGGATGCATCCAAGCCCGTGGCTCGTCCCCAATGTCATCCTTCGCGTATGCCTCGAAGTCACTTTCCTCGGCCCTTGTCCTCGCTGCCTTGTCCACAGTCCTCGGATGCATATAAGCCCGCGGCTCGTCCCTAATGTCATCCTTCACCGGACCCGAAGCCATCAACTTGAGTCACATGTGTATCCTGCAGTCCTGCACAACTCAAGTACACATATCAAATACAAGGGTAAACCTAACTTAAACTCTTTACCCAAACACCAAAACGCATGGTCCCACGAACCATTGGGATTTCTCCAACACAGCCTAGTATGCAACTTCTTCACTCATTTCTTTGATTCTAACTGATTTTTCTTCCTCTTTTTGTAGTTGAAGTCATGCTACGTGCACGTCTAGCCAGCAAGGCTAAACTTGCGGATGCCGCGATCAATGCAGCGGCTGTGGAGGAGTTAGAGAGTCATGGCCTGCAGTCGGTCGGCTTTCAAGAAGACCCCTAAGATGAGAGCAAAGCGGCTCCAGTCCTAGTGAGCGGAGGGGCAGCCAGTTGGACGCCTAGTGGGGGAGCGGCTGGTGGATCGCAACCTCCCTCCAAACGACATACGATCATTCAAGTTAAGGGGGTGTCAGGCTCGGCCTCCTCGGGAGAGCCACTGATCAGGCGTAAGAGGCGTCGAGCAGAGCCTTCATCCCGCTTTGCATCCTCGGTGGTGCGGTCTGTCGAATAGGTTGAAACTTCGACCCCCGCTCTCGATCAAGAGACCGCTACCCCCACGTCATCTGATCGGATGCCATCATTATATGGTCTACTGAAAGGGATTGTCTGCACGTCGCTAGTGGCCTTTATGCCACCACCATCGAAGGTCAAGAAATCGGGCATTCGTCCGGCGTCCTCGTCCCGGCCTTCCGGCCGAGAGACCTCTGCCTAATCAACGCCGAGTGGCCAGCGCCATATAACGGAAGTTCTTCATCTCTCGACTGAAGAATGATGCTAGTCAACTAGTGCTGAATCCCGAGCCCCCGAGCACCAAATAATTATCCAGGAGCTGCTCGCGCAGATATGAGTGGATGCCCGAGCCCGTGCGACAATGATGCCACCGGGGGCGCTTGCGGACAACCATACCCAGATGTCCATTAGGGTAAGTGTTGTGTTTTATTATTCCTTCTCAATCTATTCCCTAGTCAATGCTAATACTTTCCTGGTTATTCGCAGTATTGGGTAGAGAGCATGATCATGTGCTAAAGGCTCACCTTTTTGGAGGAGGAAGTCAAGAAGCTAAAGGCGTCGAGCGGCCAATCCTCCGCCTCTTAGGAGTAGACAAATGCTGAGTTGGCTAAGCTGAAGGTCGATCTGGCGAAGAGCACCACGCTACTTATGTTGGGATGTATACTAAAAGCCTAACTTTTTATATGAAATAAGAATCACATTGGTCAAATGTCTGCATTTATGTTAAATACAGTTGTCCATTTAATTTATATTGTAGATAACATGGTGTGTGGTGCCACATAGAAGATCAGGTTATCAATTCTTTATAAATTATAAATAATAGCTCACAACCAAGATGGAATGAGACAAACCATTGGAGTGGTTGTAATGTAATTTAGTATTAGTTTATCTTGACTATAAAATTACACTAGTACACTATGTATGTATTGAGCAGGACCATTTGAGGTAATTTCTTTTTATACTGACTACATAAAAGAACAAAACCTCTGTTATTATGGAAATCAATAGGCTCGATAAGTTAGGAGATAATATTATTTATATGGTATGTTGTTGATTATAGAAGGAAACTGTGTCCTAGTAATCTAGGTTGATGATGTCCCCTTGAGGAGCTCATAAGGATTGTCATGTAAATCCTACAGATGGACCTAGTCTGACATGACAATAAAGTTGAGTGATACTACTCTTAGAGCTAGATATTAATTAAGTGAGTTGTCAATAACTCATTTAATTAATGGACATTCGATATCTTAAACATAGGGAGATTAATGCACTTATAATAAGAAGGTGTCCATAATGTAATTTGGGATTGGTGCGGTAATTCAATAATAACTCTTTAGTGGTATGAGTTATTATTGATGAACTTGAGTTGGGTGTTCGAGGTGAACACAGAAAGCTCAATCTCATCGGTAGACCAAAACCAATTTCTCCTCTCGGTCCCTGTTGTAGCCTCTATAAAACTTTGTATCCACAAAGTCCACTTCTTATCCAATTTAAAACTTTCCTTTTTAGCGGCCACATGAAGAATAAAAGGAGTTTTTAATTTTGTGTTAAAAATTTCCTTTTATAGTCATCCTCATGATTTTAAAAGAGAGTTTAAAATTTTTAAAAATTTTCCTTTTATAACTATCTACAAAGGATTAAAGAGATATTTTAATTTTATTAAAATCTTTCCTTATTTGTAGTTATCTAAAAGAGAGATTTTAATTTTCGATAAAACTTTCCTTTTTTGTAACCATGATTTAAAAAGAGAAGTTTTAATTAATCTTTCTTTTTTTTAGTTGTCTACATGTTTTAAAAGAGAGAAATTAATTTTAAAACTTTCCTTTTGTTGCCATGTACAATAGGAAATTTAAAAGAGAGAGATTTTAATTGTTGTTAAACTTTCCTTTTTTAAAGGGGGGTCATAAATAAGGAAGTTTTAATTATGTTTAAAACTTTTCTTTTTTGTCATGACCAAGGATTATAAAAGAGAATGAGAAGGTGCCTCATGAGACATACAACCTAAGCCTTGCCTCCTCTTCTATTTTCCTTGTGGCTGAAACTCTCTCTTGGTTGGCTCCTCTTCTTTTCCTTGGTGGCCGACCCTTGCTTCTCTTCTTTCTCTCAAGGCCGGCGGCACATCAAAGAAGTTCCATCTCCTTGGTGGCCAGCTACTTGGAGGAGAAGAAGAAGAGAAGGTAGTTCCCTATTTTGGCATCCCTTGGTGACTCGAGAGTCTTGGAGGAGAAGAAGTGGTTCGGGTGGATTCCATCTTGGTAGATCGTTGCCCACACAACGTCCAAGAGGAGGAGAGGAATACAACAGAAGATCAAGAGGTCTTTAGCTGCAAAGAAAGGTATAAATAATTAATGGTTTCTGCTTTGAATTAATTAGTTAGTTTTCTTTACATGGATTCTGAAACACCAACATAAGAGGCTAGCGATTTTATGTTTCGATTTCGTGCTATCGATTTTGTATTTCGATTTTATGTTTCGATCTTGTGTTTCTATTGTGGTCTCTGTAGTTAAACCTAGGGTTACTATAAAAAGTTAAATATTCAATTTCTTTAAAGGACTTTGTCTAGGAAGTGGTGGATGATCCCATAACCAAGAAGACCTAGTGCATCGTCATGTTTAACCTGGAAACCAATCTTTGAAATAGATATTTAATCAACTTTTATAATATGGTTTAACTTAGGAAGATCACATCGGTTAAACTTAGAGTAAAAATGTTAAGTATCGTTTCCAATCTAAGTTTGACTTCTGAAGAGCAACTTGAATTATAATGTTAAGCATCGTTTGCAATCCAAATTTAACTTCAGTAGAGCACATGGGTAGCTAGGTTAAGTTCTGTGCTTGTACAAATTTTTGTACAGGGTAAATAGAATGACGTTACGAGTAGCAATCAACAGCTTGAGGCTGAGCTGGGAAAGAGCGCAGAGCAGGCCTCTCTGTTGGCTCGGTTTAACAAGTAAGCCACCACTTTTGACGCTAAGATCAAGTCAGCTAATGCGAGGAATCTCTGGGCCATTGAAGACGTGGACCTGAAGAATAAAGAGGTCTGGACCCTCGCTAAGAAGCTCAAAGAAGCTGAAGATTTTTTGGTCGCCGAATGGAAAAACTGGTCTGCCAAAGAAATTGCTCTTCGAGGCCAACTCTCCGCAAAAAATGATGAGCTGGCCACCGCAAAGGATGAGTTGGAGGCCTCCCGAATGACTTTGAAGATCTATCAAGATGCTGAGTCTAGTTGGTTCGAGGCTATGAAGAGGAACTACATTTGCTCGGGCGCTTTCAATGATAAGGTCGCCGATTGGGCTCTTTGCCTGTTTGATCTTGTAATTGACATGACGCTCAACCAGCTTAGGAAAGACGATTACCTCCCCACCTCTCTGACAAGTAAGGTCATCAATCGGGACAAGCTGACCAAGTCGTTGCCCGATGATGCCTTAGATTACCTTGAGTGAGGTTAAGAGTTTCTCCTTTGTAAAATTTTGAAGTTTCAATGAATGCTGACCCATTCGGCTAAGCTTTACCTACTTTTAGTATGTTTTTTCAACTCGTCTTTCAATCATTACGCAAACTCGTGGCCCCATGATTCCTTCGATCGACAATGACTAGTCTATCTAGCCAATTGATCTGTTTTATTTTTAGAGTTGTTCCTCATGAATCTTTGAGTTATAAGATTGTCGCTTGACCACTTATCGAGACGAGGGTTTAAGGTCTCACTCGACCGTTGCTGAAGACCAGGTTTTAAGGACACTGCTCGACCGTTGATGAAGACCTGGTGAAAACTAGGGTTTAAGGTCGCTCCTCGACCGTTGATGTAAACTAGGGGTTAAGGTCACCGCTCGATCGTTGATGAAGACTAGGTGAAGACTAGGTGAAGACTAGGCGAAGACTAGGTTTAAGGTTGCCGCTAGACCATTGAGGAAGACGAGGGTTTAAGGTCGCCGCTCGACCGTTGATGAAGACAAGGGTTTAAGGTCACCACTCGACCGTTGATGTAGACTAGGGTTTAAGGTCGCCGCTCGACCGTTGGGGAAGATGAGGGTTTAAGGTCACCCCTCGACCGTTGATGAAGACAAGGGTTTAAGGTCGCCGCTCGACCGTTGATGTAGACTAAGCAAAGACTAGGGTTTAACGTCGCCGCTCGACTGTTGGGGAAGACGAGGGTTTAAAGTCGCCGCTCGATCGTTTATGAAGACAAGGGTTTAAGGTCGCTGCTCGATCATTGATGAAGACTAGGGTTTAAGGTCGTCGCTCGACCGTTGATCTAGACGCCGCTCGACCGTTGATGAAGACTAGGTGAAGACTAGGGCTTAAGGTTGCCGCTCGATCATTGGGGAAGACAAGAGTTTAAGGTCGCCACTCGACCGTTGATGAAGACTAGGCGAAGACTAGGATTTAAGGTCGCCGCTCGACCATTAAAGAAGACGAGAGTTTAAGGTCGCCGCTCGACCGTTGATGAAGACAAGGGTTTAAGAGCGTCGCTCGACCGTTGATGTAGACACATCTCAAGAGTGACACTCTTCACTTTTATTCATATTTTGCCTTGCGTTTAGAAAACATATAAAAATACATGTATTCACTTGTGCACCTTTCATCTAGCCCTATAGGGTTGGAGATGATTCTCACTCCACGACCTCTCGAGCTGTCTTCCCCTCTAATCCTCCAAGTAGTAGGCGCCCGAATGGAGCTTTTGCACGAACTTGAAAGGCCCCGCCCATGGGGCTTCGAGCTTGGTGACGTCGCTGAAGGACTTCACTTTCTTCCATACGAGATCGCCGATTTAGAAGGACCTTGGGGTCATCCTCCGGTTGTAGTACTGCTTCATCCGTTGCCGGTACATCGTTAGCCAAGCAGCTGCTTTCACCCGCGTTTCATCCACCAAGTCGAGCTCCATGAGCCTCCGTTCAGCGTTTCCCTCATCGTAGTACTGCACCCGATCGGATTCTACTCCGACCTCCACGGGGACGATTGCTTCGCCGCTGTATACCAAGTGGAAGGGGGTTACGTCGGTCGCCTCCTTTGGGTCGTGCGAAGGGCCCATAATACATTGGGGAGCTCGTCGACCCAACTACCTCCGACGTGGTTGAGCCAAGCGCGTAGAACTCTGAGAATCTCCCGATTGGCGACTTCGGCTTGTTCGTTGCCTTGGGGGTAGGCTACAGAGGTGAAGGCCTATTGGATGTCATAGCTGTCACACCAATCTCTAAGCCCCTGACCGGAGAATTGTCTTACATTGTCTGATACGAGTCGACATGGGATGCCGAACTGACATATGATGTTCTGCCAAACAAACTTAATGACCATATGTTCGGTTATTCTTGCAAGTGACTTGACTTCCACCTACTTCGAGAAGTAGTCGACCACGATGAGCAGAAATTTCTACTGACCAGTCGCCATGGGGAATGACCCAATGATATCCATACCCCATTGGTCGAATGAGCAAGATACTGTGGACGCCTTCATTTCCTCGATAGGTCGGTGCAGAAGGTTGTGATACTTTTGGTAGGACAAGCAGGTGACCACTGTCCGAGCGATATCTTCTTGGAGGGTCAACTAAAAATATCCGGCCAGGAATATCTTTCGAGCTAACGCACGACCGTCAAGAGGGCCTCCGTAGGAACCTTGGTGCACCTCCCGCAGAATGTATTCAGCATCTTCCGATCCGACGCATTTGAGTAGGGGCCTGGAGAAGGCTCTCTTATAAAGATGGTCCCCCACCAGAGTGAACTATCTGACCATCTTCTTTAGCAAACGAGCCTCTTCCTGATCGGCAGGTGTAACTCCCGACCATAGAAACTCTGTCAAAGCCATCCTCCAGTCGTTCGAGAAGGTCATTCCTTCCATTCGGTCGATATGTGTCACAAGCGAGACCTATTCGATCAGCTGCCCTATGACAATCGGTGATAACGTACTGGCTAATTTTGCCAACTCATCTGCTACATGGTTCTCTGATCGGGGGATCTTTTGTATAATGACCTCCTGAAAGTTGGCCTTCAGCTTCTCGAAGGCCTTCGCATAGAGCCTGAATCGGACATTGCTTATCTCGAACATCCCGGATAACTGTTGAGCAACTAACTGAGAGTCCGAGTGGATGAGGACTTAATGACTCCCACATGCCGGGTTGCCTGTAAGCCGGCTATCAATACCTCATACTCTTCTTCATTATTCGTGGCTCTGTAGTCCAGTCGAACGGAAAGCTGCATCCGAGCTTCTCGTGGTGAGTTGAGCAATATGTCGATTCCGCTACCTTGCCGAGTGGACGAGCCATCAACATATATCTTCTACGTTGTCTCCGGCTCGACATTCTGGACATCTATGACGAAATCTGCCAAGGCCTGAGCCTTGATTGCCGTGTAGGGTTGATATCGTATATCGAATTCGCTCAACTCAATCGTCCATTTGATTAGTCTTCCTGATGTCTCGGGGTTAAGAAGAACCCATCCCAAGGAGCTGTTAGTCAACAGGATGATTGAGTGTGCGAGGAAATATGACCGAAGCCTCCGAACGGCGAGAATCAAAGCATAAGCTAACTTTTCCAGACCGGTATAGCGAAACTCTGCATCCTTCAATATATGACTTAAAAAGTATACATGCTGTTGCTCTTGGTTATTCTGCCTAACTAGAGTCGACCCAACCGCATACTCGTTGGATGATAAGTAGATCCAGAGCGGTTCACCAACAATGTGCTTAACTAATGCAGGCAAGGAGTTAAGATATTTCTTTAGCTCTTCCAATCCAATCGCACTCGGCGTCCCACTATAATTTTGTAGCTCGGCGAAGCACTTTAAAGAATGAAAGGCTCCGGTCAAACGACTTGGATATGAAACTGGATAACGTCGTGATCCGACCGATCAGCCGTTGAACTTCCCTCAAGTTCCGAGGCGGCGACATGTTTTGCAATGCTTGTATAAATCAATAGGCCTGATAAAGGATCTCATCAAATTTTCAGTCATTCCCTCACATATAGTATGAGATGATGAAGCTGTAGAACCAATATGATTAAGAAATCCACATGTTTTTTTAGTTTATCTTTTTCTAATTATCAAATCTTTCATTTACCAGTATCAATATATCACTATAAGAAAATCTTTATTCAACCATACTCAAAAGATAATAATTTTATACTAAAATAATTATATATTTTTTTTTAACTTTTTACAATGACTTTAACCATCTTCACGGTTTTTTTTTTAAATTATCGTCTTTGAGTGGTCTTTTTGAGGGCTACAACATTTGTTTAGGACTAATACAACAATTGTATTAACCGTTTTGTATGTATCTCTGTGTGTGTGTTTTTTTTAATCAAAGCCAACAAAATTTTCCCTTCCTTTTCGCCACCAAAACCCTTCGTCTTCGAGAAAAGCCTTTTGCCTAAAAACCCTTCGTCTAAAACCCGTCGCCCCTTTCTCCTTTCCTCTTCGATTTATGCCAGCGTCACCCTGCACCACCTAAAATGCGTTAGCCGACCACTCCTCACCTAGCCCAATGACTAAGGTCAACCGTCGCCGCCCTATGTTGCGTGTTTTTAGGCACAAGTCGCTGGAAGGGATTAGCGATGAGATTTTACGGTGGTCTTCCTCGCGCCAGAATCGAACCCTTCCTCTTCCTATTCCTTTTTGCCCTCTGGCGAACCTTAGCTTCCCACTGCCTCCAATCAACCGCCGCCGCTCCCACCAAAGTTGTCTGTTCGTCGTACTTCCTGCTTCCGCCAAGATACTCTCTGCGAATCTCAGTCCCTTGTGGCCACTTCTCGTCGAACATTCCATAACTTCTCCCCGACGACACCTCTGTCGGAGGATGCCACAGCTCTAGCTCTGTCGCCTCCGCAGAATCTGGTGGAGTTGACACATCTGAGGTTTGTCTCTTCCACGACGTGTTCACTGGAGAGACTCTCTCGTCCAGAGAAGGAGAAGGGATCCTTCCAACGTAGATTCGTCTCGTTCAAGTTTGAATCCAGGTATCGCTAAGGGGAGGCGCTATCCCCGAGGCATGTGAAGCAGATCAACGTGTTTCTTAGTGGGCAGAGGAAAATGATTAGGAGGATCTCTCATGGAGAAGTCCTATCCAAGGCCAAGATCATCCTCTCCGAATCATCAAATGGTTTAAGTAAATTCATATAAGCTCCTCTCCATGTCATTCGACCATATCTACCAAATTTCTCCAACTAGGATTTTGTTTCTTTAATAGCCATGACGAGTACGATGGCGGCGGCTATATGTTATGCATGGTTATTGCAGAATAGAGAGGAGGAAGATGTGGCCGTGATGACAGTGGTGAACATTGAGAGAGGGAGGATGAATAAGAAGGAAGAAGCTGCTTGGCTCTTTTTCCATGTTGGCATTGATGCTTCAGCACTGCTCTTTGCCGACAAGGTAACTCTCATCACGTTTTACTTTCTACATCTACTCTTTATTTACAACATCACATGCGTGCTTGAGTGCTTCCAAACATGACCCCATAGGTCATCCGAGTTGGTATGTGGTGGGATGCTTGCCACATGAGGTCGCGGGGTCGAAACTCGGGGTAGTCGGGGCGTAAATCTCCGGTCCCTGTGCAACTCACCCCACCTGCCACATGCTCGCTCAGGATGCTATGATTTACCTCCCTCGTGATGGCCTTGGGTCGGGTGCGGCGGGGGCGCTGGGGGCGAGCGATTTCGCCTTTTTGCCACTTGAGTGCTTCCAAACATCAATTATCATGTCTGCTAGTGCTAATCTTTATTTCGAAGCCTCCATATGGCTCCATGATGCATAAGGTCGATATCTCCTCTATAATAAAGACTGAAGTGATACGCTTGAGGCCTCACTACTCTTTTGTATGCTTGTATTCAAAGTGACAGTTGAAGTTTTCGACTCATGATATTCACTATTATACCTTTATATCCAAAGAAAATTACGTTAGTATTTGATGCTTAAGATGCTTGATGTAGTTTAACCTTTTGTAATCTATTGTCAGTTATCATTCATATTCATTTCTCACGACTATTTACTAGTTTTGTGCGTGAATTAGGTAGACCTCGATAATCTTTTGATGAATAGACTATTAAGTATGCTTGTTATTGGGTAAGGTGTGCTTAAAACTAAGAATGAGGTGATTGATCACTGTTTGAAAATTTGAGAATAGAGTAATTTGTTTATAAAGCTCTCATACATTCTCTCTTGCATAAGTGGGTTCATTGTGCACAATTCTCACAGATAATTACTGTGAAGAAGCCTATGATCTACTTTAGAATTCTGAGTTAAAAAATTCTACTGGTAAAACTCACAATCTGAGTCATATTTATCATTGATTTCACCTTTTTTGCAAGTTCTAGCGATCATTATTCCGTCTCTAGATTGTAGGTATTCTCTTGAATACATATATTCGTTTGTTGCAAAGAGTGATGTAGAGGCAGTACAATTACTTTTAGCTGGTTCTTCTCCCGACTACAGACATGAATTGTTTGAGCAATGTAATCTTTAATTATTCATATTTATTTTAACTTAATTATTATCTCTTTTTTGAGTTTCTTATCTTCTTGGCATCAGTTTTCAACTAGCTAGTAATGCAAGATCACAATGACAGTTTATTTCTTGAAGCTCTCAAGAAGCTTTATGGAAAGGCTACTCATGACTATAAGTTATGCAAAATTATTATTTTTATTTTTTCTAGGTCCTATAGAAATTATTCTCTTTTTGTAAATTGTTTTCATTTCACCATTTTCTAAGTAATCTGAGTTACGGTGTCATTATATGTTTCTTCCTCAAAATTATCCCCTAAAAATTTAATTTTTGTTTACTTTTGTTGGATGTTTACTTTAGGTTCACTACTTCTCCAGTTAAATTAGTCTGAACGTGTTTTAATCTCAAATATTAAAAGTTTATCCCTGTATTAGATGAGTATTCTATTGGTGCTGGAAGTGCTAAATAATCAAACTTGATTTTGATATTGGTAAAGAGTTCAAAGTTAAATTGTGTTATGATCTAGTGAGATTAACTAAGGTGGCGTTTGGTTTAGGGGTATAGGAATGTGGAATTGGAATGATTACCTTTTTGTTGTGTTTGGTTAATGGGAATGAGAATGAAATATTACAATGGAATCCAAATTTTTGGGAATGGATGAAACTCATCTCTCTCCTTCGGTTTGATATCCCATTTCAAAAGTAGAGTTCTTTCAACTTCCAATCAATTTCAACTTCCAACCAATTAGATTCATCGATATATTCACCATGTCGATGGTGGTCTTCAAGGTCACAATTTGGTTGAGATAGTAGTCTGGTGAAGCTTCTCAGTGCCGAAATAGGAGAGGAGGATGCGGACAAAAAGGACATTTTTTTAGAGATGAGAGAGTATTTTTGAGAAAGGAGGATGTGGATGGATGATGGTCTTCAAGGGCATTTTTGGAATTTCAATTAATTCTCATTCTATAATATCAAACTAACTAAATACTATATTGAAATAATGATACCCATTCCAATTTCATATTACTATCAAATCCATTTTGATTCCTATTCCTATAGCACAAACCAAATGCGACCTAAGTGTGCACATAGTTCAACCAAAAAGTCCTAGTAGGTCAAGTTGACTAGATACTAGGCAAGATAAAATTCCTAGTGGATACTAGGCGAAGGGAAGTCCTAATTGAGGCTAAGTAAGGAACTCCTGGCCGGTGGGACTGGGCAGAAAGACTTGGCTGATCAAGGACACCGGGATGGAAGTCTAGACAGGTCTGGAGGACCAAATATCTAACAGGTCAATGAGTTTAGAGGATCGGATATCGAGAGGAAGCCAGGGGGTCGGAGGAGCGGATGCCGAGAGGGAAGTTTAACTAGGTCCGGAGGATCTGATGCATGGCAAGTTAGGTAATTGTAGGTCCAAGTAGGTTGGCTTTGGGGGGGGGATAACTTGTAAGTTAGAATTAATACTTTCTCTTGTTTTTGGAACTTAGCAATGACAAAATACACATTAGTTAATAAAAAATAAATGTATAAATAAAAAGTAGGGACTCAAATATTTACTTGGTTATATCTTAAGTGGTTGTTAATCTAAGACTATGGAAAGTACTATCAATCTCCTTCTTCGATAAAGATCGGAGGCGAAGTAGCTCCTTATAACATTTAAGAATAAGAATAGTAAAAACAGAGTATGAAAATGAAAGTACAAGTGTGTTGTATTAAACTTCGAGGATCAATGTTCTATTTATAGTCCACTTGTCGAAGTTAGTCATTGGTTGACGTGGCACCTCCTGTGCCCCTAGACCCAGTTCAGGCGCCTGGAGTCTATTGATGTGGACTCCAATGTTGATCCTTACTGCAACGGTTTGTTGATCTGGCCAAGGCTGCTCTGGGTGCCTCAACATGGTTCGAGCGCCTAAACTCGGTCAACTTCTAGGTTGATTGATTTTCTATCTGGTCACTTTAGTGATACTCGATCGCCCGTCTAGAGTTGAGCTCACTCGAATCCAACTTTGACATTCTCCTCGAGCAATCTTCCTTCCGGCTTCTCGTCCCTCAAAAGCGCATACGCATCATTCAATGCCGCCGATGTACTCTTCCACATCTCCTCGTCCCTCAGATGCATCGAGCCCATTGACTCACTTTCCGTGCCATCATTCTCTCTAACTGTGTCTTCCGCTTGACTTCTTGTATTCCTAAGTCTATGTACAGTTAGACACAAGGGATCAAAATTGCAAAGCCTAACTTAACTCAGTTGATCATATCAAAACCAATTCATGGTACTTATAATCTCCTCTTTTTTTATGTTTAACCCAAGTTAAGTTAGGGTAAAAATAAATAATAAAATAATTTTGATATTTGCAATTATTACAATTAAAAAAATTGTAATCAACTCAAGAAAATAATATTAAATATACCTCTTCCTTAACTTAATCTCTAATTTCTTCCCATTTGATCATATAAAAAACATGTTAAGAAAAATATGAAAAAAATGTTAGAAAAATAATAGAACTTTTTCTAAGGGGTTTAAATAGAATTTTCAGTTATATGTCCTTTTACCGAAATTAATTTTCAAAATGAATAATTTTTAACAATTAATTCACAGTTTTGGTAAAAATAATTTTAAAATTTCGAAAATCCTTAAATTTTTTTGTCAATAACATAAGAATTTGAAACATGATAAAATTTTCATGCATAAAATATTTTTATTTTAATATTAATAAATATTTTTGAACAGAACTAATCATTTACAAATTTAAATGATTAAAAATAGATTTATCATCTAAAAATCTTATTGATTTTTTCTACACATTCAAAATACAACAGTCATTTTGTGAAAAATCAAGTTTTTTTCAAAATTAATCTATGAAAAAAATTTAAATTTTAAAACTTTTTTTTATTAAATATTCATAAAAAATTATATAATTGTTGAAAAATCTTGAAAATTTTTATTCTGACAAAAAAATAATTTATTATCACAAGAAAATTAAGTTTTTCAAAAATTAATTTTTAAAATATTTTTAATCGTTAAAATTCATTGTCAAAAGAAAATTTTTAAAAAATAATATAATTGTAAAAAAATGAAATATTTTCTGTTAATAAGATAATATCCTCATTTTTCAGAGAAAACAAATTTAATACAAAACATGAATAAAAGATATATGAAATAATTA
Source organism: Zingiber officinale (assembly GCF_018446385.1). NCBI lineage: Eukaryota > Viridiplantae > Streptophyta > Magnoliopsida > Zingiberales > Zingiberaceae > Zingiber > Zingiber officinale. The sequence continues at coordinate 109,377,590 of NC_056000.1, forward strand.
ATTTTACCAAACATGTTAATCATTAAACAAATTAAATAGCATATGAAATTGATTAAATAGGGTAAACATGATTTAGGAATCCAAAATAAATTCATACTTATTAGATTTATCAAGTACTTTTTAGAAATATAATTTCTAATTACTTTTATAATTTGACCCCTATGATTTTTAAAATATCAATTTAGTTTTTGATAATTTTTACAATTTGACCCATAAGTAAAATTTGAATTTTTACATACATAATTATTTTTAAATAATTCTATTTCTTCTTTTAGTTTTTCATTTTCCATTTGAATTTTACCAAAATGTTTTAACAGACAAGCTGTTGCTAATGTAATTTTTAGATCAAGACTATCCTTTTTTAATTTAACATACTCGGACCTTAATTTGAACAATAATCTAGACATAAGTTTAATACCATCTTATAATTGTTCAGAGGTAGAAAACACACTTCACTTACTGTGGTGTCAGATTTTCGTAGTTTGATTCTCCTCCTTCATTGTTATTTTCTTCAGAAGTGGCTCCCCTATCATCAATACTTTCATCTTGATGACTTGCCATCAATGTTATTCCGGCATACTCCTCACGCTCAGACTCTTATGAGGATGACTCATCCTATATTGCTTTAAGGTTCTTATATTTAGATTTTCTTGCTGTTTTATCCTTCAATCTGGGACAGTTATCTTTGTTGTGCCCTATATTGTAGTTATAGTATTGTACTTTCTTTTTTTTTTTCAAATAAACTTCTTGGCCCACGCCTTATTAAATTTGTTAATTTTAAAAAATTTATTCACTTTTCTTACCATATAAGCTCTTTTATCTTTGTTAGTTGATGAGTTTGAATCTAATTCCAGTTCATTCTTTTTTAAGGTTTTTAGTGCTAGATTCCGACTTGACACATTTTCCTTTCTTGGTCCTGTACATCAAGACTCATGTATTTCTAATGTTGAAAATAAATCTTCTAGAGTAGTTATCTTCAAGTCTTTTGAAATGTAGTAGGTATCTACTATTGATGTCCACTCTTGGGTTTTTGGAAAAGTGTTGAGTGCATATCAGATTGAGTTTCAATTCATTACCAATTCTCCGAGGTTAATGAGTTTGGTGATCAGTTTCTTGATCTTTACGTGTAATTGAGCCACCATCTCTCCTTTTTCTATTTGGAGGTTTGTTAACTAATTTCAGAGGATGTCTCATCTTGCTAACTTCACCTTCGATGTTCTTTAATGAAGCTTCAGGAATTTTTCCCAGAGTTCTTTGGTAGAGTTATATCTTCCAATTCAGTTGACTTTTTGAGGTGGTAATATAGTTAGTAGATGAAATTCTACTTTTCCGTTGGCCACAAAGTCGGTCTGCTCCTTTTTGCTCTAGAGATGCTCTTTTTTTTCCTCTCCATACTGTTCTCTGGGTGCTACAAATTATATTTTATTGTTAGTAAAATTTTTAAATCTATTTTAAAGAATAGCTCAATTTTTTTTTCTATATTGTGAAATCTCCCTCGAACTTCGGTGGATGAATGTTCGCTTCAGTTATCTCCTTATTGCTTCAATTGGCGGTTAGTTCTTCTAAAGTGCACCTCACTCTGATACCACTTGTAGATCTATTTAGGCAAGCTAAAGGAAGGGTGAATAACCTGCAAGTTAAAATTAATACTTTCTCTCGCTTTTAGAACTTAGCAAGGACAAAATACATGTTAGTTAATCAAAAACAAATGTATAAATAAAAAATAGGAATTTGAATTTTACTTGGTTACAATCTGAGTGGTTATTAATCTACGACTATGGAAAGCACTATCAATCTCCTTCTCTGACAAGGATCAGAGGTGGAGTAACCCCTTACAACATTTAAGAATAATAATAGTAAAAACAGAGTATGAAAATGAAAGTACTGTTGGTCCTTTGGCAGTTGGCTTGTTGGGGGAGGGGTGAATAGCCTTGCAATTAAGATGAATCTACCTTTCTCTTTCTTTCGGCATTAACTATGACAATACAAAATAAATACAATAACCGAAAGAAATAAAGGCAAAAAGGTTACTTGGTTTGAAATCGGAGATGTTGCTAATCCAAGGCAAATGAAACTCTTTAAATGACTCCTTCTTCAACATAAGTCGGAGGTGGAGAAACCTCGTATAAGACGTTGACAACTCACTAATAATAAAGAACAAGAAAGTATTCGAATACAATTCAAGTGTTGTTTGAATGAAGAGGACTAGGGCTCTATTTATAGTCCACTAGTCAAAAATAGCTGTTTGCTGACGTGGCGACTCTGGGCACCTGACCTGCTCTAGGCGCCTCCAGCTGTGCGCCTTATCTGCTAACAACAGTTACATAACGGTGCGATGATAAAACTTTATCACCATCTGAGTGCCTGGACCAAGTTCGGGCGCTCGGAGTCCTGCAGACGTGGCCTCGAAGATGATTTGCAATGACGACTTGTGACGGAGTGCTTGTTGGGCACCAAGGCAGTCCGGGCGCTTGGATTTAGTCCAGGTGCCCAGACAAGTTAGCTTCGTGCTAACTCGTCTGGCTTCTTCTGTTAAATGGGTAATCCTTCAGCCGTCCAGAGTTGAGTTCACTCGAACCCAACTCTGGCCTTCTCCTCGAGCAATTTTCTGCTTCGACTTTTCGTACCTCAGAAGCGCCGCGAGCATCCTTCTCGCTCCATCAACGTACTCTTCCATATTTTCTCATTCCTCGAATGCACCGAGCCAGTCGACTCGATTCTCGTACCATTCTTTTCATCCACTGTATTTTCTGCTAGACTTCTTGTGTTCATAAGTTCCTGCACACTCAAACGTAAGACATCAAATATGCAGAGCTTAACTTAACTTGGTTGGTCATATCAAAACCAACACAGAATGCTTATAATTTCTCCCTTTTTGATATGAATCTACTCAAGTTAAGTTAGGGTTAAACCAAAATAGTAAACTAAATAAATATTCAATTTAATACATTTAATTTGTAAATTGAAATAATTGATAAAAAAAATTGTACTCCTTAGACTTAATCTTATTTCTCCCACTATGATCACATTAAAAAATAGGAGTAATCATTGAAAAAATTTGAAAAAATTGCTGAGAGTTACTAAAATAGCTATAAATTTTTATAAAATTTATGGGAATTTTTTTTTTCAAAAATATGAATTTTTATGATTTAAAAATCAGTTTTTGTAAAAATAATTTTAAAATAATTTTTAATCTTTGAAAGATTTTGAAATTTTTTGTCACTATTAAAAATAATAATCCAAAATAGTAGGAAAATTTTCATGAATAAAAAATATTAATATAAGTAATAATAAATTATTTTATATAAAGAGATATGTTTTTTTTAAAAAAATGTTTAAAAATATATTTTGAACTCTAAAAATTTTGTAAATTTTTTTGAGCATATAAAATAGAATATTTATCTGCGTAAAAAATAAAATTTTGAAGATTAAAGTTTTGATAATTTTTATTATTAAAAATTAATATTTTAGAAAAAAAATTATCCAAATGGAGATTTAAAAATTTTAACAAGAAATACTAGGAAAAAGTTTGCATGAAAAATATTTTTCTAAGTAAATAATTAATTTTACTAGAGAAAATAAATCAAGCAAATTCTTTTTTCTAGTATGCATAGAAATTAATTTATTGAGCTAGGCATGATTTTGACATCCAAAATAAATTATTTCCTACTAGATTAATAAAAAAATTTTGTGGTATATGATTTCTAAAGATTTTTTCTAATTTGACCCTTGTAAAATCTGAAATATCAAATAAGCCCTTTAAATTTTGAATTTCGAAGAATATTTAAATTTTCACATGCATAATCGTTCATCAATTTTTCTATTTGTGTTTTCAATTTTTCAATTTTTATTTTTAAATTATCATACATATTTAAGGGACATGAATTTGCTAAGTTTAATTTTAACCTAACATTATCTTTTTCTAATTTTGCCATATTTTTATACAACATTTTAATAAATGTAAAAGACTGCTTAGGAGATAGTGTGCATAGCTCACTTACCTCATAGTTTGTTCCTCCCCCTTAATCGCTACTTTCCTTTGAAAATTCTCCCTCTTCGTCAATGCTCATATTTGAACAACTTTCAGAGTTCCTCTGGTGGCTTGCTATTAGGGCTAATCCGACGTACTCTTCTAGTTCGGGGCAGTCGTCCTTAATGTACCCTTCTTCTTATTAGTTGTAGCATCGAACCTTCTTTTTGCTCCGAATGTGCTTTTTCATCTGTGACTTATTAAATTTATTAGATTTAATAAATTAATAAATTTTTTTACCATTAGGGTCACTTCTTCTTCATCGATTGATGCTTTAGAGTATTGTTCATCCTTTTGGGCTTTCAAGGCAAGGTTATCGTTCGACTTCTGGATTTCTTTGGGATTATGCACATCGAGTTTCGTGAAGTTCGAAAATTGAAAACATGTTTTCTAATGTACTTACCTCGAAGTGTTTAGAGAGGTAATATGCATCTATTAAGGATGATCATTCTGGAGTTCTCGGAAAAGCGTTGAGCGTGTACTAGATAGAATCATGATTCGTTACCGATTCTCCGAGATTGTTGAGTTGAGTGATGAGTTCTTTGATCCTTGATTGAAGTTGAGCTACCTTCTCTCCCTTGTTCATCCGGAGGTTCATTAGCTGGGTTCAGAGGATGCCCCATCTTGCTTACTTAGCTTTTGAAGTATCTTCATGTAGTTTCAGGAATTTCTCCTAGAGCTCTTTGGCGAAGTCATAGCTGTCGATCCGATTGACCTCTAAGGGCGGTAGAACGTTTAACAGATGGAATTCTGCTTTGTCGTTCGCTACGAAGTTAGCTTATTCTTTCTTTGTCCATGAGTACTCTTCTTTTTCAGCTCCTTGTTGGTCTTTGGGGATGATTCTTGTTTTAGTATTTTGTCTATGGATGATGATTCTTGTATCATAGTGTGATAATGCGGTGCAGGGTAGTTTTCGATAGTTAGCTAGGTTTGTTGATTAATTTCATTTATGCATGTTTAAGGTGATGCTTGTAGTGTAGAGTGATACTACGCTATAGGTTCATCATTGTTTGTTAGATAGAATTTCATTTATTACATTAGATTTAGAGAACAACCCCCAAAACAAAACTCCTTGGTTTGATTTTGTTTGAAAACAAACGTCCCGCCATTAGTTCCACATGAGAGACGACTCAGTCCTTTACTATACTACTTTAGTGTATGTTAAGGGGTTCGCTTGACATCAGACATCTGACAGGAAAACCTGGTGGGTCGAAGAGTCAAGTAGGTCTGCAGTGGTAAGTGGGTAAGCATTGGGGGAGAGAGTTTTAGTGAGTGCGAGTCCCAGTTAGGGACTATAAGCGCCGATCCAGCTTAGAGCCATTTTGGAATTCTAAGCTGAGACCATGACTAAATCCTAATCCTAGGAAGATAAAACTAATTAATAATTATTCTATTTATGTTATACTATTCTAATTTTGTGTTGCAGGGTATTTTACTACCACTTTAATGCAGGAAAACAAGGCTGTAAAAAGGGCTCTAGGGGCCTAAGCATGTCTAGGCGCCCGGAGGTACTCCAAGCACTCGGACAAGTGGATAGGCGCCTCGAACGATGTCATGAGGTGGAGCTCATTGGTTGGCCAACCCATATTAGTGTTCCGGGCACTTGGAGATAGATAAAGTTTGTGGATAAACTTTTGAAAAGGTGCAGCAACATCAGCACACTCCAGGTGCCCGAAGAGGAGCTCTAGGCATCCAGAATAGCCTATATAAGCAGCTCTGGCCAGCAACATCAAATCACCATGCTGCTTCGAAAAGATCTCTGAGATATCGAAAAGATGCACCGATGAGCGACGCCCGAATCTTCTATTTTTGTATTGTCGGTATACTTTTATTTCTTATAATTATACTTAATCTTTGTATTCATCATTCATGATTATAGTGATTTCCCAACGAAAGCACTCAAGTATTGCGAGCCTTGGAGTAGGAGTTGTCAAAAGCTCCGAATTAAGTAAAATTACTTATGTTAGCGCTCCGAATTACGATCCCACAAGTGGTGTTAGAGAAGGTTTGCTCTGAATTGGTGCAACCACCAGTCAAACAAGGGGGATTTTTATTTTTTTCTTTGGATTTCAGTTTTTCGAATATATTTGAATTGGTATAATTACCTCTTCGAATAAACTTTTTCATTTTAGTTTTACTCAAGTTGGTGCAACGCTACTTGAGTTTACTGTTGGTGCAATATCCCTCAGGTCAAGGTTGACCTGGGTAACCAAGCTGAGTCTTGGTTTGGGTTTAGATGTTTGACAATAAGATATTGATTGAAGAAGAGTCAAGTAGGTCAAGGTTGACTGGATACTTGACTGGGAAGTCCTAACTGGGATGTTAGGCAAAATGAAAGACCTAGTGAGTGAAGCTAGGCAGTATGAAAGTCCTGGTGAGTGAAGCCAGGCAGAAGAAAAGTCCTGGTGAGTGAAGTCAGGCAGAAGAAAAGTCCTAGTGAGTGAAGCTAGGCAGATGGAAATCCTGGTGAGTGAAGCCAGGTGGAAGTCCTAGTGAGTAAAGCTAGGCAGATGGAAATCCTGGTGAGTGAAGCCAGGTGAAAGTCCTAGTGAGTGAAGCTAGGCAGATGGAAATCCTGGTGAGTGAAGCCAGGTGAAAGTCCTAGTGAGTGAAGCTAGGCAGATGGAAAACCCTAGTGAGTGAAGCTAGGTGAAAGTCCTGGTGAGTGAAGCCGGGAAAATCCGGATGGATCGAGGATGATTGGACATCTGGTGTTGAGAAGTCGAGTAGGTCAAGGGATCTTGGCAGAGAAAAGTCCAAGTAGGTCGAAGGGATTGACTGCTTGGCACGAGAGAAAAGTCCAAGTGGGTCAAAGGGATGGACCGGACACTTGGTAAGGAGTCCTAGCAGTCAAGGGAGTGACTAGATGCTAGGCATGACATACCAACAGGTCGAGGTTGACCGGATGTTGGTTTGGGAGGTTTGGGACTTGGTTTTGGACAAAATCCAAGTCTGGATCGATCGATGGATCGATCCAGCTCTGATCGTCTGGATCGATCCAGCTGGACAGAATCGAGCAGCTCTGATTGATCCGTGGATCGATCAGAGGTCCCAATCGATCGATGGATCGATTGGGGGTTCCCGCGACTCACCGGATCGATCCGTGGATCGATCGAGGAAGCGCGATAGGCGCTGGATCGATCCGTGGATCGATCAAAGCCTCGATCGATTGGGAACATTCGAATCGATCGGGATCCGACCGTTGGCGTCGTTTATAGCTGCAGGCGTTCGATGGCTGCGGTAAGCTCTTCACGATTTCATCTCAGATCTTCGCCAGCTCCTCCACAGCACTCTCAAAGCTCGTGATCGCCAGTTCTTGAAGGTTCTTGGAAGCTCTCCGAGTCAAGAGGCGGATCAAAAGCAAGAAGAGAAGCTAGGGTTAGGGTTTTCTGCATTCATTGTAAGCTCTGTGCTTGTATTTTGTATCCTTTCCCTCTCTTCTTGTATTGAGTCTTGTAGGGCTTCTCCGCCCTTGGTAGTTACCATAAAGGAGAGTTTTATTTAGTGGAGGGTGTGTGTGTTGGTGTGGATCCTTGGATTAGTCACTTCTTGTGAGGTGGATACCAAGTAAAACCAACCGTGTTAGCGTTGTGTGTTTGTTTCTGTATTTTCCGCTGCACATCTTTGAAGGAACAAGCAACGCCGAGCAACGAGCGAACGCGACGAGCTATTCACCCCCCCTAGCTACTTTTGGTCCTAACAAGTGGTATCAGAGCAAGGTTGCTCTTCACCGGAATCACCGCCGGAAGGGGCAAACATATCAAGAAAAGCTAGAGGGTGAAGAAGTTGGAGCAAATTCTTCAAGTTCAAGATTCTATCAAGCTCAACTTCAAGATGCAATTCCAAGATGGACTTGGATTTGACACCAGGGTGGCTCCACCATATTCATCTACAAGCTTCGATTCTTGGAAATCAAGAATCGAAAATTTTCTTATGATGGAGATAGAGCAATGGTTTGCTCTCATGGAAGGTTTTGAAGCTCCCACAAATTCCAAGGGCAAAGTACTCAAAAGGAGCAAGTGGAGCAAAGACCAAATCCAAAGATGTGAGGTCAATGACAAAGTGACCAAGCTTTTGGTCAATTTATTGCCAAGCAACATCTTGGAACAAATTGGAGAGTTTGAAGATGCCAAGGAGCTTTGGAGCAAATTGGCAAGAATTCATGAGATCCCCTCCACTGTATCAAATCAAGGAGAATCCAAAGAGGGCGACTCATTGGATCAAGACCAAGAGGAGGACTCCGAGGTTGAGAGATGCTCAACCTCCGAAGAAGAGGAGATCCAAGAAGCTTCATCCTCAAGGGAATGCAACGAAGGGAACAAGGAGGGAGCATACTCCTTGTTTCATATTCAAGATGATGAAGCCTCCACCTCTAGGATTGAGGGGGAGCAATCCTTGGTGACGCCGGATCAAGAAGAAGCTTCTACATCCGGGTCAAGTGAAGAAGAAGAAGATGGTGCCACCTCCAAATTCAAGAAATATCAAATGGAGGAGCAAGTGTCATCCCTATACAAGAAGGTATAAATGTTTCAATTAAAAATAAAAATCATATAATATGTTTTGAGTGTAGGGAACATGGGCACTATAAGAGCAAGTGTCCCAACTTGGCCAAGAAGAAGGGCCAAGTGGCACAAAAGGGCAAGGAGAAGCCCAAGGAGACCATCCCCGGAATAAAAAGGAGCAAGGAGCACATTGTGTGTTTTTCTTGCAACCAAAAAGGGCATTACCGAAGTCAATGCCCCAAGGGGAAGAAGATGGTCAAGGCTCAAGGAGGCATTCGTCAAGGGGGAGCCTCCAAGGTAAAGAAGAAGGTAACATTTATTGAGCCTACCCCTTTACATTATGGTAAAAAGCATGATAGTTCTAACTTTTATCATTTTAATGCAATTTACCATAAGAATAGAAAGCATGAGGGCTTTAAGGAAAAACATGTGGCCCTACATGCCAAAACTACCCAACCTAAGGTTAGGAAGGTAGATAGACACTTGGGCAATAACTCTAAAGATTTTAGATACAAGCCCAAAAACAAATATGCTCATGAATCAAATGAAAAATCTAAAACTAAGGACTTAGTGATAGAAAATCAAGTCTTGAGGTCAAGACTTGATAAAATGGAAAAGACCCTAAAAAGGATGGAAAATATCCTATTAGGGCAAAATGAGCATAACCTAGGTTTAGGGGTACAAAAGTCATCCAATGGCCATAGAGGTTTGGGATACAAACCAAAGGCTAAGAAGGATGTGCCCTCTTACCATAGAGTTCCATATAGTTATGGAACAAACCCTAGGTCTAGTGGTCAAGCCAAAAATACTAGGGAAGTCATCTCTAAGAGTATTTTTGCAATAAATGTGACTAAGACTTCTAAGAAGTCTAAGAAAGTCACAAACAAGGTCACAAGAGAGGTTATCCCTAGAGTTGACCTAGAAAATGTGACCAAGGCTTCTAAGAAGCCCAACAAGGTCACTAGGAAGGTATCTAGGGAAGTTATCCCTAGTGAGTACCTAGAGCATCCAAGGAGCACCAATAGGTGTTGGGTTCCTAGGAGCATCTTCTCTACCCCATAGATGGGTTAGAGAGTGTCAACTCCGATTAGAAGGGAAGTTAACCCAACTTTGAGGAAATTGACACTCAAGGAGCATTTTCAAGGTTTTAGTTAACCTTTGAAAATGAAATGGACCTATTGATTACTCCTTGAAAGAGTAAAATGTGCCTAATGGTGGAAGAATTGATTTTAATCTTAAATGGCACATATTGGGAAATTCATAAGAACTATCAAGTTGGGTTTTTGGTATGTTCTTAGGCAATTTAAGGCAATCCGGGCCTTAAATTTAAAAGTGCTACTCTTGAGGAAAAATGGAATATGCCAACATTTGAGGACATGTTTATTTTCAATTGGCATACATTAAATCAAGGAAATTAGAAATGCCAAATTTAGGCTTTGGCATTCTCTTGTAGCACTTTAGGGCAATCTAGGTTTAAGGTGTAAGTTTAGCTAAGACTTTAAGGATACTTAGATAGTTAATCTAGGTATATTTTATTTATGCTAAAACTTGCCATGATTGTTTGCCCATCATATGACATGACATCATGTCTAGTTTTTGCATTCATGTTTTATCATGAAAAATCCAAAAATACCATGTCATGACATTCATACATCATGTAGTAATAGGATATTTTCTTTTGAAAATTATTTTCTTTTGATGTATGTCATAACATAATCATGCATTAAGTTTATTTCCTTGTAATTAAGGACAAATGGCATTTAACGACACTTATTGACAAGTGACATCCTAGGTGGATGTCTAATATTTCTAAAATGCCTAGATAAATATGCATGATCCCTAGATTAGGGCAAAAACCAAAATCTACATCTCACAAAGACTATAAGGTGACTTGTATGTGTTTTAGTGCATATTATATACTAGTGAGATGTTAGGATGATGAACAAAGCTCAAGATGTTGATTTAGTGCATTCTTTTGAGTTTTAGGTTCATCAAAACACATAGTTATGTGTTTTCCCATCATTGGGAAAGCTAATGTACAAGTCATGTGCATTATGCCCAAGGAACATGATGGGATATTGGTTTTGAAAAAGTTTTTAAAATGTTTTTGGAAAACCTTGGTGAAGGCTATCTTTTGATAGTAATCACCATTGAATAGTTAGACACAAACTTGAAGAAAAACACTAAAGTTTTTGCAAGTTTTCAAGTTTGTGTCAATCTTTGAAAATATGATGTATTTTCATAGAAAGCTATTTTTTCATGATTAAGTATGCCCTAAATAATGTCTACACGAAATTTCATAATTTTTGAATTTTTGTAGAATTTTCTAGGGGTTTCTGAAGTTGACTGAAATGGAATTTCAGCAACTATCAGAGCTCCGATCGATCCATGGATCGATTGGAGTTCTGAATCGATCCATGGATCGATTCAACGGCTTGCGGCGAAGCTGATTGGATCGATCGACCGATCGATCGGTGAATCGATCAGTGGATCGATTCAGCAAGGTTCAATCGATTAGAACCCAACTTCAATCGATCCAAGTTGCTGGTTTTGGCTGGGAAGGCCTGATTTCAGCATCTTTGAACCTATTTGAGTCTAGGTAACCATTCCAAACCCCTTAAATACATTTGTATACATACAAAGGGTGTTTTCATGTTGAAAACAAGGATGGATTGGCTAACGAAGACTAAGTAGAAGTTTAGATTGAGGTTGTCTCAAATATTGAACATTTAAACCTCAAAACTTCTAAAATTTGGGTTTCCTAATGTTTTAGGGATTCCAAGTCATTGTTGGTGCAATGACAGAAGTTACCACCATGTCTTTAGGGGGAGGGACTCTTTAAAGACATGAAAATTATTTTTTTTCATGAACCTTGGAAGGTGGTTAACCTTCTGTTGTGAACTTGCTCAAGGTTGAGCATTTAAACTTGAAATGGGGAGAAATGGGGAGTGGATATCCTCATTATTTCAAGTGGACACTCAAGTGGTAGATAATGCTCAAGGTTGGGTAGTTGTCTACATTGAGGGAGAAGTTAAGGATAAATGAAGGGTATGAGACCTTCATTATCGTGTTGATCACAACGAGTGATGTTGTGAACAACGATGAGCAACTCTTCAGGGGGAGAGTCTTCAACAAATGGATTTGTTGAAGTGTGCCCAGAATTGGAGCATAGGTTGATGTGTGTCCAACGATGGGTTGATGTGTGCCAATAGGGGGAGAATGTATGGTTAAGTTTAGGCTTTCATTACCTATGGGAAGGTCATAGGGGGAGAATGAAAGGACTCATGAAAGGGAGTAAGTTAGGCTTTCATTACCTAGAGGGAGTTTGCCCTCTTAGGGGGAGAATGAAGAGCTTAATTTATGCTTTCATTACCTAGTGACATGAAGAAGGAGGCTATGGGATTAACCTAACTTACATATGGGATTGTAAGTGTTATTGTGGTATTGTCGAACATCAAAAGGGAGATTGTTGGTGCATATCCCTCGGATCAAGGTTGACTGTAACCAAGTGAATCTTGGTTTGGGTTTAGATGTTTGACAATAAGATATTGATTGAAGAAGAGTCAGTAGGTCAAGGTTGATTGGATACTGGGAAGTCCTAACGAGATGTTAGGTAAAATGAAAGTCCCGGTGAGTGAAGCGAGGCGGAAGAAAAGTCCGGTGAGTGGAGGCGGAAGAAAAGTCTAGTGGTGAAGCTAGGCGGATGAAAATCCGGTGAGTGAAGCCGGGGAAGTCCTAGTGGTGAAGCTAGGCGGATGGAAATCCTGGTGAGTGAAGTGGTGAAAGTCCTAGTGAGTAAAGCTAGGCGGATGGAAATCCCGGTGAGTGAAGCCGGTGAAAGTCCTAGTGAGTGAAGCTAGGCGGATGGAAAACCCTAGTGAGTGAAGCTAGGTGAAAGTCCCCGTGAGTGAAGCGAGGCGAGGAAAATCCGGATGGATCGAGGATGATTGGACATCCGGTGTTGGGAGAATCAGTAGGTCGAAGGATTGGCGGATGCTTGGCAGAGAAAAGTCAAGTAGGTCGAGGATGACCGGATACTTGCAGAGAGAAAAGTCCAGTGGGTCAAAGGATTGACCGACACTTAAGGAGTCCTAGCAGTCGAGGGTGACTAGATGCTAGGCATGACATACCAACAGGTCAAGGTTGACCGGATGTTGGTTTGGGAGGTGTGAGACTTGGTTTTGGACAAAAATCAAGTGCTGGATCGATCAGTGGATCGATCCAGACCTGTCCCAGCGAACAGAGAGCCTCTGGATTGATCCGTGGATCGATCCAGAGGTCCCAATCGATCAGTGGATCGATTGGGACGCGGCTGCTTCGCGCGATAAGCGCTGGATCGATCCGTGGATCGATCCAGGCGTTTTCCCAGAGCACAGAGGCGCTCTGGATCGATCCGTGGATCGATCCAAAGCCTCCCCGATCGATTGGGAACATTCGAATCGATCGGGATCCGACCGTTGGCGTCGTTTATAGCTGCAGGCGTTCGATGGCTGCGGTAAGCTCTTCACGATTTCATCTCAGATCTTCGCCAGCTCCTCCACAGCACTATCAAAGCTCGTGATCGCCAGTTCTTGAAGGTTCTTGGAAGCTCTCCGAGTCAAGAGGCGGATCAAAGGCAAGAAGAGAAGCTAGGGTTAGGGTTTTTTGCATTCATTGTAAGCTCTGTGCTTGTATTTTGTATCCTTTCCCTCTCTTCTTGTATTGAGTCTTGTAGGGCTTCTCCGCCCTTGGTAGTTACCATAAAGGAGAGTTTTATTTAGTGAAGGGTGTGTGTGTTGGTGTGGATCCTTGGATTAGTCACCTCTTGTGAGGTGGATACCAAGTAAAACCAACCGTGTTAGCGTTGTGTGTTTGTTTCTGTATTTTCCGCTGCACATCTTTGAAGGAACAAGCAACGCCGAGCAACGAGCGAACGCGACGAGCTATTCACCCCCCCCCCCTCTAGCTACTTTTGGTCCTAACATTTACGTCTCATTTTTTTCTTTCTACCACACTATTTACCACAAGACAAAGTCTTGGAATCTCTGCAAATTTTCTTTCTAGTTTCTAAATCAAATGGCCCAAAGCGAACGGTTCAGCACTGCTTGCCCTACACTCTTCACTAGAGATGACTTTCCATATTGGAAAAGGAAATGAAAGTGTATCTCAAGATGGACATCAACCAATGGGTTCTCCATCCGACGCGATTACCAAGCACCTGTTGATGAAACAACCAAAGTACCTATTGATCCGGAGAATTGGAACCCTGACATGAAGAAGAAACCCTAGAATGACTCCAAAGAACTAAATATCCTCCGGTGCAAATTGATCAAGGAGGAGCTCAACCAAGTCGACCCATTTGAAAATGCAAAGGAACTTTAGGACAAGCTAATCGAACTGCACGAGGGCACTAGCAACACAAAGGTAATGGAAATAGATCTTCTCTTAAATTCCCTTTTCAATATTAAAATATAAGATGGAGAAATATTGATGCAACTTCATGCAAGGATCAAAGACATCCTCAACAGTCTGCACCTTATCGGCCACAAACTTCAAAATCGGGATGCCATAATGTATGCTCTGAATTCATTTCCCTGAAATGCACTGTGGGAATATATAATAGATGTCTATAAAGTTTCAAGGAATTTAAATATACTTAAATTAGATGAATTATTTTGTGAACTAGAGCTGCATGAATAAATTAACACCCAAAGGACCGAGAAAGGTGTAGCTTTTCTTACAAGTTCTACAAAACTAAGTAAAGAACAATGCCAAGCAAAAGGAAGAATCTGAATCTGACTTAGACTCAGATTCAGATGTAGAAGTGAAACCGGTGAACATGGTAGGGAGAATATTCACCAAAAAGAAGAAGAACTTCAACACAAAGGACTTTCAAAAGATGATCAAACCCAACATTAGCAAGTCAAGCATCACCTGCTTTGGACGCAACAAAAAGGAACACAACAAGCATGAGTGTCCAAACAATAAGGAAGATAAACCCAAGAACTTCAAGAAAAAGAAGGCATTCAAAGCGACTTGGGACAAGTAGTCTTTGGAAGAATCAGACAACGATGAATCAAAGCAATACAACTATCTTGCACTGATGGCAACTGGACCAGAATCAAAAAGAGATTCGGAACAAGATGAAGAATCAGAATATGAGTCGAGCCACAAGTCCACACTCATTTTTGAAGGTTCCATCGAGGTAAATACTACTCTCAGATTTTTTTTTTTTTTTAATTATTGCATGTCTAGATAGAAAATTAACTGGCGCTGAAAATTAAATAAACATACTTATTAAAGAAAATGAGGATCTAAAAGAATAACTTAAATCAAACCCTGAACCAAGTCCGCTTGAAGCTTCAACTCAAAGTATTAAACTTGAAGAAGAAAATTCAACACTGAAATATGAAATTGTAAACCTTAAAAGTTTACTAGAAAAATTTACAACAAGATCCAAAAATCTTAACCTTATTCTTGGGTCACAAAGGGCAGTTTATAATAAATACTCGGATATAAAAATGACTCGCTAGTGGGAAAATACTTAGTTGTTGTTGTTGTATATAAAAATGACTCGAATAAAATATTTACCTCATTCTTTTGCAAAACTAAAAACCAAGTCAAAGTTTGGGTACCTAAATCTTACTTGTTAAGACAAAATGGGCAACACAATTTGATGTACCCAAAAATGGAATTCATTATATTAAAACAATTAAATCCTTGAATAATTTCAATAAACCAAAGAAACTTATAAAACCAAACTATGATTACAAATCCAATCAAAAATTTAAAGCTTACAATCAAAACTATAACCAAACATATTTCAACTATAAAACAAATTGACACAAACTCAACTCAAAATACTATAATTCAAGGGGAGACTCCAAATAAATTAGCACCTCAAGAACATGAACCTTACCCAGTAAGGGTAATTAGGACTAGAAAAATTAGGGATCAATTTAACTTAGTAAACAGTACTAGAAAAGTTTGGAATGATAGTAGGTTAGGGAAGCTCTGTTTATGCATGTCTGGGAAGAATCATATGTGTTCGACCTGGTGCATTTGACCTAGTAAAACTAACTGAAGCTATCCCTTACCAATCTAAACTGGTTATACCAAAGTTTTATATTAAGTTCTTTGGATAAGACCATTTAAAAAATCTTGAAGCACATGGTTACTTTAATGATGTCCAGATGACTCATCACAGTCTAAAAATTTATTCAAATAATGCTTGCTTGATGGACCCGAAGTTAAACTTGAATCTAACGCAAGTTAAACCAACTCCTAAAAATTAACATAACTCATCTCACTAAATCATATGATACCTTTGCCTGAAAAATTAGATTGAGTGAGATGATTAAGTCAACTAAAATTAAAATTTAACTTAAACCAAACTAAATTCTGATTAAATTCAATTCAAATTAATCATGATATAAAAATTAATAATGACTCCTACTTGTAGGAATCCAAGTGGATATTGGATAGTGATTGCTCCAGACATATGACTGGAGATCACACCAAATTCACTCAATTAAAATATAAGAACTTAGGAACTGTTGCCTTTGGAAATAATGACAAATTTAAGGTAATTGGGATAGGTAATATTGAATTCGAATATGTTTTTGTTATTAAAAAGGTATTACTTGTTGATGATTTTAAATTTAACTTACTTAGCATCAACCAATTATATGATTTTGGTTATAAGGTTAAGTTCTTATCCTTTGAATACTTGATTAAATACACAGACAACCCTAACATAAGACTTAAAGGGTTTAGAAGGGACAATATCTATGCAATCAACTTAAACAGCTCTTCACTTAAGTATCACTTGACACGAAAAGAGGAAAACTAGCTATGACATAGAAGACCGTCCCACACTCACTTTTGAAACCTCACCAAACTAAATAGTTTAGTTAGAGGACTATCAAAAATACTCAACTTAGATTCAACAATTTGTAATGCTTGTCAACAAGGAAAATAGACCAAATCAATCCATAAACCGATTAATCTAAATTTATTAACTTACAAAGAAGACTGGGAATGTGCACGATAGACCATGACTCTTATTATCAAATAAATTTTCAAGTGATTTACAAATTCTAGGATACTCTTATTTTTATTCTTTTAAAAATTCTCATTTCTCTAGTGTTTCAAAATTTATTTTCAAAATTCTAGGATACTTGTAGGTCAAAATTTATTGATCTTTTTGAACCAGGTTTCAAAATGAGCCCAGACTTCATTTCACTTAAGTAAACGATGACAGCATAAATATACCACAACAGCATAAATAAGCAATAACCATATGTAAACAACAGCAACCAAAACAAGTATAATAACAGCGTATGCACGAATGGTCACCCCGCCCACCTCTCTGCACCACGACACTGTATGATCGAGAGACCGGATCGATGACAACTGAATCACTCAAAGACCGCCACTACTCACGAGTTACTGAGTGGATAGGTGCTGAGTAGTTAACTAGTCACATAGCGAAGGGGGTCCCCGTTGTTCGCAACTCCAGCTACCACTATGATGAATGACCGAGTGCGGCACGACATGACAAGCCACATCTGCTCCAGTTACCACTCTCTCGAGTGGCCGAGCACGCGACCCTGGTTAACGACTCTCTCGACCACAAGGAAGAATTTGTCGTTAACATATATGCAATGATATGATGCGCAACATACAACAGTTATCATACAGATATAAGCAGAAATTAGATATGCTATATGAAGCCAACATGCTCAATACAGAATATAAATAAACAACAATCAAAACATGCAAACATGGTATCTAGTATCTGCTATGTATCATGGATAATAACGAGAGACTATATAGATATGGAAACGAATATATCAAAGATCGAGTGGAAGTATCAAGCGCAGAAAAATAAGAGTGAAGTCAAGGTAAAAACAATTTCTTATTCAAAATAGTTCACGTACCAAGTTCAAAGAACTACATAATCAAAGTAAGAAGTACCCGCCTTAAATGTAGATCGTGCCAAATACAATCCCACGTCGAGACACTCGTCTCGAATCAAAGTCCTGCTCATAGCATATGCAGTATAGCTAAGTTTTATCATAAACCAAATAGTTAAATCTAATCCTAATCTGATTAGGAAATTGTACTCTAATTCTATTTAATGATCCAACACTTCTTTCACAACTAATCCCCTTATGATTTAAACCAATTAAATCTTAATTAACAAATGGTTCGCATTACCTTTTTCCTTCTTCAACAGCCTGTGGTGACCACGAATTCAACAAAGATGACTGTCCTCTATCGACGGTGTGGTGTCCGGAACCAAGTGTAGCCATTGCCTCCCAAACAAACATCCCAAATCAACACTATGTAAGTGATCAAATGCCCAAATCCAATACTAGGTTTAATCACTTACCTCCAAGATCACTGCAGGACAATAACGGATTTCAAGATCTCCATCAAAATCTGATACAACTTCATATCCACCAACCCATCACATAATTGAAATCAAATCTCCATACATTGCTTACCTTAATTTGGTTGCTCCACTATTATCTCACGGCTAAAGATCTTGCTGCCGGAAATGGTGGCCCAAGCTATGGATTGCGCACGCACCGTGATAATCGAAAAAAGACAAAGGTGTTGCCCTCTAAATCAATTAACCCCAAATCAAAATTCCAGAATTGCACACCACCAACTATGCTAGAATTAAACTTGTTACCTCTACAGCAGAATGTGTAGAAGAGATCAACAATCCATTCATCAGACACAACGTTGGCGCCCTAAGGAAGCAGATCGACGACGT
Source organism: Zingiber officinale (assembly GCF_018446385.1). NCBI lineage: Eukaryota > Viridiplantae > Streptophyta > Magnoliopsida > Zingiberales > Zingiberaceae > Zingiber > Zingiber officinale. Next base: position 109,395,888 of record NC_056000.1, read on the forward strand.
ACAAACTTAGGTGATCATTAGATCCTCTAGCTACTTAGCCAACGATGGCTAGATGCTGTCGAGATTTGGTGGCGCTATATCTTCGGAGACGTGTGGGCGACAACAGCTAGGGAGAAAGGGAAAATCGGTGGATTGAAGCTAGGGCAGAGGGAAGGCAATGGCGATGTCGAGCGCATATTGGACTCGATCGGCGACTTCCAGCAGATATCCAGCATGCTCGGCCGGTTGTGAATCAACGACTAGGGTTCGATTGAAGAGGTGGAATCGGATGCGACGAAGTGCCCTCATAGCTCCCCTTCCCATCGGCAATGACATCAAAGCAATGAGAAAGGGCGGCAGTGACTCCTTGCTTCTGGTCGGAGACGATGGTGGCAGATCTGGAAGAGAAGAGTGCGTCGGCTTGGCTTGGGGAGAAGAGGTTCAGCGAGGGCAGAGGAGGTGGCGTCGCAAGGTACTGGCTTGGGAAAGGAAGTGGTAGGCTGGTGCTCGTGGGGTGAAGGCTTGAGGAAGAAGAAGCTCGGTGCCGTGTGGAGAGGAGAGGCCGCGAGAGGGTGAGGGCTTAGGAAGAGGAGATCGGCAGGTGAATGGGAAAGATAGGGTTCGACAATTATAAGTTTATAACTTAAGAAATTTTAAATTAAACCTAGATCAGTTTCTCAATCAACTCCTATCTTCGGATATTCCAAACAGGTTTTATCCTATCCCAATCGATCCATCCCCTTAAAACGTATCATATGATCTCCGATTAAACTCAGAAAAATTTCTAAAAATTTTAAAAAATTTCAATAAGATTAATTGTCAAATAACTTTATTATTTAATTATTATTTAGATATCGCATTTTACAAATAATCAAAAAAAGCAAGAGGAAGAACTTAAACCTTCCGGTTACTAAAAAAACGATTCGACCAACAAATCTTTCATTGCTTTTTAAGAATTGAAAAGAGGAAAGAAGAGAAAAAGGGTTCTTCAATCAGTTTGCAAGAAGAATTAGAGTGAGAGGATTATATTGGGTCAATTTATATTACTATATAATAGATTTTTTTCTTCAAAATTATAGGCATCCAAAAAAAAAAAGGACATGAATTGGATGACCCTTTTACCTTCTAATAGAGACGACCCTGATTATATAGATAAATAAATACATTTAAATTCAATAAAACCTTTTGATCCTCTAAATTTGGATTATACATCCAACCGGGGCTATAGTACAACGATTAGACCTTCTAATTGGTTAACTAGATATTTAAGGTTCGAATCCCAAGTACAGTATACTACAAGAATTTTTCTCTAGTGGGACGACAAACCTAAGAATGTTGGACACTTGAATGAACCTCCGTGAGCGCTTCTTAATTTACTTTGGTGGCCGGTGGAAAACTTTTATGGGTCTGGGTCGGTTATCTTTAGGATTAGTTAGTTCGAAGAGTGAATATTTAGATTACAAAAAAAAGTAATTAATATCGCCCTCATGGCACTGTGCGATGGTAAGAGACAAGGATGATTCTCATGCAATGAGGGTTTGAATTTTATATTAGGCATTTCTGAATGTCCGTAGAGTTCAAACCACTGGCGATGCTACAGTGCCATATCAAAATCCACCTGTATTTCTCAAATTTACTTGGTGGTTAATTTGTGGGGTCGGACCATCAACCTCTAAGATTAGTCGGATCACAAGAGATGTATATCTCGATTAACAAAAAAAAAGTAATTAATATTTTCCTAATGGATGTGATGCCGTGGTAAAAAACTTAGGAAAATAAATAAGAGAATCATAATTCAAATCTTAATAGGGACAAATATTCTAAAGGTCAACCTTTAAAAATATATAAACCATGCTCTAGATTTATTCGATAGGTGAATTAGAAAAAAGATGATCTACCTTCACAATTAATTAGGTGAAACTTAGATACCTAGATTATTATGATTTTTTAAAAAAAGTAATTTGCGATAAGATTACAAAATCTTCACATCCAAACCAAAATATCTAATAAATCTTTAAAAATTATGATTATGTTTGGATTTCACTAAAAAATTTTAAATCATTAATATTTTTACTAATTCTTTTGGCACTCCCGTTACAAATTTTATTTCCATTATAAATAAAGTTGGTAATTTTGTTGAGGATTGACGGTAATGATTTGTCATATCAATTTAGTATTATTTGCAAAGCAAAAAAATAATAATTAACTATAAATTTGTCTCATTCTTCCTAAAATTATCCAGTGAATAGTAATGGGAAGGACGGCCTGACGGACGAGGTTAGAGAAGATAATTATCCGTGCAGATATGGTCGATCTGAAGTAAAAGTTCTCTATTTTTTTTTCCATGCCAGTCCTACATCAAAGTAAATGAATGGAGATACAATAAGATTGAACTGACTTTTGGAGATTGTCTATATGCTTAACAATCTCAGGATCCCTAGATAGCTTGCTCGATTTCTTGATTTACAGAAATTCAAGGAAGAAAAATCCTAACGGGGTAAGGTGGGAATTCAGCTTTTCATTTCCACCACATTTAGTTATGACAGTGTGACTGGTGTTGTTGAATATCCATGATCAACTTCATGTACCCATTAAGATGGTTTTGGATTGAAAAGTTGAGTACTATTTCCAAAATAAATTGGTTTATAAGTAGATATTTCAGAATTTTGAAAGGAGTTTTCATGGCGTATACTATTGGTTCACTGCACAAAAATATGTAAAAGCCATATGTGATCAATATCAAATAAAAATAAAAAAAATGAATAGGTACATTCATAAAAATTGACTAACATATATATTGAATAATGTATATTAAGCAATCTATCTGATTCATAATTTCACATTAAGTTCTTGATAATTGACAGGACCAAACCTTTTTTTCCCCCTTTTTACCTCGTAATGGTCCATCCAGGCCGCCAACATCGCCTAAAGTTGCATTTGTAATGTGGTCCATTGTCTAAAATACCTTGGTGGCCACATTTTAACATACTAATAAATATGCTGTTAGAATGTCCTCTCCATCTTTGTCTATTGTTGTTGCTTCACAAAACCGCATAAATCTCTTACTTTATTTAGGTTATATGCTTACTTGGAGGGGAGGGAACTAGAGGGGAGGTAGGTGGACGAGCGAGTGGAAGAAAGACAAAATAAAAGATTTAAAAACTTCATTACTTGGGATAATGATACCAGAGGAAGAATTCTTTACTTTGAATCCCTTTTGTTGATTCCTTAGTTGCGATGATGTTGCACGATGAATGAAATTTGAGTTTCAGGTGGGAGATGTCATGAGTGGCAATTGGCAAGAGTTTATTGGTTTATTTGTGTTATTTTGGGTAAGGAGAGGAGTGGATTAGACATTTTTGTAACTATTTCCCCATTTTCACTTTTGTTTTCTTTGATTTTGAGCAGAAGGGATGGGATTTAGGATCCCTCAGGAGACCAAGATTTTTTCCTTCTTCTGTTTATAATCCAAGTAATCAAGGAACAAAATTGAAATGCCATCCTCTTCCATGGATGTGTTGCTTTATGACTTTTGTTTTCCTTTACAGGAGTGTGTTATCTCTCATTTTAATTTAAATTTGTGAATTTAAATCATAGGTTGCTAAATTGAGAATTAGCATAAATAACCTGAAACATATGTTGCTAAACTTGAGAACTAGCAAAACCTTTACAGATGCTACCTTTCATATTATTGATGTTTTGTTCTGATGGCTAGGAGTACGCTGACTGTTGCTATGACAAACCTGGCCTGGATAATGTCACCTCCTTTGCCATCAATCTTGGAAGAACTCTGTTGTAATTGGTCTCATGGAGTTTGGCTGACTCTGAACAGAATTCATATCTTGGAAAATTATTAGGACTCATGATGTGATCCGAGGAGAAGGAAGCAAGGCATGGTTCTTCATCAATGTACTATCTGTGCACTCGGTAAATTATCAACTTCTTCTCTCTCTATTTTCAGTTTTTATTTATTTAAATCTGCTTCATCTACTTTTCTTAAAAGTATTTTGGTTATGAAAGCTATCATCAGCATGAAAATTAAATCATTAAATGCGTGTACCCATCAATCATATTATTTCAAGAATGTTTTGGAAATCTATAAAGATTAAGGATTTGAATACTTGGGACCTGCTTAACTGGCAGTGTGGTCCTCATTAAGTAATCACAGACTGGAAAATTAACTCAAAGAAGAGAGTAATTTTCAGGAAGATGCATGACTGTCTAGTTGTCTGTTATAAATTCAAACTTCCAGTAATATAGATAGCAAATAGAAAGTTGAATCTCCACAGGAGCTAGGTGTTTCTAAATTTACAATCCTAATCAGTCAAGGCCAGTGAGTGTGGTACATTTGTTAGCTAGCAGCTTTATTCTAGGTCAAAAACTGAATGGTGCTTGACATCAGTAGCCATATATAATGATCACGATCTGTCGCAGGCACTAATAAATGGGAATTATAGTGAAAGGCAAACCGCATGCCCATGGAATCTATTTTCTTGTTGGACCGCCCGGAAAAAAGAATCTCATTTTACTCTTTTAAATATTCAGCATGTTTTTTTTATCCATTCATCGAATGATGATTACCAAGAATGCTCTTAACTCCCATAATACCATGTCTATCAGTACCCTTATTTCCTAATAGTAAAACTATTATACTATGACTAGAACTACCTATTTGATAAATTAAAGCACCAACTCGAAAGTCTAGTGAAGAAAATATCATCTCTTCTAATAATTCTTTAATGGTTTAAATTGCTCTTGTTCCTAATTGTAAACATGTTAGTTTTACAATGAATAGCCATTCATTAAAATAGGACATCAAGCATTAACTCTTTTGAAGAATGGAAGTTGTTCGTCAGTTAAAACACAAAGAAAACAGGAAGAAAATATATTTTGTGGAGTAGCAAGGGATTATTTGCATTTGAGGGTCCAGAATGCTTCAATTAGCTAACTGGGGTTAGAGAAGCGGTCCAAAACTTTGTCTCACAACTATTGAACTTTTAGCATTTTATCAAACGGCGCACCTAACTAAATTGTATACCCAAAGTTGCATCCTAGGGCACAAATGTTTCCTAAATGTTTCTTCGTCCAATCCAGTTCATCCGACACATTTCTACCCAACCAATAGCCAATTGGATGTGTGATTCTAATCAACTGTTGACCATCAAATACTTTTAGCTAAGAGTATATGATCCTATAGGGCTCAAAAATAAAGAACTAAAGGAACTACTAGGGTTATAATGAGACCGACTTTTGTGATCCTCTTATCCACCACTGTTACCATATCTGCATTTATATGCCCAACAAGTGCTCCTAGAGCTTCACTTTAATCCAACTTTGATCTCCTCAAATGCTCAGTCAAAATTGCATCCATCCCTCTTACACTCTTGTCACTTGATCACCTCTGGTTCACTGGAAGCTAAGTGGTCTTTTTCTTTCATGGATACGCCGGTGGATTGATTAATTGCTTTGCTGCGGTGGGCGGTTAAGTCGTTAGATTGCCCATCATATTTATTACGTCTGCTCGGTTGCTTTCCAGCTGTTATGTTAAACAGCTCCTGCAATTTCGGCGTAGTTCATTGCTGCAAGCTATCTGACGACAGTTTGTCCTCTTTGTTGTCCTCCCGTTATGTTTGTTTGGCTTTAGCAATTAGTTCTTTTGCATCTAACTTTGCTTTGTGATTCCTACGTGATATCTCCTCTAGGTTCACTCGGTTAAAAGAAACAGTTAATACCTACTTGTTTTCATGTGTACAACTATAGGACATATTATACTTATTTGGCGCCCTTTTCCGGTAGCTATGGTACAGTAGAAGGGTGTTAAATTGTCATTCAGATATCCATAGTTCGATTTCCAGTTATGACATATTTGTAAAGATTATTTTTCTAAATGAGATATGTAATCATGGGATACTGAACTTATGGATCGTTTGTCGTAGAGCTTTCTGATTTTTTTTCTAATAATCAATAAAAATTTTACGTGGAGCAAAATTGGTCGTTCAAATTCAACGTTACCTTGTTCCTCGGTTCCTCATGCACTACTATTTCATACTTAGATAAGAGAGCCCAAGTATAATGATATAAATTAAAAAAATATAATTTTAAATAAAACACAACATCTTTTAAGTGTGAGCGCGCGCCGGTTGCCCAGGTTCAGTATTGCCTACTTTATCATTTTTTTTAATGAATGGAAGACCATGTTAGAGGCTGGATTAAAGAGATTAAGTGCGGAGCTAATATAATTAATGGTTTGTATTGATCTACACTTTGATTCGGAAAGAGATTTTCACACAACTTTGTCTAAAATCTCTTCGGATAATTTCCCAAAAGTTAAATCTTTCTGGCCTACATTAACTCTTTGAACTGCAAACTTGAAGACGATATTAAGATCTAGTCTACGTCAACTTGCAAGCTGTATGGTGTACTATTGAGATGGCAGACTTATGGAGCTCCATATCCTACCTAAATGATTTGTGGGAAATTAATTATCCATGTGGTGCAACTCTACCACGTGTCGACTCGGCTACGTCCGTGAGCACATTAGATTAACCTGGCCTTATTAATGCCTATCCATAATCAAATCAAATTGTACGATGGTTAAAGCTATTATTTCAATATGGTGGGGAATCTCATGGTCAAAGATTTAAGAGTTTTATTTTGGATAAAAATCAAAAGAATGTCTAAATAAATTAAATTTTTGTGAACAAATTTGGTATTCAATTTGATAAGAATATATTTATATTCGTTCAATACACATAAGATCAAATAAATGAACAAATTTGAATAATTCGTTAAACTAAATGAATAAGTTTGAACATAGGTGTGCAACTCGTTAATGTTCGTGAACAATATTATTCATGAATCATGTTTATCAGTAAAATTCTCATCAACATAATAAATAATAAAAAAATTCAAAATGAGCAAATAAAATTATATTATCAAGTTCAATAACTAATCAAATAAATTTAAAATGTAAATGATCCTGTTCAAAAGTTGAGAAGATGGAAGGCTAGGGAGGTGACTCTGGTGTTGACCAAATGAAAATCTTGAAGACTCCTCGTTGTCTAAAAAATGACTCCAAAGTGCTCTTGCATGTCACAAAGAGCGTTAACAATCGAGCCAAGGAAGAGGTTCCAGACGTAGACTTTCCGACACTCAAGTTAGTGATCCACTCTAGAGCAATGAGCAATATAATCATATGAATGATAGTTATGTGTGTATGCAATTGCATAGCCTCGTATTCTTGTGGTTGTAGATGGAGATTTTTTTTTTATAGTATTACTGTTTATGCACGAATCTCAATGCATATCCAAAAAAGGACAGACCATAAAGATGCTCTGACACATTTCCTAAAATAGACTTACAATTACTATATTTGTCATAAGAGAAGCTTCTTCCATACACCTTGCATAGGGAATATTCTCTATCCTCCGTGGAACAAAATATCAAAAAGGAAAATGAAGCCCGAGTGAGTCCCTTCTGTGGTCTGATCGTCCATCTTTTGCAAAGATTGGCCAATCGGACTTATAGAGAATAGTCAGATATTCGCCCCTTAATCAGCTTATTTGTTCAGCCAAAGAGCTCACTCGGACTGGGGTTTAGTTTGTCCGACTGGACCGTAGTTTCGATCGACTGGATTGTCCAACCGAGCTAGTTAATTGTGTTGTCTTCAAATGGCAAGTAATTGCTAACTATGCTGCATATTGATCTATCTTTAACTATTTGTCAATATTCAGTGGCTCGGCATTCGACCAACCCCCTTGGTCCGGTTGGACAAACTTTCAGTCTAGACAATTGTCTGTGCTAGTTTCCAAGTGTGACCCCTCATTGACTTTGGCTACTACGTCAACTGGCTTTCTTGATTTTAACCTGACTCGTAGGCTCCATATCATCTACCATATCAGTAAAAGTTTTAAACAATCAAATAAGCTTAATTTAACAACTTAATAACATTTAAATGAATCAAATTCAAGCGAAACTTGAATCGAGCTTAAGCTCATAGAAAAGAAACTAATCCAAGCTTGAACAATCATTTCAACGGTTGAATCTGTTTTAGTCTCAATTGTCTTGGTTTGATTATCTTATCAATAAGCTTGAATATCACAAAGTTCAGATGAAATTCCCACCCACCTAGGGGCCGCTACGTTATTATGATTTACTTATTTGTATTTTGTTATGGTATCGATGATGCTGGACTACTTGGGATTTACGAAATTATCTTTTTGCCACATTGAATGTTACCAAGTTTGGGTTGGCCCTCATGAGTTTTTTTTTTTTTTTGGTCAAAAGTGCTTTTTTTTTTTAGGTTAACATAAGACGCTAGCATATTTTCATTTGTTATATCAAAATATTTTTTAATCAAAAGTATTTAAATTTAATTAAACTAACTTCATCTTATCTTAGTAAAGTCAATTCAAAATTATTATAACATAGTGGCTATAATGGTTATAATAACGATTGTCAATAACTACTGTACTGATTTTTCAAATGATTTTGATATAGTTTTAATTAAATTAGTAAAAAATATTTTGGTATAACAGTGGTTCATATATAATAATTTTAATTAAATTTAAATAATTTTATTATATATTATTATAGCTATTTATAAATTATAATAGGTACATTATATTTTTAAATGAGAAATATGTTGGACTACTTTAATAAATAAATAATAACAACGGGTTATTAGGTCTTATCGGAAGTATAATTGATTAGAGAGTGATAGATTTATTATAATAAGGTATTATAAATTGATCTTATAATTTATCTCTGTTCACATAAGAGATGTTAATTTTTTTTTTATTATGGGTCTACTACCGAAAATTCAATGCGTAATCTCAGCATTCAATGTGTATTCTTGAATAATCTAATTTTTTAATTATTCAACCATTTTATTTTACCAAGTTCAACGTTAGTCAGATTACTCAATATTTATCTGTTTCGATGCAACAACAAGATGTTATTTGTAACAAGCAGTTTTATTGATTGGTTAATTGATTATATTTTCTTCATGAAATGAGTTAGATTAGTATTATTTTGGATACGTCAAAATGTTAATGTAATTATTTTTTTTACTACAATAATGACTTCTTTTAGCCCCGAGTAATACTATAATGGTAGAGGCCTTCTCATTTTTTTAGATGTAGATATTTAAGGATCGAATTTTGATTTAGGTGAATTAATAGATGATTTTTTTTTTATGAACAATTGATTTAAAAATGCTAGACTAATGAGTCAATCTATTGAGAGCACTTTAAATTTATCTTAGATGAATTAATAGATGATTTTTTTTATGAATAATTGATTTAAAAATGCTAGACTAATGAGTAAATCTATTGAGAGCACTTTCAAATTTATCCATCCAAATGATAAAAACCAAAAATAAATGTTGATGGACGCCCATGAAGCTCCTTTCAAACTCGCACGTTTCCGAATATATATAATTGAACGGTAACTAGTTTAGAATCTAAAGCATTAACTACCGTAAAGCAAAGTGGAATTGATTTCTCTTTATTTTTTTCCTATATATACTGTGCAAATAATCCATGTCGCTGAACGGCGAGGCAGCAAGCTAATTAAGCTCCGACAGTCCCACTGCTAGCATTTAGGTAACCTACAAATATGAGTAGCACCGGCAGTCGGTGGCGCTTCGCCGTCGTTTTCCTCCTCTCAGTCATAGCCTTCACCTTCATCTCTTCCCCCCTCTCCCTCCAGTTCAAACAACTCCTCCTCCTCCTCCTCTCCCGCCACCCTCTGCTCCTTTGCCTCATCTGGTGTTCTCTCGTCTCCCTCGCCGCCTTCCTCATCCGCCGCCCCCTCCCCGTCTTCCTCGTCGACTACAGCTGCCACAAGCCCGACGCCGACTACCGCAGCAGCTACGAGTTGTGCGAGTACTTCGGCCACCGCAACCAGAGTCACTCGTTGGAGAGCGAGGAGTTCATGCGCGCCATCTTCAGCAAGTCCGGCCTCGGCGACGAGACCTACGCGCCGCCCTTCATCTTCCACTCCGACGAGCTCCGCGCCAAGTTCCAGTGCGCCATCCAGGAGGCGGAGGAGGGCATGTTCGGCGCCGTCCAGCACCTGCTCGCCAAGACCGACGTCCACCCGTCGCAGATCGGCCTCGTCATCACCGCCTGCAGCATGTTCACCCCCGCGCCGTCCTTCTCTTCCATGCTCGTCCGCCGCTTCGGCATGCCGGAGGGGGTCAAGACCTTCAACTTGTCCGGGATGGGGTGCAGCGCCGGCACCGTGGCGTTTGATCTCGCCGCGAAGGTGCTCCGGAAGAGGAAGGGCTACGGCCTCATCGTCGTCACCGAGAGCATCAGCCTCAATTTGTACTAATTATTTGCTCATCGGCATGCAGCTGCTGAATCTTTTTTATTAATATATATATTGAGATCTATATCGAACAGGTATTTCGGCGACAACCGGCATATGCTGGTGACCAACTGCATCTTCCGCGTGGGCACGGCGGCGGCGCTGATGAGCAGCGACCCGGCGGTGCGGCCGCGCGCCAAGATGGAGATGGTGCAGTCGCTGCGGACGCACCACGGAGCCGACGACGCGGCTTACAACGCCGCCATCCAGATGGAGGACGAGGACGGACAAGTGGGCGTCGCTCTCACCAAGGACCTCATCCGCGTCGCCGGCGCCGGTCTCAGGTCCCACATCACCACCATCGCTCCCAGCGTGCTGCCGGTGGCGGAGATGCTCCGCTACGCGTGCCGCGTCGCGAGGCTGTACTTGGGCGACGACCAGAAGGCGGCGAAGGCGCACGTGCCGGACTTCAAAAGCGCTTTCGAGCACATGTGCATCCATGCCGGCGGGAAGGCCGTGATCGACGCCGTCCGGCGACTGATGAGGTACGACGTACTTCCTGTAGGGCAGGGCTATTTAAGATTATTTTGTGAAACACCCCCTAAAGTTTAGCAACTTTTAAAAATACTCTAAAAGTTTATTAATATCAAAATTTACCCTAATACCCTCTAAACTAAATATTCCAATTTTTTAAATGAAGATTTTGATAACAAAATATAAAATAAAACTCTATGATACATTTTTAAAAAAAAAAAACAATAATATATTTGGATTATTTTGATATATGATTCCTCATAATTTGTTGTATCAGGTTGGAGGAGGAGGTGGTCGAACCAGCACGAATGTGCTTGCATCGGTTCGGTAATACATCAAGTAGTTTTGTGTTTTACGAGTTAGCCTACTTTGAAGCGAAGAAGAGGATAAAGAAAGGCGATCGAGTATGGATGTTAGCGTTCGGGACGGGGTTTAAGGCGTGTAGCGTGGTGTGGCGAGCTCTAAGAGACTCGACCATGGACTCCGACAACCCTTGGGCCCTTTGCATTCATCGCTATCCCCTCTACCCTACCACCACCAAACTGCAGGTTGCAATTCATAATGAAGTAAAAAAAAAAATCTAATCCAGAAAAATTTTAAAAAAAAACGTACTGGCGACAAGTATTTATTTCCTTTCAATAATGAAGTGATCAAATCTATCGTCGGCAACTTTGTATCTTGTGCACGAAAAAAATCATGTACCAAGTAAAAATTAAAATCAATATATTTGTTGATGGTTCCTATGAAATTAGATGGATTCTAATTTTGATAACTAGAACAAATGAGTTGTTCAACTGACCCCATTTAATGAGAAAATACTTGATTGTTATTGTTGTAGAACCAATGAGTTTTTGTTATTCCGTCTAAAGTTGCAATGTTATTCAAGGAGTCAATTTAAGTCTAAAATAAATTAAGTCATACAGTTATTTAAGTTTTGTTTTAATTTTAAAAGTTTATTTATTTATTTATGATGATTATAATTCATAAATTTTTATTTATAAATATTATCTATAAATATTATTTACAATTTTTACGATGGACATTTACAAATTGAAAGTGTATAATATTTAATTTAATAAATTATTTAATTTTATTTATATAATTAATTTTGTATAGATTAAATGAATATAAATAAATTATTAAATATCAAATATTTAATTCATTTACCGTCTTAATCTTCTAGTATTTATATGAGAATGTGGGCATTTGATATGTGTGTCCACCTTATGGTATCCATATGTGTCCACCTTAAAGTTTAGGTAAACCTGATATAGTATTTAATGTCTGAAAAGTCAAAAAAAAAAAAAATACAGAGTAGATACGGGATGAGCACCAGACAGCGCATCATTAACGGGTCCTACAAAGTCGGTCAAAATAGAGAGAATCAATTAATATGAAGGTTAAAGTTAAATAATTAAAATCATCTGATCAGGCGAACCTGAAAATATTAACTAGGCAAGATCTACTGAGCAAGTCTTGTAATGCCGATCAGACCTGAAACACCGATTGGACCTGAAGGGCAGATCGAATTATCCGAATGGTCATCTTTCACAATTCACATATGAAGTTTGGAGTTAAGTGCTAATTTATCTTGTCCACCGTCCTAACCAATCGGACCTATAGGGTGATCGGAAGTATGAGTTGATCGGACCTAGGTGCCGATCGGACATATTGTGCCTCTTCGGCAAAATGAGGGCCAAGTATAGAATGAATTGTTGACTGCATTCTATAAGGTCGAGAGGGCGATATCTTAGTTGAGTGGCGGCCAGTCACTCTACTACGGGACTTACATACATGTCATATCGTATTTTTTTTTGAAGTTTGTGCCGAAAGGGACAGATAATATCCCGTTGGAAAATTATCCTTTAGAAGCTTCCAGCGTATCAAATCACAAAAATTTACATGCTCATTTAAGGAAAGATGTCAATAGCACTTTATGACTTATCCTTTTTTAGGAAAGTTTGGGCAAACATGCTAATGCTTTGAGATGCGTGCACAATGCAACAGTTGCACTATAAAATGAGTCTCCATCTATAGACGGAGGTATGCAATATTTCATATTTACACACGCTCTTAGCTACAATGTTCTTCTACTATTCTATTCTCTGAACTGGATCACTGACTTGAGCGTCGGATGGTCAACGCTGGAACCCCTTTGCTGGTCCGGCACTAACGCTCCCTATATTGTAGGACAATACTGAGTCTTCATCTAGTCAACAATAGAGCCACGTCCCCAGCTCACCGCTTTCATTGATTTCGGGCAAGATCATATTTGGCGTCGTATATGAGAATCTCACCTACATCCGAGACATGAATATAGAGGACGTTGGATGACTCACTACAGTGACGTTAATCCCAGAAGAGTTAGAGATATTGATAAATGCTCAAGTTGCAAAGATGGTACAACAACAACAATAAGCAGTAGCCGAATGTCAAATGTTGAAAAACCCGGCCGTATCCTCCACGGGCCAACATGTTGAGCATGGGACCCGAGGGGAAGGTCTCGTTGGGCGTTAGTCGAACCACTAGCCGATGGGTGCTTTCCAACAAGCACCCGCTCCGCCGACCAACTTGACACCAATGCCCAATGCACTAATCTCATACCATAGAGCATTATTCAGAACGCCTTCATATGAGCATGATCGGGTGAAAAGGACACAAGGATCGTCCTTCAAGAACACGCCGCTCGAGATGCTCGTAGGGCAAAGCACCCCAAATCGACTATTCTTTCGAGCGGGTAAATCTATAGTTTTTCTAAGAAATCCTAGATGACCAGTTGTTAGCTCATTTTCGACTCTTGTCAATTGGAGAATATGTTGGATCGACTGATCCCGAGGATCATTTACTTAAATTTGATAATGTAGCCACACTCCGCCTGTACATCGATGGAGTAAATGTCAAGTGTTTCTTACTACATTGTCTGGTTCAACATAGAGATGGTTCAAACGATTGTCGAACGGATCCATCCGTAGCTTCAAGGATTTTCGATCAACATTTCTCCATCACTTCGTTAGCAGTCGTCGCTATCAGAAGATGACTATAAATTTGTTCTCACTTAAGCAAGTACCCAAGGAGACATTATGAGTCTTCATCAAAACATTTAACCAAGTGGCTATGGACGTTTTGTCGGTCACTCAGGAAATCTTGGTAAGTGTCTTTTTACAAGGACTTATAGATAATGATTTCTCTCGATCCCTTATCAGGAATCTTTTGAGGGACTCGATCATCTATTCGGGCGGGCTATAAAATACATCAATATAGAGGAAGTTCAGTCAGCGCAGAAGAAAGAAGTGCTCCTATAGCCTGTTGCTATCTACAAGCGTCGATTGAACACTAGTAATGTACCCCCAAAAGGGCCCCGAGCGAGCCCTCAACAACAACATCAGGAGTCTTGACCGTTTGCAATTCAACATGTGGAAATTGAACAGACGAGATCCATCGAGCCCCGACCATGGACCCCGATGTTCTGCTCTTACCATCGCTCGACAACTCACTATTGGTTGGTCCTAGGAAGATCGTACCGATTCCACTGTACAAAAATTTTGTACAAGTGTATAACCTTTTCCTAAACAACCTATTGTGTTCTTTAGAAATTAAATTCGGAATTGCAAACGAAACTTAACATTATTGATTCCAAATTTAACTTATCTGTTCTTAATGGTTTAGACTTAGATCGCAAGCGGAACTTAACACTATTGATCCAAGTCCGACCTATGTTACAAAGTTGATTAAATATTTATTTCTAAAATCGGCTCCCAGGTCAAACATGGCGAGACACTTGGCCTTCTTGGGTATGAGATTATCCACCACTGCCTCGATAAAGCCTTTAATAGAAATTCAATATTTAATTTCCTAAAATAATATTAGGTTTAACCAAAAAGAACAATCGAATCATAAATTCGAAAAACAAAAGAAAAGAAACACAACTTCGAAACAAATCCGAAACTCTAGAATCATATGCCTCTTGTGTTTGGAATTCATACAAAGAAAAACTAGCATGATGCGGAAAACAATTACTAGTTATACCTTTTCTTTGTATGCTAACAACCTCGAGATCTTCTGCCGTATTCCTCGCCTCCTCTTGGATGTCGTGTGGGTGACGATCCTCCAAGATGAACACCACGCAAAAGCTCCTCCTCCTTCTCTAAGTTTCGGCCACCACCACCACCAAGGAACAAAAGAGAGCAAGGGGAAAGGAAAGGGGAGAGAACCGACCACAAGAGAGAGCATAAGCAAGAGAATAAGAATTGATTCAATCCCTACTTCTCCTCTTCTTCTCCTTCTCTTCGTATTCGGCCACACAAAGTAACCACAAGAGGTGGCCGGCCCTAACATGAAGAGAAGCAAGGGCCGGCCCTTAGGACACCAAGCAAGGGTGGCCAACCCCTATAAAGAGGAAAAATATTTTGTAAAAATTTTATAAGCAAAGAAGAAAAGTTCTTATAAAATTTTACAAGCTCTCTTTTTAATTTCCTAATGTGGATGTTTAAAAAAGGAAAGTTATAAAAATTTAAACAAAGTTTTAAAATTTAAAACATCTCTTCTAAAATTTTATTTTTTAACATGATTACAAAAAAGAAAAGTTTCAAATTTAAAACTCTCTTTTAAAAACGATGAGGATGGTTAAAAAAAGAAAGTTTTAAAACTTTCTTTTAAACCATGTGGCCTAATTCAAATAAGAGAAGTTTTTATAATTTTAAAATCTCTCTTTAAAAACTTGTAGATGTCTACAAAGAGAAGATTTTAAAAATTCAAAACGTCCCCTAAACATTGAATTATGTGGTCGACCCCCTTCTTGCTTGGGCACCAAGCAAGAGGCTGACCCCTTTGAGAAGGATGCAGTCGGTCCCTATGGCTTGGTCACCAAGCCATGGGCCGACCCCCTCTTGGACACCAAGATGGGCTTTTCATGAGTGGGTTTGAGGCTTCATTAAGGCTACGACAGGGACCTAGAGGAGAAATTGGTTTTGGTCTCCCGACGAGGTTGAGTATCCCGTGTTCACCCCGAACACACAACTCAAGTTCATCAATAATAACTCATTCCACTAGAGAGCTATTATTGCACTACCGCACCAATCCCAAATTACATTATGGACTCCTTCTTATTATGAGTGTGTTAGTCTTCCTGTGTTTAAGATATCGAATGCCCACTAATTAAATGAGTTACTGACAACTCACCTTAATTAATTTCTTAATCCAAGAGTAGTACCACTCAACCTTATTGTCATGTCGGACTAAGTTCACCTGCAAGGTTTAACATGACAATCCTTATGAGCTCCTCTTGGGGGCATTCTCAACCTAAATTACTAGGACACAGTTTCCTTCTATAATCAACAACACACACTATAAATAATATCATTTCCCTATTTATCGAGCTTATTGATTTATCGAACTAAATCACACCCTTTGATAAACCAAAGAAATAAATATTAAGTATATGTGCTTGTTATTATATTAGGATTAAGAGCACACACTTCCATAATAACAGAGGTATTGTTCTTTTATTTAGTCAGTATAAAAAGAAACTACCTCAAATGGTCCTGCTCAATACACTCATAGTGTACTAGTGTAATTTATTAGTCAAGATAAACTAATACTTAATTACACTACGACTATTCCAATGGTTTGTTCCTTTCCATCTCAGTCGTGAGCTACTGTTTATAATTTTTAAGGAATTGATAACATGATCTTCTGTGTGTGACATCACACACCATGTTATCTACAATATAAATCAATTAAACAACTACACTTTGCATATAAATGTAGATATTGACCAATGTGATTCTTTTATTTCAAATATAAATGTTTACAAAAAGTTAGGCTTTTAATATACACTTTAACACTCACAACACAAAGGACTGCTACCACTTTAGTCTGAGGCCTTGCTGACCGGCCCCTCAAGGATACCGTCGATGATCTCCCTTTCTGACCCATCAACATCATCGCTGACTGGGAGCCCGAGGTCAAGATAACATACCGGCCGAGTGAAACCAATAACAACCCTAGCAGAGAGACAACCAAAGGCCCGCCTGGGCTTTGGTCAAGCGGCCAGTACGTCGGTCAGACTAGGAGGAAGAAAATCGTGGTAATACCGCCCGGGATGACATCGACATGATAGCAGGTGGCCTGATCAACGGTGAATCCAATCGGGCTAGGAAATCACAGGAGCAGAGATTGGAGATCTATGATGTCGAGTGCAAGAAGGAAAAGACATAAGAACCAAAAATTAGTTTCGATCCTCGAGACTTGGAGGGAGTAGAAATCCCTCATGACGATACCTTAATTATTAAGGTAGTAATTGCTAATTGCAATATTTACTGGACCTTTGTTGACATAGGAAGCTCGGTCAACATAATATTCAAGATGATATTCGATCAATTCCAAATAGAAAAAAGCGAGCTCCAGCCCATGATGACTCCATTATATGATTTTCATTGGTAATGAGGTGCTTCCGATCGGTCAAGTTTGGTTGGCCATATCTCTCGAGGAGTAGCTGCTCATGAGAACTCACAACACAAATTTCATCGTGGTGGACACACCTTCGGCCTACAACATGATACTTGGTCGGCCAACGTTGAATGAATTTTGAGACGTCGTCTCAATACTATGCCAAAAGATTACATTTTTGGTGGACAAATTAGTCGGCGAGGTTAAAGGTGATCAGTTCGTGGCATGCAGATGCTACGTGGAGGTTATAAGTGTTGAGTCTTGAGCCGCTCAGAAGGCTCAATGACTAGAGGTCAACATAATTCAGGAGGTACCTCCCACCTTTGTTTACGAAGAAAAAGAGGAGGTACAAGTTCATCCTACCCGACTGGAGGCCACCACATTCATCACGGCCGATCTGAGCCTGAAGAAGAAGGTCGAGCTAGTTGCCTGCTTAAAGAAAAATCATAATGTGTTTACATGGGCAACCCACAAGTTCTTTGTTGTCTCTCCAGCAATAATACAACACGAGTTGCACGTCCGACCAGATGCCCGACCGGCGAAACAAAAGAAAAGGAATTTTATCTTGGAGAAAAATCAGATTATCCGAGTAGAGGTTGAGAGGCTGCTCGAGGTGGGACACATCCGAGAAGTATAGTTCCCAAGTTGGCTTGCTAATGTAGTACTGGTATCTAAATCGGAAAACAAGTGACAGGTCTGTGTCGATTTTAGGAATCTGAACAAAGCATACCCAAAAGATTATTACTCTTTTCCTCGCATCGACCAGTTGGTGGATTCTATAGCTAGATGTGAGTTGATATGTATGTTGCACACCACCACCATCTGAATCTTCATATAGCCATGACTCAAGGTATGGCTAGACCCAGTTTGGTTCTGAAAATTATTTGAGACTCTAATCATTGCTTCATTTGATCTTCATTTGCGTCTTAAGCGTTTTTATTCTGCTCCAAACTACTCCTGAAAGTTAAAACAAGCAACGAGCATATCTCTAGACACACGATAGTAATTATGCTGAAATTAATATGATATAGGGTGCAAAAACATAGATCATAGACAATGAATGCAAGAAGATGTGCGTTAAACCCTATAAAATAACATATATGATCTACACACATCAATAATATGAAAACCAAACATCGTAATTGTCCTAGAAATTTTGATGATGCTCAGCCAATAGACCCATCAATGCTTTCTATTTTCAAGTTTTCTGGTAAGGCAATGAGCGCATCTTTTTCTGGATGATTAGCTAAAGAAGAATACCATATTACAAGAACAAACATACTCTTAAATTGTGATAAGAACAAATCATACGTAAAGTAAGTTGGCTTCTCTAATTAAACATTTATCTTCCATTTAAGTTGTTTGCTTGATATA
Organism: Zingiber officinale; assembly: GCF_018446385.1. Lineage (NCBI taxonomy): Eukaryota > Viridiplantae > Streptophyta > Magnoliopsida > Zingiberales > Zingiberaceae > Zingiber > Zingiber officinale. The sequence continues at coordinate 109,414,536 of NC_056000.1, forward strand.
TAAATTGTCTTAAAATTATATTTTTTTCCCCCAGCTTGTACGAACAACAACTATATCTATAAAATCTCTCAATGAGTGCAAGTGACGTAGTTGCAAAGTTAGAGGTCAAATTTGCATTATGGTTTCAAATATATGTAAGTTAGAGAATTTGTGAAATTTTTTAGTTCATGTGTTTTAAGAAGTGTCCTAATTTATATCATAACTATTTTTATAGGTGAAAGACCATAAAATATTAAATGTGTAAAATGATAGAATAATGAATATTACATCAGGGCTCCTCTATAAAATAAAGGTTACTATATTCATGGTCCCAAATTCCACGTGACACAATTAGATTCATGAAGATTAATCTATAAAGTTGGTGTTTGTGTCAAGGGATCTATGGGCAGCAGTAACACTGAGTTTGATTACTATGATAAACTTGACAAAATCATAGAGGTTGAATATCTTACATTACCTATAAAAAGATGTGTTGTTCAAATATTCATGGTATGATCCGACCCCAAGAACAGGTACCAGAATACATCCAAATTATAATTTAGTTGAGATTAATGTCAACAAAAGGTTCAACAAGTTTGAACTTTTCATTTTTAGGGTACAAGTGAGTCAAATTTTTTTTTATCTTGAATACCCTACAACGAGAAGAAGATCTAGTGAATGATTGTTTGCTTGTCGAATGAAGTCTTGCTCGACCATAAAAATAGAGAACACCATTATTGCTCAAAACTATGATGCATTTCAGAATAAGAAAGTGGAGAAACATTTGGTTGATTTACAACTCCAATCCACATCTTAATTACTTGTAGATGTTAATATTACTTATGAGGATATAGACGATGGAGAGATGTCCAGCAGTGAGGATCTTGTTGAACTAATAGAGTTTAGCAATGAGGACTTAGAAATTGTTAATGTTGATTAGTCATATGTTAATGATGATTAAATATTAGCATTATTGTTCATCAAGTAAATTATGCTTCCATATTATTTTATATTTATATTGTCATGTTAGTAAACTTTATATGGCTATAAGGTGCTATAAATTATTAGGGACTCGTAAGTTTTTTTTGTTATTAGTAATTCAAGTTCATATATGACTTTATTTATAATATATTTCATGTGCCTTAATAATTTTTCATGAAGGTTTATGGTCACTGAGTTGCCACCTATATAACGGGAAAAATTTAAAAAAAAGAGTATATGCACTTCTGGTAATACATGGAGGCATGTAGATCTGGAGACAAAGACATTTTATTATAATAAATTTGTAGTAAATAATTTAATATATTTTGTATTCTATAATATATTTATTCTTTAATATATTAACTTTTTTATTCAACTTATAATTGCATAAAAAATATACATGTGAGGAAGGTCATAAGGAACAATTTAAAGATACTTGGAATAGTTATTGTTCTAAACTTTATAGAGACTTACTTTATTATATGAGAAAGAAGAGAACTAGGCCGATGTATGTGTCAGCCGAGATATGGAGTGCATGAATGGTCACCTGGGCTACAAAAAGGTGGCAAGTAAATGCTGAAAAAGCATGAGCAAATAGGAATATAGAGCTAGGTGGCCCAAGCACCAAAATCGCTCGACATATGTCTGGATTCATATCTATTGTTGAGCATGCCATGGATCTGGTGAGCGTCCCAAACTATTTGTGTATGCCAAAACATGAACTAGCCCGCCAACTAACTTTTATGGAGGTCTTCCTCAAGACCCACAAGAAGAAGGATGACACATTTGTCGATCCTTGATCCTAGGCCATGCATGTAAAATTATTAACTTTATTACATTTAATCATTTCTATCTTGATTAACTTTAGTAATCATGATCAAATTGAATATTAATCATATTATATTTTTTCACATAGGATCAAATGACAAATAGAGTACCTCAAGCATCTCAGCCACCATCAGAGGGGAGGGGAGTCACAACCTCTATCTATCGAGACACTAAATGAAATTTATTATGATGTTGTCAGTGGACAAAAAAAAACTCCACCTTCTACGACCTTGGTTCTCAAGTCAAAGTTATATCTTATCATTTGAGGACTCCTAGGGGCCGTGATAGTTCCTCCTCTTCTTCTTCTTATTCTACTGAGGTGCAGTCTTTAAGACAGGAAAATCAAGAACTACGCACTTAAATTGCCTTAATGGATCAAATGATGAATTAGTAGATGATCGCTAAGGAACAGAGGAGGGCTTCTCATGATGAGCAGAGGAGAGTCAAGGACGATCGGAGGAGAGCCGATCATGAGGCTCTAATGACCCATATGGGAGGGGTCATGATTAATTTCACCCAGACCTAGACACTACATGGTTTTGAGTCACAGGAGACTCAAGACCCATTAGACCATGCTGATTAGCTTTTTCTGAGGTTTGTTCAACTATAACTTAGTTTTTTATTTATCATATATAAATCATACAAAATATATTTATTCTATTTTAATATTCTAATATGCTCATTTCTAACTATTTTATTACTATATGTTTCAAGAATCCTGACCTATTGGCATATTAATAATGATCATCATCTATTGATTTCTATGCAAGTATCAAAATTAGTTATACATATATGTAAAAATTTTAATTATACATAAGTCTGATATAAATCTTAGTATTGACTTTATGTAAGCTTTCTATTACTATCTTATATATGAATGTATTCATGGTATGCATTTCGATATGGATATTTGGATAGTTTAGTTTTTTTTCCTATTATTGTGATTTGCTTAGATTTTGTTTGTTTTAGATGCTTGTGATTATTGGATATTTAGATATTTTCTAGTTTGTTTTCATAATTTAGTATGTTTGTGTGCATGGATATTAGTTTATTTGTATTTGTGATATTATAGATTGTAAGAAATGTATGTATGGATTGTTAAGATATATTGTATGTGTTTTGATGTGTGGATTGTGTGAAATGTGATTGTATGGATGTAAAATATATGAAATATCATCATTTGTTATGGTTTTTTTGTATATATGAAAATTATAACCAAGGTAGATTTTGAAATATAAATATTCTTTGGATTTTTTTATTAAATTAATCGATATAATACCAATGAAATCAGTATTATGTCGATAAATATCGAAACTTTATACTAGCAGAAACTCTGTTTCCGTCGATAAATATCATGTTTTACTAAAGAAAACTCTATTTCCGTCGATAAAATTTACTTTGGAAATTTAATTCCCGTAGTAAATTTTACCAACTGAACCTCCATTCTGTCAATGATTATCGACAAATCCTAAATTCCGTCGGTAAAATTATTTTTCACGAATCAACTTTCGACAAATTATTTTCTGTCGTAATTCTATCAGTAAACAACTTTACCGACGAAATTATGACAAAATAATCTACCGGTAATTTCGATTTTTCTTAAGTGTCTAGTGCAATTTATAGCATGCTTCAATATAAATTTATTGCATTAATAAAAATTTAAATTAAATCTATATAATATGATGAATCGGTTTAATGAAAACTATGACAAATGATTCTTAAAATCATTCTCAATCCATTCCATACTTTTCATATTATAAGTTTCTTTCAACATATCAAGAAAATAAAAGACCATTATTAGGGGTACTCTCAACACAATATAACTTCTTTTTTTTTTTTGCACTTCTTAACGTCTTTTAATGTTCAAATATTTTAATGATGTGAAAAATGACTTTTTCAACCATCACCACCTAACAAATATAAATAAAAAATCAATCCTAAATCTAAATGCATAAGTTGTTTGGTATTTTTTTTATAATTAAATATCTAAATTTCACCTGACTAATTAAGAGGTAAACGAATTGATTCGCCTATTGTCATGTCGATTAAAATTCAAAATTTCATTTTCTTTTTTTATTCTCTAAAGATTTCAACACCACATTACACTTGTGGAGATGTTAATAAACAAGTTGAACCTATTTCAACATGCACTGTGCTCAGCTCAACAATGTTAGACATAAAAATACATTAGAAATATAGTCCGCTTAAAACCTACACGGTCTCTACCGTTTCTAAAATATTCCGATTATATATCATAATTTTAAAAGTATTGAATCATATACTTATTTCTCATTTTATCCTTGTTCTCAAATTAATTTGATTAAAAAAATAAATTAATTGATTGATTTTTTTAATTAAATTAATTTCATTTTGTTTGAAAAATCTATCAGCCGATTTTGATCTTTATTCTAGTTAAAAAATCTATTAGTTAGTTTCAACCGAAATAGGTGAATGGACTTAGAGATCTTGGAATGATATGAAATCAATTCTTTTATGTTGATATAGTTCTCTTGATTATAAAAATACTATCAAATATCAATTTAACCTCATATATTGAAAGCAATGATTTTTTGAACATAAATTAATTTTTCAGACACATTCGTGTTGAAAAAATCACTGCTATCAATAGTATTTTAATAATCAAGAGAACTAGATGAACACATAGAAATTGGTTTCATATCATTTCAAGGTCTCTAGGTCCATCAGCAGATTTTGGTTGAAATCGGCTGATGAACCTAGAGACCTTGAAATGATATAAAACTAGTTCTTATATATTAGTCTAGTTCTTCTGATTGTAAAAATACTATGAAATATCAATTTGATGTAATATGTTGAGAGTAATAATTTTTTTTTAAACTATGGCTGAATGAACCTAAATAAAATCAATGTAGGTTCATTCGGTCAAATTCGGTTAGTGGAGTTAGAGAGCTTGGAATGAAGTGAAACTAGATCCTATGAGTTTTTTTTAGTTTTTATGATTATATTCATACCTTAAACATCAATGTAACCCAGCATATTGAGAGCAGTGATTTTTTGAACATAAATTAATTTTTTTACACATTCATGTTTAAAAAATCACTGCTCCAAATATATTCAGTCAAATTGATGTTTAATAGTATTCCTCCAATCAAGAGAACTAGGCGAACATATAGGAACGAAATCGGCTGATAGACCTAGAGACTCAAAATGACATGAAATTAGTTCTTATGTATTTGTCTAGTTCTCCTGATTAGAAAAATACTATCAAGCATCAATTTGATTGAACATATTGAAAGTAGTGATTTTTTAAACATGAATTAGTTTTTTTGGACACATTATATTTTAAAAAATCATCATTCTCAGTATATTAGGTTAAATTGATATTTAATATCATTTTTACAATCAAGAGAACTAGACGAACAAATAACTGATTTCATGTCATTTCGAGATCTGTAGATTCATTAGCCTATTTTAACTGAAACTGACTAATGAATTTTTTAAAAACACAGAGAGAAATCAATTCTACTAGAAAAAATAATCAATTGATTTTTTTCAGTCGAATTGATCTGAGAATGAGGATAAAATAGAAAGTTGGTATATGATTTGATAATTTTAAAATTATGATGATTTAAATATTTTAAAAACTTAGCTACTAGATTTGATACAAAATTGAAATATATTTAATATTTATAAACAATAAGTGAAGATAAATCACAGTTGATTTTGCAATATTTTTTAATAGTATAGTTTCAAATTTAATTAGGTATGATAACTTGAACGGTCCCCTCCCCATGTTTTTGAAAAAAAAAAAACATTACTCCTTTTTTTTTTTATAATCCAAATGACCTAATTAACCGTCTCCCGATCTTTCTCCGTATCCAGAGATCAAACTATTCGCTCAACAACCCTCTCCAGGTAGAGGACCCAAAGCATTTAAAAATTGTAAAATTTTCAAAAGAGACACCTATTGTTTAGATTTATCAAAGGCCACACCTATTTTCTATTTTATCCCTCCTAAAACTGCATTCAAAGATAAACATAACTGTGTACGGAATTTAAAAAACCATTACTATAGCACCAGTTTTTAAAAACCAGCACCAGTATTACATTTCAAAAATTAATACCAAAACGCTAATTTTTTGAAATGCAACGTCATACTGATGTTATTTTTTAAAATTTAATACCATACTAATTTTTTAAAATCAGCACCGGTATTACATTTCAAAAATTAATATCAAAACGTTAATTTTTTGAAATACCACATCATACTGATGTTATTTTTTAAAATAATACTACAGTTTAAATATAATATCATTGTTTCTTTGGAAATAAATTATCATGTTACAATAGAATATCTAAATTATCATCTAAATATCTCTTATTCAATTTCAGTTATGATATATTTATAAAAAAATGTATTCCAAATAAAGGACGCAATCAAATAGAAGACGCTTCTCGATTTATCCATAAAAAATTTCTATGAGATTGGATTGATATCCAGAGATAATAAATGAGACTAATTAAAATTATTTTTTTAATATAATATTATAATAATTGACTGGTGGAAGAAAATAAGGAATAAATATATCATTTGATAAATCTAAAAGTTAAATGCGGACTTTCATGGTCACCGTAGAAAAAAGGATCGTAGAAATGAGGGAATGGTTTTATTTGCTCTGGCCTTTCAAGCGCATCCAGGTGAAAAAAATCATAATCACTGTCAAAAATGAAAGAATACTCTGTGGTCACTGGTTGGTATGGATCAACGCTGCTGGTAACACCTTGTGCTTCTGGAATTAAATTAGTAGAGATATAAATTTCCTCAGCTTTACAAAGTCAGCTCCAGATTTGACAATTGAGACTTCGTGCTAGATTGTACACATATGAGTCTACAAGGTGCCAAGTTGGTTAAAAGATGATAGATTTACTATAATGAAATAGAGATCAATTTTCATCGGACACATATCCTCGGAAAAAAAAACTCCCTCCATCCTCTAATCATTTGATGATCCATGATTTATCTTCCTTCACAAAATCATCACCACCCTCAAGCTTCAGACGGCAACCTACTTCAAAGGAATACTCAACAGTTACATTATTTAACAATTTACAGAAGCTACAATGGAAGGTTTTTTTTGATTTAATGGAGGGAGAGAAACATATTTGATAGAGAAAAGAGCTCGCCGTGTTTATCTCTAATCTTCTACATAGGAGAATATCTTTCTCACCAAATCCTCAATCCAAACAAGCTCAAGAGGTTATTTCAATTGACAGATAATGAAATGGTAAATAAATGAAGATCAGGATGGTGACATATAACAGAGAGGATGATGTTCCGTAGTGAAGATACAAAAGTTTCAAAATACTGGGGCAGACAGATATGAAGCTTCATAGATGATTAGAACCAAGAAAGAAATCAACAGTTAATGAAATAAAAGAAAATCAACAACCTCATCATCTGTTTTGCAGTCAGATGAAGCAATTCTAGATGATCAAATTGATCAAAAAAAAGTAGAAGAATGTCTAGTGAAGTAAATACATGAACATAGCTCTACTTGTTCTGTTCAAATGACTGATCGGGCGAAGTTTACACTACCTTTTGAGTCGTACGAGGAAAGTTGTAATTAAGATCTAAGAAAAACCAAAAGCAATGCGTGCTTTGTTTATTGCTTTAATATTTCCATCTATTTTCTCCAGGAAGAAAATAGGAGAGGAAGGTTCCACAAGCTCAGATATAATAACAGCACTAAAAAGGTTTAGTAAGCAATCATCATTTCTGCAGTCTTAAGTTTAGTTTACACTTAAATCCTCACTATAGTAGAATCGCTTGGATTTGATTATCGATAATATTATCTATATAAGCCTCACAGCCCTTAACTAGACCTCAACACAAACACAGCCAATCAGGATTCTCCTCTGCCCAAGATCGGGCATAAAGGATTTTAGGGCTAACTTGCACGTCTTTCCACCCAGCTTCTTTCCACTCACCCTTTTTTCTAAGGAAATAGCTTTCCACACAATGTTTCCAATCCTCTTCTTTCTACCCTATTTTCCATACAAATACAGTACTAGCCTTGATTTACTGATCATGATTGACACAGGATAAAAGCAATATGAATTCCAAGAAATAAAGTTTCAAATAAGATTGAACAGTGACACTGATTTAATCTAGCAATATAAGACTGAAACTTTCATGGAAAATATATGGTATGACTCCCCAAGAAGAATTTGTACATCAAATTTCTATCCAACTCCACAATACTAATATCCTAGGTTCATCATTCACAGAAAGTCAGAAACACAGTGATTTGCCTCAATGTATTTTTATTGTTGAATTCAATATCGAGAGGAACAAGAAAATGGACAGATGCATCCTGCCAAAGCAAAAAAGTATGAACCATGTGAGAACTAAATCTGCTTGGGCAACCCACGCACAACAATCTCAAGGTAGTCCACCGACAATTTGATTGATGTTGGCCAATTCTGCCTGATGCCAACAACAGTGTAGGAAAAAAAAACAATAAAGATATAGGGTTCTGAAGGGCAAGAAAAAAATGTCTTGTGATAATATCAATAATAAGGGTATGAGCTTACCTTGGACAACCAAAACATCTCCTCTAAAACATGATCCCATTGGATCTTTGGTGGAGGAGGCTCCCTTGGTTCATCAAGTGCCTACAAAATAGATGTAGATTACTACAAAAGAAAATTACCTTTAGAAGTATATCCTAACTATGAGATTTTGAAGCAACTAATCAAGACTTCACAAGAAAAATAATCTAACATATAATAATTTTAAATAACAATTAAAGTGAGGTCGGCAATATGGATCCTCCTATGTCATTGAGCTGAATCTCCTATTATATTATCATCTATATTTAAATGAATTTTGTCATATTTTATCATTGCTAATCAAGTCTTCTTTGATCATCGTCTTCCTCGATTAAAATATAATAATTTTAAAATGAAAGAAAATGTCTTGTAAAATCAGTCCTTTTCATTTCAACAGTTAATCTCAGTTATCTTTACATAAAAATTATTGACTTTTTGTTTTTTGTAATAATATGACTAGGAGAGGAGAGCAACTGATCATAAATCCACATAAAGGATACAACGGGACAAAAGAACTATTCCGGATCAAACTTACTTGATGCATCATCAATGGATTACACATCTATATACACCCTAAAAGTTCTGATATGCTGCACACCCCGTTTGTGCGCACCTATGGGCGACTAAGTGGGATTCTGGGCGCCCGAGTCAATTTCAAGCACTTGGGGTGCCTAGAATTCCACTCAGTCACCCACGGGCACAAATTGAGTGTGCAACATATCCGAATTGTATACACTAAACCACCCTTGAAAACATGATCTATAAAACTCTTTATTTGCACAATGACTATTAAAAACTGCCCTAATACTCTAGTCCATAGAGGTTCAACTACATACTAGAACTCATTACGATAATTCAAAATCTAATTAAAATTAAATAATTGTTTATTCTTCTTTATTGTCATTGTAAGTACATAAGATTATTCTCCTAGTGGACAGTGCACGAAATTGAATAACTTAAACAAACTTTCTTGTTGCTTAGGTAACTAGAGGTACATAGAATCATGATACATGTGTGCTACAGATAATAGTGTTAGCAGTCAGATGGGAAATTATTTGAGGGGGGGAAGCTACAAAAGTGAAGCGGCAATAGGATAGCACAAAACCATTGGAAAGGGGGTGATAAACCACTCAGATTAATGGGGTTGGGTTGGAAGATTAGGGACTATCCGGTCAAGGATGAGGAGAAGCGACATGCCAAGAGGGAGAGGATGGAATATGAAAAACACAAGAAGCGGAGAAGGGCTACCATTAACATCGAGAGAGATGCAAAGAGGAGGATTTGGAGAGTAGGGTAGCAGATGTATCTATTCAGTTTCTTGTGGCATGGGAAGGGCGATGATATATGAGAATTGTTGCAAGGCACAAGGTTGCAAAGAGGAAGTCAGTCGCAATATGAGAGGAGAGAAAGAGACTCCTGCTGAAAGAGGGACTTGGGATAATTCAACAATGAGAGAGAGAAAGAAATAAGAAGTTGCAAGACTGAAGCTATTCATGCAAAAACTAATGGGATAATTGAATAAAGTATTTTTGATGATGTAAGGAGAGAAAATAACAACTAATTTTGGAGAAAGCAAATAGATTCCTTATTTTTAATATTGGGGGAGAATGAGACATGAATAATTAATTTTGAGAAAAAGAATAGAATCTTTAGTTGACTGAAGCAGGATTGGAGGGTGATAAGAAAACTGGATAGGATTCTTTTTTTTGGAAACTTAGAAGGGAGCCGGCACAAGTGGTTTTTTTGAGAGGGAGAAGGAACAATTCCATTTTTAGCAGGGACAGAACTGCAACAACAAAGAACAGGATTCATATGTAACAAGGAGGGATGCCTTCAATTTGATGCAAGATTCAGAAACCAAGAAGAGGCGACATGCATTCAAGTCAAAAGTCAGTGAGTCTAATTGGAGATTGAGTATGTGTTGTGATTTCTACCTTGTTGCAAGATTGCACTTTTTTTTTTTGATAATCTAAGTGTCCAGGCTTTGATCGACTAATCCCAGGGGTAGACGACCTTCCCCTAATTTGCCTACTGGATAAATCTGGAGCATAGCTTATGTACATTCTAAGGCCGGCCTTTAGAATATTCATCCCTATTGGGATTCAAACGCTTATCTTCTTATTTATTCCTTTGAGTGTTTTACCACAATACCACACCCGTGGGAACTCCAAGATTGTGCTCTTGATCCTCCTAGTATTTTCATATGACAGCTTCAATTCAAGGATGAAAGTTTTGCCCATAGTTGATTTGGCTAGGAAGACAGAAAAAATATAGAAAAATAACTACTTTGATACCATGCTTGCTTGATGCATCATTGTGTGAAAATGTTATAGGGATGTAACTCACCTTATAACTTGGTACGACAATACAAACTTCACTTAATAGGATCAATATGGGGAAAAAAACAATTATAAAATAATTATAATGCGTTGGTTCATTGTGGACTTCTTTCAATCTTACAACTAATTATAGTATTCCAACCAATAAAATCAAGTGAATATAAATCATTTATTCTTCTTTACTGCTGACTTAGAGCCCTGCAGGCATGGCAACCATTGGTTAGCACATAACACTTTAAAACTTGGGTGAGGCATGTTTGTAAGTGGCTGATATAGAATACAGATTTCACGAACATAATAAATTTCGGACAAATCTATCAAACTTCACAGTTAATAGTTAATGTTTAAAATTTTGAGTTATGTCGGAGTTTCGGTTTATGACTGGAATAATACAATTTTGGTACTATATTGTATAGTGCCGATACAATTTTGGTATTTTTTTTTAAATATAAAATATATTAATTAAAAAATATTTTTATTAATATTTGATTGTTATAAATGATATTCATAATAATTTATCTCCACCTTCATCCTTGAAAGATTTTTTTTCTTATCCCTAATAATCCTTAGTCTTTGTTCACCTTGTAGATGGATGGAGGAGGGGAAAAAATGAACGAATGGGGAAAAGAAATTACTGAAAGGAAAGAAATTAACTATTGAAAAAAGTAAAGAAAAAGGGGAATTAATAACCAGAAAAAAAAATATAAAAATGAAAATGGGGTGGGGGGAGAGAAAAAAGGAAATCGGTAGCCACTACAAGGCCATGGCAGCCTCGCAGCCTAACAGAGGTCTCCGCGAGGCCGTTGCCACTTCGTGGTTTTGCCCGATGCTGGTGCCGAATGATTTTAGTGTCGGTTGATGGGAGAAATAGTAAATTGCATTGTGCCAATCAACATGGCTTGATATCACAATCCATGAGTTAATGCGTAGTTAAGAGTATAAAATGATTACTATGTATAAATAGAGTTAGTCAACAAAAGGTTATAGACACAAATAAGAATCTACATTATGAACTAAATTTTATTCTGACAATAAAAATTAGGTGACTAAATAAGATCACTTTTTGCATTTATAATAAGTTGATACTTGTAAATGTGTCAATGTTGATAGCTTCCAGCAAGACTTACATCAATTAGTACCATAGAAATGATACAAGTGGATAAAACACAACCACAAATACTAGGGACTGAGAACTTTAAAGTATAACCTTTTGAAGCCTTGCTCTTGTCTCATAATCTAACTTTGATCTGGGACCCTTGGAGGCCATGGTAATATTTCTGTGGGTAACTGTTTCATTAAGTAGAAATCTGCAAAGGCACAATTCAGAAAATTGTTAGTAAGTTAACTGAAAGCAGAGTTTAATAAGAGATCATAAAACAGCAGCAAATACTGAACTACAATAATTGTCACATGTAACATTCCTTCATATCATTCATAATAATGCAATAACATCTGAACACGGAATTTTATGCAAGTAGTACAGTCGACAGTAAAAAATGCATAATTGCAACAAAAATGGAGAAAGAAGCTGAAGCAACAGTCACGAAGAAGTAGAAGATCAAAACAATTGCAAAGGTGGGAACTAGGATCTTACGACTGTGGACAGAAGAGCATTATGAAAAGCAATCTATAATCCATAGAAAAAGGTTTCAAGAAATAATTCCAGGTGTGAGCAAAACAACCTCGTCATAATAGAGAAACAAGAACCAATTAAAAAAAAATTGAACCACAGCTGCGGATCAAAAAACTTTGGCCCTCTAGAACATAGAACGCTAATACCAATTACTTTGTAATTTAAGATTACAATAAGATGCAAAGAATAAAATGAAATAGAAGAGTAAACCAAAACTAGTTTAGCTACAAAGAAAGCATATCAACAAGAAGAGCAAACCATTATCCAATAGCGCACAGAGACAAATAAAAGAGGTAAAGCGCAAACAAGAAAAGAAGAATATGCAAATGATCATCGAAAAAAGGACCCCTTAGCCGATGAATAGAAAGAATTCCTTTTGAGAATAATTATAAAAGGAATCTGCATGGCACACGTTCTAAGCAAATTCCAGTATTTTTCCGACGTCTGATAACACTTTCACTGTTTCACAGATAAGAATTCATCTCCATCTCCACGACGAAAGAGGAATTGTAAGTTATAATATTCAGTGCGAGTAACCAGTACCAGATAAACAAATCGAAAGTGATCCGATTCAGCGAGCAAGCACCGTAGAACAGAGAAAGAATGCCTTGTTGCCGCAGCATAAGCAGCGCTAGAGTAACCACAAGCCGAGAGCAAGTGGAACAGCGATCCAAGAAGAAACCCACCACAAAAAGTGCCCAGAAGCCTGAGGGACGCGGATCCAGAAGAGGAGAAACGATGCCGACAACGACGAAGACGGAGGGAGATGCGAGTGCTGGGGCTTCACGGGGGCCATGGCCGAAAAGGGTGAAGGAATAAGCGAGAGAGAGAGATAGGTCGTTATCGAGGCCGCTTCAGTCACCGACCTCGCATCAACGATCCACGGGATATCAGACGGACAGGATCGCGAGTGGAGCTGACGAAAACGGGGAGCCTCATGGAATTAGTGGGCCCGGCAATTTTGACGAAGCCACTCAAGGATCCAATAGTGGATCCGACCCGTAATCGCCCAATCCCACGATAAATTATTAGGATGTGTTTAGTTTAAATTATATAAATTTAGTTACGTATTTATCAAATGAACATATAATCAAAATTATAGAGAATAAAATATAAATAAATATTATTTGATTCAATCTAAATAATACAATAAATATTTATTTTTTTAAAATTTTTAATAAATAATTTATTTTAATATTTTACTTTATTGTCCTCCAATGCAAAATTAACTAATTTTCTTATTTTTACATTTCTGTTTATTTTTTCCAATTTTTTCATTTTCTTACGTTTTTTTACTTTTTTTCACTTTTCATTTTTTTACTTTTTTCCATTTTTCGTTTTTTTACTTTTTTTCCTTTGTTTTAATTTTTTTATTTTCTTTTTTTTTATGTTTTTATGTATTTTTATTTTTTTACATTTTTTATTTTTTAAACGTTTTTTTATTTTTTTTAAGTTTTTTAAAAAAATTTTATGTTTTTTAATTTTTTTACGTTTTTTATTTTTTAAAATTATTTTACGTTTTTTATTTTTTTGACGTTTTTTAAATTTATTTTATTAATTTTTTACGCTTTTTTATTTTTTTTACATTTTATTATTTTTTATGCATTTTCATTTTTATGTTTTTTTTTTATTTTTTTACGTTTTTTTCTTTTTTAAAGTTTTTTATAACGTTTTCCTTTTTTTTCAATTTTTCCCTCTCATTAAAGGATATTTTTGATAAAAAAATTATTAACAAATCACGAAAAATTTTAGTTTTTCGAGATTTTTTAATTTCGAGTTGCGTGCCCCTTTTGTTGATGTGTCAAACATAGAACATTACTCGAAAATCATCGATTACCTAAATCAAACATGTTTTCATTGATAACCTTGGATGAATAATCAAGATTATCAAGGATAACCCCCAACCAAACGCACCCTTTATGATATTCAAATATAGTAAAGTTGAACCAAATAAACTAAATTGTTAAAATTGGTAGAGCAAAAGGTAATATCATTCATTCAAATAGTCTTATATTATTGCTCCTATGATAAAATATAGATAGGTAAATTATAGAGGATATTTTATCCGATCACTACGATCCTTTATATAGGGGAGGTTAAACATCTAACAAATTATTTTATATTCACTAAAAATTGATCCTACGATATATTGAAGTAAACATCCATGTAAATATTAATTGTATCAATCTGTGAGACATTAATTGAAATTGTTATTTAAGTTTAACATAACTTTTATTATGAGCTTAAGTTTAACATAATTTTTATTATGAGGTTGAGTTTCGTTTAAATTTAATTTGAGTTTAGTTTATTTAGATGTTATTAAATTTTTAGGGTAAGTTTTTTGAAAATTTTATAGATTTTAGATTGATTATTATGTTAGGACCAAAAGTAGCTAGAGGGGGGGGGGGGGGGTGAATAGCTCGTCGCGTTCGCTCGGTGCTCGGCGTTGCTTGTTCCTTCAAAGATATGCAGCGGAAAATACAGAAACAAACACACAACGCTAACACGGTTGGTTTTACTTGGTATCCACCTCACAAGAGGTGACTAATCCAAGGATCCACACCAACACACACACCCTCCACTAAATAAAACTCTCCTTTGTGGTAACTACCAAGGGCGGAGAAGCCCTACAATACTCAATACAAGAAGAGAGGGAAAGGATACAAGAAATACAAGCTTACAAGCTTACAATGAGTACAAAACCCTAACCCTAGCTTCTCTTCTTGGTTTTGATCCGCCTCTTGACTTGGAGAGCTTCCAAGATCCTTCAAGAACTGGCGATCTGAGTTTTGTGAGCGCTGTGGAGGAGTTGGCGAGAGCTCTGGAAAGAATCGGAGAAGGACGCTGCGGCCTTTATCGATGTCAGCGGTCGGATCCCGATCGATTCGAATGTTCCCAATCGATCGGGAGGCTTTGGATCGATCCACGGATCGATCCGGCGCTTATCGGAAGCGCTGGATCGATCCACGGATCGATCCGGCGCTTATCGCGCGAACAGCGTCCCAATCGATCCATCGATCGATTGGGACCTCGATCGATCCACGGATCGATCCGACCTTTCATTGGAGGCCGGATCGATCCATCGATCGATCCGAGCTGGATCGATCCACTAATCGATCCAGCACTTGGTTTTTGTCCAAAACCAAGTCCTAAACCTCCCAAACCAACATCCGGTCAACCTTGACCTGTTGGTATGTCATGCCTAGCATCTAGTCACTCCCTTGACCTGCTAGGACTCCCTTACCAAGTGTCCGGTCAATCCCTTTGACCCCACTTGGACTTTTCTCTGTGCCAAGTATCCAGTCAATCCCTTTGACCTACTTGGACTTTTCTTTCATGCCAAGTATCCAGTCAATCCTTTGACCTACTTGGACTTCCCAGCACCAGATGTCCAATCATCCTTGATCCATCTGGATTTTCCCTTGCCTGGCTTCACTCACTAGGGTTTTCCATCTGCCTAGCTTCACTCACTAGGGCTTTCACCTGGCTTCATTCACCAGGATTTCCATCTGCCTAGCTTCACTCACTAGGGCTTTCACCTGGCTTCACTCACCAGGATTTCCATCTGCCTAGCTTCACTCACTAGGACTTTCACCTGGCTTCACTCACCAGGATTTCCATCTGCCTAGCTTCACTCACTAGGACTTCCTTCTGCTTGGCTTCACTCACCAGGACTTCCTTCTGCCTGGCTTCACTCACCAGGACTTTTACCTTCTGCCTGACTTCACTCACCAGGACTTTCATTTTGCCTAACATCCCAGTTAGGACTTCCCAGTCAAGTATCCAGTCAACCTTGACCTACTTGACTCTTCTTCAATCAATATCTTATTGTCAAACATCTAAACCCAAATCAAGACTCAGCTTGGTTACCCAGGTCAACCTTGACCTGAGGGATATTGCACCAACATATTAAACTTATAATATAAACTTATCTATTGATTTTTAATTATCATGATAGAAATTTTATCGATGAATATAATTTATAAGTTTTATTTGGGAATATTAGTCATTAATATTGATCATTAATTTTATTTGTGAATATTATTTATCGGAGTAAAAGACAATATTTCTTCTAAGTGACTTAGTATTATCAATTTCGATTATATATAGATAGATAAATTATAAAAGAGATTCTTCTTTGTATTAGGGAGGACATACCTCTAATAAAATATTTTATATTGGTTAACAATTGATCTTTTAAAATTTATTGGAGTAATTATGCATTTAGTTAGGTGTAAAAGTATATTCATCAGTGCTCTATTCGCGCATACTATTTAGGAACATTGTTAATAATTCATAATATTAACAACGCATGTTGCCACCATATTCATTAAATTTGATGTCCCTCAGATGGATCTAGTGACTAGAACATGAGGTGTTGTTATAATGAGGTCTGGAATTCGAATCTCGACAAAATCAAGGTAAATACTTCTCTTATGTGCTAGTCATTATTCCAAAGGTTAGTAGCCACTTGTGATTTACCTCCTCTGTGTTAACGCTGGGACGGATTGACGGGGGCACTAAAAGCGAACATATTCGTCTTTTGCCACAATATTCATTAAATTTGGTTAAAACTTATTCATTTAAAGAAGCACACCCAAATTGTTCGTGAATGTTAAAACGCTTTTGGTTATTGTTTCTTTCAGTAATTCGAACTAGTTAAGGAGCAACACTGGGTTAAATTGGGTGTGAATGTCAATGGACGAAGTGATTCTAACGTTCTCTTTATAAATAAAAGGTTTGTACATAGAAAATTATTAATTGGAGATTTAGGAGGCTTTTGGATCTCTCATAGGAATCAAAATAAGAATGGACATCATAATATTATGAAATGTGAATGGATATAAGCTTGGGTATCATTCTTAAAAATTATGTTTGGTTAGTTAAATATTTTTAATCGAAATGAACCTAAATTTTCTTTTTTACCCTTATAGGAAAATAAGAGAAAAAATTAGATAGGAGAGAAAAATGGATGTGAGAGAAACATATGATGAGAAAAAATGATGAGAGAGAAAGTATGTTAGGAAAAAATGAAGAGAGAGAAAGTATGATGAGAGAATGAGGAGAGAGAGCATAATAGGAGAGATTGAGAAGAGAAAAAGTATGATGAGAGAGAAAGTATGCTGAGAGAGAAAGAGTGATGGAAAAAATAAAGAGAGAGAAAGTATTATGAGAGAAAATGAGCGCGTGAGGAGAGAGAAAGTACGATGAGAGAGAAAGTGGGTTGAGAGAGAAAGACTGATGGGAAAAATAAAAAGAAAGAAAGTGTGATGAGAGAAAATGAAAAATTGAGGAGAGAGAAAGTATCTGAGAGAGAAAGAGTGGTAGAAAAATGAAGAGAGAGAAAGTATTATAAGAGAAAAATGGAAAAGTGAGGAGAGAGAAAGTATGACGAGAGAGAAAGTATGTTGAGAGAGAAAGAGTGATGGGAAAAAATGAAGAGAGAGAAAGTGAAATGAGAGAAAATGAGAGACTGGGGAGAGAGAAAGTATGATGAGAGAGAAAGTGTGATTAGAAAAAATAAAGAGAGAGAGCGTGATGAGAGAGAATGAAGAGAGAGAGAGAAAGTGTGATGAGAGAAAATGAGGAGAGAGAGTATGCTAAGAGAGATTGAGGAGAGAGAAAGTACGATGAGAGAGAAAGTATGATGAGAAAATAAGGAGAAAGTGTGTAATGGGAGAGAAAGTGTGTTGGAAGATAATGAAGAGAGAGAAAATGAGGAGAGAGAGTGTATGATGTGAGAGAATATAGAGAGAAAATGATAGAGAATGTGTGATAAGAGAGAATGAGGAGAGAGAAAGTATGTTGAGAGAGCAAGTACGATGATAAAATAAGGAGAGAGAAAATATGATGAGAGAGACCAAGGAAAAAGAGTGTGAAATTAAAAAAAATGAACAAATATACTAAGGTATTTTGTCTAAAACTTAATTCACATTTCTATTCCATCAAAACCCAAGGGAGAAATGAGTTTCATCCATACCCAAATTTTTGGGTTTCATTCCAAAATCTTGATTACATTCCCATTACCAAATACAAAGTTTGGGAATGAATCCATTCCCTCATTCTCAAACTCATAAACCAAATGCCACCTTAAGTACCATTCCAGATACCGATTTTATCAGTGATGATATATACATACAGGACCTGAGGTATGTCATAGGGGTTACGGGCTAGAGCTTCTAATTTTAAGGACCACCAAATTTAACATATATTTCTTTTGAATATTTTCTAATTAAATTAGAAAAATCTATTCTTTAATTGAAATTTTAATTTCATCAATATTATCGTTCATCAATTTATAAACACCTTGATAATTTTATTCATTGAAATGAGGTGTAATTTGATTTTGAAGACCTCATTCATGATTTTACTTCTCAAAATATTAGATGCTAGAAGATCTAGATTTTTTCAATAATTATTTGATTTGATCTTCACTTGATCTCTAGTTTTTGTTTGATTCACTAGCGCTTGGCAAGATACTGGTCAGAATAGTGCGGTTTGGAGGTCTTTGGCTAAGAGCTTCACGTCCGACTAGAGGAAGAAGTCCAACGCCAATCTCGATAAGGAATAGTCTGAAAGGCTCGAGAAATATATTTTGTATAGTATTATATTTTTTAGAGAATCTTGAGAAATACATTTTATATGGAGTTTATCATATTTTAAATAAAATATATTAATTTTAAAATTTTGTATTAAACTCTATTGAAATTGTACGTCAGTAAATAAAATTTCAAACATTTTTTTCTCTTTTTGCTAAGAGCCTATTTTTTTTTTTCTGCCGCCATGTCAAAATTAGTAGATATAGTATTGTAACAGCTACAGAACCGTAGTTGTTACAACGTTCTTGTTTGTGGTCTTACGATATTGTAGCATCTACGATTTTATATTTGCTACAATGTTCTAATCTAACCACATTGTAGCAGCTACGAAATCATAGCTGTTACAGTATTCTAATCTAGACACGTTATAATAGTTATGATTTCCTAGTTACTACAACATTTTGATTTGTTGTCTAACCATATTGTAGCAGTTACGAAATAGTAGCTACTGTAACATGGATAAACCATAACATTGTAGCAATTATGATTTCGTAGTTACTAAAATATTCTGGTTTAACTAGGTTATAGTAGCTATGATTTCGTAGCAACTAAACGTACTGATCTAACCATGTGGTAGGACTAATACATCATAGCAGCTACGAAATATGCAACTATAGTAGAAAAATGATTTAGAATTTTTTTTAAAAAATTTTGACAGGGCAATACTACAGTAAAAAAAAATTGACGGAGCACTGCTACAGTGAAAAATTACGTATAGTTAGGCAATGCGAGTCAAAAAACATATCAACTCTCTCTCTCTCTCTCTCTATATATAGAGAGAGAGAGTTTTGATCTCATGCGCGACGCGCACAGTGCGCGTCGCACAGGAGATCAATTAATAACTTTTTTTTAATTTTTTTAAAAATATTTTAAATTAAAAAAAATTAACATTTCCTTATATAAATTTTTAATACATTAATATATCCCCTCAACATATTACAATACTCAATAAATACTTAAATTAATTTTATTTTAGTATTTTTTTAAAACCAAACACTATAACCTAATTGGGAAGCCTAAACCTTAAAGGTAAAATCTAAAAAAAATAGCTTTGATACTATAACCCAAAGCCTGAACCCTAGAGGTAAAATCTAAAAAAAAATAACTTTGATACTATAACCTAAAACCTGAACCCTATAGGTAAAATCTAAAAAAAAACTTTGATACTATAACCTAAAACCTGAACCCTATAGGTAAAATCTAAAAAAAATAGCTTTGATACTATAACCCAAAGCCTGAACTTTAAATAGCTTTGATACTATAACCCAAAGCCTGAACCCTAAAGGTAAAATCTAAAAAAAAATAACTTTGATATTATAACCCAAAGCCTCAACCCTAGAAATAAAATTTTTAAAAAATATTTTAATTATTTTTTTTTAATTCAAATAATAAAAAAAACTAAAATCAGTGATATCCTGCGCGCGCGCATAGTCACGCATTGTACGGGCGCACAGGATATCAACTTTCAACTATATATATATATATATATATATATATATATATATATATCATAACTGTTAAAATATTATGGTCGAACTAGGTTATAGTAACTATGATTTCGTAGCTACTAAACATACTGGTTTAACCATGTGGTAGGACTAATACATCATAGTAGCTACTAAATGTGCAACTATAGTAGAAAAATGATTTAGGATTTTTTTTTTAAATTTTGACAGAGCACTACTACAGTAAAAAAATAAAATAAAAAATTTGATGGAGTACTGCTACAGTGAAAAATTATGTATAGTCAGACAATGACATTCAAAAAGCATATCAACTCTCTCTATATATATCACCTGAGCGCCCCACTGTGCTTAGACGTCTCCTATATATATATATAAACTAAAAAAGATTGATTGAGGTGCATAAGATCATCTAAGGTGCCTCGACCTATGATGGACGCTAACGATAAGTGTGCAGACTACCAATGAACAATATAATCAATATCCCTAGGGCTGTAAACGAGCCGAGCCGAGCCGAGCCGAGCTTTGGGGTGTTCAAGCTTGTTTGATAAGATAACCGAGCCGAGCCGAGCCGAGCTTAAAATGAACCAAGCTTTTAAAATGAGTGTTCAAGCTTGACTTGGTTTATTTTTTATGAGCTTGAGCTTGTTTGAAGCTTGGCTTGAGCTTGGTTCGTTTAGATGTTATCAAGCTCTCAATTCAAGCTTGGCTTGAGCTTGGTTCGAGCTTGGCTTGAGCTTGGTTTGAGCTTGGTTCGTTTAGATGTTATCAAGCTCTCAATTAAAGTTTGTTTGATTGTTTGAAACTTTTAATTGTTTGATTGACTATTAGGATTGATAATTTAAATTTATTTTATTTTATTTTATTTTATTTTATTATTTATTTAGCATATTGAAAAGAGTTTTATTAATAAATATGGTTCGTGAACATTGTTCACGAACGTTAATCACGAACGTTGTTCACGAACATTGTTCACGAACATTGTTCACGAACGTTGTTCACGAATGTTGTTCACGAACATTAACGAGCTGAACACATATGTGTTCAAGCTTGTTTGTTTAGCTTAACGAGCTGTTCAAGCTTGTTTGTTTAATTAATCTTATGTATATTGAACGAACATAAACAAGCTCTTACCAAGCCGAACACCAAACTTGTTCACGAACGCTTGGTTCATTTACAGCCCTAAATATCCCGCTTACGACAATTAATTTTAAGAATGACCAATTTAGCTCTCAATAAATCTCCTATTAATTACCAAGATAAATTAAGAAGTACTTATCGGATCGAATGGTTAATAATTGACATTTTGACATATAATTTTACATTCATACTTAGCTTTCTTAATCCTCTCGTATACTTTAGAAGTCGATTTATATTATATTTTACCAGTTTAGATTTATTTCGAACCTCGATGCAATTCTTCATATATCTACGATATTAATTCTCAAAATGTGAACTTGTATCCCGAGGAGCCACGAACTTAATTGACCGAACTAATTATAGCCAAGGAGTTTATGGAGAAGAAGTTCCGGTCAAATGAAGCTTGGTTCACATTTGGAGAGTAGATTTATCCAACCCAATTTGGATCCAAAAGCCACTACTCAAGCCCATTTTGGAGCCCAATTTAGATTCCTAATGGATCCTCTATTCAAATCTCAAACTCACAAGCCCGGCAACCCGATAAGAAGCTACAATGAGTTCATTTTGACGATCTCGTCTCAGGTTCGGGCTCTGGCGGTCTCTTCGTTCTCCCCCACGCCCGAAGCCGCACTTCTCCTCCATTGACGGCACACCGAGGAAAGGGTTTTCCTTCCCTCCGGTCGTCGTCCATCGCCTCATCCACCAAGATCCGAGTAGCCCCCTCATTCCACGATTAGCACTCCGAGCTTCCAACAGCAGCTCCACCGCATCTCTTCCACGTCCGGCCCTCGATCTGCGAGTTCTTGGGGTTTTCCCAGCTTCATCTTCGATCCGTACAGCTTCATTTTCAATCCAACAGCAACCCTTCATTCCAGTTCCAACATCAGGCATCATCTGCCATCCGAAGCTCCAGCACAGCAGCCCCTTCCAAGTTCAGGACAGCAGCTGCATCTAACGCACCCATCCGGATCGTAACATCCCTTCTTCGGCAATTTTGAATTTTGGATTTGGTTTTGTGACATGCTCTAGGTTTCGTTTCACTCGATGTTCACTTGACGTTGCTTGTGTAATTTAAGTTATATTATGTTTCATTACTTGCATTGTCTTTTAATTACTACATTTATATTTAAATCAAATCCATACCTCACGTTGGAATAACATTACATCCTAAGATTTATCATACATCATTTATATTCTTTATGAGATACGATCCAAGTCATGTCTATATTGCATATATTAATTTTGAATTGTAACTGTACAAACATGCACGGTCTATCAGTTGTCTAACCTAATATTTTTATATCAACCATTTATTAAAAAAAATTTAAAAAGGGAAGGTCATTGCCTAGTACATTATGTGCCATGATATTTGATTTTTCTTACAAATGATAATATTAACTTTGGAAGATAAAGTTTTCCAAAAACATTTATCCATTCAAAATTTTGTAATAAAAATCATAAATGAATTTAGACCTTATATGTGACCATATATATATATATATATATATATATATATATATATATATATATATATATATATAATTTTTCTTATGAAAATTTATAACTATTTCTAAAATTTAGTTTATAATCACAATTAATTGAAAATATGAATATTATTTGTACATTTATATTCTTGTCTGAATGGAAATTGAGGTAGTTTTGAGAACTTGCTAAGTGATAGGATAAGATTCAAATTGTATTTAATCCAACCCCTTTTGGTCCCTAAATAAGGTAGTTTCTGATATAATTTATCTTTGAACTGACCTAGTTAATTGATGTTGACTAACTTTTTATCATTATTAACATTGACTAATGCTATTTCATGAGACATTTTTAAAATATTGTTTTTTAAGAAAAAAATATTAAAGTTTTATAAAGTTTTACTCCTTTGAATATAGTCGAGTTGCTTGCCACCAAAGGATTGTTTCTTTGTTCGTTCATTCGTTGTATTGTGTAAATTGATATTAGAGTTAAAACTTAGTCGTTCAACCTCATAGCTATCATTTGAATTCTTCATTATTATTCTTAAGATTCAACGTCATCCAGTTGCCCCCTTTAATCGTGTTCTTATTGCATCGTAATTGAGAATATTTACCAAGATTGATCGTCCATGTTAACATGCGATGGTTAAGTAGCTATCATTGACGACTATTGATCGATGTCGATATTACGTTGATTTGATATTAACTAACCGTTTGACTGCTAGTTATCAGTGATCAGCATCGGACACGCTGACCAACTTTGGCTAGTCATTGATCTTGATCATGATTGTGGTGGCAAAACGTGAATATGTTCATTCCCAGTATCTTTATCAACTTGTCCCAAAATTAACACGGAGAATATAAATCACGAACGGCTATTAACCTTTGGAATAGTGATTAATACATATTTAGCTCGATTTTACCGAGATTTGAACCTCAGATCTTATGATGATAATATTTCATGCGTTAGTCACTAGATCATTCCCGAGGGAACTTGATCATTGTTGATCATGGACGATATTAAGTATGTTTGACTAATGACTATTGTTCTACATTAATTAACCATCATTCATTAGTTGACTAATATTAACTTGTGATTATCGACCTTGATTCAACGTTAATATGATGCTAATCGATATTAACCAATGTTAATTGTTGACCAATGTTGTTGGTGTTGACTGACGCTGTGACTTCCGTCCTTCCAAGTAGATAAGTCATAAGTGATTACATTTAGATAAATTTTATCATTTTATAAAAATAAGTTCTTCCATATGTCAATATCATTTTCATCAACGTGTTTTTTTAATTTAAAAATTTTACCCAGTTAACGTTGGATATTCAACGTCAATTAATCTTAAAAATCCTATAAACTTTTTCACTAGATAATAAAAATTATCCGTTAATCCTTCAAAACTAAAATTCAATCTTTAAATGTATACAAAATTAAAAAAACAACCTACTATTGGTGGCAAAAGATAAATAACGACTACTAATCTGAAATAGTGACTAACACATAAGAAAAATATTTACCTCGATTTTATCAAGATTTGAACTCCAAAAATAAAAAGATAGATCTACATAAGCAATTTTCCTTCATTCACAACCATTCAATAAGTCAATTCAAATGACAAGGCAATTTTCTTGTACTCAATACTCGATCGTTTTTATAATCCTCCTACTGAATCTACTATCTCTTTAAGAAAACAAGATAGATCTACATGTTTCTTTCACGTTAGGAGTGCAAAAGCAAAACAATCTTACCACAAAATAAACCTTTTACATTCATGAATAAACTATATAAAGAATTACCAGGACTAAGGAACAAATTTCACACAAGTGCTTGCAAACCATTCATTCAACTCTAAACAAAATAGTATGAAACATAATGCAGCCATATCGTATTTGACTACCATTGTATGCCACACGCATTGCCAAGAAAGAATAATCGGAGTTCACTGCATATCATCAGTTGAATTTGCAGAACAGAGGACCAAGGCCGCATGAGTTTTGCCATCAAAGTATTCATGGCTCAGAAAGATCCACGAGGTGGGCTGTCCGTGTGAATGTCCATGGATGAATAGTTTGAACTAAGCGAATTAGCTTCACGGTTTTGGCTAGGGTCGCTGTTTCTTGATTCAGTGTTGCCAGTTGGTAGGCCATCATTGTTATAGAATCCCCCCTGATCAATGTGAAATGGCTGAAGGCTCCTCCGTACAGGGCTGGAAAGAGCATTTGAGAAGACTGAGTTTTTTGATTGATCTGAATGTGTGCTTCGAGGAGCAAGTCCAGCAGCTGGCTGACCAAACAAAGAGGTTGGATGCTGGATGGTTGAGTTTGTCATCTGCATTGTTGTTTGATACTGGTGTTGCAAGGATGATCTTGAGCCGACTGCATCATCAACAGCATAATCCATTTCGTTCTGTCAAAAGGATATCCAATTATTACAACAACTTCCTCTATTGTAGCACAAATAAACAGGGAAATGCCTGAAACAACAACTGGTCCAACGAAAAGATTTAGCAAAAACAATTTGAAAAAAATGATATCTGGCAATATGAGCTAGAATAGTCATATCATATAGGTATCATATCCAGGATTCAATTTTTTAAGGAAATCTTTATGCAGGATCAGGTTCAACACTAACCTGAGAATTCTTTTAGTTCTTTTAAAATGTTTGTTTTCTTTGCGTCCTTGCAAATAGTTTTTGTTGCAGTATTTCAATGAATTCCTTTACATGTGCAGGAAGTATCATGGTAAAGGATTTTGATGCAAATCTTCAAGATTTTGAGGGGCAGCTGAATTCAAAATTATAAGGATAGATCTGAATGTTCAACTCTGAGAATTCTATATTAAAGATTCCTCACATTAATCAGGTCACGAATAACCTATAAATTATAGCTTACACAACCTTAAAGAATCAAGCCATGGTTATTAGTCTACCTCTGGTAAATTAGTGATCCCAATTCTGAAGACTAGTCTAACAACAGCTCTTGACCGGAAGAAAGCATACATCACGTTACAGACCCTCTAATGGTAACAAACAGACCAGCAATGCTAAGAATACCCCTCACTTTATTAACTTAATGCTGATTCTAATGATTAATTCGATCAAACTGAGCAAAAATCAGATTCCAAAAGAGTAAAGGATGTATTGTTTCTGTTCCATCAACAAGAGCTAATAAATCAAGTAAAGAGGTGGTTAGAAAATATTAAAAGATAACAAGATGGAAAGCACAGAAAAAAAACGAGGATGAAAATCACAGAAAAGAAAATATGAAGATGAAAATCACAGACAAAAAAAGGAAAATCAAGCACAATATTACTTGACATTGCAACAAAAATGGATAAAATTCAAACATTAACAGCTATATGTGAAAAAAATCAATTTCAATTTCAATATTTGCATTTGGCAGTGATATGAGTATAGAAAGTTAAACAGTAAAATAATTGACATGAAATGCAACTTCACCGAACCTGATAAAATGAAATATCAAAGATGATTAACCTGAATGTGGGCAACTATATCCGCTACAGTAATCCTTGACTCTTCCTCGTGCTTCCTCATCATCCATTGATAAAGCTTTTCCTGAACAAAGAATAATGAGATAGAATTTATGTATTTAACAAAATAAGTTTTCAGTAACAGATAAGGATTCATGTTATAGGTGGCAATCGGGTTGGGTTGCCCAAGATTCGACCTGACACAACCTTGGGTTTGGGATGTGCCTGGGGTTGGGTTGTACTGGGCCGACCTAGTTCATGGATTAGTCAGGCTGAGGTGGCTCGACCCATGAGCTGGATCAAGCCCAACCCAGCCCAAGCATGATCCAAATATTTAAAAATATATAAAAAAGATTGAAAAATTAAAATAAGATTATTTAAAATTTATATATTTTTATATTTATTAAAAATGGCTAGGTCGAGCTCGAGCCTGGGTGCATACAAGCAAGGATCCTCCGGTCCACTTTTTGTGGACCAGGGGATGATCTACAATACAATTGCGGCCGTAATTGGTTGCGATTCTTTCCTAAGTTTATCTTCCCATCCAGGAGGGGTAGCCTCCGGCCGTCCACCCCGACCCAAACTATAACCTTAATGGGAAGGTGAACCCAGAAAAGAATCGTAACCAATTGTGGCCGAATCACGGCCGCGATCCGACTGCAATTGTATTGTGGACCATCCCATGATCCACAAAAAGTGGACAAGAGGATCCTTGCTCGAGTGCATACCTTGCCGTCACATGCCATGCCAGGCACAACCGTGATGGTTCGTGTTAGGATGGCTCATGACGGTTCATGTTGGGCTTGGACCGATCCATTATCGAAATGGGCTGACCGGGCCCACGCCATGCCAACCCAATTGGCCATTTTTGCCACTAATACTTAAAATAGACAATAATATTTCACAATTATGGAAAGGCACAAATGAGGTTGCAGTCAATAAACGATTTAACCAAACATTAGTAAATTGAAGAAGAGGGGAACCTAATCTAACAAGTCAAATTAGTTTTATTTCATTATTTATGTAAGACAAAGGAATTATAACTAGATCTCTAACTGAACACAGAAAATATATATGGTTACAATTTCACTAAACATAGCAAATAATCAGACTTGTAGTTTAAGTACCAAGTAGACAAGGTTAAGCACATCAATGGCTAAAAATAATCATGGAATAGTACACCGGTCCACCTACTTGAAAGGAGTTAGCATTTCCCCAGGAACTGTAATTCTGAGATGTTTCCTCTTACCAGGATTAAGGTGGAGCAATTACTTGATGATACACAAGCTATGTTGCCACATTAAGTATACTAATGTGGCAATGCAATATAATAAAAATTCATGATCCTGCAAGTTTAATCATTCTGAATTAACTTGCTGGTGCCAAATAGAAAAACTAGTTTAGTCATTTTGAAGCAGGCAAACAAGAGTAAATGGCAAAGCAGCGAGTCACAAGCGAATAAATCATGCACAATCAATATTTTCTGGACATTTTTTTAGATGTTTTCTCATTGTGTTGGCAAGGAATTTGCAATGAGATAAAACACAAGTTTGCCCTTTTGACTCTACCAGATGAAGATCTCCAATAATAAAATTAAAGTGAAGAAACTTGATCCGAGGCAAGATGGATGCAAATAATGTAAAGGCGGTGAGAAAGAGAAGGTATAACCAGGGCATGGCGCTCGCCGGCCTGGAAGGAGACTTTCTGCTGGTTCATGGCTTGCGTGTACAGCTGCGAGAGCGAATTGGCAGCGCTGCAGAAGGTGGAATACATCGTCCGATCCACCTCGTCGAGCCGCGTCGCCTCTGTTTTCCGCTTCCTAGACATGATACTGAGATCGAGAGCGAGAAGACGAAACCCTAGGAAACAAGCCTCGCCCTTCCCTTGCGGACACGGACGCTTGCTGTCCCTTTTCACCTCACAACATCGCAAACCCGCCTGCTAAATAAACCTTAATTAGCCTCCACATCATGAATGGATTTTTTTGGGCCGTGTAAACCCAACTCTGCGGCCCACTAATTAGTTAAATGCTAGTATATATTATTATCTTTAAAAAGCCGAAACAGCCTTCCATCGTGCGCTTTTCATTCTAAAATTTCTTTTATTTTAATATTATTATAGTAGGTATAGAGCACTTGCTACTATATTACGATAAATCAGTTTAATTTAATTAAACATATTATATTTACAAGACTTATATATATATATATATATATATATATATATATATATATATATATATATATATATATATATATATATATATTATATTTACAAGACTTTTATATATATATATATATATATATTATTTTTACTAATTTAATCAAAAAATTTTAAAATTGATAAAACACCTCATTTCATCATCATCATCATCATCATCAAATAATTACTTATTTACTGTTAAATAGCTATTATATTATTGTAATTAAGATTAAGTTAGGGCCCCGAACTATGTTATAGTGGGAGGGTATCTAAGTTATCATTTAGATAATTTTTTTTTTTTAAATAAGGAGCGTAATTAAAAATATTGAGTTTTTTGGTCACTCGTCACGAGTACTTTTTGATTTATTTTGATAATCAATAAAAATAAATTCAAGTAAATCAAATCAATCACCTAAGCCTAACTAGGTTTATCAATTAAGGTGAAGTTAGGGACGAATGAGGACACCTTAATTTAGATTAGCTATTTATGTGATATATGAAATTTCATCCTAATAATCATTAAATAACTATTATAATAATTTTATAATGATCATGTTAAAACTATTTTAAACTCGAATATATTAAAAATAAAAATGAGTTAAATTTAATATTGTTCAAACTTATTTAATAAAATAATTAAGTCACACTAAGCTTAAACTAAACTAAACCATAGTTTAAACTTGTCTTAGTTTCTTTATACGAGTTTCGGTTTGATTCAATTGAGCTCTCAGTTTGAAATTGTTCGAGTATTTGAAATTTTTATATTTTATGTTTATTTGTGTTGAGATCTAGTGCGCTAAACACGTGAAAAATGTAGTGAAAATTAATTAGATCCTCTATCCAATAGATCCATGCGAAGGGAAGAAACATTACTTGAAACAATCTATACTAAGTTACATGATAGGATTATACCCTTGATACATGCACACAATCTCCTGACAGCTCGAATCTCAGCACGATCACACGTTCGCGCCTCTACGGTATCCATACGAACAAGCATTGTCTTCGTTTGTCTCACAAACTCACAAGATGGAGATCGAAATTACTTAAGGTTGTGTTAGCAACCACAATTAATGGTGATTTCGACCAAGAGGGAAGGAGGAAGAAGAGGAAGACCAAAGGTTTTTCAATTTCTCATCTAATCGAAAATATCATCCAAAATTATATATATATATATATATATATATATATATAATCTCATGAATACTAAAGGGTTTTGCCCTTTCATCTTCCAATCCAATGACTTAAAATTAACCGTTCAATCCAATGGTTCAATTTTGACCATTTAAATCCTTGGTGAACTCAAGTTCACCCAATGAGTCTAACTCATTGATTCTCATGTAATTTCGAATTCAATGAATCACCACTTCAGTTATTCGAATTGACTCAATGAGTCTAGTTTGAATTGGACTTAATCCAACAATTGAATCCATTTGAGTCTAACTCAATAAGTCCAATTCGGATTAGACTTAATTTAATGATTCATCATATGATCTCATCTCCATATCAACTTGTTCTTTGTGTGACCCAATAGGTTCTCGTAACGTTGGCAATGTACCCAAATCAACATTTAGATACATAAGCAATAAGTGACATCTAGCAAGACATTATTGCTACCAAAGTGACGAGAAAGTCAAGATCCGACCTAACCTGTCCATGACTATTATCTTGTATGACTTGGTCCATCTATTTTTGATATCTAGATTGATCAATGAGGCATATACCATGTCATCCTCTTATCAACCTTTGTGTTTCTTGATCTCTAACTAAACACACTCAATCAAATAAGCCCAATATCTCATATTGTCTCATTTGCGCATGATCATACTTTCTTGTATCCTACTAATCAACGTGCCCATAGATATCACTTTTGTCATATGGAAGGGATAGATCTCATCTACATCACTCACATCTCTCTGCATAATTCATTGCATACCCAATGATCGACTTTATTGTCCACCTTGTTACAGGTGACATTTGCCGATACCAAAGTACACAACTCCTTATATAGGGAACCGTAGTGACTTCAGGTCTAAGGACTATTCATACCAATAGTCACATGAGAATGTTTATGACACTCATATAACGATCCATGAAATATTCTATGGTGGGTCATTCAGTATATATTCTCTAATATATACCCATGTGTTAACCTGATATCTCATATCCATGACTTGTGAGATTAAGTCATCTGTTGACCTATATGCTAGTCTCAACGCATTAATATTGTCCTTGTATATTAATGCTCGACTAGGAATAGTTAAGAGTAATGTTCTATGTATATATATAATATCTCACTATCAATTCAATTAATTGATATGCTGTAGATAAGAACCTACTACCCAAGGACATTATTATACTTATTCAATCGACACTGAATTGAAACAAATATAATAACCAACTTTATTTTTTATTAATAATAAAATATGATACAAAACAAACCCTTTACAATTATCTCATAATTGATAGTAGGGTTAATACTAATAATTTATTTGATTAGTAAGTTTAATATTATAAATTTGTTTATTTAGAGTTTTTTATATCAATGAATTTTATAACGATGATCATAATTTATAAATTGTATTTATAATTAATTTATAATTTTTTATTTATTATAGTTTGATCATCTATAAATTTTATTTATAATTAATTTATAATTTTTATTTATTATAGTAAAAGATGATAATGTTATTTTAAATATCTAATATTATCGACCCCTATCAGATATTTATAAATAAATTATGAGGAATATTTTGTCTTAAAATAATGATCCTTTATACATGGAAGGTCAGATAATTGATGAAGTATTTTATAATTTTTTTATTCATAAACATTAATAACCATTTAATTTAATAAATTATTTAATTTTATTTATTTAATTGATGTTATATATATATATATATATATATATATATATATATATATATATATATATTTTAACATATATAAATAAAGTGTTTTCGTCCAATTAAAGTAGCGCTAGTTATCAGACTAACCGAATTTATCAATTAAGGTATATAAACAAAGGTCTCCATCCAATTGGTAGTGGATAGTAATTACACTTACAATTACCATAACCATCCACTTGCAGTTACCATAACTACCCACTTGCGATTAATAAAAACTGTCCATTTCCCTTATTTAAATGTCCAAGTAAAAAAACAGAACATTTCTTATTTTTTTTTTTTCCAAGAGAAGAACATACAAAGCGTCGAAGGATTTACTTTGTGAAATCGGGAATAATTCATCTTAACTATCCGCTAGATGATAAGCATGTGCAACACTTCCTAATAATAATTCTAATTAATTTTACTGACTATTTTTAAATGATTAATTTAGTCTATAAAAATTTTTTATCGATCATCAGAATAAATTGAGAAGCACACGTGACGGTCAGTCTAGAAATCTAATATCTTTTGATTATACCTCTCATTTGGAGAAAAAATTCCTATAAATAAATCATAATTGGAGTTCAAATCGTAAGTACCTAAGTGATAAACTGAATATCCTATCGTAACATTATGATCTCAGGAACATGAGCAATTGTAAGTGTTCGATTTTATTAATCAAAATTCTTCATGCATTTTAATTAATAAGGGTATCAAAGCGTGCTGCTTGAATGCGTGGTATATAGTTGTCCCCGGGATTCTGGTATCGCGATAGGACATTTAGATTGTCATCCAGGTATCCACAGTTCGAACCCCAACTACAACGTATTTGTAAAATTTTTTTCTCTAAATGAGAGGCATAATCAAAGGATACTGGGTTTCTGGGATGATCGTCATGTGCGCTTCTCGATTTATCCTGATGATCGATAAAAAATATTCATGGGATCGGATTGGTCATCTGAAATAATCAATAAAACTAATTGAAATTATTATTTTTATTTCATGGTACATGATCAATTTTTGTATGTTGCAAAATATATCATTGAATATTTAAATTTCTCATTAAAAAATAATCATTGTGTTAAAATAAAATGTCGTTCATTATTTATTTATAGTTAATCAGGATGAATACCATTTTAGTTATCTGTTTTTGGCTCACATGATGAATTCTTTTACATTGTGAGAAAAATGTTTTTTTTTTTGCATACATGGTCGGACACTGTTAATGTTAGAATTGCGGTTTTATTTATGGAAATGGTTAACATTGTAGTTCATTTTAATCCTGTTATTCCTGTTATTTATGCGGGTATAAATCGAATATGCTCATGCCCGATATCTCCGTTAATTTATCTCAACATCAATATGAGATCAATATAGAAGAGATAAATCATGGATAATTATTAATCTTTGAAATAATGATTAATATATAAGGGAGACATTTACCTCGATTTTGTCAAGATTTAAACCTCAGATCTCATGATGATAACACCTCATACACTAGTCACTAGACTCTCGAGAAGACATTAATCATGACATCCAATATCAATGAAAATGTGTAACAACATTGCAATAAAGATGACTATGCTTGTCCAATATTTTTCATTAATATAAAAGAGGTAAATTATAGATAATTATTAATATTTAGATTAATGACTGATATATAAATAAAATATTTATTTCATTTATGTCAAGATTTAAATTTCAAAATTTATGATCATAATAATTCATAGGTTAGTCATTGCACCAGGGTTCAGAGTTACGGTTGTCTTAAGTCTTTACAATTACATCACGTTGAACCGGTAACGCAGACATCTGCTAGGACGTTTGAATAGAGGTGGATAGAAAATGTATAGAAAAAGAGGAAATTTATTAGTGAAGCGTCATTATGTTTAAATAAAAATTTATTATTATTTAAATTAAAATTAAATTCTATGTATTTTTATAAAAGTCTTAATACTTCTTAAAAAGTAGATAAAATTTAAATTAATTTTAGATAAGAAAATTAATCCAAAAACTTTAAAACAAATAAAAAAAATTAAAAAGTCTAAATCTAGAATTTTGATTACTCAGTTAACTAATTATGTCTTGTCTAGACTCTGAATATAGTATAATCATATCAGGAGACCAGGAGCTAATAATCTTCCTTATAAATATCCTCGATCGTCTTCCTTCAAGACCTAAAAGGGAGGTTGGTAGCCTTATTTTCTTCTCATCATAGTTCGAAGGGGAACATAGTCGTATCAAAGAAAATAAATTGGACGTGCTGCTGGATGCTCCTGCATCAAATGTCCTAGGTTGAAAACAACTTGTCCTTGAGTTCATGGTATTGTGTTCAATATCAAAAGTCCTTAAGTGCTCGACATATACTGGTTCTCAAGTTGACTCAGTCTCATCTTCTTCATAAATTGGATCACCGATAATTTCGATCTTGTCATCCATATCTTTCTTAAGAAAAAAATTATTCAAATTAAAATAAAATAATTTACGACCTTTAAGATCTCGAGCACTACGATCACACTGTTAGGCTTTTTCAGCTGGAACTTGTCTGTCATGATCTCGACCATGTATCTCACGATCTTCAAGATCTTGCGCCGCTAAACACTGGGATAACTTCGTGACTTGTCTCTATAGATCTTCGATGAGCTTGTAGGGTACGCTTCGATCCTGGTTTAAGACTTTCCCAATCGGAACCTATCTTTCATGACCACGACCATGATCACAATGATCATCCATGGATCTAAGACTCTGATACCAGTTGACGTAGGGGAGGAATCTCTTGGTGCGACGTTTAAATCGAGGTTTGCAGTAGCCTTGTTATCTTCCCGTCATCTCGAAGGGGAACATAGTTGTATTAGAGGACATAAATTGGTCATGATGTTGGATGCTCCTACATCAGATTCCCCAAGTTGAAAAGAACTTGTCCTCGAGTTCATGGTAGTGTGTTCAAGATCAAAAGCTCTCAAGTGCTCAACGTATACTAGCTTGCTAGTTGACTTGTTATCTAATGGTCCTTTGAGAGCATGAAACAGAGACAAAACAAAGCGGTAACCACTCATAGTGATCTCCCAAAGAAATCGCTGAAGATATCGTCGAAGACGTCGCTGCTTTTGTCACCGAGAAGATCACCACACGGAACCTCCTCAAACTTTTTCACGAACCAAATCCCAGCCTTTGGACATTTTCTATCGCTCTCTGATCGCCTCACAACTTCGCTGCTCTCTCTGATCACCTCTGCTTCACCTTCTGCTTTGTCTCTGATGCATTGCTTGGACACTCCTTTTATAGGAAGGTTGAAGAAGACGAAGGGGAAAGGACGCCCCTTCGTCTCCTTGGTGTTTGCAGCAACGAGACGTTTGTAGCAACGAAAGAGACGACCCCCTTCGTCTCCTGTAATGCCCAACATCTCTCACTCGTCTAAGTCAATCTATAAGGTTATATGGTCACATAGATCATGTCAGTCACATAGACAATAAGGTGATCATGTCACGAAGACCAAAGCAAAATTAGTCACAAAGACCAAATAGGTCACGTAGACTTTATGAGGATCAAGTCACGAAGACCAAAGCAAAATTAATTATTCACAAAGACCAAATAAAAACATTCATTCCATACATTAGGGAAAATGGTTCGTGCGACAGCAAGCATATTGAGCATTCAACTACTAAGAAGATTGTCACACCTTACTTAGCTGCTCCATAGAACGAATCAGAGATATCAGTGACTTGCCTTTACCCCAGATTAAATTATTTACATCATTATGAACATCTCTAATCCTTCATATTGACTATATGCCAAGAGCATGTTCAACATCTCCAATCAAACAAATTATTCACAATTACATTTTATGTACTGAACTAAAAATGTAATTGGTACCAGTGAATAAATATCACAGATGTAAATCAATCTTAATCTTTCTTTTTAGCTAGAATCTATTCATTCTAATCAATTGCTTTCCTAGTTATGCTCCATAGAACGAATCATCCATAGCCAATAGGAAACATGCTAAAGTAGCAGACACTGATCAAAACTTCAAGTAGACAGCTAAATAGCCACTTAGGGTAAGATTGAGATTAACTTATAATCTCAAGGGTCTCACATAGTAGAGAAGCAGGGATTCATTCTCCTACTACCTTTCTTGTCGCCATAATACATGTGGTATGAATCACATGCTACGATGTTATTCTCTTTACTAAAAAGAGCGCATGTTTTTTTTTTCCAAATCTAACATCATATATATTTCGATCTAGACATACCTAATGTCTAATCCTGAATTCAACATATGAATTCTAATCTGACATTTAAGCAGATTCAGTAAATGGTGGGTGCATTTACTCCAATCATTACACAAATGATCTCATCTTGACACACTTATCAAGGAGACCTTAACTTATGGGTATGTCTCTATTCACAACTACATAAGTTGTCCCATAAGCAACAGTCTTACCTCTATTTATACTTAACAAATAGAGATGATTACCCATGTGAGTGGATCAATCTCAATCTACCAACATGCTTATCGAGACTTTTATTCGAATGTAACAAAGCCATATAACTGAATAGATCATGATATTTTTCATTTATCAAAATATCTTTATAATTAGTTACATTCTTCGAAGTCTCAAAGACTTCACATGTCCATGAAATGACTCTTTAGTCAATGACTTAGTCAAAGGAACAGCAAACATATTCCGTGTAGGGATGTACTCAAGAATAATATTTTTCTTATCAACAATATCCCTTACAAAATTATACTTAATTTCTATATGCTCTCCTTTGCTGTGATATTTGAGATCCTTAAAAAAAGCTATCGCAGCTTGACTGTCACAGTACACTGTAACAGGACCCCCACTGTCCTCAGCAATCTTCAGATGCTTCAGGAATCTTCTTAGCCAGACAGTCTCTTGCACAACCACTACACAAGTCATATACTCAGCTTCCATTGTCGGTAAGGCTACACAAGCCTACTTCTTGCTGTTCCATGAGATGGTGACACCATTCAGCAAGAAGGCATAGCCAGATGTGGATTTTCTGTCATCAAGTCCCCCTGCCCAATCTGCATCTGTGTAGCCACTTAGGCTCATTTCTGATCATTGGAAGCAGAGGCAATAATCCACTGTTCCTTTGAGATATCTGAATATCCTCTTCACCGCTTTCCAGTGTCTCGATCCTGGGTTTGACTGGAAACGACTAACTAAGCCAACAACATAGCTTATATCAGGATGAGTACACAACATAGTGTACATCATGTTGGTGCAATATCCCACAGGTCAAGGCTGACCTGGTTGACCAAGCTTGAGTCTTGGTTTGGGTTTCGATGTTTGACAATGCAGTTGTTCATTTGGGGAGATTGTTTGGTGCAATTCCCCTCTGATCAAGGTCTGATCAGGTTGGTTGAAGAAGAGTCAAGTAGCTCAAGGTTGACCGGATACTTGACTGGGAAGTCCTAACTGGGATGTTAGGCAGTAAGGAAATCCTGGTGAGTGAAGCCAGGTGAAAGACCTGGTGAGTGAAGCCAGGCAGAAGGAAATACCTAGTGAGTGAAGCTAGGTGAAAGTCTTGGTGAGTGAAGCCAGGCAGAGGAAAGTCCTAGTGAGTGAAGCTAGGCAGTTAGAAGTCCTGGTGAGTGAAGCCAGGCAGAGGAAAGTCCTAGTGAGTGAAGCTAGGCAGTTGGAAGTCCTGGTGAGTGAAGCCAGGCAGATGAGAAAATCCTGGTGAGTGAAGCCAGGTGAAAGTCCTAGTGAGTGAAGCTAGACAGTTGGAAGTCCTGGTGAGTGAAGCCAGGCACGGGGAAAATCCAGATGGATCAAGGCTGATCAGACATCTGGTGTTGGGAAGTCCAAGTAGGTTAAAGGATTGACTGGATGCTTGGCACTAGGAAATCTAGATGGGTCAAGGTTGACCAGACATCTGGTGAAAGTCCAAGTAGGTAAAAGGGATTGACCGGATACTTGGCAAGAGGAGAAAAGTCCAAGTGGGTCAAAGGGATTGACCAGACACTTAGTGAGAGAGTCCTAGCTGGTCAAGGGTGACCGGATGCTAGGTTTTATGTACCAACAAGTTATGGTTGACTGGATGTTGGTTTAGGGGGCTTTGGACTTGCTTTTGGGTAAAAACCAAGATCTGGATTGATCAGCGGATTGATCCAGCAGATCTGGATTGATCAGCGGATTGATCCAGCGGACCTGGATCGATCAGCCCAGCAGATCTGGATCGATCAGTCGATCGATTGGATCATGCCCAATCGATCAGCTAATCGATCGGGTGAGTCCCCGCGAACAGAACCCCTTTGGATCGATCCGTGGATCGATCCAGAGGTCCCAATCGATCAGTGGATCGATTGGGAGCTGCTGTTTGTGCGCGATAAGCCTTGGATCGATCAGCCGATCGATCCAGGCTATTCCAGAAAGCACAGAGGCGCTCTGGATCGATCGGTTGATCGATCCAAAGCCTCCCCGATCGATTGGGAGCAATCCAATCGATCGGGATCCGACCGTTGGCGTCGTATTTAGCTGCAGGCGAGCGTTTCCTTCAGGAGAACTTCACCGATTCATCTCAGATCACTTCAGCGCTTCCACAGCTTCTCCACAAAGATCAGATCGCCAGTTCTTGAAGGTTCTTGGAGGTTTTCCAAGTCAAGAGGCGGATCTACAGCTAAAGAAGAAAGCTAGGGTTAGGGTTTCTATACTCATTGTAAGCTTTTGCTTGTATTTGTGTATCCTTTCCCTTTCTTCTTGTAGTGTGAACTTGTAGGGCTTCTCCGCCTTCGGTAGTTACCGAAAAGGAGTATTTATTAGTGGAGGTGTGTGTGTGTGCGTGGATCCTTGGACTAGTCACCTCTTGTGAGGTGGATACCAAGTAAAATCCTAAGTGTTAGCGTTGTATGTTTTTGTTTCTTGTATTACCGCTGCACATATTTCTGAAGAAACGAGCAACGTCAAGCACCGAGCACGCGCCGAGCTATTCACCCCCCTCTAGCTACTTTTCGGTCCTAACAAGTAGTATCAGAGCCAGGTTGCTCTTCACCGGAATCATCGCCGGAAGGGGCAAACAAAACAAGCAAAGCTAGAGGGTGAAGAAGTTGGAGCAAATTCATCAAAGTCAAAGAATTCAAGAAGCTCAACTTCAAGATGCAATTCCAAGATGGACTTGGATTTGACACGAGGGTGCCTCCACCATTCACAATGACAAGCTTCGATTCTTGGAGATCAAGAATCGAAAATTTCTTGATGATGGAGATAGAGCAATGGTTTGCTCTTATGGAAGGCTTCGAGGCTCCAAGAAATTCAAAGGGCAAAATTCTCAAGAAGAGCAAATGAAGCCAAGAACAAATCCAAAGATGTGAGGCCAATGAAAAAGTGACCAAGCTTTTGGTCAATCTATTGCCTAGCCACATTTTGGAGCAAATTGGAGAGTTTGAAGATGCCAAGGAGCTATGGAGCAAATTGGCAAAGACTCATGAGATCTCCTCCACTGTACCAAGCCAAGAAAAATCCAACGAGGGTGACTCATTGGAGCAAGACCGAGAGGAGGACTCCGAAGTTGAGAGATGCTCAACTTCCGAAGAAGAAGTCCAAGAAGAAGAAGCTTCATCTTCGAGGGAATGCAATGAAGAGGGCAAGGAGGGAGCATACTCCTTGTTCCATGTACAAGATGAAGATGAAGAAGCCTCCACCTCTAGGATTGAGGGGGAGCAACCTTCATTGACACCAGATCAAGAGCAAGAAGAATCTTCTACATCCGGGTCAAGAAGAGAAGAGGAAGAAGAAGCTGTTGGAGGATCGGTTGCCGGCTTGAAGGGGGGTTAGATAGACGACACCCCCAAATCGTTAGCTTCCTACGATGTTAGCGCAGCGGAATACAAACAAACACAAATAGAAAGCTAAACACTAAATACAAGAATGGAAATGAAATGCAAACCAAACCGCTAACACGTTCGATGTAACGTGGTTCGGAGATGATGCTCCTACTCCACGACGTGTCCGTAAGGTGGACGATCCCTCAATTCGTCGGTGGATTAGTCCCCGGAAACTCCGGCTAGCTCAACCCTCCTTGTCGGTGGAGAAACCTCGCCACAACTCGATCAAGAACACTTGGATTGCTAGAGCACTAGATGACTACTAATTAGGCTTTAACCAAGTCTAATTTCGTCAGGTTGACCGGCCATCCCAAGCTCCCTCTTATAGAGCTTGGGGAAATCAGCCTTGCTGATTTGCCCGTTACCAGTCGACTGGTCCTTGCACCAGTCGACTGGTGCCAACCCAACGTCTCTCTCAACGGCTATCTATCAGTCCACTGGTCCCTGGACCAGTCGACTGGTCCCAGCCGTTTTGGGCACAGAGAGCTTCTGTGCTCACCACCAGTCGACTGGTCCCAGTACCAGTCGACTGGTACAACCCTAAACTTAGGGTTTCCCATCCGGAGTACATTTCTCTCATGCACTCGTACCCTCACGACTCACTTGACTCTTCTTTTGCAGCCTTGACCTCTTACCTTCAAGCGTACTTCCTTTGGCTCTCGTCCCTCGGATGCATCCAAGCCCGCGGCTCGTCCCCAATGCCATCCTTCGCGTATGCCTCGAAGTCGCTTCCCTCGGCCCTTGTCCTTGCTGCCTTGTCCACGGTCCCTCGGATGCTCCATCCTTCACCGGACCCGAAGCCGTCAACCTGAGTCACATGTGTCACCTGCAGTCCTGCACAACTCAAGTACACATATCAAATGACGAGGGTAAACCTAACTTAAACCCTTTGCCCAAACACCAAAACACATGGTCCCGCGGACCATTGGGATTGCTCCAACAGAAGCTTCCACCTCTACATGTCAAGCTAAATCAAATGGAGAAGCATCACTATCGGATCAAGAGGAAGCCTCTACATCCACATCACATGGAGGACCAAGTGCCATCCCTACATATGAAGGTATAAACAATTCAATTAAAAATAAAAATCACATTATATATTTTGAGTGTAGGGAGAATGGGCACTACAAGAGCAAGTGTCCCAACTTGGCCAAGAAGAAGGACCAAGTGGCACCCAAGGGCAAGGAGAAGCCCAAGGAGACGATCCCCGGAACAAAAAGGAGCAAGGAGCACATTGTGTGCTTCTTGTGCAACCAAAAGGGGCATTACCGAAGTCAATGCCCTAAGGGGAAGAAGGTGGTCAAGGCTCAAGGAGAAAAACTCAATTCAAGGGGGAGCCTCCAAGGTAAAAAAGAAGGTAACTTTTATTGAGCCTACTCCCTTGAATAATGGTAAAAAGCATGCTAGCACTAATTTATATCATTTTAATGCTATTTACCATGAAAATAGGAGGCATGATAAAATTAAAGAAAATCATGTAGCTTATCATGCTAAAACCACTACACTTAGGGCTAGGAATGTAGTTAAAAGTCTAGGCAAGAACTCTAAGGATTTTAGCTACAAGCCTAGAAACAAAAATGCTCATGGATTTAATGGAAAACCAAAAACTAAGGACTTAGTGATGAAAAAT
The DNA here is from genome assembly GCF_018446385.1 of Zingiber officinale. Lineage (NCBI taxonomy): Eukaryota > Viridiplantae > Streptophyta > Magnoliopsida > Zingiberales > Zingiberaceae > Zingiber > Zingiber officinale. The sequence goes on from NC_056000.1 coordinate 109,455,646, forward strand.
CAAGTCTTGAGGTCAAGACTTGACAAACTAGAAAAGACCCTAAAAAGGATGGAAAATATCCTAAAAGGGCAAAATGAGCAAAACCTTTAGGAGTACTATAAGGGTTATCCAAGGGGCATAGAGGTTTGGGATACAAACCTAAAATCAAAAAGGATGTACCTACTTACCATAGGGTTCCATATAGCTATGGAACCAACCCTAATTCTAGAGGTCAAGTCAAGGATACAAGGGAAGTTATCCCTAGAAGTATCTTTGCAACAACAAATGTGACTAAGACTTCTAAGAAGTCTAAGAAAGTCACTAACAAGGTCACAAGGGAAGCTATCCCTAGAGTTGACCTAGAAAAAGTGACCAAGGCTTCTAAGAAGCCAAACAAGGTCACTAGGAAGGTATCTAGGGAAGTTATCCCTAGTGAATACCTAGAGCATCCAAGGAGCACCAATAGGTTTTGGGTTCCTAGGAGCATCTTCTCTACCCCATAGATGGGTTAGAGGTGTCAACTCTAAGAAGAAGGGTAGTAAACCCAACTTTGAAGAAATTGACACTCAAGGAGCATTTTCAAGGTTATTATCAACTTTTGAAAATGAAATGGATTTATGATTTACTCCTTGAAAGAGTAAAATGTGCCAAATTGAGAAGTTTTGGTTTTATTTTAAAATGACACATATTGGAAAATCATAAGACCTACCAAGTTGGGATTTTGGTATGTTCTTAGGAAATTAAAGGCAATTTGAGCCTTAATTTAAAGTGCTACTCTTGTGGAAAAATGAAATATGCCAACATTTGAGGAATAAGCTTATTTTCAATTGACATAAATTAATCAAGAGAATTAGAAATGCCCATTTAGGTTTTGGCACTCTCTTGAAGCACTTTGGACAATCTAGGTTTAAGTTTTAGGATTAGCCAAGATTAAGGATACTTAGATAGGTAATCTAGGTATTTTATTTATGCTAGACTTTGCCATGATTGTTTGCCCGTTATATGTCATGACATCATGTTTTATTTTTGCACTCATGCCTTATCATGAAAATATAAAAATACCATGTCATGCCATACATACATCATGTAGTTATAAGAAAATTTTCTTTTGAAAATTATTTCTTTTTGATGTATGTCATAAAATTATCATGCATTATGCTTATTTTCTTAAAATTAAGGACAAATGGCATTTATCAACAAGTCAACAAGTGACATCCTAGGTGGATGTTCAATATCCACAAAATGCCTAGATAGATATGCATGATCCCTAGATTAGGGCAAAATCAAATTTTACATCTCACAAAGACCTATAAGATGACTTGTATGTGTTTTGTGCACAATAGATACAAGTGAGATGTTAGGATAATGAACAAGACTCAACATGTTGATTTAGTGCATTTCTTTGAGTTTTAAGTTCATCAAAACACATAGTTATGTGTTTTCCCATCATTGGGAAAGCTAATGTACAAGTCATATGCATTAAGCCCAAGGAACATGGTGGGATATTGGTTTTGAAAATCATTTTAAAATGCTTTTGGCAAACCTTGATGAAGATTATCTTTTGATAGTAATCATCATTGAATAGTTGAGCACAAACTAGAAGAAAACACTAAAATTTTTGCAAGTTCTCTAGTTTGTGTCAATCTTGGAAAATATAAAGTATTTTCTTATAAAATTATTTTTCCATGATAATATATGCCCTAAACAATGTCTACACAAATTTTTATAATTTTTGGATTTTTGTAGATTTTTCTAGGGGTTTCTGAAGTTGACTGAAATGGAATTTCAACAACTATCAGAACTCCAATCGATCAGTGGATCGATTGGAGTGCCTCAATCGATCAGCCGATCGATTGAGAAGGCATTTCTCGCGAGCAGAAGCTCGCTGGATCGATCAGCCGATCGATCTAAGAAGACTGAATCGATCAGTGGATCGATTCAGCAGGGTTCAATCGATTGGAACCCAACTCCAATCGATCGAAGATGCTGATTTTAGCTAGGTAAGCTTATTTTCAGCATTTTGAACCTATTTTAGTCTAGGTAACCATTTCTAACCCCTCAAAATACATTTGTATACATAAAAAGGGTGTTTTCATGTTGAAAACAAGGATGGATTAGTTAAGGGAGACTAAATAGAAGTTTAGGTTGAGGTTTGCTTCAAATTTTGAACTTTTGAACCTCAAAACTTCTTAATTTGGGTTTCCTAAAGGTTTAGGGATTTCAAGTCATTGTTGGTGCAATGACAGAAGTTACGACCATGTCTTTAGGGGGAGGGACTCTTTAAAGACATGAAAATTATTTTTCATGAACTTTGGAAGGTGGTTAACCTTCTTTTCAGAACATGCTCAAGGTTGAGCGTTTGAACTTTAATGGGGAGTGGATATTCTCATTGTTCAAGTGATTTAAGTTAAAAATGCTCAAGGATGGGCATTTGACTACATTAATGGGAGAATGTAGAGTTAAGGATAATGAAGGGTATGAGACTTTCATTATCGGGTTGATCACAACGAGTGAAGTTGTGAACAACGATGAGCAACTCTTCAGGGGGAGAGTTTTCAACAAGTGAATTTGTTGATGTGTGCCCAAAGATGGGGCATTTGTTGATGTGTGTCAATAGGGGGAGAATGAAGGGTTTAAGTTAGGACTTCATTACCTAAAGGGAGTTTGCCCTCTTAGGAGGAGAATGAATGGTTTAACTTATGTCTTCATTACCTAGTGACATGAATGAGGTTGAGGTTATGGGATTAGCCTAACTTATGTCTTCATTACCTAGTGGCATGAAGGAGGTTGAGGCTATGGGATTAGCCTAACTTAAATGTGTTATTGTCAAACATCAAAAAGGGGGAGATTGTTGGTGCAATATCCCTCAGGTCAAGGCTGACCTGGTTGACCAAGCTTGAGTCTTGGTTTGGGTTTCGATGTTTGACAATGTAGTTGTTCATTTGGGGAGATTGTTTGGTGCAATTCCCCTTTGATCAAGGTCTGATCAGGTTGGTTGAAGAAGAGTCAAGTAGCTCAAGGTTGACCGGATACTTGACTGGGAAGTCCTAACTGGGATGTTAGGCAGTAAGGAAATCCTGGTGAGTGAAGCCAGGTGAAAGACCTGGTGAGTGAAGCCAGGCAGAAGGAAATACCTAGTGAGTGAAGGTAGGTGAAAATCCTGGTGAGTGAAGCCAGGCAGAGGAAAGTCCTAGTGAGTGAAGCTAGGCAGTTGGAAGTCCTGGTGAGTGAAGCCAGGCAGAGGGAAGTCCTAGTGAGTGAAGCTAGGCAGTTGGAAGTCCTGGTGAGTGAAGCCAGGCAGATGAGAAAATCCTGGTGAGTGAAGCCAGGTGAAAGTCCTAGTGAGTGAAGCTAGGCAGTTGGAAGTCCTGGTGAGTGAAGCCAAGCACGGGGAAAATCCAGATGGATCAAGGCTGATCGGACATCTGGTGTTGGGAAGTCCAAGTAGGTCAAAGGATTGACTGGATGCTTGGCATTGGGAAATCTAGATGGGTCAAGGTTGACCAGACATCTGGTGAAAGTCCAAGTAGGTCAAAGGGATTGACCGGATACTTGGCAAGAGGAGAAAAGTCCAAGTGGGTCAAAGGGATTGACCAGACACTTGGTGAGAGAGTCATAGCTGGTCAAGGGTGACCGGATGCTAGGTTTTATGTACCAACAAGTCATGGTTGACTGGATGTTGGTTTAGGGGGCTTTGGACTTGCTTTTGGGCAAAAATCAAGATCTGGATTGATCAGCGGATTGATCCAGCAGATCTGGATCGATCAGCCGATCGATCCAGCAGATCTGGATCGATCAGCCGATCGATCTAGCAGATCTGGATCGATCAGCCGATCGATCCAACAGATCTGGATCGATCAGCCGATCGATTGGATCATGCCCAATCGATCAGCTGATCGATCGGGTGAGTCCCCGCGAACAGAACCCCTTTGGATCGATTCGTGGATCGATCCAGAGGTCCCAATCGATCAGTGGATCGATTGGGAGCTGCTGTTTGTACACGATAAGCCCTGGATCGATCAGCCGATCGATCCAGGCTATTCCAGAAAGCACAGAGGCGCTCTGGATCGATCGGTTAATCGATCCAAAACCTCCCCGATCGATTGGGAGCAATCCAATCGATCGGGATCCGACCGTTGGCGTCGTATTTAGCTGCAGGTGAGCGTTTCCTTCAGGAGAACTTCACCGATTCATCTCAGATCACTTCAGCGCTTCCACAGCTTCTCCACAAAGATCAGACCACCAGTTCTTGAAGGTTCTTGGAGGTTTTCCAAGTCAAGAGGCGGATCTACAGCTAAAGAAGAAAGCTAGGGTTAGGGTTTCTATACTCATTGTAAGCTTTTGCTTGTATTTGTGTATACTTTCCCTTTCTTCTTGTAGTGTGAACTTGTAGTGCTTCTCCGCCTTCGGTAGTTACCGAAAAGGAGTGTTTATTAGTGGAGGTGTGTGTGTGTGCGTGGATCCTTGGACTAGTCACCTTTTGTGAGGTGGATACCAAGTAAAATCCCAAGTGTTAGCGTTGTATATTTTTGTTTCTTGTATTACCGCTGCACATATCTCTGAAGAAACGAGCAACGTCAAGCACCGAGCACGCGCCCAGCTATTCACCCCCCTCTAGCTACTTTTCGGTCCTAATACATTAAACTACCAATAGCATTGACATATGGTTTCTTCTTCATTTTGACTATTTCATCAGGAGTCTTGGGATACATACTTTTGCTCAAAACAGTACCTTTCGCTATAGGCGTCTGTTCAATGTTGCAATCTGACATATTGAAATATTGTAGCATCTTAGTGATATAAACTTCTTAAGACAAACTCAAAAGTCTTTTTGATCGGTCTTTAACGATCTTCATGATAGATCGAAAACTTGCGATAGAGGGGGGGGGGGGTGAATATCGCTTTTTAAAACTATTCTTTTCGTATTTTAAAACTCAAAGTTAAGCAGCGGAAATTAGACAAAGAGACACGTTTTTTTACTTCGTTCGGAACCTAACTTGACTCCTACTAGAAGGCCCACGGTCCTTGACCACACCGATGGGCAAATCACTATAACTCTTCTCTCCGAAATCCTCGGAGAGAAGCAGATCGTACAAGTACAAATAGAATAAGATAGTAACAATCCTACTATCTTATAGAAATTAAGTGCAGTACTAAAATAAATACATACCGACAATAGAAGTAGTAAATCATAGCTCGGTCAGCACTGTTGGATGAAGTCGCTTGCAAACTTGATGACGACGTGTAGCGTGAGCAGCTTACAGAAGAGCACAAGAGTTGATCAGAAAGTTTAATTAAGCCTCAGATCTCGAGCTCCTTTTTATAAGTGCCACTATCGTTCGATCCCTCTGTTCGGTCGACCGAACTCGCTCCCTTCCTTCCTGGCTGGAGTCTGATGCTGGCTCGATCTTCTGCATTTACTGTTCTTTAAGGGTTCGGTCGACCGAACCTCTTTTTCAGTCGACCGAACAGCTTCCTTCCCTGTTCGTCGAAATCTGCTGAGATCTTCATTTAATGCTCCATTAATACTGATTGGATCGGTCGACCAATCCCTGGTTCAGTCGACCAATCAAACTTTGATAGGACTGTGCTTCGCTTTAGTCTGAATTGATCTCTGGTCTGAGTCAAGCTGGTTCGGTCGACTGATCCTCCTATTCGGTCGACCGATCAGGTCGAATCTGCAAAACAGAGTTAAACAATATTCCTGCAAAACAAAGGTTAGCACAGTAATATAATACATGAGTAATATAGACAGTAGAACTGTCTTGATCTCAACTTGGAAACCTTCCCGGTTTCTTCACTTGGATCAACGACTTAAGGTTGTTCCCTTTAGGAATCCGACCTCACTGTCGCTCCTCCAGTTGCATACCTCAACTTACCTGCCAAACATTGGTCCTCCAAACCTGTTTGGACTTTTGCCAGCTCAGTGTCTGATCGCTCGATCTACTAAGACTTTTCCTGCAATACTACATTAGCCAACAACAATAATAGTAATACAGAATACAATGGTAAACCTAAACCTAGATTTACCGAGATCCGTTAGTCCGGTCGACCGGAAACCATCCGATCAACCTTGCTTGGAGTTCACTCCTCCAAGACTTCTCGTTACCTAAGGTTACCACCCCCTAGGATTTTCTCCACTTGGCTTCACTCATCAAGACTCAGTATTCGGCTACCCAAGGATCAAGTCCTCCAGACCTATCCACCTGGCTTCCACGATATACTGAGATTTCCCTTACCTAGCCTACAACTAGGACTCAGTATTCTGCTACCCAGGGATCAAGTCCTCCAGACCTATACACCTGGCTTCCACGATATACCGAGATTTCTCTCCTTGCCTAGCCTCCAACTAGGACTTCCCTTGCCTAGCCTACAACTAGGACTTCCCTAGATCAAGCTACATACTTAAACATACTTAAACATATTTGTCTGACATTAAAACCTTGAAAGTCGATTACACCAACAATCTCTCCCTTTTTGATGTTTGAGAAATATGTTTAAGTTAGGTCAATTCGAAAAGATTTAGATTTCTAACTTAAACCCTTCTTCCCCCCATTTTGTCATACAACAAAAAGAACTCTTTATAAATGTCTTTAATTGCTAAGGATCCCTAAGTTTTGCACCAATAATGATGGAATACTTTTAAATATTTTCAAGATATGTCTAAGGTATTCCCTCACCCATTTGATGTATATATAATAGAGTTTTCAAAAATGATAGAGATTTTGAAAAAGCCTCATTCCGTGAAAAAATTGAATAAATTTGCAGTATCTTTTTTAAAATAATTTTGAAGAATGCACTAAGTAAAATCTCTCAAGAATATATTTCAAAAAGTATTTCAAGACTTAAAGTATTTTTGCAAAACCATGATATAGAAGACTTAATGCTTGCAAAATTTCTTAGAATTTGTTTTGAAAGATATTTTTATAGAATACTTTTCAAAAATAAAGAGTTTTTATTAAGCATCCTTGTTAAAGCTAAGTTCAAAATATATTTTCAAGTAATTTTCAAGGAAATTCTCAAAGTGTTTTTGAAACTATGTTTTTTCAAAAAGTTTTCAAAAAATTCGAAAAATATGATTTTGAAAAGATAATGTTTTAGCTAGGTTTAAAAGATAATATTTTGAGTTTTGTAAGTAATTTTTCAAAAATATTTTTAAGTTAATTTCAAAATATTTTGAGTTTTGTAATTTTCAAAAATGTATTTGATTAATAGATTTTAAAGATAATTTTCAAAAGGATTTGTAAAGAAGTACTATTTATAAAAAAATGTTTTGAAAATATGTTTTCAAAATTTAAAAACATATGTCCTTCATGTTAGGACCTTGGGATGGCTAGAGAGGGGGGGGGGTGTGAATAGCCTCCACTAAAAACTCAATTAATTCCTCACAAAAACTTGTTAGCACAGCGGAAATAAGCAAAAAGAAAACTGATGCAAGGAAAAGAAACAACCCACCACTAACACAACAAGGATGTACGAGGTTCGGGGATAACTTGGCTCTAATCCTCGGCGTGTCCGTAAGGTGGACGATCCCTTGATCTTTCGGTAGATCACACCCCGAACAAATTTCGGCTAAGTATTTCTCCTTCTCGGTGGAGTAACCTCTCCACAAAGTCTCATAAAAGATTTGAAATGAAGCACAAGACTTACAGAGTTTAGTGGCCAAAAGGAATAAACAATCAACTTACAGTCACGATGAAAGCAAAGCGCAAAGACAGAAGAAGTTCCTCAGCCAAGAGCTCAAACACACACCACTCTTGCTTGATCGACAGAGAGTTTTTCAAAAATCTACTTCAAACCTCTCTTCTTCCTTCTTCTTATTGCTCTGCTTTCTCACTGTCTTCAGCCAGAGGCGAATCACTGTCACCTGTATCGAATCACTGCGACCAACTCAGGCGTCACCAATCACTCTTCCTTCTCATCTGGTTTTCTGAACTCACACCAATACCATCCATGGTCTTCACTGGTGTCTCTGAGCTCGAACCAATAAGCAAGAGTCAAGCTGTTGCCAACTGATCGCAACCAGTGAACGTTGACACTCCAATTGCACCATTTGCAACGAAACACAGAAGAAAGAGCACTTGGTCTTATTCTTCTGATGGAGCTTAATTTGAATTTAAGCATTGTCATGACACCTGCAACCTGTAACTCAAAAAGCTTACAGAAGATGGTTAGGTCAGATGAATCAGAAATAGCAGAGAAACAGCAGAAGACAAACGACATCGTTGTGGATCGGTCAACAGACCGATCCATAACCCTCTGGACCGATCAGGACATATCCTGATCGGTTTGGGAGGCTTCGATCGTGGACGATCAGCCTATATGGATCGGTCCACGCCGATCCCTATAGTCCTCTGAATCGCTTCCGATCGGTCTACGCCGATCAAATAACTCTGATGAACTCGTTGTTTGGTTCGATCGGTCACCGATCGATCGGATAACCCACTCTGTGGTTGTTGATCGTCACGAGACCGATCGATAACTATATCCTGGATCGGTCGGCGGACCGATCCATCGCAAGTAACCTGGATCGGCCAGCAGACCGATCCAATGCCTGTTTTAGCGCTTCCCAGCCCTAAACCCTAACGTCAGAACGAGCTACCGAGCCCTCTCGACCTATTCCGGAGAACAAGCAGCCGAGCCCTCTCCGACTTCCATGTCCGGCCGAGAACGAGCTACCGAGCCCTCTCGACTTCCGAACGAGCAGCCGAGCCCTCTCCGACTTCGTCCGGTCCAGAGAACGAGCTATCGAGCCCTCTCTGACCTAGTCCAGAGAACGAGCTACCGAGCCCTCTCCGACTTCGTCCGGTCCAGAGAACGAGCTACCGAGCCCTCTCTGACCTAGTCCGGAGAACGAGCTACCGAGCCCTCTCCGACTTCGCGTGCCAAGTATCTGTACTTGGACTTTTCCTCTCCACATGATCAACCTTGATCATTAATCAGTCTGAGTTTAATTAATATCTGATACAAACTTAAATCAGTGTCAACATCAAAACAACAGCCAGGTCAGACTGTATTAACAATCTCCCCCTTGTTGTTGTTTGACAACACGATTTAAGTTTAGATCAGAAATGTTCATATTTCCCTAATTTTAGGGGAATCAAGATCCTCCCCCTAAGACAGATACAATACCATGTAAGGATAGGGGAATCAAGATCCTCCCCCTAAAGCCAAACTTTCATCTATATCTAAACTTAGTTATCTTCTCCCCCTTTGTCAAACACCGAAAAGGTGCGAATTAGGAAAGAAAACGTTAAATGACTCCCCCTTAACCCATACTGTCCTTTTCTTAATCCACCTAGAATGCCCTCTAAGTGTATTATAAGACAGTAATAAAGAAATAAGAGATATACAAGACATGGCATATGAACACCATATTAATAGCCAATAGGAAGTGAAACATAAGCAAGAAAATGAGCAGCATAAATATATAAAATCAGCAAGTATCCAGGTCAGACATAAGTATCCAACAAACAACATCCAAAACATAGATAATCAAAATGACAGCATAGAACAATGTGTATCAATCAACCTCCTCATCATGAGGAGCATCAGCATCATCAGCTGGAGGAGTGGGTCCCTGGGGTGGCATACCGCTGCTCGAGGATGGATAGCCCGGGAAATACTGTGGAGGTGGGTATCTGGCCATCCATCCCATAATCGCCTGATATGTCGCCAACTGCTGACTGCGTAGATCATCGTAGCGCTGGTCAATCCGAACGCGCAGCCCGTGGAGCTTAGCAACCAGCAGCTCATCGTGCCGAACAATGCGACTCTCCAGCTCGGCGATCTGCCAGCGCAGATCAGGATCTGCCTCTCCATCGTCAGCAGCAGCAGCAGCAGGAGGAGGAGCAGCAACAGGAGCAGCCGCAACCTGTCGTGGAGGTGCCCGTGGTAGCTCACCTAGTGCTCTCCCATCCTTCCACCGAACCTCCCCATTTTGTCCTATGATGCCAGACTTGGAAAATGCCCGTTTCCCAAGTCTACAGTCTTGCCTGACCATCTTGACTATTCTACCCTTGGAGACATCAATCTGAAGGGTCTCGAGCCAATCTATAATTATATGTCCATAAGGCATATAAATAGTGAAGCTGTTTGGCTCACTATAGGAGATGATCGAAGAATAGATGATAGACATGATGTCAAAGTCGAGACGCCGACGCAATCCATAAAGCATCAGGCAATGATATGGTCGGATCTCAGACAAGGGTTTAAATGTGATTGGCAGAAGGCAGTTCGTGACAATCTTAAAAAGAATGTAATCTGGGGCAGATAATCTCAAGGCTGCAAAAGTAGGGAAATCAACATCTAACTCATCTAGTCCACCCGGTCTAGGATGGCCAAAGAAATACTCATAAATAGAGTCAGATGAGATATCAAAGGGAGAAGGTAAGGGGTCTGGTAAGTTAGGATATATGGAAAAGACATTTCCAGAACACCTACGACAAGCTAGATAATCAAAGAACGCTGAGAAACTGAAATCAAGAGTTTGCTTAGCAACTTTTGTTTTATAACTTACATCATTAGTTTGATGAAGATTGTTATAAAACTCAGAGACTAAGTCATAATTGATATCTCGTTCTAAATAGACAAGTGAATCAAGTTTGTAATAGGCAATGATTTCAGATACAGATGGACAAAATTCGTCCATGAATTTTTGATCCACAGACCTACAAGGGAACAATTTGAAGGTCCGTTGTTTAAAGGCTTGTTCAAAATGGTGATTTGGGAATCTCCCGGTGACAGATAGTTGAGGTCGGGAGGGAGCCTTAGACTTAGACTTCTCAGGCGACTTAGAGGTCCCTTCATCCACTTGTTTCTTCCTAAGGTTTAACAATGTGATACAATGGGGCAAATAAGTGAGCACCGGAGCCACCAACAACCGAAAGCCAAAACAAAATGCACAGATACGGTGAGAAATGAAACTGAAATGCCAAGGTGAGTAGTTCTAGAGAAGTATGGAGTTACCTTGGTGCCATTGAAGTATCTTTTGGCTAGGGCTTTGGCTAGGGCTTCGGCGTGCAAAGAGAAGAGAAGAGTTGAGGTGTAGGAAAGTGTCGGCTAGGGCTTCAGCGTGAAAGGAGAAGAGAAAGGATCGGGAAGATTTAAGAGAGATCGGCTAGGGTCCAGGTGTTGAAGTGATCGGACGACTGTCCGATCAGGAGATATCAGAACCTTCCTGATCGGTCACCAGTCCGATCAGGGATCCTCCTGATCGGTCTCTGGACCGATCAGGGAACTTCCTGATCGGTCTGTAGACCGATCAGAAAAAGATCAGTAGCCTCTCTGCGTTCCAGACTGACCTGATCGGTCCCCAGACCGATCAGGGAACTCCTGATCGGTCTGTATACCGATCAGTAGGCTTCCTGGCGTACAAAACGAGCCTGAATGGTCTCTGGACCGATCAGATTACAAACAGAAGAGTCTGGAGAGATTTTTGGATCGGTCGACAGACCGATCCACCTTCTCCTGATCGGGCTGTAGACCGATTAGTGTCTGATACTGAAGTTTCTCCAGTAATTTCAGTAACTGAAATTCGTAGAGGTGTTCGATAATTCGTAGAAGTTTCTCCAGTAAAACTTTCAAATTCAGTACCTAGAACCTGAAGAATCTACAAGCATAACTATTTCCTAAAGATTATGGTCTGAAATTGTTTATAGCCCGAAAGTTTCAGACATTTAGAAAAACAGACAACTCAAGGCTTGAAAACTGAAGTTTTCGACCTTGTTATGTTCAGTTTCAAGTTTGTCAAAATATAACCAAATTGCTATGATTATTTCAAGGACTTGTCCTAGTTTCAACCAAAATCATGAAAAGTATCGGTCAAAGGTATCAAACAGTCCATCCACCAAAGTTACATAATTTCTAGGTAAAGGTCCAACCAAGTTTCCTTGGTTGGAATATATGAGTAAGATCTAGGAACCAAATACACATGAATTATGTAATGGTCTTCCCCATACTCAATTTATGTCTCGTCAACCTAATTATTCAAGGGATGCATGATATATTTTGAATAATTCGGCTGATCCTAGCATCTCACCCCATTTCTAGCAAACAAAATAATTTGTTAAACCCTATAGTTTGTGTGAGATGTTCCCAAGTTGCCCAAATTAATTTCCCCTTTTTCTCTTGTTGTTTTAATTGTCCTTATTGATCATGATGAGATCCTAATGGCCTATTGAGCCAAACACATTCCCAATTCTCTCCTCAAATGACTAAATTCATTTTCCGGAAGAGGTTTGGTGAAAATATCGGCTAGGTTTGACTTTGACTCAACATATGCGAGTGCAATGTCTCCCCTAGCTACGTGATCTCTAATGAAGTGATGACACACTTCAATATGTTTGGTCCTTGAATGATGAACTGGATTTTTCGTTAGGTTTATTGTGCTGATGTTGTCACACAACACTTGCACTCCCTTATACGAAAGCCCATAATCTTCTAGGGTGTGGATCATCCACAACAATTGTGATACACTCTCTCCCATGGCAATGTATTCTGCCTCGGTCGTGGAGAGAGCAACGCAATGTTGCTTCCGACTTGACCAACTAACCAATGATGAACCTAAAAATTGGCAACCCCCACTAGTGCTTTTCCGATCCAATTTGCACCCAGCATAATCGGAGTCGGTATAACCTATCAAATCAAAAGACTCAGTACGAGGGTACCAGAGACCTACTCTAATTGTGCCCTTAAGGTATCTCAGAATTCTCTTAACTGCAATTAAATGAGATTCCTTGGCACATATTTGATATCTAGCGCACATGCCCACAGCAAAAAGTATGTCCGGTCGACTAGCTGTGAGATATAGAAGACTACCGATCATGCTTCTATATTGCGTTAAATCAACTGGTTTTCCATTCTCATCATTGTCAAGGCGAGTGTTCGTCACCATTGGAGTGGATACTTCCTTAGAGTCACTCATTTTGAATTTCTTGAGCATCTCTTGAGTGTATTTTGTTTGATGGACATAAATGTCATCTCGAGTTTGTTTGATTTCAAGTCCAAGGAAGAATGTCAATTCTCCCACCAGACTCATCTCAAACTCACTTTCCATGTGAGTGATAAATTTATTCAAATAGCCCTTGTTATTTGAGCCACAAATTGTGTCATCAACATACACTTAGGCTACAAATATGTTTTCACCATCTCTACGCAGAAATAGTGTTGGGTCTATTTGACCTCTTACAAAACCCTTTTCTAGTAAGTAAGTTGACAACCTTTCGTACCATGCTCGAGGTGCTTGTTTAAGCCCATAAAGAGCTTTCTTGAGCTTGTACACGTGGTTTGGAGCTTCAGTATTCACAAACCCCGGTGGTTGTTCAACATAGACCTCTTCTTTAATGAAACCACTTAAGAAAGCCGATTTAACGTCCATTTGATAGAGTTTGAAGCCTCTATGTGCAGCAAAAGCTAGCATTAAACGAATGGACTCTAATCGAGCCACGGGAGCATAAGTCTCATCATAATCGAGGCCTTCGACTTGACTATAGCCCTTGGCTACAAGTCTTGCCTTGTTTCTCACGACTTCTCCCTTTTGGTTTAACTTATTTTTGAAGACCCATTTGGTTCCAATAATGGTGGTCTTCTTAGGTCTAGGAACTAAGTCCCACACTTGGCTCCTTGCAAATTGACCTAACTCATCTTGCATAGCTATGATCCAATCAGGATTGTGCAATGCCTCATCAACTAATTTTGGTTCAATTTCTGAGATCAAGGTGACCTCATTAGACTCATTTCTAAAGAATGATCTAGTCCTAACCCCTTGTTGAATGTCTCCCACAATCTGGTCTTGGGGATGACTAGAGGCTATCCTAGATTGCCTTGGTGTTGGCGGTGCCTCATGAGTGGTCTCACTAGACACAGGCAAGGGCTCAGTATCAGGCAAAGGATCAGACTGAGCCCTCTCTTGCCTTTGCTCATCATCATCGGAGTCAATTTCGACTCTCCCTATGTTTTGATCATTTAAACTTAGATTTCTAAGTTCAAATTGAATTTCTCCTACATCCCTTGATTGATCATTTGATTTAGGAATTTCTTCAAATGCTACATCCGAGGACTCTTCAATCAATTTAGTCCTATTGTTGTAGACTCGATAGGCTTTGCTGATGAGAGAGTACCCGACTAGTATCCCTTCGTCAGCCTTAGCCGTGAACTTTCCAAGATGATCCTTGGTGTTCAAGATAAACACCTTACAACCGAACACCCTAAGATGTTTAATTGTAGGGGGTCTCCCAAACCAAAGTTCATGGGGAGTCTTTCCTAAAAACCTATGTATCAAGACTCGGTTTTGCACATAGCAAGCGGTATTTACAGCTTCAGCCCATAAGTAGCTCGGTAGTGAGTACTCATTGAGCATGCTTCGTGCAGCCTCTTGCAAGACTCGGTTCTTTCTCTCCACAACCCCATTTTGTTGTGGGGTCCTTGGAGTAGAGAACTCATGCCTATATCTTTTTTCTTGAAAAAATTCTAAAAATCTATGGTTTTGAAATTCTCCACCATGATCACTTCTAATTGTTTTAATTATTGTTGATTTTTCATTTTCAGTTCTTCTACAAAAGGAAACAAAAATATCTATGGTTTGATCCTTATTTTTCAAAAAGAAAGTCCATGTATATCTAGTAAAGTCATCAATGATCACTAAGCAATATCTACTTCCATTCAATGAAATGACATTACTACAATCAAATAAGTCCATATGCAATAAATCTAAAGCAGTAGATGTACTTACAACGCTTTTACCTTTATGAGACGCTTTTGTTTGCTTACCCTTTTGACATGCATCACATAATTTTATCTTTTGGTACTTGATGCTTGGTAAGTCTCGCACTAATCCTTTGTTGGCCAGCTTTCGAATATTCTTCATGTTTACGTGGGCCAACCTCCTATGCCACAGCCATGATTCTTCTTCTTTTGACATGAAACACTTAGCAGAGGCATTAGTAGCACTTTTAAAGGATACTTGATAAATGTTATATACCCTTGTGCCTACTAGTACCGTGTCAAGTGTGTCAATGTGTTTGACCAGACATTGACTTGAATGAAACTCAATTGTGTAACCCGTATCACACAATTGGCTGATACTTAGGAGATTAAAGGTCACCCCCTTGACTAGAAGGACATTTTTGATTTGGAGACATTCGGATATTTGAATATCTCCAACTCCTATAACCTTAAGGCTACCATTATTACCAAAGGACACATTACCTCTATTTTTGTTTTGAAGGATAGTAAAGAGTGACTTGTCCCCGGTCATGTGCTTGGAGCATCCACTATCAACAAACCAAGTTGATAGATACTCCCCCTTGACAAATGCCTACAAGACACGAAAGATAGATGTTTTAGGTACCCAAATCTTGGGACCTAATGCATCTACAATGAAAGACCTAGGAACACATGCCTTGGTCACACCCTTCCTAGTCTCATGAACCCTAGAAGCATGTGATCTATGAAATTGGGTTCTAGACACTAGGGAAATGAAACTAGACTCCTTAGGTTGATATCCTAACCCAGCCTTGTTGTAGACCGCCCTTTGGGCATTTAGAATCATATCTAAGGTCTTAGAGCTAGTTGAGAATTTCTCAAGCATTTTCTTGAGTTTCTCAACTTCACTCTTTAAGGCTTTGTTTTCATCCTCAAGAAGCTCTTGATGTAGGTCATCAACCTCATCTTCCCTAAGAGTCTTCAAGTATTCTACTTCATCTTTTAATGATTTGATTTCAGTTTTTGATTTCTTAAGCAGAGTAGATAAATGAGCAATAGTTCTGTAGCATTTTTCTAAGTGAGGAGAAGTTACCTCTTCATCATCCGAAGATGATGAAGCCGCGGCTGATGTATCACTTTCGGAATCCAATTCCTCCCTTGCCATGAGTGCTAATTGACGAGTGCTTTTCTCCTTCTTCTCTTCCTCCGATGAGCTTGAGGATGATTCATCCCAAGTAGCTTTGAGAGCTTTCTTCTTCTTGGCCCTTTCCTCCTTCTTCTTGAGTTTTGGACACTCGCTCCGATAGTGTCCTTTCTTGCTACACTCATAACACGTAACATTAGTCTTATCAACATTTTGATCAATAGACTTACCTTTCCCTTTGTATCTCCGGCTCCTTCTCATGATTCTCCTTACGAAGTTGGCCATCTCGCTTGATGAAGATCCACCTTCATCATCGGACTCGGAGGAGGATGAGGATGTAGGAATCTCTATCTCCTTCTTCCATCCTTGCTCTTTTCTCCTGCAACTAAGGCAATACCTTTCTCTTTTTGACCCTTGTTAGCAAGTTCATGAAGTTCCATTTCACAAAAGAATTCATCTAATTTAAAAATTTAAAGGTCCTTGGAGACCTTGTAGGCATCTACCATAGATGACCACAAGGCATTCCTCGGAAAGGCTTTGAGAGCGTACCTTACAAGATCGCGATTCTCTACGCGTTCATCTACGGAATGAAGACCATTGATGATCTCTTTGAACCTTCCGTGTAGTTCACTTACCGTTTCGTTCTCCTTCATGGTGAGATTTTGTAGTTGATTTAGGAACAAGTCTCTCTTGGCAATCCGAGAGTCTCGGGTTCCTTCTTGGAGCTCGATGAGCTTGTTCCACAAATCTTTTGCGCTCACAAATGGACCTACCTTGACAAGTTGATCTTTGGCTATCCCACATTGTAGAGTGACCACCGCCTTGGCATCAGCTTGTCCTTTGCTAGTTTGCTCGGCGGACCACCTTGACGACTCTAGTTCCTTACCTTCTTCATCCTTCGGAGGTGTGAACCCTTCCTTGACCGAGAACCACATGGAGATGTCGGTCTTGAGATAATACTCCATACGGCTCTTCCAATATTGGAAGTCCGCTCCGTCGAAGTAGGGTGGACGATTGGTGCTAAAACCTTCCTTCATAGCCATCTTTTTGCTCTTTAGGGTGTTAATCCGGATGAAGAGCGACTTGCTCTGATACCACTTGTTAGGACCTTGGGATGGCTAGAGAGGGGGGGGGGTGTGAATAGCCTCCACTAAAAACTCAATTAATTCCTCACAAAAACTTGTTAGCACAGCGGAAATAAGCAAAAAGAAAACTGATGCAAGGAAAAGAAACAACCCACCACTAACACAACAAGGATGTACGAGGTTCGGGGATAACTTGGCTCTAATCCTCGGCGTGTCCGTAAGGTGGACGATCCCTTGATCTTTCGGTAGATCACACCCCGAACAAATTTCGGCTAAGTATTTCTCCTTCTCGGTGGAGTAACCTCTCCACAAAGTCTCATAAAAGATTTGAAATGAAGCACAAGACTTACAGAGTTTAGTGGCCAAAAGGAATAAACAATCAACTTACAGTCACGATGAAAGCAAAGCGCAAAGACAGAAGAAGTTCCTCAGCCAAGAGCTCAAACACACACCACTCTTTCTTGATCGACAGAGAGTTTTTCAAAAATCTACTTCAAACCTCTCTTCTTCCTTCTTCTTATTGCTCTGCTTTCTCACTGTCTTCAGCCAGAGCCGAATCACTGTCACCTGTATCAAATCACTGCGACCAACTGAGGCATCGCCAATCACTCTTCCTTCTCATCTGGTTTTCTGAACTCACACCAATACCATCCATGGTCTTCACTGGTGTCTCTGAGCTCGAACCAATAAGCAAGAGTCAAGCTGTTGCCAACTGATCGCAACCAGTGAACGTTGATGCTCCAATTGCACCATTTGCAGTGAAACACAGAAGAAAGAGCACTTGGTCTTATTCTTCTGATGGAGCTTAATTTGAATTTAAGCATTGTCACGACACCTGCAACCTGTAACTCAAAAAGCTTACAGAAGATGGTTAGGTCAGATGAATCAGAAATAGCAGAGAAACAGCAGAAGACAAACGACATCGTTGTGAATCGGTCAACAGACCGATCCATAACCCTCTGGACTGATCAGGACATATCCTGATCGGTCTGGGAGGCTTCTGATCAGTCTGTGGACCGATCAGCCTATAGGTGGATCGGTCCACAGACCGATCCCCTATAGTCCTCTGAATCCTTCGCTTCCTTCTGATCGGTCTACAGACCGATCAGATAACATACAGTGAACTACTGTTTGGTTACTGATCGGTCGCCAGACCGATCAGATAACCCACAGAAAGCTACTGTGTGATTACTAATCGGTCACGAGACCGATCAGATAACTAAGGTATCACTGGATCGGTCGACAGACCGATCCAGACAGCCAAAGTATCACTGGATCGGTCAACAGACCGATCCAATGCCTCTGTTGGTTTTAGCGCTTCCCAGCCCTAAACCCTAACGTTTTCCTGGTCCAGAGAACGAGCTACCGAGCCCTCTCTGACCTATTCTGGAGAACAAGCTACCGAGCCCTCTCCGACTTCCATGTCCGGGTCAGAGAACGAGCTACCGAGCCCTCTCTGACCTAGTCTGGAGAACGAGCTGCCGAGCCCTCTCCGACTTCGTCCGGTCCAGAGAACGAGCTATCGAGCCCTCTCTGACCTAGTCCAGAGAACGAGCTACCGAGCCCTCTCCGACTTCGTCCGGTCCAGAGAACGAGCTACCGAGCCCTCTCTGACCTAGTCCGGAGAACGAGCTACCGAGCCCTCTCCGACTTCGCGTGCCAAGTATCTGTACTTGGACTTTTCCTCTCCACATGATTAACCTTGATCATTAATCAGCCTGAGTTTAATTAATATTTGATACAAACTTAAATCAGTATCAACATCAAAATAACAACCAGGTCAGACTGTATTAACACTTCAATCATGTCTCTCCCCCTTAACTAGACACTCTTGTTAGATATCCTTGTTACCCACAAGGAAGATATTCCTAGATGTGTCTAAGGGTGAGTTATGGTTTACTTAAAGATCTAAAGACTTAGATGGTGAATAATAATAATTTATATATAATACACCCAATCAATCATCAATCAAGATTTGAAAAATATTTCATAAGAAAATAGATTTATAAGTTTTCAAAATCCTTTTTAAGAAAATATTTTAAATTGTAACTTTCTTAGCATCTCACCCATTCTAAATTTTCAAGTATGGTAATCCTATAATTTTGTGAGATGACTTTATTGATTTTGACTTTGTTGAAATTGAATTTTAGTTGAACTTCCATTATGTTAAGTTAATTTTGGGTTAAAATGAATTATTAGGATTAATGGTAACATTATTAATGTTTAGTTTAGAGATTTTAAAGTTATTAGCTAATTAAGGATTAAAAAGTTGATTAATTATTGCATATTAAGTGTCATAATTAATAGTTAGGAATATTTTAGAATTAGTTTTGAAAAATTAATTTTGTTTAAGGTTAAAGTATTTATTTGTTGATTAAAATTAAGATTTCAAGTTGAGATTTATTAATTAAGTGTATTAAGTTAAATTGTAAAGTTAACGAATAAAGCAATCCAATGCTTCAGATTTGTGAGAAATCAAATACACATGACCAAAACGTGTGAAGTCATCAATAAATGTAATGAAATAAGAACTTCCATTTTTAGCCTTCATATTCATTGGACCATAAATATTCGAATGAATTAATTGCAATGGTGATTCAGCCCTAATACCCTTACAAAATGGTTTCCTAGTCGTCTTTCTAGCAAGACAATGCTCACATATAGACAAGTTAATCTTGTTGGTGCAACCTTAGGTCAAGGTTGACCTGGGTGACCCGACTCGAGTTAACCTGACTCGAGGTATATTTTGATGTTTGACAAGAATAGAGAAGTTGTATTTTGATGTTTGACAAGAATAGGAACTTGGGGGATTGTAGGTGCAACCTTTGGTCAAGGTTGACCTGGTTGACACGACTTGAGTTGACCTGATTCGGAAAAAGTCTAAGTATGGAGACTTGGCACGGAAAGGTCCAAGCAGGGAGCTTGGCATGGGAAATGTCCAAGCATGGAGACTTGGCACGGAAAAGTCCAAGCAGGGAGCTTGGCACGGGAAAAGTCCAAGCAGGGAGCTTGGCACGGGGAAAAGTCCAAGTATGGAAGTGTGGCATGGGAGGTCGGAGAGGGCTCGGTAGCTCGTTCTCCGGACTAGGTCAGAGAGGGCTCGGTAGCTCGTTCTCTGGACCGGACATGGAAGTCGGAGAGGGCTCGGTAGCTCGTTCTCTGGACCGGACGTGCGAATCGGAGAGGGCTCGGTAGCTTGTTCTCCAAACTAGGTAAGAGAGGGCTCGGTAGCTCGTTCTCCGGACTAGGTCAGAGAGGGCTCGGTAGCTTGTTCTTTGGACCGGACGAAGTCGGAGAGGGCTCGGTAGCTCGTTCTCCGGACTAGGTCAGAGAGGGCTCGGTAGCTCGTTCTCTAGACTAGAAAGGCTCTAAGGTTTAGGGCTGGAAAGCTCTAAAACCAACAGATGCATTGGATCGGTCTGTTGACCGATCCAGTGATACTTTGGTTGTTTGGATCGGTTTGTCGACCGATCCAGTGATACCTTAGTTATCTGATCGGTCTCTTGACCGATCAGTAACCACACAGTAACTTTCTGTGGGTTATCTGATCGGTCTGGTGACCGATCAGTAAGAAGTGATGGGATTCAGAAAACAATAGGGGGATCGGTCTGTGGACCGATCCACCTATGGCCTGATCGGTCCACAGACCGATCAGGGCCCTAAACCAACTCTCTGTGAGAGTTGGGATCGGTCTGGGGACCGATCCGCCCTGGACCGATCAGGGTGGAGCCTGATCGGTCCAGGCCTAGCCGTTGAGTCACAACGGCTAGATTTCTGCTTCTTCTTTGTTTTCTTCACAGGTTCAGGATATAAAGGGCCTCTACATCAACAATGCTAAAAAATACAACTCTTCTTGCTCCTGCGATCTGAGCTTTGTTGAGCTCTTCACTGCTGAAGCTTCGTGTGAGCTTCCCTCGGCTGGGTTTCCAACTGAACAGTTGCTGCTGTGGTTGACATCCGTGAAGTTGCTGCTTCATCAACAGTCGACGAGAAGGCAAGCAAACTAGTGTTTTACATTCATATTGTTCTTGACTTCTTGCTGTATTTCTTGTACTCTGATCTTGCTGTTGTAAGAGAGATTATGGCGAGGTTTCTCCACCCAGAAGGAGTTTTTATTAGCCGATTTTCCGGGGTCTCATCCACCGACGGATTGATAGGATTCGTCCACCTTACGGACACGCCGAGGAGTAGGAGTATCATCTCTGAACCTCGTTATATCATCGCGTTTGAGGTTTGATATTCTCCTGTTTCGTTTCTATCTTTTATTTCCGCTGCGCTAACTTAAATTGTAGGAAGAAACGTGAATTTGGGGTCGGTTATTCACACCCCCCCTCTTTAGCCGCATCCGAAGGTCCTAACAAGTGGTATTAGAGCAATGTCGCTCTTCGTCGAATTAACACCCGGGGGAGCACGAGCTAGAGAATGGATCAACTTGGAGAAGATGTCACGATTCCACCCTTCTACGATCGTGACGACTTCGCGTTTTGGAAGGTAAGAATGAAGTATTTTCTTATGACTAACCTAGTAAATTGGAATTGTGTACAAGTAGGTTTTATTCCTCCGGTGGATAAAGAAGGAGAACCTCTCGAGAAGAAGAAGTGGACGAAGGAACAAATCCACCAATCCATAATCAACGACGAGGTAACGAAAATCTTTGAAATTTCATTACCTAATGATATCTTGTGTAAGATAGGTGGATACAACAATGCTAAGGAGTTGTGGAACAACTTGGCTAAGTTCCATGAGGAGAGCTCCAATTCAAGTCATGAAGAGAAGTCAAGTGAGCCAAGTAGCTCACATCATGGAGGTATGGAATTAGAAGTTGAGGGCTACTCAACATCTAAGGAAGAAGAGGAGGAGAGTTCTTCTTCAAGACTGGAGCAAGAAGAAGAAGCCTCTACCTCTGGAAGGGATGAAGGAGAGAGCTTATATCCATTCTCAACCCTAGGTAACTCAAGCAACTTAATTTCAAGTAAATTATATATAATGTGCTTTGAGTGTAGGGAATATGGGCATTACAAAAGTAAATGTCCAAAGAGGATTAGGAAGACTCCACCGGCACCAAAAGTCAAGGAAGCCGGAGTCCCGATACGCAAGGGCAAGGAGCACGTGGTGTGCTTCCAATGCAAGCAAAGGGGACATTATAGGAGTCAATGTCCAAGGGGGAGGCAACCTCACAAGGACAAGAGACCAAGCACATCTATAGGGGGAGCTAAGTCAAACCCTAAGGTATCCTTTAAGGCACATTCTTGCAATTCTAATAAGACACATGCTAGTAATTTTATTGCATTTGTCAATAATGATAAGCATGATAACCATAGAAACCGATACATGTGCTTAGGTGCCAAACATGTTAGCCTAGATAAGGACAATGCTAGAAATGCCAACCCTAGAGTTAACTCATCTAAGGTTAAGGAAAACCTAGATAGGAATCCCAAACAACCAGACATATGCCTAGGAATACCTCAAAGAAAAATGACAAATTAAAGCTTGAGGTATTAAAGAAGGAAAATCAAGTCTTGAGATCAAGACTTGACACTTTAGAAAAGGCTCTTAAGAATTTGGAGAAGTCAACTCTAGGGTCTAAGGGTCAAAAACTAAAGCCCAAGGACATGAGAGGTTTGGGTCACAAACCTAAGTTTCAAGTGGTCAAGCCCACTTATCATGATATTCCATTCGATTATGGAACAAGACCTAGGGCTAGGAAGACCATCACCAAGGTCACAAGGGGAGTCACCCCTAGAGTTGATCTTGATGAGTCCCAAATGACCAAGGCTTTAAAGCCTAGGAGGGTCATTAGGAGGGTTGCTAGGGAAGTCATCCCTAGTGAATATTTAGTGAACCCAATGAGCTCAAATAGGTATTGGGTTCCTAGGAGCGTGATTCCTTCACGCTAGATGGTTTAGGGTGTGCCAACCTTAATTGGATAGGTAGTTAACCTACTCATGGCAAAAGGTGTCATTTTAGGAATTTTCAAGGTGTAATCAAGCCTTGAAAATGAAATTAAAAATTATTCCTAAGGTGATTAGGATGTGCCAACCACATTTGAGGAGTTTTCTAGAGTCAATCTAATTGGCACATAGTGATCTAAAAATCTTTAGTATATGATTTTAGGTCTATTACACTTAGGAATATAGAATTTATGGCAAAATGATCAAAATTATCAAAAATGACAACTAAGGCTAGAATTAGGTATTTTCTATACCTTTATATGTTATTTGTCATACATTGTTTGTCATATGCCATGTCATGACATCATATTTAATTTATTACCATTTGAAATGTCATGATAATGCTTAGGTTAGTTATATGTCATGCCTTATTTAAGTTTCATACTTGATGACATGACATCATGACATTGACACATGTTTCCACTTATGATATTATTTTATGTCATGTCATCATCTCTTGCATTTATGATCAATTAATTTGATTTAAGGATAGAAACACAATTTGATATGAAGATCAAATTGTTGTTTAGAAAATGCATGAGAACTTAACTTAAGATGACCTAAACTCATATCTCACATCAAAATTGACTTGGATGTGTTTGATACACCTTAGATGTGTGTGAGATATTAGGATTATGAGTTAGGATCAAGGTTTATAGTTCTTGTACCTAGATGAGACTAATTCGAATTTGAGGATCATAGGAAAAACTTGTGTACACGTCATGTACATTTAGCCCTAAGATTGTGGTCCTAAATTGAATGGTTTAAGATCATTTCAAAATTGATTTGAAAAACCTTGATGAAGCTTTTTTAGTGATAGCATTCATCATTGAGCAAGTTGATACAAAGATGGATTAACCTTGAGCTATTTCAAAGTCTTTCGAACTTTGTATCAAGATTAAAAATGGGAGTTATTTTCATAGAAAACTATTTTTCATAATATATGTCATGAGGAATGTATCCTCAAAATTTTATAATTTTTGGAATTTTCTGTAATTTTTTAGGGGTTTCTGAATTTCGGGAGAAAAATCAGAAATTCTTATCAGAGAGCTGTGGACCGATCAGAGAAGACCCTGATCGGTCCAGGGAAGTCTGGATCGGTCACTGGACCGATCCAGGGCAGTGTGGATCGGTCTGGTGACCGATCCAGTGGAGTCCTGATCGGTCTGGTGACCGATTAGTGCGTGCCAAAATGCTGATTTTCGACTGTTGTCTGAAATTTCAGCTATGGAAGTTGGTGTTTTAGATTTCTAAAGGGTTGAAACTCTCCAAGACATTGTTGGTGCAATGGTCAAGGAGGAGTTGACTTTTAGGGGGAGTTTTACCTAATGGTCAAGGAGGAGTTGACCTTTAGGGGGAGTTTTACCTAATGGTCAAGGGGGAGTTTTTACTCGTCAAGATTTTTGAGGATTAGTGATATGGGATTATCACTAAGTTGATTGTTGATTTAAGTATCAAGGGGGAAATTAAGAGTTTCAATGAAAGGTATGGGACTTTCATTAGGAAGAAACTCTTGACCTTGATTCACTCTTTTTGATGTGTGACAAAAAGGGGGAGAATGTCCAGAGAATGTTCAAGGAAGAACATTGGAGTTTGGGGAGAATGTTCAGAGAATGTTCAAAGAAGAACATTGGAGAACTATTGGAAAACCTAAGTTAGGTTATCGGGTTAACCTAACTTGATTATGGTTTTTGTCAAACATCAAAAAGGGGGAGATTGTTGGTGCAACCTTAGGTCAAGGTTGACCTGGGTGACCCGACTCGAGGTATATTTTGATGTTTGACAAGAATAGAGAAGTTGTATTTTGATGTTTGACAAGAATAGGAACTTGGGGGATTGTAGGTGCAACCTTTGGTCAAGGTTGACCTGGTTGACCCGACTTGAGTTGACCTGATTCGGGAAAAGTCCAAGTATGGAGACTTGGCACGGAAAGGTCCAAGCAGGGAGCTTGGCACGGGAAAAGTCCAAGTATGGAGACTTGGCACGGAAAAGTCCAAGCAGGGAGCTTGGCACGGGAAAAGTCCAAGCAGGGAGCTTGGCACGGGGAAAAGTCCAAGTATGGAAGCGTGACATGGGCGGTCGGAGAGGGCTTGGTAGCTCGTTCTCCGGACTAGGTCAGAGAGGGCTCGGTAGCTCGTTCTCTGGACCGGACATGGAAGTCGGAGAGGGCTCGGTAGCTCGTTCTCCAGACTAGGTCCGAGAGGGCTCGGTAGCTCGTTCTCTGGACCGGACGAAGTCGGAGAGGGCTCGGTAGCTCGTTCTCCGGACTAGGTCAGAGAGGGCTCGGTAGCTCGTTCTCTGGACCGGACGAAGTCGGAGAGGGCTCGGTAGCTCGTTCTCCGGACTAGGTCAGAGAGGGCTCGGTAGCTCGTTCTCTAGACTAGAAAGGCTCTAAGGTTTAGGGCTGGGAAGCTCTAAAACCAACAGAGGTATTGGATCGGTCTGTTGACCGATCCAGTGATACTTTGGTTGTCTGGATCGGTCTGTCGACCGATCCAGTGATGTCTTAGTTATCTGATCGGTCTCTTGACCGATCAATAACCACATAGTAATTTTCTGTGGGTTATCTGATCGGTCTGGTGACCGATCAGTAAGAAGCGATGGGATTCAGAAAACAATAGGGGGATCGGTCTGTGGACCGATCCACCTATGGCCTGATCGATCCACAGACCGATCAGGACCCTAAACCAACTCTCTGTGAGAGTTGGGATCGGTCTGGGGACCGATTAGCCTAGGGCCTGATCGGTCCCCAGACCGATCAGGCCATAGCCTGATCGGTCCAGGTCTAGCCGTTGAGTCACAACGGCTAGATTTCTGCTTCTTCTTTGTTTTCTTCACAGGTTCAGGATATAAAGGGCCTCTACATCAACAATGCTAAAAAATACAACTCTTCTTGCTCCTGCGATTTGAGCTTTGTTGAGCTCTTCACTGCTGAAGCTTCGTGAGCTTCCCTCGGCTGGGTTTCCGACTGAACAGTTGCTGCTGTGGTTGGCATCCGTGAAGTTGCTGCTTCATCAACAGTCGACGAGAAGGCAAGCAAACTAGTGTTTTACATTCATATTGTTCTTGACTTCTTGCTGTATTTCTTGTACTCTGATCTTGCTGTTGCAAGAGAGATTGTGGCGAGGTTTCTCCACCCAAAAGGAGTTTTTATTAGCCGATTTTCCGGGGTCTCATCCACCGACGGATTGATAGGATTCGTCCACCTTACGGACACGCCGAGGAGTAGGAGGATCATCTCTGAACCTTGTTATATCATCGCGTTTGAGGTTTGATATTCTCCTGTTTCGTTTTTATCTTTTATTTCCGCTGCGTTAACTTAAATTGTAGGAAGAAACGTGAATTTGGGGTCGGCTATTCGCACCCCCCCTCTCTAGCCGCATCCGAAGGTCCTAACAAATCTTAGCATGAGTGCCTAAAAGACTCTCCTTAGCTAATCTATTCATTCGTTCTTGTCCTATATGCCCTAGCCTAGCATGCCAAATTTCATCATTAACATCAGCATTACTAGTAAGAGCAATGTTTAGAAAACAACGATCATTATTATTTGGTTCTACATCAAGAACCATAAAACCATTTATTACATAACCATACCCAATTAACACAGAGTTAATTCGAAGTTCCACACAACGATTATAAAAATTTACATTGTAACATAAATCAAGAAGACAAATGACAAAAACTAGATTCCGTCAAATCTAGAAGGATGGCACGGAAAAAGGAGCCAACGGGCTCGGTACATTCGAGGGACGAGATATTGCTGAAGAGTATATCGATGGATGAGAAGGATGTGCGCGATGTTCAAGGGATGAGAAGTCGGTGAGGAAGCCTACTCAAGGAGAGGATCAAAGTTGTGTTTGGACGAGCTCAACTCCTGCTAGTCGGAGAATCACCCACGTAAAGAGATCAACTATTGAGCTTATTTGCCTTGTGGAAGGCGGCTTCCATGGGCTGGAAGGTGTCTTCCAACCTATGGAAAGCACCTTCCCTGTCGCCACCCGAGGAAAGTTTTATCTTTGAGAGATAGAATTTATCCGGTGGAAGACGCTTTGAACTACTTTGAAGGCGTCTTCAAGTTACTGATAACATTTTTCAAGGGTTATAAAAAGACCCCTAAATCTAGGAAATATTCAACAACTCTTGTATTCATTTCCTAGTATAATTCTGAGCGTTCAACGAATGTAAGAGATTTCTCTGTCTTCAACGAAGAAGATTTAATTTTTTTAGAACTTTATTTTATCTTGGATTAACAACTATCTATGTTGTAACAAAGTAATTCTTCCGCCTCTTTTATTTTTAATTATTTAACTTTTTTTTTATAATTATATTACTAATCTGAATTAAAAGATTAGGAAAGATCTAGTTTTATCTTTTTAAAGCAATTCACCCTTTCTCTTACTAATGTATCTATGCAAACATAAAAGGCTTTTGATTACAATTAGTCTCTCCATATTAAACCAGCGTAAGTTATTAAGTCTGCATCATCTCTATAATTTAAGCACGCAGCTGACGCTAATAATTAGCAGGTGTAGTTTCAACTGGCCTGAGGTTTTGCCTTTGGTGCCAACTCTTTATCTGTCCACATTCTACTTTAATAGAGCAGACATCTAGGTATTAGTTATTTTTTTAATATAATTTAGATATCTAATTTTATTATTTTTTAATATAATTTACATATCTAATTTATGGAACTGATTAATTTTAAATATAATCAATAATCAATCTAGTCTTACATAAAGTTTTTTTTATAAAGTATTAGGATAAATTAAAAAAATACTTACTATTATTCATCTTAAATTTATCATTCCATTAAAAAAATATCTTATAATGTTTTATAATTGAGATTTAAAATTTAAATCCCTAATTAATCACTGAAATACCTAATCGTTGCGTCATTGCACCACCAGGGACTATTAATTATACATTCACAAGGCATCCTTATTATAATCTGGCACGTCCATTGAATTATAATCTGGCACGTCTAGTCACCTGTCCATTTCACAAGGCATCCTTATTATTACAAAAAGTCAAAACTATACACACAATATTGGGCTTAAAAAACATTTAAGGTGAGTGAGAACAAGAAAGTCAATTATTCAATATATATTTAATTACAAAACTTAATTATCTCACTGTAAAAAATTTCTAGGATGCCACTTAAACATGTCTTTATCAAAAGGATTCAAATCTAAATTTTGACATTAAAAAAAAATGCGCGTTCCATTTTGCACTTTAAAAGTCATAATCTATGCCAATACACCACTTGTAAATTTTATCACTTTTTTCTACCTAAGATAATATAAGAAGAAAAAATAAATTTATAAATTTCAATCGCTAGATAATAAATAAATTCAATTCCTATCTTCATTAGTCATATGTTGAACATTCAACCAAAAAGGCATCTTGTTCTAAGAAAATCCTTCAATAAGAATATTATTACGTGGCACTTGCTTGCGTTGGTAATTCTTTGACTTTTCAAATCACAAACTATTATTTGGTGAAGCGATAGCCATATATTAATTAATTAACTTCAATAAAAAGAAATCTTGTCCCCTATCTAAACTATTAATTCTCCCCTTAAAAAGTCCACACTTGCGCATCTTCCAGCCTATCCTCACACATTTCCTCCTTTCATGACTAGTCAACTATAACTCCATCTTATCTCCCCAATATATTTTGGATAAAAATCAAGAGGACATCATAACTTTAATGAACCATCAAATGAACGCTCTTTTTGTTCCCCCTAATAACATAAAATACAAAATAAAACTTATAATAATCTCCTGAGACGATCTTGATCTCTGTTTGATGTCAGAAGAACAATCACAAATGAGACCAGAAAATCTTTCAAATTTTACCAGTCAAATTCCTCTCAACAGATGTTCTCCTTGCACCTTTGCCCACGATCACCTCCAATCCCTTACCTTTATGATTGCTCTTGGACGCTATATAAAGAGGAGAATTCATTGATCTGTAATCGACTATAATGACACATAATGGAGGACGATGAAGGTGAATGGACACCCCTTCATCTTCCTAACATTGCAACTAATGCAATGTTCAACATCTTTCACTTGGCCAAGTCAATGCATAAATGTTAGCTTGTCATAAAGACCAAGTAAGTCATATAGACTAAATGATGATCAAGTCACGAAGACCAGAGAAAAAAATTAATTAGTTATAAAGACCAAATAAGAAACATTCATTCCATATATTAGGGAAAGTGGTTTGCGCGACAGCAAGCACATTGAGCAATTATTGCTAAGAAAATTATTCCACCTTACATAGCTGCTCTATAGAATGAATCAGAGACATTAATAACTTGTCTTTACCCCATATTAAATTATTTATATTAATATGAATATCTCTAATCCCTCATAATGATTATAATATTAAGAACATATTCAACATCTCCAATCAATACAATTATTCACAATTACATTTAATGTACTGAACAAAAATATAACTAGTACTAGTGAATAAATGTCACGGATGTAAATCAATATCAATCTGTTGGAACCCCAAGGTTGGTTTTGGTGTGATCAACAAGTTAAGTTAGGTTCTGTTGTTTTCTAACCTTGTGTCTAAATGTGCAGGAGCTTAGGAGCACAGGTACTCGAGCGGAAGACGCAGCTAGCGAGAAGGACGGCACGCGGTGCTTCCGAGGGACGAGGCGCTGCGGAAGAGTACACCAGCGGACGAGAAGGAAGTGCGCGCGATGGTTCCGAGGTACGAAAGCCGGAGCGGAAGATTGCTCGGGGAGCAAGAGACGCAGCTAGTGCAAAGGTCGGCACGGGGTGCGATCGATGGACGAAGTCTGCGGATGAAATCTGTTGGTGGGCGAGAAGGACGCGACAATTAGGGGCGAAGTCGGAGGAAGCACGCTCGAGAAGACCGGAAGATGGGTTCGGGTGAGCCTATTCGGATGTCGAGATCACCCAATCAAGCGGATCCGGAGCAGAAGACCGGCTGATAAAAGTTGAGTGGGCCCGGATAAAAAGTCAACCTGATTGACTTTTTTGCTCTAGGCCCTCGGCGCCGGTGCTGTCGCCTCGGCCCGGGGCGCCCGGACCCTGATTTTGACCAAGATCGCGATTTACGTGATCTGAACGTTGGGGGATAAAACTTTATCCCCCCCAGGGCGCCCGGAACCCTTCCAGGCGCCCCGACCAAGGCTATAAATATAGCCTTGGTCCAGAAGCTCTTCATCAGTTCAGAAATTGTAAACAACACTTGTGTGCTTCCACTGTTTAGATTAACTTCTGTCTTTCTGTGCTTACACTGCTGTAAACGAGGCTTCTCCGCCTGAAGGAGCTCTTAGTGCGATCTTCATCCTTGGATTAACAACCTCCCCGGTTGTAACCAAGTCAAATTCGGTGCCTTGTTTTTATGCTTTATTTTCTGTTTAATCTATTTTTTATGTGTTAGCTTAATCGTACGAGAAAGGGTTGTGTTTGATTTTTCAGGGCTATTCAACCCCCCCTTCTACCCGGCCGCATCGGTCCTACAATTGGTATCAGAGCCCGGGCTATCAGAAGGTTTAACCGCCGACTGTGCACAAGAGCTATGGTCTTATTGAGCCATGTGGGTACAATATTAACCTCGAACAAAGAAAGTGAGGGCGCTTATGTTCGGATTAAGAGGACTAGACACCAGGCAGGAAGTCCTAGTTGCGGCTAGGCAAGGAAGTCCTAGTAGGTCGGGTGGACCGAGGGACAGGAAGACCTGGTGGGTTGATGATCGGACGTGGGAAGTCTATGGTCCTTTGTTTGAGGGGGGGATTGTTGGGGTTGCAAGGTTGCAAACATAGTCCCATATTGAAAACACATGGAAAAGATCATGGATTTATAAAGAGAAAAGATATCTCCATTGGCATAAGGCCTTTTGGGTAGAGCCCAAGAGCAAAACCATGAGGGCTTAGGCCCAAAGTGGACAATATCATGCCATTGTGGAGATATCTAAATTCTTTTCGATCCTACAAGTGGTATCAGAGCCGAGGCGCTTCAGGAGGACTAACCGCCGAACGAAGCAACAAGATGGCCGGATCCAACATCCACGCACCAAAATTCGAAGGGGACTTCGCTAGCTGGAAAAATCGAATGGAGGTATTTCTTGAAACAGATTATGATTTATTACTAACAATGGAATTTGGCTATGAAGCACCAGAGGGCAAAGCAAGAAATCAATGGTCAAAGAAGGAGCAGGCTGACCACGTGGCAAACAAGAAAGCAGAATTCCATCTGCTAAGTGTACTTCCAACACAAGAAGTCAATCGAGTCGGTACCTACAACTCGGCAAAGGAGCTTTGGGAGAAATTCCTGGAGTTACACGAAGGAACATCCGAAGCCAAACTTGCAAGACGGGATTTACTTCGTAACCAGCTTACAAACCTCCGATTTGAAGAAGGTGAAACAATTGCACATCTACACTCGAGGATTCAGGAACTCATCACTAGACTTACGAATCTCGGAGAAGAGGTAAGTAACCGAGATTCGCTAAGGTATGCCCTAAATTCCTTTCCTAGAAACTCAAAATGGGCATCACTAGTAGATGCCTTTTACATTTCAAAAGATCTAGAAAAAATTTCATTAGACGAATTCTTTTCAACTTTTGAAGTGCATGAGTCAAGATGTGCAGGTCCGAAGGAGCCCAAGAATAATGTCGCTCTTAAAGCTTCGAGAGACGAACCTGAGTCAGAATCTTCTCTCGACGACGAGGAAATGGTGATGATGGTAAGACGATTTAAAAATATTTATAAATCTAGGAAATCCAACCATCCACAGGGAAGAAAGAAAAGAACCATCTGCTACTACCATTGCGATGAAGAAGGGCACGTCAAGGACAATTGCCCTAAACTGAAGAACAAAGGGAAGGACAAGGGTAAGAAGCCTATCCAAAAGCGCAAGGCCCTAAAAGCGACGTGGGACGATACGTCGTCGGAATCGGTAGTCGAGGAGTTCTCCGGGCTCGCGTTAATGGCGAGTCATCAAGACGACGACTGCGAGTCAAGCTCTTCCGAAATGAGCATCGAAAGCATCGATGAAGGGGGAGCCACGTCCGAAGAGAGCAGCAGTTCAGGGGGAGAAACCGACAACGGGATTGACAAGGTAAGTGAGGTACGATCTCTTCCTCCTGATAAAATGTTTAAATTCATTAAAATTTTAACAAAAGATTGCTGCAAATTAGAAAATGAAAATAAATATTTAAAAGCAATATTAGCTACATCTTGTCCGTTAGAAATGCTAGATAAATCAAATTTAGAAAATGAAAAATTAAAATTAGAAATTCAAAATTTAAAAATTCAAGTAGAAAACTTGAAAAACTCTGCTTGCTCATCTAAAATCAATTTTAGAAGGTTCAATAATTTGAATTGGTATTATAGATATCACCAGGGACAAATTAAAAATATCTCTAGAAAATATGTCCCTAAGAAATTTTTAGTTAATCCAGTAGGTTGGAACCTTTATTGGGTTCCTAAATCTTGCTTAGTGTAAATTTTAAAATCAAAGTTAGCGCTTTAAGTGAGAAATTAAACAAAAATTTCTTTATGGGCTTTGACTAGAAAGTGGTTGTTGCTCCAATAACCAAAAAGGCCTAGTGCCTCGCCACTGCCTGAAAGCCAAATATTGAAATAAATGTTTAATTAATAAAGCATTAATACTAGAATTATTTAATGCTTTAAAAAGTTATTCAAACATGTTTCAAAATTTTGACATAAAATTTTTTTAAATAATTAATTTTTTTTAAAATTCTATTTTCAAAAATAATTTTTACTTAGAGTGTTTAGAAAAATTTTCAAAAATTATTTTTTCCTAAGTTAAAATTTTACTTAGAGTTTTTTCTGCTTTTATTGATTCAAAAATATTTTTCAAAATATTTAATTAAGTTTTATTGATTGCAAAATTCTTTTTCTAACTTAGAATCTTTTGACTTAGAAATTTTTTTTAAGGTAGCTTTTCAAAATTTTCTAAGTCTTTAACCCTTAGATTTTTTTTGGAACCCCATTTTTTTTGTGATCAAAGGGGGAGAAGGATAAGTATAAGTCTAGGGGGAGGTTTTTTCTATATTTGTGCACTAAATTGTAAATTTAGTTAGTTTATTTTTTGTCTAGTTAACCCTATCTTAACTTGGGTTGATCACACCAAAAAGGGGGAGATTGTTGGAATCCCAAGGTTGGTTTTGGTGTGATCAACAAGTTAAGTTAGGTTCTGTTGTTTTCTAACCTTGTGTCTAAGTGTGCAGGAGCTTAGGAGCACAGGTATTCGAGCGGAAGACGCAGCTAGCGAGAAGGACGGCACGCGGTGCGTCCGAGGGACGAGGAAGAGTACCGTGGACGAGAAGGAAGTGCATGCGATGGTTCCGAGAAGCCGGAGCCGAAGATTGCTCGGGGAGCAAGAGGCGCAGCTAGCGAGAAGGTCGGGTGCGATGGATGGACGAAGTCTGCGGATGAGTACGCTGGTGGACGAGAAGGGACACGCGGCAATTCCGAGGGACGAGAAGCCGGAGGGAAGCACGCTCGAGAAGACCGGAAGATGGGTTCGGGTGAGCCCTATTCCGGATGTCAGAGATCACCCAATCAAGCGGATCCGGAGCGGAAGAACCGGGGACTTAACTGAGAAGTGGTCCCGGACAAAAAGTCAACCGCAGTTGACTTTTTGCTCCGGGGCGCCCGGAACCAATCCGGGCGCCCGGAGCTGTCCGGGGCGCCCGGAATGCTTCCGGGCGCCCGGACCCTGATTTTGACCAAGATCGCGATTTACGTGATCTGAACGTTGGGGGATAAAACTTTATCCCCCCCAGGGCGCCCGGAACCCTTCCAGGCGCCCCGACCAAGGCTATAAATATAGCTTTGGTCCACAAGCTCTTCATCAGTTCAGAAATTGTAAACAACACTTGTGTGCTTCCACTGTTTAGATTAGCTTCTGTCTTTCTGTGCTTACACTGCTGTAAAGGAGCTCTTAGTGCGATCTTCATCCTTGGATTAACAACCTCCCCGGTTGTAACCAAGTCAAATTCGGTGCCTCGTTTTTATGCTTTATTTTCTGTTTAATCTATTTTTTATGTGTTAGCTTAATCGTACGAGAAAGGGTTGTGTTTGATTTTTCAGGGCTATTCAACCCCCCCTTCTACCCGGCCGCATCGATCCTACACAATCTTCCTTTTTAGCTAGAATCTATTCATTTTAAGTAGTCAATTTCCTAGTTATACTCCATAGACCGAATCATCCATAACCAATAGGAAACATGCTAAAATAGCAGACACTAATCAGAACTTCAAGTAGACAGCTAAATAGTCACTTAGAGTAAGAGTGAGATTAACTTATAATCTCAAGGGTCTCACATAGTAGAGTAGCAAGGATCTATTCTCCTACTACCCTTCTTGTCGCCATAGCACATGTAGTATGAATCACATGCTATGATGTTATTATCTTTACTAAAAAGAGCGCATGCTTTTCATAAAAATCTAACATCATATAGATTTCGATCTAAACATATCTAATGTCTAATCCTAAATTCAACATATGAATTCCAATATGGCTCTAAGCATATTCAGTAAATGATGGGTTCATTTGTTGGGATCTAGCGCGCCTAAAGACGCAGAAACGCAGCGGAAAAGTTCTAGATCCTCTTTCAGCAGATCCATGCGAAGGGAAGAAACATTTTCTGAAAACTATACTAAGCTACATAATATGATTATATCTTTGTTGTGTGCCCTTCGCAATCCCGACAACAACCTTTTTGTCTGGATCCAGATCTCAGCGCGTTCAAGCGTCCGCGCCTCTATGGTATCCATACGAACATATCCTTCGTTCGTCGCACGAACAAAGCCTTCAGAGAAGAACCATCTTCTTATTCTAGCAAGAAGTATAATTCGGCCAAACATCAAGAATCGACCATGGAAGGAGGAGGAAGAAGATGAAATCTCAAGAGACACCTTTTTCTCATCTAATTCATCTTATCAAAAATAAATGACAAAAACCTATTTATATTCATCCCATGAATACCAAGGGTCTTTTGTCTCTTTGTATTCCTCTTAATGAGTTGGATTTATTATATTGGATTAACCATTAATCTAATAATCCAATAAGTCTAACCCATTGAGTCTAACCCATTAATCCAATGTATCTAATTCGGATTAGACTCAATCCAATGAGTGGGTTCATTTGAGTCTAACTCAATTAGTAACCAAAAGGCCTAATCATCTCATGATTGGCTCTTAGGGATAATTACTAACAATCTCCCACTAGCACTAGTGCCAATCACCACTAAGATGACACCAACACTTTGGATTTACCCATTATTCTTAATATCCTTAGTATTTTAGTCAAACTAAAATACCCATCTCCAAACCAATATGTTCTTTGTGTGTGACCCTATAGGCTCTCGTAACATTGACAATGTATCCAAATCAACATTTGCGATACATAAACAATGAGTGGTATCTAGCAATGCATCATTGCTACCCAAGTGACGAGAAAGTCGAGATCAGACCTAACCTGTCTGTGACTATTATCTTGTATGACTCAGCCCCTCTATCCTTGATATCTAGATTGATCAATGAGGCATAGACCGTATCATCCTCTTATCAATCTTTGTGTTTCTTGATCTCCAAGTAGACACACTTATCAAATAAGCTCAATATCTCATATTGACTCATTTATGCATGGTCATGCTTTCTTGTGTCCTACTAATCAAGGGGCCCACGGATATCGCTTCCATCATATGGAAGGGATAGATCCCATCTACATCACTCACATCCCTCCGCATAATTCATTGCATACCCAGTGATCGACTTTGTAGTCCACCCTATTACGGGTGACGTTTGACGATACCAAAATATACAACTCCTTATGTAAGGAACCGTAGTGACTTCAGGTCTAAGGACTATTCATACCAATAGTCACTTGAGAATGTCTATGACACTCATACGACGATCCATGAAACATTCTCATGACGGATCATTCAGTATATATTCTCTAATATATACCCATGCGTCAACTTGATATCTCATATCCATGACTTGTGAGATCAAGTCATCCGTTGACCTACATACTAGTTTCAATGCATTACTATTGTCCTTGTATATTAATGCTCGACTAGGAATAGTTAAGAGTAGTGTTCTCTACAATATCTCACTATCAATTCAACCAATTGATATATTGTAGATAAGAACCTATTACCCAAGGACATTATTATATTTATTCATTCGACACTGAACTAAAGTAAATATAATAACCATAACCTTTGCCTTATAATGAAATAATGAAATATGATACAAAATGTTCTAAGTCAATCAACTCTTGATTGCCTCTTAGGGCTTACACTACCAATCTCCTTATGTCACTAGTGTCAATCACTAAGATATCTAATATTCATTGACCTAGTTTGACCATCATGCTTTCTTGGTGCCAAAGCCTTGGTCAAAGGATCCGTAATGTTAGCATTGTTTGGTTCTCTACATATCCTCATATATCATATATCGATGATCCCTCGAATGAGATGGAATCGTTATAGTATCCAATACCTAAGACCACCATTTATGTAAAATACATGCCCTAACTATGATCTAGAATCGTCCTTGTCAATTTGAAAGCTTGCACCACTATAACCCTTTACAACAAGCTCTTTATTGCCTCCAAAGATCAAGAAATAATCTTGAGTCATTCTCAAGTACTTAAGAATATTCTTGACTACTATCCAGTGACCTTCACCTAGATCTGACTAGTATCTACTCGTTATGCTTAACGCATACGAGACATCTGGGCGAGTACAAAGCATGGCGTACATGATCGACCCTATAGCAGATGCATAAGGGATCTGATCCATGCGGTCCCTTTCTATCTTAGAAGAAGGACGTTGAGTCTTTGAAAGACTCACACCATGTGGCATAGGCAGGAATCCCTTCTTGGAATTCTCCATGGCAAAACGTTTAAGCACCTTGTCAATGTACGTACTCTATCTTAGGCCAAGCAATCTTTTAGGTCTATCTCTATAGATTTTAAAACCTAAAATATAGGCTGCTTCACCTAAGTCTTTCATTGAAAAATAATTCCCAAGCCAAGTCTTCACTGACTGAAGATTAGGGATATCATTTTCAATGAGAAGTATGTCATCTACATACAATATGAGAAAGATGACTGTACTCCCACTAACCTTCTTGTAGATACAAGGTTCATCTTCATTCTTAATGAAACCAAACATTTTGATCGCATCATCGAATCAAAGTTTCCAGCTTCTAGAAGTTTGCTTCAATCCATAAATGGATCTTTGCAACTTACAAACCTTTCCAGCATGCTCTGGATCTACAAACCCCTCAGGTTGTGTCATATACACATCCTCGAGTAGATTTCCATTAAGAAATACGATTTTGACATTCATCTGTCAGATTTCATAATCAAAGTAAGCAGCAATAGCAAGCATGATCCGAATGGACTTGAGCATCACAACTGGTGAAAAAGTTTCATCATAGTCTATACCATGAATCTGCTTGAATCCTTTAGCCACCAATCTACCTTTATAGGTATATATATTTCCATCCATGTCAGTCTTCACCTTGAAGACCCACTTACACCCAATGGGTTTGATCCCTTCAGGTGGATCAGCCAAAGTCTATACTTGGTTAGTGTACATGGATTCCATTTCGGATCTCATGACCTCTAGCCATTTCTCAGAATCTGTGCCCTGTACAGCTTCCTGATAAGATGTAGGCTCATCAAGACCAATAAGCTCTACATCACCGTGGTCAGACAAGAGAAAAGAATATATCTCAGGTTGACGATGAATCCTATCAAATCTGCATAGAGCATGTGCTACTTGAACAGGTTGTTATTCCACAACCTCGTGTGGTGCAACAAACTCCTGATCCACAACATCTTATGGTACCTGTTCAATTTCCATCAGGGTGTCAGTGCTAGTATCTTGAACTTCTTCAAGATTGACTTCACTCCCACTAGTTTTTCTAGAAATAAATTTCCTTTCTAGAAACACACCAGTCCTGGCAACAAACAGCTTGCCATGTGTGGGATTATAGAAGTAATATCCCTTTGTTTCCTTGAGATATCCAACAAAGTAGCACTTATCTGATTTGAGTCCTAGTTTATCAGAGACTTATCGTCGAACGTAAGCCTCACAACCCCAAATCTTCATAAAAGACATATTGGGACTCCTCCCTGTCCATATCGTATATGATATCTTTATGACGGCCTTGGATGGAACTCGATTAAGTGTGAAAGCGGCTGTCTCTAGAGCATGTCCCCAGAAGGAAGTAGGAAGATCTGTATGACTCATCATCGATCGTACCATATCTAATAAAGTACGGTTCCTCCTTTCCGATACACCATTCCATTGTGGTGTTCCAGGTGGAGTGAGTGGAGATATGATCCCACACTCAACGAGATGGTCATGAAACTCTTGGCTAAGGTATTCCCCACCTCGATCTGGTCAAAGCATCTTAATACTCTTACCAAATTGGTTTTGTACTTCATTCTTGAATTCTTTGAACTTTTCAAAAGATTCTGACTTGTGTCTCTTCAGATACACATAGCCGTATCTACTGAAATCATCAGTGAAGGTAATGAAGTAATGATAGCCTCCTCTATCTGCTATTCTGAAAGGACCACATACATCAGTATGTATGAGTTCTAACAGATCATTATCCCTTTCGCCATATCCACTAAATGGAGTCTTTGTCATATTGACTCGAAGACAAGATTGGCATATCTCATATGATTCAAAATCAAATGAGTCCAACAGTCCATCCTTATGGAGTTGGGATATGTGATTCTCATTTATGTGACCTAAACGACAATGCTAGAGATATGTTTGGTTCAGATCATTAGTCTTGAACCATTTGGTATTTATGTTATAGATTGAGTTTTCAAAGTCTAGAACATAGAGTCCATTTATCAGAGGTGCACTACAATAAAACATGTCATTTAAATAAATAGAATAACATTTGTCCTTTATTATAAATGAGAACCCCTTCTTGTCTTAAACAAGAAATAGAGATTATGTTTTTGGTTAAAACAGGCACATAACAACACTCTTCAAGTTCTAAAACAAGCCCAGTGGGCAAAGATAAAGAGTAGGTTCCTACAGCGACGACGATAACTCTTGCACCATTACCTACTCGTAGATCCACTTCGCCCTTTATCAACACTCTACTATTTCTCAGCCCCTGCACATTAGTACAAATGTGAGACGCACATCCGGTATCTAATACCTATGAAGAAGAAATAGATAGATTGACTTCTATAACATATATACATGAGGCAGAAGTCTCACTTCTCTTCCGTTTCAGTTACTCTAGGTACCCTTTGCAGTTCCTCTTCCAATGTTCGGTCTCACCGTATTGGAAGCAGGTTCCTTCCTTAGCAACCCCACCTTTGGGTTTTAGTGTATGAGCCTTGCCCTTGCCTTTGGCTTGGGTCTTACCCTTGCCTTTAGGCTTCCACTTGCCTTGGCATTTAGACACCATCAAAATGGAACCTGGCTTTGTCTTCTTAAGGTTGAGTTCAGCAGTTCTCAACATGCTCAACATTTCAGGCAGTGGTTTCTCAATTTCATTAATGTTGTAGTTTATGACGAATTGACTATAACTATAGGCACCGACTGCAAGATATGACCCAACCTTTGTAGATTCTCCACATACCCGATCATTTTGAGAACATGTGGCCCAACGGGACTTCCTTCTTGCATTCTGCTTTAAAACAGTGCTTTGGAGATCTCAAATATCTCATGTCTTGCTTGTCCTTGATATAGTTGTCTAAGATGTTCAACCATATCATAAGCATTCATGTTCTCATGTTGCTTCTGAAGCTCAAGGTTCATGGTGGCGAGCATTAGGCATGACACATCTAATGCATCATCTTGATGCTTCTTATAAGTATCCCTAACAACTCTAGTGGCAGTAGTAAGGGGTGCTTCAGGAATAGGCTGCTCTAGGACTTACAGTTTTCATTCTTGTTTGAGAACTATTCTCAAGTTTCTATACCAGTCCAGGAAATTAGCTCCATTGAATTTGTCCTTATCAAGGACAGATCCCAGAGAAAGGGTATTCGATGTACTTGACGACATGGTAATCTACAACAGAATAATGCAGAACTTAGTATCATATATCGATCATTTAATTAGGCCTTTAATTAAATGATTTTCCCACTGAATTCTAAAACTTAATAGAAGCAAGTCACTACTAGCTCTAAACCCAAAAGCAAAGACATTCTAGTGGGACAAGATCCATATTATACCTCATCTTGAGTTAGCTTTGGCTAATCGCCAAGACTTGTATAAATTAAGTAGGCAACATGTACCAATTGGACATGATCCACATTATACCTTATCTTGAGTTAGCTTTGGCTAATCGCCCAAGACTTAGTACAACTTAGGTATACAATGTTTACCAATGACATCCTATGTAACTCTTGTATCCTTATGTGAACAACACTGTTTGTTCATTTTCCCATCTTATGAAATCCATATTATAATTCATCTTGAGTTAGCTTTGGCTAATCACCCAAGACTAGTATAATATGATTTACATCTTATGGGATATGCCTTTAAGTTCTCAATCCTATTGAGGTAACTTAATTAAGTCATACCCAAAAGTCAATAGTTGGATATCACAATTGTCCAGTCGCACTCTACCAAGATAAAACGAGCCACTTTGCTTTGGCAAACCTGACTACAGATGATCGAGGTAGTAGTGAGTACCAAGCTTTGGTAGGCATATGTAAATGACCTAATTACGATAGCTACACATGCATCACATACATCATGGCATATCATGACATATATCAACATATACATAAGTTTAAACGTGACATAATTATGACCCCTATAAATTACAATCTTCTCAAGCCAATGAGAAGAGCGATAAGTCAACCTAGGTCTAAGCCGCTTCTCCAAGCGCTTCCTTGGTTGTCGTGTGTTGTTGTTGTTGTCCTTCCTTCCTTTTCACCCATTTTCCAGAAGACTAACTCTTTCTAATTTTTCCGGTTAGTGGGCGGGGTCAAGGGACAACGCCCCTTGCGGGGGGTTTCAGGGGGTAGCGCCCCTGAAGTAAAATTTATTTTGCATACTCATTGTATGAGTTGCTGCTTTACCCGAGACCCTACTACCCACAATACCAACCACGTTTTGTTCTAAACAAAACATCTCTAGCTGAGACCTTGTTGGTCACACACCAACTATATTTTGTTCCCAACAAAACACCCCTGGCCGAGACCTTGCTGGTCACACACCAACTATGATTTGTTCCCAACAAAACACCCATTTCGATCAAGGCTTAAGATTTTGTTGAGACACAAAAACTAGCCAAGACTCATAGTCTGGCTGAGATTTACTCTCTTGGCCGAAACCTTGTTTGGCCGAGACTCATAAATTTTTATAAATCACAGTAAACCCTATCAAGTAATTTCTATATCATATATAAAAATTTTAACTTAGCATAGCCCTTCGCAAGTGGCTCTAATACCACTGTTGGGATCTAGCGCGCCCAAAGACGTAGAAACGCAGCGGAAAATTTCTAGATCCTCTTCCAGCAGATCCATGCGAAGGGAAGAAATATTTTCTGAAAACTATACTAAGGTACATGATAGGATTATATCTTTGTTACGTGCCCTTCGCAATCCCGACAGCAATCTTTTTGTCTGGATACAGATCTCAGCGCGTTCAAGCGTTCGCGCCTCTATGGTATCCACACGAACATATCCTTCGTTCATCGCACGAACGAAGCCTTCGGAGAAGAACCATCTTCTTGTGCTAGCAAGAAGTATGATTCGGCCAAACATCAAGAATCGACCATGGAAGGAGGAGGAAGAAGATGGAATCTCAAGAGACACCTTTTTCTCATCTAATTCATCTTATCAAAAATAAATGACAAAAACCGATTTATATTAATCCCATGAATACCAAGGATCTTTTGTCTCTTTGTATTCCTCTTAATGGGTTGGATTTATTATATTAGATTAACCATTAATCCAATAACCCAATAAGTCTAACCCATTGAGTCTAACCCATTAATCCAATGTGTCTAATTCGGATTGGACTCAATCCAATGAATGAGTTCATTTGAGTCTAACTCAATTAATAACCAAAAGACCTAATCATCTCATGATTGACTCTTAGGGCTAATTACTAACATCATTTACTCCAATCATTACATAAATGATCTTATTTTGACATAAGTATCAAGGCGACGTTAACTTATGACTATATCTCTATTCACATCTATATAAGTTGTCTCATAAGTAACAATCTTACCTTTATTCATATTTAACAAATATAGATGATTGTCCATGTAAATGGATCAATCTCAATCTGCCAACATCCTTATCGAGACTTTTTTTTAATGTAACAAAGACATATACATTAAATAGATCATGTCATTTTCATTTATCTAAATATCTTTACAATAAGTTACATTCTTTAAAGTCCCAAAGACTTTATATGCCCTTGAAATGACTCTTTAGTCAATGATTGGTAAAAGGATTGGCAAGTATATTACGTGTAGGGATGTACTCAAGAACTATCTTTTCTTATCAACAATATCCCTTATAAAATTATACTTAATTTATATATGCTTACCTTTGTTGTGCTATTTGGGATCTTTGAAAAAAACTATAGCAGCTTGACTATCATAGTACACTATAACAGGGATCTCACTGTTCTCAGCAATTTTCAGATGGTTTAGGAATCTTCTTAACTAGACAGCCTCTTGCACAATCGTTGCACATGGCATATACTCAGCTTCTATTATTGACAGAGTTACAGAAGC
Organism: Zingiber officinale; assembly: GCF_018446385.1. NCBI lineage: Eukaryota > Viridiplantae > Streptophyta > Magnoliopsida > Zingiberales > Zingiberaceae > Zingiber > Zingiber officinale. The sequence goes on from NC_056000.1 coordinate 109,498,281, forward strand.
TTGCTTCTTGCTATTCCATGAGATGGTGCCACTATTCAGCAAGAAGGTATATAGCCAGATGTGAATTTTCTATCATCAAGGTCCCCCGCTCAATCTATATTCGTGTAGCCGCTCAAGCTCATATCTGATCCTTGGAAATAGAGGTAACAATCCGCTGTCCCTGTGAGATATTTGAATATCCTTTTCACAACTTTTCAATGTCTTGATCCTGAGTTTGATTGGAAATGACTAACTAAGCCAACAACATAGCTTATATCAGGATGAGTACACAACATAGTGTACATTAAACTACCAATAGCATTGACATATGATTTTTTCTTCATTTTGATTATTTCTTCAAGAGTCTTTGGATACATACTTTTGCTCAGGATAGTACCTCTTACTACAGGTATCTATTCAATGTTGCATTCTGACATATTGAAGTGTTGTAGCATCTTAGTGATATAAGCCTTTTGAGACAAATCTAAAAGTCTTTTCGATAGATCTCTAATGATCTTCACTCCTAGGATGCGCTCAGCCTCTCCCATATCTAATATGTAAAATTATGATGAAAGCCATAATTTAACTTCTATCACACACTTATGTCACTTTCAGCTATTAGCATATCATCAACATATAATGATAAAATGATAAACTTTTTCTTTTCCTTTCTTATGTAAACACAATGATCCTTATTGATCATTTTAAAATCATAAGATAAAATGACTTTATTAAATCTTATGTTTCATTATCTTGATGTTTGCTGTAGCCTATATATAGACTTCTTAAGTTTACATACTCTATTCTCTTGATTGTCAACAATGTAACCTTCTGGCTATGCCATATAGATTTCTTCATCAAGATTACTATTAAGGAAAGTCATTTTTACATCCATCTGATGTAATTCCATGTCAAATTGTGCTACTATAGCTAGGATGACACATATTGACATAAACTTTACAACTGGAAAGAATGTCTCTTCAAAATTAATACCCTCCATTTGGGTATATCCTTTTGCAACTAAATGAGTTTTGTATCGATTAATCAATCCATTTGCTTTCCTCTTTACTTTGAGAATCCACTCATTTCCAATATACCTTCGGCCTGGAGAAAGATCGACTAAATCCTAAACTTAATTCTTTCTCATTGACTCTATCTCCTCATCTATTGCAATTTTTTATTTTTCTCTTACTAACTTCTCAAAGCTTCCTCAGCTGTTCAAGGTTCCTTATCGTCAACTAGGAGAATCATCAATGTCTCATTCTCAATGTCATACCTTCTCTGAGGAATAAACTGACAACTACTTCTTTGTAAATTAGACTGTTGAGAAACTGACTCATTCAGTGGCAAATTACTCCCACTAGGTTGACTAGATTCAGGCATCTACTGATTTGTTGATAAATGAATATTATCCTCCTTCTCTATCCCATATAGATAAATTGTCTTATCAACTCCACCTCATGTTGGGAACTTAATTTGAGAAAAGTAACATCTCTTGACTCTATTTCAAAGATGGTTCCATTTTGTCGCTCACCAATAAAGACATAACCCTTAGAAGTTTCAGAATACCTTATAAAGATATACTTCTTACCTCTGGATCATAATTTTCCATATTCGTGAGTCTTATCATAAACATAGGTAGCTGACCCCCAAGGTCTCATATTACTCAAATTCGACTTTCTGTCTGTCCAATGTTCATATTGGGTATATGGAACTGACTTGGAAGGTACTTTGTTAAGTATATAGGCCACAACTAATAATGCATCTCCCCAATAGGAGATTGGTAAATTAGTCTGCACCATCATAGACCTAACAATTGCAAGAAGAGTCCTATTTCTTCTTTCAGTAAACCCATTTTACTGTGAAATTTTAGGGATAGTTAGCTGTCTAATAATCTTTTTATCATTACATAGTGTCTTGAACTGATCAGACAAATATTCACCTCCACAATTAGTACACAAGGTTTTAATCCTACATTCCAATTGATTCTCAATTTTGTTTAAGTAATGAATGAAGCAATCTAATACTTCAGATTTGTGAGAAATTAAATATATATGACGAAAATGTGTGAAGTCATCAATAAATGTAATGAAATAAGAACTCCTATTTCTAGCTTTCATATTCATTGGACCACAAATATCTGAATGAATTAATTGTAATGGTGATTCAGCCTTAATAGGCTTACCAAATGGTTTCCTGGTTGTCTTTCCAGCAAGACAATGTTTGCATATAGTCAAGTTAATATTAGCATGAGTGTCTAAAAGGCCCTCTTTAGCTAATCTATTCATTCATTCTTGTCTTATATATCCTAGTCTAGCATGTCAAATTTCATCATTAATATCAACATTAAGCAATATTTGAAAAATAACTATCATTATTATTTGGTTCTACATCAAGAACCATAAAATTGTCTGTTATATAACCATACCTAATTAACATAGAGTTAATGCGAAGTTCCACACAACGGTTATAACAATTTACACTATAACCTAAATCAAGAAGACAAGTGATGGAAACTAAATTTCATCAAATCTCAGGAGCATACAAGACATTATGTAGAAATAAGGTACTTCCACCACGTAGGTTGAGCTTACAAGTGTTAATTCCTTTGACTTCAATTCTTGCATTGTTTCCCATATATATCCATTTATTGCCAGATGACACCCAACAGTACTCCACATATGTAGCTTAATCATGAGCTACATGGTTCGTTGCTCCTAAATCTACAATTCACAAAGGATAAGAATCAGCTAACAACACTGTACTTGCAACATGATGCTCATGGAAAGAAGATAAAAATGAATCTACTTTTTTAGGCTCAGTAGAATCCCGAGCAAAATGACCCTTCTTGCCACAGTTATAGCAAGTCAACTTGCTCTTAGGTTTTTGTTCATATTTCTTTCCTTTCTTCTTGATTTGGTTTTTTGCAGCAACAACACTAGCCTCCTTTCCTTTTCCTTTCTTAAACAATCTTTTCTTATTTTTAGAACCAGAACCTTCAGCAACAAAAGGTTGACCAAAAATCCTTACGGATTTAATCCTCTCTGCCTCAAGTTCTACATAGTGTGAGACATCAGCAAAATTCTTAACACTCTCACTATGGGCAAGGTTTTGTTTCATCATTTCTCAAGAATCAGGAAGGGAACGGATTACTGTTTGAACCTATTGTTTATCGATCAACTCATGACTAGCAATCTTAAGTTCTCGTATTATATTATCCATTTGCTTCATATGTTGAGCCATGGCAACATTTGAGTATTTTTTTTTATAGCTGTCAAACTTAATTGTTAGTTGACGAAGCTTACTGAGACTTACTCCATTGTACTTCTCTCTAAGGGTTGCTCAGGTAGCATGAGCTGATGGGAATGACTCATACTCAAATACCATCATCCATCATTGAACTAATCAATATTCCCTTAGTAGTGGAGTTCTTCATTTTCTATGCCTTATAAGCATTAATGTCACGTCTGTGTTGTACTGTAGAACCATTAGCTGGTTCTTCTATAAACTGAACCTCTAGAATTTCTTGTTCCTCAAGAACTATTGTATCTTGAGGTGTCATATTTTGTAGTTATCCTCATATAATTTCTCTCCCTTATTGAGTTCAACTATGACTTCTTAGTTGTCATAATCTATATAAATAAATAAATTATTTATTATTTCAGTGTAATTCATATGTATGTAATTAATTATTGACTCAGTGTAAATTAGAATTGGTTTACAAAATCAAGTGATAACTATGTTTCTACTCATCATTTGTATGTGTTAATTCAATCAACATTGATCAATTATATTACATACATCATATCTAATGAACTAATCATTAAATGAATTAATCATTTTCATATGAACTAATCATATGTATGAATTAATCATAAATAAAATGAACTAATCATTTTCACATGAACTAATCATTGAATATGAATTAATCATAAATAAAATGAACTAATCATTTTCACATGAACTAATCATTAAATATGAACTCATCATAAAATATGAACTAATCATAAGCAAATTAGTTAACTCATAACATAACTATTTTTTTTTATAAAATATAGCATTGTTTGTACAAAATAATAGTTTCCACTATATTATTTTCAGAAAAAACTAAATGAGCAAAAATTATTTGTACATAACGACAGAACACTAATAACATAGATAAGCTAACACCACTCCCACTAGAAAATATACTAGTGCAGTAGGTAATAGTATCCCATTCATGTCGGACTCGATGATGGCAAGATCAGCCTCAAAATCATCCTTCAGATCCATATTTAGATCCATTTCGGGATCTTCCACACACTCTTTCGGATCCTTCTATGATTCTTCAGGATCCATTTCTAGATTCTCTTCAAATTCTTCGAGGTCCATTTCTAAATCCTCCTTAGATTCTACGGGATCGATTTCTTCGGGATCCAGATCCTCTTCAGATTCTTCAAGATTCCATGCTAAATGAAGTAGATCCCTGCACATCTCTAAATATGAGATGCACCCTTCAGAGTGACCCCATAGTTGGTGTCCTATATCACTGAGATATTCCGGTAGTGACTGAACAAGAGTCCATCTTCTGTCTTTGTTCTGGATTGGAAACTCTTCTCATTTGAGTTTCTAGAATATCCGATCGAGCCGACCAATAAGTCATCCGACTCCGTGATACGGGTTATATTCTAGCTCCTTGATCTCTTCTCAAAGCTCATGTTATCGTTCATAGTGACATGTCATCTTGTATATTATTCGTGGTATATGGAATTTAAAATAATAATGTCAGTATAAAATTGACAAACCAGTAGCAAAATCGGTCAAATTTAATTCTTTCATATACATGGAATAAATATATACATAATATATGAGCTAATAAGAAAAATAAATTTTCTTTATTAGGAGAGTTTCAGTTGACTGACATATTGGATCTGTTGATCAGATCCCGTATTCAGTTTATTTTCTAATCAGAACTAATCTAATTGGATAGAGATGTCTTATATTTATTCTAGTTTATATATAATCTATTTTATCAAATCTTGACCCATTAGGTAATTTGACTTATTTGATTAAAACTGGCCTATTAGAATGAATCTGGTCTGATTTAGTTAGCTCAACCCATGTAATCAAATTACCCCAATTAATTCAACAATAAGCTGATTTCGTTAACTAACTAATAGTTTGAACCAGAACTAAGTATTATTGAATCAAACTGATCTAGTTAAATTAACCAATAATTTGAACTAGATTAGGATCTTTTTGGACCAGCCTAATCTAATATAATTTATTTCAAACGAACTAGATCGGTTCAGATTGGACTATTAGGTAGTCATGCAAATCTAAACTAATTGAAAAATCAAAACATAAAGTTTAATTTTCAATTATAAAAAAAACTTTATGCAAAAAAAAAAAAAAACAACAAAAAAAAAATTTGAGAATCACGGGACTCACTGTGCTTCCTTACTGTGCACGTAAAAATCAAATCTTTTTATTTGTGATTTTTTTCGCACGGGAAAGCTTGGACTTAATTGATTACATGAATGTATTACCATATTGATTGTACTTCATCAATTTAATCTATTAAAAATTTTTTTAATTGATTAGTTTAATGGATTGCAGTTTTTTGAATTCATTAAAATATGTTTTAATCGATTATATTTCTTCTGTTTTTTCATCATGATCGCAATGCTCACTTCTCCTGTCATGACAAACACAGTTATAATGACTGTCGATTGTCAGCCTCCTGATATGGTTGCCGACACTCTCCAGCCTCGGAAACCATTAGCAGGCATCTTGTCGGGGCTCGACAATGGCGGCATATCGTGACCTAATCTCGATCTTGCATGGCAACGACGGCAGAGACTTTTTTTCAACGAAGAGACATGTTTCATGTATTTTTAGAACTAAGACACTACTCTAATATTATTATTGCCTCTAATAACATGAAATATAAAATAAAACTCACAGTGATCTCCCAAGACGATCTTTATCTCCACTTGACGTCGGAAGAACGATCACAAATGCGATTGGAAAGTCCTTCAAATTTCATGAGCCAAATCTCTCTCAACATATGTTCTCCTTGCACCTTTGTCCACGATCACCTCTAATTTCTTATCTTTACGATTACTCTTGGATGCTATATAAAGAGGAGAACCTATTAATCTATAATTGATTTATAATGACACATAATGGAGAAGATGATCTTCCTAGTGTTACAACTAATGCAATGTCTAACCCTTTTTATAGAAATAATGTAATACACGCCCCACCAAATATGAAATACTTAAAATACCCTTACATTTCTTCTTTTGCTTCAAATTCTTTATTTTTAAATTGGGTTTTAGGGTATTCAGGGTTTAATCACAACCGACTTTTTATAGTAATTATTTTACAGCATATCATATTCAGAAAATATTAATTTTATACCTAGTGGGTCTAATTTGTTTTAGCATTTGAATTCTTATTTTATTCATTCATTGATCAAAATTAACATAAGATAATGATATTATTATAGTTAGCAAGGTAGTTATTACATAATGTAATAGCCAGTAATTATTACACAGTAGAGCATTTTTAAATAGTATTAATTTTACATCTAATAGATCTTACCGAGTCCACTTTATTTGTTTAAATATTTCAATACTTATTTAATTGATCTTTACCCATAAATGATAATAATACTATTGTAGCAACTACCTATTAATCATGTTCAAATATTGTTAATTTTATATCTAGTTAATCCTATAAGTCCCCTCGATTTGTTTTATAAATATTATTAAAAGAAAATAGATCCATTACCTTAACAACCTCTCAGTGCCGGCCTCATGGATATGAAGGAAGGTAAATGTAAATGTAGGTACACAGACATTAGGTACATTGTGGGATAAATCTCAGGTCGTCAGTTCATGAAAATTGACTCCTGACTATTATGCGAGAGATGTCATGCGCCTACCGTCTACGTTATACCCTCAATTGCTCAAAAATAGGACATGTCAATAGACTATAGTAGCAACTACTTATTAACGCATGTTATAGAAGCTACCTTCTAACTGCTGCACAATGGATCATATTGAGATAATGTTCATTTTACCTCTACTGGTTACTGTTAAATTATATATATTTATTTGTTTATAGCTTTTAGGATAATTTGATCTTTTTGCCTTTTATATTTAGAGTTTAGGGGTTCTTAACTAAACTATATAAAACCTTATACTCTGTATTTCTAAACATCAATTTTGAATTCAATAATATGGTTAGTTTTTTCTTTTTCTTAATTTCTTCATGGTATCAGAATAAGGTTCTCCTTCTCTGACCTAATTTTTTCTACCGCCCCCTATTATTGCTTCCTGTTGCTGCTGTCGTCTTCTATTGCTGCTATCGATTCCGATGCCAACACCTTGTGCTGCTAATTTTGACACTGACGCTCTTTTTTACCGGTTTCGACATCGACACCCTGTTTCAACGCCGATGACCTGTCTTGCCGATTTTGGCACTGGCACTCTTTTTTGCCGACTTTAGCCCCGACATCATATGCTGCTGATTTCGGTGCTAACGCTCTTTTCTGTCGATTTCGATGTCGACACCTTGTGTTATTGATTTTGGTATTGACGCCCTTTTCTACTAATTTCGGCACCAATGCCCTATGCTACTGATTTCTACGTTTGACATCCTTTTTTGTCTCAAATTTACTGTGTGACCACGGGTCATCTTGACACTAGTTTTTACGGATCGTATAGATGTGTATCCTTATAGTCTGGTTATTCTGAGCATTATTCGTTCTGTCATTATGTCTGGTCGTGCAGATGCTTCATGAAAATATGATTCGTATATGTTGGAGCAGTTTCAACAGTTCCTTGCTTCATAGCCCTCTGCCATGTTAGCTTTCTCTCATATAGGTTTGTCATCATTTGGTATTTCAGGTATATCTTTATCCTTATGGATTTTGAACTCAGGTGTCTCCCATCATATGCCATCTAATTTATCATCTTTTATTTCTTTTTCTCTCTGTTCATTTATATTTATTGTGACTGCTGATGGTACTCTTATGTCATTAGTAGGTATTGGTTCAATTGTTACATCTTATTTATCTCTTACTGATATTTATTATATTCTGGGTCTTACTTTAAATTTTATTTATGTTAGTCAATTATATGAGTCTGAATACATAGTCTCTTTTTTTTTTTCATCCAATTATTATGCTCAGGGCTCACAATCTTAGAGGTTGATTGGGATAAGTCGTAGGCAAGGAGGACTCTATATTTTAGATCAACTCAAAGTACAGAAGTTGTAGCTTCGAGTGTAGATTTATCATCTTTTCACCTGAATCATTCATCTTCTGATTTTTATTTATGACACTCTCGTTTAGGCCATCTTTCAGCATCTCATTTGTAGTTTTTAGCCTCTATAGGAGTATTAGGACCTTTAAAAAATTTTAATATTTTTTATTATAGTGGTTATAAACTAGCCAAATTTTCTACTTTACCATTTTCTAAAAGTCTTTCTTTTTCTTATGCTCCATTTGATCTTATCCATTGATGTGTGGGGATCCTCTCCTATTCCTACAAAGGGGGGGGGTCAAGGTATTATGTTTGATTTATTAATGATTGCACTCGTTACACATGAGTCTATCTTATGAAACACATGTCTGATTATCTTATCATTTTCAACAACTTCAGATCTCTTGTGAAAACTCAACATTCTAGTGACAAAAAGTATTTTCGTTGTGATTTGGGGGGTGAATACACTTCGAATTATTTTTCATAATTACTTACTTATGATGGTACTATTCATCAAACCTCTTGTACAGATACTCCTGAGTAGAATGGTGTGCCTGAATGAAAATATAGGCATCTTATTGAAACAACCCGTTCATTTTTATTGTCTTCCAGTATTCCTAGTACCTTTCGGGGGGAAGTAATCCTTACCGCTTCTCACGTGATTAATAGAATTCCAACCTCACACAATTTAGACTTGTCACCTTTTAAAAAATTGTATGTGCATGCTCCTCTCTATTTCTCTTTGCATGTTTTTGGTTGTACTTGCTTTGTCCTTCATCCACATGTCGAGCGTAATAAATTAGTCTCTTGGTATGCTCTTTGTGTCTTTTTGGGTTATGTTGTTACTCAAAAAGGATATCGTTGCTTTGATCATGTTAGTAAAAAATTATGTCTCTCATCATATTGTGTTTCTTGAGCATATTTCATTCTTTTCTATTCCAACTAGTTCGCATAATATGACAAAATTAGATCCGCTTTATATTGTTCCCTTCAATATCGACACTGAGGAAGTTTCACCCATAGTTCCTATTGGTAGCTCAATTGAATCTGGTACTTTAGTTACTAAGATATCCAATCCACATGCTCCTCCTTCTGCGACTACCCAATCATCTCCTGAGGTTACGCATGATCCTTTCTTTATCGTTGTCAATTCGCTCGTGTTCGTAAGTATACTAAACTGCCAGATTTTACTTACTCTTGTTATCTCATTCTTTTGCTTCATTTGTTGCATCTATTCATTGCCTTTCTGAGTCTGTATCCTATAGAGAAGTTGTTTGTAATCCACTTTGGCAGAGTGTTATGGCTGAGGAACTAACTACTTTGCATTAGACTCATAGATAGGATTTGGTTCCATTGCCAGGAAAACACACTATTAGTTCTCGTTGGGTATATAAGATCAAAACTAAATCTGATGGATCTATCGAGCGATACAAAGCTCGTCTTGTTGCTAAAGGTTATTCTTAGGAGTATGGTATAGATTATCAGGAAACATTTGCTCCTATTGGAAAAAAGATGACTATTCATACTCTGATTACTGTTGCTTCTATTTGTCGATGGAGAATATCTATCTCAGATGAATGTTAAGGATGCATTTCTAAATGGTAATCTTCATGAAGAAGTTTATATGACACTCCTCCTAGTATTTTATACCAACTTGGTGAAGTTTGCAAGCTTCGTAAAGCGCTTTATGGTCTCAAACAAGCACCTCATACTTGGTTTGAGAAGTTCTCTACAGTGATTACTTCGCTTGATTTTCATCCTAGTAATCATGATTCAGCATTGTTTGTTAGATGTACGAGTGCAAGTCATATTCTTTTATCATTATATGTTAATGACGTGATTATTACTGGTGATGATTCTGATGAAATTGCTTCCTTGAAGTTTGAGTTGGCTCGTCATTTTGCTATGAAAGACTTGGATATACTATGCTACTTTTTAGGCATTAAGATTGCTTATTTCCCGAAAGGTTATCTTTTATCTCAGTCAAAGTATATATCTAATCTATTTGAGTGTGCTCATCTTACTAATAATAGAGTCGTTAATACTTCTATTGAGACTGATACTCGATATTCTCCATCTGTTGGCTCACCTTTATCGAATCATAGTTTGTACAGAACTATTGTTGGAAGCTTGATTTATCTCACTATGACACATCTAGATATTGCGTATGCTATTCATATGGTTAGTCAATTTGTCACTGTACCAACTACAGTTCATTGGGTTGCTGCTTTTTGTATTCTCAGATATTTTCGGAGCACTTAATTTCAAAAAATTTTATTTCCTTCTACTTCATCTCTTGAACTACATGCATACTCTAATGTAGATTAGGCTAGTGATCCTATGGATCGTAAATCTACCACTGTCTTCTATGTTTTTCTTGGTGATTCCCTCATTTCTTGGAAGAGTAAGAAGCAAAATGTTATTTCTAGATCGTCCACAGAAGCTGAGTATCACGCCATGACCTCAACTACTTGTTAAATAGTTTGGTTGCGTTGGTTGCTTGTGGATATGAGTATCTCTCTTCATCAACCTACTCCGTTATATTGTGATAATCAGAGTGCTATTCAAATTATACGTAATTCAGTTTTTCATGAGCAGACGAAGCATATTAAAATTGATTGTCACATTACTCGTCACCATCTTCAGATTGATACCAATACATTGTCTTTTGTTCCTTAAAAACTATAGATTGATGATATGTTTACCAAGTCACATTCTTCTTCACGCTTTCGTTTCTTATCTAACAAACTCTCAAAGCTATAGTATCATGAGTTTGAGCGGGATGTTAGATTATATATATTTATTTATTTATAGCTTTTAAGGTAATTTGGTCTTTTTCCCTTTTATATTTAGAGTTTAGGGTTCCTTAACTGGATTATATAAGACCTTATACTCTATATTTCTAAACATCAATTTTAGATTCAATAATATCGTTAGTTTTTTCTTTTTTCTTAATTTCTACAGTTATGGTAGGTTCTCTTGGTTTATTTAATAATTTAAAATCTTATTTTAACTAGGTCTTCGCCCTTAATTGATCAATAGGCACATCCTATTAAGGTAAGGTGTCAGAGACACTTTACTGACATGTTCTTTCATAAGACAAGTATAGAAATGTGTAGGCACCTTGGGATGTGTGCCTGTACGTTTCTATGGTTCTATACACCTTGGGGCGCATGCTCGCATGTCACCACAGCTCTATATAAAGGGGGGGGTCCAACCACCAGGGAGATACGCACACACACACCTATTATACTATTTAAAGCTCTCATATACTATTCGTGTTCCTCTTTGTTGCTGTCAGTGACTGACTTGAGTGTCAGAGGACCAACGTCGAGAGCCCCTTCCCCAGCCTAGCACTGATGTTTTTGTCCTTGTAGATCGGGCGTAGTCTTCACGCAGTCCACCAAGGAGCAACATCCCCAGCCAACCGTCTTCACTGAGTTTGGACAGGATCATATTTGACATCGTCTATGGGAACTTAGCCTGCACCCAAACCGTGAAGATGGAGGACACTGGACGCCTCGCCACCATCACTTTGATGCATAATGATTTGGATTTGTTGGTCAATGCTAGAGCAGCCAAGTTGTTGCAGCAGTTGATGGTTGAACAACGAACAAGTCGGCTGCGTCGCTGAGAGGGTCGCGGGCTGACCAACGGAGCCGAGCTGAAGAGCATGCTAATCGGCAATTGCATTACTAACCAACAGGCGTTTCCCGTGAAGCGCCAAACGCGCCAATTTCCTTTCATCGAGCGTTGTTCTGCATGCCCTCGGAAGAGCAAGGATGAGCGGAGAAGGTGGAGGGATCCTCCTCAAAAAATACTCCCGCTCGGGATGGGCAAAAGGGAAAGGCGCCCCAACTGGACGATTCTCCCAAGTGAATCAATCAGCAGTTCTCCTAGGAGATTCTGAAGGACCAACTATCGGCCAACTACCAACCATTGACAATTGGGGAGTACAATGGGACGACCGACCCCGAAGACCACTTGGTCAAATTTGACAACCAAGCTACTCTGCACTAGTACACGGATAGCGTGAAATGCCAAGTCTTTCTCACCACTTTGGCTGGATTGGCACAACGATGGTTTTGACGTATGTCGGTCAGATTAATACATAGCTTCAAAGATTTCCGAGTGACATTCTTGCAGCACTTCGCTAGCAACCGCTGCTACTAGAAGATAAATGCCAATCTTTTCGCCATCAAGAAAGGGCCCAAAGAAGCACTGTGGGTCTACATCAAAAGGTTGAACCAGGTGGTCATGGGCATCCCTTTGGCCACCCCGAAGATACTGTTCAGTGTCTTCTCATAGGGACTATAAGAGGGTGAGTTTTTTCGCTCACTCATTCGAAAGTCCCCTAGAGACTTCAACCACCTGCTCGGACGGACCACCGAGTACATTAACGTCGAGGAGGCCCAAGCGGTGCAAAGGAAGGAGTTGATCGTCGAGCTGACCACCACTTCTGAATAGTGTCCCTCAAGCCATAACCACCCACCAAAGGGACCCCGAGTGGGAACATCTCAGCCGTAGCATGAGGACCGATCATATGTTGTGCAACATGTTGAAGCAGAACGACCCAAAAGCTCAAGAGGCCGAAATGGACGCCCCTGTTCTGCTTCAACCATTGATAGACAACGCACAACACATGGGACGACTACGATCTAAAAGAAGGGGCAAGCCCACTAGCCCCACAAAAGTTCCGTCACATGACTCCCTCACCCGAGCGCCAACAACACCACCAGTTGGGTGAAAAGAGGGAGGAGGAGAGTCCTAGGGTTAAACAGTGTCAGGATCGGGCCCATCAAAGAAGAGAGGCCTGTCCTTCCCGAACCTCAACCGAATGGACCCGACTCTCAGTGTGGGAGGAGGAAAATAGAAGTAATGCTGCTCAGGGAGAAATCAGGATGATTGCCGACAATCAGATGAACAGGGACTCTAATTGAACAAGGAAGTCACATGCTTGGCGACTTTAAATTCATGCTGTTGAATGCAACAAGGAGAAGGCGGATGAATCAGAGATCAACTTTGGTTCTCGGGACTTGGAGGGAGTAGAAGTCCCTCATGACGACTCCCTAATCATTTAAGCGGTAATAGCTAATTACAATGTTCGTCGAACTTTTGTAGATACAGGCAGCTTGGTGAATATTATCTTCAAAAAGGCATTCGACAAGATGCAGATTGAATGCAATGAGTTGCTACCCATGACCACTCCTCTATATGGGTTCACCGGCAACGAAGTGTTGCCAATCGGCCAAGCGCTGCTGGCCATATTTCTTGGAGAAGAGCTGTTGAAGTGAACGAGGACCACAAACTTCATTGTGGTAGACGCATCATCAGCAAACAACGTCATATAGGCCGACCGACCCTGAATGAATTTCAGGCAGTCATCTCCACCTTTTTCCAAAAGATCAAATTCTCAATGGGCGACGCTGTCGGAGAGGTCAAAGGACACCAGCTGGCCACTCGGTGATATTATTGTTAGAGTGTATACTAAAAGTCTAGCTTTTGTAAACATTTATTTTGAAATAAAGAATCACATTGGTCAAAAATGTCTACATTTATATGCTAAGTGTAGTTGTTCAATTAATTTATATTGTAGATAATATGGTGTGTGGTGTCACACACAGAAGATCATGTTATCGATTCTTTATAAATTATAAACAGTAGCTCACGACTAAGATGTATAGGAACAAACCATTGAAATAGTCGTAGTGTAATTTGGTATTAGTTTATCTTAACTATAAAATTACACTAGTACACTCTGAGTGTATTGAGCATGACCATTTAAGGTAAGTTCTTTTTGTGCTAACTTAATAAAAGAACAAGACCTTAGTTATTATGGAAGTGTGTGCTCTTAATCCTAATATAATAACAAGCACATATATTTAGTATTAATTTTTTTAACTTATTAATGGGTGAGATTTAACTTGATAAATCAAAAGACCCGATAAGTTAGGAAATGATATTACTTATAGTGTATGTTGTTGATTATAGAAGGAAACCGTGTCCTAGAAATCTAGGTTGATAATGTCTCCAAGAGGAGCTCATAAGGATTGTTATGTTAAACCCTGCAGGTGGACTTAGTCCGACATGACAATAAGGTTGAGTGGTACTACTCTTGGATTAAGATATTAATTAAAGAGAGTTGTCAGTAACTCATTTAATTAATGAGCATTTGACATCTTAAACACAGGGAGACTAACACACTCATAATAAGAAGAAGCCCAAAATATAATTTGGGATTGGTGCGGTAGTTCAATAATGATTCTTTAGTGGTATGAATTATTATTGATGAAATTAAGTTGGGTGTTCGGGGCGAACATGTGAAGTTTAATTTCATCAGGAGACCAAAACTAATTCCTCCTCTCAGTCCCTATCGTAGCCTCTTGTATATAGAGAATTATACCCACCGCGTACCCACCTTTCTACCCACCTTGAGGTGGCCGACCAAGCTAGCTTGGAGCCCAAGCTAGGGTCGGCCAAAGCTAAGGGTGGAGCCAATTTAAGGTGGCCGACCAAAGCTTGGATCCCAAGCTTAGGTGGCCGACCACTAGAAAAATAAAAGGGATTTTATTAAAATCTTTTTTCTTGATATCATGGTTTTAAAAGAGAGTTTAAAATTTAAATCTTTCCTTCTATAAAAGATTAAGTGAAAGATTTGATATCTTTCCTTATTTGTAGTTAAAAGGAAGATTTTAATTTTTTGATAAAACTTTCCTTTTTGTAACTATATTCATGATTTAAAAAGAGAGTTTTAAAATTAAATATTTCCTTTTATAAGTTTCTACAAAAGATTAAGAAAAGATTTGATATCTTTCCTTATTTGTAGATTGAAAGGAAGATTTTAATTTTAGAGAAAACTTTCCTTTTTGGAAATCATCCACATGTTTTAATAAAGAGATTTTAATTTATAAAATTTCTTTTTATAACCAACCATGAAGGGAAAAATTATTAGAGAAATTTTTATTAAAATTTCAGAAGCAAATTAGGAAGTTTTAATTCTTGTGTTATTAAAACTTTCCTTGCTTGGAGCTATGAGGTGGTCGACCACTTAATATAAGAAAAGGAAATTGTTTTAATCAATTAAATTTTCCTTTTCATGGCAAAGAAAATAAAGAAGTTTTTATTTAAATTTTCCTTATTTGCCAAGACCAAGGGTTATAAAAGAGAGGGAGGGGGTGCTTTCATGAGATACAACTCTATTCTATTTTCCTCCCTCTCTTCCTTGGCGATGGCCGACCCTAGTCCTTGCTCTTCTCCTTTTCTCTTTTTCCTTGGTGGTCGGCGACATCAATACTAGAGGGGTTTTTGGTGGCCGGTTCTAGCTTGGAGAAGGAGAGAAAGGAGGCTTTGCTCTTGCATCCCTTGGAGCTCATTGGTTGGTGGCCGAATCTTGTTAGAAGAAAGGAGGCTTGGTGGTTTTCATCTTGGTAGATCGTTGCCCACAAAACATCCGAGATAAGAAGAGGAATACGGTAGAAGATCAAGAGGTTATTGCTTACAAAGAAAGGTATAACTAGTAATTGTTTTCCGCATCATACTAGTTTTCTTTGTATGAATTCCAAACACAAGAGGCTAGTGATTCTAGATTTTCGGATTAGATATTCGAAATTGTGTTTCTTTTGTTTTGTTTTTTCGAATTTGTGATTCGATTGTTCCTTTTGGTTAAACCTAGAGTTATATAAGGAAATTAAATATTAGGTTTCTTTAAAAGGCTTTGTCTAGGCGGTGGTGGATGATCCCATACCCAAGAATACCTAGTGCCTCACCATGCAGTCCTGGAAGCCAATTATAGAAATTAATATTTAATTGAATTTATAACATAGATGGATTTGGATCAATAATGTTAAGCTTCGTTTGCGATCCAAGTCTAAACCATTAAGAACAGATAAGTTAAATTTGGAATTAATAATGTTAAGTTCCGTTTGCGATTCCGAATTTAATTTCTAAAGAACACAATAGATTGTTAGGAAAGGTTCAGGACTTATACAAAATTTTTGTACAGTGGAACTGATACGATCTTCCTAGGACCAACCAACAATTATGTCGAGATGGTCAAGTCAGAGACGAATGCCGCATGGAAGGCACAACGCCTAGAGGTAAACACAATCCTTGAAGAACTTCCCATGCTGGTCTACGACGAGAAGGAGAAGGTACGGATCCACCCCAACTAGCTGGAAGTAACAACCTTCGTGGCCACTAATCTGTTTCTGGAGGAGAAGGTTGACTTGGTTGAGTGCCTTAGGGAAAACCATGACGTCTTCGCCTGGTCGACCCATGAGCTTTCAGGAATATCGCCGAACGTAGCTCAATACGAGTTACATGTCCGACCAGACTTTTGTCCGGTCAAGCAAAGGAAGCGCAACTTCAGCTTAGAGGCTGATGAACAACGTCATGTCATTCGGGCTAAAGAATGCTGGCATGACTTATCAGAGGTTGATGAACAAAGTATTCTAGGGGTAGATCGGCCACAATATGGAGGTATATGTAGATGACATATTGATAAAGTATGTTCGAGCTACTGACCTCTGTGTAGAGTGGAGGAGACATGCCAAACCTTAAGGAGGTATGAGATAAAGCTGAACCCATGAAAGTGCCTATTCAGGGTAAAAAGCATATGCTTCCTAGGCTACATTATCACTGAGTGGGGGATAGAAGCGAACTCGAGCAAAATAAAGGCTCTTCAAGACATGCCCCCGCCTCGCAACCTTAAGGAAGCTTAACAACTGACCGGAGGAATCACGGTGTTGTCTAGATTCATTTCAAAGTCGTCCAATCAAAGCCATCCCTTCTTCAAGATAATACTTCTCCGAGCTACCAAGTTCCACTGGGACGCAGAGTGTGATAAGGCGCTGGAAGTGCTGAAGAAGTACCTGTCCTCTCTCCCTGTATTGGCAAAACCCATCGCTGGCAAGCCGTTCTAGATTTACTTGGCGTCTATAGAATGAGCGATTGGCTCAGCATTGGTGGGTAGGACGGCTCCGAACAACTATCGATGTACTTCTTAAGTCATCTATTAAAAAATGTTGAGTGTCGGTACACTTGTCTCGAAAAGCTAGCATACGGGCTGGTCCTGGCCACTTGAAGATTGCAACCCTACTTCCTCGCACATCTGATCGTGGTATTAACTAATTAACTAATAGCATGTTCGGAAGAGTCCTGCTCAATCCTGAAGCATCCGGTTGGTTGATCAAGTGAACCACTGAGCTAAGTGAATTTGATATACAATACTAGCCCCAAACAACAATAAAAGCCCAAGCCTTACCCGATTTTATCATGGAGGTCTAGAATACCGAGTAGGAGTTGACATAGAGGATATACGTGGACAGTTCATCCACTCGGCAAGGCAGTAGGATCGGAATCTTGTTGATATCACCGCGAGAGGACAGAATGCAGCTCTCCATGCGACTCGACTATCGGGCCACCATCAATGAGACTGAATATGAAGCCCTAATAGTCCGCCTGCAAGCAGCTCGGCACCTAGGAGCCACAAGGGTCCTCATCCATTCAAATTCTCACTTGGCAGCCCAGCAACTACCAGGAACCTTCGAGATAAATAGCGCTCGGCTCAAGTTGTATGCTGAGACATTTGAAAAGTTAAAGGCGAGCTTCCAGGAGGTCATCATTCAGAAAGTTCCTCGATTGAACAACCAATATGCTGACGAGTTGCCTAAGTTAGCAAGCTCCTTGAGCATGATCGTCGTTGACAAGCCGGTCGAACAAGTTCTATTGGTGGTGCACATTGACTGGATGACCATAAGAGGCTTGTTGAGTGACTAGAGGACACGTTTCGTCGAATTTCTCCGATCAGGTACCAAGCCCGCTAATCAGATAGAAGCACATATGCTGAAGAAGAGAGACAGGAGGTTCACTTTGATTGGTGATCAGTTATACAAGAAAGCTTTCTCCTTACCGCTGCTCAAGTGTGTCGGATCGGAAGATATCGACTATATCCTACCAGAAGTGCACCAAGGATTGTGCAGAAGTCATTTGGGCAACCGATCATTGGCCCACAAGATCCTACTTGCTGGATATTTTTGGCCTACGCTTCAAGCAGATGCCGCCAGGACAGTGGCCAATTGCTTGTCTTGCTAGAAGTATCAAAACATCCCACAACTTATAGAGGAGCTGAAAGCGTCCACGGTGTCTTGGTCGTTCGACCAGTAAGGCATGGACATAGTTGGACCGTTCTCCCTGGTGACAGGGGAAAGGAGATTTTTACTGGTGGTTGTCGACCACTTCTCGAAATGGGTCGAGGCAGAGTCGGTCGCTAAGATAACCGAGCATGCGGTCATCAAATTCATATGACAAAATATTTTGTATTGATTCGGCATCCCGTGCAGACTTGTCTCCAACAATGGAAGGTAGTTCTCCGAGAGAAGGCTCACAAAATGGTGTGAAGGTTACGACATCGAGCAATCATTCATGTCAATGGCCTATCTGCAAAGCAACGGTCAGACGGAAATCACCAACCATTAAATCTTCAAAAGGCTTCGCACTCGACTCGACCATGTTGGAGGAAGCTAGTGTTGGTTAGTCCTAGGAAAATCGTACCGGTTCCACTGTACAAAAATTTTGTACAATGTCGAACCTTTCCTTAAATAACCTATTGTGTTCTTTAGAAGTTAAATTAGGAATCGCAGACGGAACTTAACATCATTGATTCCAAATTTAACTTATCTATTCTTAATGGTTTAGATTTGAATCGCAAGCGGAACTTAACACTATTGATTCAAATCCACCTATGTTATTAATTCTATTAAATATTAATTTCCAAAATTGGCTTCCAGGACTGCATAACGAGGCACATGACCTTCTTGGATATGGGAGCAACCACCACCGCCTAGATAAAGCCTTTTAAGGAAAGCTAATATTTAATTTCCTTAAATAACTCTAGGTTAACCAAAAAGAATAATCGAATCACAAATTCGAAAATAAAGAAAACAAAAACTCGAAAAACTAATTCGAAATACTAGATCTAATGCCTCTTGTGTTTGGAATTCATACAAAGAAAAATAACTAATATGATGCTGAAAATAATTACTAATTATACCTTCTCTTTATATGCTAATGACCTCGAGATCTTCTGCCATATTCCTCGCCTCGCGTTGGATGTCGTGTGGGCGACGATCCTCCAAGATGAACACCACCCAAAAGCTTTCTTCCTCTTCCTCTTCCTCTAAAATCCGGCCACCACCACCACCAAGGAGAAGAGAGCAAAGGGAAAGGGAGAAGAGAGAGGGTCGGCCACACCAAGAAAATCTCCAAGCAAGAGAATAAGAGTTGTGTCTCATGAAGCCTCCACACCCCTTCTTTTATATTACTTGCCCAAGGCAAATAAGGGAAGAATTTTTACAAAAATTAAAATATTCCTCTAGTTTTTATTTTTCCCTTTTATTTTTTTCTTTTCTTTCCTCTTGATTAAATCAATCACCAAATCAATGGTTGGATTGATAAAATTTTTTTTTATAAAATTTTACAAGAAGAAATCCTCTTATAAAATTTTACAAGCTCTCTTTCCTAAAGTGGATGTTAAAAAGGAAAGTTTTAAAAATTAAAACCATGTTTTAAAATTTAAAACTTCTCTTTAAAAGTTTCCTTTTTTAACATGAATAGAAAATTTTTAATTTTTAAAACTTCTCTTCCTTTTTTCTAAAACCATGAGGATGGTTAAAAAAGGAAAGTTTTAAAACTTTTAAAACTTTTTATTAAACCATGTGGCCTAATTCAAATAAGGAAAGTTTTTAAAATTAAAATCTCTCTTTTAAAACTTATAGTTTTCTACAAAGAGAAGATTTTAAAAATTCAAAACAACCCTCCTTTTTTGATTAATGTGGCCGACCCCTACTTGTTTGGTCTTTAAACAATAGGGCCGACCCTCATAAAAGAGGATGTGGCCGGCCATTGCTGGGTCACCAAGCAATGGACCGACCCCCTTCTTGGACACCAAGATGGGTCTTTCTTTGGATGGACTTGAGGCTTTAATGAGGCTACGACAGGGACCTAGAGGAGAAATTGGTTTTGGCCTTCCGATGAGCTCGAGTATCCCGTGTTTGCCCCGAACACACAACTCAAGTTCATCGATAATAACTCATTCCACTAGAGAGTTATTATCGCACTACCGCACCAATCCCAAATTACATTATGGGCTCCTTCTTATCATGAGTGTGTTAGTCTCCCTGTGTTTAAGAAAACGAATGTCCACTAATTAAGTAAGTTACTGACAACTCAATTAATATATAGCTCCAAGAGTAGTACCACTCAACTTTATTGTCATGTCGGACTAAGTCCACCTATAGGGTTTAACATGGCAATCCTTATGAGCTCCTCTTGGGGGCATTCTCAACCTAGATAACTAGGACACAGATTCCTTCTATAATCAACAACACACACTATAAGTAATATCATTTCCCAACTTATCGGACATATTGATTTATCGAGCTAAACCTCACCCTTTGATAAGTCAAAAAAATAAATATTAAATATATGTGCTTGTTATTATATTAGGATTAAGGGCACACACTTCCATAATAACTAAGGTCTAGTTCTTTTATTAAGTCAGTACTAAAAGAACTTACCTAAAATGGTCATACTCAATACACTTAGAATGTACTAGTGTAATTTATTAATCAAGATAAACTAATACTTAATTACACTACGACTATTCCGATGGTTTGTTCCTTTCCATCTTAGTAGTGAGTAACTGTTTATAATTTATAAAGAACCGACAACATGATCTTCTGTGTGTGACACCACACATCATTTTCTCTACTATATAAATTAATTAAACAATTACATTTAACAAATAAATGTAGATATTGACCAATGTGATTCTTTTATTTCAAAAATAAATGTTTACAAAAGCTAGACTTTTAGTATACACTCTAACAGCTGGGTCGACGAACTCCCAAGTGTACTATGGGCATATCGCACTACTTCTAGAGAGGCGACCGACATAACCCCGTTCCAACTAGTTTATAGGGGAGAGGTAGTCGTGCCATTGAAGTGGGAGTAGAGTCCAACCAGGTGTCATTCTATGATGAGGATAACGTCGATCGGCGATTGATAGAGCTAGACTTGGTAAATGAAGCTCAGGATAAAGCAGTCATACGACTAACGACTTACTGATAGTGTATGAAGCAAAGTTACAATGGTCGAGTAATTCCAAGGTCATTCCAGGTTGACGATCTGATCTGGAAAAGAGTAAAGTCGGTCGGAGACATCACTAAGCTCGAGGCACCATGGGGAGGATCATACAAGGTGATTCAGAAGTTTAGGTCGAGAGCATATTATCTGGAAGACGAACATAGAGGAGCCCTTGAGCAGTCCTAGAGTGCAAATCATCTTCAACCATATCGAACGGGCTAGAGGTTCGTGAATGTGTTAAGTAACCTGTCATAGCATTTGTATTAGCCATGCAGGGAATGATGAAGGAAAAAACTAAGTGTCTGAGACTATTTGGCCAATCGATCATGTGTTAAGTCGAACGACGACTATAAACCCTAAACCGAAAGTTAAAGAAAAGCCGAACGGCTACTATAAACTCAAGAGAATCAGAAACAATCAAGTGATAACTATAAAAACTAGAATGTTAAACAACAATATTAGCCGAGCAGCGGCTATAAACCCGAGTGAGATTCACAAAAGTCAAGCGGTGACTATAAACCTGGGAGTAGCAGTACAACAGTCGAGCGACGACTATAAACCTTGTGAAGAAAATAAGTAGTCGAGCGACGAATATAAACCCATGTCTACGCCAATCAAATCAAAAGTTGAGAGGTGACTATAAACTCTTGTCCAAGTCGAGCGGTGACTATAAACTCTTGCCTAAGTCAAACAGTGACTATAAACTTTTACCTAAGTTGAGCGACAACTATAAACTTTTGCAATTTAAGCCAAGCAGAGGCTATAAACCCAGGTACGGTTGATGAAACCTAGGCAACCTTAAGTCGATAATAATGACGATCTCCAGCCGAGCGACAGTTACAAATATCGGATGCCAAAATATACGGATGTAGGAGACAAATATTGAAGGAACACACCTGAACAGGGCGTGCCCCTAACTTGGCGAGATCCATATGGTTAAGGCCCAAAAGCATCCGAGTAAGGCACCGCTAAGGCATTGTTTGGAAATAACAAAGACAGGTCAGGTCCTCAAGGCTGAGTCCGGGGTAGGTTTTTTAACTAGTCCCTGACCGATTACTTACTGCTCAGGTTATCTAACCTCAGGCAGCTCATTCTGTACGTATAGCCCTGGCGCCTACCCCCGTATAATTTCTGGTCGGGCAAAGACAGGTTGGGTCCTTAAGGTTGAGTCCTAGTAGGTGTTTTAACTAGTCCCTGGTCGATTACCTATTGCTCAGCTTATCTAAGCTTAGGCAGCTCATTCTCTACGTATGGTCTTGGCGGCTACCCCTGTATAATTCCTAGTCGGGAAAAGACAGGTCGAGTCCTCAAGGATGAGTCCGGGCAAGTGTTTTAATTAGTCCTAGGTTGGTTACTTACTGCTCAGGTTATCTAAGCTCAGGTAGCTCAGTCTCTAAATATGGCCCTGGGGCCTACCCCCGTATAATTCCTGGTCGGGCAAAGACAGGTCGGGTCCTCAGGGCTAAGTCCAGGGCAGATATTTTAATTAGTTCCCAACCGACAACCAGACCATAGAGAGTGCCGGATAGGCAGAAGGTCACCCAAGGCACTACTTTTTCAGTTAGTCAGACCTGCAGCCTCCTTCGACTAGACTTGAGAGGAAGGCTTGTAATGCAGTGATAAAGGGGGGCCTACTAAGTGTTGGTCAAATGACGAAGATAGAGGCCAACGTGGAGGTCAAAGTCAAGGAGGTCAACGCCAGAGAACTGGCAAGCACTCTCTGAAGGGGCTCGAGTCGGTCTCTACTGCAATGGTCGATCGAGAATGAGGCTCCCAACTAATAATGATCTAGCTAAAGCGGTAAAGCAGGTCTCTACTGCAATGGCTTATCGAGAATGAAGCACCCGACTGACCCTGATCTAGTCCAAACAGAAGGCTCGTGCAGCCAAGATCATTAGACGCTCATCATGGAGCGAAGGAGTGTTAGGACGATTGGGGTGTTAGCCCGGTCGGGCGAACATAAGCTGCCAAGTCGCGTTTACCCCATGAAAAGTGGCCCAGTTAGACCGAGCGGGGGAGTACTCGGCCGAGCGGTTATCTCGCTCGGTCGAGCAAAGGGACCATTGACGTATCCTTCAATATCCTTTTGGGAGATAGTGCTGCTGATACCAAGCATAGTCAACAGGAGAATCATACGACGGAAGGTTCTACCATCATGTTAGGAATAGGCACGTCCCGTTAAGGTAAAGTGTCAGAGACACTTTACTGACACATCTTTTCATAAGACAAGTATGGAAACATGCAGGCGTCTTGGGATGTGTGACCACTACACATTTTTGCAACTCCATATGCCTTACGATGCGTGCTCGCATGTCACCTCAGCTCTATATAAAGGGGGGGGGTTCAACCACCGGTGAAGTACATGCGCACGCATCTATTCTACTATTTAGAGCTCTTGTTTACTGTTCATGTTCCTCTTTGTTACTACCGGTGACTGATTTATGTGTTGAAGGACCAATGTCGAGGACTCTTTTTTTGATTCGATACTGATATTTTTATCCTTACAGATCAGATATAATTTTCATATAGTCTACCAAAGAGTCATCTTGACTGAGTGTGACAGGATCACATAATAAGAGTTTAACTTATCCAAGAATACATTGACAACAAAACACAAATAGTCATTGAAATTGAATTTATAATACTTTATAACAAGAAAAAACGGTCCTTCAGACACGATACCGACAATAAAAAAAAGCTCTCATACAAATAAGCTAAAAAAAAAAAAAATTAGCTATTTGATAAAATAAGAAGACATATCATATTTTTAACTGCGTAAAGGGGTGACTCCACTAAAAGTAATATAAAATTAATATACGTGAATCTCTCTAATATACTCAACTTTGTGGAAGGCTCTAGTTGTACGTTAAGGAGCTACTAATCATCTTCACTATGAATCATCCAAAAAGTCTTGATGAGACGTTGCTCTGGGCAGGGCAGATGGATCGGAAGATCCACTTCTCATATTGTAAGCTGATAATATTCTGAATCTCGGTGAGGAACTACTTGCAAGTAAGGGAGATGCATCTGAAGATGTTAGAGGCGGAGGTGATACTGGTGGAGGTGGAGATGATATCCGCCAACATCGCGGATGTGCTCACGAGCTTCGACATCGAGAGAGAGGTCACCGACACCACGATGAACAAATTGGTGGGGGAGATGTGACGGCGAAAGAAGTAGATCATCGCTGACGATGATAGAAATAGAATGTGTGAAAAAATTAAAGGTTGAGAATATTTTTTTAAAATTACATTTAAGCAAAGATGGCAAAATCAAAATATAAAATTATTATAGTATTATTATATTTAAAAATTTTACACATAAATTATATTTAATAAAAAATTTATATATACAAATTTTACCCATAAATTTTGTTATTATATTTTAATTTTTATTAAGTGTGTATTTATAATATCTTGTTATACATGAAAATGAAAAAACAAACACTTACATTATAAGAAAAATTAAACCCTAATTTGGAGAAGGGAGAAAGTTTTCAAAAACCATGATGATGAGATTGAAGTTCTAATATTGTGATAAAGTAATGTATTAGTTAGTCGGTCGGCTCTTTGAATTTGATTAAGAAGCCAGACTGTTAAATAACTGGGGAATATAGCTGGTTAATCATTTTTATTTAGTAGAATAGTTAGAGTGCTCATTCCATGATTTGTATAAAGGAATAAACGCCTAAGTTGACAATTCGCTCGTTTTGTTTATGTTCATATTGTTGAGCCTCATGATTATTTTGATGTGACCAATTAAATTAGGTTAGGTCCTGATTTATTTAATCCTTGTGTCTAAGTGATATGAATTTAGGAGCGCAGAAAGTCGAGTGGAAGACGCAGTTAGCGAGAAAAATGGTACGGGAAGGGAGCCGACAGGCTCGGTGTGTCCGAAGGATGAAAGAGCTGCGGAAGAGTACTCTGGTGGACGAGAAGAACGTGCGCGACGTTCGAGGGACAGAAACCTGTTCGAGAAGAAGGTCTGAAATTGGGTTCGGGTGAATCCTATTTCGGTTGGCCGAAATTACCCAAGCGATCGGAACTTCGGAAGAAGAAGAAGAAGAAAAAGAAACTAGAAGTTATTTATACCATGCAAGTTGAAGGCACCCTCAACAACATTGAGA
Source organism: Zingiber officinale (assembly GCF_018446385.1). NCBI lineage: Eukaryota > Viridiplantae > Streptophyta > Magnoliopsida > Zingiberales > Zingiberaceae > Zingiber > Zingiber officinale. The sequence goes on from NC_056000.1 coordinate 109,523,784, forward strand.
GCGCCCTCAATATTGAAAGCGCCCTCAACAACATTGAGGGCGCCCTCAACATTGAGGGTGCCCTCAACATTGAAGGCGCCCTCAATGCCATTGAAGGCGCCTTCGACCCAGTCTACTTGACCGTTTCGACTTTGGATAAAGTTTTATCCGATGCCTCAGCTGGAGGCGCCCTCAAGACTCGAGATAGAGTTTCCAGGAGCTATATATATAAAGGTCCCTGGACCTAGGAATTAGTTAATCAACTCTGTAATCAATTCCTAGCAACTTGTGAACTTTCTTAGTGTGTAAAAAGACTTCTCCACCTACAGTGAAGGAGATTCGTAGTGCGCTTTTTAACTGTCTTGGATTAACAACCATCTAGGTTGTAACCAAGTAAAACCCTGTGTCTTCTCTTTTCTGCTTTACTTTTATTTCTGTTTTATTTTATTATTGTTGCTATTCTTGAGTTGAAAGAAACGAGGAAGATTTTTTTTTTTATAGGTAATTCATCTCTCCTTTCTTACCGGTCCCACTGCACTAAGACATATATGTTTACATATAGGCTACGTTTGGTAGGATGTAATCTGCCTTGTAATGTAATCAGGATTACATTACAAAGTTGATTATTTTGTTTGTTTTAACTTTAAACTTGTAATGTAATGTAACCTCAATTACAAAAGGTAGTGAAGTTTTGTAATCTGGATTACAAAGTAAATACTATGTAATCCGATTACATTACGAGGTCGCTGTTTAATCAAAATTTGAATGTCGAATGTATCCCTAGTCAGCCGATCGCTTGTCGGTCGTTGTCTGCTCATCGACCGCCGCCAGTCGCCGGTCGCCGACCGCCACTACCGACGTCGTCGCCGTCACTGCCGGTCGCCAGCCGCCACTGCCGGCGGTTGCCGACCGTCGCTATCATCGCCGGTCATCGACCGTCGGTCGTCGGCTGGCAATCATCGATCGCCGGACGCAAGCTCAGACAGAGGTGCAACAACCGTCGATAGAAGTCGTAAGATATTTTTGTCATTTTATAATAATATGAATTACATTCATTATAAAAAATAATGGATACCCTACAAAAGAATGTAATCACTTTTATAATAAAAAATTACATATATTATATTATCAAACATAGTAATGTAATTAAGATTATATTATATTACATTACAAATTTGATTATATTACAAACACAATTACATTACACTCAATCAAATGTAATCGTAATATTTAAAAGATAACTTATAGATCGCCGTCAATTGTACCAGCATTCATTTGTCAACTTCTTGACAATCTCTACTTTATTGGCATTTAGATATTAATTAATTCCGAATGGATTAAAATAATTGGCAACGGCACAAATGGCATGAAGAAGAGGGCAAAAAAACAAAAGAAAAAAAACAAGAATTGAACTCTCTAAAAGAGAGAGAAATTGATAGAGAAAACAGGAATCGTCTCGTCGAATTTGATGGAAAACCACGGCGCCGGCAGTTTGAAGCTAGAAGATCAGATTAAGTTCACGAAGCTCTTCATTAATGGAGAGTTCGTCGACTCCGTTTCAGGTAACAGACATGCGAGTGGTTAGAGTTCATTTATGAAGGGATTTCTGTTTTCGAGCTGTTCTTGTTTGATCATTTGATCGATCGATTTGTTTTTATAGTTTTGAGAAGTGCGATCTGAGAATCGAAATTATGGGGAAAAAATTGATTTTTGATTGATGGTGTTGGTGGTGAACGCAGGTAAAACATTCAAGACGTATGATCCAAGAACAGGGGAAGCCATCGCCGATGTGGCGGAGGGAGACGCTGCCGACGTCGACTTGGCCGTCAAGGCCGCCAGGGAGGCCTTCGACCACGGCAGATGGCCCCGCATCACGGCTCACGTATGTCGACGATAATCCTTTCGTCGCCGTCAATCAAATCTAGAAAAATGTTGGGTTTCTTGAATCGATCTGCGTGGAACAGGAACGCGGCAGGCTGATGAACAAGTTCGCCGACCTCGTGGAGCAGCACGCCGACGAGCTGGCGGTGCTCGACAGCCTCGACGCCGGGAAGCTGCTGAGCAGCGGCAAGGCCATCGACCTGCCCCACTGCATTCACATCCTCCGCTACTACGCCGGCGCCGCCGACAAGATTCATGGCGAGACGCTCAAGCTCGGAGGTGAGTACCAGGGGTACACGCTCCTGGAGCCCATCGGCGTCGTCGGCCACATCATCCCGTGGAACTTCCCTTCCACCATGTTCTTCCTCAAGGTCAGCCCCGCCCTCGCCGCCGGCTGCACCATGGTCATCAAACCGGCGGAGCAGACCCCCCTCTCCGCCCTCTACTACGCCCACTTGGCTAAGCAGGTTCGAAATCAAATCAGGAAATTCAAAAACTATGGAGATGAAAAAATCTGATCTTTTTATTTGTCTCAGGCTGGAATTCCAGACGGAGTGATCAACGTCGTGAACGGATTCGGTGCCACCGCCGGCGCAACACTCAGCTCTCACATGAACGTCGACAAGATTAGCTTCACGGGTTCGACGGAGACCGGCCGGAAAGTGATGGAAGCTGCGGCGAAGAGCAACCTGAAGACAGTGTCCCTGGAACTGGGAGGCAAGTCGCCGCTCATCATCTTCGACGACGCGGACGTCGACATGGCCGTCGCCCTCGCCCGCGTCGCCACCTTCTTCAACAAGGCAGGTAAATTGCTCCGAGCTCGATCCTAAAACATGACTACTCATCAAATTCTTCTGGCGGAAATTCTCAGGGAGAAATCTGCGTCGCCGGCTCGCGAGTCTACGTTCAAGAAGGCATTTACGATGAGTTCGTGGAGAAGGCCGCAGAGGCTGCCAAGAGCTGGAAAACAGGGGACCCTTTTGATCCCACAGTACAGCAAGGCCCACAGGTTTGTCAATTTTGGCGTCCTAAATCAAGATAAATATTAAAAAGACATTTCTTTTATTTAAAAAAATAAAAATAAAAAAATCAAATGGACTTTATATTAGTAATTTTCTTCTAAAAATATTCTTAATCCAGTGCTATTCTAAGCATTTAGTTCTTAAGTGTAAGGGTTCCTTATTGAAAACTTTCACCTGCAGATCGACAAGAGTCAATTTGAGAAAGTTCTTAGGTACGTTGAGCTGGGGAAGCAAGAGGGAGCAACACTGGTAACGGGTGGAAAAGCCTGTGGTGAAAAGGGATTTTATATCGAACCCACAATCTTCACTGATGTCAAGGTAAAACCATGCATGGCAACTCAAAGGCCAACCTTCATGTATCTGTTTCTCCCTTCTACTCTTGCATCAGATGCATTTCACTTGCAGGAAGACATGAAGATTTTCCAAGATGAAATTTTTGGGCCAGTCATGTCCCTCATGAAGTTCAAGTAACAGATTTTCAGCCCTTCACTTCACTTCAGGGCCTTCAAATTGGACTACTCAGCCACTTTCATATTTTCTGGTTGCAGGACCATTGAGGAAGTGATAGACAAGGCTAACTCAACAAAGTATGGGTTGGCAGCCGGGGTCGTGACCAAGGACCTGAACATAGCCAACCGCATCTCGAGGTCGGTTCGCGCTGGGACGATTTGGATCAACTGCTACTTCGCGTTCGACCCGGGCTGTCCGTTCGGTGGGTTCAAGATGAGTGGGTTCGGGCGGGACTTGGGCATGCACGCCGTGGAGAAGTACATGCAGGTGAAGTCTGTGGTGACTCCTCTTTACTCCTCGCCATGGTTGTGAACTGTTTACAGTGTCTAACCATGTTGATAAACTGTCTACTAAAAAAATAATTGGGTTTGATTTGGATAATTTGTAAGTGTTACTTAATTGTTGCCACAGTTTGTATTGAAATCACACTCGTAAAAAAAAGTGATGCTAGTGAGCTTGCGGTTTGCACATGAGCCCATTCATCGCCCGCAAGCTTATTGCCAAACGGCAAATCGATTGATCGCTTGCAAGCTACCCAATTATTTACTTCTTTATTTTACCAAATTCATTCTAAGTTCTTTTGATAGTTCGATATATTGATATCGTATTTATCATATTTTTGGGGTTTTCTTTAGTTTTATGTAAATCAGTAAGTTTATCTTAGCTACCATACTCCTCTCCAATATTAGATGTTTTTTTAAAAATTATTTTATGTAAATCAACAAAATAATTTTTTTAATATGAATATTTTTTTTATTATTCTATATGAATTAATTTGCTAAATATTTGTTCTATTACTTCTAGAGCCAATAAGAGGAAATAAAAATAGGGAAATAAGAAAGTTAGCTTAGAAAAAGAAGATAGATAGTCTATCTAATATCAATAATGTTCCTGGCTGCCCAATACCATGTGTCATATAGTCGTATCTACCATTATATCATCTATGTGGTAAAAACACATTATTCATTTATCTTAGTACCTTCGTCAATTTATCATTAGGCCAACACAAATGAAATAAATCATAGATAGTTACTAACTATTAGTATAAGTGATTAAGGTATGGGGGAGGATAAGAAAAATGATAAATCCAGTCAGCCTCATTGACTAGCTCTAGGGTGACCGGCTCGACCCTACAAAATTTTTCTATCGACCACTAGGATAAATCGGGAAGCACACGCAACGGGCATTCTAAAAGTCAACTTCCGTTGGTTGTGTATCCCATTTGGAGTAAAAATTCCTATAAATGTGTCATAGCTGGGGAGCAAACCGCGGGTACCTGGGTGACAACCTGGATGTCCTACCATGACACCATAGCCTCAGGTATTGGATCGAGATGCACATGAGAGGGGAAATGAATCACATGGTTTTTAAAAACTGTTTCTTTCGGTTTTATAAAATAAGTATGCAGTAGAAAAACATGAAAACAAAAGCAAGTAAACAAACACGCTCGGTTTTACTTGGTTCGGAGTTTTCGGTGACTCCTACTCCAAGGCCTAGGTCCCACGAACCTATCGATGGGCAATCCACTAATAATCTCTTCCAGAACCGTCGAAAGAGGGGGAACAAGTACAAAAAGAATAGGAATAAGTGTAACATGATACATTTTTCTTTTGCAATAATTAAGTATAGAATTAAACTTCGTTATCCAACACTTTTGAAGATGATTGGATCAGTGTTGGATGACTTCTCAATGCTAGTCAGATGCAGTAGAGTCGTAGCAAGGTAGCAGCAGGAAGCCGGAGTAGTCAGAACGTCAAACGGACATGTAGAAGCTTGTGGAATTGTTGTGTTAGAAGTCTTGATCAAGATACTCTTTTATTGTTAAAGGCTCCTTCCATAGCCCCGAAAGTGTCTTCCATCAGCTAAAGTTTATCCTGAACATCTCACCTCTTATCGTCAATGAAATCCGATTTTATTTGACCGAAGGCACCTTCCAAGCACTCAAAGACACCTTCCATGAATAATACTCAAGGAGCCTTCCGTCGCCTAGAAGGTGTCTCGGGTACTGTTCACTTGAGACCTTTTATGCTCTATTTGCTCTACAAAATGTGTTAGTCCAACATAAAAAAAATTTAACCTGTAAAACAAGTTAGCACATTAATAATATGATTAATTTATGACTTAGACCTTGTCCTCCAGACCAGAATCTAGTCAGGGTCTCAATTTAGATTTTCAAAATGGACTTAAATTGGACAACCCCTATTATCCCCTTAACCGGGATGCATCATCACTGAGTCACTCTCCTCTAGTGACTTACCTTTACTTACCAAGTGTCAGGTTACCTCCTTGATGTCAATCTAATTTACCAGGTCTTTTTGACGGAATCATACATCTAGACTTGACTTATCGGAAATCAAACATCCTAACTTCCTGCCGGAATCACATATCTAGACTTCAATACATCAGGAATCACACATCCTAACCTCCTGCTAGAATCTCACATCTAGACTTCGCCAATCAGGAATTGTACATCCCGGCTGGACTTCTTACCTAGTGTCAAGTCCTCTTGATCCGTCATGTTAGTCAACCCTGTACATTCAGTAACAAGGTTAGATCAACAACATATCTAACTTTAATTCACCTGCTATTTATCAAAACTCAAGTTTGATCATTGGTACCAACTACACCAACACCGGGGACAACCATTATATCACCCATGTTCTATATGGTAGAGGATCATACTACATACATGCCATATGCGCCATGCTACTGTTCCATGTATTATACTCACTCATGTGATGTCCCACATGATGTGCCAGCCTGTATGGTGGCCTACGTATTATTGAGCAAGCTAGGCTGGTTGGGTTGGAGGACTCGACTTGTTGAGTCGAGGGGCGTCAAATCGGTGAAACCGAGATGGTTAAGCAAGAGGTGTCAGATCGACGGAGTCGAGCGGGGTGCGTAGGAGGTTTCGGATTGGTGGGGCTAAGACGAGTGAGTCGAGGGTGTTGGATCGACAGGGATGAGATGGTTGAGCCAAGTTATTGAGTTGAAGGAACCGACATTCATCAGGAAGACTCCTTTGGGGAGTCAGTCTTTGTTGGGAAGACTCTTTAGGAGAGGTCAACAACTCGACTATTCGACTTGACTCGGTAGTTAACATGCCATGTGGAGTCTATATTGACCCAATTAAGGACCCGCCATGTGAACTCTTATTTACTTTTGCATCACATCCATTCCGTGAAATCTAGTCGAAGGAGCACTACAAAAATGCATGAGTTTAACGACGGGAGTGCCGACGGAATCTCAACTCCGTCGGCGTATACCGACTGAAAATACCTCTGTCGGTACGTACCGACGGGATTTATATTGGTCGGTAATTACCGACGGAATTAATATTCCGTCGGTAATTACCGACGGAATAACTATTCCGTCGGGGAGTCCCATAATATCGCCTTTAGAATTTTGTGTATTTCCGACGGACTTCTTATTCCGTCGGTAAATAGGCGGGTGCGGGCGTAAACATGACCGACGGAATGATATTCAGTCGGTAATTAACGGGTTTAGGGTTTTATTATACCGACGGAAAGCATATTCCGTCGGTAAGTTTCCGCCCGTACCCGTTTTCTTTGCATTCGCTAAACCTTACCCGATAACTAGCCGAAATCACTGACGGAATTAACCATTCCGTCGGTGATTACCGACTGAATTATTGTTTCGTCGGTAATTACCGACGGAAATATAGTTCCGTCGGTAAATCACGTTTTAGGGCACAGATTGTCCCTTTCCTCTTCGCGCGACCTCTTTCTTTCCTCAGCGGCGGCGATTTCCGGCGACTCTCTCCAGCGATCTCGGCCCCCTTTCCTCCCGTTCACACCGTTCCGACGATCTCTCAGGTATGCTCTTCTATTCTCCTCTCTCGTTTGCGTTTTCACACGGCTGGTAGCCGCGCCCTGCTCGCGGATCGCTGCCGGCGGCCTGTTCACGGCCGACAAAGTGCTTGCGGCCGGCGGCCTGCTCGCGGCCGGCTGCCAGCGGGCAACGGCCTGCTCGCGGCCGGCGGCCAGCTGGCAGCGGCCTCCTCGCGGCTAGCGGGCTGCTCGCGCCTCAATGCTTGTGGCTGGCGGCCTGTTCACGGCTCGCTGCTCGCGGCCAGCAGCCTTTGTTCGTAGCTGAGCACAATGTAAACCCTAGAAAATTTAAGTGTCGTGACATATTTTGATCAATTTCGCTATTGTACTTGCATAAAATGTAGTTTGATCGATGCTTCTCATATATGTATGATTATTTCATTTGATAATGCTATAAGGAACAACATGTTTATAATAGTTTCATTTAATTGTTCTAGTGTAGAGGTGATTTATGGTAATATGATATGATGATCGTGAGATGAAATTGTGCACATAATTCTTTATTTAAACTTATTTCAAGTGATACAACAAGTTTAATAATGTTTCAATTTATATTCTCTTTAGGTTATACCAATGTATATGAACAAAGCTTGGATGTACAATCGATTAGACAATGGTTTTATCAAAGATGATTTTATTGCTGAAGTTGAACAGTTTGTGATTTTTGCTAAAAGTCATCCAGAATGTATGAATGGTTCTGAGTTACGGTGTCCATGCAATCATAAAAAATGTCAAAATAGAGCATTTCGTGATGAAGATACCGTAAAAATGCACATATGTAGAAATGGATTTGTGCCAAATTACTACAATTGGTATTGCCACGGAGAACCTTATATATATGAACCAATTGGGTCATCTGGTGGTTCGTATTCTGGGACTACTGTTACAGCTCCTGAAGCATCAAATAATATTGATATTTCAATGCAATCAATGGTTTAAGATAAGATGAATGCAGTTGATTATTCGAATATAGATGAAATACCAACCCCTGAATATCAGCAACTATATGAAATGTTAAAGGCTAGTGAAAGAGAAGTGTGGGAAGACATTCCTTCTGGTCATTCACAACTATCAGCTACAGCAAGGTTATTGAATATGAAAGCAGAACATCATTTCTCAGAAAGATGTTACGATGACATTTGTCAATTGATGTCAGAGTTGCTCCCTACTGATAACATAATGACTTATAGCTTCTATGAAACAAAGAAATTGATCAGAGGTTTAGGTTTGCCTGTAGAGAAAATTGATTGTTGTATAAACAACTGCATGATATTTTGGAATGAAGACAGTGATTTGAATGAATGTAAAATCTGTACTCACCCTCGTTTTAAGCATCGTAATCGCATACCAGGGAAGAAGAAGAAAAATATTGCTTGGAAAGTGATGTATTATTTTCCGTTAACTGCTAGACTTCAACGCTTGTATGCATCTGCAGCTACAGCTAATCACATGTTGTGGCATCATGAGCATGAGCATGAGCATGAAGGAGGTATAATGTGTCATCCTTGTGATTCTCCTGCATGGAAACATCTTGATACTGTCTTTCCCTCCTTTGCAATGGAATCACGAAATGTGAGATTGGGACTTTCTGCAGATGGATTTCAACCATTTGGTCAGTCGGGACAACAATATTCATCTTGGCCAGTTATATTAACACCGTACAATTTACCACCATGGATGTGCATGAAAGATGAATTTATGTTTCTTACCGTGCTTATTCCTGGTCCAGCCAATCCAAAAGATAAGATAGATGTTTTCTTGCAACCTCTAATTGCCGAGCTTAATGAATTATGGAATGTAGGGTCGGTTACTTATGATATTGCAAGTAAAACTAATTTTAGATTGCATGCGACCTTATTATGGATGATCAGTGATTTTCCAGCATACTCAATGTTGTCGGGATGGAGCACGGCTGGTAAATTAGCATGCCCACATTGCATGACAGAGTCCGATGCATTTTCATTGCCTTGCAGTGGGAAGGTATCTTGGTTTGATAATCATCGTAAATTTCTACCACTGGATCACCCTTTTAGGCGAAATAAGAAAAATTTTCTAAAGAATGTTGTAGTCAGAAAACCTCCCCCAGCAGTCCATACTTCAGGTGAAGAAATCATTGAACAAATAGATAGTTATGGATTCCTCCCAGTATCTCAGCCTAATTCTGATGAGATAAATAAGTATCTTGTGAGGATGTGCAAGTGTGGTTGGAAGAAAAGGAGCATATTCTGGGAGTTGCCTTATTGGAAGTATCTACTCATTCGACACAATATAGATGTGATGCATGTTGAGAAAAATTTCTTTGATAATATCTTCAACACTGTGATGAATGTACTTGGAAGAACTAAGGACACTGCAAAATCACGTGAAGAATTAAAAGAACTAGTCAACAGACCAGAATTGCATCAGAATGAAACAACCAATAAGTTTCCAAAAGCTTGTTATACATTGGACAAAGATGGTAAACAAGCTTTATGTAGTTGGTTAAAAGAAATCAAATTTCCAGATGGATATGCTTCGAATATGGCTCGATGCGTTGACATGAACAAATTAAAGATGTTTGGAATGAAGAGTCATGACTGTCATGTGTTCATGCAAAGACTTATTCCAATAGCTTTTCATGATTTACTTCCCAATAATGTTTGGCAAGCACTTACAGAGTTGAGTCTTTTTTTCAGAGATTTGACAGCGAGGTGTATTATGACGGTTGATATGATTCAGCTAGAGACTGACATTCCTCTCATACTTTGTAAGTTGGAGCGCATATTTCCACCAAGTTTTTTTGATTCAATGGAACATCTACCGGTACATTTACCATATGAGGCACGAATAGCTGGTCCTATGCAGTACAAATGGATGTACCCATTTGAAAGGTTTTTGAGAAAATTAAAAAATAATATTCGTAATAAAGCAAGAGTTGAAGGGTCAATATGTAATGCTTATCTGGTGGAGGAAGCATCTTCTTTCTGCTCTTATTATTTTGCTGATAATGTTAAAACCAGACACCGCAAATGTCCTAGAAATTCCGATGATACTCAGAATATAGATCCATCGATGCTTTCTATTTTCAAATTTTTTGGTAAACCAATGGGTGCATCTGTTTCTAGATGGTTAACTCAACAAGAATATCATGCTGCAAGAACATACATACTCTTAAACTGTGATGAGGTCAAACCCTACATAAAGTAAGTTAACTTCTCTAATCAAGCTTTTATTTCGTTGTAGTTAATTGCTTGATATCCTAATTTTCTTATAATTACCTTTTTTTCAAAGCTTGTATGAGCAACAATTATATCTTCAAAATCCATCAATGACTGCAAGTGAGGTTGCTGAAAAGTTAGAGACCGAATTTGCATTATGGTTTCAAATATATGTGAGTTAGAGAAATTTTCATAATTCTTTATTAAAATAAATTCGGTCCTAATTTTTCGTATTACTATTTTGATAGGTGAAAGACCGAAGAATATCTAATGTACAAGATGATAGAATATTGAATCTTGCATCTGGACCCCTACACCAAATAATGGTCTATTCGGGTTACTATGTTAATGGTCTCAAATTCCATGTGAGACAACGAGATTCGCAGAGATTAACTTTTAATTCTGGTGTCTGCGTTAAAGGATCTATCGACACCAATAACACTGAGTTTGATTACTATGGTAGACTTGAGGAAATTATAGAGGTTGAGTATCCTGCATTACCGATAAAAATGTGTGTGTTGTTCAAATGTTCATGGTATGATCTAACCCCAAGAACAAGTACCAGAATACATCCAAATTATAATTTAGTAGAGGTTAATGCAAACAGAAAGTTCAATAAGTTTGAACCTTTCATTTTTGCAATACAAGCGGGTCAGGTGGTTTATCTTGAATATCCTACGAAGAGAAGAATAGCTAGTGAATGGTTGTCTGTTTGTCGATTGAAGTCTCGTTCTACCATAGAAATGCCGAACACTATTACTGCTCAAAACCATGATGCATTTCAGAATGACGAAGTAGAGAGACATTCGGTTGATTCACAAATCCAATCTACATCACAATTACTTGTAGATGGTAATGCCACTGACGAGGAGATAGATGATGGAGAGAAATCCAGCAGTGAGGATTTTGTTGAACTAACAGAGTCTAGCGACGACGACTTACAAACTGTTAATGTTGAGTAGAAATGCTTCCAGAGTCTAGGATTGATTAAATTTTAGCATTATTATTCATCTAGTAAGTTATGCTTTAATCATGTTTTGTTGCTTATTTATCATGTTATTAAAGACTTATTATGATGTGCTGTAATATGTTTTTGTAGATATAAGGTATCATGGCAGATCTTCCAGCACCACTCCGTGGATCCACCGTACTTAGGGTTGTTGGAGAGTCGTAAGTATTTTTTTTATTATTAGTAATTCAAGTTCTTTATTTGTAACATATATCTTATGTCTTAATATTGCTTATATGTAGGTTTACTCCCGACGGCCATCGAGTATCCACATATATCACACGGAAATTTAAGGAAAGAGTCTGCATATCTGGGACTACATGGAGACATGTAGATGCTGGAACTAAGGATTTCTATTATCAAGAATTTGTGGTAAGTAAATTGAATGTGTACATTATATTTATCCTTTAATATTCTAAAATTTTATTTTTAAATTGCAGAAAAATATACATGGGAGGAGGGGCATGAGGTAGAATTTGCAAAAACTTAGAATATTTATTGTGCCAAGTTGTACAAAGACCTATTATACTATGTGAGAAAGGATGGTACACGGCCTGCTTATGTATCCGACGAGATTTGGAGTGCATGGACGACCACTTGGTCTGCAGAAAGATGGCAGACAAAGGCTCTAAAAGCTCGAGCGAATAGGAATACAGAGCCAGGTGGCCCGAGTACCGGATCTGCTCGGCATACATCAGGATCTCGATCCATTGTTGAGCACGCTATGGATCTGGTGATTTTAATTTAAAGTTATATAAATTAAATTTTTATTTATTAATGAACTTGTATAATTTTAGTCAAATTTATTTGTGCATGCAGGAGCGTTCTTTAGAAAGACAACCCACTTGCTTGGAGATCTTTCTCAAAACTCACCAGAGAAAGGATGTCACATATATTGATGATCGATCAAAGAACATTGGGGTTTGAATTATTAACTTACAATTTATATTTAATCTTTAATAATGATTAATTAGCTTTAATAATTGTGTATAATATATAAATTGTATATTTTTTCTACACAGGAGGAAATGACAAGCAGGGTTGCTCAGGCATCTCAGCCACCAGTAGAGGGAAGGGAGTCACAGGATCTATCCACCCAGGAAATAAATGAAATTTATTATGATGTTGTGGGTGGAAGGACAAAGAACTCCTCCCTCTACGGCCTTGGTTCCCAGGCCAAGGTGGTATTTGATCGCTTGAGGACTCCTAGGGGCCGTGCGAGTTCCTCTTCTTCTTCTTCTGAGGTGGAGTCATTAAGAAAAGAAAACCAAGACTTGAAGACTCAGATGACTACCATGGATCAGAAGTGGGAGAAGAAGTGGGCTGCACAGGAGCAGGCATTGGCCCAGATGCAAGCAATCATTGCACGATGGGACCCATCACAGCAGCCCCAATCAGAGGAGACCCGGACCCATCGGACCCTGCTGATGATTAGATTTTGTTGAGGTATGTTTAACTATAACTTGATTTTTTTTAGATTTTTTTAGAAATTCATTAAGTCAAATATATTTATTGTATTGGGATATTATTAGATGTTTATCTTAAAGTGTTTTACATTTTTCAGGAGTTCATACTGATACATTCACCATCACCACTATTATTGGTTATCCAAAATATAATCCAGGTATTTTTTTTACAAGTAAAATTAGTTATATATAACAATGTTTGAGTTATATTACATTTGCATCGATTTATTCTAATCATAATCTATTGTATTTGACTTTTACAGGATTATATTCGGATATATGTATAAGTGATGTATCATGGTATGTATTTTGGATATTTTGTATTTGTCGTTCACTTGTATACTTTTAGATACTTTTGATTGTGAGAACTTGATACTTAGATTTTATTATAGTTTGGAGATTTTCTATTTGTCGTTCAGTTATGTTTATATATTTGTTGTATGTTGTATTTTGGAGATTGTGGATTGATTTATATTGTGATCTTGTTGTTGTATGTTGTGAATATATTGTGTGGATTGTGTTTGTGATACCATCGCCTGTGATGGTTTGTATTTGTATTAAATTTGTATATGGGAAACTAGCAAAACAGGGGCAGGATTTCAATTTTTTTCCAGTTTTTTACCGACGGAAACTATAATTCCGTCGGTATATTATCGAAAAGCACAGTGGTTTTTTGCGATATATCGGTATATTATCGTTGATTCCGTCGGTAAACCCCGACGGAATCCGTAATTCCATCGGCAAACACCGACGGAATAGTTGTTTCCGTCGGGGTTTACCGACGGAATCAACGATTCCGTTGGTGTTTGCTGACGGAATTACGGATTCCGTCGGGGTTTACCGACGAAATCTTTGATTCCGTCGGTAAGCTCCGTTTACCACCGTTTGATTTTTTTTACCGACGGGTAAGAAAGTCAGTCGGTAATATACCGACTGAATATATAATTCCGTCGGTACTTACCGACGGATATACTTTTCCGATAGTAAAGTGAATGTCGACCAAAATACTTCCGATATCATAAATTCCGTCGGTATTCCGTCGGTAATGTCATATACCGACGGAATACCGACGGAAAATTCAGTCGGTAATAATGGTATTTTTTGTAGTGGAGGCAGAAGTCTGACTGACTAGATTGTTGGCACCATAGATCAAGGAATTCTTCCTCTGTTAATGGAAATATGACGGCTAGAAATGAGATGAGCATATTAGACTTGGTCATGGCGACTCTTCTCAAGAAAGAGGAGATGAAATGTCAATAACCATCTGGATCGAGGGAATGAATGCTTGATTCTTGATTTTGTCTGATTTGAGAGAGAATAATAAGTTGATTCATAATTATGTTTGAGTCTGCAGAGATTGGACCCTAAAAAGGGTAATTGTTGATGGATGTAGCTGGTTTGAGATCATGGGAATATATATGCTTAATCCGCGACTATGTTCAAGTCGAGAGATGTTGGATCTTAAAAGGAGAAATTGTTGATGGATGTCGTTGGTCTGAGACCAATGGATATATGTTTAATCCACGATAATCTCTAAGTCGAGAGAGATTGGATCCTGAAAAGGAAATGTCACGCCCTAGAGGAGTCTCTGCCCGAAAAATGGACAACATCTCCCCTATAACAGTGACAATGAAACCTGGATACATAGTCACATAAATGTACAATAATAATATCTATATCTCACATGACTGGAAAAAAAACACAACAACATAGTTATATATGCAACCCATACAGCTGAAAATAATCACGACTATGCTTATAAGTAGTCTACATGGTTGAACTGAAAACACAGCGGAAGACAAAAGGAAAACTCAAACCAAAAATGACAGATTGCTAGCCAGCTAGGCTTTATGCAACCACAACAAGGTAAATACAAGACATCACATAACAAAACTCCAAAACAAAATCGAATTATACAATGCCAAATCCATATATTCGTAATGCAAGTAAAGTAGGAAAACAAAACCAGAAACTGTCCTCGGATGTGACATAAATATGAATTAGTGTGCTTCCTGGAGTAACTCATCTCGGACAGGATGAGACTAAGGAACACACATAATCTCCCATGGAAATAATGAATATGATGTCTCCATATTTTTACGCTGAAAATGGTAGTTACTAACTCCCAAATCATGAGTCAGATAATTCTTCTCATGATCTTTCATCTGTCAAGAAAAATATGGAACTACTCAACCATACTGCTTCAGAACTGCACCTAACCTCTGGTATGATACATCTGTGTAGAGTATAAATCCGTCTACATGAGAAGGCAAAACTAACACGGGTGCAGTAATGAGCCTTCGCTTGTGTTCCTAAAAACTCATCTTGCAAGACTCTGTCCAAGTAAATTTCATTCATTTCCTGGCCAGTCGAGTCAATAACAAAGCAATGTTGGAAAAACCCTCAACAAGTCCTTAGTGATATCCAGCTAATCCAGAAAACTATGGACTTCCTATAATATCTTCGGCTATTCCCAACTTGCATCAGCCTCTATTTTTCTATTGGTCACTAATACACCTCTACTAAAGATAATGTGTTATAGAAATCCCACAAAAAAACAATCAAAATGTGTACTACTGAACTTTGCATAGAGATGTTCTCATCGAAGCATCTCCAGAACTATGTGAAAATATTATTCGTAATCCAACTCAGATTGGGCATAAATCAAAATATCATCAATGAAAACAATACTAAACTGATCCAATACTTTGGATATACATGGTACATCAAGTCCATGAACATAGCTGGAGCATGAGTAAATCCAAATGACATTACCAAGCACTTATAACATCCGTACACAAGACACACTATGCCAAAAGATCATTGGCAATGAATCCTTATGTCACTATCAATAACAAATACCAAATAATAGACCATCCAGTCAAATATCCACTAATAGATCATCAGAAAATAACACATCACAACACCTTATGAATAATCGACATGTTAACCTAGTCAACAAGACATCTCCTGCAATACATACTCTACATGTGTATACACAACAGAGTATAGATATCTAAAAGTCAAGACTGCATATGAAATAACTAGATCATCTCTAATGTCAAGCAGATAAGTATCAAACAAGATAAAAAAAATGAATAGATTTAAGGTAAAGCAACTTAATCCATCAATTAAAAATAGTCATGCACTGAGTTCAATGAACTAAGGAGACCAAGGAAGAAGTACTCGCCTTTATCTGTCGATCATATCAAAATAAATCCCACATCTAGATGTTTGTTCCAAATCAAAGTCCTGCAAATCACATGATATATAGTTTAGCTAATCACATTATGCCTCAACTAATTAACCTAGTTCTCAAAACCGATAAGGTAACCCACCATCGCAATGATTATTAGTCAACCCTAATCGTTGGTTTATCTTAATTAATCCAATCCATGAATCCTTAATTAAAATCCATTCAATACTGTCAACAAGAAATCATATGAATCCAACCCATCACCACTAATCACAATATCAACCTAATGATTCTGATAATGATTATGTACTCCTCTAAATCAACCAATCCACTAATCAAACCAAAAATGAAATCAAATTCCATCCCGTATCAACTAATTAACGAATTCTAAATTTGGTACCAATCCAAATCAATCAAAGTTTATCAACCAAGCATAGATTAATCAACTCAACATAAATTAATCAAATTCTGTAATCAATTAGATTGTATAGTTTTAACCATTCCACCTCCACATAGTATTTATTTCAAGCATAATTAATCTAAAACTCACCCAATTTCCAATGTACTCTACCATTGGCTCATAGTTGGAGCAACCCACTGCTGGTGATGGTGGCTAGTACCAAATGCAACCATTGTCCATCAAAAATAGAAACTCTAAATCAGAAATCCAGTAGTTTAAACTCGAACATCCTGCTAGGGTTAAACTATTACCTCAATGGCATGAAGCTCTCTCTCTGGGAGTGGCGACTCTGTCCCAGCAGTACACAATACTGTAATGTTAGTACAGAAAGTATCCGACGATCGATCTTAAGTTTTGATAATGGAAAAGAGTTCAAAGTTAAGGTTATTTGTTATTTAATGTGTGTGAATGAGTTTGCAGGAAAGTCCTAAATGTAGTTAGGTAGAAGTCCTAGCTGCGGTTAGGTAGGTGGAAACCCCTAGGGAAAAGTAATCTTAGGTCCTAGGGGGTGGTAACCCTAGGTGGGAAGTCTTGGTGGGTCTAGGGATTCGGGCAAAAGTCCTAGAGTCGAGGACTCTAGGTGAAAAGTCTTGGTATCGCGAACCAGGTGAAAGACTGGGCGGGTCGTGGAGCGGACGTCCAGCGGAAAGTCCTGAAGCCTCAGGCACTGAGCAAAAGTCTAGTTGGTCTGGAGGACCAACTGGCAACAGGTAAACTCTCCTGAGTGGAGTAGGTGAGGACGCATTCCTTGGTGAGGGAACAGTAGGCGTCGGTTCGACCTAGAGTTTTCGATCGGGAATCTGAAGTCAGAATCAGACAGTCGGTGACTGTCAAATAATCATATTTATTTTATTTAATTGTGCTAACTCTCTTTTGCAGGATACATTTTTATATTCTGGACTAACCTATTTTACAGGAAGAAACCCTCTCGCAGCAAGGTGTGAGGGCGCCCTCATGGAACTTGAGGGCGCCCTAGATGCTGAGCAAAGGACACCCTCATGGAGCTTGAGGGCGCCTTGGACACTGGCGCGAGGGCGCCCTCATGGAGCTTGAGGGCACCCTCAGGCGGATAAGCTACGAAGTGGTGAGAGCTCATCCACGCTACGGATTCGGTGCAGATGAGGGTGCCCTCTATATTGTTGGAGGCGCCATCCAGGAGCTTTATATGTAGGATTCGACCAACAGCTTAGGACATCATCTGAAACTTGATCCATCTTCCATGTGCTGCTTAAAGAACATTCTGACAAAGCCACAACTCGACTCCGACGACCAGACACTTCAAATTCACTGTTTTCTTTTGTCGGTGGTATATTTTATTACTTTGAATTGTACTTCAAAAGTTGTAAAGATTTACAAATTGATAGTGATTTCCTACCGAAAGCGATGAAAGATCGCGAGCCTTGGAATAGGAGTCACCCAAGGTTCCGAACTAAATAAATCTTAGTGTTTGCATTATTTGTTCTTATATCTGCTACGTTTACTCGTTAAGTTTTCCGAAATGAAAAGTGAAAGTCACGAGAGCTATTCACCTCCCCCCTCTAGCGCTTTCGATCCAACACGTAAGATTCATCAGCCTACTGTGATCGTCAAGATTCTATTAAGGAGATGATAGCTGTAGCCCTAGATCTGCCTCCAGCGCCGAACAGATGAGTACAATGGTAGACAGCTAGGTAAGGAGGAAGAACAATGATCATAGCACATCATACCTCTTTGTGGCTCTATACCCCCTTGCGTTGATTCCCTCTTCAGGCGATGGCAGCATCCAACGGTAGATCGTCCACGGCGGTGATCGAAGGGCAGAAGTACAGGGTGCACGATGATGGTCATGGCGTGCGTCACAGAGGGGTGTGAAGCATCAGGGAGGCTCGAAGAAGAAGAAGATGTTAGATCTGTGCTTGCGCTAGAGCACAACACAGTGCTAGGGCCCGACGATGGTGGATCTATATCGGCGATGAAGAGGAGGAATTGGCAATGGAGAAGTGGGGAGGGGATGACTCAGAGAGAGCGACATGGATTAGATTCAAGCAATTTACGGAGGGGAAAGAAAGACTCAGTCATCGGTGGTCGCACGGTGCCAGCGGGATAGGACATCTGTGGCGTCGGTGAGATCAGGAGGAGACTGACTAGCGATGGATAGAAGAAGGGGATCAGGTAGCAAAATAGGAGATTATATATATATAATTAGGTCTAATTAATTAAATCTAAAGATAATTCCTCAATCAACTCTTACTTTAATTGGGATATCTAAACGGGCTTTCTCCTAATCCAATAGTTTATTCCCTTAAATATGTTATACGACCTTCATTTATATCTAAAAAAAAATTTAAAAATTTTGAAAAAAAAAATCCAATAAGGTTATTAGCTCAATAACACTTACTATTAAATTTGTCATATCTTATATTCTCCCCCACTAATCAAATATTTTTCAAATTTATTGCTCAACTCAGGGATCCTTATCTAAACATAACAACTAAGCAGCACCCTCATCGACTACTCCATCCTAGTACCATAAACAAATCTCCAACTGTAAGGGATTTAAGATTCCTGTATAAAACTACATGATGATCCATTACTAGGTAGATAGCGATGACTCTATGGGTTATGAGCTTACCAAGCTTCTGCTACTCCCACATCGCCACCTGGCCAACTGCAAGTAAAATCTACTAGTCATAAATGGTCCTCACAACTATCTCTAAAAATCATAACGTGCATTATTAGCAGATCCTCCAATATCTATATTGTGTGCTCAGACTATCTATTTGTTTGAGGGTGGAAGCTGTACTAAACAGGGCTCCATACGCATGGCATACTATAAAATTTGCTAGAAACATGATACAAATCATGGATTTCAATCTGATATAGAATTGGTGTCAAATTTAGAATTGGTTAATTAATTGATACGAGATGGGATTTTATTTCAAGCATAATTAATTCAAAACTCACCCAATTTCCAATGCACTCTATCGTTAGCTCCCAGTCAGAGCAACCCACTATTGGTGACTGTGGTCAGTACCAAATGAAACCACTGTCCTTCAAAAATAGAAACATAAGAAAACCAGTTGTTTAAACCCCCAAACATCCTGCTAGGGTTAAACTATTACCTCAATGGCACGAAGCTCGCTCTTTGGAGTGGCAACTCTATCCCCAGTAGCACACAGTGCCTTAGGATTCACTAGCCTACTATGATGATCGAGATTCTACCAAGAAGATGATTGTTGTAGCCCTAGATCTACCTCTAGCACTGAACAGATGAGTACAATAACTGGTGGTCAGGTAAGGAGGAAGAACAATGATAACGTCACATCATACCTCTTTGTGGCTCTAAACCCCCCTTGTGTCGATTCCCTCTTCAGGTGATGGCAACACCCAGTGGTAGATCATCCACAATGATGATCGAAGGGCAAAAGGTACTGGGCGAACGATAATGGTCATAGTGTGCACGATAGAGGGTTGTGCAGCATCAGGGCACAACTAGAAAAAGAAGATGCTAGATCTATGCCAGTGCTAGGGCACAATACAATGCTAGGGTCCGATGATGGTAGATCTATGTCGGCGATGAAGAGGAGGAATCAACGATCATGAAGTGGAGAGGGACGACTCAGAGAGAATTCAGCGGATCAGATTCAGGTGATTTGTGGAGGGGAAAGAAAGACTCTACCGTCAATGGTCGCACAATGCTAGCGCGATTGGACATCTGTAGCGTCAGTGAGATCAGGAGGAGAGTGACTAGCGATGGATGGAAGAAAGGGATCAAGTAGAAGAATAGAGAGAGAGAGAGAGAGATATGTATTAATTCCTCAATTAACTCCCATATTAATTAGGATATATAAATAGGCTTTCTCCTAGTCCAATAGATTCATCCTCTTAAATATGTCATACAACCTCCATTTAAATCTCAAAAATTTTAAAAATTCTAAAAAGGTCCAATAAAGTTATTAGCCCAAGAACACTTATTATTAAATTTGTTGTATCTTATAAGACAATTGCTGATGGACACAGGAAATTAGAGACCAAGGGATATATGAGTTTGATCAATGACTATATCCGAGTTGCGAGAGATTATACCCTCAAAAGGGCAATTACTAAGATTAGGGGGATATATGAGCTTGATCCATGACTATGTTAGAGTTGGAAGGGATTGGATCTTGAAAAGTACAATTGTTGATAGATGCTACTGGTATGAGACTAGGGGAATATATAAGCTCGATCCATGACTATATCCGAGTCGGGAGAGATTAAATCCTAAAAATGATAATTGATGATGAACACCACTGGTCTGAGACTAGGGGGATTTATGAGCTCGATCGATGACTATGTTAGAGTCCAGAGAGATTGGACCCTGAAAAGAAAAATTACTGATGGACACCGCTTGTCTAAGACTAGGAGATATATGAGCTCGACCCACATTTATGTCAGAGTTGGAAAAGATTGAACCCTTAAAAGGAAAATTGTTGATGGATGTCACTGGTCTGAGACCAGGGGATATATGAGCTCGATCAATGACTATGTGCGAGTCGGGAGAGATTAGCCCCTAAAAAATACAATTATTAATGGATGTTGTTGGTTCATGATCAGGAGATATTTTGTAGGTCTTGGTGAGGCCGACTAAAGGGGGGCAGGGGGAGGTGTGAATAGCCTTGCAATAAAAGTTTGAACTCTCTTTCTTTTGACTTAGCAAGGAACACACATTAATTATTTAAAAACAATAAAAAAAATAATTAAGAGAAGAGGCTAAGATTGAGCAAGCGGAGTAGTCTCTTTACAAGTGTTGAAAGCACAGAACAACAAAAATAGATTATGAAATGAAAGTATAACTTTGTTGTATTAAACTTCGAGAACTAGTGCTCTATTTATAGCCTAGCCATTGGCTGGCATGGTACCTCCTGGGTGCCTAGACATGCTTGACTCAATGCACTTCGTAACGACTTCTTTCCAATGGATCTTAGCATCCCAGGCACCTGGACTTGCTCCGGGCGTCTGGAGTCAGCTGATGTGGACTCCATTGATGATCCTCACTGCAAGGGCTCGCTGATCTGACCAAGTCTGCTCCAGGAGCTTGGACTTGATCAACTTCCAAGTTGATCGATTTTCTGTTCAATCGCTTGGGTGATACTCCGGCCATCCAGAGTTGAACTTACCCGAACTCAACTTCGGCCTTCTCGTCGGGCAGTCTTCCTCCCTGGCTTCTCGTCACTCAAAAGCATCACAGACATACTTCTCGTCTACTGGTATACTCTTCCACAGCTCCTCATCCCTCGGATGCACCTATAGGATTGATGCACATGAGAGGGGAAGGGTGAATCACGTGATTTTGAAAACCCAGCCTTTTTTTACTTTTAAAACTAGTGCGAGTGTACAGTAGAAAAATAAATGATTTAGTAAAGAAATAAAAACTCATTCAATTTTTATTTAATTCGGAGCCTTTGATAACTCATACTCCAAGACTCAGGTCCTTTGGACCTATAGATGGGCAATCCACTAATATCTTCTACTGGTAAACTCTCAGTAGAGTAATCGAGTACAAATAGAGAAATAGGAAAGTGTAACAAGCCTAAACTTTCCTTTTGCAAGTATAAGATATATGTAATAAATGAAATTATTATCAACACTTAGATTAATGAAATTTAATTGAGCTCATGTGTTGGTCTGGTCTGCAGGCAATGGTTGATCGTAGTCGAGCAATTGCATGTGGCAGCACAGCAGTAGTATGATGCCGCAATTGTCGGAAGGTCATAGATTAGCAGTGAGAAGTTGTACTAAGGCTGCTACTTGTGGCTTCTTTTATAGGAATTTTTGGGTGCCTAGACCACCCCCAGACACCTGAATTCGAGACCTATCCGATCTTGCTTCATTGTTAAATTATTCACCTTCAGACGCTTGGATCGTTGACGTCGCCGCACCTCAACGAAGCTCTATCCGGTAGCTTTTATCCATTCTCAGGTGCCTGGACTAGCCCTGGGTACCTAGACCGGACTCGAGTGCCTAGATGCTGACATGTGTGGGCCAATCAAAGTGTGCCAACTTATCTATATGGGCAACTATGCCCAAGCAAATTCAAGTGCATGGACTTGGTCCGGGCGTTCGAACTCTTCCCGAGCACCAGGAATCCCTTTTTTCAACTTTTGCTCTCTTATACCATAGAGTTAGCACAAAAAACAATAATAATATATAAAATTATTAATTATATCATATCTTACCAAGACCAGAATCTAGTTATGGTCTCAGCTTACATTTTCAATATGGATCTAAGCTGGACCAATGCCTATAGCCCCATCGGGACTCATCCTCATCAAATCTCTCTCCTCAGTGACTTACCTTCACTTACCAGTTATAGTCTTTTTACTTGCCTCTTGACCCATCGGGTCTTCCTGCCAATTGCCAAGTCCGTAGACCCAACTAGACTTCAGCCAGCTGTAAGGTCCCGTAGACCTAGATGGACTTTCTACCAGATATCAGGTCACACCTGTTAGTTAAAGCCATAGAGCCAATCATTTGATGATTGTAGTATGGACTCGTTGTATCATATTCTTATATATAAATAAAGGTATTTATTTTTTGGTTATTATACTTACTTGTATTAGTGCCAAATAACTAAGTATAATAGCGTCCTTGAGTAGAAGGTTCTTAGCTATATCAATCGATTGGTTGAATCGATAGTGAGATGATATAGGGAACACTACTCTTAATCATTCCTAGTCAAGTACTATCATTCAAGGACAATGTTAATGTGACGAGACTAGCATGTAGGTCAACTCGATGACTTGATCTCACAAGTCATGGATATGGAGATATCAAGTTGACACATGGGTATGCATTGGAGAATGTATACTGAATGACCCGCCATGAGAAAGTATCATGGATCATTATATGAGTGTCATATACTTTCTCGTGTGGTTATTAGTATGACTATTAGTCCTTGGACCTGAAGTCACCATGGTTCCCTACATAAGGAGTTACGTACTTTGGCTTCGTCAAACGTCACCCGTAACTGGGTGGACTATAAAAGGCGATTACTGGGTATGTAATAAATTATGCGGAGGGATATGAGTGATGTAAATGGGATCTATCCCTCCTATATGATGGGAGTGACATCGATATTCTTGATAGAGTGAGAGCACTAAGTGCATGACCATGCCCAAATGAGTCAATATGAGATATTGAGCTCATTTGATTGAGTGAGTCTACTTGGGATTCAAGATTTAGATTGATTAGAGGATGACACGGTCTATGCCTCACATTGATCAATCTAGATGTCAAGGATAGAAGGACACTTGTCATATATTGTGAGAAGTCACAATTAGTAGTCACAAGGTGATGTTGGATCTCAATATTCTTATAACTTGGGTAGTAATGATGTGTTGCTAGATACCACTCATTGCTTATGCTTCTAAATGGGTTTACGAGCATTGCCAATGTTATAAGAACCTATAGGGTCATACACAATGGGAAATTAGATGGAGATTAGGTTCATTTGATGAACCTAAAGGACTAGGTTCATGTGATGAACCAAATTGGATTAAGAGTAATCCAAATTAAGCTAATTGAGTTGGACTCAATTTGGTTCATGTGTTAAGTGAGTCTAATTTGGACTTAGACTTATTTAATTAATCTAATTCAATGAATAGAGATTCATTAAATTAAAATTGACTTGAACCAATGGTTAGATTTGATCAACCAAGGGAGAGAAGTGGGCAAGTTTGACTTGACTTAAGTAGGAAGATGAAGAGTCAAGTTTTGACTTGACTTTGACTTGACCAATGCCACATCATCAAGGCTTCTTCATTTGGTCGAGTTTGACTTGACCAAATGTCACATCATGGAGGAGATCAAGAGACTTGACTCTTGATATTCCATGGGAGTTTATAAGCCTAAAGTGGCTGGCCACTTGGGAGTTACACAAGGTGAGAATTCATTCTCATTCATTTCTTCTTCTTCCTCTCTAGGTTTCTTCTCTCCCTCTCCTCCTCTTTGGCCGAGACTTCTTGGAGTGCTAGCACACTCAAGATTTCTTCTCCATCTCTTGCTTGTGTGGATACGCATAGAGGAGTATCTATTTTGATACTCTCGAGATCCGGCAAACCTTGGACGAGCGGGATTAAGCGAAGGGCTTCGCATCAAGGGTAAAATCTTATCTTGTAGATCTAAAGTAGATCTAGGTTAGAAAACTCGTATGTGAAAGTTTTTATGAAATTTTATTTCTTCGCACGGATCCGTGGCATGGGAATTTTGGGGTTTCCGCAACGCAAAAAGCGGTTTTTGCGGCTCGAAAAACCCAACAGTGGTATCAGAGCCACGTGCGAAGCACGTATGAGTTTTAATTTTTATTTTTATGAAAATTACAGATCTGTGAATTTCTGTAAATTTACTATTTTTATAGATTTTATGGGTAATTTTCTCGTAGAAGCGAAACACAAGTGTTTAGACACTTGTAGGCTTCGACTACCGAGAAAATATTTCCGAAACGGCAAGGTTTCGCCCCAAATCGTTTTGGGACAGTGGGCTAAGGCGCTGTAGGATTGCTTAGGAACACTCGCGATGGTTATATCGCGGGTAGGGGTTCTGCCCCTGACCCCGCAAGGGGCTTCGTTCCGCGATTGCGCCTGAAAATCGCTAAACGGGACCGCCGGGAATTTTTACTCATAAAAATAGTAAAAATTGTAAGAAAAATTACAGAAAATTATAGAAATTACATAATTTAGAATTATGTATTATTTTTTGATGGTCATGACCCAAAAGACCTAATTAGATTGGAAATTTGTGTTGTAATTCATATTATGGCTTGCGTGTCATTTTATGTGATGTGCGTGTTGTATATGATACGCGACCTGCGTGTCGTGCCTTTCCTATTTTTTATTCATGTTGTAAATAGTTTAGATTCGAATGTAACTCAAGTTTCACTTTTGTAATGTACAAAATAGAGCGGTGGAAGGTCCACTCGAGACGGAGTTACGAGGAGTGCGCGAGCAACACAAGGTGGTCAAAGGAAGGAGCTTGAGAAGCTGTTGACCTTAGGTTGACCATCTGATCTTCTCATTGGCTTGAGAAGATCGTAGTAGGGCCATGACTAATCACAAAATATTTAATTAATTGCTTGTGTGTGTATATGTGATGCATGCTAGAATAGTAATTAATTAGTGCCTTAACGATTAGATTAGATCTAAATCGCGCACATGATGCGCCCTAACGATTAGATTAGATCTAAATCGCGTATATGATACACCTCGTCGATTAGATTAGATCTTGATTGCACCAACTCGTAATGCCTACCATGCCGTGATACCTATCACTACCTCAATCACATGTTGTTGTTGAATCTGCCAAAGCAGAGCAACACATATTATCTTGGTAGGGTACGGAGGGACAATTTTGGTCCCACCTATCAACGCATGGGTGAGTACAACTCAATTTGATTGAGTAACTAGTTAACTCATTTGGATCGAGTTTAACTATAGACATTTTCCAATGGTTGGTAGATATGTCAAAATCACGTTTATATTAACTCTTGGGCGTATTAGCCAAAGCTAACTCGAGTTTTAATATAAATGCGGATCTTCATCCTATAAACAAGAGTTGCATAGAGATGTAATTGGTAATTACGTACCTACCGATCATACTAAGTCTTGGGCGATTTAGCCAAAGCTAACTCAAGGCGTAGTATGATGCGGATCTTGTCCCACTTGAATTATAGAATTCAGTGAGAGCATCATTTAATTAAAGGCCTAATTAGATGATTAATAGAATATGATATTTATTTTTCTACATTTTTATGTTGTAGATAACCATGATGTCAAATACGAACTCTTTCTCCCTGTGTTCCATCCTTGAGAAGGACAAGCTCAACGGAGCTAATTTCCTAGACTGGTACAGGAACTTGGGAATCATTCTCACACAAGAACGTAAATTGTACGTTCTGGAGCAGCCCATTCTGGAGGCACCTCCTACCACTGCCACGCGAGCTGACCGTGATGCTTACAAGAAGCATTAAGATGACGCATTAGATGTGTCATGTCTTATGCTCGCGACCATGAACTCTGAGCTTCAGAAGCAACACGAGTTGATGGGCGCTTATGATATGGTTGAACATCTTCGTCAACTATATCAAGGACAAGCGAGGCACGAGAGATTCGAGATCTCTAAGGTACTGTTTTAGTGCAAGATGCAAGATGGGACTCTCGTAGGCCTATATGTACTCAAAATGATTGGGTATATAGAAAACTTACAGAAGTTGGGATTCCCACTTGGCCAAGAGCTGGCCACTGATTTGATCTTGCAATCCTTGCCAGATAGCTATAGTCAATTCGTTCTAAATTATAACATGAACGAAATTGACAAGCCACTGCCTGAGCTGCTTAGCATGTTAAGAACTGCTGAGCTCAACCTTAAGAAGGTTAAGCCCAACTCCATTTTGATGGTGCAAAAGGGCAAAGGCAAGGGCAAGCCTAAAGGTAAGGGAAAGTCCTAAGCCAAGGGCAAAGGCAAGGCACTAAAACCCAAAGGAGGGGTCGCCAAGGATGCTACCTGCTTCCACTGCGGTCAGACCAGACACTGGAAGAGGAACTGCAAAGTCTACCTGGAAGATCTTAAGAAGAAGAGAAGTGAGACTTCTACATCAGGTATCTATGTTATAGAAGTCAATCTATCTATTTCTTCATCATGGGTATTAGATACCGGATGTGCTTCTCGCATTTGTACTAATGTGCAGGCGCTGAGAAATAGCAGGGCATTGACGAAGGGTGAGGTGGACCTACGCGTAGGTAATGGAGCACAGGTTGCTGCTGTTGCTGTAGAAACTTATCATCTATCTCTGCCTTCTGGGCTTATATTAGAATTAGATGAATGTTGTTATGTGCCTTCTTTAACTAAGAACATAATTTCAGTTTCTTGTTTGGACAAGAAAGGTTTTTCATTTATAATAAAGAACAAATGTTGTTCAGTTTATTTAAATGATATGTTCTATTGTAGTGCATCTCTGATGAATGGACTCTACATTCTAGACCTTGAGAACCCTATCTATAACATTAGTACCAAGAGGTTCAAGTCAAATGACATGAACCAAACCTATCTCTGACACTGTCGCTTAGGTCATATAAATAGCAAACGCTTATCCCAGCTCCATAAAGATGGTTTGCTGGACTCATTTGATTTTGAATCATATGAGACATGCGAGTCATGCCTTCTAGGAAAGATGACCAAGACTCCCTTTAGTGGACACAGTGAGAGAGCGACTGATTTGTTAGGTCTTATACATAGTGATGTATGTGACCCTTTCAATGTCACTGCTAGAGGTGGTTATAGGTACTTCATTACATTTACTGATGACTTCAGTAGATATGGTTATGTGTACCTGATGACACATAAGTCAGAATCCTTTGAAAAGTTCAAAGAATTCAAGAATGAAGTATAAAACCAGCTTGGCAAAAGTATTAAGATACTTTAATCAGATCGAGGTGGTGAATACCTTATCCATGAGTTTCGTGACTATCTAGCTGAGTGTGAGATTCTATCTCAACTCACTCCTCCTAGAACACCACAGTGGAATGGTGTATCCGAAAAGAGGAATCATACCTTATTAGATATGGTACGATCGATGATGAGTCACATAGATCTTCCTATGTATCTTTGGGGCTATGCTCTAGACACAACAGCTTTTATTCTCAACCGAGTTCTATCTAAGGTTGTGATAAAGACACCATATAGGATATGGACTGGGAGAGATGCCCAGGTGTCTTTTATGAGGATTTGGGGTTGTGAGGCTTACGTTAGACGTCAAGTCTCGGACAAATTGGGACCCAAATATGACAAGTGCTATTTCATTGGATATCCCAAGGAAACGAAGGGATATTACTTCTACATTCCCAGTCAACACAAGTTAGTTGTGGCTAAGACTAGGGTTTTTCTAGAATGAGACTTTGTTTCTAGAAAAACTAGTGGGAGTACATTCGATCTTGAAGAAGTTCAAGATGTGAACAATAGCACTGAAGCCTTGATGGAAGGTGAACTGGAACCACAAAGTATTGTGGATGATGTTGTTCCACAAGGAGTTGAGGAACCACAACCAGTTCAAGTAGACATACCTCTTCGCAGGTCTGATAGGGTACGTCGTCAGCCTGAGAGATACTCATTTCTCTTGTCGGACCATGATGACGTTGTGCTTATAGAGGATGAGCCCACCTCCTATCAGGAAGCTATGATGAGCCCATATTCTGAGAAATGGCTAGAAGCCATGAGATCTGAGATGAAATCCATGTACACCAACCAAGTATGGACTTTGGTTGATCCACCTGAGGCGTAAAACCCATTGGGTG
The DNA here is from genome assembly GCF_018446385.1 of Zingiber officinale. Classification (NCBI taxonomy): domain Eukaryota; kingdom Viridiplantae; phylum Streptophyta; class Magnoliopsida; order Zingiberales; family Zingiberaceae; genus Zingiber; species Zingiber officinale. Next base: position 109,552,660 of record NC_056000.1, read on the forward strand.
TAAGTGGGTTTTTAAGGGAAAGACTGACATGGATGGACTTATTTATAAGGGTCGCTTGGTAGCTAAAGGTTTCAAGCAAATTCATGGTATTGACTATGATGAAACCTTTTCTCCAGTAGCGATGTTTAAGTCCATTCGAATCATGCTTGCTATTGCAACGCACCACGATTATGAGATCTGGCAGATGGATGTCAAAACCGCGTTTCTAAATGAAAACCTACTCGAGGATGTGTACATGACACAACCTGAGGGTTTTGTAGATCCACAACATACTGGCAGAGTATGCAAGCTGCATAGGTCCATTTATGGACTAAAGCAAGCTTCTCGGAGCTGGAATCTTTGATTCGATGATGCAATCAAACAGTTTAGTTTCATCAAGAATGAAGATGAACCTTGTGTCTACAAGAAAGTTGTAGGGAACACAGTTGTCTTCCTTATATTGTATGTGGATGACATACTAGTCATTGGGAAAGACATCCCTTTGCTGAAGTCTGTCAAGACTTGGCTAGAGACTTGTTTCTCAATGAAGGACTTAGGTGAAGCATCCCACATTCTTGGCATACAGATCTATAGAGATAGATCTAAGAGATTGCTTGGCCTAAGTCAGAGTACATACATTGACAAGGTATTACTTCGGTTTACCGGGCACATGGTGTGAGTCTTTCAAACACTCAAGGTCCCTCTTCTAGAGAGGAGAGAGACCGCATGGATCAGATCCCTTATGCTTCAGCCATAGGATCTATCATGTATGTCATGCTATGTACTCGTCTTGATGTCTCATATGCTTTGAGCATGACGAGCAGATACTAGTAAGATCCAGGTGGAAGTCACTGGATAGCAGTCAAGAATATTCTTAAGTACTTAAGAAGGACTAAAGAATATTTCTTGATATATGGAGGCGATGACGAGCTAGCTATAAAGGGTTACAGTGATGCTAGCTTCCAAACTGAACAGGATGATTATCGATCGCAGTCAGGGTTCGTGTTTTGCATAAATGGTGGTGTTGTGAGTTGGAAGAGTTCGAAGCAGGACACAGTTACTGATTCTACAACAGAGGCTGAGTATATTGCTGCATAAGAAGTAGCAAAGGAGGCAGTTTGGATACGCAAGTTCATTACGGAGCTTGGGGTGGTTCCTAACATAACTGATCCCATAGAGCTCTATTGTGACAACAATGGAGCAATAGCATAGGCTAAGGAACCTCGCTCACACTAGCGGACCAAACACATACTACGACGCTTCCATCTCATTCGAGAGATTATCGAGAGAGGAGATGTGAAGATTTGCAGAGTACCCACAGAGGCTAACATCGCAGATCCCTTGACCAAGGCTTTGGCACAGAAAAAGCATGATGGTCACACTAGGTCATTAGGCCTTAAAGCCTACACTGATTGGCAGTAGTGCTAGTGGAAGATTGTTAGTTAGAGCCCTAGAGCCAATCATTTGATGATTGTAGTATGGACTCATTGTATCATATTCTTGTATATAAATAAAGGCATTTATTTTTTGGTTATTATACTTACTTGTATTAGTGCCAAATAACTAAGTATAATAGCGTCCTTGAGTAGAAGGTTCTTACTTATATCAATCGATTGATTGAATCGATAGTGAGATGATATAGGGAACACTACTCTTAATCATTCCTAATCAAGTATTAGCATTCAAGGACAATGTTAATACGATGAAACTAGCATGTAGGTCAACTCGACAACTTGATCTCACAAGTCATGGATATGGAGATATCAAGTTGACACATAGGTACGCATTGGAGAATGTATACTGAATGACCCGCCATGAGAAAGTATCATGGATCATTATATAAGTGTCATATACTTTCTCATGTGGCTATTAGTATGACTACTAGTCCTTGGACCTGAAGTCACCATGGTTCCTACATAAGGAGTTACGTACTTTGGCTTCGTCAAACGTCACCCGTAACTAGGTGGACTATAAAAGGCGATTACTGGGTATGTAATAAATTATGCGGAGGGATGTGAGTGATGTAGATGGGATCTATCCCTCCTATATGGCGGGAGTGACATCGATATTCTTGATAAAGTGAGACCACTAAGTGTATGACCATGCCCAAATGAGTCAATATGAGATATTGAGTTCATTTGATTGAGTGAGTCTACTTGAGATTCAAGATTTAGATTGATTAGAGGATGACACGGTCTATGCCTTACATTGATCAATCTAGATGTCAAGGATAGAAGGACACTTGTCATATATTGTGAGGAGTCACATTTAGTAGTCACAAGGTGATGTTGGATCTCAACATTCTTATAACTTGGGTAGTAATGATGTGTTGCTAGATACCGCTCATTACTTATGCTTCTAAATGGGTTTAGGAGCATTGCCAACGTTATAAGAACCTATAAGGTCACACACAAAGGGAATTAGATGGAGATTAGGTTCATTTGATGAACCTAAAGGATTAGGTTCATGTGATGAACTAAATTGGATTAAGAGTATTCCAAATTGAGCTAATTGAGTTGGACTCAATTTGGTTCATGTGTTAAGTGAGTCTAATTTGGACTTAGACTTATTTAATTAATTTGATTCAATGAATAGAGATTCATTAAATTAAAATTGACTTGAACCAATGGTTAGATTATATCAACCAAGGGAGAGAAGTGGTCAAGTTTGACTTGACTTAAGTAGGAAGATGAAGAGTCAAGTTTTGACTTGACTTTGACTTGACCAATGCCACATCATCAAGGCCTCTTCATTTGGTCAAGTTTGACTTGACCAAATGCCACCTCATGGAGGAGATCAAGAGACTTGACTCTTGATATTCCATGGGAATTTATAAGCCTAAAGTGGCCGGCCACTTGGGAGTTACACAAGGTGAGAGGAGTACACTCAAGGTTTCTTCTCTCCCTCTCTAGGTTTCTTCTCTCCCTCTCCTCCTCTTTGGCCAAGACTTCTTGGAGTGCTAGCACACTCAAGATTTCTTCTCCATCTCTTGCTTGTGTGGATACGCATAGAGGAGTATCTACTTTGATACTCTCGAGATTTGGCGAACCTTTGACGAGCAGGATTAAGCGAAGGGCTTCGCATCAAGAGTAAAATCTTATCTTGTAGATCTAAAGTAGATCTAGGTTAGAAAACTCGTACGTGAAAGTTTTTACAAAATTTTATTTCTTCGCACGGATCCGTGGCATGGGAATTTTGGGGTTTTCGCAACGCAAAAAGCGTTTTTTGCGACCCGAAAACCCAACAACACCTTGACTTATCTGGACTTCATTCTAGTTATAGGTCTTCAGATTTAACTGGGCTTCAACTTGGTATCATGATTTTGGCTATATTATCTTGATTCATAATGCACATTTTTAATGGTCTTTTTATAGCTTAATCTCACATTTACATCATATTTCATAATTGCATTTGAATTTGGACTTAATTGCAAATTGACTTATAATTATGGTATTTGATGCTAATATATGATTCTTATTTTGTAGGCATCAAAAGGGTCATGGACCGGATCAAATCAGACCACATTTGGGCTCAAATCAAGGGCTAAACGAGACGATCAAACCTTGGAACATTATGGACCGTTAATTGAAGATCAGAGAGATCTGAGCCATCCTTTGAGAATCTGGTCCATCCGACCTAATGAGGAGTAGATCTCGTCCATTGATGAATATCCAGAAGTTTTGATCCAGATCTGAACTCATCCAGCCGTTGATCAAGCCCTGAATTGTTTTGGACCGTCCGATCAAGTTTGAGGAGGATTTAAAAGGGATGAGAAGCTACAGTACACGATGGACTCGGCTCGCGACATTTCCACTGTAGCTGCTTCTTCTCCGCCGCAACGCCGAGCTTCCCATTCGACAATTCCAGATCTGAGAGCAGTGTTCTTCATCGGCGGCGATTCTTGAGCTTCGGCGATCATCGACCGAGGTCACAGAAGCGGCAGGGGCGTTCTCCAGTCCGTGCAGTTGAGCTCTGTCCATTCCACAATCCGGATGCAGGGGCGTTCTCCGATCCACGATTTCCATCATCACCGGAGCTGTATGGGCGTTCTCTGAGGCTCCGACGACACTTCCGTTTCTTCATTCCATCAGCAACTCCGGAATCGATCTAATCAGTCGATTGGTGTCGCAATTTCCAGAACTCAGCGCTGTTGCCTTGTGCGTTGTGAACTCTAGTTGGATGTGAGTTGTATGGGCGTTCTCTGAGGCTGTGATCATCCGGCTGGATTAGTTGATAGCTTAAGATTCAAAGCCAACTACCAGAAGGGCGTTCTCTGCCGTGGTTCTGTAGTGACAGCAGGTTGAAGAAGCTGCACAAGGGTTTGGGTTTGTGGAATGTTTAGGTTTAGGTTTAGATTTCTTTGTTTTACTTTGAATTGTTCTCACATTTGCTCAGATCCTAAGATCTAATTCAATTTTCTTGCTATTTCTCTTATTTCATGTTTACTGCAAATCTGTTTCTGAGTTCTTGCTTACCATTCTGATTTCTTGAATTATAGCAATCCAAATCTTGTTCAACTACTGATTAATTTGGAATTCAGTTAGTGTTTGACATTAGACGTTCTTGTTAGCATTAGTTTACTAGTTTTGGTTATTTAATTAGTAAAGCTTTTGTTCGGTTCATTGGATATGCTATGATTGTGCCATGCCTTTATGCTGAATGCTTATTTTGATGTATTGATTGCTACCTCTGCTCAATGCTATTGTGACTGAACGGTTGAGCTTGACTGTGAAGTTGATTGAGATTATTCATTGGATTTTGTTTCGGAATCTACAAGTGTGTTTGAACCTTGAGTTTAATTAGTGTTATGCTTGTGAATTGAAGATATGATAATTGATTTATTAGATTAAATGATGCATTAGAATCTAAACTTAATTGATACCAATTTGTTAAGATGAAGTGAATCATGTTTAGATGAAAACAACATTTCTTTGAATCCATTTTACTTTGTTCTAGTGCATTCTTAAGAACTAGATATATTCAAGTTGAAATAAGGATTTGATTGGAATCAATTTTAGAATTAACATACATTCACTACATTGCCCTTGGAAAAATATGACTTGGGACTCCTTACTACACGTGATTACTTTAATTACAATGAGTTCTAATCTTTATTAATTTGGAGTGCTTTGTGACATGTGAAAAGGCCGACACCAAATTTTGGTGCCGTTGCCGGGGAATAATTAGTAGTGTGTGTTTATTTTAGATTGTGATTGAGCATTGATTGGTTTATTTTGTTAGCATCTTGATTGATTTGATTGCTTATTTCTTTTTGTATTTTCATGTTGGTTCATTCTTGAATTGTTTAGTGATTTTACTGTTCATATTTTCATGTGATTGAAACTTTATGCTCTTGAGTATTCTAATCTTATTTTAGTGTTATAGTGAAGAACAGGAGATTTCTTTAGCATGGATCCATATTTTCAGAATTTTGGAGGTGGAATGGAGAATCAGTATTTTCAGCCTGAGTATCAATATTACCCATACATGGATCAACAAAATAGGTATGAGTAATTTTCTAATGGTTTTAATGCTAATTGGGTGGATAATTCATGTTTCAGGTATGAAAGTGCACAAGGACAATTTGTAGAACCATATCCAAGCTACCAGAGTTCATATGGATTTCAAGAGGTTTCAACAAATTTTATGCCACAACCTTTTCAACAAAATTATCTTCAGATGGATGAGTCAACATGGAAACTCAAGGAGATTATGCAACAGATGAATGAACATCAAGAGCTGCAATTCTCAAGGATACAAAATATACAGAATCAGTTAGATCAGATTGCATCATCCATTCATAAGTTACAGACCCAAACCGTCAGTGAAGAGATGGATTGTGGAGATTTTGTCAGGCCTGACACTGCATCTACTTTTTCATTAGATTCTTTAAGTACTTTTTATTGTTGTGATGATGTAGTTGAATATAATTTTGATTCTACTAGTGATGTTGCTCTAGATGTTGGAAATGATGCAGGAATTGATTTAGAAGATGATTTAAGTGTAGGGGATTGCTTACTGGAAGCATTACCTCAAGAATCACCAAGAACTAAAGATGTAAGTGTAGGGACTTATGCTATGGAGCCAAGCACCCAAGAATCACTACATGAGGATGAACATTCACCAGAACCAGAGCTTGAGCCATATCTTGATGAAGAGGAGGTAACAATCACTACTCCGGGTACCGTTCAAAATGACAAGGTGAGTATTTTTTGTGATTCATCAGAAAATTTAATAGAGGTACCGTTCATTGATTTTATTAGATGTGATTCATTCATTGATAAATTTTCTACCCACACTAATATTCTCCTATTTTCTTTTTATCCCACATGTGTGTGGGAGGTGTTTTCTTTGATTGATGTTGTAGGAGAACATAAGCTTCCAGAGTGGGTACTTAAACTAAACCGTCTTAGACCTCCAGAAAGAATAGTGAAAGGAAAAATGATTAATAAGAAGAATTTGAGTGGAACCACGATTACTTCACTTCCGGGGTGGCTTCTTCTTCTAAACCTTCTTCAACCACCGGGAATGAAAGGGGAGTTGGTTCTAATTTTGCTTTCTTTTGCATTTTAATTCAAGCTTTGTGTTTAATAAATTCTTTATACGTTTCCTTAGTTTCATATTCTACATTTGCATTTTGTTTCATACTTTGCATTTAGTTTGGTATACATAGCATGTCATTTGAATAAAATTCTACATGAATTGTTTAGTAATATTTTTAAGATGGTAAAAGTCTCTTAAATTTGATCATCAATTTTAGGTCATTCGACATGAGTGGATGCTTTACTTACATGATATCGGTTAATATGGTGGAGGATTCTATTTTGATCAATTGAGCTTGATTGCATGAATATTACCTAGGGAGGACCACTTTAAGCCTATACTCTATTATTTTCTTTGTGTGACATGCTCTCATAGCAATTGAAACTCTAGAACTTGCTTAGTTTCTTTTCAAAGTCACAATAGCATATGTATGCATGAAATTAAGGATATTTGTCATTCTTGTTCCATCATAAATTCTAATTTCTTTCCCCACAATTTTCTTAAAACCTCCTCATCTAGCATTTTGACCCTTGATCACTTTACTTTGTCTTCATTCTATTGAGAGTGTTGGTTGAATTCTTGATGAGTTGTATTGACTAGATGGACAAAGTTTTAAGTGTGGGGGGAGATGTATAGAGCTTTTGAATGCTTGGATTCATTTGTTAATGGGCAGGATTCAAATTCAAGCCAAAGATGAAGGTTTGGGAAGATGTAATGGAGTTAAATGCTTAAGGTTTTTAAAGTTGGGATGCTACTGTTCTAGAAAAAGAAATGCTGAAAATGTTGCCATGAATGAAGTGCTCCTAAGATTGTATGCTAAATGTATTCATTTCATTAGTTTTATCATGTCAAAAGCAAGTTACAATTGTTTTGGATTTTGAGACATGATACTATGTTGATACATTCAAAACTCTAGGAGAAACATGCTGGAAGAGTAAACAGATGGAAGTTGGAAATAGATTAGTGCAATTTTTCAGAACTTAAGTTGAAATCATTACAATTCTGCAGTGCTGGAACTTAGTCAAGGAGGTTCAAATGTGTTTCTACAGCAAGTGTGACCTGGGATGTGAAGGATGGTTGAACCAGACCTCTAAGTTCATCTGATGGAGCTTTATTTGTTTGAATCTATTCAGAACTAGACTTGCTGTTGCTTTGAGCTGAAAATGGAACTTTTGTTTTACCTTGAACTGCTGCAGGAATTTATTCTATTAGATTTAGTGATCCTTCAATTTTAAGTTTTGTTAATTGTCATAAAGAGAAGGAAATTGTTAAAAGTATAAAGATCTGCAGAAGTTTAGAAGTGCATTGGTTCAAAGATTTGAATTCTGATTTAAAAAATGCTTTGGTTATTTAAAGGCTAAATGAAGTCTTTTCTTGTGTATAATTCTTTGTCAAATTGCTGGATATGTATTGAACTTAAAAAAATTGGAATTGAACAGAAATGAATGTCACTTTGGAATGCTAATGAAGTTACTGGAAGTATTTGATAAGCATTTGAGTAGTTGGAAGTGAATATGAACAATGTAGAAATCTACAGAATTGAAGTGCAGGTTGTATCAGTTTTGTACCAAATTCAGAATGCAATATTCAAAGTGAAGGAAGCTTAGTCGGAATTTAAGAAGAAGTTGGAAACAAATGGTATGTACCTGACATGTCATTTGCAAGAGAAGAAAAGAGAAATCCAGAAAGGAAACCAGAAACTTTATTTAGACAGCAAAATTCAGCATTGGAGTATAACATTGTTTACAATTGTATCAAAGAGTGCAACTCCTTCATTATCAGCCTTCAAAACCCTTGGGAAAGAAGTGAAGTTCTTGTATTTCCTGTAGTAATTGTTGTTTATTTTTCTTCCATACTCTACAAACCTGCCGGATAGGATTGTGACAACATCAAATTGCTAAATTCTGAAAAGTTGTACATCTACAACATGCTGTGTACTTAATTGTATTGTGATTTCTGACCATAAATAGTTGGGATTCAATCTCCTGTTATTTCTGTGTTAAATAAAACCCTTTACAAAGTTTAACTCTTCATGGTTCAAAGTAAATTCAGAAATCGAAGCTCTGAATTTGGGAAATGGTTTTGGAATTCTAGGAGATGAGTTTTTGTGGAAAGGTTTATATTCTGAATGTAGTATATAAAAATGATGAATTCTGAAATACCTATGTGGCAACTTGAGTACCAATGAAGAAGAAACAGTAGCACAGAGGTTGAGGAAACAAGTGACAGTAACTCCAGTGAATCCAGAATCTAAAAGCTTCAAATCTGTGATAGGCTGAAAGGCTGAAAACTGCATAATGAACACAATGATTTAGAATAGAATTCAGATTAAAAAGTAGTTCAAGTTGTACCAAACTTTTATCAGGAATTGCATTAGAGAGGAATTATGTGAATTTTGTAATTGGTTGGAATAGCAAGTCTTCAAGGTCTTATTCAGTGCCAATTTTATTTGCTGATTCTAACCAATCTGAAAATTCAGAATTATGTGCATTTCTGAAAACAGCTGAGAGCTTTCAAGTGCACTTAAAATGCAACCCTTTAACAATGAAAATCAAGTGATGAGGAAATGAAATGTAAGATAGAAGTTTCTGCCAAAATGCAGAATGCAGCACCGCAGAAAGTTTTACAAGAACTCTTAAGGATTTCTGAAGTTGTTCTACAGAAATATAACAAGAAGTAGTCCTTTTTGAATTGATTCTGAACTGAACTTCAGATTCCAGAATCTAGCCATGCAATCTGATACGTCACAAATGCAGTTGCAGGAATGAGGATATGCATACCAAAGGAATCTGTTTGTGTATCTGATTGCTCCTTTGAACTTATTATTTTGTGTTTATGTGCCAAATGCAATCTGTGATGTGCTTAATTCCTTGTGCAGCTTTCTGAACATGATAAAACCAAAGTAAACTTCTTGTTTTCGCATTGACAAATGGTTTCTAGAATTCAGAATCCAGAAGTACCAAAATCTAAATTAGATGAAGATCATGTTAGGACCTTAACGTCCGCTAGAGGGGGGGTGAATAGCGTCTCACCCAAATCGTCGCTTCCTACAATGGTCAGTGTGCACAGCGGAAATACAAGATAAACACTAACAATAGAAAGCAAACCTAACATGTTGATTTAACGTGGTTCGGAGATAAAGCTCCTACTCCACGGCTGTCCGTAAGGTGGACGATCCCGATCTGTCGGTGGATGATTCCCCGGAGAACTTCCGGCTAGCTCGTGTAGCTCCTTGTGGGTGGAGAAACCTCGCCACAACCTCGTACAAGCACGCTAGATCACTTGGGCACTTGGAGACTCTAATTAGGGTTAACCACCACTAATTTCGTCAACTTCAACCAAGCTTCCAATGCTTGGTTATATAGGCCATGGGTTAGAAAACCCCGCCTACCAGTCGACTGCCAAAACATGCAGTCGACTGCCCTTCGTGGAAATTCGACCGTTGCAGCCCAACGGCTCGATACCAACCCTCTGTTCACTACCAGTCGACTGCACCAGTCGACTGATGAAACCACCAGTCGACTGCTACAGTAACGCTACAGTAAACCCTAATTTTGGAATTTTGCCCCGAGTACATTCACTCAGCACTCGTTCTCGCCCGACCAACCTAGACCTAGCCTTCTAGCCTCCCCCATCAGCCTTGCGTCCCTCGGATGCCTCCCCATCCTTCACGTCTTGCCTTCTGGAGCTTCCATCGGCCTTGTCATTATTGTCGGGTCTTCCTTTGCCAAGAGGTCACGCCTCCGGGACTTCATCCATTGCCAAGTCACACTTGGACTTATGTTGCCAAGACTACATGCTTGGACTTATACCGCCAAGACTCACCCTTGGACTTTCCTTGTTGTACCTGTATCCTGCACACTCACAATGCATATCAAATACAACAATAAACCTAACTTAAACCTTTGCCCAAACATCAAAACCTAGGGTACCCAGATTGCTCTAACAATCTCCCCCTTTTTGATGTTTGGCAACCCGTTTAAGTTAGGGAAACAATATAGCAATACATATGCAAATAAATATATGTAATCTACACATGCATAAATCATGGAACCTAATCCTAGGCTCCCCCTTCACCTAAGCTCCCCCTTGAGCTAGGATTTCTTGCAAAGGTAAACTTCTCCCCTTTTGCTAATAAATGAGCAATCGCTCCTCCTTCACCTAAGCTCCCCCTTGAGCTAGGATTTCTTACAAAGGTATGTAAGTTTCCCACTTAAACCTAAACTTCTCCCCCTTTGCCATACATCAAAAAGAGCTCCAACAATATCCCAATTATTGGATTCTTTGACCTCTAATGACCATAAACATCATGTATTAATCCCCCATAAGATTACATACATGTTCACCACTCTTTTGGTCATTTTCTAATGCTTGAAAAACATTTTCAGACCGTATCAGTCGACTGCAAGAAGTATCAGTCGACTGCCCCCATGAAAACGAGCTTACAAAGACATTCTGTGCTCATGAACAGTGTTACCAGTCGACTGATAACTGTACCAGTCGACTGGTACACTATTCATGAAAAAATCAGTCTTTTCTGGCCAACTTCAGAAATGCGCCAGAAATTCCACAGACCTCCAAAAATTTCCAAATTTTGTGGAGAGGTCTATTATATCAATATCTACTTGGGAAAAATATATATAAAAATATATCTATCATAGATCCCAAGATTGACACAAAATTTAAAACTAGCTAAATGGTTCAATTAGACCTTGACCTAAAGTCCTAGTTTTGGCTTCCTCTTGATGTATCTGCCCATACTAAACCATAATGCATCACTAGCATTAGTTTATATGGCATATATATATTAAAAACTAATTTTCATGCAATATGAACCCAATTCATATTTCTATGCATGAAACTCAACTCAATTGTGTCAACCCACTATGTTAGAGACTTAAGTTCATCTCCTAACCACTTGGCACATTTGATAACCCATCTACCATGGGTCCCAAAGGCTCTTCCTAACCTTAGGAATCTTAACCTTAGTCACCTCCCTTGGTGACTCATCCACTATGGCTAGGCCACTTCGGTGCACCTCGGGTGATACTTGGCCTACAAAACTCACCTTCTTAACCTTAGACATCTTGTCTTTGATTAATTTCTTCTTGTCCTTAATCTTGGACACCTCATCCTTGCTATAATTATATGTTACCCTAGCATATTCCTTCTTATTGGCCTTGGATGACTCTCCCTTGTCCTTGGTAACACCTCTCATACCAATGTCATGTGCTACCTTAACACTTGACCTCCTTTTGGTCTTGGAAAAGATTTTTATGTTTCCAAAGCGTAACTCCCCCTAAAAATATGGTCAAACTTCCATAATTGCACCAACAATGACTTGAGGTTCCTAAATAATTAGGAAAACCAAAACTCGAAGTTTGGAGGTTCAAAATTCAATAATGAAACTAAACCTCAACCGAAACTTCACTTTGGTTTTTCTTAACCAATCCATACTTGTTTTCATCATGAAAACTCATGTAAATATTATTTAGGGTATACTTTATCATGGAAAAATAGTTTTCTATGAAAATACTTCCTATTTTCAAAGATTGACACAAATTTGAAAACTCTTGAAAACTTCAATGTTTTCTCCTAATTTGTGTCTAACTTTTCAATGATGATTACTATCAAAAGATAGTCTTCACCAAGGTTTTTCAAAAGTATTTTGAAATCATTTTCAAAACCAATATCCAACCACGTTCTTTGGGCTCAATGCACATGACTTGTACATTAGCTTTCCCAATGATTGGAAGACACATAACTATGTGTTTTGATGAACCTAAAACTCAACAAGATGCACTAGATCATCATCTTGAGTTTTGTTCACCATCTTAACATCTCACTTGTATCTAACGTGTATTAAAACACATACAAGTTACCTTATAGTTCTTTGTGAGATGTATATTTGGTCTTGCCCTAAACTAAGGGATCATGCATCTCTATCTAGGCATTGTAAAAATCATGATCATCCATCTAGGATGTCACTTGATATGATCCCTCTTGTTGGAACACTTCCATACATAATAAATATCTTTTGTCCTTAATTACAAGAAAATTGACATACTGCATGAGATTAATGACATACATCAAAATAAGCAATTTTCAAAAGCAAAGCATGTTATAGCTACATGATGTATGTATGACATGACATGGTATTTTTATATTTTTCATAATAAAATGTGAATGCTAAATATGGTGTCATGACATATGATGGGCAAACAATCATGGCAAGTTAGCATAAATAAAATTTACCTAGATTACCTATCTAAGTATTCTTAACCCTAGCTAACTCAAAATTTAACCCTAGATTGCCTAATTTTATCAAGAAAATGTCAAACCCCAACTTGACATTTCCTTAATTTCTTTCTAAATTTGTGTCATTTTAAGTTAAACAAATTCCTCAAAGTATGGCACATTTTACTCTTTCCAAGAGTAAATGAAATCAAATTAAAACTTAGATTCGCCTTTAACCTTCTAAGTAAATGTCAAAACTCCAACTTGGCATTTCTTATCCTTTTCTAAATGTGTCAATTTAAATTAAGTTCAAAACCTCAAAGTTTAACACATTTTACTCTTCCAAAGAGTAAACATCTTACATTAGGACCTAGATTTTCCTTTAATTACCCTAAGAAGATACCAAAACCCCAATTTGGTATTTTATTATGTTTTTCCACATTGTGCCAATTTAATTCAAACATAATTCCTTAAGATTTGGCACATGTTACTCTTTCCAAGAGTGACAATTTGGATTAAGGTTTGCATTTCCCTTAATTCCATAAGAAAATGTCGAATTCCAAATTTGGCATTACTTTTGCTTCTCTCTAGTGTGTCAATTTAAATTATATTTAACTCCTCAAATTTTGACACATATATTACTCTTTCAAAGAGTAACCCTACAATCCTTTTCATTTTCAAAGGTTAACAATAACCTTGAAAATGCTCTCAAGTGTCAACTTTAACAAGTTTGGGTTAAATACCCTTCGAATTGGAGTTGATACTCTCTAAATCTATCTAGGGTGTAGAGAATATGCTCCTAGGAACCCACAACCTATTGGTGCTTCTTGGATGCTCTAGGTACTCACTAGGGATGACTTCCCTAGATACCTTCCTAAGGACCTTTCTAGGCTTTTTAGAAGCCTTGGTCACCTCTACTAGGTCACTTTTAGGAATAACTTCCCTTGTAACCTTCTTTGTGCCTTTATTAGGCCTTTTTGGAGCCTTAGTCACCTTTACTAGATCAACTTTAGGGATGACCTCCCTTGCGACCTTCTTTGTGACTTTGTTAGACTTCCTCGAAGTCTTAGTCATATTTGTCTTGTCAAAAGTACTCTTAGGGATTCCTTCCCTAGTATCTTTGACTTGACCTCTACACCTAGGGTTGACCCCATAGTTATATTGAACCCTATGAAAAGAAGTCACATCCTTCTTGACTTTAGGTTTGTATCCCAAACCCCTATCGCCATTGGATGGCTCTTGTCTAACTTTTCCTAGGTTATGCTCATTTTGACCCCTAAGCATGTTTTCCATTCTTGCTAAGGTCCTTCCTAAATTATCAAGTCTTGTCCTCAAGACTTGATTTTCACTCCATAAATCCCTAGATTTTGGGTTTTCATTTAATCTTTGAGCATTTCTATTTTTAGGCTTATATTTAAAATCCTTGGTGTTATTGCCTAAGTTGTTATTTACCTTCCTAACCTTAGATGTGGTAAATCTAGCATAAGGAGGAATATATTTATCCTTAAGGTTATCATGTCTCCTATTCTCATGATAAATAGCATTAAGATGATAAGAGTTATTTCTAGCATGCTTTTTATCATGTGTCAACGGAATGGATTCATTAAATGATACCTTGGTTTTTACCTTGGAAGCTCCCTTCTTCTCCCACTTCTTCAAGTGCGCCAATTTCTTGAGCTCTCCTCTCCTTGGGCACTTTGTGTGGTAGTGACCCCACTCACCACATGTAAAGCACCTAATGTGCTTCTTCTCCTTCTTCTTCTTCCTACAACTCACATTAGTTTCTAAATTAACTTTAGTGAGTTTAGGGTTTACCTTCTTTACCTTCTTGAGCGAAGGACACCTACTCTTGTAGTGCCCCATCTTACCACACTCAAAACATTTGATGTGGTCCTTTGTGCTCTTCTTGGTAGTTGAAGTAGAGGGTTGAGCTTCCAAGATCTCCTCTTCCTCGGATTTCTCTTCTTCCTCTTCACTTGAAGATGTGGACTCTTCCACTTCTTCATCTCTTGAGGATGTGGAAGATCTCTCCTCTTCCACCTCTTCCTTCTCTTTCTCTTCCTCCTCTTCCTTTTCCTCCTCGAATGTTGACCTCTTGTCAACATCGGATTGGTCCTTCTCTTCTTGGACCAATGAGCCATTTTCCTTGGGCTCTTCCATGCCTTGGATTTTTATAGGGTCTTCATGATAGGCAATGATCTTTTTCCAAAGATCACTTGCATTTGTGGTTTCACCTACACTCAACAAAATATTAGAAGGTAGTAAATTATGCAAAATTCTCGTTACCTCCTTGTCCGCCTCCGATTGCTCTCGTTGCTCTTCGGTCCAATGCCGAGGTCGAAGGCGTTTACCCTTCTTGTCCGTAGGAGCTTCAAATGGGTCACTCAAGATAACCCATTGATTCCAATCCATTTGGAACCATGTCTCCAACAGCTTCCTCCAATAATTGAAGTCTTCTTTGTCGTACGGAGGTGGAATTCGAATATCCCATCCAACCGGTCCTTCAGACTCCATCTTCTTCTTCCTCTAGCTTCTTGCTTTCTTGGCGGTTAGTCCGTAGAAGAGAGACCTCACTCTGATACCATTTGTTAGGACCTTAACGTCCGCTAGAGGGGGGGTGAATAGCGTCTCACCCAAATCGTCTCTTCCTACAATGGTCAGTGTGCACAGCGGAAATACAAGATAAACACTAACAATAGAAAGCAAACCTAACACGTTGATTTAACGTGGTTCGGAGATAAAGCTCCTACTCCACGGCTGTCCGTAAGGTGGACAATCCCGATCCGTCGGTGGATGATTCCCCGGAAAACTTCCGGCTAGCTCGTGTAGCTCCTTGTGGGTGGAGAAACCTCGCCACAACCTCGTACAAGCACGCTAGATCACTTGGGCACTTGGAGACTCTAATTAGGGTTAACCACCACTAATTTCGTCAACTTCAACCAAGCTTCCAATGCTTGGTTATATAGGCCATGGGTTAGAAAACCCCGCCTACCAGTCGACTGCCAAAACATGCAGTCGACTGCCCTTCGTGGAAATTCGACCGTTACCAGTCGACTGGGGCAGTCGACTGCACCAGTCGATTGATGAAACCACCAGTCGACTACTACAGTACTGCTACAGTAACACTACAGTACTGCTACAGTGCTGCTACAGTAACCCTAATTTTGGTATTTTGCCCCGAGTACGTTCACTCAGCGCTCGTTCTTGCCCGACCAACCTAGACCTAGCCTTCTAGCCTCCCCCATCAGCCTTGCGTCCCTCGGATGCCTCCCCATCCTTCACGTCTTGCCTTCTGGAGCTTCCATCGGCCTTGTCATTATTGTCGGGTCTTCCTTTGCCAAGAGGTCACGCCTCCGGGACTTCATCCATTGCCAAGTCACACTTGGACTTACGTTGCCAAGACTACATGCTTGGACTTATACCGCCAAGACTCACCCTTGGACTTTCCTTGTTATACCTGTATCCTGCACACTCACAATGCATATCAAATACAATAATAAACCTAACTTAAACCTTTGCCCAAATATCAAAACCTAGGGTACCCAGATTGCTCCAACAGATCATTACAGGAATTCAGTAGTGAAGATTTAATATTTGTGGAGCTCGATTAACATTTGGAAGTTGAAATTGGAAATGCAGAATTGAAGATCTTCATGTTCAAAAATTGTTGCTATGATTTGTTTCTTAATTATGTCATGAGAAATTCTATTGCAAATTTCTGAAGAGCAAGAGTTCAAGAGATGATTCTAGAATTAGTTGCAGCAGTTATTTCTTCAAAAAAACTTGTTTAGTTCCAAGCTTATTTGCTAATTTTGAAGAGCAGGAATTGAAACTCAACTTTGTGTGATTCTATGCTAGATGCAACTCTCAAAGAGTTTAGGAAACAAGTGATATCTGAAGGACACCACAGAGTAGAGGAAGAAAAGGAAAAGGGGGCTTCTGATGCTATGAACCTGCATTTAGTGGCAATGTTTAAGTTCTTGGAAAGCTTGTTGATATGATTTCCTATTCATGAATCTGAATTTCTGATATTGTTGTTGATGTTGACTTGAATCGGGACTAACTTCCTAATTACTTCAATGTGATAGTATTGCAAAATATCTGAGGTTTGAAGCTGAATTTGATGCAAATGCTTGTGAGAAATCCATGTGTCATTTCTTATCAGCAATGACTTGGAACTGATTGATTTAATTCCTGCTTACCAGTATTGAGTGGATCCCTTGAACTTTAATTTTTGAACTTGAATTCTCAAACAAAAATTATGTGTGAAAAGAAGCTGAATTCTGGAAATATGAAGCTGCTATGAGTTCTGTATATTCTGAATTCTGTAAATCAGAATATAAACTTCACTTGCAGCTTTGAAATCAGAATTGAGAAGCATAGTGTTCATCATCAGATATGCAGGACAGAAATTTAAGATGGCTGTGTAGAAATGCAGGAGTTATAAAATTTGAAAAAAAAATGAGCTGAAATGCATGTAAGTTAATATGCAGGAGATGTGCTGATTTCTGGAAATGATCTATGGAATGGAAATGGTGCAAGAACTGAAATTCTCTGGAATTGGAGCTGTGTTATTAATGCTGAATTTTGTGATTAAAGCTACAATTGGTGGTTAATGGAATTTGATTTGGTCTTCTACCAATGCAATAGAGATGCACATCTTTTTGAATCTACCACTGACAGAAACAGAGATCAAATTCTGCAGCAGAAAAAGAATTATAGAGTGTGTTAAGAATTGGAAAGCATGGTGTTGCATTGTCCGAGACGACCAACATTTTAAGTGTGGGGGAGGGAACTCTTCTTGGCAAGTTGATGTGAGTTTGTTTTTTGTTTCAAAGTGCTGAAATTGGAATGGAAAAACAGTGAAGAAAATAGAGAAAAAAAATTTAAGTGGCAAGCAAGAGAGTATCAAATGTGGAGATAGAGTATCAAGATTCTATGTTAGCCATCAAATTGAAGGAGAGGTTAGCTTGATCTTTTGAATTGGTGATGACAAATGGTATTTATCTCTTTACACATCAAAATTGGTCAACTCATCAAGTATATTCCTCCAATACTCTTATCTTCTCAATTTTTCATTGAATTCTTTTCTTTTGCCTACTACATTCACTTTTATTGTTCTTTTTTGCTTCCATTTCAATTCTTGTTGATAAAATCCTTTTGATTCATGTATGCTATGTTTATAGTGGTGGAGAATTAGAAAATAAGCAAGCTTATGGTAGTGAAATGTTGTGAGTGACATTGAGTGAGCTCCACTAATATGCATTTTTGAGTGTGAGGGCTAGAATAGGTAAATTCTTTGTGAGATTGCATCTTGCTTAATTTTTCAGTTGGATTGAAACTACCATACCTACTGATTATTGTTTGGATTGTATTCATGATTGTTTGTGATCTTTAAGATGACCTTAGTTAATTACTTCTTACCATCTTCTAGGTATTGCTAGGAAATTTGTGTGGAGATGATTTTAGGTTTTCTTTACTTGAACGGGACGTCCAAGACTAAGTGTGGGGGATTTGATAATCAAGATTTTGGCTATATTATCTTGATTCATAATGCACATTTTTAATGGTTCTTTTATAGCTTAATCTCACATTTACATCATATTTCATAATTGCATTTGAATTTGGACTTAATTGCAAATTGGCTTATAATTATGGTATTTGATGCTAATATTATATTCTTATTTTGTAGGCATCAAAAGGGTCATGGACCAGATCAAATCAGACCACATTTGGGTTCAAATCAAGGGCTAAATGAGGCGATCAAACCTTGGAGCATTATGGACCGTTCATTGAAGATCAGAGAGATATGAGTCATCCGTTGAGAATCTGGTCCATCCGACTTAATGAGGAGCAGATCTCATCCATTGATGAATATCCAGAAGTTTTGATCCAGATCTGAACTCATCCAGCCGTTGATCAAGCCCCGAATTGTTCTGGACCGTCCGATCAAGTTTGAGGAGGATTTAAAAGGGATGAGAAGCTACAGTACACGATGGACTCGACTCGCAACATTTCCACTGTAGCTGCTTCTTCTCCGTCGCGACGCCGAGCTTCCCATTCGACAATTCCATATCTGAGAGCAGTGTTCTTCACCGGCGGCGATACCTGAGCTCCGGCGATCATCGACCGAGGTCACAGAAGCGGCAGGGGCGTTCTCCAGTCCGTGCAGTTGAGCTCTGTCCATTCCACAATCCGAATGCATGGGCGTTCTCTGATCCGTGATTTCCATCATCACCGGAGCTGTATGGGCGTTCTCTGAGGCTCCGACGACACTTCCGTTTCTTCATTCCATCAACAACTCCGGAATCGATCTGATCAATCGATTGGTGTCACAATTTTCAAAACTCAGCGTTGTTGCCTTGTGCATTGTGAACTCCAGTTGGATGTGAGCTGTATGGGCGTTCTCTGAGGCTGTGATCATCGGGCTGGATTAGTTGATAGCTTAAGATTCAAAGCCAACTACCAGAAGGGCGTTCTCTGCGGTGGTTCTGTAGTGACAGCAGGTTGAAGAAGCTGCGCAAGGGTTTGGGTTTGTGGAATGTTTAGGTTTAGATTTCTTTGTTTTACTTTAAATTGTTCTCACATTTGCTCAGATCCTAAGATCTAATTCAATTTTCTTGCTATTTCTCTTGTTTCATGTTTACTGCAAATCTGTTTCTGAGTTCTTGCTTACCATTCTGATTTCTTGAATTATAGCAATCCAAATCTTGTTCAACTACTGATTAATTTGCAATTCAGTTAGTGTTTGACATTAGACGTTCTTGTTAGCATTAGTTTACTAGTTTTGGTTAATTAATTAGTAAAGCTTTTGTTCGGTTCATTAGATATGCTATGATTGTGCCATGCCTTTATACTGAATGCTTATTTTGATGTATTGATTGCTACCTCTGCTCAATGCTATTGTGACTGAACGATTGAGCTTGACTGTGAAGTTGATTGAGATTATTCATTGGATTTTGTTTCGGAATCTACAAGTGTGTTTGAACCTTGAGTTTAATTAGTGTTATGCTTGTGAATTGAAGATATGATAATTGATTTATTAGATTAAATGATGCATTAGAATCTAAACTTAATTGATACCAATTTGTTAAGATGAAGTGAATCATGTTTAGATGAAAACAACATTTCTTTGAATCCATTTTACTTTGTTCTAGTGCATTCTTAAGAACTAGATATATTCAAGTTGAAATAAGGATTTGATTGGAATCAATTTTAGAATTAACATACATTCACTAGATTGCCCTTGGAAAATATGACTTGGGACTCCTTACTACACGTGATTACTTTAATTACAATGAGTTCTAATCTTTATTAATTTGGAGTGCCTCGTGACATGTGAAAAGGCCAACACCAGGCGAACCTTGGACGAGCGGGATTAAGCGAAGGGCTTCGCATCATGGGTAAAATCTTATCTTGTAGATCTAAAATAGATCTAGGTTAGAAAACTCGTACATGAAAGTTTTTACGAAATTTTATTTCTTCGCATGGATCCGTGGCATGGGAATTTCGGGGTTTCCGCAACGCAAAAAGGGATTTTTGTGGCCGGAAAACCCAACAACACCTTGACTTATCTGGACTTCATTCTAGTTATAGGTCTTCAGACTTAACTGGGTTTCAACTTGGTATTGTTGGGGTTGCAAGGTTGCAAACATAGTCCCATATTGAAAACACATGGAAAAGATCATGGGTTTATAAGAGAAAGATATCTTCATTGGTATGAGGCCTTTTGGGTAGAGCCCAAGAGCAAAACCATGAGGGCTTAGGCCCAAAGTGGACAATATCATACCATTGTGGAGATATCTAAATTCTTTTCGATCCTACAATTGGTATCAGAGCTCAGACTGCCAGAAGGTTTAACCGCCGACTGTGCACAAGAGCTATGGTCTGATTGAGCCATGTGAGTACAATATTGACCTTGAACAAAGAAAGTGGGGGTTCCTATGTTCGGATCAAGAGGACCAGACACCAGGCAGGAAGTCCTAGTAGGTCGGGTGGACCGAGGGGCAGGAAGTCCTAGTTGCGGCTAGGCAAGGAAGTCCTAGTAGGTCGGGTAGACCGAGGGGCGGGAAGTCCTAGTAGGTCGGGTAGACCGAGGGGCAGGAAGACCTAGTGGGTCAAGGATCGGACGTGGGAAGCTCATGGTCCTTTGTTTGAGGGGGGGATTGTTGGGGTTGCAAGGTTGCAAACATAGTCCCATATTGAAAACACATGGAAAAGATCATGGGTTTATAAGAGAAAGATATCTCCATTGGTATGAAGCCTTTTGGGTAGAGCCCAAGAGCAAAACCATGAGGGCTTAGGCCCAAAGTGGACAATATCATACCATTGTGGAGATATCTAAATTCTTTTCGATCCTACAGGTATCAGGTCATTTAAACTAGTCAATTCTTGAAATATCAGATCACACAGAATCTAACTTTAACCATTTGTCGTTCATCAAAATCAAAAATCAATTATTAGTGCCAATTGTACTAATAATCTCCCTATTTTTGATGTAACTGAGTTAAAGTTAGAAAAAAATATGTAAATCAATAATTGCATGATTAAGAGAAAAACTAATAGTAATGATGTTCATTCTCTTAAGCTTAGGATTTTTAACATTTTCTAAGTTTTACCCTTACTATCCTCCTTCTTTGTCACTCATCAAAAATATACAAGCAAACAAAAATCACAAACTTGTAAATAAATTAAAAATTAGGGGACACAAGTTAGGTTTGAAAGAGATTTTTCAAAATATTTTCCAAAGCATTTTTCAAATTGTTTTCATTAAGTTTAAGGAATATTTTTTTCAAAAAAAGATTCTTAATAAAATATTTTCAAAATAATTTTTCAGTAAAATATTTTCAAGTCTTTTGCAATTAATTTTTACAATTGTAAGAAAATTTGCAAGAATTTGTCAAGTAATTTTTCATGAGGTTTTTCAAAAGATTTTC
Organism: Zingiber officinale; assembly: GCF_018446385.1. Lineage (NCBI taxonomy): Eukaryota > Viridiplantae > Streptophyta > Magnoliopsida > Zingiberales > Zingiberaceae > Zingiber > Zingiber officinale. The sequence continues at coordinate 109,574,355 of NC_056000.1, forward strand.
AAAGTAGTTCCCAAGAAATATTTTAAAGTAGTTACCAAAAGATTTTTCAAAGTACTTTTCAAAGTAATTTTTAAAACATCTTTCAAAGAAGTTTTTCAAAGAAATTTTTAAAACACTTGAAAAGTATTTTTCAAACAAGTTTTCATTATTTAAAATATTATAAAACTAATTTTTAAAAGGATTTTCAAAGAGTATTGTCAAAATATTTATATGATTTTTCAAGACCGAAGATTGTTTAAAAAGTATTTGTTTACTTTAAGACCATTTTTAAAATATTCCAACCCTTCCTCCCCTTAGTTTGACATCTCTGGGTTATCTTTGTTAGCTACAAGGAGCTCTACCTAGGTGTCTAGTGGACTGTGTTAAGAATAATTATTTTCAGAAAATATATTATTTTGAAAAACTATATAAGTATTTTTTTTATTCACCCATTCTAATTGTTAATTAAGTTTCATTAATTTATTAAAATAAAATTATTTAAATTAATCATCAATTAATTATTCCTAAAAAATTAATCTTAGATTAAGTTAATTAAGTTAAAATTAAATTTTAAGTTAAATGAAATGATTGATTATTAATGTATTATTGATTAAGTTAAGAATAAGTTAATTAAGTTTAAATTCATATGTTTGAATTAAGTGCACTTAATTAAATTTGGATTAATAAATAAGTTTATTTTAGGGTTAATAGTTTAATTAAAACTAAATTAATTTTAAGATTGATTATTATTATAATTGATTAATTATTATTTACTTAATTTAATTCAATAATTTAGTCAAGGTCTTGAGCTACTTGATGGAGACAATGTTAATTAATTCGACTAACTATTGTCTTATAACCCATCATACCACAATTGCTCAACCTGAGTTTTAGGAACCTTTAGTGATAAATCATGCACACAAGAGTAGAGGAACACTATCACTAAATATCTTGTCAAAATAACTGTCAATCGACACTCTGCCACTCGAAAATCATCATTTGATATTTTCACTCAGTAACAGTTGGATTCGAATATCATACCACAATTGCTCAACCTGAGTTTCAAGAACCTTTAGTGATAAATCATGCACACAAGAGTAGAGGAACACTATCACTAAATATCTTGTCAAAATAATTGTCAATCGACACTCTGCCCCTCGAAGATCATCATTTGATATTTTCACTCAGTAACAGTTGGATTCCATAAGTGTTAATCAACTAACACCATCTTCTCCGCATCATTGCGGGTCATAATCTCTATATACCATGAAGGATATCTAACCACATCTGATCAGTCCACGAGTAAGGATCTCTCATGGAACAACATTAGGCGAGTCTACTAACCATTTCCTTATTAACAATTTTGCCTCGATTCCTCCTTTTCAGGTTCAAGAACTCCTGATGATGAGCTATATAGAAAGAGATAGAGAAATACTATCTCTCTAGAGCATCTCGAAATCATCAACAAGAGATGATTTGTTCCTTGAAATCATCCTCTATATTTTCCACGAAGTAACGGTCTAATCCCATAGATGGTATGCAGCTAAATCAGTCTTTCCTACATCTGTACAAGTCATGTACTCAAATGTACCTTCTACGTTATCTAACCAGACATGAGGAATCCAAGAATCGGAATCTCCATGAAATAAAGTAAGTCAGTCCTCTACTAACTGAACCAACAAGAGTAAATCAGCCATTTACTAACTGAACCAATAAGAGTAAATCGGTCATCTACTGGCCGAACCAACATGAGTAAATCAGTCCTACACTGACCAAGCCAACCAGGGTAAATCGATCCTCTACTGCCCAAGTCAACAAGGGTAAATCGGTCCTCTACTAACCGAGCCAACAATAGTATATAACTATATCTTTCACTCGACTGGTAGTAGTCAGGGTTGGTATGGTTGGTAATATTTCATGATACTATAATCCTTGATCTCCAGTAGGGTTTGATGGGCATGACCTCTACTACTTGGCTAAGCATCAATCGAATCTCTAGAAAAATCACTTTTCTGGAAACAGACTTGGATCCCATCGACTCAACCAGTCTTTTCCGTGATCAACTCGAACCACGACCGTAAATGGTGGTTGACCCAACACATGTCATACATGATACAAATAACTAGACAAGTACCAACAGAAGTGTATGATAACAGTAATACAAACTTATGTCTTATAGCTTGGAGATGTCATGTCACTACCTGGTCCCAAAATTCAAAAAAGTCACATCAAGGAAACAAACCATGAAATCCAAAATACGAAAAATAGGCCTCGTAAACCTAACTTTGATACCAATAAATTATCACGCTCTGAAGGAAGTCTTTGCTCGATAAATGGACAACATCTCCCCTTTTATGACAATATAAGAAACTTGGATACATAGCCACATGGTTGAACTGTAATAATACCCTCAGCCCACACAACTAGAAATAAACACAACCACGTAGTATACAACCCACATGGCTGGTAATATACATAACCACGTAGTATATAGCCCACACGGCTAGAAACAAAGACACAGCGAAAGACATAAGGAAAAGCCATAAATCAAAAATGACAAATTGCTAGCCGGCTAGGCTTTACACAACAACAACAAGGTAAATACAAGAAACCACATCGCTAAACTCCAAAACCAAGTCGAATTATTACAATGTCAAGTCCACAAATTCATAATGCAAGTAAAGTAGGAAGTAAAACTAGAAAACTATCCTCGGATGTGATGTGGAACTGACAGACAGGATACTCCAAATGACTCTATAATAATATATTTACTATTTGAGGGAAAAGAAAATACACAAATGGGGTGGTGAGTCTGGGTGACTCAACAGGTATTAGATATGATAGTGCATGGTCAATATAAAATATGGAGATCAAAACATACCGTCTCAGTAATGAAATAAGAATATGATCTTAGATATGATAGTGCATGGTCAATATAAAATATGGAGATCTAGAGGGGAGGGGGGGGCAGTGAATAGCCCGCTCTCTTCATCGAAGGTAATCTTTTGCAATGGAAAACTTGAAGCGAACTCCTACAATGCTAACACAAATGATTTATTTGGTATCCACTTCATGAAGAGGTGACTAATCTAAAGATCCGACCCTTTCTCACACATCCACTATCAAAACAGTTCTTTTTAGAAACACCCCAGAGGCAGAGAAGCCTCGTACAAGCTCTCAATATAAACATACAAGAAGAAGAACAAGAAGCTAATACAATATGAAATCTTACAAGATTGACAACAAATGAAACCCTAGCTTCTTACTTCTTGCTTGTAGACACCTCTTGATCAACTTGGAAGTACAACAACACTTCACTCTAAGTCTCCAAGAACTGATGTGATGATCTATGAGCTTGGTGATGAGAGTAGACGAGAAGAGCTAATGAAATAGTGCACGAAAAACCCTTTTCTAGGGTTACCATTGGCGCCTTAATCGGTTAAGAATCTCCTTAATCGATTACCACGTCAGCAACGTACATAACGACTATTTTTATGAAGCTTAATTGATTACCCTAATTGATTAACCCTTCTTAATCAATTAGGAAGTTCTTTGTGCATTCGTGAAAATTGCTTAATTGATTATTTTAATCGATTAAGCATGGCGTAATCGATTGCTCAATCGATTCTGCCACCTTTTATTCTCACGAATAACCTATCCTAATCGATTGGATCAATAGATTAGACTTAGCCAAATTGATTGACCAATCGATTAGCTTAGGGTCAATCGATTGCCCAACCCTTACTTACTTTGCCCAAGTATAGGGTTCCCTTGCTCAAATCCAATCAACTGTGACCTGTTGGGTTTCCTCCTTGCCTAACATCCAGTCAATCTTAACCTACTGGGTCTTCTTCATCAAGTGTCTGATCAATCTTTTAACCCACTTGGACTTTTCTTCTCGTGTCAAGTGTCTGGTCATTCCTTTGACCCACTTGGACTTATCGTACACCAAATGTCTGGTTAACCTTGACCCACCTGGACTTTTCTTCTTGTGCTAAGTGTCTGATCAACCTTGACCCACTTAGACTTACCATCTCATGTCAAGTGTCTAATCCTCCATGACCCACTTAGACATTCAAACACCAGGTGCCCGGTCAACCTTGATCCACCTGGATTTACAACTGTCTGGCTTCACTCACCAGTACTTTTCATCTGCCTAGCTTCATTCACTAGGGTTTTTCACTTGGCTTCACTCACCAGAATTTTTCATTTCTACCTAGCTTCACTCACTAGGATTTTCCAATTTGTTTAGCTTCACTCATCAAGACTTTCTCACTGCCTGACTTTATTCACCGGGACTTTCCACACCAAGTGTCCGTTCAACACTGACCCACTTGGATTTCCATCTTTTGCCAACCTTCTCGTTGGACTTACCCTTACCTAACCTCCAGTTAAGACTTCCCATTCAAGTATTGAATCAAGCTTGACCCACTTGACTCTTATTCATATCAAACTGGTCAAACTTTGACCAAAGGAGAATTACCCCAACAATCTCCCCAAATGGATAATTGCACTTGCAATCTCCATATATTATCAAATATCAAAACTTAAACTTCGAGACTCAAGTTTGAGCCAACTCAAGCTTAGTCAAACTGGTCAACCTTGACCTAGGAAAATTGCACCAACAATCTCTCCCTTTTTGATGTTTGACAATACATTTAAGTTAGGCTAAACCCATAGCCTCAACTTCTTCTTCATGTCAAAGCATGAATGAGAGTTTCCTTCATTCTCCCCCTTAGGTTAATCTCATAGCTTCAATTTCTTCTTCATACCAAAGCATAAATGAGGATTTCTTTCATTCTCCCCCTTAGGCTAATCCTATAGCCTCAACTTCTTCTTCAAGTCAAAGCATGAATGAGGGTTTTTTTTCATTCTCCTTCTTAACATAAGGGTTTCACAATCTCCCCCTGTGAACATAGATAATTTCCTAACTTAAACTAGGGGTGTAAATTTCTAACCCAACACAAAAATATGACCCAAACCAAATATAAAAAAAATAGGTTAGAGTCAAGTCTTATTGGGTTCGAATTAGGTTTGGGTCAACTTGATTGACACGATTAATAAATGGGTCAAGTTCGGGTCAATTTGAAATGACCCGATTACTGTTGTTCGGGTAGGCCGACTGGAGAGGGTTGAGTTGCCTGAAACACTAAAACAAAACACCTTTCTCGACTTTCAACTCAGGTTAATAAAGCAATTAAAATAGAATTAACAACTTAAAAGAAATAAGTAAAATGCCACTATTTACTTAGTTACAACCTAGATGATTGTTAATCCAAGACAGATGAAAGCTCACTAAGACTCTCCTTTGCTGAAAGCGGAGAAGCCTTTTACACACAGTGAAAGCTCAGAAATGACTAAGAAACTGAATACTGAAGTTGTTACATCTTTCCTAGGTCCACGGATCTTTTTATAGACCTTGGAAAAACTTATCCACATGCTGAAGGTGCCTTCCATAGGGTTGGAAGGCGCCTCCAGCGAGGCCAAAGGATAAAACATTATCCTTTCCACAACGACCAAATTGTCTGCTCGAAGGCACCTTCTATGACCATGGAAGGCGCCTTCCATGGCTGGTTGAAGGTTCCTTCAGCCATTGAAGGCACCTTCTGCCTGAAGGTCGCAGAGGCACTTTCAACTCCTATTGAAGGCGCCTCTAGCAGCTCCATAGCTCCACTTTAGTTCTTCAACTGCTCTGATCGGCTGGGTGATTTCAGTCAACCGAGATAGAGCTCACCTGAACCCAATTTTTGTCCTTCTCCTCGAGCGGGCTTCTGCTCCGGCTTCTCAACCCTTAAACGTCGTGAACGTCCTTCTTATCCATCGGTGTACTCTTGCACAACATCTCATCCCTCGGACGCACCGAACCCGTCAGCTCTCTCCCGTGTCGTCCTTCTCACTAGCCTCGTCTTCCGCTCCACTTCCTGTGCTCCTAAGTGTTGGATCGAAAGCACTAGAGCGGGGTGAATAGTGCTCATGACTTTCACTTTTGTTTTAGAAAATACAAAGTCAATACACAGCGAAAATAAAGTAAGAACCAAAAATCAATCACTAACACCAAGGATTTTTAACTTGGTTCGGAGCCCGGGGGACTCCTACTCCAAGGCCCTCATGTAAGAGTGCTTTCGATGGACAATTACTAATCAATTCGGAATAGTACAAATAATTACAATTGTAGTACAATAGCTTTTGAAATAAACAGAATACTGACAACTCTTGTGAGAAATTCTTCTAGAAGGATCGTCCTCGGAGCATACGGGCGTCATAGAGGTATTTTCTGAGCAGCTCGAAGAAGTGGAAGTTGTTCGCTGAGTTCTTCTAAGGCTTCTGGTCGAGGCTGCTTATATAGGTCATTCCGGTCTCCCGGAACCCCTCAGGGCGCATAGACCACATGGCTCAGCCACTCCGCTCGTGCCACGTCAGCTTCCCGATAGCTTTTGGGTTCCGGGTGCCCGGACCGACTCCGGGCGCCCGAACCAGCTGGGGGCACCCGGGTCAGTTCCAAGCGCTCGGATCCCTTCCGGGCACCCGAACCTGCTTTCTCCAGTAACTTTATTTTCTGCAAAATAAAGTTAGTCCAGGCATAAAACAATATATAATCTCAGAAATGTGACAGTCTCCGACTGTCCCATTCTGACTTTGAGTTTCGTAGAAACTCTAGGTTGAACTGACGCTTAATGTTCCCTCACCGGGGAATGCATCCTCACCTACTCTACTCAGGATAGTATACCTGTTGCCAGTTGTTCCTCCAGACCAACTGGACTTTTGCTCGGCACTCAAGTCTTCCGATCTTCATGCTGGACGTCCGCTCCATGACCCGTCCAGACTTCCACCTAGTTCGCGACACCAGGATTTCAACCTAGGGTTACCACCCCCTAGGATTTTGCCCGAATCTCTCAACCCACCAAGACTTTTCACTTAGGGTTACCACCCCCTAGGACCTAGGGTTACCACCCCCTAGGACCTAGGGTTACCTCCCCTCAAGATTTTCCCTTTACCTAACCGTAGCTAGGAATTTTCCTTACCTAGGGCTACCACCCCCAAGGACCTAGGGTTACCACCCCTAGGTTTTTCCACCTGCCTAAACGCAGTTAGAACTTTTGCCTAAGAACACTTAGGACTTTCTTGCAACGCTTATTCAAGCATATCAGATAACAAGACAACTTAACTTTGAATCCTTTGACATAATCAAAACACAGGTTCTATCGTTGAATGCTTCCCGCACCAACAATCTCTCTTTTTTTTATTGTGGCAACATGACTCAAAGTTAATTAAAAACAATGGTAAGATAAGGAATTTTAAGCATAAGTATGAATGCAATGAAAACAATTTCTCAAAAAAAAAAAATTTCCTTATACTCCCCCTTACTTAACTTTGACTTTCCTCTCCCCCTTTAACATAAATAAAAAAGACAGGAAGTAGGGAGAAGATTGTATTAAAAAATAGTAAAAATATTACTGTGTTTAACTTTAAGCTCCTCCTGAAGGGTAGCTTCCTTAAACATTGTCAAAGACCTAGCTTTTGAAAAAGAAACTTACTTGAAAGTCCTTTGTTGAAAAGAGACTTAGCTTGAATTTAAAATGATTGTGTTGAGAAAATATTTTGCTAAATAGCTAAGTTTAGCAAATACTTTAACTAAGTTTAGTTTTTAGTATTCAAAATCACTTAGCTAAATCATAGTTAAAAGCTTAGCTGAAAGGGAGTTTAATAAACACTTAGGTTTGAAAAAGATTTTTTATTTTAAAAAATACTTAGCTTTTTCAACAAAAACATAGATAAACTTAAGTTTTGAAACTGTCATAAAAAAAATTATTTAAAAAAAACTTAGCTAAACTTTGAAATGTTTTGTCAAGTACTTAGATTTCAAAATAAGGATTTTTTTTTTAAAAAAACTTAGTTATAAGTATTCAAAAAAAACTTTGATAAAAGTTTAACTTTACAACTATTTTGAAAAATATTTTAGAAAATACTTTTAGAATTATTTTGAACCTTTTTGAAAAGTTTACCTTTGAAAAACAATGTTTTAACAAATAATATGTCAAGTTTTTTGCACTACCCCTTAATTAATGTCAAAATAAATCCTTAGGGTCCTAGAGTCCAAGCATGTTAATTAAAAAAACATAATAGTTATTTTATATTTTCCTAATTTTCCATCTCACCCATTGTAGGTTATCAAGCATGTTCAGCTTATGAGTGAGTGTGAGATGGAGTTATCTTTATTTTAATTTTAAAAATATTGAGAATTAGAGTATAAATTTAAATTTTCAATGAGTTCGAACTTCATATTTTAAAATATGAGCAAACATTTAAAATTTTTTAAGATTTTTAAAATATATAAAAAAATTAAGTTTGAAAATGAAGATTTTGAGTTGAAAATTAGTTATCATGAAAATTAATCAAGATTTTTGAAAGTCTAACAATTAATAATTTGAAAATTTAATAATCAAGTAACTAAGATTTTTGAATCTTTACTATGATTAAGATCTTGAAAATAATTAACTTTTTGATAATTAGAGTAATTATCATTTTGAAAATATTTATGGAATATTTTCAAATTAATTATGTTTTTAAAATTAATTATAAAATTGAAATCAAGATAATTTTTTTTTCAAAATTAATTAAGTTCATTAAATTGATTAACTATTTTAATCCTAGGTCCATCTCACCCTTTTTCTAAATTATCAATCAAGGAACCTTAATAATTTTGTGAGATGGTTAATTTTAATCTTCATTTTAAATTTCATCTAAGGATTGACTTACATTTGAGTTAGACTCAGGTTTTAAAATAAGTTAATTAAATATTTTATTTCAAAAATCGACTTCCAGGCTGTGGCGAGGGACTAGGCCTTCTTGGGTATGGGATCATCCACCACTTCTAGACAAAGCCTTTCAAAGAAATTGAATATTTAATTTCCTTATTTTAACTCCTAGGTTTAACTAGTCAAGTGTAAATCACGCCTAGATCCTTAACTATCCTAGTCTAAGCATGCATAGTAAAAAGCAGTAAAAGCAAGCATCAGACAATTCTATCTATTGATAAAGATGGTCTTTCTATTGGCTCCCCTTGGATCATAACCTCGATAGGGTCTATCAAGGTAGTGAATTTGATCCTTGGGGACCTAATATAGTCCAAATCCAACTTGATTAACCAAGTTTAACTTGGGGACCCATGCTTGGACTATGTTTCTATTTGATCTATTTATAATTGATAAATACAATTTGAATTTTTGTTTACACTTAAATCCAAGTCTGGATCTATTGTAAACAGCTCTTTGTTTTCCAAGAATCAGATCAAGATTCTTGGAACCCAACGTGAACCGTTCCAATGTGTCCTTGAGTTCTTTAACTTGAGTTTTCAAATTAGAATTTTCTTCCTCAAGTTGTTAGACTTGAGTTGAACTTCCAATTTGAACTGGCTCAGTCAAAGGACTCGAGTTAGTTGCTTCCTTAAGGGATGTTACCTCCTTTTGGAGTGACTTGACCCGAACATTAGATTTAGCCAATTTCTTTAATAAGTAAGAAACTAAATTGTCTAAATTATCTACATAAGTGCCAAAAATTAGAGAGCTTACAATGGGGTTAGGCCTTCAGAAACGGATATGGATCCGTGGCTTCATTCGGACTCGATTTCTGATTCGCTCTCGGTTTCTGAATCGGACTCAGTTTCAGCAACATGTGCTTGTACTGGTAGAGCGAGGAAGATTGCTTGTTCTTCTTCATCAAATTCAGATTCGTCTGATGACTTGGACCATGTTGCCTTCAACACCTTCTTTCTTCGTTGCTTATGGTTTGGAAAATCCAACTTGTAGTGCCCCTTCTAATTACAGTCATAGCAGGTAACTCTAGTCTTAACCTTCGAATTTGATTGAGTCACCTTTTTCTTTTTGCACATTTTCCGTACGAGTTTTACTAGTTTGGCAATAATCTCATTGTCGTCTTCTGATTCTGATTCATCTTTGGACTCGAGTTTAATCTGATGCTTTTTCTCGCATCCTTTACCTTGCTTGTACCTATAATCAACGCAATACCTTTCTCGGCTGGACGTGCATTAGTCTATTCATGTAATTTGAATTCGGAAAATAACTCATCTAGTTTAATTAAAGACAAATCCTTAGAAACTTTGTAGGCATCTATCATTGATGGCCACAATGTATTCCTTGGGAAAGCGTTGAGTGCGTACCTTATTACATCTTGATTCTCCACTTTCTGCCCGATCTTGTGGAGCCTGTTGAGGTCTTGGATGCACATGTGAAGTTGGCTAGCCATCTCTCCTTCCTGCATTCTTATGTTATACAATTTATTAAATAATAAATAACGCTTACTTACCTTCGTGTCGGAAGTGCCCTCGTGCAGCTCGATCAATTTTTCCCATAGCTCTTTTGCGCTTGAGAATGGCCCGACCCAGTTAAGCTCTTCTTTGGTAAGGCTGCATTGAAGGGTGCAGGTTGATTTGGCATTGGCCTCAACCTTCTTGATTATGCTTGCGTCCCAGTTCTCGCATGGTACCGATTTTCCCGAGTCGTCGAGTGGAAGTATGATCCCAGTCTTGATGACCATCCACATCTCGAACTGAGTCTGAAGGTAGGACTCCATTCGACCCTTCTAGTATCCAAAGTCCTCATCATAGAAGAGTGGAGGGCGCACTGTGTTGTAGCCTTCTTGATGGGCCATTACAGCAAAGAAAATCTCGCGCACAAGAACAAACAAAAACTTGTTCCAAGACTTGGTCTTAGATTAGTAGTGTGGGATAAAGAAAAATAAACACGCGAACTCGAGTGGTGTTGCACCAACTTCAAGTTATGAAAAAGTAGACCGGAAGGCGACAATTATACCGACTCTAATTGACTTCGAAAAATTAAAAACTACCACAAAAATATTCCTTGAATGGTGGTTGCACCAATTCGAAGCGACCCCGCTCTGATACCAATTGTTGGATCGAAAGCACTAGAGGGGGTGAATAGCACTCATGACTTTCACTTTCATTTCGGAAAACACAAAGTCAATATGCAGCGGAAATAAACTAAGAACCAAAAAGAAATCGCTAACACCAAGGATTTTTTACTTGGTTTAGAGCCTGGGGCGACTCCTACTCCAAGACCCGCACGTAACAGTGCTTTCGATGGGCAATTACTAATCAATTTGGAATAATACAAAGAATTACAATTGTAGTACAATAGCTTTTGAAATAAACAGAATACCGACAACTCTTGTGAGAAATTCTTCTAGAAGGATCATCGTCAGAGATTTTGGGCGTCATGGAGGCGTTTTCTGAGCAGCTTGAAGAAGCGGGAGTTGTTCGTTGAGTTCTTCTTAGGCTTCTGGTCGAGGCTCCTTATATAGGCCGTTACGGGCACCCGGAACCCCTCGGGGCACCTAGACCACGTGGCTCGACCACTCCGCGCACGCCACGTCAGCTTCTCGATAGCTTTTGGGTTCTGGGCACCCGGACCGACTCCGGGTGCCTGGACTAGCTGGGGGCGCCCGAATCAGTTCTGGGCGCCCGGACCCCGGGCGCTTGGATCCCTTCCGGGTGCCCGGACCTGCTTTCTCCAACAACTTTATTTTCTGCAAAATAAAGTTAGTCCAGGTATAAAACAATATATAATATAAGAAATGTGATAGCCTCCGACTGTCCGGTTTTGATTTTGAGTTTCGTAGACACTCTAGGTCAAACCGACGCTTAATGTTCCCTCACCGGGGAACGCGTCCTCACCTACTCCACTCAGGAGAGTATACATGTTGTCAATTGATCCTCCAGACCAACTGGACTTTTGCTCGGCACTCGAGTCTTCTGGTCTTCATGCTGGACGCCCGCTCCACGACTCGTCCATGTAACGACCACCATTCTTACTACTACTATACTCTAAGGATGACCGTTACTTAACTACTAACTCTACTTAATCGGTACGCTACTTAACTACGAGAAATCCCTACCGAAAAATTTCGACAGAGTTTCCCCTGTACCGGTGACCAAATCAACAATACAAACAGTATATACTCAGCCACAGGCGGCTGGAACATATAATCACTCAACCACGCAGTATAATAACTCAATAAGAAGAAGGAAACTACTCTAGCAATAGTAAACAGATAATACTCCAACAATAAAACATAACAAGCTACAAGTGCGGAATAGACTCAATTACAATCTCAACTTCATCATAGCATTAAGGAGAAAAGAAAAGGAAACTCTAAACAGGTAAGTTTTAACAACTCCTTAGCAAACTCTTGATCTCTCCATAGTCCAGCCATCACACACCTTCATCACCACCACCTTGTCGCCTTCCTTTCATACTTTAGTTTTTCCTTTATCTGCAGTAGGAGGAAATGCAGTCTATAAGCATAAAGCTTAGTGAGCGCTATCTAACTCACAAAAACTCGATATGCATGTATATAAATAAAAACATGCTAAAACTGAATTCTAACATGTAAATCTACTCATGCTCATACATAGCAAAGGAATCATACTAACTGAAATACTAAACATGTATAACTAATCATGCTCATAAATAGCAAATAACAGTAAGCTAACTCATGCTCTTCTAATAGTAAAGAAACATACTGAAAGGCTAAACATGTAAGACAAGTCTATACTATCATGCTTGCATAAAGAACTTAACTTACTGAATTCTAAACACCTTCTGTATCTTATTTCACTTGCTTAAAGACTTATTCTTTAATACTTATGTGAAACTTATTTTACTTGTTCAAAAGCCTATACTTTTAATACTTCAAAATAATAATCAACTTCTCTTGGGCCCAGGCATAGTACCATCTTATGCGCGTTCCCTAATAGGTTAGGGTAGTGAGCCACCAATCCTAAAAGAGCAGACCTCGGTCTACCAGGGCCAAGACCTCGAAATTGGACACCTAGATTTGTTTAACGACAACCTTGTGAAGTCGGGTACTAGCCTCTTCTTAAAAGTAAAATACTTATTATCTTGTTTACTTCTTTAAATGCCTTGGCATTTTAATAGGCACCTTGTGTGCCAAAAATCCCTAAAGTCTTGACTTTGGGATTTACTTAAGGCCTTGGCCTTTTTTCCTTTCTTTTCTTTATCTTTCTTATACTTTTCTTAAACTCAAAATACTGATAGGGTATTTTCCATATGCATCTATGAGTGAAACTAACTAGGTAACACACAATCATGCATACTTAAGGAAAATCTAAAGTCTTGTACTACAACGCTTTCCATAACTATCTGTTAGCAAATCTGCACTGCTAAAGAAACTAAACACTTAAAGCAAATCTACACTACTATGCTTAACAAAATTTTGTCCTACGATGCTTAATCAAATTCTGCATACAAAGCTTAGAAAAATCTGCATACTAGCTTAGAAAAATCTGCATACTAAAATTCTGCATTATACACTTAAAGAGTAGCTGTTCATGCTTGTTAAAGTAGCAAAGAACCTACAACTGCAATGCTAATAGCTACGGCTGTTCATGCTTATCAATGCACGGAAACTAAATTTGCCATGCTAAAAAAAACAAGGCTGATCATGCTTCTTAAAACCGTAATAAAACATCTAAACAGAAACTCCAAAGTGGGGTTGTTTGTGCCCATTTCATAGCTAGAACTAATACTTATACTTTAACAAAGGACTGTCCTTGCCCATTAAATAACACTAAAAAGGTCTAAACTTGTTAGAACTTGAAACTCTAGCACTTCCGAAATTCTTTATGGCTAAATCTGAAGGTAAAGTTTCCATCCTTAATTTACGTCATCAACATTTGATCATCTTTTCAGAATCTAACAATCCCTTAAATCTATGCATTTTCTTCCCATAAATCAATCAATATGATATCTATCTCAATTCATGGTTTCAAGGTTATTACAGAAATCACTATATGCTTAAAAACTTGTCATACTTACAACCTTTTTCTTTTTCAGTTCTAAATCTCTGTTATTTAAACAATGCAAGGAACACAAAGCAGCATATCCTTAAACTGCATCAAATCTGCATGCAAGCTCTAAAACTAGTATAGGATTAATGGCTGTTCTTGTTCATCATATAGCACAAGAGGAATGGGTTGTTCTAACTAATTAAGGAAGCATAAGAAACTAAACCTGAAACTGAAATCTCATACTTATATAGAGCAATAGAATCCTCAAGCATGTTTCAGCAGTAATGTAAAGAAGAGGGTAAAATCTTGAAACTACTCTTATCTCTAACAACTAATTCGAAACCTATATAGAACTTGTTCAAATCCAGTGCATCTAAAAAAAAATAGTAACTTGCTATCTGTCCAAAAGGAAATAATCAACATCTAAAGCCAACACTTAAAACATAACCAATTTGAATTCATGTTATACCCTTTTAGATTTGCCCACCAGATCATAACTAACTCAAAACCAAGGGCACCTTCGATTCTACCTCTAATCACCCAGCTATTCCTCTTTCGTGTTCCTTTCCTCCATGAAAACCAGAAACCATCAAATAATATACAACCACTATTAATATCTATATATGTTAGCAATTTAATTAGCAGAAAAGTTCCATGAATCCCATACATAGCTCAAAACAGACCCAATTAAACCTGCTCAAGACTTAAAGCAAAAAACTATATAAACTGATCCATTGATTCGGCAGAATTGCAAGGAAGAAAAATCTATTCTAACACCAAGGCAGGTATTTCGTGGTCTATTAAATACCCAAAAGAAATCTAATCCAAAACCTGTAAAATTCCATATTTGACTGATCGTGCTCATAAAAATTCAACAGAACAATCTACATAGAAACAAATCCGAATTCCATCTACAAAGCCTGAAGAAACCAAACCACATGCTAAGCAAACAAATCTATCTCCTTTCTTTGAGATTCTCGACAGCAGCTTCAACAGGAGGCAAAACTTCGGAAACAAAGAAAATAACAAGAAATAAACTTCGGAGCTATCCTACTGCAGGTGAGTAGCAACTCACCTTCGTTTTCTTGGACTTACAACCGAGAAAGAGGGGTTCTAGGGTTTCGGGTGAGCTCGAAAACCTGGCTCTTCTTCGTGCTCCCGACTTCTCCTCGTCGAGAGGAGCTCGACGGTGTGAAGAATCCACAAAACCTTGCCTTGGTCGGCCGCCGAAGTTGAGTCTAAGCTCGGTTTCTTTGTTTCCGCCCGAGAGCCGTCGCACGCGAGGAACAGAGGAAAAGGTTTTCGGGTTTTGTAAAAAGAAAAACCTAACTTCTCTTTTAAAACTAGGATTTTTTTTATTATCAACTATACCTTAAATATTATTCACTCTTTCCTTAATTAACAAAGACCGCTGGCCCAGTTGGTTGGCTGCGTTCTGCTTAGGGCGCGGCTCGCGGGTTCGAATCCCTGCTGTAACTATTTTATTTCCTATTATTCTCTGTTTCCTAACTACTACTTAAATAGAATTTTTCTCCTTCTTTAATAACAAACAATCGCTAGCACACTTGGTTAACCCGGCTTTAACCAAATCTCAGGTCGCCGCTTCGATTCCTCAGCTGCGCACTTTTATTTCCAATTTATTTTACTGTTCCTAACTACTACTTAAATATATATCGCACCATATATAATTAACAAAACATCCATAGACCAGATGGTTGGGCTGTGTTCGTTAAGAATTGGGTTCGGGTCCGTGATCTTGGGTTCAAAACCCGGCTTCAACATATATTATTATTATTATTATTTTACTTCTTCCTCTTGGTAAAAAATACCAAACGAACTCCAAAAATTACGTAAAAATACTCTAAAAATTCCTAAAAATCTCTAGAATTTTTCTATAGCATTTCTAAATATTTTTGAATTATTTTTGGGGCTCAAAATGAGGAAATTTGGGTTGTTACAGTCCAGACTTCCACCTAGTTCGCGACACCAGGATTTCAACCTAGGGTTGCCACCCCCTAGGATTTTGCATGACGATCTCAACCCGCCAAGACTTTCCGCCTAGGGTTACCACCCCCTAGAACCTAGGGTTACCTCCCCCTAAGGTTTTCCCTTTGCCTAACCATAGCTAAGACTTTTCCTTACCTAGGGTTACCATCCCTTAGGTTTTTCCACCTGCCTAACCGTAGTTAGGGCTTTTGCCTAAGAACACTTAGGACTTTCCTACAACGCTCATTCAAACATATCAGATAACAAGAGAACTTAACTTTGAACCCTTTGACATAATCAAAACACAGGTTAGATCGTTGAATGCTTCCCGCACCAACACTAAGCTCCAGCACACTTAGACATACGGATCAGAACATAACAGGACCTAATCTAACTTAGTTGATCACATCAAAACTACCTTGGGGTTCCAAAAATCTCTCCCTTTTTGATGTGAGCAACCCAAGTTAAGTTAGGGTAAGCTAACATAAAGTAAAAGCAATAAATTTACAATTAAAGTGCAAAAATTAAAAAAGTTTAATCTACATAAAATTTTAAAAGTTTAATCTACCTCCCCTTAGACTTAATCTTCCCTTCTCCTCCTTTGATCACATAAAAAATGGGGTATGAAAAAAAATCTAAGGGAAACTTTTCAAAAATAAAAAAGATAAGTTTAAAAAAAAAACTTATCAAGTTTTTATTTTTTTTAAAAAAAATTGAAATTTTTTTGAAAATTATTTTGATATCACTTAGAAAAATTTTCAATAATTTTTGAAACTTTAAGTTTTGTAAAAAATTTTCTAAGTAAAAAAAAATTCTAAGAAGACAAATTTTCTAAGTTAAGGATACTACAAGATGTTTGAGTAACTATTAAAGTATTATTTATAATTAAATGCTTCATCAGTTAGTCAATTAATATTTTATTTCATTAATCGACTTCCAAGCTGTGCCGAGGCATTAGGCCTTCTTGGTTATTGGAGCAACAACCACTTTATAGACAAAACCTCTTAAGGAAATTAAATATTTAATATACTCTCTGAAAGCCCTAAGTCTAATTAAATTTTAATTTAGACAAGATTTTGGAATCCAATATAGGTTCCAGCCTACTGAATTAATTAAAAATCTTTTGGGTATATATTTCTTTGAAATTTTCTTAATTTGTCCTATGTGATATTTAAAATACTAGTTCAAATTATATCTTTTATTGTTTTGATTAAACGAATATGCACGATTTTTCAAGTATGTTATTTATTGTTGTAAATTATCATTCTCCAATTTTATTTTATCAAATTCTTCTAATAGACAAGATTTTTTTAGAATTAATTTTAATTCTTTAATTTCTTTTTCTAATTTGCAACAATCTTTAGATAATAATTTAACAAATTTAAACATCTTATCAGGAGGAAGAGATCGTACCTGATTTACCTTGTCGATCTCGTTGTCCGTGGCTCCCCCTGAATTGTTGCTTTCTTTCGATGTCACTCCCCTTTCATCGATGCTCTTGATGCTCATTTCGGATGAGTTCGCTTTGTCTTCATCGTCTTGATGACTTGCCATTAACACAAGGTCGGTAATAGCTCCAACTTCTGATTCGAACGACGTTTTGTCCCACGTCGCCTTTAGCGTCTTGCACTTGTTGGATTGGACAGGCTTCTTGTTCCTTCCTTTGTCCCTGTCCTTGATCTTTAACTTAGGGCAGTTGTCTTTAACGCGCCCTTCTTCTTTGTAGTAGTAGCATCTGATTGTTCTCTTCTTTCTACCCTACAGATGGTTAGTTTTTCTATATTTAAATAATTTTTTAAATTGTTTTACCATCATTACCATTTCATCATCATCGAGAGAGGACTCTGAATCTTGTTCGCCCATCTTTGCCTTAAGGGCAATGTTGTACTTCAGCTCATTCTTCGTGTAACGACCCGACCCTCTTGGCCCATTTGGCGGCCCATTTGGCGACCCTCGGGTCGTCGACCGTCGGCCCTTATGTCGTCGGCCCATTTGGCGACCTCTCATGTCGTCGACCGACGACCCTTGGCCGTGCCGTTACTCACTAGGACCTTCCACCCCTGGCAGTGGATTTTTGCCTCCCCCAGGATTCGAACTCTAAACCTCCAGGCTTAAGTACTAGAGTTTATGAATCCTGGTACTCCAGGCTTAAGTACTAGACCTTCCACACCAAGTGCTCAAAGAAATGCTAAGACATTTTATTATAAGAATATTAAAAGATAACAAGTATTTTATTTTAAAGAAAGGCTAGTACCCGACTTCCAAGGTTGTCGTTAAACAAATCCAAGTGACCAATTCCAAGGTCTTGGCCCTGGTAAGACCAAGATCTTTACCCTCATAGGACTTGTGACTAGCTACCACAGTCTCTATTAGGGAGCGCGCTTTGGTACTACGCCTAGGCCCAAGAGAAGTTGATTATTATTTTGAAGTATTAAAGTATAAGTTTTGAAACAAATGAAACAAGTTTCACTTATGTTTAGAGTCAGCAAGTTTAGCTTCTTTTAATTCGAAGCATGCAGTATTAGTTGTATTTGTTTCCTGAGTAGTTATTTAGCATGATTAGCTTTATCTTCCAGCATGCAGTTTTTATTCTTGTATGTCACGAGTATGCTAATGTTATTACTTTGCTATTAGTTGGGCATGAGTAATCTTTATTGCTTTTAGATTAACATGAGTAGCTATATATGCTTTATTTTAGAGCATTCAGTTTCTAGTTTCTTCTCGTATACATGCACATTCATGTTTTTGTGAGTTAGATAGCGCTTATTAAGTAATTTTGCTTATAGATTGCATTTCCTCTTACTGCAGATAAAGGAAAGGAAAGGATATAGCAAAGGAAGGCGACAAGGTGGCGCGGATGGTGTGTGATGCCAGGACTATGGAAGTCTTGGGGCTAGAAAGGAGTTCTTTTAGTTTTCTTTCCTTATTACTAAGTTTCCGTGTTTTAGAGATTAAGAAAACATTTGAAGTTGTACTTTAAGATCCATGTCATTTGAGATTATTTTTGTTTTAGATTGCATGCTAAAATGAACTCAGTTTAGTAGGTATGTATTTTTGGTGTTTGACACTTATTTAATTGCGTGGGTGTTTGATATATGTTCCAGCTGCCTGTGGCTGATGTATATATATATGTATCTTAGTTTATGGTCACCGGTACAGGGGAGATGCTGTCGAAATTTTTTGGTAAAGACTCCTCGTGGTTTCGATCATACCGGTTAAGTAGAGTTAGTAGTTAAGTAACGGTCACCATTAGAGAGTAGTATAGTAAGAAGGGTGGTCGTTACAAGTTGGTATCAGAGCAGTTCCCATTTCTCCAGCATCACACACACATCAGCATTAGCCTTGTCGTCTTCAAGTAAGAAAGTATTTAAGTTTTCCTTTTATGCTTTCTTTATTATTTGCAGTATGGAGTAATTGCTTATATGCGCTTTAGTAAGATAGAAGTTTTGTTTCTCTTATATTCATATTCATAAGTATGTTTAGAAAGGATGGAGAAGATATCAAGTTTTTTTTTTCTCTGCATAACTAGATGTCAAGAAGAGAACGCCCCCGTACGTTCGTACTGAGGACCGAGCACAGAAGAACAAGAAAGACCCAAGAAGGAAAACGTTCGGGTAGTCTGTGAGTATCCAGAAGTATTTCCAGAAGAGTTACCTGAACTACCTCCCAACAGAGAAGTGGAGTGTTCCTCACACCAGCCCAATTTCAAAAGCTCCGTACCGAATTTCTCTAGCAGAGATAAAAGGGTTACAAGAACAACTTCAGGAGTTGCTTGACAAGGGCTTCATCCGCCCTAGTCATTCACCATGGGGAGCTCCTGTGTTGTTTGTCAAGAAGAAGGATGGATCTATGCGGATGTGCATAGATTATAGGGCTCTGAATCAAGTGACAATCAAGAACAAGTACCCACTGCCCAGAATCGACGACTTATTTGATCAATTAAAAGGGGCAACAGTGTTCTCCTAGATAGACCTGCGCTTTGGGTACCATCAGTTGAAAGTGAAAGAAAGTGATATACCCAGAACAGTTTCCAGGACCAGATATGGACACTACAAATTTGTAGTCATGCCATTTGGTGTAACTAATGCACCTGCGGTCTTCAAGGACTTGATGAACAGAGTGTTCAGAGAATACCTTGACAAATTTGTCATCGTGTTCATCGACGACATTCTAATCTATTACAGAACCCCAGAGGAGCATGATATGCACTTGAGAATAGTACTGCAGACCCTACAACAAAGATAACTTTATGCTAAATTCTCGAAGTGTGAGTTCTGGTTGGAGCAGGTGGCGTTTCTAGGTCACATCATTTCTAAAGAAGGTATCCAAGTGGATCCAGCCAAAATAGAAGCGGTCAACAACTGGAGCAGACCCAAGAACGCCAGGGAGATCAGAAGCTTCCTTGGTTTAGCTGGGTACTACAGGAAATTCATGGAGGACTTTTCCAGGATATCCTCTCCACTAACAGCCCTCACTAGGAAGAACAAGAAGTTTGAATGGTCAGACAAATGTGAGCAGAGTTTCCAAGAGCTAAAGAAGAGACTGACCAGTGCTCCTATCCTGACTGTTCCAGAAAGTGACAAGAGTTTTGACATCTACAATGATGCTTCCAAGATGGGCCTAGGAGTTGTACTCATGCAAGAAGGAAAAGTTATAGCTTATGCTTCCAAACAACTCAAAGATTATGAGAAGAACTACCCCACTCATGATCTTGAGCTGGCAGCTGTGGTCTTTGCACTAACACTTTGGCGACATTATTTGTATAGAGTTCAGTGTAGAATCTTCACAGACCATCAAAGTTTAAAGTATTTCTTCACCCAGAAAGATTTAAACATGAGACAACGCAGGTGGCTAGAGTGGGTCAAAGATTATGACTGTGAAATCCTCTACCACCCAAGCAAAGCTAACAAAGTGGCAGATGCACTAAGCAGAAAATCCAGCGCATCCCTGATGTCTTTGTCATCATTAGCCCTACCAATGCAGAAGGAACTGTTAGATTTCGAAGTTGAAATTGTTGAAGGGCAACTCTCTGCATTGACCTTAGAGTCTACCTTGCTTGAGGATATACAGAGAAAGCAAAGTGAAGATATAGACATCCAAAAGATCAAGCAAGGGATACAAAAAGAAGATACAGAGTTTCGAGTATCAGATAGTGGAATTCTTTATCAGGGGAGCCGCCTTTGTGTCCCCAATGATGAAGAACTGGGAAAGAAAATTTTAGAAGAAGCTCATAGTACACCTTTCTCTATGCATCCTGGTTCTACCAAGATGTGAAACATAGGTTCTGGTGATCTGAACTCAAAAGAGATGTTGCTAAATATGTCAGTACCTGCCTGACATGTCAGAGGGTCAAAGCAGAACACCAGAGACCAGGAGGAGTTCTACAGCCTCTTCCAATACCAGAGTGGAAGTGGGAAGACATATCCATGGATTTTATAACAGGTCTTCCAAGAACTACAAACGGATATGATGCGATATGGGTAATAGTGGACAGATTGACCAAGTCTGTCCATTTTCTAGCCATCAAGGTGTCCCACTCTATAGAGCAGTTGGCACAGCTATATGTTAAGGAGGTGATCAGACTTCACGGAGTTCCTAAATCTATTGTTTCTTATAGAGATGGGCGCTTCACCTCTCACTTTTGGGAGTGTGTTCAGAATGCACTAGGCACCAAACTCAAGTTTAGCACAGCCTTCCATCCTCAGACTGATGGACAGACAGAGTGAGTAAATCAGATTTTAGAAGATATGCTCAGAGCTTGTGCACTAGATTTCAAGGGAAGTTGGTGCAAGTATTTATGCTTAGCTGAGTTTGCTTACAATAATAGCTATCAGGCCACCATCAAGATGGCACCTTATGAGGCGTTGTATGGCAGGAAGTACAGATCACCCATTTGCTGGCAAGAAGCAGGTGAAAGAAAAGAAATGGAAGTAGAGTTGGGCATTCAGACAGAAATGATAGATGAGACCACTCAGGCTATCCAGAAGATCAGACAGAGGATTGAGACTGCCCAGAGTAGACAGAAAAGTTATGCTGACACACGCCGTAGGCCACTTGAATTCTAAGTAGAGGATTCAGTCTTTCTCAAGGTAGCTCCTATGAAGGGAGTGACGAGATTTGGCAAGAAGGGAAAATTAAGTCCTCACTATGTGGGACCTTACCTGATCACAGAAAGGATTGAGAAAGTAGCATACAAGCTGGACTTACCACAAGACATGTCAGCAATACACAATGTATTTCATGTCTCTATGCTAAAGAAGTGTCTCCACGACCCTAGCCAAGTGATTCAGCCTCAGTCAGTGCAAATCCAGGAGGATCTTAGCTATGAGAGCAGACCTACACAGATAGTGGACAGAAAAGTGAAGAGACTAAGAAACAAAGAAGTGCCACTAGTGAAGGTCATCTGGCAGAATCAGAAGCCCGAGGAAGTTACTTGGGAGCGTGAGGACAGTATGAGACAGAAATATCCAGAGTTATTCTAAGTTCGATGACGAACTTTTTAAAAGGTATGGGGAATTGTAACAACCCAAATTTCCTCATTTCGAGTCCTAAAAGTAATTTAAAAATATTTAAAAATGCTATGTAAATATTCTAGGGATTTTTATAAATTTTTAGAGTATTTTTATATAATTTTTGGAGGTCATTTGGTATTTTTACTAAACGAAAGAAGTTTCGACAAAAAAATATCCAAGCCGAGATTCGAACCCGAGACCTCGGATTAAGCCGAACCCTAAGCGAGTCCGGCTGACCAAGTGTTCACGCGGTCATTTCTAATTAAAGAAGGAAAAAAATTTGTTTAAGCAGTAGTTAAGGAATAGGAAATAAATTGAAATAAAAAGGGGCGGATGAGGGAATCGAACCCGCGATCAGAGGTTTCGACGGAATCCGGCTGACCAAGTGTGCCAGCGGTCGATGCTGATCAGATATGCAGCGACAAATATTTAAGGTATAGTATTTAATAAAAAACCCTAGTTACAAAAGAGGGCTTATTTTTTTCCCGAGACCTAAACCTTTCCTACCTTCCTCTCCCAACGGCGTTCCTCTTCTCGGGTGAAAACGCAGCAGGGGATCTAGGGCATCTCTCCGGCGGCCGACGAGGGGCTAACTCCGGGAGTTCTTCATCAATCCGAGGTCTCCTTGTCGAAGGGAAGTTGTGAGCATGAAGAGGAGCCGGAAAGCTCAAGCTAACCGGAAACCCTAGAGCTCTCTTCGGTTGTGAGTCCAAGAACACGAAGGGTAAGTTGCTACTCACCTGCAGTAAGATAGCTCCGAGGTTTATTCCTTGTTCCTCTTCTTGTTTCCGAATTTAATTTGGTGTTTTCTTTGTTTTTTTTTGGGTATGCCGTGAGGAGGGATGAGTTTAACGTTTTCTGCCGTGAGGTTGAAAGGAAGAACATGGAAAAAATAAGTGTGAGGAACATTTAGTTCTTTTTGGTCACCTGTTGTGCCACAGTTTCTGGAGGAATTTGCTTTTGTTGGTTTCGAATTTTAGTTGTAGGGAATTATGATGTTAGGGACCTTAGAACAGATTCATAATTTTGCTTGCTTTCTTGCTAATCTGTTGAAGCATGATGGAGATTTTCTAGTTTTCATTTACTATAGATTTGAGCATGGGCAGTATTGAACTATGTTGCTATTTCCTTGCTATAGATTCAAGCATGAGCAGTATCGATTTTAGATCTCTAGATTTCTTTCCTTATGCCTTGCTTTATTGGAAATGATTTAGAATCTGTAGATCTACTGAATGCATGCTTTAGTATATCATGGGTTAACTTTTGATAGCAGCAGTAATTATCTTTTCCTCATGCTTTGCCTTGTTGGAAATAACTTAGAAGTGTAGACCCATTAAGTGCAGATTTTTGCATTTTGAAGCAGTGCAGATTTTTACCTTTTGTAGTAGTGCAGATTTTTGCATTTCGTAGCATTGCAGTTTATCTCCTTTAGCAGTGTAGATTCTTTGTTTCTTATTTTGAAGCATGCTTAAAGAATTTAGATTTGCTTCCCTTTGTTTTAATTCTGACATAGCATGCTTAAGGAATTCAGATGTGGTTTCCTTTATTTAATTCTATTGTAGCATACTTAAAGAAGTCAGATTCAGTTTTCCTTTGATTTATATCTATTGTAGCATGTTTAAAGAAGTCAGATTTAGTTTTCCTTTGATTTATTTCTATTATAGCATGCTTTAAGAAGTTAGGTTTGCTTTCCTTTGATTTATTCTGTTGATATATGCTTAAAGAATCCTGTTGCTCTATAAAAACTCTAGGATATGCATGTAAGTGGAAAAAAAATAAGAGTTCTATTAAATCCTTAGAGGTTTATAAGTAGTTATAAGAAAGAGAGACCAAGGTCTTAATAGGATCCCTAAGTTTAAGAATTGGGATCAGTAGCACACCAAGTGCTCAAAGAAATGCCAAGGCATTTTATTATAAGAATATTAAAAGATAACAAGTATTTTATTTTAAAGAAAGGCTAGTACCCGACTTCCAAGGTTGTCGTTAAACAAATCCAGGTGACCAATTCCAAGGTCTTGGCCCTGGTAAGACCAAGGTCTTTACCCTCGTAGGACTTGTGACTAGCTACCACAGTCTCTATTAGGGAGCGCGCTTTGGTACTACGCCTGGGCCCAAGAGAAGTTGATTATTATTTTGAAGTATTAAAGTATAAGTTTTGAAACAAATGAAACAAGCTTCACTTATGTTTAGAGTCAGCAAGTTTAGCTTCTTTTAATTCGAAGCATGCAGTATTAGTTGTATTTGTTTCCTGAGTAGTTATTTAGCATGATTAGCTTTATCTTCCAGCATGCAATTTTTATTCTTGTATGTCATGAGTATGCTAATTTTATTGCTTTGCTATTAGTTGGACATGAGTAATCTTTATTGCTATTAGATTAACATGAGTAGCTATATATGCTTTATTTTAGAGCATTCATTTCTAGTTTCTTCTCGTATACATGCACATTCGTGTTTTTATGAGTTAGACAGCGCTTACTAAGCAATTTTGCTTATAGATTGCATTTCCTCTTACTGCAGATAAAGGAAAGGAAAGGATATAGCAAAGGAAGGCGACAAGGTGGCGCAGATGGTGTGTGATGCCAGGACTATGGAAGTCTTGGGGCTAGAAAGGAGTTCTTTTGGTTTTCTTTCCTTATTACTAAGTTTTCGTGTTTTAGTGATTAAGAAAACATTTGAAGTTGTACTTTAAGATCCATGTAATTTGAGATTATTTTTGTTTTAGATTGCATGCTAAAATGAACTCAGTTTAGTAGGTATGTATTTTTGGTGTTTGACACTTATTTAATTGCGTGGGTGTTTGATATATGTTCCAGCCGCCTGTGGCTGATGTATATATATATATGTATCTCAGTTTATAGTCACCGGTACAGGGGAGATGCTGTCGAAATTTTTCGGTAAAGACTCCTCATGGTTTCGATCATACCGGTTAAGTAGAGTTAGTAGTTAAGTAACGGTCACCCTTAAAGAGTAGTACAGTAAGAAGGGTGGTCGTTACAGTACCTTAGCGAATTTCGGTTTCTTACCTTTTCTCCAAGATTTGAAAGTCTGGTGATGAGCTCCCTAATCCT
Source organism: Zingiber officinale (assembly GCF_018446385.1). NCBI lineage: Eukaryota > Viridiplantae > Streptophyta > Magnoliopsida > Zingiberales > Zingiberaceae > Zingiber > Zingiber officinale. Next base: position 109,599,746 of record NC_056000.1, read on the forward strand.
CGAGTGAAGGTGTGCAATGGTTTCATCTTCTTCAAATTGAAGGTTGGTGAGATGGTTGCGAAGCAAGTCTTGTCTCACAAGTTTCGCCTCTGAGGTTCCTTCGTGTAGTTCCAGGAATTTCTCCTAGAGTTCTTTTGTGGACTCATAGGCTCCGATCCAGTTGACTTCTTGTGACAGTAAAACGCTCAATGGATGAAACTCTACTTTGCCATTTGCCACGAAGTCGGCTTATTTCTTCTTCGTCCATTGAACTTTTCCTTACCCTTGGGTGCTTCAAAATCAAATTTCATTATTAATAATAAATCGAAGTCTATTTTGAAAAATACCTCCATTCTCTTTTTCCAGCTATCGAACTCCCCCTCGAACTTTGGTGGGTAGATGCTCGGTCCGGCCATCTTGTGTGCTTTGTTCGGCAGTTAGTCCTCCTGAAGCTGTTAAACTCTGATACCACTTGTTGATCTGGGTAGGCTGGTTGGAGAGGGTTGAGTTGCCTGAAACACAAACAAAACACCTTTCTCGACTTTCAACCCAAATTAATAAATCAATTAAAATAGAATTAACAACTTAAAAGAAATAAGTAAAAAACTACTATTTACTTGGTTACAACCTAGATGGTTGTTAATCCAAGGCAGATGAATGCTCACTAAGAATCTCCTTCACTGAAAGTGGAGAAGCCTTTTACACATAGTGAAAGCTCAGAAATGACTAGGAAATTAATACAAAAGTTGTTACATCTTTCCTAGGTTCAGGGGTCGTTTTATAGACCCTAGAAAAACTTATCCGCAGATTGAAGGCGCCTTCCATAGGGTTGGAAGGCGCCTCCAGTGAGGCCAAAGGATAAAACTTTATCCTTTCCCCAACGGTCAAATTGCCTGGTCGAAGGCGCCTTCCATGGCTGGTTGAAGGCGCCTTTTGCTTGAAGGTCGCGGAGGCGCCTTCAACTCCTATTGAAGGCGCCTCTAGCAACTCCATAGTTCCACTTTAGCTCTTCCGCTGCTCCGATTATCTGGGCGATTTCGGTCAATCGAAATAAGGCTCACCCGAACCTAATTTTTGGCCTTCTCCTTGAGCAGGCTTCCGCTCCGGCTTCTTATCCCTCGAACGTCATGCATGTCCTTCTCGCCCATCGGTGTACTCTTCGTCAACATCTCGTCTCTCGGGCGTACTGAGCCCGTTGGCTCTCTCTCGTGTCGTCCTTCTCGCTAGTTGCGTCTTCTGCTCGACTTCTTGTGCTCCTAAGCTCCTGCAAACTTAGGCACAGGGATCAAAACATAACAGAACCTAACCTAACTTGGTTGATCACGTCAAAACTATCTCGGGGTTCCAACAATTACAACTCATGAACCCATTTATAAATATTTTTATGTTAGGTTTGGGCCAGATTATGGTTAAGTTTGGGTTAAAATAAGTATATTTTAATAAAATGGGTAATTTCAAGTTAGGTTTGAGTTAAGATTGGGTTTAAATGAACATATTTTTATAAATGGGTCATTTCAGGTTGGGTCAAGTTTGGGTTGGATTTAGGTTGTGGGTCATTTCAGGTTAGGTTTGAGTTGAACAATTTAACCCAAAATATTAATCAGGTTGGGTTCGGGTTTTTATGTTCTAACCCGTTAATCTGCCAACTCGAACCTGCCAACCCGAACCTGACCCAAATTGCCACCCCTAACTTAAACCCTACATTCTCTACCTTTGGCAAACATAAAAAATTCTTCTCCTTAAGAGTTATCTTATGTTGTTTATAACATCACTATGAAGGTCTCATACCCTTCATTATGCTCAAATGCTCATCCTAGAGCATGCTTCCATCATGCAATGCTCATCCCAGAGCATTCACTCATTACAATGAAGATTTCCAATCTTCTATTATTTTCTTATACTCATCCTTGAGCATGCATAACAACGAAGGTTTTCAACCTTCAATTATTTTGAAGAAGAAAAATCTAAGTCATGTCTTTAAGGAGTAACTCCCCTTGAAAACATGCTCAAAATTTTTTGTCATTGCACCAAGAATGACTTGGAGTTTCTAAAGTTTTGAGGTTCAAAGTTTAACTTTAAAATTAAACCTCATCCTAAACTCCATCTTAGTTTTCTTTTAACTAATTATTTCTTGTTTCACCAATAAAACTACTCCTAAATATTCATAAATGAATTTTTTAGGGTTAAGGATGGCTAACATAACTAAACATGGCTTAATGGACTGAAATCAAACCATTTAAATCAAAATCAACATTCTTAATCGATTAGTGTGAGCTACCAATCAATTACACAACCTCTCTTAATTGAGTAAAGTTGAGATTTAATTGATTACCGAGTGTTAATTGATTGCCCTAATCTATTAAGACCTTTTAATCGATCAGTTGATCGATTCTACGAGCCTCTGTGCTTATGGAAATGCACCATAATCAATTTCCCTAATTGATTGGGGTGTGGTAATCGATTGACCCAATTGATTATCATAACTAAATTTCTAAAATCAATTTTAACCTAATTTCATAAATGCATAAATAATTTTGTAAAATTCTAAAATCATGAAAATTTGTGTAGACATTACTTGTTATATATTATCATGAAAAAATAATTTTCTAAAAAAATACATCCCATTTTTAAATATTGACACAAACTTAGAAACTCTTGAAAACTTCAATGTTTTGCTCTAGTTTGTGTCTAACTATACAATGATGATTCCTATCAAAAGATAGTCTTTACCAAGGTTTTCCAAAAGTATTTTAAAATTATTTTCAAAACCAATTTCCAACCATGTTCCTTGGGTTAAATGCATATAACTTGTACACTAGCTTTCCTAATGATTGGATAATACATAACTGTGTTTTGATAAATTTAAAACTCAAAAAGATGCACTAAATCAATATCTTGAGTTTTTTTCATCTTCTTAATATCTCACTTGTATCTAATGTATACTAAAACACATACAAGTCAACTTATAGTCCTTGTGAGATGTAGATATTGGTTTTGTCCTAATATATGGAATCATGCATATCTATCTAAGTATTTTAAATTGATCATCCACCTAGGATGTTACTTGTTGATTAATGACATTGTCCTTAATTATAAGGAATTTAAAATAATATATGATGATTTATGACATATATCAAAATGAATAAGTTTTAAAATAAAATATACTATACCTATATGATATATGTATGACATGACATGACATGATATTTTTTTATTTTTCATAATAAAAATGAATGTAAAATATGATGTCATGGCATATAATGGGCAAACAATCATGGCAATTTAGTATAAATGATATACCTAGATTATCTAAATATCCTTAATTATTTTCTAAATTAAAATAATCCTAGGTTGCCGTCATCTTCCTAAGAAAATGTCAAAATCTCAACTTGTCATTTCTTTGACTTTTCCTATTTGTGCCAATTTTAATTCTAATTCCTCAAATTTTGGCACATTTTACTATTCTAAAGAGTAAACATTTAAACCTACATTTTCAAATGTTAACAAAATCTTAAAAATGCCTCTAAGTGTCAACTTACCAAGGTTGGGTTAACTACCCTTCCAATTAGAGTTGGCACTCTCTAAACCCATCTAGGGTGTAGAGAAGACACTCTTAGGAACCCAATATCTATTGGTGCTTCTTGGTTGTGCTAGGTACTTACTAGGGATAACTTCCTTAGTTATCTTCCTAATGACCTTTCTAGACTTCTTACAAGCCTTGATCATGCTAGACTCTTCTAGGTCAACTCTAGGAATAACTTCCCTTGTGACCTTCTTTGTGACTTTCTTAGGCTTCTTAAAAGCCTTAGTCACATTGGTCTTTTCAAGGTTGCTTTTAGGGAAACTTTCCTTGTAACCTTGACTTGTCCATTTAACTTAGGGTTAGTTCTATAGTTATATGGAACCCTATGGTATGAGGACACATTCTTCTTGGCTTTAAGTTTATAACACAAACCTCTATGGGCATTGAATGGCTCTTGCCTATCTATTCCTAGGTTTTGTTCATTTGACCCCTTTAAGAATTTTTCATTCTTTTAAGGGTCTTTTCTAATTTATCAAGCTTTGATTTCAAGACTTGATTTTCCTTCCATAAATCCTTAGAATTGGATTTTTTTTATTAACCCTTTGGTCATTTTAATTTCTAGGATTATATCTAGAATTCTTAGAATTTTTACCTAGACCATTTTCTACCTTCCTATCCTTAGGTAAGGTAGCCTTAGCATGATATGTTATATATTTTTCTTTAACCCTATCATGCTTCCTATTTTCATGATAAATTGTATTAAAATGATATAAATTTGAACTAGCATATTTTTTATCATGATTAGAAGAATTACCACTAACTAGTGGTACCTTAATTTTATTCTTAGAAATTTCCCCTTGATTTAAGCTTCCTCCTTGGCTCTTGGTTGATTTCCTCTCCTTAGGACATTAACTTCAATAATGTCTCTTTTGACTACACAAGAAGCACACAATGTGCTCCTTTCCCTTCCATATCACGGGGCCAACCTTCTTGGGCTTCTCCTTAGCCTTTGGTATCACTTGACCCTTCTTCTTGATCAATGTGGGGCACTTACTTTTGTAATGCCCTTTTTTCCTATACTCAAAACAAATGATATTACCTTTATTCTCAACAATTGAACTTTTTATACCTTCATTTGTAGGGATGACACTATCTTCTTTTAATTCAGATGTCGAGGCTTCTTCTTTATCTAACATTGATGGTCCATACTCCTCCTCAATTCTTGAGGTAGAGGCCTCTTCAATTTCTTCATTCTCCTTATTTGAGTGAAACAAAGAGTATGTTCCTTTGCCTTTGTCCTTGTGCTCTCTTGAGGATGTATCTTCTTCAATTTCTCCTTCTTCATGATCTAATGAGTCTCCCTCTTTGGATTTGTCTTGATTTGGTGCAGTGGAGTGTTCTCATGGATTCTTGCTAACTTGCTCTAAAGCTCCTTAGCATCTTGATAGTCTCCAATTTTGTCCAAAATGTTGTTTGGTAATAAATTGACTAATAATTTGGCCACCTTCTCATTTCCTAGCATCTTTAAATTTGTCCATTGCTCCAATTGCTTTTATTGAGGATTTTTCCTTTGTTGTCCATTGGAGCCTCAACCCTCCATTATAGCAAACCATTATTCTATCTCCATTATGAATAAATTCTCGATCCTTAATTTTCAAGGATCAAAACTCATCATTGTGAATGGTGGAGACATCCTTGTGTCAAATTTGAGTCCATATCGAAAATTCATCTTCAAGTTGAGCTCCCTTGATGATAATCTTTAACTTGTTGAAATTTGGGGCTTCAACTTCTTCTTCTTCCTCTAGCTCATTGCCCTTTTAGGTGATGAGTCTGGTGAAGAACAATCTCATTCTAATACCACTTGTTGGGTCACTTTAGAGTTAGAAAGGGGGGTTAATAGCTCGCTCACTTCGTCGAAGGTGATCTTTTGCAACGGAAAACTTGAAGCGAACTCCTCCAATGCTAACACAAATGATTTACTTGGTATCCAGCTTAAGAAGAGGTAACTATTCCAAAGATCCGACCCTTGCTCACACATCCACTATCAAAACACTCCTTCTTGGAAATAGTCCAAAGGCAGAGAAGCTTCGTACAAACTCTCAATACAAAAATAGAAGAAGAAGCTAATACAATATAAAATCTTACAAGATTTACAACAAATAAAACACTAGTTTCTTACTCCTTGCTTGTAGACACCTCTTGATCAACTTGGAAGTGCAGCAACACTTCACTCTAAGTATCTAAGAACTGGTATGATGATCTGCAAGCTTGGGGAAGAGAGTAGAAGAGAAGAGCTTATGAAATAGTGCGCGAATAACCCCTTTCTAGGGTTACCGTTGGTGTCTTAATCGATTAAGAATCTCCTTAATCGATTACCACGTCAGCAACCTACATAACGGTTATTTTTCTGAAGCTTAATTGATTACCCTAATCAATTAAGCTTTCCTAATCAATTAGGAAGCTCTGTGTGCACTCACAAAAATTGCTTAATCGATTACCTTAATTGATTAAGTATGGCGTAATCGATTCCGCCACCTTCTATTCTCGTGAATAACCTGCCCTAATCAATTGGATCAATCGATTAGACTTGGCCGAATCAATTGACTAATTGATTAGCTTAGGGTCAATCGATTGCTCAACCTTAACTTGCTTCACCCAAGTATAGGGTTCCCTTGCCCAACATTCGGTCAACCGTGACCTATTGAAACTTCTCCTTACCTAGTATCTGATCAACCTTGACCTACTGGGTCTTCTTCACCAAGTGTCCAGTCAATCCTTTGACTCATTTGGAATTTTTTTCTTGTGTCAAGTATCTGGTCAATCCTTTAACCCACTTGGACTTATTATACACAAGATGTCTGGTCAACCTTGACCCACCTGGACTTTTCTCCCTGTGCTAAGTGTCCAATCAACCTTGACCCACTTAGACTTATCGTTTCGTGATAAGTTTCTGGTTCTCCGTGACCCACTTGGATTCCAAACACTAGATGTTTGGTCAACCTTGACCCATATGAATTTCCAACTTCCTAGCTTCATTCACCAGGACTAGTTCACTGTCTAGCTTCCCTCACTAAGGCTTTTTACCTGGCTTCACTTACCAGGAATTTGTAGGATCAATGCATGCTAGAAGGGGAGGGGGGGGGGGGGTCAATAGCAATCGTTGCTTTTTCACTCATTTTAGAAAACACATAATAACGCAGTAGAATAAAGAACAAGAAAAACAAAAGCAATGCTAACACAAATTCTTTTACTTGGTTCGGAGCCTGTGATGACTCTTACTCCAAGGCCAGCGATCGTTGATCGCTTTCATTGGGCAATCACTATAGATCCAAAAAGGCTTTAAAAATATGCAAGTACAAGTATCAACAAAAACAAAGTGTACTGAAACAAATGATTAGTAGGTCATTGATTATCGGAGTAGCAGTTAGGCATTGTTGAGTTGTTCCGGAGCAGCGGACACGTAAGAAGATCATTTTGAATGTGTTGTTTCAAAGCTGCTGGTCGACCCTCCTTTTATATTCGAGTCAGACCTGATCCAGATCCTCTAATCTTGTAACACCTGTAAATTTTTCCTATTTTTAAATGGGCAAAAAGAAATATAAGAAAAGAAAAGAAATTAAAATATATTCACAAATGGCTCAGCTAGGATTTGAACTCTAGAACTCTTATTTAAGATTAGTTTAAGTAACCATTAGGTGGTGGTAAAGCATCACATTAGAAATATGAAATAATTCATTATATGTAGAATATATGTGAAGAGATGCTTCAACTTCAACTTGGTATAAAAGGGAAAGGATGAGATGAAAACCTAACTTTTCATCTCCCTCTTCCTCTTCTCCTCTCTAGCCGAAATCCTCTCTTTCACCTTTGTGGTTTTCGGCCAAGATCTAGGACTAGGGCTTCTAAAGTTCTAAATATTCAAGGGGAGGATCTAAGAGGATAATTCCATAAGGTTCTTACACATGTGAAGGGTGTTTTGGAGATCAAGGCATACAAAGGAGAGGATTTTCTTCCCTACACCCTCCATAATAGTAAGATCTAGCGAAAGGATGTAAGTATCTCTCACCTAGAGTATAAGTTGCTTCGATGTTACTTAGATTGATACGTTTTAAGCATGTAAAGGAAGATGCATGTTATGAGATGTTTATTGCATGTTAAGAAAAGATAGATGCTATGATATATGTGATGCCCCTAAAAGTTTTGGGATTAAAATCATGTTTAGACTATCTTGATTTGCTTCCATTAAGTTTTGGGACTAAGAAGTATAATCAAGTGCCTAAAGTGATTCTCTATAAATACAGGGGAAATAAGCGCACATAAGGTATTTGGTTAAATGTCAAGCAAGTGCAAGTACAAGAAATTAAAGGTAAAAGAAAGTATTTTACTTTATAAAGGCATGTACCAGACACAAGATCCTCGATCACCCCTATGCTCCTAGACTACCTAGTATTACCTTAATGGGTTCGGGATTAGCTACCTCGGATTTTATTAAGGATGCGCGCAAAGTGGTACAATGTCGGGCCCAAAGCAAGTTGATTATTATTTTCACTAGTATGTAAGATAAAGTTTTCAAAGCTCATTGATTTCTTAAAGTGAAAACATTATTAAGTTGAGAACTAGAGTTAGAGAGTGCAGGGTCTGATCTCTATAGCATAGCAAATTTTATGTTTTTCATTGCATGGTGTTAAGTGGATATTTTGCATGATAAACTGATTTTAAAATGCATGCTATATACATATTTCCGAGTTATGTAGTTCATGGTGAATTATGGACAAGTGCATATTTTGTGTTTCCGCAAGCAATTTGGAAAGCATGTTCTCTTTTAAAAAGCATGATATCTTTTAATGCATTGTTTTGTGAGTAGACGGTACTTACTAAGCATCCACTTATAGATTTGCATTTCCTTATACTGCAGATAAAGGTAAAGGAAAGCTCAATTAGGAGGAGGCAGCAGGAGCGGTGCTTAGAGGTGTGCGTGTGTGTGTGGAACAATGGAAAGAGATCCGAGATTTGGTTATTTTGGGGAACATGTAGAACTTTAGTTTTGTTTCTTTACTCCGCTTTACCTAAGATACTAGCATTAATTGGTTTAGAATGGACTTTGTGGCTTGGAAGAATTTTGAATGGAAAGTGAAAGTGAATAAGAGTAGAACAAGCTTTTCCGGTGGAGAAACCCTGCACTGCCTCCTCTCGGCCAAGGTGACGCGGTCGTGTGGAAGCACACGGCCGTGTCCTTCCTCCTCTCGGCCAAAAGTGACACGGCCATGTGAAAACACACAGCCGCGCACCTCCTCCTCTCGGCCAAGGCTACATGGTTGTGTGAAACCACACGGTTGTGTCTCTCTCCCTCTCGGCCAAGGTGACACGATTGTGTGGATTCACACGGTCGTGCACCTCTTCCCCTCTATCAAAGGGGACATGGTCGTGTGACCCTCATACGGTCGTGCACTTCTGGTGACACGGTCATGCGACCCCTCACACGGTCGTGCCCTGTGTCAGTTGAGAGTACAACACCTGTCAAGGCCACACAGCCCAGACCCGCTAGAAGCTTCCGACTCCCTTCGGCCCTACGTGGCTGCAAGTTAAGTCCTACCAGTCATAACAGGTTAGAATAAGTCTATGGACTAAGAAGCCTGTAACAAGTATGAATGCCGAAAATTTAAGACAGTACGAGGAAAGCGTAACGTTTGTCCTGTAGCTTAAGGGTATGAGTAAGGGCAGGCGTTTACAGTTTGGTATCAGAGCAAGTTCTATCCTTCCATCACACACCTCAAGCATTGATCCTGCAACCTCCAAGTAAGAAATTACAATTTTTATAACTTTTATGCATCTAGATCTGTTATGATTAGTAAGAATGCTTGTTCAGATTTAGCACGCTTATACATGAAAATGCTATCATGTGCTTATGATAGGAAGTAGTATGCTTATACAGGGAAGTACTAATAATAGTAAATAACAATGATGATAGGCTAACGAAATATCTCACTGGTTGGTCTATGGATATGTAGAATGGCTAGAGGATGACCAACCAGACAATCAAGAGTTAATGAACCTCAATCGGTGGGAAATGAGTCTGCACCCCAACCTAACCTGTTAGAAGTAGTAGCTCAACTGCAGAGATAATCAACGGAGCAGCAGTGGGTCATTGCCACCCTGATTGCTAATCAGCAAGCTCCTCGTGTAGTCCCACCGGAAGCCAATATGGTAACACCTACTATAGCTGAAGTACCATCCGTTACACCTGTAGCCCCAGCAAAGGTGGTGAGGCAAGAAGCATACCTCATCCAGTGACAGAAACTGAAACCAGAGAATTTCTCTAACACCAATGAACCATGGGATGCTCAAGCATGGTTCAAAACTCTGGAGAGTATAATGGAGCTACTGGACTGGCCGGAGGTAGAAAAGATTAAGTGTGCATCCTTCTGCTTCACTGGGGATGCAAGAATGTGGTGGGAACGAGTCAAGGCAAAACAAAAATTAGATCAAATGACCTGGTTTGACTTCGAGACTGAGTTCTTCGAAGAGTTCTTCCATATGTGAGTCACTAACAAACATTACGATGAGTTCAAAGAATTTTGACAAGGAAGTTTATCAGTAGATGAAGCTGTGAAGAAATTCAATAGGTTAGCTCGCCTATGTCCCGAGTTAGCCAGCACAGAAAGAGAAAGGGTGAGACTAATGCTCAAGATGTTGAGGCCTGAGATAGCTCTGAATGTAGCTTGTGGAATTAATAGACCGTAGACTGCAGAAGAGCTGATTAGTAGTGCCCTGATCACGGAGCATTATCTGAACAGTATTAAGCAGCAGAAGCCAGTACTGATGGAGAACAAAGGTCAAGGGAGTTCTGGCACTCAGAAACCCCAGAGTCATGGGTCAACCTGGAAACGGAGCTCCAAGAGGAAGCAGTGGAGTAATAAGAAGGGAGGATCTGTAAACAAGCAACCTCAGTATGCCACATGTTCCACCTGTAGAAAGATGCATCCTAGAATCTGTCGCAAGGTCACGAGTGGCTGTTATACATGTGGTCAAGAGGGGTATATGGCCAAGAATTGCCCGACCAAGATCAACCTTTCTCCTGCATAACCTGTGTAATATGGAGGCCAGCAGGCACAGCTACACCATATGCAGGCCGCATTGGAGGGTCCTCATATTAGCCAAGGTAGACTGGAAGCTCCACCAAGTTCTACAATTGCTCGAGTTTTCTCCCTTACCAGAGAGGAGGTAGCAAACGCCTCCACCGTTGTCACAGGTCATATATGCATTTTTAATCAATATACAACTGTGTTATTTGATACCGGGGCAACACATTCATTTGTCTCCATAGTATTTGTTGAAAGAATAGGTATACCCCCGGAGGTCCTAAGCGGATAATTCTTGACAACACTACCCTCGGGAGAGATAATGACATCTACGCACTGACTGCGAGCTGTGCTAGTCAAAATTTTAGAGACGGAAAATTCCGTCGCTATTCCGTCGCTAAACTAGTTTAGTGACTGATTAGCGACGGAATCATTGCGTCGATACAAATTGTGTCGCTGGCTGTATTTAGAGACGGAATATATATTCCGTCTCTAAAATATTAGAGACGGGAATTTAATCATCAGTCGCTAACAATAAAATCCTCTCTCTGATTTGATTAAAATTACGTCTCTAATTAGAGACGAAATTTAAATGTTCCGTCTCTAATTAGAGACGGAATTTAAATGTTCCGTCTCTAATTAGAGACGGAACGTAAATATTCCTTCTCTAATTAGAGACGGAACTTAAATATTCCGTCGCAAGGCATCGACATTTCAAACAATTTCAGGGCAATCAGCGATGGAAAATTAAAGTTCTGTCGCTAGATATCGTTATAACAGTATTTTCCATGGTGAAATTAGAGACGGAATTTTAAAATTCCGTCTCTAATACCTGGAGATTTCAGCAGCACATTTCTGTTCCTGCAGTCATCCTTGTTTACATTTTATAATAATCTAAACCATCACATACAAACAACACAAAACTCACCAAATAACAATACATTCATACAAAAAACTTTATCCAAGAACAAAACAATAATCCAAGCACAAAATTTAAAGTAAACATCCAATCACAAAACATAGATAAATATCCAAACATCTCCAACCATAAACATCTGATTGTATAGTACTAAAACATCTGAAATTTAAAATCACAATACAACACCATCTAGCAAAGAAAATCCAATCCTAAGCTAGCAAGTAGTAATCAATCCTGCAAAAATGTTAATACGATAGATTACTAATAAAACAAAGAATAAACTAATTCACAATTATGAGTAACATATTAAATTTAATATTATGAATTTATTTTACATACCTGAAAGCTAGTTTAGTTATATGATGATGGTGTTGTATAGGCATCAACGTTCCTGAAAAGATATAATACAATGTTAGACATAGTTTCATTAGTGAAAAAAAACTTAAAAAGTTAAACATCAAGATACCTATCACAATCTATGGATCAGGAGGATTATTAGGGTCTTGAGTCTCCTGAGAGGCAAAACGATGCGGCGTTGCACTCATTTGATCCAAGAAGGCCTGCATATCCCGCCCAATTTTCTCAAGATCCAATCGGGATTGCCGCTCTACTCGAAATTCAGCCTCCAAGGTCAAGAGTCGAGTCTTCAAATCTGCGTTTTCCTGTTCTAAGACGTCTACTCTAGCAGATGATTCGGATGCACTCGATGATGTGCTGGGACGACCCCTGGCCCTAGGAGCCATCGCTTGATCATATACAACTCTCGCCTGAGCCCCAAGACCATATAGGGTGGAGGTCTTTTTCCTTCCACCAACCACATCATAATAAATTTCATTTATCTGGTCAGTGGATAGAGTCTGCTCCTCACCTCCCTCTAAATTAGGCTGAGACGCCTGTGCAACCCTAGCAGCAATTTCTTCCTATTTACATTAAAAAAAAGTATTGTCAGATATTTACTAAAATGATAGATAATCATTGTTAATAGTTATATATATTCAAGTGTAGAATCTTACGTCTAATGCCGATGATCGACGATCTATAAAGTTGCCATCTTTTGACTTGTGTGTCTTGGTAAATATCTCCCAACAAGTAGGAGGTCGCTGTAGATCATGTTCCTGAATATTAAAGAATGTAAATAATTCCATTGATATAGTCTAGGTACAAAACTCTTATAGAATTTTAAAATTGGAAACTAACCAAGTCTAAGGCATGCTCGACGATCGATCGGGATCCAGCGGTATGTTTTGTTGCTCCAGTACTAGGGCCAGCCAGCTCACTCTTTCTATTGGCTCGAGCTTTCATTGCATTTTCCTGCCATCTGTCTACAGCCCAAATGGCTCGCCATGCATCCCAAATGTTCTCAGGTACATAGGATGGTTTTATTCCCTTTTGTCTTGCTTTATATAGCATGTCTTTGTATAGTTTGGCACAAGCTGCGTTCCAGGTAGCATAAAATTCTGCCTCGTGCTCTGTCTCCCAAGTATATCTTTTCTGCAATAATACATTCACAAATTATTATAAAAAACATAACAAAATCATGATAATTAAATTGGCTTACCAAAAACTCATCGTAATAAAATTGCTTCATATCTGGGTCTACCCGCTTCCATGTAGTACCAGCGGGACTAAATCGCTCTTTAAATTTCGAGGTGATGTATGCAGCCACTCTATGACCATCTGGGGTAAAACTGCATTTAACAAATAAAATAAACCAAATATGTTAAAAAAATAGATGCAGCGAATAAGACTAATAACACCAATACTTACCAACCCCCGATAATCCATAGAACAATCTGGCCACCAGCATCAGACATGTCTATATCTGCAGAATTACATTATAACACATACGCATGCACACTAGGTTTAATCAAACAAATAATAATGACTAATAGAGTAAGACAAGTGATATAACTATGAATATTTAGATCTAAAATTTAACTGAACAATGCTTAATATGAATATATAACAATTTTAATCATTAACATTTTGGATATCCTCCTCACTAGACTCTGTATATTCAATAAGCTCCTCACTGCTGGATATTTCTCCATCATCTATCTCCTCATAAGGTACATTAACATCTACAAGTAATTGAGATGTTGATTGAATATGAGAATCTATTGAATATATCTCCACTGTATCATTTTGAAATGCATCATGGTTTTCGTACACGATAGAGTTGGGCATTTCTATGGTAGAGCGTGGCTTTGTTCGGCAAACTGCTAACCATTCACTAGCTCTTCTCCTCTTTGTGGGATATTCAAGATAGAAAACCTGCCCCGCTTATACCGCAAAAATGAAAGATTCATACTTGTTGAAGCTTTTGTTTGCATTTACCTAAACTAAATTGTAGTTTGGATGTATTCTGGTACCTATTCTTGGAGTCAGATCATACCAAGAATATTTAAATAACACACATCTTTTGATGGGTAAAGCAGGATATTCAACTTCTATGATTTCTTCAAGTCTCCCATAATAATCAAACTCAGAATTATTGTTGTTGATAGATCCTTTCACACAAACACCCGAATTGAAAGTTAGTCTGCGTGAATCCCGTTGTGTTACGTGAAATTTAAAACCATTAACATAGTAGCTAGAGTAGACTACTATCTTACGGAGAGGTCCTAATGCAAGATTGATTATCCTGGAATCTTGCACATTTGATATTCTTCGATCAGACACCTATAACAATAGTAGAATATAAAATAAGCCTTTGATAATTTAATATGGATGTAAGAAATTAAAACTATCCTCTAACTTACATAGATTTGAAACCATAATGCAAATTCCGTCTCTAACTTTTCATCTATCTCACTTGCACAAATTGATGGATTTTGTACTTGTAGTTGTTGTTCATACAAGCTGGAAAATAAGCTAATTTTTAGAAAATGACAGTATCGGGAAACAACCTTTTTTTTGGATAAATGTTTGATTCCAGAAGTCAACTTACTTTATATAGGGTTTGACTTCATCACAGTTTAAGAGTATGTATGTCCTCGCAGCATGATATTCTTGTGGAGTTAACCATCTAGAAATAGATGCTCCCATTGGCTTGCCAGGAAACTTGAAAATAGAAAGCATAGATGGATCTATAGGTTGTGCATCATCTGAATTTCTAGGACACTTGCGATGTCTGGTTTTTACATTATCAGCAAAATAATAGGAGCAGAATGAGGATGCTTCTTCAACCAGATAAGCATTACAAATTGACCCCTCAACTCTAGCTTTGTTACGAACATTATTCTTTAATTTCCTTAAAAACCGTTCAAATGGATACATCCATCTGTACTGGATAGGACCAGCTATTCGTGCCTCGTATGCTAAATGTACTGGTAGATGTTCCATTGAATCAAAAAAAATGGGTGGAAAAATACGTTCAAGCTTACATAGTATGAGAGGAATGTCTGTTTCTAGTCGAAGAATATCATCCATCATAATACACCTCGCAGTCAAATCTCTAAAATATAGACTCAATTCTGTGAGTGCTTGCCAAACATTTTGAGGAAGTAAGTCATGAAAAGCTACTGGAATAAGTCTTTGCATGAATACATGACAGTCATGACTCTTCATTCCAAACATCTTTAACCTGTTCATATCCACGCATCGAGCCATATTCGAGGCATACCCATCTGGGAATTTGATTTCTTTCAACTAATTACATAAAACTTGTTTACTGTCTTTGTCCAATGTATAACAAGCCTTTGGGAATTTATTGGTTGTTTCATCCTGATGCAACTCTGGCCTGCTAACTAGTTCTTTTAATTCCTCGCGTGATTTTGCAGTGTCTTTAGTTTTTCCATGCACATTCATCACAGTGTTAAAAATATTATCAAAGAAATTTTTCTCAATGTACATTACATCTAAATTATGTCGAATAAGTAGATACTTCCAATATGGTAGCTCCAAAAAAATACTCCTTTTCTTCCAACCACACTTGCACTGCCTAACGATGTATTTATTTATCTCATCAGAATTAGTCTCAGCTACTGGTAGAAAACCATAACTGTCTATTTGGTCAAGGATTTCTTCACCTGACTTGATTGTTGGAGGAAGTTTTCTAACTACAACATTCCTAATGAAATTTTTCTTATTTCGCCTGAAAGGGTGGTCAACTGGTAAAAATTTACGATGATTGTCAAACCAAGATACCTTCCCACTACAGGGTAATGAAAATGCATCAGACTCTGTCATGCAATGTGGGCATGCTAATTTACCAGACGTGCTCCATCCTGACAACATTGAGTATGCTGGAAAATCACTGATCGTCCATAATAATGCAGCATGCAATCTAAAATTAGTTTTACTTGCAACATCATAAGTTACTGACCCTATATTCCATAAATCATTCAACTCGGCAATCAGAGGTTGCAAAAAAATATCAATCTTCTCTTTTGGATTAGTTGGCCCTGGAATAAGTACAGTAAGGAACATGACTTCATCTTTCATACACATCCATGGTGGTAAGTTATAAGGTGTTATTATAACGGGCCAAGATGAATATTGCTGTCCAGACTGACCAAAAGGTTGAAATCCATCTGTAGAAAGTCCGAGTCTCACATTACGTGGCTCCATTGCAAATGAGGGAAATATTGTATTAAGATGTTTCCATGCAGGCGAGTCACAAGGATGACACATTATACCTTCTTCGTGTACATGCTCATGATGCCACCTCATGTAGCTTGCTGTTGAAGTAGATGCGTATAAGCGTTGGAGTCTAGCAGTTAATGGGAAATAATACATAACTTTCCATGAAACCTTTTTATTTTTCTTCCCTGGAATTCGACTACTATGCTTATAACGAGGGTGAGTACAGATTCTACATTCAATCAGTTCACTGTCTTCTTTCCAAAATATCATGCAGTTATTAATGCAGCAATCAATCCTCTCTACCGGCAAACCTAAACCTCTCACCAATTTTTTTGTATTGTAGAAGCTATCAGACATTATGTTATCCGCAGGAAGTAACTCAGACATCAATTGACAGATGTCATCGTAACATCTTTCTGAAAAATGATGCTCTGCCTTTATGTTCAATAATCTTGCAGTAGCTGATAATTGAGAATGACCAGACGGAATCCCTTCCCACACTTCTCTTTCACTAGCCTTTAACATGTCATATATTTGTTGAACTTCACGTGTTGGTACATCATCTATATTTGAATGATCAACAGCATTAATAGCGTCATAAACCATTGATTGCATTACATTCTCATTAGATGATGATTCCCCTAAAGGAGTTGTGCCTGATGATGAAGCATCCGAGGTTCCAATACGGTGAGACAAATAAGGCTCTCCATGACAGTACCAGTTGTAGTAATTTGGAACAAATCCTTTTTTACATAGATGTACTTTGACAGTATCCTCGTCATGAAAAGCTTTATTTCTACATTTGGAATGATTACACGGACAACGTAACATGACACCATCCATACATTCTGGATGACTCTTCGCAAAGTTCACAAACTCTTCAACTCCAGCATAATAGTCATCTCAGATAAATCCATTTTCTAATCTATTGTACATCCAATCTTTGTTCAAGTACATTGAAACTTGTAGGTAAAAGAAGGAACCCCCGAATGGGAAAAGATTGCAAACGAGGCTGCAAGGACAATTCCTGGAAGGGAAAATGGAGGGAATTGTGACATCAAAAATCTAAGTACAAGCTCAAAAGTGTATCTTCCAGTATTAGTGGAAGGAGCAAATACAAGTACAGGTGATATGCACTTTTCGCAAGGAGATGGTGAAATCACATTTTGTGGAGCAATACAAATGAGTGGATTCCTATAACTCAAGTAACTATTCAAACTCTCAGTTGCATTCTTGTTTATATGATTCTACATATACATGATTTCAATAAGCATCAAATATGAAATCATAAAAGAAAATTTAACCAAAAGCAAGAAATATGGTAGAAATGAGTACAGCTGTTGAACATAACCATTGAGCAAAACTGGCATGTGATGAATTCCAAAAAAGCTTGAAGAATAAATTTCCCATTGGCACAATGGCACATTAAGAATACTCAAAGGCAAGCATGTAAGGAGATAATCATTAGTATCTTCATAGCTTAGTCAACTTAGAGTGTTAAGAGTGTTTACTCTTATCAGTAAACAAATATTTTCATATCGATGAGTGCTGGCCGTAATGCTTTTGTAATATGCATTTGTAAGTGTTTCAATACATTTGAAAACAACCATGGTGAAAAAAAACAATTAATGTGTGAAGAATATGAATTAGTAACTACTTCAAATTTATACTGAGACTAAAACATTGTTAGTATCTTTAAAGGCGGACATTGTTTTTACTGACTTGTAATATGTAGGTGTGAGACCATAAGAGGTGGCACAACAAAAAAAAGTAAAAGAAGGAATTGTGGTACTAGATTAATAACATAGTAAGTATGCAATTAATAGAATAGAGGTACTAAGTATGCAATTAATAGAATAGAGGACCAACCAAAATCATACCATGAATATAAAATATTAAGTATATAATTAAGAAGTTGTCCTTAACTACTAAGTCCATGCTAAGAGTCCATTTGGCAAGAAATCAAAATTCTTAAAGAAACTGGCTTTAAGAACCTAGTAAGAGGCATGTTTCACAAGTAAGAACCATGCCACCATTTCACAAGCAAGAAATCAAAATTCTTAAAGTCCATGCTAAGAGTAGGTATGTTTCACAAGAAATCAATTATTCTAACCTAAAACTACAAGTAAGAACCTAGTAAGAGGCATAAAAGTTCTCCAAATCTCCATTTGGCAATCAACATACAAAGAAAGCAATTCTCCAAATCAAAATTCTCTAAACATGCTTAAAGAGAGACATTCAAATTAAATGAGTAGGTATGTTTCACAAGAAATCAATTATTCTAACCTAAAACTACAAGTAAGAACCTAGTAAGAGGCATAAAAGTTCTCCAAATCTCCATTTGGCAATCAACATACAAAGAAAGCAATTCTCCAAATCAAAATTCTCTAAACATGCTTAAAGAGAGACATTCAAATTAAATGAGATATAAAAATTACCAGAGGAGTAAACTAGCTTAAAGAAACTGACTTAAAACTAAACCTAGCAAAATCAAATGAGGAGATTACCGATCACACTTCTAGCAAGGACTTGGGAAGGAGACGAGCTGCTGCGGAGAGGAGATGAAAGCACCGCTGCGTTCTGTGGAGAGGAGAAGGAGACGAGTGAGAAGAGAAACCAAGGTGGCACCGATGAGAAGAGAAGAAGCGCAGAGGAGAGGAGAAGGAGGCGAGGGCGTAGCTTGCTGCGAACTAACCGAGAGGGAATTGAGAAGGAGACGACCCGCTGCGGAGAGGAGATGAAAGCCGCGAGGGATCGCCGACGAGAACACAACGCGCGCAGAGAGGAACGCGAGGGTTCTATTCTGTGCCCTAAATCGCGACATTAGCGACAGAACTTTATATTCCGTCGCTAATTCTTCGCTGTCTAATATAATTTCATCCCTGATTAGAGACGGAATCAAAATATCTGTCTCTATTTAGAGACGGATAATTTATTTCCGTCGCTAATATTTACAGATTCATTTTTTTTCAAATTTAAAACGGCCAAAATTCTCTAATTAGAGACGAAATTATACTTCCGTCTCTAATTAGAGACGGAATTATACTTCCGTCTCTAATTAGAGACGGAACTATACTTCCGTCTCTAATTCCGTCGCTAAATGCTATTTTTTTTGTTGTGAGCGAAGGGTTCTATTCTAACCTGAGGTAGAGTCTAAGTTTGAGTTCATCGGAGATTCAAAGAAGAGAACCCAGAAATTTTTATCAGCCTTGAAAGCTCAGAAGATGTTAGCCAATGGATGTGCTGGGTTTCTAGCTCATGTGGTTAATACCCAGCAAGAAAGAAATCAAGAGCTAGAGGAAGTTAGAATCGTGTGTGACTACCCGAAAGTGTTTCCCAAGGAGTTGCCAGGTTTAGCGTCGGACAGGGAAATTGAATTTGAGATTGAACTCATCCTTGGTACCCATCCAATCTCAAAAGCACCCTACCGCATGGCTCTGGCAGAATTAAAAGAACTTCAGGGACAACTACAGGAGCTACTCGACAAGGGCTTCATTCACCCTAATCACTCACCATGGGGAGCTCCGATGTTGTTCGTAAAGAAGAAGGATGGGTCCATGCGAATGTGTGTGGACTACTGAGCGCTGAACAAGGTAAAAATCAAGAACAGGTTGTTGGTTGCTACTCGGAAAACCTAACGGTTTCACTGTACAAAAATTTTGTACAAAGGTCTGAACCTTTTCCTAGCTACCATGTGTTTTTTTAAATTAAACTTGGATCGCCTGCGAAACTTTACACGTTTGATCCTAAGTTTAATTTATTTGTTCTTTTAGGTTTAGACTTGGATCTCCTGCGGAACTTAACACGTTCGATCCAAATCACCTAGGTTATTAATTCCATTAAATATTAATTTCCAAAATTGGCTTCCAGGACTGCATGGCGAGGCACATGACCTTTTGGATATGGGAACAACCACCACCGCCTAGACAAAGCCTTTTAAGGAAAGCTAATATTTAATTTCCTTAAATAACTTTAGGTCAACCAAAAAGAATAATCAAATCACAAGGAAAAGAAAAATAAAAGAACACAACATTGAAAACTAATTTGAAATACTAGAATTGCATGCCTATTGTATTTGGTATTTTTTCAAAGAAATAAAACTAGTATGATGCAGAAATTAAATACTAGTGTACCTTTTCTTTTGCAAGCAAAAACCTCTAGGTCTTCTACCGTATTCCTCTTCTAACCTCGGACGTTGTGTGGGCAACGATCTACCGAGATGAGAAACCACCATAGCACCTTCTTCTCCTCCTTGCAAGGTTTGGCCACAACAAGAGCACTTCCAAGGATGAAGAGATTCAACCACCACCAATGCTCCAAGGGATGCTAGAAAAGAGACTTCTTTTCTCTCCTTCTTCTCCTTCTTAGATCCGGCCACCAAAGCTATCTCCACCAAGAGAAGGTTTCGACCACACAAAGGAGAGGAGAGGAAAAGGAGGGGTCGGCCACACCCAAGGAGAAAAGAGAGAAAAAATAGAATAGAGATCTTAGCTATGAAGGCACCTCTATCCCCTCTTTTATAATCCTTGGTCTTGGCAAATAAGGAAATTTTAATAAAAATTTCCTTAATTCCTTTTCCATGAAAAAGAAAATTTAATTAATTAAAATCAAATTCCTTTTCTCACATATCATGGCCGGCCACATTCAAATCTCCAAGCAAATAAAAATTTTAAACACAAATTAAAATTTCCTTATTTGCTTCCGGAAATTTATAAGAATTTCTCTAATAATTTTTCCCTTCATGGTGGATTATAAAAAGGAAATTAAAATCTTTCTTTTAAACATGTGGATAAAAAGAAAGTTATCTCTAAAAATTAAAATATCTTTTAATCTACAAATAAGGAAAGATATCAAATCTTTTCTTAATCTTTTGTAGAAACTTATAAAAGAGAATATTTAATTTTTTAAACTCTCTTTTAAATCATAAACACGATTAAAAAGGAAAGTTTTCTTAAAATTTAAAATCCACCTTTTAATCAACAAATAAGGAAATATTTTAAATTTTAAACTCTCTTTTAAACATGTGGATAATTTACAAATAAGGAAAGTTTTTATCAAAAATTAAAACCATCCTTTTAACCTACAAATAAGGAAAGAGATTAATCTCTTCTCTTAATCTTTTGTAGAAAGCTATAAAAGGAAATTTTTTATTTTTTTAAACTCTCTTTTAAAACTATGATATCCACATAAGAAATAATTTTAATAAAAAACCTTTTTAATATTCTAGTGGCCAGCCACCTAAGCTTGGGACCTAAGCTTTGGCCGGCCACCAACTTGTCTCATCCACTTGGTCTTGGCCGGCCCTAGCTTGGGTTCCAAGCTAGCTTGGTCGGCCCCATTGGATGGGTAAGAAGGTGGGTATGTGGTGGGTATAAATTTCTATATACAAGAGGCTACGATAGGGACCGAGAGGAGGAATTGGTTTTGGTCTCTCGATGAAATTAAGCTTCCCGTGTTCGCCCCGAACACACAACTTAATTTCATCAATAATACTTCATTCCACTAAAGAACTATTATTGAACTATCGCACAAATCCCAAATTACATTTTGGGCTCCTTCTTATTATGAGTATGTCAGTCTCCCTGTGTTTAAGATGTCGAATGTCCACTAATTAAATGAGTTACTGACAACTCACTTAATTAATATCTTAGTCCAAGAGTAGTACCACTCAACCTCATCGTCATGTCGGACTAAGTCCACCTGCAGGGTTTAACATAACAATCCTTATGAGCTCCTCTTGGGGGCATTCTCAACCTAGATTACTAGGACACAGTTTCCTTCTATAATCAACAATGCACACTATAAGTGATATCATTTCCCAACTTATCGGGCTTATTGATTTATCGAACTAAATCTCACCCATTGATAAATTAAAGAAATAAATATCAAATATATGTGCTTGTTATTATATTAGGATTAAGAGCACACACTTCCATAATAACTGAGGTCTTTGTTCCTTTATAAAGTCAGTATAAAAGAAACGACCTCTAATGGTCCTACTCAATACACTCTAAGTGTACTAGTGTAATTATATAATTAAGATAAACTAATACTTAATTACACTACGGCCTTCTAATGGTTTGTTCCTTTCCATCTTGGTCGTGAGCTACTGTTTATAATTTATAAGGTACTGATAACATGATCCTCTGTGTGTGACACCACACACCATGTTATCTACAATATAAATTAATTGAACAACTACATTTATCATAAATGTAGACATTTGACGAATGTGATTCTTATTTCTAGATAAATGTTTATACCAAAAGCTAGGCTTTTAGTATACATCCTAACACAGGTATCCCTTACCGAGGATTGATGATCTATTTGATCAGTTAAAGGGAGCCACAGTCTTTTCCAAGATAGACTTGCGGTCCAGATATCATCAAGTGAAAGTGAGAGCAGATGATGTACCGAAGACGACATTCCGAACGAGGTATAGACACTATGAGTTTATAGTCATGCCTTTTGGAGTGACGAATGCTCCGGCTACATTTATGGATCTGATGAACAGAGTGTTCAAAGCGTATTTAGATAAGTTCATAATCTTCTTTATAGACGATATTCTTATATACTCAAAAGTCAGGAGGAACATGCTGAACATCTGAAGGCAGTATTACAGATTCTTCAGCAGAGACAGTTGTACATGAAGTTCTCCAAGTGCGAGTTTTGGCTCGATCAAGTCTCCTTCCTAGGTCACATTATTTCCAAGGATGGGGTCATGGTAGACCCGACAAAAATAGAAGCTGTGAGTAACTGGAATAGACCCAGGAATGTCAGTGAAATCAGAAGTTTCCTTGGATTAGCAGGCTATTATAGGAAATTCATTGAGAACTTCTCAAGGATTGTCTCTCCATTGACAGCACTTACCAGAAAGAATAGAAAATTTGTGTGGACAGAGAATTGTGAGAAGAGTTTCATTGAACTAAAAAGGAGACTGACCAGTGCTTCAATCCTGACTCTTCCAGAAAATGGCGAGAGCTTCGATATGTATAGCGACACTTCTAAATTGGGACTCAGAGCTATACTGATGCAGAATGGCAGAGTCATTGCCTACGCCTCGATACAACTCAAAGATTATGAGAAGAATTACCCCACTCATGACCTCAAGTTAGCAGCAGTAGTCTTTGCTCTTAAAGTTTGGAGGCACTACTTATATGGAACTCAGTGCAAGAATTACACAGATCACCAGAGTCTGAAGTATTTCTTCACTCAGAAAGACCTAAACATGAGACAATAGAGATGGCTTGAGTTAGTCAAAGACTATGATTGTGAAATCCTCTACCATCCAAGGAAGGTGAACAAGGAGGCAGATGCGCTAAGTAGAAAACCTTGCACAACTTTATTATCCTTATCTGCCATGTCCCAACCCCTACGGAAGGAAGTAGAAAATTTTGAGCTAGAAATTATTACTAGGAAGCTCTCCACTTTGACACTAGTGTCAACCTTGCTTGACGATATACAGAAAGGGTAGGATGAAGGTCCTAATATTCAGAATATCAAGTAGGGAATACAAGAAGGAGAAAAAGGGGAGTTTTGAATATCTGACCGTGGGATGCTATATTATGGTAATCGTCTTTGTGTCCCTAATCAAGAAGAACTGCAAAAGAAAATTTTAGATAAAGCCCATAGAACACCCAATGCAATGCATCCTGGTTCCACCAAGATGTACCAAGATTTAAAGGAACGCTTCTGATGGTCTGGAATGAAGAGAGATGTTGCTAGATACATTAGTACCTGTCTGACGTGTCAATGGGTTAAAGAAAGACATCAGAAACTAGGGGAAGTTCTGCAGCTTATCCAGATCCCAGAGTGGAAGTGGGAGGATATATCTATGGACTTTATAATAGGACTACCCAGAACCACGAATGGTTATGATGTGATCTGGGTAATAGTGATAGATTAACCAAGTCTGCTCATTTCCTAGCTATCAGAATATCCTACTCTATTGAGCAATTAGCATATTTGTATGTGAAAGAGGTTATCAGATTGCATGGAGTTCCCAAAACCATAATTTCTGATAGAGATGGTCGTTTTACTTCACACTTCTGGGAGTGTGTTCAGAGAGCTCTTGGCACTAAGCTGCGATTTAGCACTGCATTTCATCCTCAAACTGACGGGCAAACAGAACGAGTGAACCAAGTTTTAGAGGATATGCTACGGGCTTGTGCTTTATATTTCAAAGGAAGCTGGTGTCGATACCTATGCTTAGCAGCATTCGCATACAATAATAGCTATTAAGCTACTGTCGGAATGACACCCTATGAGGCTCTATATGGGAGGAGATGTAGATCTCCTATCTCTTAGTATGAAGGTGGTGAAAAGAAAGAAATGAGACTCCAGACAGACCTTATCGAGGACACCACCAAAGCCATTCAGAACATTCGGCAAAGGATAGAAACGACTCAGAGTCGGCAGAAGAGCTATGCGGATGTACACCATAGACCACTGAAATTTGAGGTTGGGGACTTAGTGTTCCTCAAAGTAGCTCCTATGAAAGGAGTGATATGGTTTGGAAAGAAAGGAAAGTTGAGTCCACGTTATGTGGGGTCATACCGAATCACTAGAAGGGTTGGCAAGGTAGCTTATGAGATGGAACTACCTCAGGAAATGTCAGCTATTCATAATGTCTTTCATGTCTCAATGCTGAAGAAGCATGTTCTCGACGTAAATCAAGTGATTGAGCTACAAACGGCACAAGTTCAAGAGGATCTCAGTTTTGAAAGTCGAGCTATTCAGATAATAGATCGAGAAGTTAAGAAGCTGAGAACAAAGAGATACCGTTAGTAAAAGTGTTGTGGCAAAGTCAACAGTATGAAGAAGCAACATGGGAATGTGAGGATGATATGAGACAGAAGTATCCACAGCTGTTCTAAGTTCGAGGACGAACTTTTTATATGGTATGGGGGATTGTAATACCCGTAAATTTTCCCTATTTTTAAATGGGCAAAAAGAAATATAAGAAGAGAAAAGAAATTAAAATATATTCATAAATGGCCCGGGCTAGGATTTGAACCCTAGACCTCTTATTTAAGATTAGTTTATGTAACCATTAGGTGGTGGTAAAGCATCACATTAGGAATATGAAACAATTCATTATATGTAGAATATATGTGAAGAGATGCTTCAACTTCCACTTGGTATAAAAGGGAAAGGATGAGATGAAAACCTAACTTTTCATCTCCCTCTTCCTCTTCTCCTCTCTAGCTGAAATCCTCTCTTTCACCTTTGTGGTTTTCGGCCAAGATCTAGGACTAGGGTTTCTAAAGTTCTAAGTATTCAAGGGGAGGATCTAAGAGGATAATTCCACAAGGTTCTTACACATGTGAAGGGTGTTTTGGAGATCAAGGCATACAAAAGAGAGGATTTTCTTCCCTACACCCTCCATAATAGTAAGATCTAGAGAAAGGATGTAAGTATCTCTCACCTGCAGTATAAGTTGCTTCGATGTTACTTAGATTGATACGTTTTAAGCATGTAAAGGAAGATGCATGTTATGAGATGTTTATTGCATGTTAAGAAAAGATAGATGTTATGATATATGTGATGTCCCTAAAAGTTTTGGGATTAAGAGCATGTTTAGATTATCTTGATTTGTTTCCCATTAAGTTTTGGGACTAAGAAGTATAATCAAGTGCCTAAAGTGCTTCCCTATAAATATGGGTGAAATAAACGCACATAAGGTGTTTGGTTAAATGACAAGCAAGTGCAAGTACAAGAAATTAAAGGTAAAAGAAAGTATTTTACTTTATAAAGGCATGTACCAGACACAAGGTCCATGGGTGGGCTCCTAGATCGCCCCTAGGCTCCTAGACTGCCTAGTAGTACCTTAATGGGTTCGGGATTAGCTACCTTGGATCTTATTAAGGATGCACGCAAAGTGGTACAATGTTAGGCCCAAAGCAAGTTAATTATTATTTTCACTAGTATGTAAGATAAAGTTTTCAAAGCTCATTGATTTCTTAAAGTGAAAACATTATTAAGTTGAGAACTAGAGTTAGAGAGTGCAGGGTTTGATCTCTATAGCATAGCAAATTTTATGTTTTTATTGCATGATTTTTAGTGGATATTTTGCATGATAAACTGATTTTAAAATGCATGCTATATACATATTTCTGAGTTATGTAGTTCATGGTGAATTATGGACAAGTGCATGTTTTGTGTTTCCGCAAGCAATTTGGAAAGCATGTTCTCTTTTAAAAAGTATGATATCTTTTAATGCATTGTTTTGTGAGTAGACGGTACTTACTAAGCATCCGCTTATAGATTTGCATTTCCTTATACTACAAATAAAGGTAAAGGAAAGCTCGAGTAGGAGGAGGCAGTAGGAGCGGTGCTTGGGGTGTGCGTGTGTGTGGCGGAACAATGGAAAGAGATCCGAGATTTGGTTATTTTGGGGAATATGTAGAACTTTAGTTTTGTTTCTTTACTCCGCTTTACCTAAGATACTGACACTAATTGGTTTAGAATGGACTTGATAGCTTGGCAGAATTTTGAATGACAAGTGAAAGTGAATAAGAGGAGAACAAGATTTTCCGGTGGAGAAAGGGGGTCCTTCGCACGACCCATGGAACGATCGTGCGGGTTCGCACGACCCTGCGCTGCCTCCTCTCGGCCAAGGTGACACAGCCGTGTGGAAGCACACGGCCGTGCCCTTCCTCATCTCGGCCAAAAGTGGCACGACTGTGTGAAAACACACGGCCGTGCACCTCCTCCTCTCGGCCAAGGCTACACAGCCGTGTGAAACCACACAGCCGTGTCTCTCTCCCTCTTGGCCAAGGTGACACGGCCGTGTGGATTCACACGTCCGTGCACCTCTTCCCCTCTGTCAAAGGGGACACGACCGTGTGACCCTCACATGGTCGTGCGCTTCTAGGTGACACGATCGTGCGACCCCTCACACGGTCGTGCCCTGTCTCAATTGAGAGTACAACACCTGTCAGGGCCACACAACCCAGACCCGCTAGAAGCTTCCGACACCCTTCGGCCCTACGTGGCTGCAACCAGTCGTAACAGGTTAGAATAGGTCTATGAACTAAGCAGCCTGTAACAGGTAAGAATGTCGAAAATTTAAGACAGTACGAGGAAAGCGTAACGTTTTCCTGTAGCTTAAGGGTATGAGTAAGGGCGGGCGTTACAAATCTCGGGATCAGTATTTGACTCGAAGCTGATCGGTCGACCGATCTAAGTGTTTGGACTATCAAACCCTTTCAACCTGCCCATCTTCTCGTCCACATAATTCTGCTCAGATAAGAGTCTTCGTTCGATCGACCTATCACTGCCTTTGGTCGACCAATCCCGTCGATGATCTCTGACTTATCTAATTTGATCAACCTAGTCTGAAGCTAATCCACACTCGGTCGACTGAACCTCGTTGTTCGGTCGACCGATCCCTTGGTCAACACTTCACCGTAGCTGAAATATGATATGTTCACTCAGTGGTTCGGTCGATCAATCCAAAGGTTAAGTCAACTGATCAAGGCTGACTCTTCAATTTGCAATATGTTAGTTCCTTGCAAAACAAAAATTACAAAATAGGTAGATAACATGTGAAGTAAAATCTATTTTGATAGTCATTTGGCTATCCGGTTCTGACTTTTGGATTTCCTCCAGAAACTCTAGGTCGAACCAACACCTACTGTTCTCTCTTCGAGGAACGCGTCCTCACCTACTCCTCTTAGGAGAGTTTACCTTTTGCCAGACCGGTCCTCCAGACCGACTGGGATTTTGCTCAGCGCCCGAGACTTCAGGTCTTCATGCTGGACATCCGCTCCATGACCCGTCCAGTATTTTACCTGGTCCATGACCACTAGGATTTTCACCTAGAGTACATGACCCGCCAAGAATTTCTACTTAGGGTTACCACCCCCTAGACCTAAGGTTACCTCCCCCTAGGGTTTTCCATAACCTAGGGTTACCACCCCTAGGACCTAAGGTTGCCTCCCCTTGTGTTTTTCATAACCTAGGGTTACCACCCCTAGGACCTAGGGTTACCTCTCCTTAGGGTTTTCCATAACCTAGGGTTACCACCCCCTATGACCTAGGGTTACCTCCCCCTAGGGTTTTCACCTACCTAATATCCACTAGAACATTTGTCTAAGAACACTTAGGGTTTTCCTACAAGCTAAATCACACTTGTTAGATAATAAGACAGCTTAACTTTGAACCATTTGTCATTATCAAAACATAGGTTCGATCATCTGGTGCTCACTGCACCAACAATATCTCCTTTTTGATTATGACAACCTAGTTTAAAGTTAAGTAAAAGATAACAATATTTACTATAATATAATGAAAAGGAATTTAAGCATGAGATAAGCAAAATACAACAATTTTGACATATTTTAAAAAAGCTCTCCCTTATGCTCATGTTTTATGTTTAACTCTTAACTTTACCTTTTCTCTCCCCCTTTTTCATATATCAAAAAAAGGGTACTAAGTTAGAGAGAAAAAGAATCTTTAAATCTGAAAGGCTAGTTTTTTAATCTTTAAGACTCTCCCTGAAGGGTAGCACTTATTTGACTTTAAAATCATTTATCTTTTAAACAAAATAGCTAAATACCTAGCTTTGAAAAGGATGTATTTGAAAAATACTTAACTCAATACTTAGCTTTGAAAAGATTTTCTTTAAAAAAACATAGCTCAATACTTAGCTTTGAAAAGATTTTCTTTTAAAACTTAGCTCAATTGTCACGCCCCAGAGGAGTTCCTACCTGGCAAACGGACAACATCTCCCTTGTAACTGTGACAATATGAAGCATATATTGCCACAAGGCTGGAACATTCACAACCACACAGTTATATAAATAGTCCACTCGGTTGGAACAAAATGATCACAACCATGCATTTGTATAATAAACAGCTCACACGATTGTACTAAAAACACAGCGGAAAACAAAATGAAAGCCTATACAAACTAAAAAGATGCAATGTATGATGGCACAAATTAAACACAACAAAATACTAAAAATGGTAAAGAAGTCACATGGCTAAACACCAATACAATGCCAATACCATAAGAAAAATATGTATGAAAACAAAAGCAAAATAAAGATCATCTTCTGATGTGACATGGGACCGATAGATAGGATACTCCAAGTGACTCCACATACTTCTACCTACTACTTGAGGAAAAAGACAACACAAAAATACGATGGTGAGTGCGAGTCACTCAGCGGGTAATAGACAAGATAGTGCATGGTCTATATAAAACATGGAGATCAAAGTATGATCATAAACTGACATAATGAATGTGCATACCCAATCTGAATCCAACACACGATATCGTGATCATAATGTCATAGTAAATGAATCTACCCAATCTGGTACTAGCATATAAGGTCAAGATCGTAAATGACATAATAAATGCACCTATACATAACTGACATAATGAATACTCATAGTCATATCCAACATAAGGAATGCACATAATCATAATTGACATAATAATGTACATACTGAATTTGAAACTGACATATATGGTACAATGATAAGTAAACTCACCGGGGATCAGCAACAGATCTGCTCGTAACACCTAAGCAATATAACCAACAACATATGCATGTATAATAAATGACATATATGAAGCATGGCAATCATATGCAGCAACAATCATAGCTCAAACAAGTGCAACATATCACAATCACATATAGCTAGTATCTACTAGACATGTATGCAAATATATCTCTACAGATACACCGCGTATCATATGCAAATGAGCATGCATGCCACATGGTCATCCCCACCACCTCTCCAGACACCACGACCCTTGTATGGCCAAGAAGCTTGGGTCCGTGACAACTGTACTACCCTCCAGATACCACAATAGAATGGTCGAGGCAGAAAGTTCGCTAAGTAGCTTTCTAGCTACATAGCATCAGGGTCCCTAACTACTCACATATCTAGCCCCTTGACTATCATGTACCCTCCAGATACCACTACTTATGAATAGCCAAGGCTGACAGAGTATAACATTAAGTGGCCAAGTGAGCACGATAGGACTAGCTCTACTCCTAGCTACCACTCTCCCATAGTGGCCGAATGGACAACTATAAATGACTGCCAACCTGCTCAACCACAAGGGAAACATTTGATTGTCAGCATGCAGTGAAAATGATGGGCATGATGTAATAATCATGATACAAAGATAGTCATCATCAATGCAACACCTCAATCCATCATAAGTATCTCCAATACATGATCCATCAATCACCTTTATCTATAGGTATGGGTAGATCCAACATATGTCCTCTAAATAACAAGTACAATAAGTAATCACACCAGACACATACACACCACACATGTACGCACCCTACCATGTAGGTATAATCAACAAGAAACCTCCAATAGTCATACCAGGTACATATGCACACAACCACATATGTATAATCATGATACCTCCAATATCACACCAAACACATACAATCACTAACATAGGTTTTATCGACATGATCCTCCAATGGTACACATCAGACACATGTACACACAACATAGATACAATCAACATGAAACCTCCAATAGATAACACCAGATATATGTACACATAAAACATATAAATACACGGTCAACATGATAACTCTTATGGCACATACCAAACATGTGTACACATAACACCATTTACATAGTCAACATATTAACTCAGTCAATAAGACATATCCTACCATACATACTCTACATGTGAATGCATAACAGAGTATAAATATTCAAAGCTTAAGACTATATATGAAATAAATAGATCATCTCAAAGGTCAAGCATTAGTATCAAGTAGGATAACAATACGGATAGATTTAAGGTAAAGCAACCTAATCCATTAAATAAAAGCAACCATACACTAAGTTCAAAGAACTAAAGAGGCCAAGGAAGAAATACCTGCCTTTATCTGTCGATCGTGCTAAACAAACTCACGTCGAGACACTCGTCTCAAATCAACATCCTACAAATCATATGATATACATTTAGCTAATCACATACAACAATTAGCTAAACCCAAAACCAAATCCTAACTCGATTAAGTAACCATGTTTAATTCCACCTAATGATCCAAATCCAATTAGATGATAAATCCATGATTAATCCACCAATCAATTCCTTAATTCTCACCCATCAATCACTAATCAAATCTCATCATAAATCCTTCTAAATCCACTAATCAATCCAATACAACTTAATCAATTTTTTATAATCATTTAATCCATTGTATCGTCTACCAAACATTAGGAATCAGTCCTACATAATTTATCCACCTAAATTAATCCAACCATAATAATTACAACTATTCATCACACTAATCAAATCCAATATAGAAATGAAATCAACTTCA
Source organism: Zingiber officinale (assembly GCF_018446385.1). Lineage (NCBI taxonomy): Eukaryota > Viridiplantae > Streptophyta > Magnoliopsida > Zingiberales > Zingiberaceae > Zingiber > Zingiber officinale. Next base: position 109,631,153 of record NC_056000.1, read on the forward strand.
ACTCACCCAATCAGTGTACTTCACTGTTAATTCGTCTACGGAGCACCCGCTGTCGGAAAATGTGGCCAGAGCTAGATAAAATCGATGATCTCCAAATCAAACACCCTAAATCAAAATCAACACCTCCACATCTAAGCATCAACCCAAATCAACATATCCACCAATCCATCACCGGAATGAAATCAAATCTCCATACATAGCTTACCTTAACCTGGTTACACCCATGTTATCTCATGGCTAAAGATCTTGCTGCCGGAAATGGTGGCCCAAGCTATCGATTACCCACACACAGTGATGACTAGAGCAAGGAGAAAGTGTTGCCCTCTAAATCAAATATCCCTAAATCAACACCAATCTTAGATCAATCACAACAATCAAATTTAGTTAGGGTTTACCCTAATCAACCACTTCTTCTCTAGCGGCAACTCACTGCGGATGGCGATACTCGGCTAGAGGTGACAGCAACACCAAATCAGCTACCACAATGGTTGCTGGAATCACATCGCAAAGAGAGCAATGACACGCGGTGAGATGACCTCTTACTTATGGCTGGAAAAGGAGTCGACGACTCATGGAATCAGTGGTGTCGACCAGAACATTAGCGCTTGAAAATAGCAGTGGATCAGGAGCTAGGGCACAACTCAGTGAGGTTTGTGCCATTGGTGTCGGTTGAGACGTGTGAGGGAGAGGCCCGACACTGGATTGGGGCACGACAACTGGCGATCGGGAAAGGAATGACGACACAAAAAGGGAAGTCGACGCTCTCACCTGAGGCCGGAGAAGGGCCATCCACAACTGGATCTGTACCGGTGACTACTCCGCTGGTCGACGGCGAAGGCAAGATGGGGACATCGCAGCAAGAGGGAGAGGGGATCGGGAGGAAGGAAATGGCCATCGGCGAAAGTAGGAAGGAATAAGATTAGATTAGGTTTATATACTTAGGCTAATCTAATAGACTTAGCTAGGTTTAATTAAATCAATCAAATTCCACTTTAGGGATATTCCAAACAGGCTTTCCCTAAGCCCGATTAACTCATCCCCTTAAATGTGTCATATGGACTCTGTTTAATTTTAAAAAAATCTAAAAATTCCTGAAAAATCTAATAAAGTTATTTTCCTAATAATACTTATTATTTAATTTACCATATCTTACATCAATACTTATCCTTGAAAAGATTTTCTTTTAAAAAACTTAGCTCAATACTTTAGCTTTTAAAAAAAATAACAAAAACTTAGTTAAGTACTTAGCTTAAAAAAAATTTGATAAAAACTAAGTTAAGTACTTATCTTTAAAAAAATTGATAAAACTTTAGTTAAGTACTTAGCTTTAAAAAGATTTTGATAAAAACTTAGTTAAGTACTTAGATTTAAAAAGATTTTGATAAAATACTTAGTTAAAAATACTTTTTCAAAAACTTAGTTTTCCAGCTAGAAATATTTGAACTTCCTTTTTTAAATAAAATATTAAAGTTACTTTTTAAAAATAGTTACACTTTCTTTTCAAAAATAGTTAAGCCAAAAAAAATTGAACTTCCTTTTTGAAAAATACTTTGATTTGAAATTTTGAAAAAGAATACAATAACTTTGAGAAAACATTTAAGAAAAATTAATGTCTTAACTTCCATTCACTCTCCCTTAATTAATGAAAAACAAATGAATGCTTTAAGTTTTAGGGTTCTAGAGTCCAAGCATGAGAGTTCAAAGTTAAAACACAAGTTTAAAGTAAAAGTAATTATTTAGTTTTCTAATTTTTCATCTCACTCATTCTATGTTATCAAGCATGCTCAGCTTATGAGTTTGTTTAAGATGGAGTTAAGTTAATTTTGAAGTTAATTTTATCTATCACTTTGAAAAATATTTATGATATTGAAGAATATTTAAGTTTGAGTTTAAATTTAGATTTCAAAAATATCAGATTTTGAAGTTTCAGTTTGAATTTAAATTTGTGCTTAAAATATTTAATTTTAAATTTTAAGTTTGAATTTAAAAATTAATTAGAATTTGAATATTAATTAGATTTGAACATTTGTGGATAATTTTGAAGATTAATTAACATTTGAAAATAATTAAGATTTTGAAAATTTATGGTTTGAAGATATTTAAGATTTTGAAAATTAATTATGATTTGAAAATAATTATAATTTTTAAAATTAATTCTGATTTGAAAATAATTAATATTTTAGAAATTAATTATGATTTAAAAATAATTATAATGTTAAAATTAATTATGATTTAAAAATAATTATAATTTTAAGGTGAATTATGATTTAAAATTAATTATAATTTTGAAATTAATTATGATTTAAAAATAATTAAAATTTTAAAATTAATTAGGATTGTTGAAATTAAATAGGATTTTGAAATTAATTATACTTTTGAAATTAATTATACTTTTAAAATTACACTTTTAAGATTTTGAAATTAGAATTTTTGAAAATAATTTTAAAATTAATTATGATTTAAAATAATTAATATGTTAAAAATTAATTATTATTTAAAAATAATTATAAATTTTAAAATTAATTATGATTTAAAAATAATTACAAATTTTAAAATTAATTATAGTTTTGTAGTTAATTAAAATTTAAAATTAATTATAGTTTTTAAAATTTTCAAATTAATTAAGATTTTAAAATTACTTAATATTAAAGTGACTTAGATTAATTACTTTGAATTAATTTTAATTGAATTGAGTTTAATTAATTTAAATTTTGTTAACTACTTTTTATTTTAAACTTAGGTCCATCTCACTATTGTCTAGATTTTCAATCAGGGAACCTTAATAGTTTTGTGAGATGATTAATTTAATCTTCACTTCAGATTAAAATCTAAGGATTGATCTACATTTGAGTTAGACTAAAGTTTAATAATTAGTTAATTAAATATTCATTTTAATAATTGGATTCCAAGATGTGGTGAGGCACTAGAACTTCTTAGGTATTGGATCATCAACCACTTCTAGACAAAACATTTAAAGAAATTGACTATTTAATTTTCTTCCTGAAAATCCTAGGTATAACTAGTCAAGTGAAAATCAAGCCTAAGTCTTTATCTATCCTTTCTAGATTAACTAATTAGTAATCATGAATGGCATTTATCAATTAATTACTTATATGCATATTCATGGTAATTATGCATGGATCAAACAAATTAAGCATTTATTAGTTAAGTTAACAAGTTACAATTTTAAGTTAACTTTTAAGTTGAGTTTTAAGTTTACCGATTAATTTAGGATTTATTGATTAGTTTCATAATTAAAAGGCACTTGATTATAGCTTGGTTTGTAGAGTTTAAGTTTTACCTTAGACTTGTAGCCCAAATCTAGATTTTGTGAATTCGTTAAGTTATTAATAATCTTTTCTAATTTACCAATTTTATCTTTTAAAATATTATTTTATTTTTCTAATTTTATAAGAGTTAATTTCTTATTTTTATTAAATAATTTTCTAAGAGGATGACTCTGGGTATTCATACTCAGATTCGAACTCAGGTTCTACTTGGTCTTCTGGCTCTGACGGAATCTCATGAAGCTCGATCAATTTTTTTCTAAAGCTCCTTAGTGTTGTCACTACAACAAAAATGACCTACGACAACGGATATTATCCATTCTCGTAGGGTCAAAAAATTATTGTAACTGACAGCGTTGTATAAGGCATTGCCCTACGACAATGATTTTGAATCTGTTCTCTTTGTAAACATTCGACAACGGTTTTTATCCGTTCTTGTTTATATGCTCAAAAAAAATTTTGCCTATACGACAACGTTTTAAAACCGTTGTGGTAGATAATTTTGACAACAGATATAACCCGTTGTGGTAGACCCTTTTTACAACAGATATAAACTGTTGTGGTAGATAATATTTACTTGTTTTGGATTTTGCAATAATTATAAACTGTTGTAGTATATAATTTTAATATGTTTTATAATGGATAATTTCCTACGGAAATTAGGAATAAAATTCCATGAACCCTTCCAATTTATCGAAAAGGAAGAGATCCCAAACAAAACAATACGATGTCGAATGACAATGGTGAATATATATACATGTAAGTATTGATGCGACCTAGAGATGGGTGAGAGAGAGGAATGGAAAAACTTACGGGCAGTGAAGCAAGAGAACATCTCCTCGAGGGCAGTGAGCAACTACTAGTATCCAGCATAGGCCTCTAGGTCAACCTTACGAAGGTAGGGTGCCCCGTCGATGGCCACCTTCACGTAGGTGAAACTCTTGAGAGTGTTTCCCCGGAACGATCTCACCGGCGGCCATCCCACCACTTGATCCCTTCAGAAGGAAGAAATTTTAGGTCAAGATTGGGATTAAAAAAAATACACGTACAAGCAACCCCAAGACTAGTGTTGCTTACTTAGCTTCGGGAGGTTTGTTGGTGGACCCTTCGAAGGAATCGGAGGGGCGATGGTCATCCGACGGGCCTCGCTTCCTTTCGGGGTCAGATCTAGTGGCACCAGATGGGGCGAGGGTGAGTTGCGTCTCTTCATAGTCAAGGCCAGAGGCGTCTAACTCGGTGGAGCTATGTGTTGTGTCTGTCATGGACATGGTGAGGGCAAGGTGGGAAGAGGTGGAAGAGGAAGGAGAAGAAGCAGTGGGGGAGGGGTGATTGGAGTGTAGCCTAGGGTTGTGGCTTGAAGCATGATAATTATAGCAGTGGAAGGTCAAAGGGCCTCGTCGAGCTCAAAAACCCGCTCACCAGGAAGAGAGGAGAGCACACCGTCGTGGAGGAAGATCTAGCGGAGGCGGCACCCCTTCCTATCGTGCAAGAAAGGGAAAGAAAAATGGCTTAAGGTTCAGAAATGCGAAGGGGAAAACATGGCACTGAAAAGATTTACAGAGAGAGGGGAAAGCAAAACTGCGAGGGGAAAATGATAAAATGAATAAAGTCAAAGACAACAGTTTTATCAAAACTGTTGTCGTAGCCCCTAAAAAAGTGCTTAAAGACAACGATTTTAGATAACCATTGTCAAATGCGTTGTTGATTTTAAAAAAAGTTGCTCAATGACAACGATTTTAATAAAACTGTTGTCTTTTATATTTTATGGGAGCTCAAAGACAACGATTTTATCTTAAAACTGTTGTCTTTTACTAAATTTACAATAGTTTCATATAAAATCATTGTATTTGTGGAGTTGTCGTTTAACATTTTTGTTGTAGTGTGTTGAACTTTCCAACTCGATCAAGCTCTTTATTTGTTAGTCCACATAGGAGTGTATATGTTGCTTTTGCATCTGCCATGATTTTTCTCCTTGTTTGTGCATCCCACTTGTCACAGGCGATGGCCACACCTTCTTTGATGGGGAGTATAAATCCGGTCTAGATCTTGGTCCATATCTCCGACTGGGTCTTCAGTTGGTGCTCCATATGGTCTTTCTAGTATATGAAATTCTTGCTGGGCAAGAGTGGTGGGCATGCGGTGCTGTAGTCTTCTTGGTAAGCCATTTAAAAGAGCTTTTGCATAATAAAACAAACACTTGTCAAGACTAGGTTTTGGCTTAGTAGTGCGGGAGAGAAATAAAATAGTATTTCACTAATTTCAAGAAAAAGTAATAAAATAATATAAAATAATAATAAATATTATTACAAATTTTGTTAAATATGATATTTTGTCAACACTGACCAATGGTGAAAAATTTTTAAAAAAAATAGAGGAAAAAAATGAAAGGTGTAAGAATATTTTTTAAACGAAAATGATATATATTTTACATTCAAAAGGATCCCCACTGCTAGATTGGTGGTTTCATCAATTAAGAGCAGCCTTGCTCTGATATCAATTGTAGGATTGATGTGTTGTAGAGGGGGGGAGAGTGAATAGCACTCATGACTTTTTCACTTGTTTCGAAAAACACAGAATAACGTAGTGGAATAAAGAACAAGTAAAACAAAAGCAATGCTAACATAATTTCTTTTACTTGGTTGGGAGCCTATGATGACTCCTACTTCAAGGTCCGCGATCATTGATCACTTTCATTGAGCAATCACTATAGATCCGAAAAGGATTTGCAAATATGCAAGTACAAGTATTAACAAAAATAAAGTGTATTGACAACAAATGATTAGTATTTCGTTGATTGTCAGAGCAGCAGCTAGGTGTTGTTGAGTTGTTTAGGAGCAGCGCGCACATAAGAAGATCATTTTGAATGTGTTGTTTCGAAGGTGTTGGTTAACCCTCCTTTTATAGTTTAGCCTGACCTGATCTAGATCCACTGATCTCGGGATCAGTCTTTGACTTGAAGTTGATCGGTCAACCGATCTAGGTGTTCGGTCTATCGAACCCTGTGAACCTGCCTAGCTTCTCATCCACATGCTTCTGCTCAGATAAGAGTCTTCGTTCGATCAACCGTTCACTGCGTTTGGTTGACCAATCCCGCTGATGATCTCTGACTTATCTGATCTGATCAACCCAGTATAAAGCTAATCCACGCTCGGTCGATTAAACCTCCCTGTTTGGTCAACCGATCCCCTGGTCAACACTTCACCGCAGTTGAAATCATATATGTTCACTCAGTGGTTCGGTCAATCGATCCAAAGGTTCCCTACAAAATAGAAATTAGAAAATAGGCAGACAACATGTGAAGTAAAATCTATTTTGACAGTCATCGGACTGTCTAATTCCGACTTTCGAATTTCCTCCAGAAACCCTAGGTTGAACCGACGCCTACTGTTCCCTCCTCGGGGAATGCATCCTCACCTACTCCTCTCAGGAGAGTTTATCTTTTGCTAGATCGGTCCTCTAGACCGACTAAACTTTTGCTCAACGCCCGAGACAATAGGTCTTCATGTTGGATGTCCACTCCATGACTCGTCTAGTCTTTCACCTAGTCCACGACCACTAGAATTTTCACCTTGAGTCCTCGACTCTAGGATTTCGCCCAAAGTACATGACCCACCAAGACTTTCTACCTAGGGTTACCACCCCATAGGACCTAGGGTTACCTCTCCCTAGGCTTTTTCATAACCTGTTACATCCCCCTAGGATTTTCCATAACCTAGGGTTACCTCCCCCTAGGGTTTTCCATAACCTAGGGTTACCACCCCCTAAGACCTAGGGTTACCTCCTCCTAGGGGTTTTCACCTACCTAGTATCCACTAGAACTTTTGCCTAAGAACACCTAGGACTTTCCTGCAAGCTCAATCACACTTATTAGATAATAAGACAACTTAATCTAAGTTATACACTCATAAATCTGTGATAGCTACATTAATTTGGGTAATCTAGTAATTCAATGATTAATGGTTCGATGACAAAATTGAAGGAAATAAGTAGATAATTTAGTTATGGATTAATTTTGAATTGAGTTATAGATTCAGAATTTGTTAGTCGGTTGATGATGGGGATGTAATTTCATTTCTACATTGAGTTTGATTAGTATGAAGATTAGTGGTAATTGATTGTGGATTGAATAGTGGGTTAATTGATTAATGAAAATTGATTACGTTGTATTGGATTGATTAATGGATTGCGAATTATGATTAGAGAGATTAAAGGATTCACGGATAGAGAAAATAAAGTTAATCATTAATCAGGGTTAATTAATGATCATATTTCGATTAGGGTTACCTTAAATAGGTTTAGGGATTTGATTTAGCTATTTAATTCATATGTAATTAGCTAAATCTATATATCATAGAATTACAAGACTTTAATTCAAGACGAGCATCTCGACATGGGATTGGTTTATCATGATTTACAGATAAAGGTGGGTATTTCTTCCTTGGCCTCGATATAGTTCTTTGAACTTAGTGCATGATTATTATTTGATGGATTAGGTTGCTTTACCTTAAATCCATTTGTATTGTTATCCTACTTGATACTTGTGTTTGACCTTTAAGATGATCTATTTATTTCAGATATAGTCTTAGCTTTTGGATATCTATACTATGTTATATATATTTACACGTAGAATATGTATAGTAGAGGATATCTTGTTGACTGAGTTAACATGTTGATCTCGCATTTGATATTGAGTGTACACATGATTGGTATGTGTTGTAGGAGTCACCTGGTTGATTGTCCATTTGCATGTTGTATGTGTTAGATTATAGAGCTCGCTAGAGGGGAGGGGGGGGTGAATAGCGATTTAAAATTCATTGTCGAGTTAGAGTAAGCAGCACAAAAATAAGAGCAAAACAATGCTAACACGAACCGATTTTACTTGGTTCGGAGCCTTTGTCGACTCCTACTCCAAGGCTCACACTCGTCGAGTACTTTTATTGGGCAATCACTAATAGTTCACAAAATCATATTACAAATGTAAGTACAAGAACTTTAGAGAGAAAATACCAACAACAATACAAAAAAAAACTTGAGCCGCTGGTTGTCGGAGAAGTTTCGTAGAGTTGCAGCGTCGCAGAAGCACAGCGCAGTAGAGCGGTCGTTGGAAGACGTTGTTGTTCTCAGCTCTGGTGGAGGCCTTCTTTTATAGAAGTGCTCTGGGTGCTTGGATCCCTTCCGAGCGCCCGAACCGTGATGTAGGCCCGGCCAATCAACGCGCTCCTCGTTGCGACAGGATAGAGTTTTATCTTCCGAGCGCCTGGATCGATTCCGAGCGCCCGGATCCCTTCCAGGCGTTCGGACCACCATCTTCCAGAAAGTCATTCTTCTGCAAGAAAATTATAGTCTGAGGAAAAATAAAAGTTATACTATCCTGCAAAACAAAAGTTAGCACAAATATAATAAAAGAGTAGTAATTAGATTTCATCTCACTAAGATCAGAATCTAGTCACAATCTCAACTTAGATTTTTGAAATGGTTCTAAGTTGGATTGACGCCTACTGTTCCCTCAAACGGGGAATGCGCCCTCACCAAGTCACTCCCCTCCAGTGACTTACCTTAACTTACCTACCAGCCGTCCGGTCAGCCTGTCGACCTGTCTGGACTTCGTGTCAGCTATCAGGTCAGTCCGTCGACCTAACTAGATTTCATGCCAACTATCAGGTCAACCTGTCTACCTAGCTAAGCTTCATGCCAGCTATCAGGTTAACCCGTCGACCTAGCTGGACTTTGTGCCAGGTATTAGGTTAACCCGTCGACCTAGCTGGGCTTCGTGCTAGATATCAGGTCAGCCTGTCAACCTATCTGGACTTCTCCTATACACTTCATCAAAGTGTTAGATCACAACGAAACTAACTTAACCTACTTTGTCATTCATCAAAACCTGAATTAGACCTTCAGTGCTAACCGCATCAACAGTATGTGTACACATGTCTGGTGTTTGTTATTGGAGAAACCATGTTGATTGTATCTATGTTGTGTGTACACGTGCCTGATATGTATTATTGGAGGAATCATGTCGATAATGTCTATGTTGATGATCTTATATGTTTGGTGTAATATTGGAGGTATTGTGTTGATTATACCAACATTGTAAGATGCGTATGTGTACAGTGTGTACGTGTCTGGTGTTGCTACTTATTGTATTTGTTGTTTAGTAAACACCAGTTGGATCTACCCATATCTATCGATATAAGTGTTAGATGGATCATTATACTGAAGGTATTTATAATGGATTGAGGTGTTGCATTGATGATAACTGTGTCTATATCATGATTATTTACATCATGCCCATCATTACACTACATGCTGACAATCAAAGTCTCTCTTATGGTGTGAGAGAGTTATCAGTCATATTTATAACTGCCCAATCGACCACTGTGGGAGAGTGGAGCTAGTCTTGTCATGCTCACTTGATCGCTCAGTGTTATACTTTGTCAGCCTCGACCACTCATGAGTAGTGATTTCTGGAGGGTACTGTAGTTAGGGGGTTAGAGATGTGAGTAGTCAGGGGCACAGATGCTATATAGTTAGATAACTACTTAGCGAACTGTCCACCTCAGTTGCTATATAGTGGCATCTGGAGGGTAGTACAGTTATCATGGACCTAAGTCTCTCGGCCATACAGGGGTCGTGGTGTCTTGAGAGGTGGCGAGGGTGACCATGTGGCATGCATGCGTATTTGCATATAATGCGCGGTGCATCTATGGAGATATATCAACATACATATCTTGAAGTTACTAGCTACATGTGATTGTAATATACTTCACTTGTTTGAGCTATGATTGTTACATATGGTTGTCATGTTACATACATGTCATTTATCATATGTGTATATATTGTCATATGTTTTGGTCAGGTGTTTCTAACAAGTCTATTGTTGATCTCTGGTGAGTTTACTGTTTATTACACCATGTGTATTCAACCGGTTTGGGTATGTGCATTTATTATGTCATTTACGATCTTGATCTTATGTAACGCCCGACCTTCTACCCTTACCTCATATAAGACAGATGTTACCCTTTCTCATTATCTAAACTTTGACATTCTTACCCGTTATGTACAGCTCAGTCTATTAATCTACTCTAACTTGTTTTGACTGATAGGACATGACCTGGAGCCAAGCAGGGTCGCACAACCATGTGAATTCACACGGTCGTGTCCCCTTGGTCGAGAGAAAGAGGTGCATGGTCGTGTGAATTCACACGGCCATGTCCCCTTGGCCGAGAGAAAGAGCTGCATCGTCATGTGAATCCGCACGGCCATGTCCCCTTACCAGAGAGGAAGAGGTGCATGGTCGTGTGGATTCACATGGCCGTGTCACCTTTGGCTGAGAGGAGGAGGTGCATGGTCGTGTGAATCCACACGGTCGTGTCACCTTTGGCCAAGAGGAAGAGGTGCACGACCGTGTGAATACACACAGCTATGTCACCTTGGCCGAGAGCAGGAAGTAGGGGGGCGTGTGAATCCACACGGCCGTAACAAGGGTCGTGTGGAGGTCACACCCCACTCTACAAAAGGGTTTGTTCTCCCCTTTGGGTAGACCCTAGGGCTCCCCTCTTCACCACTCTTATACTGTCAAACTAACAACTTCATCCCAGGCAAATAGTGATAGTATTTCTTATAGAGCGAAAAGAAGAAATTACTTTAGCATCAGTTCTAACATATTCAGATATTCACAAGTTCCCAAATCTTCTTCCATTGTTCCGTCACACACACACACACAAAATACCGCTCCTGTCGCCTCCTCCTACTCGAGCTTTCCTTTACCTTTATTTGCAGTATAAGGAAAAGAAAATGTATAAGCGAATGCTTAGTAAGTACCATCTACTCACAAAACAAGCATTAAAACAAGAATTGGCTTTTCAAAAGCTGCTTATGAAAACACAAACAATGGGAATATACTTTTCAAACTGCTTGGGGAAAACACAAATATGCACTTGATAGTAATTCACACTAAAACGCATAATTCAGAGATATGTGCATGACATGTATTTTTAAACAGGTTATCATGCAAAACATCAACTTAAAAACATGCTAGTAATGTAATGAAAACAGGAATCTTGGCATATTATAGAGTTCATCAATGTTGCACTTTATAACTTAGGTTCTCAACCTTAGGGAAAACTTCCACTAGGATAACAATGAAGTTTGAAAACTTTATATTACATAACTAGTGAAAATAGTAATAACTTGTTTAGGTCCGGCATTGTACCACTTTACGCGCATCCTTAATAAGATCCGAGGAAGCTAATCCTTAACCTATCAAGGCACTACTAGGTGATCTAAGAGCCTAGGGGTGATCTAGGAGCACACCCATAGACCTTGTATCCAGTACATGCCATTTTAAAGTAAAATACTTTCTTTTAAATATCACTTTCTTGTACTTTCAATTGTTTGTCATTTAAACAAACACCTTATGTGCGCTTAATCCCCTCACACTTATAGGGAAGTACTTTAGGGCACTTGAATATGCTTCTTAGCCCCAAAACTAAATTGGAAGTAATTCAAGACACTCTAAATATACTCTTAATTCCAAAACTTAAGAAGGCATCCTACAATCATAACATGCATCTTCCTTACCATGCATTAAACATAACCCAACATGTATCTTCCTTACATGCATAAAAACATAACACCACGTGTATTATCGAAACAACTTATACTGCAGGTGAGTAGTACTTACCTCTTTTCGTAATATCTTCCTATTATTGGGTGAAGGAAAGACGAATCCTCGCTTGTACGCCTTAATCTCCAAGACACCCTTCCCGCGCGTCCTAATCCTTGTGAAATCTCTTCTCCTAGATTCTCCCCTTGAAGAACTTAGCACCTTGGAACCCTAGGATTCTTGGCCGAAAACCAAAAAGAGGAAAAGAGGATAAGGTTTCAGCTAGAGAGAGAATAGAAAAGGAGAAGTTAGGTTTTCTTTCTTCCCTTCCCTTTTTATACTAAGTGGAAGTTGAAGCATCTCTTCACACAAGTCAACATATAATGAATTGATTCCTATTTCCTAATGTGATGCTTTACCACCACCTAATGGCTACTTAAACAAATTTAAATCCAAGGTCTAGGGTTCAAATCCCAGCCTGGGTCATTTATACACATATTTTTATTTCTTTTCTCTTCTTCTATTTCTTTTTGCTCTTTTGGAAGAAAGAAAATTTACGGGTGTTACAATCCTCATACCTTATAAAAAGTTCATCCTCGAACTTAGAACAAGAGTGGATACATCCATCTCACATCATCCTCGTGTTCCCATGTTGCCTCTTCATACTGTTGACTTTGCCATAGTACTTTCACTAACGGTATCTCTTTGTTCCTTAGCTTCTTAACTTCTCGATCTATTATCTGTATAGGTCGACTTTCATAACTGAGATCCTCTTGAACTTGTACCGGCTATGACTCAATCACTTGGTTTACATTGGGAACATACTTCTTCAGCATTGAGACATAGAATACATTATGGATGGTCGACATCTCCTGAGGTAGTTCCAGCTCATAAGCTACCTTGCCAACCCTTTGAGTAATCAGGTATGACCCCACATAACGTGGGCTCAACTTTCCTTTCTTTCCAAATCTCATCACACCTTTCATAGGAGCTACTTTGAGGAACACTAAGTCCTCAGCCTCAAATTCCAGTGGTCTACGACACACATCCGCATAGCTTTTCTGTTAGCTCTGAGCAATTTCTATTCTCTAGCGGATACTCTGAATGGCTTTGGTGGTGTCCTCGATAAGATCTGTCTAGAATCCCATTTCTTTCTTTTCACCACCTTCATACCAGCATATAGGAGATCTACATCTCCTCCCATATAGAGCTTCGTAGGGTGTCATTCCGATAGTAGCTTGATAGCTATTAATATATGCGATTTCTGCTAAGAATAGGTATCGACACCAGCTCCCTTTGAAATCTAAGGCACAAGCCCGTAGCATATCCTCCAGAACTTGATTTACTCGTTCTATTTGCCCATCAGTTTGAGGATGAAATGTTGTGCTAAACCGTAGCTTAGTACCAAGAGCTCTCTGAACACACTCCCAGAAGTGTGAAGTAAAGCGATCATCTCTATCAGAAATTATGATTTTGGGAACTCCATGAAATATGATAACCTCTTTAACATACATTTGCACTAGCTGTTCAATAGAGTAGGATGTTCTGATAGCTAGAAAATGAGCAGACTTGGTCAATCTATCCACTATTACCCAGATAGCATCATAACCATTCGTGGTTCTGGGTAGTCCTCCTACGAAGTTCATAGATATATCCACCCACTTCCACTCTGGAATCTGGATAGGCTGCAGAACTCCGCCCGGTCTCTAATGTTCTGCTTTAACCCGTTGACATGTCAAGGAAGTACTAACATATCTTGTAATAGCCCTTTTCATTCTAGACCACCAAAAGTGTTCTTTTAAATCTTGGTAAACCTTGGTAGAACTAGGATGCATAGCGTAGGGCATTCCATGGGCTTCATCTAGAATTTTTTGTCATAGTTCTTCTTGATTAGGGACACAGAGGCGATCACCATAATATAGTATCCCACAGTCTGATACTCGGAACTCTCCATTTTCTCCTTCCTGTATTCCCTGCTTAATCTTCTGAATATTAGGATCTTCATCTTGTCCTTTCTGTATATTATCAAGCAGGGTTGACACTAGTGTCAAAGTGGAGAGATGCCCAGTAATAATTTCAAGCCCAAAATTACTATTTCTTTCTATAGGGGATGAGACATAGCAGATATAGACAATAACGTTGCACAAGATTTCCTACTTAGTGCATCTGCCACTTTGTTCGCTTTCCCTGGATGGTAGAGGATTTCACAGTCATAGTCTTTGACCAACTCCAACCATCTCCGTTGTCTCATGTTCAGGTCTTTCTGAGTGAAGAAATACCTAAAACTCTGGTGATCGGTGTAAATCTTGCACTGAGCTCCGTATAAATAATGCCTCCAAATTTTGAGAGTGAAGACTACCGCTGCTAACTCAAGGTCGTGAGTGGGATAGTTCTTCTTGTTGGACCCCATGGTTGTTTTGATGTGATCAACTAAGTTTAGGTTAGGTCCTGTTTGTCTGATCCCTGTGTCTTAGTGAGCAGGAGCTTAGGAGCGCAGGAAGTCGAGCGGAAGACGCAACTAGCGAGAAGGACGACACTAGAAGGGAGCCGACGGGCTCGGTGCGTCCGAAGGACGAAAGAGCTGCGGAAGAATACATCGGTGGGCGAGAAGAATGTGCGCGGCGTTCAAGGGACGTAAAGCCAGGATGGAAAAATGCTCGAGGAGAAGATCGGAAATTAGGTTCGGGTGAGCCATATTTCCGTTGGTCGTAATCACCCAAAAGAACGGAGCTTCGGAAGTCAAAGCAAAGGAAAATATGAGCTTGAATTCAAGCTCAAGGCGCCTTCATCAAAGCTTGAAGGCGCATTCATCTTGAAGGCACCTTCAATGCTTGTTGGAGGTGCCTCGGACCTGGCCAAAGTGGTCGTTGAACTTTCGGATAAAGTTTTAACCGCCCACTCGATTGAGGCGCCTTGGACCTTCGAGATAGGATTTCCAGGAGCTATTTAAAGGCCCCTGGAGTTAGGAAATATTCATCAATTATTCAATCAACTCTGTATTCATTCCTAGCAATAGTTCTGAGCTGTTAGAGTGTAAAAGACTTCTCCGCCTTCAGTAAAGGAGACTTTTTCTAGTGCGCTTTTCTTCGCCCTAGATTAACAACCTTCTTGGTTGTAACCAGGTTAACTGTTGAGTCTCTATTTTATTTTAGTTTCTTTATTTCAGTTATTTTATTGCTATTACATATTTTAGTTGAAAGCACGAGGAGGGTATAGTTCTTTTTCAGGCAATTCACCCCCTCTTGTCGACCTCCGCTGCACCAACAAGTGGTATCAGAGCACGACAACCTCAGAAGGACTAACCACCGACTGAAGCACAAAGATCAGGACGATGGCCGGTGCGAACATTCATCCCCCGAAGTTCGACGGAGACTTCGCTACTTGGAAGCGAAAAATGAAGGTATTTTTTAAAACTCAATTTGATATACTTTTAATAATGAAGTATGGATATGCAGCGCCAAAAGATAAAGAAGAGTGCAACTGGACGAAGAAGGAGCAGGTCGATTGCGTGGCCAATGGAAAGGCCGAATTTCACCTGCTCAGTGTTCTACCACCCCAGGAGGTAAGTCGGATCGGAAGTTACGACTCCGCCAAAGACCTCTGGGATAAATTTCTGGAGCTCCACGAAGGCACCTCAGGAGCAAAGCTAGCAAGACGCGATATCCTTCGGACCCAGCTTACAAACCTCCGGATGAACAATGGTGAGAAGGTAGCGCAACTCCAAGGAAGGATTAAGGAGCTAATAACTCAACTAAGCAACCTTGGAGAAGAAGTAACGAACCGAGACTCGATCTGGTACGCGCTCAACGCCTTCCCGAGAACTCCCGAGTGAGCCTCCTTAGTAGATGCGTACTACATCTCTAAGGACTTCGAGGTAAGTACTTTAGAAAATTTATTTTCAATTTTTGAAATTCACGAATCTCAGATTGTAGAGCCCAATGAAGTGGAGAAAACAAGTCAGAACATTGCCTTAAAGGCAAGAACAAACGATTCTGACTCCGAAGCCTCGATCGACCAATCGGAAGTGACACTACTGGTAAAGCGTTTCAATAAGTTTTTTAATTCTAATAAATTTAGATCGCAGACAAAGAGGCATGAGCGAAAGAGAAGAACGGTTCGTTGCTACAACTGCAACGAAGAAGGGCACATCAAAGATGACTGCTCAAACTTGAAGAAAAAGGGAAAAGGAAAGGAAAAACGACAATCTTCCTCCAAACAGAAGAACCTGAAGGCCACATGGTCAGACTCATCCTCCGAATCAGATGTCAAAGAATTCTCGGGACTAGCACTAATGACTAACCATCAATTGGAAGAAGAGTCGAGCTCAGAAATGAGCATAGATGAAGGGGGAGGAACATCAGAAGAAGAAAACTGCGATGAAGGGGGAGCTACGGATATACAGGTAAGTGACGTACGTAATCTAACTCCCAAGCAGTCATTTAAGTTTATTAAATGTCTTTCTAAAGATTTACTTAAATTAGAAAATGAGAACGCTGATTTAAGTAAATTGCTAGATAATTTAAAATCAGAAAATGATCATTTAAAAATGCAAATTGAAAAGTTGAAATCTGCTGTATGTTCAAATGTTTTTCAAAAATCTAAATTAAGAATTTTTGATAAATTAGACTGGTATATTAGAAAGCATCAAGGTCAACTTAGGAAAATTCCTAAAACTCATGTACCCCCCAGATTTTTGATTAATCCTGTAGGAAGGAACCTCTACTGGGTTCCAAAATCTGTGCTAAATTAAAATTGTTATTAAGGTTGTCAAAAAAGAGATTAAATGTTTAAAATTTCTTTATGAAACTTTGTCTAAGGAAGTGGTTGTTGCTCCAATAACCAATAAGGCCTAGTGCCTCGCCACGACCTGGAAGTCGAAATATCAAAATAAAATGTTTAATTAAATTTCTAATAAAAGCATTAAAATTAAAATTATATAATGCTTTGAAAAGTTTTTAAACATTTCCTTCGAAAATCATTTTTTTTACTTAGAAAATTTCTTTTCCCCGTTTTTGCTGTGATCAAAGGGGGAGAGTGAAGTAACAAGTTTAAGGAGAGTCAGGAAAATTAAATTTTTTTTTTTTTTAATTTTTGTGCTTAAAATGTTAGTTTAGTAATTTTCTTAAAATTACTATTTGTTTGTTTTTACCCTAACTTAAACTTGGGCTGATGCACATCAAAAAGGGGGAGATTGTTGGACCCCGTGGTTGTTTTGATGTGATCAACCAAGTTTAGGTTAGGTCATGTTTGTCTGATCCCTGTGTCTAAGTGAGCAGGAGCTTAGGAGCGCAGGAAGTCGAGAGGAAGATGCAGCTAGTGAGAAGGATGGCACAGGAAAGGAGCCGACCAGCTCGGTGCGTCCGAAGGACGAAAGAGCTGCGGAAGAGTACACCGGTGGGCGAGAAGAACGTGTGTGGCATTCGAGGGACGTAAAGCCAGGATGGAAGACTGCTCGAGGAGAAGGCCGAAAATTGGGTTCGGGTGAGCCCTATTTCGATTGGTCGTAATCACCCAAAAGAACGGAGCTTCGGAAGTCAAAGCAAAGGAAAAAAGTGAACTGGAATTCAAGTTCAAGGCACCTTCATCAAAGCTTGAAGGCGCCTTCATCTTGAAGTCACCTTCAATGCTTGTTGGAGGCGCCTCGGACCTAGCCAAAGTGGTTGTTGAGCTTTCGGATAAAGTTTTATCCGCCCACTCGATGGAGGCGCCTTGGACCTCTATTGGAGGCGCCTTGGACCTTTGAGATAGGATTTCCAGGAACTATTTAAAGGCCCCTAAAGCTAGGAAATATTCATCAATTGTTCAATCAACTCTGTATTCATTCCTAACAATAGTTCTGAGCTATTAGAGTGTAAAAGGCTTCTCCACCTTCAGTAAAGGAGACTTTTTCTAGTGCACTTTTCTTTGCCCTGGATTAACAACCTTCTTGGTTGTAACCAGATTAACTGTTGAGTCTCTGTTTTATTTCAGTTTCTTTATTTTGGTTATTTTATTGCTATTGCATTTTTGAGTTGAAAGCATGAGGAGGGTATAGTTCTTTTTTTTCAGGCAATTCACCCCCCTCTTGTCGGCCTCTGCTGCACCAACACTTCTCATAATCCTTGAGTTGTCTCGAGGCATAGGCAATGACTTTGCCATTCTGCATTAGTACAGTCCCGAGTTCCAATTTAGAAGCAATATTGTAAATATCGAAGCCTTCACTAGTCTCTGGAAGAGTCAGGATTGGAGCACTGGCCAGTCTCCTTTTCAGTTCAGTGAAACTCTTCTCACAATCCTCTGTCCACTCAAATTTTCTATTCTTTCTGGTAAGTACTATCAATGGGGAAGCGATTCTTGAGAAGTTCTTTACAAATTTCCTGTAGTAGCCTGCTAACCCAAGGAAACTCCTGATTTCACTGGCATTCTTGGGTCTATTCCAGTTACTCACAGCTTCTATTTTTGTCGGGTCCACCATAACCCCATCTTTGGAAATAATGTGACCTAAAAAGGAAACTTGATCGAGCCAGAACTCATACTTGGAGAACTTTGCGTACAACTGGCTCTGCTGAAGAATCTGTAACACTATCCTCAGATGTTCAACATGTTATTCCTAGGTTCTGGAGTATATAAGGATATCGTCTATGAAGATGATTACGAACTTGTCCAAATATGCTTTGAATACTCTATTCATCATATCCATAAACGTAGTGGGAGTGTTCGTCACTCCAAAAGGTATAACTACAAACTCGTAGTGCCCATACCTCGTTCGGAATGTCATCTTAGGTACATCATCCGCTTTCACTTTCACTTGATGATAGCTGAACCACAAGTCTATCTTGGAGAATACTGTGGCTCCCTTAACTGATCAAATAGATCATCAATTCTAGGCAGGGGATACCTATTCTTAATTGTTACTTTGTTCAACACTTGGTAGTCCACACACATTCGCATGGACCCATCCTTCTTCTTTACAAACAACACCGGAGCTCCCCATGATGAGTGACTAGGGCGAATAAAACCCTTGTCAAGAAGCTCCTGTAGTTGCCCCTGAAGTTCTTTCAATTTTGTCGGAGCCATGCGATAGGGCGCCTTTGTAATTAGATGGGTACCAGGGATGAGTTCAATCTCAAATTCAATTTCCCTATCCGGAGCTAAGCCTGGCAACTCATTCGGAAACACTTCTGGGTAGGGACATACGACTCTAACCTCCTCTAGCTTTTGGTCTCTCTCTTGCTGGGTATTATCCACATGAGCTAGAAACCCGGCACATCCATCGGCTAACATTTTATGAGCTTTTATGGCCGATAAGAATTTCTGGGTTCTCTTCCTTAATTCTCTGATGAACTCAAACTTAGATTCTGCCTCGGGTCAGAATAGGACTCTTCGCTTACGACACTCGATGGAAGCACCATACTTGTTCAAAAAGTTCATCCCAAAAATAACATTATAATCAGATATGTTCAGCATTATCATATCATTGTACAGTTCTCTATCTGAAATTTTGATGGGTACAGCGCGTAGCCAATGCGTAGATGTCATTATCTCTCCCAAGGGTAGCGTTGTCAAGAATTGTCCGCGTAGGACCTCCGGGGGTATACCTATTCTTTCAGCAAATGCTATGGAGACAAATGAATGGGTTACCCCAGTATCAAATAACACAGTTGCATAAAGACTAAAAATGTGTATCTGACCTATGATAACAGTGGAGGCGTTTGCTACCTTTTCTCTGGTAAGGGAGAAAACTCGAGCATTTGTAGAACTTGGTGGAGCCTCCAGTTTGCCTTGGCTAATATAAGGACCCTCCAACACGGCATGCATCTGGTGTAACTGTGTATGCTTGTCTCCATACTGAACAGGTTATGCTGGAGGTAGGTGAATCTTGGTTGGGCAATACTTGGCTATATGCCCCTCTTGACCACACATATAACAACCACTAGTGCCCTTGCGACAGATTCCAGGATGCATCTTTTCACATGTGAGACACGTAGCATACTTAGGCTGCTTGCTTACGGATCCTCCCTTTTTATTACTCCACTGCTTTCTCTTGGAGATCCCCTTCTAGGTTGGACCTTGGCCCTGGGTTTTCTGAGTGCCAGAACTCCCTTGACTTTTATTCTCAATCAGTACTGGCTTCTGCTGCTTGATGCTATTCAGGTAATGCTCCGTGATCAGGGCACTACTAATCAGCTCTTCTGCAGTCTGCGGTCTATTTATTCTGCCAGCTACATTCAGAGTTATCTCTGGCCTCAACATCTTGAGCATTATCCTTACCCTTTCTCGTTCTGTGCTGACCAGTTCGGGGCATAGGCGAGCCAGCCTATTGAATTTCTTCACGGCTTCGTCAACTGATAAACTTCCTTGCCAAAATTCCTTGAACTCATCGTAATGTTTGTTCGTGACTCGTATATGAAAGAATTCTTCAAAGAACTCAGTCACTGTAACGACCACCCTTCCTACTACTACTACTTTCTAAGGATGACCGTTACTTATCTACTAATTCTACTTAACCGGTATAATTAAAATCCTCGAAGAAACCCTACCGAAAAATTCCGGCAAAATCTCCTCTGTACCGGTGACCATAATCATTAATACATGACATAATATACACAGCCACAAGCGGCTGGAATACATATCAATCAACCACGCAGTTTATATATCAAAAAGAAGCACAATACCAAGGAAAAATCAACTCTAACCAATACACGACAAAACAAACCAAATAATAACATGCACAAGTTCTAAATACGTTAAACACTTAAACCAAACATTCTAAATAAATTCTGGCTCAATCTCTTAGTCTACTCCATAGTCCAAACATCACACACCATCCGCGCCACCTTGTCGCCTTCCTTGCTATATCTTTTCCTTTCCTATATCTGCAGTAAGAGGAAGTGTAGTCTATAAGCAAAATTTACTTAGTAAGCGCTATCTAACTCACAAAAACTCGATATGCATGTATATAAATAAAAACATGCTAAAACTGAATGCTAACATGTAAAGCTACTCATGCTCATAAATAGCAAATAACAGTAAGCTAACTCATGCTCTTCTAATAGTAAAGGAACATACTGAAAGGCTAAACATGTAAGACAAGTCTATACTATTATGCTAGCATAAAGAATTTAACTTACTGAATTCTAAACACTTTCTGATTCTTATTAAACTTACTTAAAAACTTATTTTTTTTATTTCACTTATTTAAAACTTATTCTTTAATACTTGTAACTTTTGTAAACACATTGTTTTACTAGTTCAAAAGCTTATACTTATAATACTTCAAAATAATAATCAACTTCTCTTGGGCCCGGCAACTGCGCTTTTACTTTTGTAACGACCCGACCCATTCGGCGGCCCATTTGGCGGCCCATTTGGCGACCCTATGGTCGTCGACCGTCGACCGTTGGCCGAGCCGTTACTACTAGGTTATCTAAACCTAGGGACGACTATGGGAGCCCAGCCCAAGGACAGAGAGTCCAACACAGTGCCACTGATAAAAGTAAAATACTTGTTATCTTTTAATACTTCTATATAATGCCTCGGCATTTTCTTTAGCACCTTGTGTGCCAAAATCTCTAAAGTCTTGACTTTGGGATCTACTTAAGGCCTTGACCTTTTTCTTTCTTTTCTTTATCTTTCTTATACTTATTAATTCTTCTAAAAGAATTCTTTTTTTAAAAAAGAAATTGAAATGTTTAAGTAGATTCTAACTTTGAAATGCTTAAACCAAAAATCTGTCTACTATGCTAATAAAATTCTGCATATTAAGCTTAATAAAAATCTGTTCTAAGTTTGGAGTTCTGCATGCAATACTTATCAAAATCTGCAAGCAATACTTATATAAATCTGCATACCATACAAGCTTAAACTAAATCTAAAACTTGTTGGAATTAAAACCTATACTGCATGCTTCGAATTAAGAGAACTAAACTAACTGACTCTAAACTTATTTGAAGCTTGCTGGAATAAATGATAGAAAGGAACATATCTAAACCTCATGCTAAAATAAAGAACCTCAAATCCATATACTTGAATGGAAGTAGCATATCTCAACCTCATGCTATAGCAGCCCTAAAGAACTACTATTAATATACTGCAGCCCTAAACCAAAATCAAATGAAATACTCCACACACTTAATTTGCTTCCATGTTCTCAAATATAAACCAATCCGAACATGTCTAAATCTGATGTACTAATCATAAAGGTGAAAGGATTCAAACTACATACTCAAGCTATACAAATCATCCTCTTTCTTCCTTTAAAATACATGATAGCAAACTCAAAACAGCACTCTTTCAAGCATACTTTAACACTCGTGGATCATAATCAACATAAAAGTACTTACATCCTATGTTTCCACATAAAACATTATTATATGAATTAACTAATGCTCAAAAAGTATAGAACGTGCATACAGGTTTCTAACCATTTTGTACATGTGTCATCTTAGGCATGCATCCATATTGCTTCATGAAAATCAAAATGTTACTGCTTGAACACAGAACAATAACAACAATTGTCATATCGTTACTTGCTTAATTAAAATCTGCAAATCTAATTAAGCTACTAGCGATCTAATTAGATCTTCCAATGCTAAACCATCAAAACTGCAATGCTATACAATTCAAAATCTACATACAAGCCTAGTAGAAATCTGTATTCAAACTTAGATAAATCTGCATATCTACTTAACCCAAATTCTGCACTGCTCTACTTAGTAAAAGTCTGTACTGCTCTTCTTAATAAAAATCTGAACAAACTAAATTGCATTATAATCTTACACAGCTTGCACTATAAGCTTACAAGAATCCACATAGGAGTAGAAACCAAACAAGATCCCTTGTGCTAAAACGGGGACAGCAAGTTGAAGCTACCTACTAGCCTATCTAAGGAAAAACCTTCATCCATACCTATATGGAGAAACTACCCATTAAGTGAAGAACAGAAACCTTGAATTGAAGCTACAACTCCCAATTTCAAACATAGATGTTCGAAATCCATACGAAAATCCTATAGGAGACACTAATGGCAGTAAGAACATCACGTAAATCCCAGGTCACAACACGAACTTCATGGGTAACACAAACCTACCAAAAACATCACGATCTTGATTCCGAACCCAAGCTATTAAGAAGAAGAAACAGGACTGGTAAACCAGAAATCCATGCCTTGCTAACAGAACTTAAAATGATGCAGAGAATACAAAACATCCATAATCTACCAAGTGCAATCAAGAACTAATCGGAATTAAAGAAAGAACAGGACCCGAAACCTCAAAAGAAACCATATCCCTAGCAACCACTCTTCTTACAGCATGTTCTTAAAAGCTATAAGGAAAAACCTAAATCCTTAGCCAATTCAAAAATTCCTCACAGCAGTAACTTAAGGAAAGCAAACCTCCATAATAACATGCTTCGAAAACAAGAAGAGGAACAAGGAATAAACCTCGGAGCTATCCTACTGCAGGTGAGAAGCAACTTACCTTCGCGTTCTTGGACTCACAGTCGAGAAGGAGGCTTCTAATGCTTCTAGGGCTTGCGGAGAACTCAACAATCCGGCTCCTCTTCGTGCCCACAAGCTCTCTTCGACGAGGAGACCTCAAATATGTGAAGATCACACGATGAGAAGTCCTCGCCGGCCGCCGGTGACGTGCTTGCTTGCTGCCACGGTTTCGCCGAGAAGAAATCGCGCCGTCGCGAGAGAGGAGAGGAAGAGATCCGGGTCTCGGGAAAAATAAGTCCCCTTTTCTTATAACTAGGTTTTCATTAAACCAACTACCACTTATATACAATTTACTCTTCCCTTAATTAACAAAACCCGCTGGCGCAGTTGGTTGACTGCGTCCGGGTTCGGGTCCGGGGTCTTGGGTTCAAAACCCGGCTTAAACCAATTTTATTTTTATTTATCTTTTACTTCTTCCTCTTGGTAAAAATACAAAACGAACTCCAAAAATTTCATAAAAATACTCTATAAATTCTTAAAAATCTCTAGAATTTTTCTAAAACATTTCTAGATTTTAATAAGCTCTTTTAAAACTCTAAATCATGAAATTTGGGGTGTTACAGTCTCGAAGTTAGACCAGGTCATTTGATTCACTATTCTTTTTTCCTTGACTCGTTCCCACCGCATTCTTGCACTATCGGTGAGGTAAAAGGAAGCACACTTTATCTTTTCTACCTACGACCAGTCCAGTAGCTCCATTATGCTCTCCAGGGTTTTAAACCATGCCTGAGCATCCCATGGTTCGTTGGTGCCAGAGAAGTTCTCTAGTTTCAGTTTCTGCCACTGGATAAGATATGCTTCTTGCCTCACTACCTTTGTAGGGGATGCCGGTGTAACGGGTGGAACCTCGGCCGTAATTGGTGCCACCACATTAGCTTCCGGTGGGACTACAAGAGAAGCTCGTTGGTTAGTAGTTAGGGTGGCTATAACCTGCTGCTGTTCTACCAATTTTCTCTACAACTGTGTTACTACTTCTAAGAGGTTGAGCGGTGGTACAGACTCATTCGTCTCTGGTTGAGGTTCATTAACTCTTGGCTGTCTAACCGTCCGTCCTCTGGCCATCTACATATTCATAAGCCAACCAGTGAGACAATGCATCAGCCCATCTTTATTCTTACTTGCTGCCCTTAATACTTACATTTATAAGCATGCTTAATCTTAACAGATAGTTCTTACTAATCATAACAAAAATAAAAATGCATAAAAGTCGTGAGAATGTACTTTCTTACTTGGAAGCTGCAAGATCAATGCTTGATGTGTGTGACGGAAGGATAGAACTTGCTCTGATACCAAACTGTAATGTCCGACCTTCTACCCTTACCTCATATAAGACAGACGTTACCCTTTCTCGTTATCTAAACTTTGACATTCTTGCCCATTATGTACTGCTCAGTCCATTAATCTACTGTAACTTGTTTCGACTGATAGGACATGACCTAGAGCCAATCAGGGTCGCACGGCCATGTGAATTCACACGGTCGTGCCCCCTTGGCCAAAAGAAAGAAGTGCATGATCATGTGAATTCACACGGTCGTGTCCCCTTGGCTGAGAGGAAGAGATGCACGGTCGTGTGAATCCGCACGACCGTGTCCCCTTACCAGAGAGGAAGAGGTGCATGGCCATGTGGATTCACACGGCCATGTCACCTTTGGCCGAGAGGAGGAGGTGCACAGTCGTGTGAATCCACACGGTCATGTCACCTTTATCCGAGAGGAAGAGGTGCACGGCCGTGTGAATCCACACGGTCGTGTCACGATTCACACGGTCGTGCACCTCGACCGAGAGTAGGAAGTGAGGGGTCGTGTGAATTCACACGGCCGTGACACGGGCCGTGTGGAGGTCACACCCCACTCTACAAAAGGGTTTGTTCTCCCCTTTGGGTAGACCCTAGGGCTCCCCTCTTCGCCACTCTTATACTGTCAAACTAACAACTTCATCCCAGGTAAATAATGATAGTATTTCTTATAGAGTGAAAATAAAAAATTACTTTAGCATCAGTTCTAACATATTTAGATATTCACAAGTTCCCAGATCTTCTTCCATTGTTCCGTCACACACACACACAAAACACTGCTCTTGCCGTCTCCTCCTACTCGAGCTTTCCTTTATCTTTATCTGTAGTATAAGGAAATGCAAATCTATAAGCGAGTGCTTAGTAAGTACCATCTACTCATAAAACAAGCATTAAAACAAAAATAGGCTTTTCAAAAATTGCTTATGAAAACACAAACAATGGGAACATGCTTTTCAAACTACTTGGGGAAAACACAAACAAGCACTTGATAGTAATTCACACTAAAATGCATAATTCAGAGATATGTGCATGACATGTGTTTTTAAATAGGTTATCATGCAAAACATCAACTTAAAAATATGCTAGTAATGTTATGAAAACAGGAATCTTGGCATATTATAGAGTTCATCAATGTTGCACTTTATAACTCAAGTTCTCAACCTTAGGGAAAACTTCCACTAAGACAACAACAAAGTTTGAAAACTTTATATTACATAACTAGTGAAAATAATAATAACTTGTTTGGGCCCGGCAATGTACCACTTTGTGTGCATCCTTAATAAAATCCGAGGTAGCTAATCCCGAACCTATCAAGGCATTACTAGGCGATCTAGGAGCCCACCCATGAACCTTGTGTCCAGTACATGTCATTCTAAAGTAAAATACTTTCTTTTAAATATAGCTTTCTTATGCTTACACTTGTTTGTCATTTAAACAAACACCTTATATGCGCTTTATCCCCTCACAGTTATAGGGAAGCACTTTAGGACACTTGAATATGCTTCTTAGCCCCAAAACTAAATGGGAAATAATTCAAGACACTCTAAACATGCTCTTAATCTCAAAACTTAAGAGGGCATCCTACAATCATAACATGCATCTTTCTTACCATGTATTAAACATAACCAAACATGTATCTTCCTTGCATGCATAAAAACATAACATCATGTGCATTATCGAAACAACTTATACTGTAGGTGAGTAGTACTTACCTCCTTTCGCAATATCTTCCTATTATTGGGTGAAGGAAAGACGAATCCTCGCTTGTACGCCTTAATCTCCAAGACACCCTTCCCATGCGTCCTAATCCTTGTGAAATCTCTTCTCCTAGATTCTCCCCTTAAAGAACTTAGCACCTTGGAACCCTAGGGTTCTTGGCCGAAAACCAAAAAGAGGAAAAGAGGAGAAGGTTTCGGCTAGAGAGAGAAGAGAAAATGAGAAGTTAAGTTTTCTTTCTTCCTTTCCCCTTTTATACTAAGTGGAAGTTGAAGCATCTCTTCACACAAGTCAACATATAATGAATTGTTTCCTGTTTCCCAATGTGATGCTTTACCACCACCTAATGGCTACTTAAACAAATCTTAAATCCAAGGTCTAGGATTCAAAACCCAGCCCGGGTCATTTATACACATATTTTTATTTCTTTTCTCTTTTTCTATTTCTTTTTGCTCTTTTTGGAGGAAAGGAAATTTACGGGCGTTACACCTTACATGTTAGTTCCGGATTGGATAGGTTCATTTTCTATGACATTATGATCATGATATTATGTGTTGGGTCCAAATTGGGTATATACATTCATTATGTCAATTTATGATCATGTTCTTATTTCCTTGATGAGACTGTATACTTTGATCTCCATGTTTTATATAGACGATGCATTATCTTGTCTATTACTCGTTGAGTGACCCACACTCACCACCACATTTGTGTATTATCTTTTTCTCAAGTAGCAGGTAGATGATTGTGGAGTCTCTTAGAGTATTCTGTCTCCCGGTCCCACGTCACATCCGAGGATGGTTTTAGGTTTTGCTTCTTACTTTACTTGCTTTACGAATTTGTGAGCTTGACATTATATTACTTCGATTTTGTTTTAGAGTTTTGCTATGTTAGTATCGTATATTTGTCTTGTTGTGGTTGTGTAAAGCCTAGTCGGTTAGCAGTTTGTTGTTTTTGATTTATGGGCTTTCCTTTCATTTTTCATTGTGTTTTTAGTACAACCGTGTGGGTTGTTTATTATACAACTACGTGGTTGTGATTATTTTGTTCTATCCAAGTGGGTTGTGTATATAATTACGTGGTTGTGTATGTTTCAGTCGTGTGGGATGTTGATTATATCTTGTGAGTAGTCGTGTGGCATTGTATATATGATTCAATTTGTCATTATTACAGGGGAGATGCTGTCCATTTGTCGGGTAGGGACTCCTATGGGGCGTGATAATTTTTCACTTGCCTAGTATCCACTAGGACTTTTGCCTAAGAACACTTAGGATTTTCCTACAAGTTCAATCACACTTGTTAGATAACAAGACAACTTAACTTTGAACCTTTTGTCATTATCAAAACATAAGTTCGATTGTCTGATGCTCATTGCACCAATAGACTTTCCATCATCCTAGCTTCACTCACTAGGACTTTTCACCTGACTTCACTCACCAGGACTTTCCATCTGCCTAGCTTCACTCACTAGGGTTTTTCACCTATCTCCACTCACTAGTATTTTTCATATCTACCTAGCTTCATTCACGAAGATTTTCTAATCTGCCTAGCTTCACTCACCAGGACTTTCTCACTACCCGACTTTAGTCACCGGAACTTTCCACACTAAGTGTCAGGTCAACACTGACCCACTTGAATTTCCATCTTCTGTCAACCTTTTCGTTGGACTTGCTCTTGCCTAACCTCCAGTTAGGACTTCCCAATCAAGTATCCAATCAACCTTAACTTACTTGACTTTTCTTTACATCAAACTGATTAAACCTTAACTAAAGGGGAATTACACCAACAATCTCTCCAAACTAATAATTACACATGTAATCTCCATATATTGTCAAACATCAAAACTTAAACATCAAGACTCAAGTTTGAGCCAACTCAAACTTAGTCAAATTAGTCAACCTTGACCTAGGAAAATTGCACCAACAGAATTGGCAACAGATCTGCTCGTAACACTTGAGCAATATAATCGACAATATATACATGTATGATAAATGAACATATATGAAGCATAACAACCATATGCAATAATCATATCTTAAGCAAATGCAACAATCACAAGTAAATACAAATATATCTCCAAAAGATGCATCGCGCATCAAGTGCATATACACATGTATGCATCACTCCTACACTCCACTTCAGCCGCCACTACATTTGAGTGACCGAGCGGGTAAGACTATGATGACTTCTCACGTCTCCAGCTACCACTACATCTGAATTACCTAAATAAGCATAATGCAGAGTGGCTATCTAGCTATATAACAATGAGAGGTCATTGTCTGCATGACTCTAGCTACCACTACTCAAAGTAGTATAACGGGCACAACCAGGACAAGCTGAACCCAACTCTAGCTACCACTCATCCTGAGTGGCCGAATGAGCAGCGAATATGACTAACAACTCACTCAACCACAAGGGAGACATTAGTTATCATCATGCATATAGTGCAATGATGAGCATGATGTAAATAATCATGATACAAATACAGTCATCATCAATGCAACAACCCCATCACCATAGGTACATCCAGTACATGATCTATTTATCACCTAAGTCTATAGGTATGAATAGATTCAATAAGTGTCCACTAAACAACACATAAGGCACAATCAACATGATTCCTCCAATAGAATACAACATACATGTGTGCACACACAATATAGGTATAATCAACATGATTCCTCTAATAGTACACACCAGACATGTGTACACACACAACATGTAAATGGACAGTCAATATGATAACTCTTATAGTATATACCAAACATGTGTACACTCAACATCATATACATAATCAGCATGTTAACTTAGTCAACATGGTATCTCCTACAATACATACTCTACATGTGTATACTCTAAAGAGTGTAGATATCCAAAGCTAAGACTGTATAAGAAATAATTAGATCATCTCTAAGATCAAGCATGCATGTATAAAGTATGGATAAATACGAGTAGATTTAAGGTAAAATAACCTAATTCATCAATTAAAAATAACCATGCACTAAGTTCAATGAACTATAGAGACCAAGGAAGAAGTGTCCGCCTTAAATATATAGCTCGTGTCAAATAAATCCCATGTCTAGATGTTTGTCCAGAATCAAAGTCCTGCGATCACATAATATATAATTCAGCTAACCACATATGCAAACATCCAGCTAAATTGAATCCCTAAACTAATTAGGGAAAACCCTAATTGAACACAATCATTGATAAACTTCAACTAACCCAACTCTTTGATTGAATTAGATCTAGCCTCCATCAACCCTAATGAATCTATTATTAACCCACCTTGATTACTTCTTCTTAATTACTCAACCCAAATCTGTAATGGGTTCCAATTAACTATAGCTTTACTGAATCAACTTCTAACAACATGGTTATTCATTCATCAATTCATTAACAAAATGAAATAATTTAACAACTAACCTAATTAACAAATCCCTTATTCAGAAATCCAGAATTCAATTAATGTACTAACTGATTACCATTTCATTAATCACAGTTTAGTCAACTCCTAATAAAAATTAATCAACATAATCCACCAATCCAACTTTTAATACTTGAGGTCAACCTCACTATTACTGTTCAAATTCCTCCATATATTTTTTTTCTCATCTGATTGTAACAAGAAATGAACGAATAGAATTATGAATGAATAGAATTAGGAGTTCATTACCCTACAATTTTCTCCTCGACAATTGTCCACTGCTCTAGTAGCGACGATGGGGTTGGCAGATGGTCGCCAGCGAGCTAGGCTGGTCACAATACCGATGGAGGGTGTAGATCATAACTTCTTATTCATGGTTAGAGCGGTACGATGTACAAAGGAGACCTTCGGCTTCTTGCTCATGGCACGGCGGTGCACAACGATGACCCGATAGCCAGCGCGTGCTGTGTTGACCTGACAATCGTCACACACAAGAGCCACCCAGTTGGCTGGGCTACTAGCTTCGGTTGCTCAAGAGCAATAGGTGGCATCCGCCGATGGCGACGAGGCGGCGGTAAGGATCTA
This sequence comes from Zingiber officinale, assembly GCF_018446385.1. Classification (NCBI taxonomy): domain Eukaryota; kingdom Viridiplantae; phylum Streptophyta; class Magnoliopsida; order Zingiberales; family Zingiberaceae; genus Zingiber; species Zingiber officinale. The sequence continues at coordinate 109,661,546 of NC_056000.1, forward strand.
GTGCACGGAACAAAATGGTTGGTCGACCCCTAGTTTCCACGTTATCAATCTTTATTGGCGGCGATGGCCAAGGCTACTAGGGTTAATTTATTAAACCTTATGTTAATTAAATCAATTAACTTCTACTTAATTGATATTCTAAATAGGTTTTCTCTAAGTCAATTCCGTTTAAAACTCAACAAATTTTTAAAAACTCATAGAAATTTCTATAACGTTATTTCTCCAATAACACTTATTATTTAATTATCGTATCTTACATAAAAATATTTTTTAAAAAAGATTTTAAAAATATTTTTTTAAAAATAAAAATGATTTTTAAAACATTTTTAAAAGAATTTTTATAATTATTTTAAAAGGATTTTAAATGAATTATAAATTATTTTAAAAGGATTTTAAAGGAATTTTTAAAATTGATTTTAAAAAGTTTTGAAAAGAATTTTTTTGAAATCATTTTTAAAATGTTTTTAAAAGGAATTTTAAAAATATTTTTTAAAAAAATTAATAGTTTTTTAAAAAGGATTTTTAAAATAATTTTTAAAAAGTTTTATAAAAGAATTTTAAAATTATTTTTATTTTAATTAAAGCTTTTAATTAAATTTTTAATATGTTTGAATTACGTTAAGTTTAATTTAGTTTTTAATTTAAAGTAAATTGTTAATTAAATTTATTTTTTTCTTATTTATCTCACCCTGTGTATATTTTCAACTAAGACAAACCTAGAATTTTGTAAGATGAGTTATGCTAATTTTTTATTTTAAAGATAGTTTGACTTTATGTTAGATTCATGTTTAACCGTCCGTTAATTAAATATATTTTTCAAAAATTAGGTTCTAGGCTATGGCGAGGAATAGGGGGTCTTCTGGGTATCGGAAGAATAACCACTTCCATACAAAATCTTTTTAAGAAATTGTACATTTAACCTTCCTATTGAAAATCCTTAGTCTAACTAATCTAGGATGTAACCCTGGGCGCCTGAATCAAGATCTATCTGATCCTACTTCATCATCAAATTATCTACCTTCGAACACTTGGACCCAGTCCAGGCGCCTAGACCACTGACGTGGTCGTACCTCGACAAAGCTCTATCTGGCAGCCTTTATCCACTCCCGGACGCTTGGACCAGCCTAGGAGCTTAGACGCTAACGTGTGCCAACCAATCAGAGTATGCCAACTCATCTGCACGGTTGATTGTGTCTGAGCTAATCCGAGAGCCTAGACTCGGTCTGGGTGACAGGACCTATGGGCACCTGGAATCTCTTTTTCCATCTTTTGCTCTCCTACACCACAGAGTTAGCACAACAAGCAATAATAATATATATAATTATTAATTAAATCATGTCTTACCAAGATTAAGATCTAGTTAGTCTTAGTTTAAACTTCTAACATGGATTTAAGCTGGACCAGCGTCTATAGTCCTATCAAGACTTGTCCTCACCAGATCTTTCTCCTCTAGTGACTTACCTTCATTTACCAGTTTCAGTCTTTTGACTTACCTCTTAACCCTTCAGGTCTTCCTACCAGTTGTTAGGTCTGAGACCCAATTGGATTTTAGCCAGCTATTAGGTCTCGTATACCCAGCTAGTATTCCTATCAGATATCAGGTCACACAATGACATATCTGAAATTCGTGTCAGTTATCAGGTCCTCAGACCTAACTGGGCTTTAGCATGGTGTCAGGTCCTCTGAGCCATCAATTCCTACACACTTGGTAAAAGTATCAAATCACACAGAATTTAGCTTTAACCATTTTTCGTTCATCAAAACCAAAGTTTAATTATTAGTGTTAACTGCACTAATAATACCATGCTCATCGACTCACTTCCCGTGTCATCTTTCTCGTTAGTTGTGTATTCCACTCGATTTCTTATGTTCCTAAGTCCCTGCACATTTAGACATAAGGGATCAAACTACAGAGCCTAACTTAACTCGATTGACCATATCAAAACTCACCCGGGGTACTTACAATCTCTCCCTTTTTGATGTACATCAACTCAAGGTAAGTTAGGGTTAAACCAAAATAATAAAATAATTTTAATCAAAGTAAATTTGTAATTATTATAAAAAATATTGCAATCAATTCAATAACCCCCCTTAACCCAATTCTTAATTTCTCCCACTTTTATTACATCAAAAACATATTAGGGAAAATATGAAAAAAAAAAAAAGTTAGAAAATTATTGAAACTTTTTCTAGGGCTTTTAAACAGAATTTTTTGTTATATGTCTTTTTACTGAAATTATTTTTTAAAATTAATAATTTTTATCAATTGATCCATAGTTTTGGTAAAAATGATTTAAAATATAATTTAAAGTTTTATAAAATCCTGAAAATTTTGTTAATAACAATTATAAACATTTGAAACATGATAAAAATTTTCATGCAAAGAATGTTTTTAATTTAATCATAATAAATATTTTGAATAAATAAAGTTATTTTTAAAACTAAATATTTAAAAATAGCTTTTGAGTTCTAAAAATTTGACTGATTTTCCACGCATTCAAAATACAACTGTAATTTTTCAAAAAAATAAGTTCTTCAAAATTAATCTAACAAAATATTTAAATTTTAAAATTTTGTTTTTAGATAAAAAAAATCATAAAAATTTAATTATCGGTCAAAAAATTCTAAAAATTTTTATACTAATAGTTAATCCATTTGTGCATCAGAGAAAAAAATCAATAGAAAACATGAACAACAAATTTATAGAATAATCAATTTTGCTAACAATGTTAAAATTAAATTAAATTAAATTAATATTTAAACATGCAAATAAAATCAATTTAATAGTTTAGAATAGATTTAGGAATCTAAAATAAATTTCTACCTATTAGATTTATCAAAAAAATTCTTGGAATATAATTTTTAGAAATTTATACAATTTGGCCCTTGTGGTTTTTCTTAAATACCAATTAAGCCTTTTATAATATCTAAAGTTTGAACTTGGTAAAGAATTGGACCATGCTTAATCCTTTTTCAATAAGTCTATTTGATCTTTTAATTTTGAATTTTATCAAAATGTTCTAATGAACATGCTTTAGCTAAGTTTATTTTTAACTTCTTGTTGTCTTTTTGTAAATTTACACATTTAGTTTGTAATTTACATAAAGATCTAGACATCATTTTTACTACTTTATAAAGTTGATTAGGTTTTGTAATTTGAAGCTCCCCCTTCATCGATGTTCATCTTGAATGAGGTTTTGTCATCTTCTTCTTCTTGATGACTTGTCGTTAGTACAAGTTCGGTGTACGCTTCAACTTCGGATTTTGATGATGTTTTATCTCATGTAGCTTTCTGGTTCTTGTGCTTCGATCTCTTGACCCTTTATTTTTTTCCTTGCTTTTGAGTTTCGAGTAGTTGTCCTTGATGTACCTTTCTTCTTAGCAGTTATACATTTTACTTTTCATTTGTGATTTGTTCCATAGAAGCTTCTTACCCTATGACTTATTAAGATTCTTAGATTTAAAGAACTTTGATAATTTTCTTACCATGTATACTTGTTCATTTTTGTGAAGTGAGGAATTTGAATCTGGTCCGTTCTTTTTTGTTTGCAATGCTAGGTTCTAACTTGGCTCTTTTTATTTTCTTAGGCCTACATATCTTGATTCATATAATTCAAAAGTAGAAAATAAACTCTCTAAATTACTTACCTTCAGATCCTTAGAGATGTAATAGGAGTATACTATAGACGTTCATTCGGATGTTCTCGAAAAAGCATTTAAAGCATACCTTTGTGAATCCTGATTCATTATAATTTCTCCAAGGTATGTGAGTCTAGTCATCAGCTCCTTGATCTTTGCATGTACAGTTGGGTTATTGTTTCTCCTTTTTCCATCTGGAGGTTCATCAACTTATTTTTGTAAGTCTCATCTCGCTATCTTAGCCTCCGAGGTCCCTTCCTGAAACTCCAAGAACTTCTCCCAAAGCTCTTTCACGGAGTCATAGGTGTTGGCCTGAGTAGGCCAGCTAGAGGGGGTGAATAGCCCATAAATGAAAATTTAGAATAATCTCTTACTTTGTTACTTATCATGGACACAAGATTAATAGAAACAAGTTGTAACGACCACCCTTCTTACTAATACTAAACTCTAAGGGTGACCGTTACTTGACTACTAACTCTACATAACCGATATGATCGAAATCATGAGGAGTCTCTACCAAAAGATTTCGGCAGAGTCTCCCCTGTACCGGTGACCTTAAACTGAGATACAAACATAATATACATTAGTCACAGGTGGCTGGAACATATATCAAATACACAAACGAAATAACATCACCACGTAGTTTAATAAAATCAAATCATGCAAGTAATGAATAGCGGAAGCAAAATAAAATACAATTTCTTACTCCAAATTTTCTTATCAATCTAAATACAAAATTAATCTAAACAAATCCTTAAACTAGGTCCCAAGACTTCCATAGTCCTGGCATCACACACCATCCGCGCCACCTTGTCGCCTTCCTTTGCTAAATCTTTTCCTTTCCTGTGTCTGTAGTAAGAGGAAATGCAATCTATAAGAAAAATGCTTAGTAAGCGCTATCTAACTCACAAAATCTCGATATGCATGTGAATATACTGAAAACTAAAACTGAATGCTCAAAAGGAAAACTACTCATGCTCATCTACTAGTAAAAGAAACAAACATACTGAAATGCTAAACATGTAAAGCTACTCATGCTCTTCTAATAGCAAAGAACAGTAAGTTATTCTAAATAACATGCTAGCATAAAAGAAAACTAAACTTGCTGATTTTAAAACAAAGTGAAACTTAATTCATTTGTTCTAAACTTATTCTTTTATCTCACTTGTTTAAAACTTATCCTTTAATACTTTTATATTTATGTGAAACTTATTTTACTTGTTCAAAAACTTATACTTATAATACTTCAAAATAATAATCAACTTCTCTTGGGCCCAGGCTTAGTACCATCTTATGCGCGTTCCCTAATAGGTTGGGGTAGCGAGCCACCAATCCTAAAAGAGCATACCTTGGTCTACCAGGGCCAAGACCTTGGAATTAGACACCTGGATTTGTTTAACAACAACCTTGGAAGTCGGGTACTAGCCTCTTCAAAAAGTAAAATATCTTATTATCTTAATTATTTCTTCTTTAAATGTCTTGGCATCTTATCAAACACCTTATGTGCCAAATCCCTAAAGTCTTGACTTTGGGATCTACTTAAGGTCTTGGCCTTCTTCTTTCTTTTCTTTATCTTTCTTATACTTGTTAATACTTCTTCTAAAAGAATATTTCTTTAAAAAGAAGATGAAATGTTTAAGCTAATTCTAACTTTGAAATGCTTAAATCAAAAATCTGCTTACTATACTTATAAAATCTGCATACTATTCTGCATACTATACTTGTAAAGATCTGCATATATAACTAACAAACATCTGCACTACATTATACCAATCAGATTCTGCAAGTATAACAAAATTTACTATCCGAACTTAACTGCTAAACCACATGCCAATCTAAAACTACTTATATAAGAAAACTGATAATGGAAGGTCTAAGGCACAGAGGATAGAGCTCTTCAACCTACAGGAAAACAATGGCACAGAACAACTGAAACCTTAAAGCATACTACAGCAGCAATGCAAAGAGGGAATAAACAATGGTCTCTTTCTATTTTAGCTACTTATCATCACCTAAAGGTTAGAAACATGCACAATTTATAAAGGCCAAAACATAATATCATTAACATGGAAACCAAGCCATACTTACAAGCTTTAGAAATCCTGATCTAAACCGCAAAGGAACTAGATGCTAAAAGGGGACTAAAATTTGGCACTGCTAAAGAGATGAACTACAAATCAATTCCTCCTTGTTCAGTGTCCCAGCAAGGAATCCATTGCAACTATCAAAAAAAAATTTGCTACTGGTAATTCCACCTGGTACGAAACGCCCAAAATCCTAACCTCGCAGTAAGTTGCAATAAACACTGATTTCGCTAAACAAGAGTTAACTTGGATTGTGGGAGAACCAGTTCAAGTTTTAGTAGAATTGCAAACCCTTGTAGCTTTGATCTTATTGGGGAAAAATTTCTATCTCTCAGCTCATTCTGATAACTTTGATGCTCTAGAAAAGTAATTAAGGTTTCTTGTGTCATTTTAACAGATTCCTCTGTTTAGTGACATGGCAAGAAAAAAAACCAAAAGGGACAATATGCTCACATACATAACTTTCTCATGTTCCTTCTTGAATCTTACGGCAGAAAGCCTTACACAATAATCCCTACAGTCAAATCTGAAAACAACAGGAGCAATCAAATCCCGAAACAAAAACAAGAAGGCTAAATCCCTAGCTACCCTATTCTGTAAAGCATGATCTGGAAACCATAGGAAGAAATCCGAACACAAAGAAACAACCTACAGTATATACCGAAATCAACAGGTCCTAGCAAGCACTCTGCAAAACTCAAACCGCAAGCCAAGGAAGAAAAACAAAGCTCCAAAAACTACTCCTACTGCAGGTGAGTAGCAACTTACCTTTGCGTTCTTGGACTTACAACAGAAAAGGAGTAGCTAGGGCTTCGGGAAGAACTCGAGCTCTCGACCTCTCCTTGCGCCCACTTGCTCTTCCCGACGAGAGGAGCTCGATGGTGCGAAGATCTCGCGAAAACACCCCTTGGCCAGCGCTGGAGACGAAGCCCTAGCTTCGGCTGGGGTTTCGCTCGAGAGGAAGTCGACGCGAGGAGAAAAGAATTTGGTTTCCAGTAAATCAAGCCCTAAGTTTCCTTTTTTTATAACTCAGGTATTTCTGTTAACTCCTTAAATAATATTTGCTATCTATTCTAAACAGAACCGATGGCCTGAACACTTGGTCAGTCGCGGCTTGGGGCGAGTTGGAGGTCGCGCGTTCGAACTCTGCTCGGCTCCCTTTATTTTGGTATTTCTGTTCCTATTATGGCTTAAGTATAATTTGGTTCCTATATGTTCACAAAATATCCGCAGCACACTTGGTTAGCTGGATTCACTTAAGGCTTGGTTCGGGTCGGGGAGGTCTACGGTTCAAATCTCGGCTTGAACATTTTTTTTTGTCAAAACTTCTTTTGTCTAGTAAAAATATCAAACGACCTCCAAAAATTACATAAACAATACTCTAAAAATTTCTAAAAATCTCTAGAATATTTTTAAAGTATTTCTAAATATTTTTAAGAACTTTTAGAACTCCTAATGAGGAAAATTGGGTCGTTACACAAGTAATTAACATAAAAAATAGCAACTTAATGAAAAAGTAAGAAGGCTAAGTATTTTACTTGGTTACAATCTAGGTAGTTATCAATCCAAAATGGTTGAAAATAGCTCTACTAAAAAGACTCTTTCGTTGAAGGTGGAGCAGTCTCTTACAAATATTCATAGCTTAAGAAAATAGCTAGGAAATGAATATAATTATTGTTGTTCAAGTTATGTTTTTTATAGCCTCTTGGGATAAAGTATATGTTGGTGTTCATTGCTCAGAGGCACCTCCAAGGAGGTCTAAGGCGCCTCTAAGAGGCTAGATTTTATCCCTTAACGATAAGACTTTATCCTCTCTCAACAGTTACTGGAGGCACCTCCATCTGCTTGAGGGTGCCTTCCATAAAGGTGTGAGGGTGCCTTCCATCTACTTGAGGATGCCTTCCATGAAAGTGTGAGGGTGTCTTCCATCTTCTTGAGGGTGCCTTCCATCTGCTTGAGGGCTCCTTCCACCAATCAACTTGAATTTTCCTCGCCTTTCCTTTTGGGTGATGTTCCAGCTGTCCAAAGTTTATCTCATCCGAACCCAACTTTGACTTCTCCTGAGCAGTCTTCCTCCCTGGCTTGGAGTCCTTCGAACCACCACGTGCATCCTTCTCACTCTACTAGTGTACTCTTTCATAGTTTCTCTTCCCTGGGATGCACTGAGCCCAACGACTTGCTTCCCATCCCATCCTTGTCATCTACTACATCTTCCACTCGACTTATTGTGTTTATAAGCTCTTGCACACTTAGACATAAGGCATCAAAACAACACAAGACATAACTTAACTTGGTTGATCACATCAAAACCAACTTGGGGTACTTACAATCTCCCCCTTTTTGATGTGCATCAACCTGAGTTAGGATTATAAATAATAAAACTAATAAAATGCAATTAATATTTTAAATAATTAACATTTAAATGCAAGAATGAAATACAACGACACCCCTAAACTTAACATCTAGTTATTCTTCCCCTTTGATCACATATAAAAAAAAAGGAAAAAATAAAAATAATAAGAATAAAAAATTGAGAAATTTTCTAGGAGTCATACACAAATATTCCTAAGATTTATATTTTTACTGAGATTAATTTATAAATAAATTTATTTTTAAGAATTAAGTCTCATATTTACAAAAAATAATTTTAAAATAATTTTAAATTTTTAGAAACTAATGAAAATTGTTTTCAATGTCTAAGATAAGTATTCGGATCAGGAAAAACCGTTTTACAAATATATTAATTTTCTTTCATTATCAAAAATAAATATTTTGAGACTGGGATATTATCAAAGTTTTATGTTAAAAATATTTTTTGACTATGAAAAATTTTACAGATTTTTTTTAATCACAGTAAATATAATTTAATTTTATAGAAAAATTAATTTCCCAAAAATGAGTTTTCCAAAAAATTTTAATTATAAAAACATGATTTTTGGAAAAAAAAAATCATAGTAATTATTATAATGGTCAAAAGATTTTGAAATATTCTCTAACAGCATAAAAGAGATTTTTTTAGCACAAAAAAATAGATTTTTTAAAATTAATTTTTGAAATATTTTAAAATTTAAAAGTTCAATTTTTTAGAAAATTCATAAAAAATAATATTACAATAAAAAAATGTTAAAAAAATTTGTTAGTAGATAATATTCTATTTTTAATAGAAAAAAAAATTGATTAGAAAATTCAAATAGAAGGCCTATGAATTTAATTTTGTAAGAAAAATAAATCAAAATGCTTTAAATTTCTAGCATAAAAAATCCTAACAGGTCCATAATAATTTTGGAATTTAAAATAGTTTATTACCTACTAGATTTATCAAGAATTTTCTAGTAATTTTATTTTTAACAATTTTTATAATTAGATTCTTATGATATTTAAAATATCAATTAAGTCTGATATTATATTTAAAATTTGAAGTTTGAAGTATGTTAGGGCATGCAGTATTCTTTACATTTAAGGTTTCTATTTCCCCTTTTAATTTTATATTTTCAATTTTAATTTTGTTAAAATTTTCTAACCGGCATTCATAATCATTTATTGATTTTAAGTATTTGGTCCTAGTTTTGTATAGAGATCTACTTAACATTTGCACAATCTTATATAGTTAGTCGGATGTAAGGTTATGTACCTCATTTACCGTGTCGGAGTCGTAGTTTGTAGCTCCCCTTTCAGCATTACTCTTAATGCTCATTTCAGATGAGCTTGCTCCGTCTTCCACTTCTTGATGACTTGTCATAAGTGCAAGTCTGGCGTAGGCCTCGATCTTGGACTCTAACGACGAATTGTCTCATGTTGCTTTTAGATTTTTGTGCTTCGATCATCTTGGAACTTTATCTTTTTCTGTCTCTCTTTTTTAGCTTCGGACAGTTATCCTTTATGCGTCCTTTTTCTTGATAGTTGTAGCAATAAACCTTTCATTTATTCTGTAGTAGCTTCATTGTCCGTTTCTTATCAAAATTGTTATTCTTAAAAAAATTATTGAACTTTCTTATCATATATGCTTTTTTGTTTTTGTCGAGCGAGGATTCTAACTCCGGCTCGATCTACTTGGCTTTGAGTGTTAGGTTCTGAGTTAACTTTTCTTCTTTATTTCTTAAACCTGTGCATCTCGACTCATAAAATTCAAAGGTAGAAAATAGATTTTTTAACGTACTTACCTTGAGGTCTTTGCAGATGTAGAAGAAGCCCACTATAGACATCCATTCGGGTGTTCTTAGAAAAGCATTCAGTACATACCTTACCAAGTCTTAGTTTGTTACCATTTCTCCGAGATTCGTGAGTCTAGTGATTAGCTCCTTAATCCTTACGTGTAGATGTGTCATGCCCTGAGGGTAAAGTTGTCCGAAGAAAATTAGACAACACCTCCCCTGTAACTGTGACAATATGAAGCATATAACATTGCCACAAGGCAGTCACAAGCAAACTACAGCCAACACGGCTGGATTTAAACACAATCATGCAGTTAATAAATAGCCCACATGGCTAGAAATAAACACAACAACGTAGTTAATAAATAGCCCACACGACTGAAACAAAACACAACAGAAGTCATAAAATAACGATCACAAAACCACAATACAACTAACTGCAAGGCGCCTTGGCTTGACACGACAACATCAAACCAAATATAAGAAACCACAAAGTTGACCTCCATACAAAAGATACATACACATGAATAAGTCCAAAGCCAATAATACGAACGAAAGCAATAACGGAAGAAGTCGCTCGATGTGACATGGGACTGGCGGGCATGATCTCCAGGTGACTCCATAAATCCTTTACCTGCTACTTGGTGAAATAAACCAGTTCATGGGGTGATGAGTGCTAGGACTCAGTGGATAATAGACAGATAGTGCATGAACATAATAAAGAACTAGAGATACAAGGTATATAGTCTTATAGGGAAAATAGCAGATACTGTAGTGAAATCATAATAAATGTCCATACCTGAAATCATATCCTAAGATAGTAATAAAATGTCAGGAGTAGCATAGATCTGTTACAATACTGCTCATAGCTACAAGGTTAATATGTGAGGTATGTATATACATATTACCAATAAGTATGCCAGTGTCTAAACACATAGGTATATATCTCAACATCTGTAAGCATATCAGCATAAGTAAGCAACAACAACATAAACAAGTATAAGAACGAAAATGTACGCACAGATGGTCACCCCGCCCACCTCTCTGCACCACGACCCCTGTATAGTCGAAAGGCCAGATAAATGACAAACTATACACCACTCTAGCTACCACTACTCTCGAGTGGTTGAGGGGGCAATTGCATAGTAGCTAACTAGCTACGTAGCGACGGGGGTCCCTGATGCCCGCAACTCCAGCTATCACTACCAATGAGTGAGCGAGTGGGGGCACGACAGGACAAGCGGCACACTCCAGCTACCACTACCTATGAATGGCTGAGTGTGTGGTCCTAATTGACGACTCTCTCACACCACAAGGGAGACAATGGTTGTCAGTATGCATGCAATGACATGATGCGCAAGATACAACAGTCATCATATATATATATAAAAATAGAAGTCAGGTGATCCTGTCCGAATGCTGAATCAACGGACGCTAGGCATGGGGCGCTCTTCGACTGCTATCGTGGATCTTCGACTGGTGGCACGAAGCTCCGGCGAACCTGCACAGAAGTCGGGCCGGGAAGGGGTTCCCGGCGGCGACCCTCCGACGCTCAAGTCAGGCAAAGCTCAAGAAAGAAACAGTGGCTTCAAAACTCGTAGAATGCGTACCTCCGGCGAAAAATGAGGGCCTTTATATAGGGCAGCGAAGAAGTGAGTGTACACCTACCGAGGTGTACACGTGTCCATGGCCCATACTCCAGTAAGGACTTGTCGGTGAGCTTCCCTAACCCATACTGCTACAGTCTCATCATGTCCTCGATGGGACAGCGGAATCCCCTGTCACAAGATTTGGAGCATGACCCGCACGTGAAACATACCTGCTATCAGAAAAAGACATCCCTTGTCCTTTTCCCCTTTGCTCCAGATCTGGCTTCCGGGCGGACAGCTCCCTCAACATCCGGCCGGACATATGCGGTGGTTTACTTGGGGAGATTTTCCATCACGTGCTTTGTGGAGACTATTAGCAGTGTTACCTTATGGCTTTGGCCGAGCGTGCAGTCCGCTCGGCTTTGCGACCTTTCCCATTGAGCGCCGGAACCCTGATTTCGACAGGGCGCCTTTAACCATCAGCCGAATATCATCCGGTCGGCCAGCCAATCGGACCCATCCCTCTCCGGACGTTCGATTCCGCCGGCCGGCCGGCCGGCCGTCCGGTCGGACCCGGCCCTCTCCGGATGGACAACTGCCACTGTGACTTCCACGTGGCGTTGACTCCACAGGGCGGGATCACTTGCCTCCCCTTCAAGTCTAGTCGAAGGAGGCGAATAGTCCGACTGACTGGACTAAGAATCTGGCCGAGCGGCTCCTCCGTGCTGGTATCCTCCGCTCGGCCAACCATAGAGGTAGCCTTAAGCGAATCAACAATGGCATTCACCGGATCTCCTCGTGTTCTGCGCCAATCTTCGACATTAAGGTTGAGCATGCTTTCATTAAATGCTCCGAATGATTGAATGCCACGTGGAGCACTGCCATCGGCGTACGTCGGCGGTGGCATGGTGTTTTGATGTGATCGAAGCGATTCGAAATGGACGGCTCGATGCATGCTTTGATTCCCGTGACCTGGATCCAACGGTGGAGGCCGCCCGACTTTCACCCTATAAATTCTTCGTTTCCTTCTCTTCCTCACTTGCCTCCGCGATTTCGACCATTGCCCCCTGCGCTTCGGAGCTCCGGCAATCCTGTTTCTGCTCTCCGACGCTCTTCGACGCATTTTCCTTGATCCCTTTCCCCGCAGCAAGGTTTTATATCTTTCCTTCCTCCTTTCCGGTGTTTCCTCCGCATTTCTTTCTCAGTTTCGATCCTTGAAACCTCCTTTCGTTTGCTGTTATTTTTCTCCTGCCCTTTTGCCTTTTGATTCCTTCCGATCGGCCCATGGCTAGCTCTTCCAATCCCGAAGATCACCGCTCAGCCCATGGTACACCACCATGCAGTCCCGATTCGAACAGCGGGACTTCGATATTTTGACAGACAATTTCGAAATCCCAGAGGATTTCGAAATTCGCTTAGCTGGTCCTTCCGCTCGGCCTCACAGGCCGCCGCGCGGAGCTTTCTGTGTCTTCCGAGACCAGTTTACCGCCGGTCTTCGTTTTCCTGTACATCCTTTCATCATAGATGTCTGTAATTTTTTCGGTGTGCCGCTCGGCAGTTTAGTACCCAATACCTTCCGTCTCCTCTGCGGTGTTGTCGTTTTGTTTAAGATTCACAACATCCCCCTCCGACCGGAGGTCTTCTTTTATTTCTATTACCCCAAGCAAGCCGAGCCGGGCACCTTCATGTTCCAAGCTCGGCCCGGCTTGGTCTTTTTCAACAAACTTCCTATTTCCAATAAACATTGGAAGGATTATTTTTTCTACATCCGCATGCCCGCTCGGGCCAACTTCCCGACCCAATGGCAGGTCAGCCTACCCCCAACTCCCGAGTTGAAGAAGTTCAAGACCCGACCGGACTATCTCCACACTGCAAATATACTAGCCGGTCTGCGACTTGACATCAACAAGCTTCTTCACAAAGGAGTGATGTACATCTTCGGCCTGAGTCCCATACGGACTCCTCTTCCGACCGGCTTCGGTAAGAATTTTGCTTGGGCATTTGCTTTAATTGTTAACTGATTTCTTTTCTTTCTCCTGCAGCTGACATCATCATGGATTCGGTGATGGCCGGCGTTCTGAAGAGAAAGGCGGCAGCTCTGGAAGCCGCGGCGCCCCGGGAAATGGAAGCGTTGGGTATCCAGCCGGTCGGATCACAAGAAGGAGAGAGCGGGACACAAGCTGAGTCGGCCGCTCCCGCTTCCCAGCAAAACGTGGCCAGCGGAGCCACCCCTCCTGGAGAACCAACTGCCCCCGAGGAAGGTTCCGCTCGGGAGGAGGAGCAGCCTCTACAGAAGAGGCGTCGAGTGGAGACTCCCCTGCGGTCGACAACCTCCGCGGTCCAACCATCCGAGCGGGTCACTGCAACCGCTCGAAGCAAGGCGCCAGAGACCGAAACCATCTCGTCCGACCGGACGCCTTCGGACTAGGACGAGCCAGCTGCTCCGGTGGAGGCTATTCCAATCAGCACCCTTCCGCCCGCTCGTCACTCAGTCCAACGCTCGACCATTCATTCGCAGTTTTCTGCGCCGGCTTTTGATCCCCTTCCGACTGCCGGTCGGATGACCCCCGGTAACGGTCGCACGATTCGGGTCACTCTTCACCTACCGACTGAAGAGCTGCTGCCAGAGGCCGACCGTCCAACCGTGCCCGAGCACACCATCACCTTGAAAGGGCCCCTAGCTGAGATGTGGGCCGATGCTCGGGCACGCACAGCGCTGATCCCCCTCGGAAACTTGGCCAATAGCCACATGCGGGAGGCCACGGGGGTAAGTTTGCTCTACGAAGTTTTGTATGCATTCTTTCCGATCGGCCGCTAACAACTATAATTTTCTTTTGCCAGAGATGGGTGGAGGAAATTGCGGTTTCCAACCGCTTGGCCTTGGTGGATGAAGAGCTACGACAACTGAAGGCCGTAGTTGGGCCGTCCGGCCTTCAGGGCCCTTCCTATTCCGAGCCGCAAAAGGAGCTGAAGAAAGCTCAAACTCTGCTGGCGGCCGAGCAGAAGAAGACAACCGACCAGGCCCATGCCCTGGCCGAGTCCGAGCGGCAAGTCAAGTCGCTTGACACAAAAATAACCCTGGCCACCACTCGGAAGAATACAGCTATCTCCGATCTGGAGAAGAAGAACGTTGAGGCTCGGGGCCTGGAGCTGAATATAAAGGAATTGACAGAGCAGCTCGACAGGGAGAAGGCGGGCCGCTCGGCCGACGCGGCTAAGATTCAGAATCTGAATGAGGCCCTTACTGGCTCCCAGGCGGTGTTCAAAGAATATCAAGATGCCGAGCCGAGTCAGATCGCGGCCTTAAGACAGAGCTACATCCGCTCGCCTGAATTCTCGGAGAAAATATGCGAGCGGATGTATACAGCTTTCGACATGGCTATGACCGCCACCGTCACTTATCCGAAGTCTAAGGGTCTTCTCCCGGAGTCTACTGCTATTCCGGCCGGCGATCAGGTGACGCTTCTGAATAACATTCCCAGGGACCTTTATGATTATATTGAGTAGCTTTCTGTAATTCGGTCACTCACCAGGATATCATCCTTTTTTGTAATTGGGCCGCTCGGCCTAAAGCTTTAACTTTAATGCAATGTTTTCCTTATATTTGCTGTCTTTTAACATAACCAAAATATGTGTTCATCCGCTCTCCCATTATCACCCCTCTGGTATTCGAAAGGGATATTTACCAAGTGCCTGGCATTGCCCTGCCGTTCGGCTAAACATGTAATACTTCGCCTACTTAATTTTTCGCTCTGATAGCAGAGATCCTTCGCTATGTATCGAGCAAGTACTTTTTGGCTCTGGGCCGAGCGGAACTTAGAGACGATTTAATGATAGAGGGTGAGTTTCTGGGACAATTGTATTCTCTTTATAGGCATTCCCCGCTCGGAGGGTTTATAAACGACAGCTCGTCTCTCGATATTTAACGTCGGAGCTCGACGGTCTTCCGCTCGGAAGTTTATAGACGCCGGCTCGTCTCTCGATATTTAACGTCGGAGCTCGATGGTCTTCCGCTCGGACGTTTATAGACGCCGGCTCGTCTCTCGATATTTAACGTCGGAGCTCGACGGTCTTCCGCTCGGACGTTTATAGACGTCGGCTCGTCTCTCGATATTTAACGTCGGAGCTCGACGGTCTTCCGCTCGGACGTTTATAGACGCCGGCTCGTCTCTCGATATTTAACGTCGGAGCTCGACGGTCTTCCGCTCGGAGGGTTTATAGACGCCGGCTCGTCTCTCGATATTTAACGTCGGAGCTCGACGGTCTTCCGCTCGGACGTTTATAGACGCCGGCTCGTCTCTCGATATTTAACGTCGGAGCTCGACGGTCTTCCGCTCGGACGTTTATAGACGCCGGCTCGTCTCTCGATATTTAACGTCGGAGCTCGACGGTCTTCCGCTCGGACGTTTATAGACGCCGGCTCGTCTCTCGATATTTAACGTCGGAGCTCGACGGTCTTCCGCTCGGACGTTTATAGACGTCGGCTCGTCTCTCGATATTTAACGTCGGAGCTCGACGGTCTTCCGCTCGGACGTTTATAGACGCCGGCTCGTCTCTCGATATTTAACGTCAGAGCTCGACGGTCTTCCGCTCGGAGGGTTTATAGACGCCGGCTCGTCTCTCGATATTTAACGTTGGAGCTCGACGGTCTTCCGCTCGGACGTTTATAGACGCCGGCTCGTCTCTCGATATTTAACGTCGGAGCTCGACGGTCTTCCGCTCGGGGGGTTTATAGACGCCGGCTCGTCTCTCGATATTTAACGTCGGAGCTCGACGGTCTTCCGCTCGGAGGGTTTATAGACGCCGGCTCGTCTCTCGATATTTAACGTCGGAGCTCGACGGTCTTCCGCTCGGACGTTTATAGTCGTCGGCTCGTCTCTCGATTTTTAACGTCGGAGCTCGACGGTCTTCCGCTCGGATGATTTATAGACGTCGGCTCGTCTCTCGATATTTAACGTCGGAGCTCGACGGCCTTTAAGGCTACTTTTAACACAGCCGGTCGGCGAAGATATTTGTCATCTTTATAATTTTACTTCCTGCATTACAAGGACATAGGCGACCGAAATGTGTATAAATTTACATTTAGCGCACCTTTCCCCCAGCTCGGATAACGTACTCCCGGCCGAACGGCTCGGGGTCTTCTTCGTCAAGCGCTTGGCTCGGATAACATACTCCCGGCCGAACGGCTCGGGGTCTTCTTTGTCGAGCGCTGGGCTCAGATACTGTACTCCTGGCCGAACGGCGCGGGGTCTTCCTCGTCAAGCGTTTGGCTCGAATATTATACCTCCGGCCGAACGACTCGGGGTCTTCGGCATCGAGCGCTTGGCTCGGATATTATACCTCCGGCCGAATGGCTCGGGGGCCTTCGTCCTCGAGCGCTTGGCTCGGATACTATACACCCGGCCGAATGGCACGGGCCTTCTTTCGAAAAATTACGATGAATTCTATGCCCGAAAGAAACTATATCTGAAAAACTAACATGCCGATCAGCATAAGATCTAACGCAATTTCTCAACTCCCGAATACCCGTGGAGTGAGGTGGATACAATATACTTCGTCGAAATTTATCAAGGCCAGGAGGATGGCGAAACTTCCCGGTCGGTCCTCCATGGCCGCTCGGCCTACCAGAGGTGGAGGCGGTCTGCTGCTTTATCCTTTTACTTGAGCCTTCTGCTCCCATTGCTCCACGAGCCTTCGTCATCGAGCGCCTGGCTCGGATACTATACCTCCAGCCGAACGGCTCGAGGCCTTCTTCATCGAGCCAAGAGAGCTTGGCTCGGATCTTATACACCATGAAGATAGGCCGCTCGGCCGATAATGCCAATTGCGCACATTATAACATTTTGCCTTCTGCATTTCAAATATACAACCAAACGAAAAATATACAGCACATATTCTATTGGTGCACCTCTCGCCCTGCCCCGGACAGGCTGGAGATAATTTGCGCTTCATGGTGGATCCAAGTGCCAATCCATCTTCATCCGCTCGGCGGCTCGTCCACCCAACTTCCTCGTATGTGGTCGATTCATCGCCTGACATCAAACTCCCGCTCTTGAGGTTCCAGAAGGAGGGGCTTGCTATAAGTCGAATTCGGGAGATGAAGTATCTGCTTTTGAGGGAAATGGAACTGTGGCAATCGGTGCTTCCGCTCGGGAGAAGCATCCGCTCGGAGGGTTTTGCCTTTTCTGTTTATCCCGTATTGGTATTTCATCTGACGAAGATCCCCGATTGCGATTCACCGCTACAGCATCAGGAGGCGTCCGGAATAGGGCCCGACGGAATAGGACGGTAGCCGGTGGGGTTCCCGCTCGACCACCAGACGTTGACGTTGCTTGCTTCTCCGGCCGCCCGGCTGTGGCTTTCTATTTTTGCTCCACAAGCTTGGCGGCCCTTATCTCGATCAGGGCGTCGAGTTCCTCCGTCGAAAGTGTCACCGTGTGTTGTCGTCCAGCCTCGTCCATTGTTTCCGTTCGGATGCAGGAGTGTTCCCACAGACGGCGCCAAATTGATCCTGTCCGAATGCTGAATCAACGGACGCTAGGCACGGGGCGCTCTTCGACTGCTATCGTGGATCTTCGACTGGTGGCACGAAGCTCCGGCGAACCTGCACAGAAGTCGGGCCGGGAAGGGGTTCCCGGCGGCGACCCTCCGACGCTCAAGTCAGGCGAAGCTCAATCAAAAAGTGGCTCCAGGAATCGTAGAATACGTACCTCCGGCGAAGAATGAGGGCCTTTATATAGGGCAGCGAAGAAGTGAGTGTACACCTACCGAGGTGTACACGTGTCCATGGCCCATACTCCAGTAAGGACTTTGTTGGGGTTGCAAGGTTGCAAACATAGTCCCATATTGGAAACACATGGGAAAGATCATGGGTTTATAAGAGAAAAGATATCTCCATTGGCATGAGGCCTTTTGGGTAGAGCCCAAGAGCAAAACCATGAGGGCTTAGGCCCAAAGTGGACAATATCATGCTATTGTGGAGATATCTAAATTCTTTTCGATCCTACAATTGGTATCAGAGCCCGGACTGCCAGAAGGTTTAACAGCCGACTGTGCACAAGAGCTATGGTCTGATTGAGCCATGTGTGTACAATATTGACCTCGAACAAAGAAAGTGGGGGCTCCTATGTTTGGATCAAGAGGACCAGACACCAGGCAGGAAGTCCTAGTTGCGACTAGGCAAGGAAGTCCTAGTAGGTCGGGTGGACCGAGGGGCAGGAAGACCTGGTGGGTCGAGGATCGGACGTGGGAAGCCTATGGTCCTTTGTTTGAGGGGGGGATTGTTGGGGTTGCAAGGTTGCAAACATAGTCCCATATTGGAAACACATGGGAAAGATCATGGGTTTATAAGAGAAAAGATATCTCCATTGGCATGAGGCCTTTTGGGTAGAGCCCAAGAGCAAAACAATGAGGGCTTAGGCCCAAAGTGGACAATATCATGCTATTGTGGAGATATCTAAATTCTTTTCGATCCTACAGACTTGTCAGTGAGCTTCCCTAACCCATACTGCTACAGTCTCAGCATGTCCTCGATGGAACAGCGGAATCCCCTGTCACAAGATTTGGAGCATGGCCCGCACGTGAAACATACCTGCTGTCAGAAAAAGACGTCCCTTGTCCTTTTCCCCTTTGCTCCAGATCTGGCTTCCGGGCGGACAACTCCCTCAACATCCGGCCGGACATATGCGGTGGTTTACTTGAGGAGATTTTCCATCACGTGCTTTGTGGAGACTATTAGCAGTGTTACCTTATGGCTTTGGCCGAGCGTGCAGTCCGCTCGCCTTTGCGACCTTTCCCATTGAGCGCCGGAACCCTGATTTCGACAGGACGCCTTTAACCATCAGCCGAATATCGTCCGGTCGGCCAACCGATCGGACCCATCCCTCTCCGAACGTTCGATTCCGCCGGACGGCCGGCCGGCCGTCCGGTCGGACCCGGCCCTCTCCGGATGGACAACTGCCACTGTGACTTCCACGTGGCGTTGACTCCACAGGGCGGGGTCCCCTGTTCTTACTACCGGATCATCAGGTATACTACATGAAGCCAGCATGCTCAATAAATGTGTAAATAAACAATATTCATAGTAAGTAAGCATGGTATCTAGTATTTGCTAAATGTCATTGATAGCAACGAGAGACTGTATAGATATAGAAACGAGTAGCTTAAAGATCGAGTGAATAAGCATCAAGCACAATAAAAATACGAGTGGAGTCAAGATAAATACAGTAACTATCTGAATATATAGCTCATGCACTAAGATCAATGAACTAAAGAGATAAAGCAGGAAGTACCCGTCTTTATCTGTAGTTCGTATCGGAACAAGTCCCATGTCGAGACGCTCGTCTCAAATCAACATACTGCAAATCATATATTATACAATTTAACTAATCGGATTAGCAACAACTAGCTAAACTCAAAGATCCAAACCCATAGGAAAAATCTCATTCAAATCGATCATTAGTTATCCTTAATCAATGATTGACTTCAATTACTTTTATCCATGAATCCTTTAATCATTCCAATGATAACCTTCATCTCAATAACAATTGATCTACATGATAATCAATCACAAATCCAAATTCACTCAAGGAACAGATCACAACTAAATAGAATTAGGTCACCCTAACCATTCCACAACTAGAATAAAATCTAGTTCATATATGAAAGTACCACCACAACTTACCCAAATCCACAAATCACCATCAACGGCTAAATAACCAAAACAATATGGTTTACATTCTACAAACAAACTCAAATTCCTTACACATCTCCTTCTCCTCAACAAATTAGAATAACCTACTAATCAACTCTGCAACAACTCTAAAATTGAACAAAAACTCACCTCAATCGGTTCTTGAATCTGGTCGGAATAGTGTTGTTGGTCGGAACAATGTTGTTTGAGGGATTTTGGCCAGAAGCTTCACATCTGACTAGGAGGTGAGGTCCAACCTTGGTCCTAGACACAAAAAGATGATTGGAGTAGAAGATCCAGTGGCCGCAGCTAGCCTCCCATGGTCTAATCCTCATCGGAGCTACACTGGTCAGTCACATAGCTCATCTTAACATCCCAAATAAAGTATGAAATCAATTCCATGTTAATCTAACACTGAGCTTGACTTACCCCTGTACCATATCCAAGATCTCTCCTAGATGGAATCGGGTTGCCGCTGCAGCGATAAGCCGAGGTGCGGCAATAGGAGATCGAAACTAGGGCACGAATCTCGCCTCTTGTCCAAAAATCTGTCCACGCGAGGATTAGCGACTCAGAGAGGGCAATGATCGGACGAACATGACGATCAGAGGAGGAGAAGGTATCTCGGCTAGCGATGGAGAATGGAAGAAGAGTACTGGACAGGCAACTTTTAGGTGGCGTTCGAGCGGCGTTCAGCAGCTTGGAGTGATCCATTGGACTCCATCGCAGCGATGGTCGCCAGGCTCGAGATGGGAAACAAGCGTCGATAATGGAAGGCGGCAATGGACAAGACGGCAGCGTCGATGGCTGGCAGCGCTAGACGTCGTCGTCTCACGATTAGGGTGGCACAGTGACACGAGAGGGAGAGGGAACCAACGGAGGAAGCGAGGGATCGGGAATGAAGAATCGGAAGAAGGAAATGAGATAAGGAATTAAACCTTTGGTTTAGTTTTTATACCTAGTTTAATTAACTTAATGAAATTAATCAACTTCCACTTAAGGGATATTCCAAACAGACCTCTTTTAAGCTTAATCATTTCATCCCCGTAAACATATCATATAGACTCCGTTTAAATCCAGAAAAATTTGTAAAAAATTCCAGAAAATTTAATAAGATT
Source organism: Zingiber officinale (assembly GCF_018446385.1). Classification (NCBI taxonomy): domain Eukaryota; kingdom Viridiplantae; phylum Streptophyta; class Magnoliopsida; order Zingiberales; family Zingiberaceae; genus Zingiber; species Zingiber officinale. Next base: position 109,682,819 of record NC_056000.1, read on the forward strand.
ATTCCTCCAATAATACTTATTATTTAATTTGTCATATCTTACAAGATGAGTTACCAATTCTTCCTTTTCCATCCGAAGATTGTTGAGTTAGTTCCAAAGCAAGTCCCATCTTGTGAGTTTCACAAACAAGTTAAACTAAACCCTGAAATTCAACTTAATTCATCTCACAAAATTATAGGATTCCCTTGATTGAAAATATAGATTAGTAAGATTAATAAGGATAAATCAAATTAAATCAAATCAAATTAAATTAAATCAAATCAAGATAAGTTTAATTAAATCATATTAAAATAAATCAAATTAAATCAAATCAAAATTAAGATAAGTTAAATTAAATTAAATTATATTATATCAAATCAAATTAAATTAAATTAAATTAAATTAAATTAAATTAAATTAAGATAAAATAAATTAAATCAAATTAAATCAAATCAAATCAAATCAAATTAAATAAACCTTAAAATTAAAATTGAATTGAATGAAAAGTTAATTAATATATTACATTAAATTATTTTTTAAAAAAATAAAAATTATTTTAAAAATCCTTTAATAATATTTTAAAAATCCTTTAAAAATCATTTTAAAATCCTTTAAAAAATATTTTAAAAATCCTTTAAAAATTATTTTAAAATCCTTTGAAAATTATTTTAAAATCCTTTGAAAATTATTTTAAAAATCCTTTAAAAAATTATTTTAAGAATCCAGTGCATAATTTAAGAACTAAACATATTGAAATCAAACACCACTTTATTAGAGATCATGCAAAGGAGATATTGATCTAAACTATGTTGAGTACAAGTCAAATCTGGCTAACATCTTCACTAAACCACTACCAGAATCTGAATTTAGTAACTTAAGAAGAAAACTGGGAATATGCACAACAGACTAGGAATCTTATTATCAAATGATTTTTCAAATAACTTGCAAATTCTAGGCTAATCTAATATGTATTTCTTTAAAAAATTTCCATTTCTCTAGTGTTTCAAAAAGTGCTTTAGCCTTAGTCTAGGATGAATCCTTAGAAAGTATAATCCTATAGATCTAGGTAACGAGCATCTCATGAACACACTAGGTCTACCTTAATTGTGTATTCAAAAACCTTAAAATGGTGTGGGATGCATAAACCTTTTGCCTAGATTTCAAATGCTTATATTAGTGCATCAACACAAGCCTGAGCGGAAAATATAAAAGGACATTGATCAAGTTAAGTAGTCATTTTTCAACAAATTTGTAACTAGATATTATTACTTAACTTGACTAACCAAATGAAAACTGCTATCTTCTGGTAGTTAGTTAGTAACTAAAGGTTCGACATTTAAGGACTATTTTTAGATGAATATTATTTGTCAAAATGATATCAGGTTAAGGGAGAAAATCTTCTTGGACAACTTAAAAAGATTTTGAAATTTGCTTTGAAAAACACCTTGAAAAATATGCAAAGCTTTATGTTTTGAAAATAATTTGCAAATTTTTGAAAAATATCCTTGAAAATAATTTGGAACTTTTATTAAAATTTTCTTTAAAAATAAATTTGAAAAATCCTTATAACAAGCTTTATTAAACTTTATTTGAAAAATATTTTGAAAATGTTTCAAAACTAATTTCCTTAAATTCTATAAAAATCTTTTCCAAAATTCTTTCAAAGTTTCAAAATTTCCTTTGAAAATTATACATTTGAAAATTTGAAAAGATTAAACTTTTAAAAATATTTACAAAATTACTTTGCAATTGGATAACTTAGAAAGTGTTTTTGAAAAAATACTTTAAATTTCAAAAGTAATTTAAATGATCCTTTGAAAACCTTTATTGTTTTAAAAAATTATGCATTCAAACATATTTTCCAAAGACAAACAATTTTTGCAAAATTCCTTGAAAATATTTAAAAATGTCTTGAAAGACAGTTGAATTTCTTTTGTTGAATAGTTCTTTGAAAAATATTTAAAAATCTTTGACTTACTTAGAAAATCAATTTGCAAATTTTAGAAAAATACATAAAAATATACTTTGCAAGTTTTTTCTATTCAAAAACATTTTCAAACTTTACTTTAAAATTCTTTACTCTCCGTAAACTAAACCTAAAGAATATTATACTTACTACTTGGTTTCACTTGTCCTTTTGGTGACTTATTTACATTTTTAATGTATTACTTATGTCTAATGCATTACACTTTTTTGATGTATGTCAAAGGGGGAGGATAGTGGATTAGAAAAACAACTCACTTTACTCAAATTTAAACTTAATTTTACATTATATGTTTAAATTTTATTTGTATTTGTTTTTTTTAACTTTAATTCAGGTTGTCATTACATTAAAAAAAGAAAGATTTTTGGTGTAGATTGTACTAATAATCAGGTTTTGATATATGACAAATAGGCTAAAGTTAGATGTGTTATTTGTCAAACCATTTACCAAGTGTGTAGCACTTGATGGGTCTAGAGAACTGAAACATTAGGCTGAAATCTAACTAGGTTGATAGCTTGCACAATGTCTAGATTGGTTGAAATCTAGAAGGAGGAAGTCCAGGTTGATTGAGATCTAGCAGAAGGAAGACCAGTTGGGTTGACAACTGACTAAAGTCCAGATTGGTCGAGATTATGTAGAAAGTCCTGGTGGGTCAAGGGACCTGACATCAAGAAGGAAGTTTGCGATTGGTAAGTGGAGGTAAGCAACTAGAGGAGAGATCCAGTGAGGACGCATTTTCGGTTGAGGGAACACTAGGCGTCGGTCCGACTAAGAGTTTCAGCGAAACTCAAAGTCAGGACTGAAAAATTTAGAGGCTGTCAAATATCATTTTTGCTTCATATATTATTGTCTGGACTAACTCTATTTTACAGAAAGAAGAGTGTTGAAGAAGTTGGTCAGGGTACACAGAGTTTCTCCCGTTGCCCCAACCAGCTTCGCAAAGGCAGCGCTCGGGCAGGTGCCTAGCCAGGCACCTGGGCAGTCCGAGCGCCCGGAGTTGCTCCAGGCATCTAGACAAGGGAAATTTCATCTTCGTGCTGAGTTGGAGCACAACGATTGGTCGACTCATGCTAGCGGTCCAGGCACCTAAAGGTGGATAAACTTCGAGGATGAAATTTCGATGAGAGTTCGATATGTCAGCATAGTCCAAGCCCTCGGGAGGGGATCCAGGGGCTCAGACTAGGCTATAAAAGGAGGCTTCGACCAACAACTTCAAGACAATATTTGCTACAACTTTCGTTCTTATACGTTGCTCTGAGAAGCCTCCGGCAATCCTAAAAATCTGCTCCGACAATCAAAGATTAAGGAACTCTATTGATACTTTCTTCTTGTTGGTAACCTTTTATTTTACAGTTCATGTACTCAAATTTTGTAAGTTAAATATTTAAACTGATAGTAATTTCCCAACGAAAGCACTCAACCAGTGCAGGTCTTGGTGTAGGAGTTATCAAAGGCTCCAAACCTAATAAAACTACTTGTGTTAGCATTTATATTTTCATGGTTCTTTTTCGCTGCGTATTCTTGTAACTTTCAAAAAAGCGACAAACGCTATTCACCCCCCCCCCCTCCTGGCGTCTTAATGATCCAACAAAAGTGACTTGGGATGAGTCATCTTTGAAAGAATCAGACAGTGACGAATAGAAGAAAAATAACTACCTTGCACTGATGGTAACCGGACCAGAATTAGAAAGTGAGTCGGATCAAGATGACAAGTTTGAATATGAGTCAAATCATGAGTCTGTACTTGTTTCTGAAGGTTCCAATGAAGTACAAACTATCTTAAGCAAAAAGTTCTTTAAAATTATTACATGCTTACATAGAAAATTATCTGCATCTGAAAACCAAGTAAATGTACTTAGTAAAGAAAATAAAGAAATCAAAGAACAACTTGATCTAAACCTCAAAACTGAACAAGCTAAAAATGTAAACTCAACTCATGTTGTAAGACTTGAGGAAGAAAATTTTAATCTAAAAACTGAAATGACTAATTTAAAAGAACTAATAGAAAAGTTCATCACTAGATCCAAGTATCTATATATGATACTTGGATCTCAATAAGTTGTGTATAATAAATCTAGATTCGGATACAAATCCAGCTCAACAAAAAAAATCTTTATCTTACTAATAAGCTAAAATAAAAACCAAACCAAAGCTTCGGTTCCAAAATCTTGTTTAACTAAGCCAGTAGGATCAAACCAATATTATATACCCAAAAATGAAATCCACTACCTAAAATAAATCAAATAACTCAAATCTAAACTCTAAATTTGACTTTGCTCAAAATAGTACCAAAGTGAGTCGAGATGATAGTACGTTAGGAAAATTTAGTCTAAGAAGTCAGCTAGGGTAAGACGTATCCTATTTGGTCTACTTAGCTAAGTAGAACTAACCGAAGTTACCTCGTCATATCATAGACTAGTTAGACCAAGTTTATCAATAGAAAAATTAAATGTCCAATTTATTAAAAAGACTTTGTCTAGAAGTAGTTGTTGCTCTGGTAACCAAGAAGGCTCATGTGCCTTGCCACATCCTATAAGCCAATTTTTGAAATGTACGTTTAATTAACTGACGATTAAATATGAATCTAACACAAGGTCAAACTATCTTCAAAATAAAATATGAAGCATAAATCATCTCACAAAATTATAGGACACCCTTTATTGAAAACATATATCGAGTGATATAATTAAGGTTAAAATTAAATTAAAGTTAAATGAAAATTAAAGTTAAATTAAAATTAATATTAAAATCAAAGGTAAATTAAAATTAAAATTAAAGTTCAATTTAAATTAAAGTTAAATTAAAATTTAAAATAAAATTAAAATTACAATTACAATTAAAGTTAAATTAAAATTAAATTAAAATTAAAATTAAAGTTAAATTTGTTAGGGTCGAAAAGTAGCTAGAGGGGGGGTGAATAGCTCTTCGCGATCTCGTGCTCGTCGTTGCTTGCTTCTTGTGAAGATATGCAGCGGAAAATACAAGAATCAACACAACAACGCTAACTCTAGGGATTTACTTGGTATCCACCTCAAGAAGAGGTGACTAGTCCAAGGATCCACCCACTCACGCACCCTCCACTATGAAAACACTCCTTTACGATAACTACCGTAGGCAGAGAAGCCTTACAAGCTCACAATACAACAATGAGAAAAAAAGAAGCAAAATACAAGTAAATCTTACAAGATTACAATGAAACCCTAGCTTCTTCTTCTTCTTGTTGCAACTCGCCTCTTGACTTGGATGTGCCTCCAAGAACCTTCAAGAACTGGCAGTGAGGAAGAAAGGATCGCTTTGGAGGTTTGCTGTGATCGCCTGTGGAGAAGAGAGGAAGAACCGTCGAAGAAAAACGCTCGCCAACGTCTATATTTGCGCCAACGGTCGAATCTCAATCGATTGGATTGCTCCCAATAGATTGGGGAGGCTTTGAATCGATTGACCAATCGATCTAGAGTGCCTCTGTGCTCTCTGGAATCACCCTGAATCGATTGCCCGATCGATTCAAGGCTTCTCGAGCGATTTCCAGCGCTCCAATCGATCGCCCGATCGATTAGAGGCTTCAATCGATCAATTGATCGATTCGAAAGCTTACTGTTTGCTCAAAAACTCTCCCAATCGATTGGGGAAGTTTCGATCGATTACCCAATCGATCCACAGCTTTTCTGCATAAAATCGCGTAGCCCAATCGATTAACCAATCAATTGGTCAATCGATTGGGAAGCATAAATCTGTGTAGAGCTTGAAATTAGCTTCGTTTCACATCTGAGATCACCTCATTCCGATATCCGAGTCAAAAGTTATGGTCTTCGGAAGTTTACTACGTCCGAACTTCCTAATTCCATGCCAACTCCCTATTGGACTTACGACTGCTAAGAGTTCGGTCAACTTTTGACTCATCTGGACTTTCTCTTTGTGCCAAGTGTCCGGTCCTCCATTACCCACTTGGACTTCCTTCCACCAGATATCCGATCAACCTTAATCCATCTGAATTTTCTCGTGCCAAGTATCCGGTCAATCTCTTTGACCTACTCGGACTTCCCAACACCAGATGTCCGATCAACCTTGATCCATCTGGATTTCCTCGTGCCAAGTATCCGGTCAATCCCTTTGATCTACTTGGACTTCCCAAATGCCTAGCTTCACTCACTAGTTCTTTCACAACTGCCTAGCTTCACTCACCGAGACTTTCCTTCTGCCTAGCTTCACTTACTAGGACTTTCCACAACTGCCTGGCTTCACTCAACAGGACTTCCACCTGGCTTCACTCACCAGGATTTTTCAGTCAAGTATCCAATCACCCTTGACCTACTTGACTCTCCTTCACAATCTCCCCACATGAACAATCGCACCTACAATCTCCATGTGTTGTCTACATGTATTGTCAAACATCGAAACTTAACCATCAAGACTCGAGCTTGACCCAATTCAAGGTCAGTCAACCAGGTCAACCTTGACCTAGGGAATATTGCACCAACAAAATTAAAATTAAAGCTAAAGTTAAAATTAAAATTAAAATTAAATTAAATTAGAAGTTAAATTTAAACTTAAAACTAAAAGTTAATTAAAACTTACTAAGCTTAAGCAAAACTTTAATAAAACTTTAATTAATAACTTAAACTTTAACCAATTTAATTTAACCTTCATTAAAATCTTAACTAAAATTTAAATGAAACTTAATTAAAGTTAAAACTTTAAATTAAAATTAATTAAAATTAAAACCTAAATTAAAACTTCAAACTTAATTAAACTAAATTCTATTACTATTTTAAAAAAAAAACTGAAGGCGCATTCCGTTAAGTCAAAGGCACCTCAAACAAAGGCAACAAAAATCTCGCCAAAAGGCATTTAAGGTGCCTTCAACACCTTTGTAGGCGCCCTCCATAAGCCATTGGAGGTGCCTTCCATCATGTTAGAGGCGCCTCCAATCCCAATTTTAACAGCGAACAAAGAGCTTCTCTAAACAACATCATGAAGGGGCCTTCCAACCGATTTCTTCACCCATTTTCTCCCCTTTTCAAGTCCTAAACTTAAAATTTGCCTCCTAGGTATCATGTAAACCTAACCCTTCAATCTAGTTTTAGTTATTTACTATATTTACTTAAATTTGCTTGTATATCTATTTATGTTTAGGAAAAGATGGGTTGTTAATCCGCCTATTACTATCTCATTTACCGATGCTAGATTTCCTACTGCGCAGCTTAGGTTACATTTGTAAGAGCATACATATGTAGCCCTTAAGACTAGATATTTGAATAGGGTTTTCTTTACCCGTTATTATCCAAATATAATTGAAATAATTGATTATTATAACTTAGGTCATCTAGTTTATTGTGATCATGCAGTTAATCTAGATCTATGTGCTCAGTTTTATAATAACCTGGTCAAGGTAGATGACCTGACCTACTCTTATAGAGATATTAGTTTTTTCCCTACCCCTTTGTTTGACTGCTTAGGTATATGACAGTCAGCCTATCTATTTTTACCTCTCCACCCAACTCCTCCCTGGTTCATTGTCGTCCTGGCAACCTAAGCAGCGCACTACCACGGCCACCGCTACAAACTTGGGATACTTGACAGTCTCACGACAGAGCCCTCCGACCGCAACATCGCCACATCCTCTTTGTCGAGCTTGCAACACTGGTTGTTGCCAGCCATCGCCACACGACTCCTTCCATGTCTTGGACAGTAGATCACCATCGACTGCCGTGAGTCATCGCCGGAGAGCCAAGACAACGTCGGAGAGCAAGCCGTCGTTGCTTACCTCTCCGCTCAGCAAACTACGGTCGCCTGCACGGATCGTTGCCATGCTTGTTGCTGCGTCGCCACCGTCGTCGGCTGAGAGGAAGCTACTGCGCACTAACATCGGTACCTTTTCTCCGGCCTATCATAGTCGCCTCCCTACTGTCGTTGTTGTTGTTGAATATAGTTAGTGATATATGTTTAGTCCCACATTGAAAAGAATGAAGATGTTTGATGGGCTTATTAAAGGATGTGCATCAAATATGTTGTATTTGATTGGTGACCTTGGTGACCAAGTGGAATATATTTATATATATATCAAAGATGGGTGCTTGGGCACTTGGGGCATGTGGGCACAAGATAAAATTAATTAAATCCCTCTTAATTTTGAATTTTACATTAATTTTTTCTTAGTGAACAGATGTGACAGTTAACATGACCATTCATGAATAGGTGTCTCTAAAACCTTTCCCAAAAGTTGTATTGTTCACTATATATACATCTTTTAACATCTTCTCCATGATCACCCTTTTCTTTAAATTGTCTTGGGAGAATTTATAGATTTGTTGTCTATAGATTCTATTTTTTTTTTAGTATCCTGGAGGGAATTTGTCACTAAACCTAGCAACAACATAGTGGGGGCAAAATTTCCTTAAGGAAAGTGATTCACGCTCAAAACGAAGTTCTATCCTTGATTTGTTTTCTAACAATCTTAAGGAAATTTTTGATCCATGGAAGCCGCTGGTTCAAAGTCTGTCTTCGATGCATTCAAGTTGGACTGTTTTGATGGGATGAACTTCACTCGCTGGAAGGACAAATTGTTCTTCCTCCTTGCTGAATTGGGTGTCGCATATCTACTACTGCATAATCTGCCTACGATTCCTACACCAACTAATAAGGATACTGATGAGATCAAAGCAACTTGAAAGAAACGGGAAGAGGATGAAGTTCGGTGTAGAGGATACATCCTGAATGCCTTAACTGATAGATTATATGATCTCTTCTGATCAATCAAATCTCCACAAGAAATCTAGAATGCCTTGGAGAACAAATATACATATGAAAAACAAGGTACGGACAGATTTCTAAGCATGAAGTTTTTCGAATTTCGTATGATTGATAATAAGTTTATCATGGATCAAGTTGATGAACTACTTGTCCTAGTTTCTAGACTCAAGAATCTAAAAATAAAAGTGTCTTATCCATTACAAGTGGCTGCTATAATTGCAAAATTGCCAACCACTTGGAATGGCTATAGAAAGAAATTGTTACACACTTCTAAGGATTTCACCACAGACCAACTCATAAAGCATATTCAAATTGAGGAAGAAACTTGAATTTGTGAGAATAAATTTGCTTATGAGTCTGGTTCTAAGGTTAATAATGTTGAGTCTAAGAAAACAAGATATTTTGGAAAGAAAAGAAAGTTTGCTGAAACTTCGTCTGAAACTTTTGCTAACAAAAAGAAAACCAGGACATGTTACTTCTGTGGAAAGAAAGGCCACTACAAAAATGAATGCAAGTTTTTTAAGAAACTAAAGGTGGAGGGAAATGTTGGACAAAAAATTGTGAATGTTTTTGAATGCCCACCAAGTCCTGATATCGTTGCTATGATTGCTGATCTTAAAATCAGTATGATAACTAAGTGCAACATGGCAACAAATGAAAAATCTACTAATTGGTGGTATGACTCCAGGGCTTCAGTTCATGTTTGCAATGAAAGAAATTTATTCAAAAACTATAAACTTGCTACAAAGGAGGAAAAAGTCTTGATGAGAAATTATGATACGACCATAGTGCTTGGAAAAGGAACCGTTGAGATGCAATTTACTTCTGGAAAGAAGATGATCTTGATGAATGTACTGCATGTTCCTGATGTAAGGAAGAATCTGATTTCTGCAAGTTTGTTATGCAAGAGGGGATTGAAGGTTGTTATAGAAGAAGAGAAACTTATAATTTCTAAGAATGGTGTATTTGTAGGACAAGGATATTCTTGTGATGGAATGTTTAAATTAAGTATCAATAAAGATAATAATTCTACTTATATGCTTGTGTCTCAATTTAATTTATGGCATGCTCGCTTATCTCATGTTAATTTTAATTCAATTAAATTTATGTCAAAGCATGGTTTAATTTCATGTCCAAATGGAAAAACTGGAAAATGTGAGATTTGCATACAAGTGAAAATGACTAGAAAACCTTTTCCAAAAAATGAAAGGGCAACTGAATTGCTTGAACTAATACATTCTGATATATGTGAATTAAATGGTCACTTAACTACAGGTAGAAAAAGATATTTTATTAGTTTTATATATGACCATTCTAGATACATGCAAGTTTATTTAATGACAACAAAAGATCAAGCATTTGATATATTTAAAAACTATAAGGTTTTGGTTGAAAATCAATTGGAAAAGAAAATTAAGATCCTGTGAAGTGATTGAGGTGGTGAATATTTTCTAATTGAATTTTTCAAATTTTTGTGAAGATAATGGCATAATCCACTAGACTAATGCACCCTACACCCCACAACAGAATGGTTTGGCTGAAAGAAAAAATAGAACACTAGTAGATATGATCAATGCTATGCTTATGCATGCTAAACTACCAACAAATCTATAGGAAGAGGCATTACTAACAGCCTGTTATGTACACAATCGAATTCCATCAAAGAAAACTAAAACTTCTCCATATGAAGTATGGAAAGGAAGGAAGCCAAATCTAAGTTATTTGAAAGTGTGGGGGTGTATAGCTAATTATAGAGTTCCTGATCCTAAGAGGACTAAATTAGGATCTAGAGCTCTTAAAAGTGTTTTTGTGGGATATGCTGAAAATTCAAAAGCATATAAATTGTTGGATACAGATTCTAATACTATTATAGAATCTAGGGATGTTGAATTTTTAGAAACAAGTTTTTTGAAATATTCGAAAGGTAATCCACAATTAAATGAAGAAGTCCCTAAAAATGTGACACCAAGCACTACTGAGAATTCAAGTTCAACTAAGAAATGAAAATCAGTAGAACCTCCTAATGAACCAAGGAAGAGTCAAAGAGAAAGAAAAGAAAAGCATTTTGGTACTGATTTTATAGATTCACAATCATTGATGTTTTTGGTTGAAGGAAGTAGAGATGAGGTGTTGAGTAAAATACCTATTGTCTTGCATTTAGAAGATGATACAAAATCATATAATGAAGCAATGACTTCAAGAGATTCCAGTTTCTGGAAGGAAGCACTAAATGATGAAATGAATTCTCTTTTAGCAAATGAAACATGGGTACTCGTTGATCCACCTTCTAATTTAAAACCTATTGGCTGTAAATGGGTGTTTAGAAGAAATACAACACTGATGGTTCTCTACAAACCTTCAAGGCAAGGCTTACAGCAAAAGGTTTTAGCCAAAAGGAAGGTGTTGATTACTTTGACACATATGCTCCTGTAGCAAGAATTACTTCAATAAGAGTTATGTTTTCTTTAGCATCAATCTATGATTTACATATTCATCAAATGGACGTAAAGACAACATTTTTAAATGGCGAACTTGATGAAGAAATTTATATGGAACAACCAGAAGGTTTTGAACTTCCTAGTCATGAAAAGAAAGTCTGCAAATTGGTTAAATCCTTGTATGGACTCAAACAAGCCCCTAAACAGTGGCAAGAAAAGTTTGACAATGTGATTGTATCTACTCTAAGTTCACCAAAATTGTTGGTGTCATTATATGTCTTTACGTTGATGATATATTAATTATAGGAACAAATATGCAAGGAGTAAATGAAACTAAATCTTATTTATCTTCTCAGTTTAAGATGAAAGATTTAGGAGAAGTTGATACTATTTTAGGAATAAAGGTAACAAAACATAGTGGGGGTTTTGCTCTGAGTCAATCTCACTATATAGATAAAAGTTCTTTCTAAGTTTAGTCATCTAAGAATAAAAGAAGCTAACACCCCATTTGATGTTTCGAACAAATTGGTAGAAAATTCGGGTAGATCAATTAGTCAATTAGACTATGCAAGTGCTATTGGTAGTTTGATATATGCAATGCATTGTACAAGACCCGACATTGCATTTTCTGTTTGCAAGTTTGCAAGGTATACACATAATCCTAGCACTGAACATTGGAGAGCGATTGGAAGAGTTCTTGGATATTTGAAGAAAACAAAGTCTCATTCCTTGTTCTATAATAAGTTCCCATTAATGCTAGAAGGTTATATAGATGCTAGTTGGATAACTAGTGTTACTGACAATAAATCAACGTCTGGTTGGATTTTCACCTTGGGTGGAGGAGTTATTTCATGAGGTTCTAAGAAACAGACATGCATTACTCATTCTACAATGGAATCTGAATTCATCACTTTGGCAGCCGTAGGCAAAGAAGCCGAATGGCTAAGAAACATGTTGATAGACATAAGGTTGTGGCCACAACCAATGCCAACAATTTCTTTGCACTGTGATAGTCAAGAAACTATGTCTAGAGCATTTAGCAAGATTTACAATGGTAAATCAAGACATATTGCCTTAAGGCATGAATATATTAGACAACTAATTTCTGATGGTATTATAACATTTGTCTATGTTAGGTCTGTTAGGACCGATTATGTAGCTAGAGGGAGGGGTGAATAGCTCGGTGCGCTCGTCGTGCTCTTCGTTATTTGTTTCTTCAAGGATATGCAACGGAAAATACAAAGAAAACAAACACAACGCTAACACTAAGGATTTACTTGGTATCCACCTCAAGAAGAGGTGACTAATCCAAGGATCCACACACTCACGCACCCTTCACTATGAATAACACTCATTTATGGTAACTACCAAAGGCGGAGAAGCCCTACAATACTCTCAATACAACAAGAAAGCAAGGGAAGACAAATACAAGAAATATCTTACAAGATATGCAGTGAAAACCCTAACCCTAGCTTCTTCCTCTTGTTGTAGTCACGCCTCCTGATTTGGATGTCTCTCCAAGATCCTTCAAGAACTGGCGACGAGAGTGGAACTAGCTGTGGAGAAGCTGCTGTGTTGATCGGAGATGAACAGTGTGAGAGCTATCGAAGAAAGAGCTCGACAACGGCTTTAATCGACGCCAACGGTCGGATCCCGATCGATTGGATTGCTCCCAATTGATTGGGGAGGCTTTGGATCGATCGGTTGATCGATCCAGAGCGCCTCTGTGCTCTCAAGAATTGCCTGGATCGATCGGCTGATCGATCCAGGGCTTATCGCGCACAAACAGCAGCTCCCAATCGATCCACTGATTGATTGGGACCTCTGGATCAATCACCCGATCGATCCAGAGGGGTTCTGTTCGCGTGACACTTCTCCCCAATCGATCCACTGATCGATTGGGAGGATGCTTGTCGTGGGGACTCACCCGATCGATCGGGCGATCGATTGGGCATGAGCCAATCGATCGGCTGATCGATCCATCTCTTGGTTTTTGCCAAAAACCAAGTCCAAATTCTCCTAAACCAACATCCGATCAACCATGACCTGTTGGTACATCATGCCTAGCATCCGGTCACCCTTAACCTGCTAGGACTCGCTTACCAAGCGTCCGGTCAATCCCTTTGACTTTCCACCAGATGTCTGGTCAACCTTGACCCATCTGGATTTCCTCGTGCCAAGTATCTGGTCAATCCCTTTGATCTACTTGGACTTCCCAACACCAGATGTCTGGTCAACCTTGACCCATCTGGATTTTTCTTGCTTGGCTTCACTCACTAGGACTTCCCTTCTGCCTAGCTTCACTCACTAGGTCTTTCACCTGGCTTCACTCACCAGGACTTCCCTTCTGCCTAGCTTCACTCACTAAAACTTTCACCTGGCTTCACTCACCAGGATTTTCCTTCTGCCTAGCTTTACTCACTAGGTCTTTCACCTGGCTTCACAGGATTTCCCTTCTGCCTAGCTTCACTCACTAGGTCTTTCACCTGGCTTCACTCACCAGGATTTCTCTTCTGCCTAGATTCATTCACTAGGTCTTTCACTTCTGCCTAGCTTCACTCACTAGGACTTTCACCTGGCTTCACTCACCAGGATTTCTCCCATCAAGTATCTAGTCAACCTTGATGTACTTGACTCTTCTTCACACATGAATGATTGCACCTGCAATCTTCATGTATTGACTACATGTATTGTCAAACATCGAAATCATAACATCAAGACTCGAGCTTGACTCAATTTAAGCTCAGTCAACATGGTCAACCTTGACCTGGGGAATATTGCACCAACAAGGTCTAGTAAGAACCTAGCCGACCCATTAACAAAAGGACTCTCGAGAGATATGATAAAGAGCACTGTAAGTGCAATGGGTTTAAAACCATTCTAATTTGTCAGTAATAATGGGAACCTTACCTTTCTTTTTGCACAATAAATTTAAAGGTTTAACAGGTAACAACAGATTATTAATGGCATGTAGCAAGTACTAGAATCAATGCAGTACTTATGAAAAAGAGGTTGAACATAAAGTGTAATGAAGATTTATGTTGACCATAAACAAGTAATCTAAAATCTTTCACATATGTGAACACAAGAAGTGGTGTCGCTTCTATCAAAGGTTTGAGAATAAAAACTTTTGTAAGTGTTTGTGAATCCAGGGTGGCACAAGGCCATAATATGGTGATAAAGCTCACGGTGGACATATTGGAGAAATCAAAAGTTATATGTGTATGATATTTCCAATCTTATCATATAGAAATTATGGTTTAAGTTCATTAACTACCATATATTTCGATGAGATTTTGAAATATTTATACTAATAGCAGGTTTAAGTTGAAAGACACCTGCTAGATACATATAACTTTGCATTTGTTTACAAATATCACTAAGTGGGGGATTATTGAATATAGTTAGTGATATATGTTTAGTCCCACATTGGAAAGAATGAAGATGTTTGATGGGCTTATTAAAGGATGTGCATCAAATATGTTGTATTTGATTGGTGACCTTGGTGACCAAGTGGAACATATTTATATATATATCAAATACGGGTGCTTGGGCAAGTGGGCACGAGATAAAATTAATTAAAGGTCTTTTGATTTTGAATTTTACATTAATTTTTCTTAGCGGATAGATCTGACAGTTAACATGCTCATTCATGAATAGGTGTCTCTACAACCTTTCCCAAAGGTTCTATTGTTCACTATATATACATCTTTTAACATCTTCTCCATGATTACCCTTTTCTCTAATTTGTCTTGGGAGAATTTATAGATTTGTTGTCTGTAGATTCTATTTTATTTTGAATATTCTGGAGGGAATTTGTCACTAAACCCAGCAGCAACATAGTATGAGAAAAATTTCCATAAGGAAAATGATTCACGCTCAAAACGAAATTCTATCCTCGATCTGTTTTCTTACAGTTGTTCCATCGTGACAAACCCCTGGCACCGTCGATAGACCTCCGTTGCTGGTCATCGTAGGCATCTGCGGTGAAATTGGTGGAGTGAGTTTTAATCAATCAATAGTTTGGTTAAGTGTATTAATTAATATAATTAATAATTATTTCGTACGTGAGGTTGATAGGTTGATAAAGTTTATAAATGATGAGTAATTCAGTTGACTAATATAAGGCTGATTAATTAAGGAATGAATTAATTTAGCAATAAGTCAATTAATTGGATTACACTAAATTGATAAATGGATTAGTTAATTAATGGATTTAATTAATTGATTATCTAATTAATGGGTTTATTAATTGAGAAGGTTACTAATTAAGAATTAATCGAGATAGGGATTAATTATAGGATTACCCTAATTTTGAATTGATTGTATTATAATCAAGTTAATGAGTTATTTGGAAATAATTAATTGAATGAATGATTGATCTGGTAGTTAATTGATTAATTGATTTATTAATTAATAATTAGATGAGATTTAAGTGATTAATTTACTGATGTAGTTATTGACTAATTAAATTATAGTATAACAATTGATTGATAGATTGACCAAAGGATTTACTATAATGTGAATAGAAATCTAGATGAATGCTAAAGGGGGAAATAAATGATTTTACTATTTATGGTTATTAGGATTATATTGGTACTTAGTTTTATTATGTATCATGTATTTTATAGGGTTCGAGCATTAGGCTTGCTCTCTGATTTGAAGATGCTATGATATTCTACAATTGAGGTAGGTAGTTCTTGCTTGTCATCTGTAAATCTTTAATATGGGTACATGATCATATCTATTTATATATTGATTAGGTAGCAATCATTTACTTATCTTGACTCTATTCATATTATCTCTTGAGGTTGACTTTGTGTTGCGTGACCTTAAAGATGATCTATTTTATATCTATGCAGTGTCATGATTCTTTATACTTGATTTTTAAATATGTATATGTTATCATATATCATACCATCGTGCAGGATGTTGAGTATCATGTTTGACCCTAGTTGATGATTTGGACTTTTACTTATTGTTAGAATGATCATACTATTGTGTAGGATGTTGAGTAGTTTACTAGACCTTTATTAGTTATTTAGGCTCATGCTTATACGCTAGTGAAGTTAGACCAAGATATGACCATAGAATATTATATTAGATGCGACTTCATTTTTTTTCTTATCGTTATATCATTATATCCTAACGACCATTGTCTTCCATTCATGGTTGAAAAAGTCATTAGTAACAGTTAGTATATCTTGTCGACTATTGTCTCTCATCCGTGATTGAGAGAGTCATCAGCGATTAGGATATATAGGACTACCCACTAGACCAGATAGTGATAGCGTGTATTGTCAACGGTAGTCCGTAGCTAGATAGCGATATGTCCTATCTACCCATTAGACCTGGTAGTGGTAGCATGTATTGTTGCCTACAGTTAGTAGCTGAGGTGCTAGATACCTACCTCGCCCTATTTGCCCACTAAATCAAATCGTGGTAGAGTGTATTGTTGCCCACAAATAGTACATACCCTGACTACCCATGAGACTCATTCGTGGTAGCATGTTGTTGCGTGTAGTCAGGATTTTGTTAAGGTCGATTTGTAGCTAGAGGAGGGGTGAATAGCTCGTCGCACTTCGTTGGGTTGCTTCGTGATGATGATTTGCAGCGGATAGAACTTGAAGCAAAATTCACAATGCTAACACAAGGATTTACTTGATATCCACCTCAAGAAGAGATGACTAATCTAAGGATCTACACATGACATGCTCTCCACTATGAAAAACACTCCTCGATAACTACCGGAGGTGGAAAAACCTCGTACAACACTCACACAACAAGATACAATGCACGCAAGAAGTAAATACAAGAATATAAAAGAAAAACCTCTTCTTGCTTGACCTTGTTGTTGAAGATGTCTATGGACTAGTTAGAAAGTGCAACAGCACTTGTCTTCCACGCTCGAAGTCCGGTGAATAGTAGAGAGTGAATTCGTGTGAGCGCTGGTTGAAGAGGATCCAGCGTTTGAACTCATCGTCACCTTTATATTTGCGCTTCTAGAACTCCCAATCAATTGAGTCTCATCCCAATCGATTGCCACATCATGTCCCAATGATCTCAGCCGTCCAAAACATGCATCCTATGCAATGGTCATATCTCAATTGATTGACCAATCGATTGGGGAGGCTTGAATCGATCGGGCGATCGATTCAGAGCGCCTCTGTGCTCTCGTTGGAAAAGGCTTGAATCGATTGCCCGATCCATTCAACCTTTCTCGCGTCGCGCTAGATTTCCAGCCCCAATCGATCGACTGATCGATTGGTGGTGCCCAATCGATTGGTGATCAATTGGGTTGCATTCTGTGCTCACGATAAACACTCCCAATCGATCGACTGATTGATTGACCACCTTTGACTTGCTTAAATTAAGCTCAAGGGTTCCCAAATCCAACATCCAGTCAACCGTGTCCTGTTGGAACTCCTCATGCCTAGCATCTGGTCAACCTTAACCTGCTGGGACTTCTTCACTAAGTCCTAGTGAGGAGGAAGTCCAAGTGTGATCTTGACAAATGAGGAAGTCCTAGTGAGGAGTCAGGCAATTGGGAAGTCCTGGTGAGGAGCTAGGCAACGTAAAGTCCAAGTGTGATCTTGGCAAAGGTTGTAAGTCCAAGCATGTGGTCTTGGCAAGGTAAGTCCTAGTGTGACTTGACAAGGAGAACTCGATAACTAGGATGAGGCCAAAGGAAGCTCTTGAAGGCATGGCGTGAAGGATGGGGAGATATCCGAGGGACGTAAGGCTGATGGAGGAGGCTAGAAGGCTAGTTCGAGGTTGGTCGAGTATGGCCAAATACTAGGCATGGAGACCCAATAGGTCATGGTTGACCGGGAGTTGGGTTGGATGCTTTGGACTTGAGTTTGAGTCAAGTCTAGGCTGGTCAATCGATCGGGCGATCGATTGAACCAGGGTCCAATCGATCAGTCGATCAATTGGTGTGTGCTGCGATTGTGGGAAGGCCCAATCGATCGGTCGATCGATTGGGATGTGAAATCGTGAGCACAGAAGCTTTCCCAATCTATCGAGCGATCGATTGGGAGCTGCCCAATCGATTGGTCGATCGATTGGGAAGGGGAGTTCTCGCGCGATCGCGGGAACACAGAACGCTTCTGAATCGATCCGCCAATCAATTCAGATGTTCCCAATCGATCGGTCGATCGATTGGGATTCGACCGTTGGGAAGGATACAGGTGATGGACGGCTGAGATGGAGCGGTGCTGACGTGGCAATCGATTGGGGATGAATTGGATCGATTGGGAGCACTGTTTAAAGTCTAGGCAGAGAGTTTCTCCAAGGTTCAAGAGGCGATGACAAGCACAAGTAAGCAAGAAGAATAGTGTATTACATTGTATTTTTGTTTCTTCTTCTTGTGTTCGTGTTTGTGTTTGTGTGTGAGTACTGTACGAGGCTTCTCCGCCTCCGGCTGCCACCGAGAAGGAGGTTTTCATTAGTGGAGTGAGTGTATCGTGTGGATCCTTGGATTAGTCACCTCTTCTTGAGGTGGATACCAAGTAAATCCGTAGTGTTAGCGTTGTGTGTGTCTTGTGTTTATTTCCGCTGCACATTATCAAGACAAAGCAACCGATAAGCGCGATGAAACGCTATTCACCCCCCTTTTAGCGGGCACAAAGGTCCCAACAATTGGTATCAGAGCGAGGTCACTCTTCTACAGACTAACCACCAAGAGAGCAAGAAGCTAGAGGAAGAAGAAGATGGAGAGTGAAAGACCTCTCAGATGGGACATCCGAATTTCACCTCCGTACGTCAAAGAAGACTTCAATTTTTGGAGGGCAAGGTTGGAGACTTGGTTCCAAATGGATTGGAACCAATGGGTAGTCATGGAGGATCCATTTGAAGCTCCAATGGATAAGAAAGGGAAGCGCCTCCGACCTCAACATTGGACCGAGGAACAACGGGAGCAAGCAGAGGCAAATAAGGAGGTAACAAATATATTGTTAAACTTATTACCCTCTAATATTATTGTGAGTGTAGGTGAATACACAAGTGCAAGTGATATTTGGAAAAAGATCATTGCATATCATGAGAACCCTACACAATTCCAAGGTGTGGAGGAGCCTAAGGAGAAGGGCTCATTGGTCCAAGAAGAGAAGGATCAATCCGATGTTGACATAAGGTCAACATTCGAGGAGAAGAAGGAAGAGGAGGAGAAGGAAGAAGACGAGAGAACTTCTACATCTTCAAGAGAGGAAGAGGTGGAAGCATCCACATCCTCAAGGGTTGAAGAGGTGGAAGCACCAGCATCCTCAAAAGGAGAAGAAGAAGATGATGCAACCTCCACAATTCAAGCTACATCAAATGGAGGATTGAGTACTACCCCTACAAGCAAAGGTATAGAAATTTACATTGTAAATAATAAAGTCATATCATTTGTTTTGAGTGTAGGGAGCATGGGCACTACAAGAGTAAGTGTCCCAAATTAGTCAAGAAGAAGGGCCAAGCAGTACCCAAAGGCAAGGAGAAGCCCAAGGAGATTGGTCCCATGGAACGCAAGAACAAGGAGCACATTGTGTGCTTCTCATGCAATCAAAATTGGCATTACCGGAGTCAATGACATAAAGGGAAGAAGTCAATCAAAGTTAGAGGAGGAAGCACAAGTCTAGGGGGAGCTTTTAAGAGCAAACCCAAGGTAACATTTAATGATGCAATTCCTTTTAGAAATGGTAAAGAGCATGTTAGAAATAAGGTACATCATTTAAATGCTAATTGCCATGAGATTAGGAGGAATGATAGAAGTAAGGACAAATATATCCCTCTTCATGCTAGATTTACCACGCCTAAGGTTAGGAAGATAGATAACTACTTAGGCAATAACTCTAAGGATTATAGATATATGCCAAAATATAGAAATGCTCATAGGAGTCAAGAAAAATCCAAATCTATGAATTTAATGACGGAAAACCAAGTCTTGAGGTCAAGACTTGATAACTTAGAAAGAACCCTAGCAAGAATGGAAAATATTCTTAAGGGTCAAAATGAGCTTAACCTAGGAAAGTCTAGACAAGAGTCATCCAATGGCTATAGAGGTTTGGGATACAAAGCTAAAGTTAAGAAGGATGTGACTTCTTTTCATAGGGTTCCATATAGCTATGGGACCAACCATAGGTGTAGAGGTCAAGTCAAGGATACTAGGGAAGAAATCCCTAAAGGTCCTTTTGGCAAGACCAATGTGACTAAGACTTCTAAGAAGTCTAACATAGTCACAAAGAAGGTCACAAGGGAGGTCATCCCTAAAGTTGATCTAGTAAAGGTGACTAAGGCTCCAAAAAGGCCAAATAAAGTCACAAAGAAAGTTACAAGGGAAGTTATTTCTAGAGTTGACCTAGTAGAAGTGACCAAGGCTTCTAAGAAGCTTAGAAATGTGCTTAGGAAGGTATCTAGGAAAGTCATCCCTAGTGAGTACCTAGAGCATCCAAGGAGTACCAATAGGTATTGGGTTCCTAGGAACATATTCTCTACACCCTAGATGGGTTTAGAGAGTGTCAACTCTAAATTGGAAAGGTAGTTAACCCAACCTTGTTAAAGTTGACACTTGAGAGCATTTTCAAGGTTATTGTTAACCTTTAAAAATGAAAACGATTGTAGAGTTACTCTTTGAAAGAGTAATATATGTGTCAAACTTTGAGGATTTAAACTTAATTTAAATTGACACATTTAAAAAAGGATAAGAAATACCAAGTTGGGAATTTTGGCATTTTCTTAGAAGGTTAAAGGCAAATCTAAGCCTTAATTTGATTTCACTTACTCCTTGAAAGAGTAAAATGTGTCATACTTTGAGGAATTTGTTTAATTTAAAATGGCACAAATGCAAAAAGAAATACCAAGTTGAAAATTTGATATTCTATTGAGGGGTTAAGGGAAAATTTAAACCTTAATCAAATTAATTACTCTTTGGAAGAGTAAGTTGTGTCAAACCTTAAGGAATCACATCAAAGGTAAGTTGTCACACTTGGAGAAAGGATAAGAAATGTCTAGTTGAGATATTAGTATGTTCTTAAGGGATTAAGAGCAAATTAAGTCTCAATCTAAATGTTTGATCCTTAAAGAGAGTAATATGTACCAAACAAATATTTGAGGATTGAATTTTTAATTTCAATTGGCACAAATAAAATGGGGGTAAAAGAAATGTCAAGTTAGGTTTTGGCATTCCATCAAGAGATAAGCAATATAGGCTTAATTTTAAGGTTTTAGCTAAGGTTTAAGGACACTAGATAGGTTATATAGGTATATTTTATTTATGCTAAAATGTCATGATTGATTGCCTATTATATGTCATGGCATCATGTGTTGCATTCATTTTTATTATGAAAAACACAAAAATACTATGTCATGTCATACATACATCATGTAACTATAGCATGTTTTTCTTTTGAAAATTGCTTATTTTGATGTATGTCATGTAACATCATGCATTATGTTAATTTTCTTATAATTAAGGAAAAAAGGCATTTATTATAAAGGGTAAATATCCCAACAAGTGAGATTATACCAAGTGACATCCTAGGTGGATGATCATAAATTTCATAATGCCTAGATTGATATGCATGATCCCTTAGTTTAGGGAAAAACCAAATATACATCTCACAAAGAATCATAAGATGACTTGTATGTGTTTTAGTACACACTAGATACAAATGAGATGTTAGGATGGTGAACAAAACTCAAGATGTTGATTTAGTGCATTTTGTTGAGTTTTAGGCTCATCAAAACACATAGTTATGTGTCATCCAATCATTGAGAAAGCTAATGTATAAGTCATGTGCATTGAGCCCAAGGAATATGGTTAGATATTGGTTTTGAAAATTATTTAAAATAGTTTTGGAAAACCTTGGTGAAGACTATCTTTTGATAGTGATCATCATTGAATAGTTAGACACAAAATTGAAGAAAACACTAAAGTTTTTCCAAGTTTTCAAATTTATGTCAATTTTTGAAAATAAAAAGTATTTTCATAGAAAACTATTTTTCCTTGATAAAGTATACCCTAAGTAATGGCTACATGAAGTTTCATGATTTTTAGAGTTGTGTAAAATTTTTGGGGAGTTTTTGAATTTCGCTGAAATTGAATTTTAGGAAATTAGAAACCCAATCGATCAGCCGATCGATTGGGATGGTTTCGATCAATCAGTCAATCAATTGGGAAGTCCATTCCCATGAACAGAAGGTCATTGAATCGATCAGCCGATCGATTGACCTAGGCTGGATCGATCAGTCAATCTATTCAGAGGAAATTTTTGTAAACATAAGCTTGCGGAATCGATCAACGGATCGATTAAAGTGATTTCAATCGATTGAGTCTCAACTTCAATCGATTGGGAAGTCTGATTTTAGCCTGAAAAGCCTGATTTCAGCACTTCAAGTCACTTCGAGTCCCGTTAACCACTCCAAACCCCTTGGAATACAAGTATGGATTGGTTAAGAAAAATCAAAGTGAAGTTTAGGATAATGTTTAGTTTCAATTCTGAATTGTGGAACCTTAAAACTTCAAGTTTTAGTTTTCAAGGGTCATTAACCATTTCTAACTCTTTGGAATACATTTGTATACACTTAGGGGGAGTTTTCACGATGAAATCAAGCATGGATTGGTTAAGGAAGACTTAGGTGAAGTTTAGGTTGGGGGTTTAGTTTCATTATTGAATTTTGAACCTCAAAACTTTGAGTTTTGGTTTTCCTAATTATTTAGGAACCCCAAGTCTTTATTGGTGCAATGATAGAAGTTTAACCATGTTTTTAGGGGGAATTACTCTTTGAAAACATACAAATCTTTTCAAAGACTTTGGAAGGGGGTTAAAATTTCGTGATGAATTAATACTTGGGGTTGAGTATTGGGAACAATGGAAGATTGATTATCTTCATTGCTAGGATGATAAATATTCTCAGATGAGTATTGTGAAGAAGATTACTGCTCAAGGGGGAGCATTGAATACAATGAATGGGAGTTTCATTGGGAAGTTAATGCATGCTCTAGGATGAGCATTGTGAAGTGAAGTAGAGCTCAAGGGGGAGTTTTGGAGACAGTGAAGAATATGAGATCTTCATTGTGGGGTTATTGACAACATGTGAGGTTGTAAACAACGAAGAGTTAACTCTTATGGAGAAGAGTTTATTTTCAGTGTTTGATGTGTGACAAAGTGGGGGCATGGAAGATTAAGTTAGGCCTTCATCCCAAGTAGGAGGAGTTTGCTCTCTAGGAAAGGGAGAGAATGAAGGAAACCTTCATTCATGCCTTGTTATGAAGAGGTTAAGGCTATAGGATTTAGCCTTGGTATAAATAAGAGTTTAAGGCTATGAGATTTAGCCTTGTGATAAAGAAGAGGTTAAGGCTATAGGATTTAGCCATATTATAATGAAGAAGTTAAGGCTATGAGATTTAGCCTAACTTAGAGGTATTATTGTCAAACATCAAAAAGGGGGAGATTGTTGGGACAATTTCCCTTGGTCAAGTTTGACCAGTTTGACTAAGCTTGAGTTGAGTCAAGCTTAAGTCGGGGTTTGAGTTTTGATGTTTGACAATATATGGAGATTGCTAGGGCAATCGTTGGGTTGTGGAGATGGTCAAAGGGTTGACCAGGTTGATGAGAATACAAGTCAAGTAGGTCAAGGTTGATAGAAGACTTGACTGAGAAAGTCCTAACTGGAGGTTAGGCGTATGGAAGTCCTAACTAGAGGTTAGGCGTATAGAAGTTCTAACTGGAAGTTAGGCGTATGGAAGGCCTTACTGGAGGTTAGGCGTATAGAAGTCCTAATTGGAAGTTAGGCGTATGGAAGTCCTAACTGGAGTTTAGGCATTTGGAAAGTCCTAGTGAGGAACCAGGCAACTGAAAGTCCAAGTGTGATCTTGGCAAAGGAGAAAGTCTTGGTGAGGAGCCAGGCAACTGAAAGTCCAAGTGTGATCTTAGCAAAGGAGAAAGTCCTGATGAGGAGCCAGGCATTTGGAAAGTCCTGGTGAGGAGCCAGGCAACTGAAAGTCCAAGTGTGATCTTGGTAAAGGAGGAAGTCCTAGTGAGGAGCCAGGCATTTGGAAAGTCCTGGTGAGGAGCCAGGCAACTGAAAGTCCAAGTGTGATCTTGACAAAGGAGGAAGTCCTAGTGAGGAGCCAGGCAATTGGGAAGTCCTGGTGAGGAGCCAGGCAACGGAAAGTCCAAGTGTGATCTTGGCAAAGGTTGTAAGTCCAAGCATGTGGTCTTGGCAAGGTAAGTCCTAGTGCGACTTGGCAAGGAGAACTCGATAACTAGGATGAGGCCGAAGGAAGCTCTTGAAGGCAAGACGTGAAGGATGGGGAGATATCCAAGGGATGCAAGGTTGATGGAGGAGGCCAGAAGGCTAGTTCGAGGTTGGTCAGGTATGGCCAAATACTAGGAACGGAGACCCAACAGGTCACGGTTGACCGGGAGTTGGGTTGGAGGCTTTGGACTTGAGTTTGAGTCAAGTCCAGGCTAGTCAATCGATCGGGCAATCGATTGAACCAGGGTCCAATCGATCAGTCGATCGATTGGTGTGTGTTGCGATTGTGGGAAGGCCCAATCGATCGGTCGATCAATTGAGATGTGAAATCGCGAGCACATAAGCTTTCCCAATCAATCGAGTGATCGATTGGGAGCTGCCCAATGATTGGTCGATCGATTGGGAAGGGGAGTTCTCGCGTGATCGCGGGAACACAGAACGCTTCTGAATCGATCCACCGATCAATTCAGATGTTCCCAATCGATCGGTCGATCGATTGGGATTCGACCGTTGGGAAGGATACAGGTGATGGACGGCTGAGATGAAGCGGTGCTGACGTGGCAATCGATTGGGGATGAATTGGATCGATTGGGAGCATTGTTTAAAGCTTGGGCAGAGCGATTTCTCTGTAAATTTTTTCGATCTGTTTTCTGCGATTTTCAGCGATTCTTCACGAGCTTTCTCCGATCTACTCACGCCAGTTCTTGAAGGCACTTGGGGAGTTTCTCCAAGGTTCAAGAGGCGACGACAAGCACAAGTAAGCAAGAAGAAGGGTGTATTACATTGTATTTTTGTTTCTTCTTCTTGTGTTCGTGTTTGTGTGTGAGTACTGTACAAGGCTTCTCCGCTTCCGGCTGCGACCGAGAAGGAGGTTTTCATTAGTGGAGTGAGTGTGTCGTGTGGATCCTTGGATTAGTCACCTCTTCTTGAGGTGGATACCAAGTAAATCCATAGTGTTAGCGTTGTGTGTGTCTTGTGTTTATTTCCGCTGCACATTATCAAGACAAAGCAACCGACAAGCGCGACGAAATGCTATTCACCCCCTGTAGCGGACACAAAGGTCCCAACAAACTCAACGTCAAAGATCTCTCATTAAGTTTATCGGGGGGTAAAAGAGATAAAAGAAAATTACTAGAATTGACCGGATCAAATCAGTAAATTAAATCAAATTAGTATTTGAATTATTCTAATAATTTTTTATATAATTATTAGAATAATTCTTAGAATAATTCTGAGAATTATTCTTAGAATAATTCTCAGAATTATTCTTAGAATCATTCTGTTATTTATTAATTGGTTAATTGACCAAGTACTTTATATATTGTATTGTCCTTAGGGCAAATATCAATGAACAATAGATTTTATTGCTCTCTTCCTATTTTTCTTCTTACAACAGGTAGAGGGATGGTGCTTTGTGTTAGGATGTATACTAAAAGTCTAGCTTTTGGTATAAATATTTATCTAGAAATAAGAATCACATTGGTCAAATATTTACATTTATGATAAATGTAGTTGTTCAATTAATTTATATTGTAGATAACATGGTGTGTGGTGTCACACACAGAGGATCATGTTATCAGCACCTTATAAATTAAAAATAGTTGCTCACGACTAAGATGGAAAGGAACGAACCATTGGAATAGTCGTAGTGTAATTAGGTATTAGTTTATCTTGACTAATAAATTACACTAGTACACTCTAAGTGTATTGAGTAGGACCATTTTAGGTAAGTTCTTTTTATACTGACTTGATAAAAGAATTAGACCTTAGTTATTATGGAAGTGTGCGCTCTTAATCCTAATATAATAACAAGCACATATATTTGATATTTATTTCTTTAATTTATCAATGGGTGAGATTTAGTTCGATAAATCAATAAGCCCGATAAGTTGGGAAATGATATCACTTATAGTGTGTGTTGTTGATTATAGAAAGAAACTGTGTCCTAGTGATCTAGGTTGAGAATGACCCCAAGAGGAGCTCATAAGGATTGTCATGTTAAACCCTGCAGGTGGACTTAGTCCGACATGACGATAAGGTTGAGTGGTACTACTCTTGGACTAAGATATTAAGTAAGTGAGTTGTCAGTAACTCATTTAATTAGTAGGCATTCATTATCTTAAACACAGGGAGACTAACACACTCATAATAAGAAGGAGCCCAAAATGTAATTTGGGATTGGTGCGGTAGTTCAATAATAGTTCTTTAGTGGAATGAATTATTATTGATGAAATTAAGTTATGTGTTCGGGGCAAAACGAGATGCTTAATTTCATCGGGAGACCAAAACCAATTCCTCCTCTCGGTCCCTATTGTAGCCTCTTGTCTATAGAGATTTATGTCCATCACATACCCACCTTCTTACCCATCCTAATGGGGTTGACCAAGCTAGCTTGGAACCCAAGCTAGGGCCGGCCAACACCAAGTGGATGAGCCAAGTTGTTGGCCGGCCAAAGCTTGGGTCCCAAGCTTAGGTGGTCGGCCACTAGAATATTAAAAATGATTTTTATTAAAATTATTTCTTATGTGGATATCATGGTTTTAAAAGAGAGTTTAAAATTTAAATCTTTTCTTTTATAGCTTTCTACAAAAGATTAAGAAAAGATTTGAAATCTTTCCTTATTTGTAGATTGAAAGAAGATTTTAATTTTGAGAAAACTTTTCTTTTTAACCATGATCATAATTTAAAAGAGAGTTTTAAAAATTAAATATTTTCTTTTATTAGTTTCTACAAAAGATTAAGAAAAGATTTGATATCTTTCCTTATTTGTAGATTGAAAAGAGATTTTAATTTTTAGAGATAACTTTCCTTTTTGGAAATTATCCATATGTTTAAAAAAAATATTTTAATTTATAAAATTTCCTTTTTATAATCCACCGGAAAAATTATTAGAGAAATTTTTTATAAATTTTCGAAAACAAATTAGGAAGTTTTAATTTTTGTTTTAATTAAAACTCTCCTTGTTTTGGGGAAATAAGTGGTCGACCATGTAATAATGAAAAGGAAAATTATTTTTAATTAAATAAATTTTTCCTTTTCATGGCAAAAGAATTAAGGTAGTTTTTAATTAAATTTCCTTATTTGCCAAGACCAAGGAATATGAAAGAGGAGGTAGAGGTGCCTTCATGGTGAACGACTCTATTATTTTTCTTCCTCTCTTTTCTTCCTTGGTGGTGGTCGGCCCTATTATTTTTCCCTCTTCCTTTTCTTTCTTCTTTATTGGCCGGACCTTGTAATCTCATGGAGCTTGAAGATGGTTGGATTTTAGCATGGAGAAGAATGAGAGAAAGGAAGTATCCCTTGGAGCTTGGTGGTGGTGACCGAACCACATCTATTCATGGAATATTTGTGGTGGTCGAATCATGCTTGGAGAAGAAGGTGGCTTAGGTGGATTCTCATCTCGGTAGATCATTGCCCACACAACGTCTAGGATAAGAAGAGGAATACGGTAGAAGATCAAGAAGTCGTTGCATACAAAGGAAGGTATAATTAGTAATTAATTTCCGCATCATACTAGTTGTATTTCTTTTGTATGAATTTCAAACACAAGAGGCATTAGATTCTAGATTTTCAGATTTGTTTCGAAGATGTGTTTCTTTTTGTTTTGTTTTTCGAATTTGTGATTCGATTGTTTTTTTTGGTTAACCTAGAGTTATTTAAGGAAATTAAATATTAGCTTTCCTTAAAAGGCTTTGTCTAGGCGGTGGTGGTTGCTCCCATATCCAAGAAGGACATGTGCCTCGCCATGCAGTCTTGGAAGCCAATTTTGAAAATTAATATTTAATGGAATTAATAACATAGGTGTATTTGAATCAATAGTGTTAAGTTCCGCTTGTGATTCAAATCTAAACCATTAAGAACAGATAAGTTAAATTTGGAATCAATGATGTTAAGTTCCGTCTGCGATTCCTAATTTAATTTCTAAATAACACAATAGGTTATTTAAAGAAATGTTCGACACTTATACAAAAAAATTTTGTACAGTGGAACCGGTACGTTTTCCTATGACTAACCAACACTTTGGTCTACCGCTACCAAAGAGAGGAGGTCACCTTCGCTGTGACGCTGACCACCTCCATGGTCGGCCATCTGCGACGCTGGTGGCCGCTTGCTTCCTTCTCGACGCCAACGAATTTGGACTCGCGTCGTCAGCGTCACTTCTCCCTCTCAGCGTTGCACCTCGCTGCCGCCTGCTCTCCACATGCGCTGCCTCTAGCCGTTGTCGACGCTAGCAGCCGCCTCCTTCCCCTTCTCCCTCTCTACGTGCCGCAGTCTTGCTCGTCGGCAACCACCCGGCACCGCAGCCACGCCCGTCGATGTCTCCTTCAGCTGTTCACACCACTGCTGTTGCACAAACCCATGCGAGAACATTGCAACATGTTTTCTCCTCTCTCTCTATCCCGCGACTTGGCTGTAGCCAATGGGGGCTCGCTGTCTCTCACGATACTCACCAAACATTTCGCTGTGGCCTTCCCACATGCGTGCATCCGCTTCTACTACCGGACAGACCTTCGGATGCTGAACGACACTGCCGCCTCTAGCCTCTGTGCGCTGGCAGTGCACACTCCGATTTCTTAGTTCATGGGCAAGCCGACAGCCACTCTTCAGCGGCTGCAGCCTTTCAGTGGTTGTTGTCTGCTACTCTCGACCCGTTCTAGTGTCAAGGGCATTATTGTCGCATTCCACAGCCCTCGCCTTCACGCCACATGCCGGTAATCCATGTGTCGATGGTCCCCGCGCCGACTCCATCCATGTTCTAGCTTTGTATCGTGGTTGTGGGCTAGCTTGCACGCTCTTGTTACTATCCGGCTCTGTATCGTTATTATATCCCGGCCTACGTGTCGATATCATATCCCGACCTATGTGCCGATATCATATCCCGATTTACGTGTCACTATTAGTCTCGGCCTGCGTGTTGTCTTCCAGCCGAATCCAGGTCATGCTCGACTAGGCGCCGTCAGATCAAGCTCTTCATCCTGCTCTGAGTCATCTGCTCTTCCGGGTCACGACAACTCAAGCAACGTCCCGACCAGCTCACTGATCCACTTGAGGGCGCCCCTTGGGCTAAGGTACGTTCTCCGTACTCACTCTACCTTCATTTCATTATTATACGTCTTAGTCTGTTACTTATATACTCGTTGGATCTGCCTCAAGTATCGGGGTACCAGAGACTGGGGCAACCCGGTCGCTGGCTGCAGGTAGTATTGACTAGAGGACTTTTGACAACTTGGTCAACATAGAAGCCATCTCAGCATACCCCCCTCCGGGACATCGCGATTTGGTCAACATTCCATCCACCTTACTCATCTGACTCAGATTACGAACAGGATGACTTACCATATTCAATGGTAGGACATCTAGAGTGTCAGCTAGGTACTTCATTCCCCCAAGTATTATGAATTTACAGTAAATTTTTTCCTTTAGATGGGGTCTGCAACCAAGGATGTTAGACTTCTGGACATTTGTGAATATTTCCCGATTTATCCTGATGATCAATAGAAAAATTTCAAACCGATCACCCAAAACTGACATTTATTCCCCATCCCCTCTTCCACCAGCCATAGCAAACAACATACAATAACATCAACAATTGTTTTTCCTCAATTCCTGCCTCCAATAGCACAAGGAGCCAACTTCTTTTTGGTTATTACCAATAAGAAGCTAAGACAATGCCAATATCACAGTACCGTCATATCTCTTAGCACTTAGCAGCAGCAAGTTTTCTTCATTACCAGCAACAATCACATATTATATTACCTTTTCCCGCCTTTACGTGTAATTTCTACCATGCTAATCGCTCTACAAATTTACTCTAGAATACTTTTATCCAAAGAATCTTTAACTATGGGATGATATCTCGACACGAAAATAATTCATCATGTCACGTCAAACTATCACATTATTGTAGAAATATTATCCTACAATGGTAGGTGATAACTCAGGTTTTCCAATTATTAATTATGGAAACACACAATCTTAGTACTCTAATCTAATCGAACTTTTCACTTGTACAATATTATTCATATTCATTTTATTATTAAAAATTTATTTTCTACATGTCAATTTAGTCTTAATAATAATGTCTTCTTTAAATTTTGTTAAATTTCATTTTAATCATGATCTTGGAAAAGATATAGCAACATAAAATACTCTAATTCATGGCGAGGTAAAAAATAGTCTATACTATCTTCAATGTCGTTCTATCACATTTTTTTTTTATCGGTGAAGGCATAAATAAATTAGTTTGGTATATCCTTTTCTTAGTATTATTCAAAGAATCATAAGTTAAATTAATTTACTTACTTCATATATCTCAGCACCTTATTTACGTAGGGCATACTTGGAAGGAAGTCAAGAAATATAAGTTACCTTATTTGCACATCCCATTGAAATAACAAATCGGAAGATTTGTCATCTAGATAGAAATCAGAAATTAATTTTAATTACTAAAGACTTAATTTATGTGGAAAACAATCCCCACCATATTTGTAGTTGACTGAGATAACATACCATATTTTTTATTACCATATTTATCAAAATAATTTTCATATATTATTTTTAACTATTGGTATAAATAAATTTATTAGTCTAATAATAAATCAATAAATCAAGCAATTATTTTATCTTTACTATTTTCTCTTTTATATTTTCTTTGCCTTTATGTTTCAACACTCCCATGGACCCCTACGGTGAGGACTTCAGATAGTCGACGGAGGATATGGTGGGGGCGTGGCACCAGGTTCCCGGCGAGCCGCTGGATTTGGTGGGACTTCATGGATGAGCTCCTTTTGTGTTATCTGGAGCTCAACAACCGGAGTGTACATATAGTCGTCGCTTTCCTCCTCTAAAATAGGAGGAGAGCGCCGCCGGAGAGAAACAAGGCGAACATGAAATATGTTTCAAAGGGCGGAATGCTGGTGGTGCCACGCCATTCCCCGGCCGGTGACTAGCTAGCTGATGGGCGAGCTGTGAAATAAGACGCTAATTTTTTTTTTATTAATTACAATAATCAGATCAGATATGACGCCCTTGCACCCAATACGCTAGAAGTTGAGAGTGATTTTGAAAGATTCGACCTCGGTAAATTTAAACAATATTTTTATAAAAGATGTATTTATATTTAAAAACTTATTTTTTTAATATATCATGTCAAACTAATATTAATCAAAAGAATTAGACTAATTCATATTATTCGAACTCTCTAAATCAATAAATAAAAATTAGTTGATGTACTAAAGCCTCAAAATAATATAAATTTCTTATGTGTTAATTTAGTTTTTTCAAATTATATCTATACTTTCAAGCATATAGAATGATTTTTCTAAAAATATGAGTATATCTATTTATAAAAAATTTTAAGAAAAAATTTGGGTAGCTGATTTACATATTTAAGAAACTTAGTTATACTGTTAAAAGTTTGTTTATTATTTTTAGAAATTTTAGAAAAAGAACTGATGAAATAAATATTCACACAAAAGTAACATCGACCACAGTGGGAGTCGAACCCACGACCTTTTGATCCGAAGTCAAACGCGCTAATCCACTGCGCTATGCGGTCCTATATGCAAAACAGCAAAATAAAATTTAAAATCATGTTACAACTTGACTCTATCGATATCTTCCTTCTGGTTCCAATTGCATCTCTCAGGAACCACTTCTTAGTGTGGACATTCGGAAGGTCTGGTATTTTTCTTGTAGGGGTGCGATTCGCTTATTTGACGGCAAGATTTCGGGACTTGGAGGTCCTCGATCAGCTCCGGGACCGACGTTATTCGGCAGCGTGAAGATCTCACTCATTACTAAAGAATTAAGCTGTTACGGAAGCTTTCATTTTTTCCAAATAAACAGCATTTACTCATTGCTCACTAGAATAGTAGACAGCGTCCAGAAATGACCATGAGATACTGCAGAAAAACTTAAATCATTTACTACACGAATGAAATAAAATTTTCCATATTATTATTATTAGGAAAAAAATACTTTAACTCCCTGTATTTTTTTATCGAGTAGTACTTTATTTTTTATATTTGAAAATAACATTTATTTTCCCTTGATCAAAATTAAATGTAGAAAAATTTGTAAAAGCCAATTGTACCCTTACCTATTTGATTTTTTTTATAGTATTAAGAGGGGAAAACATATAATGAAAAATAATTATATATATATTCAGATTGGACTTTTTAATTATTAATTAGTTAGATGGATGAGGTACATAAGAAGAAAAATATACATAAAAAGGATAAAAAAAATATATAAAAACATCCAATGATAATACCCTTCGCCACTCGTTGTAATCTACGATTGATATCGATTTGTGAGTGCGCCCACTCTTGATGTTTAAAAAGCAAAGCTTGTCAACTATTTATCTTCGCATAAGAAAAAGGAAATTATATCTTTACTTATATATTTTTATGAGACCTTATATAATCATAGATAAGATTGAATTTAAAATTTTAAATTTAAAGAAAATAATTATTATATATTATCTTCAAATGTACACAGCCAGAGCCAAAAAATATATATATATATATATATATATTTTAAATTATTTTATTTTATTTTATTCATATAATTAAATATTAATCTATATACATATAATTTATTAATTTTAATTAATAAATTAGTCGAAAACAAAAGTCAAGTAAATTATCAATAAATTTAATATATTTTTTTTCTTTTTAACATTATAAAAAATATATATATCAAAAAGATATGAAATTATCTTTTATAATTGTTTTCATATTTTATTTTGTGCAAAGGTTAAATATTATTGTTTAAATCTAGAGACAAAATGTAATTTGATAAAAAACATAAGGGTTAAAGGTATTATTATTATTATTTTTTGTTACATTTACACAATCAACTCGATAACGAGAAGGAAAAAAAAACACGAAAAATGGAAAATTAACTGAACATTTCGTTACTAGTCGGTCGACCTCAGCAGCATTGCATACAAGAGCTCGTTCCACGCATCAGGCACCCCAGGGAGGCACCAGTGGCTGCAGTCCTGCGCCTCGCCGGGCTTCCTCGCCGCCTCCGGCGAGCGATACACCGACGGATGCGCGTCCTTCCGGTAGTCCGTCATCCTCGTAATGTTAAGATAGAGCAAATTAGGCGCGTTCATCTCCGCAATCTCGGACTCGAGCACCTCCGTCAGCTTAAAGTACCTCGCGAGGTGCTTCTCGTCGACGATAGGCTCGGTCTCCCCGTCGCAGTTGCCGCCGGAGTTCCACTGGCCGCCGCTGCAAATCCCGGCATTTTAACCACCCGCCGCCCACAGTTTTAAGCTAATTAAAGCGCTATCCATTTTTCCTAAAATGACTTACTTGAAGTGAGACCACGAGTATCCCCGGAAGAAGACCCGTGTCCGGCTGGGTTGTATACGTGTCCGGACCCAATTGGCCCACGTCTTCAACGCCTTCCGGTAAGCTTCCTCCGCGCTCAGCTTCGGGAAGACGTTGTCGCCTTCCTGGTAAAAGTTCTCCCTGCTCCACAATTAATCAGTAATCACCAGTCGCATCAAAATAGAACTTTTGCAGGGTTTAATTGTAAAAAATCGCTACCCTTTGGACGTCTTCGGGTGGGTCCACCAGTGGCCGGAGTTGAAAACCAGTACGTCGGCGTCGGCGTAGGCCTCGGCCGCCGCCTCCATCAAGTCCAGGCGGAGCGTCTCCGTGCTCGAGATTTCTCGCACCAGGAAGGGCGCGCGGAAGAACTCGATCGAGCAATTGTAATCCTACGTTGTCACAAAAATATATCCATTAGCGGGATCTACCAGCAATTTATCGTTAGATTCGTGGGATGCGTACGGCGAATCTGACGGCGTAGGCGGTGTCGGACCGGAACTCGCTCCGGCCGGAGACCTCGAACACGCGGCTCCGCTGCCGCTCGTCGAGAGAGTTCGTCAGTATGCAGAGCAGAGATTCCCACATGTTGCGGTTCAAGGAATCGCCCACGAACGCTAATCGTTTCCCCCTCAACAGCTTCAGCATCTTCTTACCACGAAGCCTGAACTTTCCAAACAAATTCAAATTGAAATCTAAATCAAAAAAGAAATTTCCATTGAAATAAGGAACAGAGCAAGATCTCGACCGGGGGGAAAAAACTTGCTGTCGAATGTTTATCAGTTACCATTTTGCTATATGGTGCTAAATTAATGGCATTCATTATGTAGAATCCCGTAATGAAAGGGGAAATTTGTTTCTTTAAAAAGCTTCTTTTGTTCCAAGAAGAATAAGAAGAAGAAGAACAGAGTAACGGAAATTGATAAAATAGGAAGGAGAGTTAAAGGAAACAGGGGAAGGAGCAGTGAACCTGGGCAGGGTGCACCCGTTCGGCTTCCACCGCATCTTGGTGTAGTTGAGATCCTTCCGGCCGTTGCTGAAGCAGTCGAAGGCGACGTCGATGAAGCGGCAGGAGCCTGGCGGGTAGCTCGGGTTCCCTTCGTCGCGCACCCACCTGCCGTCAAAAAGATCGCAGTGCTTCTTGGTCGTCGTCGTCGTATTTCCTTTCTTGGCCGCATCTTCTGCGTGCGTCGGAGGAGGAGGAGGCGAGGAGAAAGGAGGCGGCACTGGGTCGGCGGATGGGGCGGCGAGGGTGCAGGGACTGAGGAGGAGGATCTGCGGCGGCTGAGTGTGCCGGAGGAGGAAGACGAGGAAGAGGAGGAAACCGGAGAGGGAGAAGAGGGCGGTGTAGATGGACGGAAAATGGAAGCAGAGGAATTGCACCGGGGGCTTAGCCTTCAAGAAAAGCGTCGCCGGAAACTTGGAGGTCGCCATCGGATTAAAGAAACGGCGACGGTGTCTGCGTGCGTGCGTGCGTTGGATTTCTTTTAATATATATATTTAACAAAATCGGCGGCTCATGGACTGCTCCCCATCTTTCCTATCTTCTAGATACTATTTTCCTTTGTTTTGGTAAAAAAATTTTAAATAACTTTCCTTTTAAAGAAATCACCATTAATACCTTTTTTAAAATTAATATCATTCTGTGGGTCCCAACGTCTACACCCAAACGCGTATAGATATAGATATATATCTATATATATACATTGAAATAAAAGTTGGTAAATCATATACCAAGCCGTCTCTCAGGTAGAATTAGGGGGAGAACATTTGTCTTCGTCATATTGACCGTAAGGAAGAGTAAATTATCTTTTACCATATTATATAACTCTAGCCCAAAATTAGTATCTTTTTTATTTTTCTATCAAAATTGTTTTGACTAAAATTTTTATATGGATTTCAAGTGTCCAATATTGAGAAATAAAGATACCTTTGTGCTCCTTGAGATCCGTTTGTGTTTTAGGTATGTATTCAATGTCTAATTTTACGAGTTGAGGCTCTTATAGTTGTAATTTTGACTAAATTAATTACATCAATCCATACATGCTTAGGATAATTTTGATTCAAAATTACTATGAGATATAATTATCCAATTCAACAAACAAATATACTATTTGGCTCCTTAGAGTGTTGAATTATCAAATTTGAACCATTTAAGTCAATATAATAGTTTTGATACATATGCATTCTAATTATCTCAAAGTGAGAAATAAGAACACCATTGTGTTCTCTAGAATTCATTTAAATTGATACGGAAAATATGAAAAGCCTCCATCTATGTCCTTAAGGATTAAGCATCAAATCTAGATGGAGGTTAACATCAAGATAAGTCAACGAAGGGTAGATCTGTTCGGGTAGTCCTCTTTAACCCCAATCGGACAAGCTTTGTCTCTCTGCCCCGATCGGTCAAGCTTCACCTCTCCGCCCCGATCGATCAAGAGTTGACACATGACAGATCCATTCGAGTAGTCTTCTTTAGCCTCAATTGGACGAGCTTCGCCATTTCTCTCCAGTCTGCCCCATCAATCTAATGTGTTCCACTTCTCCTCGATCAGTCCTAACAATCAAGTGCACTTCGTCTCTCCCTGTTCAGTCCCACCGATCGATTGTGCTCCACTTCTCCCCGGCCAGTACTACCGACCAAGCATGCTTTGCTACTCCCTAGTCGATCTCACTGATCGAATGTGCTTCTCTATCCCCCAATCGGTCCAACCGATTGGGTGTGTATTACTCGTATTGACTGACCCACCCTACTCATCCCCAATCAACCTTGGTGGTCTGTGCTCTTCCACTTAACAGGCCCCCAACCTCCAACTCAATTATCTCACGACCCAAGGGCCTTATGGACTAGTCCATCATGGAGGGTGATGCTTGCGCTGACATAACATATGGGTTGTCAGAGTGTGTGGTGTATCATCTCCCGTATCTTCATCCATATGATACTAGTAGATGTAATGGGATACTTTACCATAGTATGATACATATCACATCAGTAATTAATATACAATTAATATAGAGGAGAGATACATCCAGCGGTAGTGTTATAAAAGACATTCGTGGCTATGGACGGAGGTATGCTTATCATCTTTCTCCATTTCATACGTGTATTAGTATTCATCTTCTCTGTTTTTTACCACATTTCCTACTAAAAACTTACTTGAGCGTCAGAGTAACTGCGTCGAGGCACCCCTGGCCGACATTCTAACTCTCTTCTTTTCCTTTTCCTCCCTCTCAGACTTGGCATACTCTCGGGCATATCTCTTTTGGCATTCAACGACTTCAGTTAACACCGCCTCTAGTTCTCCAGTGGCTCATCCTTCGAAGGTCTAGGAACAAGAACAAATTGACGTTGTCTGTGAGAAGATTAAATCTAGAAATGAGATGCTAAGATATTTGACATTGGAAGACCCACCGCCATTACCATGGCACAAGATGACTTCGAAAGAATGGTAGTTGTCGCAATGTAGGGGGCATTGCAGTGGTAACAAGCAGTATGGCAGCAGCAAACGGCAAACCTTTCACCTTCATGGATACCTTCTATACAATCAATGCACGTGAGAGGGGGGAGGGGTAAATTATGTGTATTTACAAAATTTATTACCTTTTAAAACAAGTGAGTGCGCACTGGAAAATAAAAGTAAAAGAAAAGAGCACACTGTCGATTTATTTGGTTTGAGCGTTCGATGACTCCTACTCTAAGACTCAGGTCCTTTAGACCTATCAATGGATAATCCACTAATATCCTCTACCGATAAACTCCTGATAGAGTAATTGAGTACAAATAGTGAAGCAGAAAAGTGTAACAACTCTACACTTTTCTTTTATAAGTATAAAAGATGCACAATAAAAGAAATCGTTACCAACACTTAGAAGAATCGAATTTGATCGAGCTCGTGTGTTGGTGTTAGTCAGTAGACAACGGTTGCGCATAGTAGAGTTGTAGTAGTTGGAGAATGAAGAGACAGAATGATTGGAATAGTTCATGTGTAAGTGTTGAGGACACCTCCAACCTTATCCGAGACACCTTCAACCTCAAATTTGATCTCCAAGTCTTCGACCTCTATCAGCTCTGACGCTTGTGGTTTATATCCACACGAGAGAGCCTCTAAGCGCTCTGAGGTGCCTCCAACACGCTATCAGCTAGTGGACTCTATTTCTAGATGTGCTACCAGTTAGGATCTCAACAAAGCTTGCCCGAAGTATTGTTATCCCCTTCCTCACATCTACCACCTGGTGGATTCCACTTCCAAATGCAAACTTATTTGTATGCTGAATGCTATTAAGGATATCATCAAGTTCCTCTGGCCCCCAAAAATCAAGAAAATGTCAGTTTCATTACCTCTGATGAAATCTTTCACTATAATATTATATCATTCAGACTAAAGAATATTGGGGCTACTTACCAATAGCTAATGAATCAGGTATTTAAACACTGAGTTGGGAGGAATACTGAAGTTTATGTTGATAATATCTTGATCAAGACCAGGTGGATTGAAGATTTAATCTTTGATATTGAAAAACTTGTAGTACGTTGAAGCATTACAAGTTAATGCTAAACACGAGCAAATGTATCTTTGGCTCAAAAGTGGTCGGTTCCCAGATATATGGTGACAGAGAGATGAATCGAGGTCAACTTAGAAAAAGTCTAAGCCATTTAAAATATGTCTCCTCTATGCAATCTCTGGGAAGCACAAAGGTTGGTTGGTCGTATCATGACCCTTTCTTGGTTCATCTTTCCTTCGGTCGATCAGAGCCTATTGTTCTTCAAAGTCCTTTGGAAGACTTCCAAGTTTGAATGAGACGAAAGCTGCGACAAGACCTTCACCGAACTCAAGGGATATCTATCTCACCCACCATTTCTTTCCATGTCAATTATAGGAGAGAAACTGTGAAAGAGCTCTCATTCAGTCTTAGTCATGGGTGTTCGCTTCCTAGAGAGAGAAACTCAACTTCTCTCTAGGATTTCTGGTTATCTTCCACACGGTGAGGTGAGTGATTTCTGGGCTCTTTCTCTGACAACTTTGGGAGAACTCTCCTCGGGTTCTACTCTCCCCCTTGGTGGTGGTCATCCACTTGTGGTTAACGCCATCTCTCTGGAGGTTCTCGGGTGGATTTGGAGGGTACAAAGAGGATATCCTACTGACTATATCGGAGTTTCTTATCTGGTATAGAGGTTATCTTCTCATTAGTATTACCGTCCCTCTTTTCGGTAAACTTGCTCCTCTCCCCTCCTCCTCTACTTCAGTTTTCTCTCAACATTCTTTGATTTTCTTCCTCTCCCCTTTTCCCCTCCTCTGTCTCGGTGCCCGAAGGAAGGTTGCGATCGGCCAAATTCATATTGCTTTACACTTTGCTGGAGGTTCGTTGGAGTTTTCAAGCACTGTGCAAATTCTGACCGACACGTTCCATAGAAGGAATCTATTGGAAGAATTATTCAACATTAATGGCCAATAATTGGGGTTCTTCTTATTTGGAAATCTTTGGTGACATCTGATTTTATTTTGGCGTGGATTATTTGGTGCTCCTCTTGATTTGGAAGTCTTGGTTGGCATTTGGCGTGGATTAATTGCAGCTTCTTTTGAATTGGAAATCTTGGTTAACATTTGGCGGGGATTAATTGGAGCTTCTTTTGAATTGGAAGTCTTGGTTGACATTTTGATTTTCCTCTTGCTCTTGGCATGGACCACTTGGTGACTTAGACAGTGATTCTCTTTTCCATTTGAATTGTATTTGACTTTAGCTTTGTTATTCCCATTTGGTAATTTCATATGGATGTATTAAAATGGGGGAAAATATGAAAGGTCTCAAATATTCATCTTTGAGTCTATCCAAGGATCCACATCCTATACCTTTTGAAGAGGATAGAATTGCTACTATGGAGGGTGCATCACAAGTGGCAGATCATGTTAAGGTGGCGGTCCAAGATGTTGAGGTGGTAAATGAGGTGGCAAGTGACCCTCCAAGTCACTTTTCTCCTCTCCCAAAGGATGGAGTGTTTCTTTCTCAACCGACCCCCTTACCTAATCTCGTCGGAGAAGCTCATTCCATCACTGCGAGAGGTGATGAAGTTGCTGTCGGATATGAAGTCGATCAAGTTCCACCTACTAATGAGAGGGTTACTCAAGCAGCAGTTTCTCAGGGACAAAAGAAGTCTGGTTCATGAGCCAACCTCTTCAAGGATAATCAACGGACTAAGATGGCGACCCAATTACAACAATCTCAACCAACAGGGCAACGTTTAAGTTTTGTGTATAATGACATTGAGATTGTGGAAGATTCGATTGGATTCTGTCTTGCTGGTTGTTTCATGGGGAGGCATTCAGGAAGGAATGACGTCTTCTTCATTGCATCTAGATGGGGAATATCATATAAATTTTACATGTACAAAAGCGATTGGATTGTATATCGTTTTGATACATTGCAAGATCGTGACAAAGTTCTACTTGGGGGACCGTATTTTGCATATGGGGTTTCTTTGTTTCTAAAGATTATGCCACGTTGTTTTTTGTTTGATGAGGATTGAAGGTATATTCCCGCTTAGGTACAAATTCATGGATTGTCATCGGATTGTTGGTCCCCCAAAGTTCTCAGACTCATTGGCTTGGAGATAGGAAGACTGATGTATACCGACAAATTGACCCATACAAGGGAAAGATTGACATATGTTAGGCTTTTGGTGGAGGTCTCGGATCATGATGAAAAAAATAAGAGAGGCTCCAATTACACTACCTACCGATGCTCAACTTGACTTAAGAACCATTTATGAAGCCATGCCCGACTTTTGTGATGATTGTCGATGACTTGGATATTGTAAAGCGGATTGTAAAAATTCTGGTCAGAAATTGGCACAAAATGACTGCCGCCCCATTCACTCACAATCTACGAGAGGAAGACAACAATTTCATTATCGACAAAGGCAATCAATTCCTCCTCAAGGGCCTCCACAATCCATTGATGGCACTCAACCACAAATGGATTATGTTCCGGAATAAGACTTTGTACTAGCTACAACGGTTGCTGAAGAATTGGTTTCAAAGGAGATAGAATCATCACTCCTTCCGAATGTACCCGATCCTCTTTCACAACCAGTTATGGTATCACCCCTTCCATTCGAGAATAGTGTGGCCTCATCATCAAATTCAACTGATACTCAAGTCGATGTTAGGGAGGTTACTGCACATCAAGAGGAAATTGATTCAAGTGAGGCTACTTCTGTCACTTTAGGAATGGAGGACACGAACACCATCATTTCGGACAGTACCTTCATCCCTCATTTGATTTCGGGACTTGTTGTGGAAGAACATGAAGTAGAACTGCCACCTTCACCAACTTCAACTTCAACACATGTGGAGATTGAGCAAAATGGGAGGCATTTACGGGTTAGAGCAGCCCGCTCATCTTGTGGATGATGAAGATTGCATCTTGGAATATTAAGGGCTTCCATAAACCCCTAAAACATGGGGGGAGGGGGAAGGGGGGTCATTCACCTCCTCAAGCAAAAGGAAATTCAAGTTATAACACTTATTGAAACCAAGATTAAGGAAGACTCCTTAAATTTTATCATGCGAAGGAGATTCTCAAGTATGGGGATGACAAATAATTTCATTTATTCTAATAGAGGTCGTATTTTGCTTCTATGGGATATGGACATGATCACTTTGAATGTTCTCAATACATCGGATCAATATATACATTGTCGTGTTCATTGCTTAATTATGGCTCGATTTTCTTTAGTGACATTTGTATATGACCTTCATTCTATCATGACAATGAGACCTTTATGGACTTCTTCCCTCCTGGCAATCGTCTTGATAGTTATGCTTCAATAGGTGATTATTCCTTCAAAGGTGGGACTCGGAACCAATTGTTGGTGCAGTGGAGGCCGGCAAGAGAGGGTGAATTGCTTAAAAAAAAAACGTATACCCTCCTCGGAGTTTTCAACTCAAAATAAAAGTAATAGTAAATAATAACAAATAAATTAACAGAGACAAAAAGGAACTCAACTATTTACTTGGTTATAACCCATGGGGTTGTTAATCTAAGGCAGTAAGGAAGAGCGCACTGAAGAATCTCCTTCTCTAAATGCGGAGAAGTTTTTTACACTTTGAAAGCTTAAAACTA
Source organism: Zingiber officinale (assembly GCF_018446385.1). NCBI lineage: Eukaryota > Viridiplantae > Streptophyta > Magnoliopsida > Zingiberales > Zingiberaceae > Zingiber > Zingiber officinale. Next base: position 109,724,674 of record NC_056000.1, read on the forward strand.
TTGCTAGGAAAGATTACACAGTTGATTGCTTGAGTTGTTGAACATTTCCTAGCTCCAAGGGCCTTTATATAGATCCTGGAAAGTCTATCCCGAGGGTCCAAAGCGCCTCCAACAAGGTTCAAGGGGCCTCAAAGAGATTTGACAGGATAAACATCTATCCGATCGCAAATGACCATTTTGGCCAGGTCTGAGGCACCTCAAACAACCTTGGAGGCGCCTCAAGACTGCAAGTCAGCTCAGGCGCCTTTAGCACTTCGTTGAAGGCGCCTCCAGCTAGCTTTCCAGCTCCTTTTGACTTCCTCTTCGCTTCCGATGCTCCGATAACTTGGGTGATTGCGGCCAACCGGAATAGGGCTCACCCGAACCCAATTCCCGGCCTTTTCCTCGAGCAGTCTTCCGTCTCGGCTTAACGTCCCTCGAACGCCACGCACGTTCTTCTCGTCCACCGGTGTACTCTTTCACAGCTCTCTTGTCCTTCGGACGCATCGAGCCCGTCGGCTCACTTCCCGTGTCGTCCTTCTCGCTAGCTGCGTTTTTCGCTCGACTTCCTGCGCTCTTAAGCTCCTGCACACTCAGACACAGAGATCAACACAAAGCAGGACCTAACCAACTTGGTTGATCACATCAAAACACTACGGGGTCCAACAGTTTCTAATTATGAGATACATGATTTGGAGTGCTTTGTTGACAATTATGGTTTGGTTGATCTTCGCTTTATTGGGTGTCATTTGACATGAATGAATGGAAGGATTTCTTGCAAGCTAGATCGTGCTATGGTGAATTCACAATGGTTTGTTGCGGACTATGAAAGTTATGTGAAATTTACGGCCCCCCCCCCCCCCCCCCCCCGGTTATCTATCGGACCACTCAATCACTCAGGTTGCAGAGTTTTAACTTTAGCAAGGGAGAGAGGATCCAATAGGTCATTCAAATGTTATAATATGTGGACATTACATGATGGTTTCAAAGACTTGGTGGCAAACACATGGGAGGCACTCATCTATGGTAATGCACAATTTACTTTCAATACAAAACTTACACGGTTGAAAGGTAAACTAAGGGAACTTGATCAGCTTCATTTTCAACATATTAAGGAGCAAGCATCAAAAGCAAAATCAAAGTTAGAAGATGTTCAAAGAACCCTTCTTAATGGAGAAGAGTTCCCAAGTGGCTATGACACAATAAGAAAGAAGACAATATTGCCAGCGGAGGCAGAAAGACTTTTCTACTAACAACGTGCCAAGAGTATCTATCTCAAGAATAGTGATAGATGCATCAATTTTTTTCATGACTTAGTGAAGAAAAACAACAAAAGAAATGCTATTATTAGACTCATCAAACAATCCGAGGAACAAACAACTAGTTTGGATGAAGTTATCGAAGAATTTATGGAATATTTTCAAGGCCTCTTGGGTAAGGTTGGTCAAAGCTCTCCATTTGATGTTTCTTTCTTGCATGGGACTAGATTATCTCAAGCCCAAGCATCAACCCTAGAAGTCACAATCATGGAGGAAGAAATCAAGAAGGCTTTATTTGATATAGGCGTCGATAAAGCCCCGGGTCCGAATGGTTACAATGCAAAATTCTTCACGACAGCTTGGGACAACATAAGGGTTGATTTCATTAAGGAGATAAAGGAATTCTTCATTAATGGTAGGCTCCTCAAGCAATGGAATCACACATTGATAGCTCTTATCCCTAAATCTGATCATGCTCCAAGAGTTTCGGCTTTTAGACCTATCTCATGTTGTACGATTTTCTACAAGGTCATCCCCAAAGTATTTGCGGCAAGATTATCAAAAGTTATAGATATATTGTTGGATCCGGCTCAAGTGACTTTCATCAAAGGTCGGTCCATAAGTGATAACATTCATTTTGCCCAAGAATTATTGAGAAAGTATGCTCGTAAGCGGATTTCTCCAAGGCGTATGATCAAAGTTGATTTGCGCAAAGCTTTTGACACGGTTGATTGGAGTTTCCTTATGTCCGCACTTGTTGGTTTTGAGGTTCCCTAATAATTTTATGGATGGATAAGGGAATGCATAACCAAGGTTTCTTACTTCGTTAGTGTAAATGGTGGATTGCATGGTTTCTTTAGTGGAAGAAGAGGTGTGAGGCAAGGTGACCCTCTCTCTCCTTTGTTATTTGGCCTATGTTTAGAAGGTTTCTCACGTTCTATGAAAGTTATATCAAGGCTAAGTGCTTTTCATTATCATCCAAAATGTCAAGAAGTGGAACTCACACATATAGCATATGTCGATGACCTATTGTTATTTGCAAGAGCCAATGTTTCTACTCTTAGCCTCATTATGGATTCCCTATTGACTTTTGGTGATAAAGCGGGCCTTCCAATGAAATCCAACTTATATATGGTCGGGATTAGTGACCAACTACGGGAAGAGCTGTTAGACATAATCAATTTTCAACAAGACATATTTTTCTTCTGATATCTTGGTATTCCATTAGCGACGGAGAAATTGAGGATTGTGAATTTTGGGGTACTTCTTGACTTCATAAGAAAGAAGGTTGTATCTTAGCTAAAGCACACACTTTCCCATGCCAGAAGATTGGAACTTGTAAGATCGGTACTTCAATGAGTGAAATGTTTTTGGTTGTCTATCCTTCCAATACCAAGTGGTGTTATTGACAAGATTTATGGCATCTCTCATTTCCTTGTATGGTCAACAAAACATCCACCAATTTCATGGGCTACTATATGTCTACCCAAAGAAGGAGGATATGGTTTACATGATTTGCAAACATGGAATATGACTTTCTTATGTTGGATTCTATGGAATATTCAAAATCGACGGGAGTCCCTTTGGGTCCGATGGATTCATCATCACTATCTCTGAAATATGGACTTTTGTTAATGGAGGAGTAAGCCTTCAGACTCCCCCCTTATTAAACCCTTACTTTATATTCGTGATGAGCTTGTACAGCGAACTACCTCCATTAGCACCGCAAACATGAAGATGATAGAGTGGTTTGCTGGGGAAAATAATGGGTCGGCTTTGGTATATGAGTTTTTCCATCCAAGAGTGGCTAAAGTGAATTGGTTTTCGAAGATATGGAAGCCATATATTTTGCCCAAGAATAGGTTTATCTCTTGGTTACTTGCTCATGGAAGACTAAGAACAGCGGACACCATCTCATATGAGTCCAACAAATTATGTGAATTGTGTTACCAACAAGATGAATCCAATAATCATATTGTCTTTGATTGTGACATTGTCAAGCCCTACTTGATAAAGTCAAGACATGGATGGGGTATCCCTTTTGACATCACTAATATGCCCTCCTTTATTGATACATTTTGACAACATTACAAAGGTAAAGGATGACAAATAAAAGCAAGACATCTTACTCTATCTTCCATGATTTATCTCATATAGCATGCACATAACATGAGCCGATTTGAGAATCTTGTACCTTGCTTTGAAAAGATATTTCACAAAGTCCAAGTTCATGTTTGGTGGTTTGTGGATATCAAGTAATTCTTTTGTAATGTGTGGTAATGCTTTGTAATGTGCTCAGATGTCATATAAAGTCCAAGTCATGTTTGGTACTTTGTAAACATTAGTGAGGCCTTGATGTGTAATATTATGTATGAAGTTTGCTTAATGGTGTCTTACAAAGTCATAAAACTGTTATGCACTTTGTAGACATCATATGATTGTATTTTGTTCTTTTGGGGAGTATAATACCTCCCTCTCCCCCACCAAAAAAAAAAAAAAAAATTATAGGAGAGAGACTATGATTGTACCTGTAAGTGATCGAGGGGACGATCAGGTCTATCCTACTACATGAAGAAGAAAACACATAATACTCTATTAACTTTTTTCAGACATTTATTGAAGGATGCTAAAAGCAAGTACATTATATTGGAGAAATTGACTTAGTGGTTAGTCTTGACCGCATGACGAATAATATCTTATTTTCTATCTCACCCAATCACTTTCCTCACCAATAGAACTTTGGAACATATGTTAACTAATCCGAAAGCTTTAGACAGACTGATCAAATAAATGATGGAGCTGAGTAAGTATGATATTCATTATCAACCCCGAACGACCATTAAAAATTAAACTTTAACGGATTTCATGACTGAAACAATGAGCCCTGACTTGGAAGGAACTTGGAAAATCTTTGTGAATGGATCTTCTTCCCGATAAGATAATGGAGTCGGGTTAGTGTTGATCTTTCCCTAAGATGATGTACTTCATATATCCATTCGGCTTAATTTTTAAGCATCCAATAATGAAGCAAAGTATGCAGCGTTACTTGCTCGTCTCCAGCAACCAAGCAAGTCAGTGGCTCTTAAGTAATTATTCATTCGGATTCTCAGTGGTTGCTTAGCAGTTAGATGAAATATTTGAAATCAAAAATGACTAACTAAGACAGTATGCTGAGGCCTTTATCCAACTGAAGGTGGATTTCTAAGAAGTTACCCTCTAGAAGATTCCTTGAGTTAATAATCAAAAGGCTGATGAGTTGACAAAAATTACAAGTGTGTTGGCTATATGGACTTTGGATGATTCAGTCTCTTAGACTTTACTTGTTGCTTGAATTGATAAACCGATCGATTAGAGGACTCCATTTATTTCTTTTTTATAACATGTGATTTTGCTCGCTGACTCCAAGCAAGCCTGATTACTCAAAACAAGAGCTGCTCAATTTACTTTGATCGACGATCACTTATACAGTTGAGCTTTCTCATGCCCCTCCTCAAGTGCCTTAGTCCTAATGCCATTGATTATAACATGTGGTAAATTCATGAGGGCATTTACGAAAATCATATTTGGGGGCAGATGCTAGCTCGAAAAGTTTTATTGACTGATTATTTTTTGACCAACTTTACAAGATAATACTATTAAATATGTTGCCACCTGAGACCATTGTCAGAAGCATCAACATCTCTCCCACCATCCAATTGAGTTCCTAAAGACTTTAACCATCACCTATCCTTTCGATCAATGGGGGATAGATATAGTGGGACCCTTCCCGATCGAGATTCAATAGAAGAAATTTCTCTTAGTCGCTATCGATTACTTCTTCAAATGGGTGGAAGAGGAAGCTCTGGCTTTGATAACTAAATAGGTTGTCATGAAGTTCTTATGGAATAATATTGTTCGCCAGTTCGACTTACCCTACAAACTTGTCTCCAATAATGTTTAGTAGTTCTAAGGTCACAAACTCAAAGAATGATGCGAAGATTTTGACATTCAATACGATTTCACATTCGTTACCTACCCACAAAACAATGATTAGACAGAAGTAGTCAGTCGGGAAATCATTCGGGGGCACAAGTTCAAACTCGTCCATGTGAAGGATATCCTTTAAGCTTACTGAGCAAAGCCTTGAGAAAGTACCGATCAAACCTCTTTCCATCTTGTCTAAGGTGGAGAGTGTTAGGATCGTTCGTACTCGGCTAGAGAGGGGGGGTGTGAATAGCCGCCCCAAATTCTCGCGTTCTTCCTACAGTTAGGGTTAGTCGCAGCGGAAATACAAGGAAGAAACTGAGGAGAAGAAAAACAAACCGATGTAACGAGGTTCGGAGATGAACTCCTACTCCTCGGCGTGTCCGTAAGGTGGACGAAGTCTACCAATCCGTCGGTGGATGAGTCCCTGGAGAACCGGCTAAATATGAGCTCCTTATGGGTGGAGAAACCTCGCCACAACTACTTCTTGCAACAGCAAGATAAGGAGTACAAATACAAGAGAAGCAAGAAGTAAATACACAGCAAATGTAAACAACCCTTGCCTTCTTGTCGACTGTTGAAGAAGCAACAGCTTCTCAGACGCCAACCACAGCAGCAGCTCAGTCGGAGTCCCAGCCGAAAGAAGAAGCTCACGCGAAGCTTGCGAAGAAGAGCTCAACAAAGCTCAAGCACCAGAGCAGCCAAGAGAAGAGAAGAGAAAGAAGCAGCAGCACAGAAGATGCCCTCTCCTTTATATCCGCGAAGAAGAAACATCGAAGAAACTAGCCGCTTGCGTTGCAGCTAGAATCTCGATCGTGGACCGATCCTACCGATCGGTCCCGGACCGATCGGTCGATACATGCGTACTCGATCGATCGTGGACCGATCAAAGACACTGATCGGTCCACGCACCGATCCCAACTCTTGATTTGAAGCTCTTCCTTCCGCGACATCTCTCGATCGGCCGCCACGACCGATCGGAAGCTCTGATCGGTCCACGGACCGATCGGACGCCTTCTCGCGGCTACTGATCACCTTCTGATCGGTCTGCAGACCGATCAGATACCGATCAGTAGCACACTGATCGGTTACTGATCGGTCACCAGACCGATCAGATAACTAGTGACTTGGTTTTTGCCCAAACCAAGTCCCAAGCCTTCCAAACCAACATTCGGTCAACCTCGACCTGTTGGTACTTCATTCCTAGCATCTGGTCACTCCCTTGACCTGCTAGAATTTCCCGCCAAGTGTCCGGTCAATCCCTTTGACCTACTTGGACTTTCCTCAACACCAGATGTCCGATCATCCCTGATCCATCTGGATTTTCCCTTGCCTGGCTTCACTCACCCGGACTTTCACCTGGCTTCACTCACCAGGATTTCCACACTGCCTAACATCCCAGTTAGGACTTTCTCACTGCCTGGCTTCACTCACCAGGACTTTCCAACTGCCTAACATCCCAGTTAGGACTTTCCCACTGCCTGGCTTCACTCACCAGGACTTTCCACACTGCCTAACATCCCAGTTAGGACTTTCCCACTGCCTGGCTTCACTCACCAGGACTTTCCACCTGCCTAACATCCCAGTTAGGACTTTCCCTCGTGCCAAGCTCCCTGCTTGGACTTCTCCGTGCCAAGTCTCCATACTTGGACTTTTCCAGTGCCAAGTCTCCATACTTGGACTTTTCCCGTGCCAAGTCTCCACACTTGGACTTTTCGCGTGCCAAGCTCCCTGCTTGGACTTTTCCAGTGCCAAGTTCCCTGCTTGGACTTTTTCCGTTGCTAAGTCTCCATACTTGGACTCTTTCCCGAATCAGGTCAACCAGGTCAACCTTGACCTACGTTGCACCAATAATCTCCCAAACATTTGTCCCATATCAAGAATACAACTCTTCCACGAGTGTCAAACATCAAAATACAACTCAACTAGGTCAACCTTGACCTAAGGTTGCACCAACAATCTTCCTAAGTCAAACATCAAAATACAACTCGAGTCAGGTCAACTCGAGTCAGGTCAACCAGGTCAACCTTGACCTAAGGTTGCACCAACAATCTCCCCCTTTTTTATGTTTGACAAAACCATAATCAAGTTAGGTTAATCCGATAACCTAACTTAGGTTTCCCAATGTTCTTCAATGTTCTTCCTTGAACATTATCTAGAACATTCTCCCATTCTCCAACACTCTCCCCCTTTTTGACACACATCAAAAAGAGAGAATCAAGGTCAAGAGTTTCTTCCTAATGAAAGTCCCATAGCTTTCATTGAAACTCTTAATTTCCCCCTTGATACTAAACTCAACAATCAACTTAGTGACAATCCTATGTCACTAATCCTCAAAAGTCTTAAGGAGTAAAAACTCCTCCTAAGAGTCAACTCCCCTTGACAATTAGGTAAAAACTCCCCCTAAAGGTCAACTCCCCCTTGACCATTGCACCAACAATGTCTTGGAGAGTTTCAAACCTTTAGAAACCCGAAACTCAACTCCCAAAAACTGAAATTTTAGACACCTGCTGAAAATCAGAAACTGGCACGCACTGATCGGTCCTAAGACCGATCAAAAACCCCCTGGATCGGTCCCCAGACCGATCCAGACTCTGACAGGAGATTTCTGAAATTTCCTTCCCGAAATTCAAAAACTCCTAGAAAATTCCAGAAAATTCGAAAAATTACGAAATTTTGAGGATACATTCCTCATAACATATACTATCATGGAAAAATAGTTTTCTATGAAAATAACTTCCATTTTTCAATCTTGATACAAAGTTCAAAAACTTTGAAATAGTTCAAATTTAACTCAACTTTGTATCACAATGTTCAATGATGAATGCAATCACTAAGATGGCTTCATCAAGGTTTTCCAAATCAATTTTAAAATGATTTTAAACCTTTTAATTTAGGACCATAATCTTAGGGCTAAATGTACATGACTTGTACACAAGCTTTCCCTATGATCCTCCATTTCTTGAATTAGGCTCATCTAGGTACAAGAACTATGCACCTTGATCCTAATTCATGATCCTATCTCACACACATCTAAAGTGTATCAAACACATCCATGGCAATTTTAATGTGAGATATGGGTTTAGGTATCTTAGACTAAGGTCTCATGCATTTTCTAAACACAAATTTGATCTCAATATAAAAATGTGTTTTTCATCCTTAAATCAATTCAATTGATTATTAATGCAAGAGATGATGACATGGCATAAAATGGTATCATAAATGAAAACATGTGCCAATGTCATGATGTCATGGCATAAAGTATGAAACTTAAATAAACATGACATAAAAACTAGGCTAAGCATTATCATGACATTTCAAATGATAATAAAACTAAACATGATGTCATGACATGTGAGGGCAAACAATCATGGCAAGATTTAGCATAAATATACCTAGATTACCTATCTAAGTATCCTTAACCACTTGGCTAACTTCAAATTTAATCCTAGATTGCCCCAAAATGTCAAAATCCTAATTTTGACACTTCTTGAACTCTAGATTAATTCATGTCACTTAAAGATCAAATTTATCCTCAAAACTTGGCATGTTTCATTTTTTTTCGAGAGTTCTCTAGATTTTCCCAAATTGTGCCAATTGAGATTAAAAATGAAATTTTCAATCTTTAGGCACATTTAACTCTTCAAAGGAGTAAATGATAATTCCATTTCATTTTCAAAAGTTCTCAAAACCTTGAAAATGCTCCTTGAATGTCAATTTCCTCAAAGTTGGGTTAACTACCCTTCTAATCGGAGTTGACACTCTCTAACCCATCTATGGGGTAGAGAAGATGCTCCTAGGAACCCAATACCTATTAGAGCTCATTGGGTTCACTAAATATTCACTAGGGATAACTTCCCTAGCAACCCTCCTAATGACCCTCTTAGGCTTTAAAGCCTTGGCCATTTGGGACTCATCAAGATTAACTCTAGGGGTGACTCCCCTTGTGACCTTGGTGTTGGTCTTCCTAGCCCTAGGTTTTGTTCCATAATCGAATGGAACATTATGATAAGTGGGCTTGACCACTTGAGACTTAGGTTTGTGACCCAAACCTTTCTTGTCCTTGGACATTGGTTTTTGACCCTTAAACCCTAGAGATGACTTCTCCAAGTTCTTAAGAGCCTTTTCCAAAGTATCAAGTCTTGACCTCAAGACTTGATTCTCCTTCTCTAATACCTCAATTTTTAATTTTTCATTTTTCTTTGAGGTATTCCTAGGCATATGTCTAGATGATTTGGGATTTCTATCTAGGTTTCCCTTAACCTTAGATGAGTTAATCCTAGGGTTGGCTTTCCTAGTGTTATCCTTATCTAGACTAACATCTTTGGCACCTAAGCACATATATTGGTTCCTAGAATTATCATGCTTATCATTCTTGACAATTGCAATAAAACTACTAGCATGAGTCTTATTATTATTGCAAGAGTGTGCCTTAAATGTTACCTTAGGGTTTGCCTTAGCTCCCCCTATCGACGTGCTCGGTCTCTTGTCCTTGTGAGATTGCCTCCCCCTCGGACATTGATTCCGATAATGTCCCCTTCGCTTGCATTGGAAGCACACCACGTGCTCCTTGCCCTTGCGTGTTGGGACTCTGACTTCCTTGATCTTTGGCGCCGGTGGAGTCTTTCTAACCCTCTTTGGACACTTACTCTTGTAGTGCCCAAACTTCCTACACTCAAAACACATTATGTGTAATTTGCTTGAAATCACAGTGTTTGAGTTACCTAGGGTTGTGGATGTAGATGAGCTTTCTTCTTCATCCCTTCCGGAGGTAGATGCCTCTTCTTGCTCCGATCTTGAACAAGAGCTCTCCTCCTCTTCTTCCTTGGATGTTGAGTAGCCCTTAACTCCCAATTCGCTTCCTCCATGATGTGAGCTACTTGGCTCACTAGGCTCCTCTTCATGGAATTTTGCCAAATTGTTCCACAATTCCTTAGCATTGTTGTACCTATCTATCTTGCACAAAACATTATTAGGTAAAGCAAATTCAATAATTTTTGTTACCTCGTCATTGATTTCGGATTGTCGAATTTGCTCTTTCGTCCACTCCTTCTTCTTGATAGGTTTTCCTTCCTCATCCATCGGAGGGAAAAACCCTTCTTGTACACAAAACCAATTTAACATATTAGTCCTAAGAAAATACATCATCCTTACCTTCCAATATGTGAAGTTGTCGTGAGACTCGTAGAAGGGTTGAATCGTGACATCTTCTCCATAGAGATCCATCTCTAGCCCGTGCTCCCTCGGGTGTTGATCCGTCGAAGAGCGGCCTCGCTCTGATACCACTTGTTGGGATCGTTCATACTCGGCTAGAGAGGGGGGGTGTGAATAGCCGCCCCAAATTCTCGCGTTCTTCCTACAGTTAGGGTTAGTCGCAGCGGAAATACAAGGAAGAAACTGAGGAGAAGAAAAACAAACCGATGTAACGAGGTTCGGAGATGAACTCTTACTCCTCGGCGTGTCCGTAAGGTGGACGAAGCCTACCAATCTATCGGTGGATGAGTCCCCGGAGAACCGGCTAAATATGAGCTCCTTATGGGTGGAGAAACCTCGCCACAACTACTTCTTGCAACAGCAAGATAAGTAGTACAAATACAAGAGAAGCAAGAAGTAAATACACAGCAAATGTAAACAACCCTTGCCTTCTTGTCGACTGTTGAAGAAGCAACAGCTTCTCAGACGCCAACCACAGCAGCAGCTCAGTCAGAGTCCCAGCCGAAGGAAGAAGCTCACGCGAAGCTTGCGAAGAAGAGCTCAACAAAGCTCAAGCACCAGAACAGCAGCTCTGTAGCAGAAGAGAAGAGCTCTAGCACAGAAGATGCCCTCGTCTCCTTTATACCTGCGAAGAAGAAACAGCGAAGAAACTAGCCGTTGCGTTGCAACGGCTAGAACCCTGATCGGTCTGTGGACCGATCAGGCCCTGCGCTGATCGGTCCCCAGACCGATCAGTCAGTGCACAGAAACATTCTGTGCGTACTCTGATCGGTCTGTGGACCGATCAGGCCACAGCTGGATCGGTCCACAGACCGATCCCAACTCTTGGCTTTGAAGCTCTTCCTTCCGCGACATCGTCTCCTGATCGGTCGCCACGATCGATCAGGGAAGCTCCTGATCGGTCCACAGACCGATCAGGCGTCTTTCTCGCGGCTACTGATCACCTTCTGATCGGTCTGCAGATCGATCAGATACCGATCAGTAGCACACTGATCGGTTACTGATCGGTCACCAGACCGATCAGATAACTAGTGACTTGGTTTTTGCCCAAACCAAGTCCCAAGCCTTCCAAACCAACATTCGGTCAACCTCGACCTGTTGGTACTTCATTCCTAGCATCTGGTCACTCCCTTGACCTGCTAGAATTTCCCGCCAAGTGTCCGGTCAATCCCTTTGACCTACTTGGACTTTCCTCAACACCAGATGTCCGATCATCCCTGATCCATCTGGATTTTCCCTTGCCTGGCTTCACTCACCCGGACTTTCACCTGGCTTCACTCACCAGGATTTCCACACTGCCTAACATCCCAGTTAGGACTTTCTCACTGCCTGGCTTCACTCACCAGGACTTTCCAACTACCTAACATCCCAGTTAGGACTTTCCCACTGCCTGGCTTCACTCACCAGGACTTTCCACACTGCCTAACATCCCAGTTAGGACTTTCCCACTGCCTGGCTTCACTCACCAGGACTTTCCACCTGCCTAACATCCCAGTTAGGACTTTCCCTCGTGCCAAGCTCCCTGCTTGGACTTCTCCGTGCCAAGTCTCCATACTTGGACTTTTCCAGTGCCAAGTCTCCATACTTGGACTTTTCCCGTGCCAAGTCTCCACACTTGGACTTTTCGCGTGCCAAGCTCCCTGCTTGGACTTTTCCAGTGCCAAGTTCCCTGCTTGGACTTTTTCCGTTGCTAAGTCTCCATACTTGGACTCTTTCCCGAATCAGGTCAACCAGGTCAACCTTGACCTACGTTGCACCAATAATCTCCCAAACATTTGTCCCATATCAAGAATACAACTCTTCCACGAGTGTCAAACATCAAAATACAACTCAACTAGGTCAACCTTGACCTAAGGTTGCACCAACAATCTTCCTAAGTCAAACATCAAAATACAACTCGAGTCAGGTCAACTCGAGTCAGGTCAACCAGGTCCACCTTGACCTAAGGTTGCACCAACAGAGAGGTTGTTGTCTTGGTTGAATTTGGTGAAGAATCCACTTGACGCAACACATACGATCAAGAAACGCCAACTGCTGACTCTTTGATATGGACTTCATCACTGAAATTAGAGAAGGACCGCTGCTTATTCATGGCCTACTGACAAAGGATGCTTCAAACTTACAATAAGAGAGTCATTTCTTATGCATTCCAAGTCGTGCAACCTCGTTTGGAGGAAAGTCAAGCCGATTGGAGATATCAACAAGTTGAAGCCTCAATAGGGAGGACATTATCAGATCGTTCGGAAGCTAAATTCGGGGCCTACTACTTACAAGATTTTAAGGCAAGGAGCTTGATTGACCATAGAGTGACAATCACTGGCAACCCTATAGGACCCAAGGAACTTAAGTATCCTTGATGTACTATTTTTATGTACTCTGAATGCTTTGTACATACTCTTATCAATGAAAAAACCTAGGCCAATCGGTACTCCCTCTCCAAACTTGTATATCCCCTGATCTCGAATCAGTGACATCTATTAACAAATATCCTTTTCAGAACATAACCTCCTCCCAATCGAGGTCGAGTAAACATATATCCCTTGATCTTAGATCAGTGTTGTTCATCAACAAATGTTCGTTTCAGGACTCAACTTTCAACGATTTCTTCGACGAAATTCTCCAAGGACTTCTCAGTCGGAATCTCCAATGTCTCTCCAAGCATATCTCCAATGACTTCTCAGTCAGGATCTCTAATGTCTCTTCAATTCGATCTCCAACTACTTCACGATTGGATTATTTGACGATTTCTCTGTCAAAATTCTCCAAGGACTTCTCAATCAACGTCTCTCCAAGCGGATCTCTAACGACTTCTCAGTCATACTCTCCAATGTCTCTTTGAGTAAGTCAGGCTCTCCAACAACTCTCCAATCGGATCTCCAACGACTTCACAGATGGATTCTTCGACAATTTCAACTTTGAAATTCTCCAACGACTTCTCAATTAGACTCTCCAACATCTTTTCGAGCAGATTTCCAAGGAATTTTCAGTCAGACTCTCCAACGTCTCTCCAAGTGGATCTCCAACGACTTCTCAATCAAACTCCCCAACGTCTCTCCAAGAGGATCTCCAACGACTTCTCAATCGGGCTCTCCAACATCTCTCCGATCTCCAATGACTTCATAGTAGGATTCTTTGATGATTTCTCCTTCGAAATTCTTCAAGGACTTAGAGTTGGATTTTCTGTAGGATCATAGGCATATGAGAAGAAGGGGGGGGATCACATGTATTTTTAAAAATTATTTTTTTTTACTTTTTAAAACTAAGTGTAAGTGTAAAGTAGAATAAAATAGAAAAAGTGAAACGAAAAATTGTAAACAGCAACACGATCGATTTACTTGACTCAAAACCTTTGACTACTACTCCAAGACTTAGGTCCATTGGACCTTTCCGATGGGTAATCCACTAAGAAAGTGTAACAAGCTACATTACCTTTAAACAGTAATTTAAGTGACCTTAAAATAAATGTTATCAACACAATATGTTGAAGTGAAAGCACTCATGTGTTGGTGTCGATTTACCGATAGTGGTTGGACGTAGTTGAGTAATAGTTGCATCGTAACATAGCAGTAGGATGATGTCAGAGCAGCCAGATGGCCACGAATTAGCGTAAAGAAGTAATTCTGAAGCCTCTGTTGAAAGCCACCTTTTAAACAACATTGGAGGCACCTCCAATAACCTAAGGCGCCCTGATAGCACTTATCCGATTCACAATCCTCAGTTTCTATCCATGCAAGGGCACTTCCAATGGCTCTGAGGTACCACTAATATGCTCCGATGCACCACCAATATGCTCTGAGGCTCCTTCAATGCACTCTAGGCCACTTTTGCTCAATGAACTTCTATCTCTAGAGTTTATCCGCACAAGGGCACCTCTACCATGTCTAGGGCACCTCTATTAAGCTCCGAGGTGCCTTCCCACAGCTCCGAGACACTTCGAGCACCGTTCATCCGAGGTTGAGTTATGCATTTTAGCTCATGCAAAACCCATTAGTCTAAATAACAAATATACTCTACAAAACAGAGTTAACATAATAAAAATAAGACAATGTTATTAATTAGATCATGTCTTACCAAGATCAGGATCTAGTCATGGTCTCATCTTAGACTTTCAAAATGGATCTAAACTGGACCATCACCTATAGTTCCACTGAGTTCATTCTCACTGGATCTCTCACATCCAATGCTTACCTCTACTTACTGCCAAATATCTGGTCCTCCAAGCCTATTTGAATTTTCTCTGATCCAGCTTAGTATCTGATCAATCTGATCTACTAAGACTTACCTGCAATACTGAGTTAACATAATAGATATAAAATATTAAAATAAAATAGTGTTAGCAGTATTAAGAATTTGCTGGCCCGATTGACCGAAACCAATCAGTCACACATGTTTAAAGTTACTTCTCCAAGACTTTTCATTGCCTAGGGTTACCTCTCCCTAAGGTTGTCTAGCTTCACTCATTAGGACTTCCATTGTTTGGCTTCACTCATAGGACTTTCACCATCTAGCTTCACTCACTAGAGTATGACTTCATTCACTAGGACTTCCACCACCTAATTTCACTCACTAGGGTCTGGCTTCACTGACCAAGACTTCACTCACCTAGCTTCACTCACTAGAGTTTGACTTTACTCACCAGGACTTCTACTTATCTAACATCTAGTTAGGACTAGTTACTCAGTAGACTTCTTGCATTCCTAATTTTCAGTTAGGACTTACCTTTACCTAATCTCTAATTAGGGCTGGTCACTTAGTAGACTTCTCACCTGCCTAACCTTCGGTTAGGACTTACCCTTTAGTTATCTAGTCTTAACTAGACTTCTTTCTTCCAAATATCAACGCATGTTTAAATTAACCCATAGTCAACCTGACCTAACATTGGTATATTATCAAATATTGAAACCCTAGAGGTCGATTACACCCACACTTTCCAATGTCTCTCCAAGCGGATCTCCAACAATTTCTCAATCAGACTTTCCAACATCTCTTTGAGAGGTTCTCCAAAAACTTATTACTTGGAGTTCTCCAACGACTCTTCGATCAGATCTCCAATGAATTCACAATCCGATTCTTCGACGATTTCTCCATCAAAAATCTCTAAGGACTTCTTAGTCAGACTCTCTAGTGTCTCTCCGAGCGGATTAAGTGTCTCTCCGAGCGGATCTCCAATGACTTTAGGACTCTTCAGTGGTTTCTCAGTCAAAATTCTCCAAGATTTTTCAGTCGCATCTCCGCTTCCAACTTCTTAGTTGAACTCTTCAATCGACTCTCTCACGATTCCTCCTCATTCGGATTCACACAATGGATCTGGAATTGGAAAGATCTTTTAGTCAAAAGGAAGGCCTCTCGATCCATTCCAAGTAAAAGTCAGCCTCTTGGCCCATCACAAGTAAAAGTAAACCAAGAAAAGGCACCATCACTTGTTCGTCTTCTCCGACTCGAGCAACTCCTCCCATACTTTGTGCAGATCAATGAAATTCAAGGAGGTATCGAGAGGCAGATGTTCATCCTGTGGATCTGTCGAACAATGCCCTCGAAGCCTTGTCAGAGCCTCTTCCACACTTGGACGCCTAGTAAGTCGAAGAATTCCTCCGATGGCAAAATGTCTTGCTTGTAGCTTGCCTGATGCTCTTTCTCTCCAGCCTTGTAGGCCGCTAGTTTGGCCCGCTTGATCTCAAGCTAAATGGTCACCGCTCCTAGGCTCTCTATCGCCTCAACGGCCTGCTCATTCAACGTCTCCATCGCCTCAAATGACTTAGACAACTGAGTCTGCAGTTCGGCGATGGTGACTTTCTGACCGGCAATTTTGACTTCTTGCAAAGCCACCTGCAATGCCAATCACTCGCGCTCTTCCTCAAGAGGAGCCACTCTAATTTGAAAGAGCTCTTGTTCTCTGCTAGTAGCTGCCTCCGAGTACAAGGAAGATGGTCGCCCAAGCCGCTTCAAGTTCTTCTCTCAGGCGAGCTGATAAAGCCGCTTGAAGTTAAGATTCTTCTACCGCTCGGGCGGGTTCAACTACTCGGGCCTCCAAATTATCCACTTGTTGCATTGATTGGATGTGCTTCACCAATGGTGGCAACCCATTGTGAATCTGCAAATGCTCCCAAACTGAAACTGACTGTACCCAAGGCTACCCTAATAAACACAATCTTGATTGGGTTGTACATTCATTTCTCAAAAAAAACTAAAAAATAAAAAAAAATAATAGTTCAAGTTGCAACATCGCATAAACCCAATTAATCAAATCAACACGGAGATCTAACACTAATCTTACAGCAGCGTCAGAATCGATTGACGTACTTGTCCTTACGGGATCAGCTTCAACGGTCGAATCATCACATTATCTTCGTGGTCCAGAATCTGCCAAACATCAAATTAATTAGTTGACCATAATCACACTATAATCCTTTTTAATTAAACAAATAAATTAATTAAGATCGAGAGGTAGCTTAATCACATGACAGTGGTAGAAGTAGCCGGGCTCCGCCGTCGCATCGAACGGGTAAGCTTGATCCGTCTCCGCGATCCTAAACTTGGCCACGATCGTCGTCATCGTCGACGGCGGCATCTTCGCCACGTTCTTCCACGTCCTCTCGTACTCCGGCGGGTACGTCACGCTGCCCACCGCGTGCGCCGCAATGTCGCACGCCACCGGATCCGATAGCCTCTGCATGCACGCCGTGAAATTGCCGACGTCCACCAGCTCTGTCGTCCTCACAGCTTGAAACGTCGCTAGGTGGAGGTGCAGCGGGTGGTTGTCGCCGGTCAGGTTGATGACGTGCCACACCTCCGTGCTTCCTGTTTTCGGCGTCTCCGTCGCCGGATCCGTCACGTTCTTCCCGTTGATCAGCAGGTGCGTGGTGTGCCCCGATTGGAAGTACTCGTAGAAGGCGATGTACCGCGTCGTCGTCGCCTCGCCTTCGATTGGGGTCGCGTAGTCGATCAGGCTCGTTGGTGATATTGGTGCTCTGTTCGCCGGAGGATCTGTTGGAGTTTGCCGGATCACGAACTTCATGACCCGACCCAGGTCGGTGTCCTCCACCGCCGTCCCAGTCGGGTACGGATATGGTGCGTGGTTCAGCAGCTCGATCTCCGTCGCATCTGTCGCCGAGAAGTCCACGATCACATCGAAAATCTCGGCGACGGACAGCAGAATTGATCGCGTGGCCACTGGCTGCGTGAGGTAGGATCCGTCGGAGCCGATCACGAAGAAGGGGAGGCGGCCTCCGGAGAGCGTCAGGTTGTAGTAGCGCGCGTTACTGATGTTCATTATGCGGAAACGGTACCTGCGCCGCCGGACCGTCAGGTACGGCCATGCCTTCCCGTTCACGGTGATTACTTCGCCGAAATACTCCGCCCGCCACTGCGGGTGCGCCTCCGGCACCGAGCCGGTGGCGTTCATGTAGATGGAGCCGTCGGTGGCGAAGATCCGATCCGCGATGACGAGCTCCAGGTCGAAGCTGCCGTTGGGGAGGTCGAACCGGGCCTCCCGGAGAGGGTCTCGGATGATGTAGGCGCCGGCAAGGCCGGCGAGGATGTTGACGCGGGTGAGGCCGAAGGTGTGGTCGTGGTACATCAGGTTGCCGGGGCCCTGGACATTGGGGTACAAGTAGTCGGGCTTGGTCCAGTTGGGGCCCGTGTCGGCGAAGCCGGCGGTGAACCAGGCGTCGGCGTAGCCGTCGTCAGCGGGGGCGACGACGCCGCCATGGAGGTGGACGACGGTCGGGACACCGACACCGTGGCGGGGTCTGGCGACATGGATGGTGGGATCCCAGGGGAGGATGTGAGTGGAGGGGAGGTGGTTCTCCCACGTCACCCAGAGCGGCACCGCGTGGAGCGCCTCGATGGTCGGCCCCGGAAACGTGGCGGCCGCCGCCGTGGTCCCGAAGGCGAAGACGGTGGTGTTCGGCATGTCGCGGTGAAATTTCTAACAGTGAAGAAAACAAAAATCCACCCAATTCAAACACAAAAAAATTCTGAGGAAAATCTGGAGATCGATCGATAGATCTTTCCACATACCCATGTAGTCTGATACATGCCGATGGTTAGATTCACGGGCGTCGGCCGAGAATCGGACAGGGAATAGCCATAGATTTTGGGGATCGACGGGAGCTCGTCGACATACAAAGTCAACGGCGCTTGCAATCTTTCCACCACTTGCTCGATGAGCTCCGGCAATGGCGGCGTTGAATCCTCTGCAAAGGCGCCATCGATCAGAAGCAGAAGCAGGATCGAAGGGAGAAGCTTCATGGCCCCAAAACACTCTGGCAACAAGGAAGCAGAAGAGAAAAGAAAAGATGAAGAAAAAGTATCCATGATATGAAGAATCTGTTTCCAAGGACATGAAGACAATGGGAAGAACACATTTTACTGAAACTAAAGCAACTTTTTGAGATCTAGCACTATTTGCCGGAAAGGAAGAAGTAAGAGATGGGAAATTAACCTGAAAGGGGGAAAATGCTCGCCAGGCTTGCGATGAAATGAAGGAAGCTAATTTGTAGTCAACGTGAGCTGAGATGGGAAGAGGTGGAATATATTTTAAGGGTTGAGGGAAGTCACGAGTGTCTCGCAAGCAGGTCCTGGATGGTTTTGGGTAAATGCACAGAACAGACCAGACACTGTTATTCTAAAGAAATAGAGAGACACAAGGGCATCCATTGGTGGATATCTTCCCAAAATAATGGCATAGCGTTTTTCAAATCCCAAGATAACATTTAGCATATTCAAATATTCCTTCCGAGTTGAACATATACGGGCAACGCTTCAAATATCCATTTGCTACAACGGATATTTGAAGCGCCGCCCTCGTTAACTCACGCAGTTAGATTCATATAAAAGTGTTGTTAATAGATCCTGAGTCGATTTCTAATAGATGTTAAATGTGTTATTGGTTACCGTATTCTTTTTTTTACATGTGCTATTATTACTGAGTGAAATCTTTCATTATTTATCTCCCTTCTAGAATAGGAAGGCCGCCATGGAGAAACCTCTGAGATGAGTATTTTACCTTTTGCTATTAATGGATATTTGAAGCATCTCCTTACATGTGTTGTTATTGTTATTGTTAGCAGAAACGAAACTAGTCATTTTATTAGGGAGGGGTTGACATTTTTTTATTTCAAGATTATTAAAATATTTCCTACCCACAAATATCAATATTATTAACAACAACAATAATAATTTAGTGTACCAAACTACAAGTAATAAGAAATTTTTAATTCAAAATAAATTACCTGAGAATTAAAATGACTAGAATCTCAACATTTTCGACACTTTATCTACAGTAAATTCTGCAACAATCAATTTTGCACAAAGAAAATGCTAAAAAAAACTTTATTAATTATAAAGTAGCTATCATAGTGTGTGTATATATATATATATATGAAATATTATTATTTATTTACTTTTTTACTACAAGTAGACATTTTAAGTTGTACTCGATGTTTCTTTATAATTTTAAAGTCATTAGTAACTGAGTCAATGCAGAATGTTTGAGTAATTTTCTTTTCAATGTACATTAATAATAAGAGCCAAAAATTCATTTCCATTTTATTTCATAATCATGTCTTAATAATTTTCATTGGTGAAAACATATGTTGCTGCTGTAGAATTGGAAGAGTCAAAATAAATCTAATTAATCTATCCACAAGATAGTAACTCTCTATTTTTTCCATCTTCGACAAGATTTGGCATAATTTTAAAAGTGTTTTCACATTCTGAAACTAGTATTGTGCCGAATATTAAGCTCAAAAAGTTCTATTTGATATTTTATATGCAATTTCTCTTGATTAGTGAAATCATTGAGATAAAACTTTTCGACAAGTCTATAAATATCATCAATGTTTGTATCCATTTCTTGGATCCAAAACTGAGTTGAGTCGGAGCAATTCTACTACATTTTCATCAAACCGATAATTCATCCATTGTAATATAAAATCTATTGTGTTAGTGAATATATCAATTAGATAATGATACTCTAAGTTGATATTTTTTTCTTTATGAAGTCATCCTCTACCTGATCGACAAGGAGAGTTTATATTCAGAATATGTATATCATGCTTACTATAGAAACTCTTCAATTTATTAAGTAAATTATCCCAACCATCCTCTCTGAATTTTTGGAGAAGTTCTTTTGTATTAGCAACAACATCCATGGCATTTACTATGTCTTGAGACTTGAATTATAAAATTCTACAAAGATCATCAACCATTTCCAATAACCCCAGCATGAAATGCAATATAAAAACAAACTCAAATAATGTCATCATATCGTAAGCTCCATCAGCTATTGTTTTAATAGATAAACTACATTTATCATTAATGATTTTATTAGTATTAGCCCTAGTACCAATTATGACATGATTGTAAATGGCTCATTTTGTATCATATATCATTATTAATAAAAAAAAACAAAGTTAGTTATTATATTTATTTCAGTTCAGTGTCAATTGAATAAGTATAATAATGTCCTTGGGTAGTAGTTTCTTATTTATAGTATATCAATTGGTTAAATTGATAGTGAGATATTGTAGAGAATACTACTCTTAACTATTCCTAATCGAGCATTAATATACAAGGACAATATTAATTCGTTGAGACTAGCATGTAGGTCAACGAATGACTTGATCTCACAAGTCATATGAGATATCAGGTTGACACATAGGTATATATTAAAGAATATATACTGAATGACCCGCCATGAGAATATTTCATGGATCGTTATATGAGTGTCATAAACATTCTCATGTGACTATTGGTATGAATAGTCCTCAGACCTGAAGTCACTATGGTTCCCTACATAAGGAGTTGTGTACTTTGGTATCGGCAAACACCACTTGTAACAAGGTGGACAATAAAGTCGATCACTGGGTATGCAATGAATTATACGGAGGGATGTGAGTGATGTAGATGAGATCTATCCCTTTCATATGACGGAAGCGATATCTATGGGCCCCTTGATTAGTAGGACATAAGAAAGCATGGTCATGCATAAATAATTCAATATGAGATATTGTGCTTATTTGATTAAGTGTGTCTACTTAGAGATCAAGAAATACAAAGGTTGATAAGAGGATGACACGGTCTATGCCTCATTGATCAATCTAGATATCAAGGATAGAGGGACCAAGTCATACAAGATAATAGCCACAGACAGGTTAGGTCAGATCTTGACCTTCTCGTCACTTGGGTAGCAATGATGTCTTGCTAGATGTCACTCATTGCTTATGTATCTAAATGTTGATTTGGGTACATTGCCAACATTACGAGAACCTATTAGGTCACACACAAAGAACAAGTAGATTTGGAGATGGGTTCATATGATGAATCATTGGATTAAGTCTAATTCGAATTGGACATATTGAGTTGGACTCAATTGGATCTAATTGTTGGATTAAATCCAATTCAAATTAGACTCAAGGAGTCAATTTGAATTAATGAAATAGTCATTCATTGAATTTGAATTGCATGAAGATTAATTGAGTAAGACTCGATTGAATTAGACTTGAGTTAGACTCAAGTGAATTAGACTTGAGTTAGACTCAAATGAGGAGACTTGAGTTAGACTCAAGTGAGGATTAATGGAGATAATTATTAAATTTTGAAATTTAATTATTCATTTCATTCAATTTTCGAAATTGATTTGAAATAAGGAGTTACACTCATTTGAAATGAGGAGTTATAAGTGTAATCCTTAATGGAGTGTAAATGCTCATTAAGACCATTAATGCTAATTAAGTGTTTTCATTGGATGAAAATACTTAAGAAATTTCCTCTTCATTTTGGGTTGTTCTTCATTCTCATTGCTCCTCTCCTCTCTTGGTCGAAATCCACTCCATAGGTTGCTAGCACAACCTTTCTCCATCTTGTGAGTTTGTGAAACAAACGAATGCTTGTTCGTGTGGATACCGTAGAGGCACGAACGTGAGATCGTGGTGTGATATGAGCTGTTGGGAGTCCGTGAGCACGACCAAAGGTATAATCTCTCATGCTATATTAGAAAACTTAGTATATGTAGGAATTTCTCTTTCCCTTCGCATGGATCTTCTGGAAGAAATATGTTTTTCCTCTGCGCGTTTGCATATTTAGCAACATATTTCCTTACATATTTCATTTAAAATAAGAAGAATAGGATCAAATAAGTCAAGTAAGTTACGAAGTGACCTCAAGTGAGATCCCCATCGTGTATCCTCGGGATATTGAAAACTCCCAACTTGATTTTTCCTTTTTTCCAGTTTCGAGCTCATTTATAGATATTAATTTAGCAATTTGGGTGGCATGA
Source organism: Zingiber officinale (assembly GCF_018446385.1). Classification (NCBI taxonomy): domain Eukaryota; kingdom Viridiplantae; phylum Streptophyta; class Magnoliopsida; order Zingiberales; family Zingiberaceae; genus Zingiber; species Zingiber officinale. Next base: position 109,747,369 of record NC_056000.1, read on the forward strand.
GCCATTCATAACTTATCATGTCACTTAGACTAAGAGTCCACCAAATTTATGAAGGTTCAAAATGAAGCGATAGAGGGGAAGGGGGAGGGGGGAGGAGGGTGAATATCGCTCGTTAAAAACTTTTTTTTTATCAAAACAAATAGATCAAAGTAAAGCAGCAGAAACAAAAAGAGTAATAAAGATGACTCAAATGGTTACTTGGTTTGGAGCTTATGTCGACTCCTACTCCAAGACCTGCGATCCTTGATCGCACTGTTGGGCGATCCACTATGATTATTCTTTTTGAATTCTTCGGAAAGAAGCAATGTGTACAAATGCAAGTAGAAGATAGTAACAAACTACAATCTTCTTTCAAATTAAATACAATGCAAGCTTGAATAAAATATACCGATAAGAATAGTGATGAAGGTCGTCGGTACTTCATTGGAGTAGTAGCTTGCTTGAAGATGAGTAGCAAAGCAACATGAACGAGAGCTTTGGCACAGAGTGAATTAGAATTTGATTGACTATCTCAAACCTCGAGCTCCCCTTTTATAAGTCGTGTTCGGTCGACTGATCCTTTTGGTCGACCGATCATCGTATCGGGCGACTGAACACTCGCCCTTCCTTCTTCGTCGAGATCCAATCTTCACGTAATTAAGAGCATTAATTGTTTGATTGACTGATCACCTTATTTGGTCAACTGAGCAGAGCACTTTCCCTATTCGCCAAGATTTAAAATTAATTCACCATTAATGCTTTTATTATTTGGTTGACCGATCCCTGTGTTCGGTCGATCGATCAACTTGACTTCCATTTTTTACTTTGGCTCATTCTGATAACTGCTTTGTGTCAACTTGGTTTGGTTGACTGATCTATAGGCTTGGTCGACCGATCAGAACGATTCCTGAAAAATAGTCTTAAACAAAATATTCCTATAAAATAAAGTGAGAATAGCAATATAAGATGCATGAATTGTAAATGATAGTAGAACTATCATGATTTCAACTTAAAACCTTCCCGATTTCTTTAGTTAGATCAATGACTTAGGGCTTGTTCCTTTTCGAAATACGACCTCACTGTCGCTCCTCTCCAGTTGATTACCTCAACTTACCTGCCAAACATTGGTCCTCCAGACTTGTTTGGACTTTGCCACTTAGCATCGGATCGGCTCACTAGGACTTCCTCTAGATCTTTGGTCCTCCAGACCTATCGAGTTTCCCTGCCGAGTGTCGAGTCCTCTCGACCCACTTTGACTTCCTGTCTGGCTTCCACGATCTGCTAAGAATTTTTTGGTCGAGTAAACATCCTATACATTTAGTTAACTTGTTAGATGACAACAAGATTTAACTCGAACCTTTGACAACATTAAAACTCAGGTTCAATTCTGATGCACCCTATATCAATAATCTTCCCTTTTTGATGTTTGACAACCAAAGTTCATAGTTAAACTTATAACATATGCAAAGTTAAGTAAACAAGCATTTAACTTAAGTCTTCCCCTAAGTTTGTTACCACCCCTTGAATTTACTATCTCTTCTCTTTTGTTATAAAATGGGTAATATTATAAATATTCCAAACAATCTAAGATATAAGAGCATCCACATCAGTTTCCCTATCACTATATCTAAAATTTAGGGTAAATAGCTCACTATATTAAATTTAGATAATCATTTTTCACTACACACTACATCAATTACCCTAAAATTTTCATTATCTTCAATTTTTTATTATTTTCTTCTCTTTCTTCTATTTTTTATTATTATATTTATAGAATGAGTGGAAGGAGAGAGAATGAGTACTGAAAGGAGAGAGATTGAAAAAAAATATTATTATATATTTAGGGTAGAGTTTTCATTCTCTAAATTTAGACAATTACTATTCATCAAATCTAAATTTAGGGAATAGATAGAGTAGTTGATGCAAATGTTTTTTTAACTACCCTATCCAAAATTTAAGGTAAAATCTTTGGATATGGTAGCTAATGTAGATGTTCTAAGTTTTGGAGTTTAAAATTACTTAAATGATATGAAAAGATATTATTTGAAAATTTCAAAGAAAATATGCAAAAAATACTTACTTAATTTTTTTTTGCAAGATTTCTAATAAATAAATTTTGAAAAGTAGATTTTTGAAAATAATTTTAGAATTGATGAAAATATTTAAATAAAAAAATTAAGTGTTTTGAAAATAAGAGCAAGTAAAAAAAATATAAGTTTTTAGAAAATAATATTTTGTAAATAATACATCAAATAATATTAAAAAAAGTAGATCTTAAAAATATTTTGTAAAGAGAAATTTTAAAATATAAGGTTGAATATAAGTGGAAAAATTGAAGTTCAAAGTAAGAGAAATTTTGAAAACTATAACTAAAAGAAAATATTTTTTGTTTTGTTTTGTTTTAATTTTTTAAAACATTTTGAATAATAAAAAAAATTAGTGTAAGTTGAAATATTTAAAATTTCTTAGCCTTGAAAAAAAAATTAAAAATGATATTTATTTCTTATAAGTCTAAGCATGGTTTGAAAAATAATGTCTTTAGTATGAAATGTCCAACCTTCATAGTTAGCTGAGTACCACAAGATAACAGCTGCTGATTCAGGTTCATCAATTTGAGCTTTTGGTTTGACTAGTTTGTTACTAGTCAGATTATTGAAATTGATTAATGTATTTTATTTAAAACCCAAATTATAGCGATACACTGATATAAGTATATGAAATCTTAGGCTAAGTTCTAAGCATCTCACACCGTTCTATGTTTAAAAATATACAAGCAAGGTATCCTAATATGCTTATGAGATGTTGGCTGTAAAACTATAGGAGCATGCAAGTCTATGGTAAATCCTAGGTTACTCAGAAAGATAAAATATTTTAAAAGCTATTTTAAAAACAAAGTTTTGAAAGAGGTATTTTGAAAATACGTTTTGAAAAACCTAATGATTTTGAAGAAAATTATAAAATATATTCTATAAGACACATGTAGAAATCAAAATGGCAAATAAAAAGTTACAACTAATAAGTACCAAATCAAAATACAACCATAGTTATAATGTCTACATAGTCAAATACATAAGGTTAAGAATCAGATGGAGGTGGTAAAGGATTGTGCATAAAGCAAAAAAGTCAAACACCTTGTGCCTCCAATGTATTGACTCGTTTAGTTATGTCTTGACGAAACCCTGCTAGCTGCCCCGGAAATATAGTTTGAAGCGAGTCGAAACGATCAAAGATGTCATCACACAACTGACTGAATAGATCTCTAGATTGTGGAGGGGTTGTAGACAATGCCCCCTGGGCTGCATCAAAATATGGAGTCTGGGGAAACTCTAAGGACAAAAATGGAACAAAGGGCTCCTCAACAGTGATAGGAACATCCTCAATATCAAACATGTTGGGACCGAAAAGTAGCTAGAGGGGGGGTGAATAGCTCGTCGCGTGCTCGTTGCTCGGCGTTACTCGGCGTTGCTTGTTTCTTCAAAGATGTGCAGCGGAAAATACAGAAACAAACCACACAACGTTAACAAGGTTGGTTTACTTGGTATCCACCTCACAAGAGGTGACTAGTCCAAGGATTCACACCTACACACACACCCTCCACTAATAAAACTCTCCTTTATGGTAACTACCAAGGGCGGAGAAGCCCTACAAGACTCAATACAAGAAGAAAGGGAAAGGTAATGAAATACAAGCTTACAAGCTTACAATGAGAGCAAAATCCCTAACCCTAGTTTCTTCTTCTTGCTTTGATCCGCCTCTTGACTTGGAAGAACCTCCAAGAGCCTTCAAGAACTGGCGATCTCGAGCTTGAGAAGAGCTGTGGAGAAGCTGGTGAAGATCTGAAATGAATCGGTGAAGAGATGCCGCAGCCATCGCACGCCTGCAGCTCAAATACGATGCAACGGTCGGATCCCGATCGATTCGAAAGCTCCCAATCGATCGGGGAGGCTTCGGATCGATCCACGGATCGATCCAGAGCGCCTCTGTGCTCTGGAGAAAATGCCTGGATCGATCTACGGATCGATCCAGCGCTTATCGCGCGAACCAGCAGCGTCCTAATCGATCGGTTGATCGATTGGGACCTCTAGATCGATCCACTGATTGATCCAGAGGCTCTCTGTTCGCTGGGAAAGGCCTGGATCGATCCACTGATCGATCCAGCTCTTGGTTTTTGCCCAAAACCAAGTCTCAAGCTTTTCAAACCAACATTCGGTCAACCTTGACCTGTTGGTATATCATGCCTAGCATCTGGTCACTCCCTTGACCTGCCAAGACTCCCCACCAAGTATCCGATCACTCCCTAAGACCTACTTGGACTCTCACCAGATGTCTGGTCAACCTTGACCCATCTGGATTTCTCTTGCCTGGCTTCACTCACCAGGACTTTCCCAATTGCCTAGCTTCACTCACTAGATCTTTCACCTGGCTTCACTCACCAGGATTTTCCTCCAGCCTAGCTTCACTCACTAGGTCTTTCACCTGGCTTCACTCACCAGGATTTTCCTCCTGCCTAGCTTCACTCACTAGGTCTTACCTTCTGCCTAACATCCCAGTTAGGACTTCCCAATCAAGTATCCGGTCATCCTTGACCTACTTGACTCTTCTTCAATCAACCTTGCATTGTCAAATATCGAAACCCAAACCAAGACTCAAGCTTGGTCAACCAGATTAACCTTGACCTGAGGGATGTTGCACCAACAAAACACTGCCGGAGCAAGCGACATAACATGGATGAGTGTGCTTGTAAACCAAGCCCTGAGAACTAGCTTTAATCCTAGCCAAGGACATTTAACGGAGGCCAACTAGGTTAAAATTAGATAGCTCTATCAATTCCCCATGCACAACCTCTACCCCTAAAGAAGTTATGAAAGCGGCAAGGATGTGACAATGAACCATATGTACTTTAAACGAAGTCCTATAGCCAAAGTGGTAGATAATGGACTTAAAGATCCAATACCCAAAATCCAAATCCAATTTATGCTTAAGTACATACATTAGAAAAAGATGAATTGGATGTAGGATTGCTTGATCTCTGGAAAAAAGAGGATGAATACAAGAGATGACTATTTTGTAGAGTGTATTGTCGTTTGGACTAAATGATACTGATGACATCTTCCTTGGTTAAGAACCTTGGAAGAAGTTGACATACATGTTAAGAGTCAAATGGAAAAATGGGGCAGGTAAAGAGTCAGGATTAGATGGATATGGAAAAATTCAATTAAGGGAGGGGTGCATGCGTAAGAAATGAGAAAATATGTCAAGATCAAACGACATATCCCTTGAAGCAACTCTAGTTTTAAAGTGATGAGCAACAATCTCACACAAATTATGATAAAATTTAGTACAAAGTGTGGGATGGTATGCGTGTTTACAAAGAACTAGGCTATATAAGGAGTAATGTTGGATGATATCAACTATCTCAGGACAGTAGGTTTGGTAGAAGGGTAGATCAAGACACCTAATTCATACAACTAAAAGGTTGTGTTGCTAAAAGATTGATGTAGGTGTTCTGTAGAAAACTTAGGGTCTTGACTGGGATTAGAGGAGCTAGCCTCTTTTTAGGCAATTTTATGAAATTTTTCGCTACAATAATAAAAATAGTGAGTATAAGTAAACTAAGCTTAAAAGAAAAAATGCTTTTAAATCATCACGAGGCATGATCCTAATTTGAGGAAGGTTGTAGGCGGTGAAATGTAGGCTCAGGATCGTGGAAGGCAGAGAGAGAGATGAAGGTGAAAAGAGGATTAGTGAGACAAAGCTTCTGCCTGAGCATTGGTTATATAGACCTCGATCGGTCGACCGATAAAGAGTTCGGTCGACCGATCCCTTAAAAACACTGAGTTATCACCGATCAGAAGAAGGTGATTGATTTTTGGTCAACCAAACCGAGTTTTCGATTAACCAATAAATTGATGATAGACAAATATTTACATATTCAATGAGATTGAAGTTAAGTTATCGTTCGACAAAAAAATTGAGGATAGGTTTATTAGTTTCCGACATATACACCGAGTTCGGTCGACTGAACTGAGCATTCGGTCGACTGAACCAGATTTTTTTTTAAAAAAATTAGATTTTTAAGATTAAGTTAATATTAGTGGCAACATTATTATTATTATTGAATTAATATTATTTATTAATTAATTTATGTTTTACAAATTTCAAGTTTAATGGTAAAGATAATTTACTAATTCATTAAGGATTAAGTTGATTTTAAAATTAATATCAATTTTATTTTATTTAAGGTTTAAGTACTTAATTTGTTGTAAGTAATTAAAGATTAATTATGTAAATTAAGTTAAACTTATTTAGTAATTAATTAGTGATTTTAACTTTAATTGATTAATCATTTAATTTATAGTTGATTTAATTTTCTTTTATGTTTAAGTTTACTGATGTGGATGCAGCTTGGGGCGTAGGAGTGATTAGGGAGAAAGGGAGGGGCAGTTCGGTCATTTGCAAGATTAGGACTTTGAATTTATAAGATGCATTGTTCACGGGGAAGAAGGGGGCTCATTTTTTCTCCGCCGCCGAGCTCACACGCGGGGAAGGAGTCCCTTCTCTACGCCGGCGTCGCCCAGGAGCTTAGTCGTCGCCTCCGGCAGCCACCATTGATGCCTCCAGCGGCCGACGTTGCCCCCGGCAGCCACCGCTGCTGCCTCCGGTGGCTCGCGCCACCTCCGGCAGCCACTACTACTGCCTCCAATGGCCCGCGTCGCCTCCTGCGGCCATAGTCGTTGTTGCCTCCAGCGGCCGGCGTTGCCTTCGGCAGCCACCGCTGCTGCCTCCAGTGGCCCGCGCCACCTCCGGCAACCACCGCTACTACCTCCAGTGGCCTGCGTTGCCTCCTGTGGCCATCACCGCTGCCTCCAGTGGCCGACGTTGCCTCCAGCAGCCACTGCTGCCTCCAGTGGCCCGCGCCACCTCCAGCGGCCACCGCCTCTACCTCCAGTGGCCCGCGCCACCTCCGGCGGCCACCGCCTCTACCCCCAGCGGCTAGCGCCGCCTCCGGCGACCACTGCCTCTCTCTCTCTAGCGGTCAATGCCGCTTCCGGCGGCCATGACAACTGCCCACTGCCGCCTCTTCCCGCATCTAGCGTCGTACAGCGGCTACTGTCGTCTCTCCCAGCAGTTGCCACCACTTCTTGTGGCCTTACAGGCGACTCTAGCGTACCCATAGGCGACTCCGATGACTCTACAGTCGGTGCCCACTGTTTGCTGCGCAGATCTGACCATTGTTGGATGTCAACCATCGAGCCATTCTATTTCGTTTCGTATCGTTATCATGCTTGTGAGTTATTAGTATTATCCGGCCTGCGCGCCGTTGTCGCATTCCGGCTTGCGAGCCGAGGTCATATGCCGGCCGTGTCTCCATCGTATTTCGATTGTGTGCCACCTTTAGATCCAGGACGTATTCGGCTCCATGTCGTCACCTCCGGACCTCCTCTTCAGTCGGCTCAAATGCATACACTATTCCGGGTCACAACGACTCTATCAGCTTCACTACCAGTTCACCGAGGGTGCCCCCCCAGGGCCAAGGTACGTCAATGTACTTATCTTGCATTTAGTTAGTTGTTCTACTATTATTCGGCCACTCATATATCCGTGGAATCTGCTTTGAGCATCAGGATACTAGAGACCGGGGCAACCCGGTCGCTGGCTGCAGGTAGCGTTGACTGGAGGACTTCGTATGATTTGGTCAACGCAGAAGGCAGCTCACCACCCGAGTCAGGGAGATGCGGTCAATATTCCAGACACATCATTCTGGCATCCCCGTCTTCCCAGATTCCCGACAGGATCAAATTGGCGTTGTCTGTGGGAATGCACCTAATTTGGAACGTGAAGATGGGTGATGCCGGAAAATTCTACCATCCTCATGACCTCGATAGGTTTCGACAAATGTGTCATTCTCCTCACTCCACGGGTATTCAGGAGTCGAGAAATTGAGTCAGATCTTCTACTGGTCGGCAGATCAGTTTTTGCGTTATTTTTTCTCTTTCAGTTATATGATCTGCCCTAGTTCCTCGATCGAAGACCTCGTGTCGATCGACCGGACGTATATTAGCCGAGCCACGGGCTCGATGTCGAAGACCCCGTGTCGATCGGCCGGGCGTATATTATCTGAGCCACGGGCTCGATGTCGAAGACCCCGTGCCGATCGATCGGGTGTATATTATCCGAGTCACGGGCTCAATGTCGAAGACCCTGCGCCGATCGGTCGGGCGTATATTAGTCGAGCCACGGGCTCGATGTCGAAGACCCCGCGCCGATCGGCCGGGCGTATATTAGCTAAGCCATGGGCTCGATGTCGAAGACCCCGTGCCGATCGGGCGGGTGTATATTATCCGAGCCACGTTCTCGATGTCGAAGACCCCGTGCCGATCGGCCGGGCGTATATTATCCGAGCCACATGCTCGATGTCGAAGACCCGTGCCGATCGGCCGGGTGTATATTAGTCGAGCCACGCGCTCAATGTCGAAGACCCCGTGCCGATCGGCCGAGTGTATATTAGTCGAGCCACGAGCTCGATGTCGAAGACCCCGTGCCGATCGGTCGGTTGTATATTAGCCAAGTCACGGGCTCGATGTCGAAGACCCTGTGCCGATCGGCCGGGCGTATATTATCCGAGCCACGGGCTCGATGTCAAACATCCCTGCCGATCGGTCGGGCGTATATTATCCGAGCCACGGGCTCGATGTCGAAGACCCCGTGCCAGTCAGCCGAGTGTATATTAGCCGAGCCACGGGCTCAATGTTGAAGACCCCGTACCGATCGGCCGGGCGTATATTATCCAAGTCACGGGCTCGATGTCTAAGACCCCGTGCCGATCGGCCGGGTGTATATTATCTGAGCTGTGAGCTCATTGTCGAAGACCCCCGTGCCGATCGGCCGGGTTTGAGTTATACTTGAAGACCGTCGAGCGGCGACGTTAAACGCAAGAGCCGAACCGACGACTATAAATACTCGGCACGAAGACCGTCGAGCGGCGACATTAAATACAGAGTCGAACGAACGACTATAAATACATGGCTCGAAGACCGTCGAGCGGCGACGTTAAACGCCAGAATCAAACCGACGACTATAAATACCCGGCTTGAAGACCGTCGAGCGGCGACGTTAAATGTCAGTGTCGAACTGACGACTATAATTACCCGGCTTGAAGACCGTCGAGCGGCGACATTGAACCTCAGAGTCGAACCGACGACTATAAATACCCGGCTCGAAGACCGTAGAGCGGCGACGTTAAACGCTAGAGTCAAACTGACAACTATAAATACCCGGCTCGAACACCGTCGAGTGGCGACGTTAAACGCCAAAGTCGAACCGGCGACTATAAATACCCAGTTTGAAGACCGTCGAGCGACGACGTTAAACGCCAGAGTCAAACCGACGACTATAAATACCCGGCTCGAAGACCGTCGAGCGGCGACGTTAAACCCCAAAGTCGAACTGACGACTATAAATACCCGGCTTGAAGACCGTCGAGCGACGACGTTAAACCCCCGCCTTCACGGACTGGTCCGTCAAATATTCTTTCTCCCCTATTCGGGGTCGAGCTTATCAGAGCATCTATCTCTCCCGTTTGGGGTTGAGCTTATCAGAGCATCTTTCTCCCCCGTTCGAGGTCGAGCTTATCAGACCATCTATCTCCCTCGTTCGGGGTCGAGCGTATTGGATCTCCTATCTCCTCCATTCGGGGTCGAGCGGTCGTCGATGTTCGCGAATTAGCACATCAGATTTCCTATTTTCCTTGGTTGGGATCAAGGCATCATTGCTGGCCTCACACCAGCTTATCAGACCTGCTATCTCCCCCGTTCAGGATCGAGTGTACTTCATTCCCCCGCTCGGGGTCGAGCGGCCTTCATTGGTCGAGGACCTGCTTATCAGATCTCTCATTTCTCCTGTTCAGAGTCGGGCGCTTCTCACTGGTCATAGATCGGCTTATAAGAGCATCTTATCTCCCCCGTTCGGGGTCGAGCTATCTCCGATGGTCGCAAACAAGAGTATCTCCATTGGTTTCGCACTAGAATATCTCACGGGCGATGCACCCGCTCGGCTGGCGACTTTCGCTTCAATGCACCTTCGAGTCACGGGCTACACTGCAGTTCAGTTCACGTGTGATGTATCCGTTCGGCTTACGACTTTCACTTCCGTGCGTTTCTGATTCATGGGCTATACTCTCGTTCAGTTCGCAGGCGATGTGCCGGCTCAGCTCACGACTTTCGTTTCTGTGAGCATGTGATTTTGCGGGATATGCTTCCGCTCCGTTTTTGAGCTCCACTTCCGCCCGACATTGCTTCGTTGCTCACTCGGTATTCGCCTATGCACTCACTTGGCGTTTGGCCGAGAGCTTGCCTGGCAGCCACTCGGTACTATTTTTCGTCGCTCGGTCAACACTTTGGCAACCGCCTAATCCTACGCTTGATCGTCCACTTAGCCACGCACTTGTTTTGCTCGACATCCTCGTGGTCGTCAGTTTATGATCGCCTGGACGACATTCTCTGGGATGCTCGTTCAGCACTCTCATAGTCATCCGATCGGTATTGCTTAGTCGTCCGTTCGGCCAACATTTTATGATCTATTGGGTGATACTTTTTCGATAGACCGCTCGGCGTCTCGCTTGTCGCCCGACCGCTCGATTCGGCATCGGTCCGGTTGTCGATTTGGCATTATTTCTCGTAGTTCGCTCGACATCGCTACCATCTCTCGTGCGACGCTCTCTCGATTACTCGGTTCATATTTTTTCGGTTTGCTGATCGGCATCTTCTCAATCACGCATTCGACTCGATCACCCGTCTTTCTACCTGATCAACATTATCTCTGTTGCCTGGATCGCACTATTTCTCGTCACTCACTCGATACTACTTGAGTCACTCGCTCGGCATCGCCATGGCTACTCGTTCGACATGATAAGACAAGTCCAGTGATCCGATTTCGCGTTTGGTAGCGATTCTATTTCAGGCTTGGTCTAGTCAGTCGGACTCGCGCCTCCTTCGACTAGACTTGAAGGGGAGGCTTGTGATGCGAATGTAGCTTGGGGCGTAGGAGTGATTAGGGAGAAAGGGAGGGGCAGTTCAGTTATTTGCAAGATTAGGGCTTTGAGTTTATAAGATGCACTGTTCATGGGGAAGAAGGGGGCTCGTTTTTTCTTCGCCACCGAGCTCACACGCGGGGAAGGAGTCCCTTCTCTACGCCGGCGCCGCCCAGGAGCTTAGCCGTCACCTCCGGCAACCACTGCTGATGCCACCAGCGGTCGACGTCGCCTCCAGCAGCTACCGCTGCTGCCTCCAGTGGTCCCGCCACCTCCGGCAGCCACCGCTGCTGCCTCCAGTGGCCTGCATCGCCTCCTGTGGCCATCACCGTTGATACCTCCAGTGGCCGGCGTCACCTCCGGCAGCCACCGCTGCTGCCTCCAGTGGCCCGCGCCACCTCCGGTAGCCACCACTGCTGCCTCCAGTGGCTTGCGTCGCCTCCTGCGGGCATCGCCGTTGCCTCCAGCGGCCGGCGTCGCCTCCGGCAGCTACCGCTGCTGCCTCTAGTGGCCCGTGCCACCTCCGGCAGCCACAGCCTCTACCTTCAGTGGCTCGCGCCACCGCCTCTACCCCCAGCGGCCACCGCCTCTACCCCCAGCGGCTGGCACCGCCTCTCTCTCTCTCTAGTGGACAGTGCCGCTTCCGGCGGCAATGGAAACTGCCCACCGCCGCCTCTTCCCGCGTCTAGCGCTGTACAGCGGCCGCCGCCATCTCTCCCAGCAGCTGCCACCACTTCTTGTGGCCTTACAGGCGACTCTAGTGTACCCACAGGAGACTCCGATGACTCTACAGCCGGTGCCCACTGTTTGCTGCGCAGATCTGACCATTGTTGGATGTCTTCCATCGAGTTGTTCTATTTCGTTTTGTATCATTATCATCAGTGGTGGATCCAGGAATTCAATCATGGAGGGGCGGTCGCAATTTGAGCGCGGCGATTTTTTTTTGAACAGTTAATAACTTCTATGTAATTAAAAAAATATTTTTTAAATAACTTGACATACAGGAGAAAAATGTACAATATTATGAAAAAAAACTCGTACAATAATATTAAAATATTAAGGCAGTTTACTAACGAATACGTGACAATTGCATTCTTCAAGACTCCATGCTATGAAAACGCTGTAAAATTGGCTCATTGTCGACAGTATTAAAAACAACTTTCTCGATATAGACTACTAAACTATCATTCATCCATTCATCTCCAATCCTGTTTCGCAAATCTGTTTTGACAATATTCATTGCCGAAAACACTCTTTCAACGGTTGCAGTAGCAACTGGAAGAAGTAAGGCTAGCTCAATCATCCGATAAACCAAAGGAAACACACGGTTCTTCATTGTTTCAATCATTTTCTTTGCAAGAGCTCCCAAATCTGAAATGCCTTCAAACTGTTCATCTGATTTGACATCATCAATATATGTTTCAAACTCTTGTTCAACCAACATACGCTCATTCCAAGAAAAATCATCCTCATAAAAATGAGCCTGACGCACTAACTTCTGTACATCAAATCTAGAGAACGAGTTCCTAGGATCAAGGCATGACATATAAATCAACAAATCTGTAGTTGTTTCGGAGAAACGACTATCCATCTCTTGTAGAATAATATTGATAACCTGCAATTTAAAAATCAAACAACAAAAGTAAAAATTAATAAATATGTTAATGTTTAAAAGAATTTAATTGACGGTAAACAAAAAAAAAGAATTATGAAATTACCTCACAAAAGATTTCAACATGGTAGTAGTGATAAAAATTAACATTTTTCCTATCTCTCTTCAAATGACTACGGTTGTTGATGTTATCTGTCATATTAATTATTTCAATGGAATGAGTGTTACATAACTTTTTCACATCCTCAAGTAAAATATCTCATCCAGAATCTCTCAACTTTTGCAATTTACATTTCACATTATTGATCAAACGCATCGCATTCACAATATTTTGATCTTTCTCTTGTAGAACAGTTGACAAATGATTTGTGATTGCCAATATACGTTTCATCAATAGTAGAATAAACACAAATTCATACATCTCCATTCTTTCAACCAAAGTTCTACTTAAACCCTTGGAAGAACGATCACGATCATCAATCAAATTTTGAAGAACCTCTATAACAGATGGTCACATTTGTTCAATACAACATAAAGTTGAATGATGAGACCCCCATCGTATATCCAGGTCTAGCTAGACTAGTTTCTTGGTTTAGTCCTCTACCAGAACTAATCTCTCCTCTTTCAAGAAGTTTAACTTTTCTGTCATGTTCAAGTTGTCGAAGTTTGTCGGCCCTTTTGCAAGATGATGTAGATATGTTCACAATCGAACCAACAATCCACATGAAATCACAAACATATTGATTTGCTTGAGCAACAGCTACAACCACTAGCTGGAGTTGATGAGCAAAACAATGAACATACAATGCATACGGATTTTCTTTCATTATCAGTGACTTTAAGCCATTAAATTCTCCAGACATATTTGAAGAACCATCATATCCTTGACCCCTCAATCTCGCCACTGACAAACCATACTTAGCAAATAAAGAGTCGATTGCCTCCTTCAAACAAGCAGCTGTAGTTGTTGCAACATGAACTACAGCCATAAATTGTTCAATCACCTCTCCATATTTGTTCACATATCTAATAACAACTGTCATTTGCTCTTTCACTGAACAGTCATGAGCCTCATCAAGTAGTAAAGTGAACCACGTATCTCCAAGATCAACTAGAATAGCATTTGTGGTCTCAACTGCACAAGCATTCACCAATTGCTTCTGAATTTTTGGGACAATCATTTGATTATTTCCAAGTGGATTCATTCCAACAACTGTCGCAACTTCTGGACACTCTAAGCTATACCATTTGAGCAATTTTAAAAAATTTCCTCTATTGGATGATGTCGAAGACTCATCATGTCCCAAAAAAGGCAATCCTTGTAACAACAAAAATTGAATTACTTTTAAAATGGAAGTCAAGCGTTTGCGATAAGCAACTTCAAGCTCATGTTTCCCCGATGAAAATGAATACTCCACACTTTGTCTTTGATTCTTGAAACCCTCAAACTGTATTCTTACCTCATTGTGCGCACTACCAACTCCACCTACATGCTCATTGAATTTTTCAATTGCTTTTTTCCAATTTATGAAACCAGATCTCGTAAACACTTCATCTCCTCCAAACCCTATATTACTAGGTCTAAAAAGATAACACCAGAAACAAAAGGCTACATCCTTTGAAACACTATACTTCAACCAATCACGATCTTTAAACCAAACCTCTCTGAAACATCTATTGTCTTTACCCATTTTTTTTCTTGGAAAATTATGGCCTCGAGGTTGACAAGGGTCAATAGCAACATATTCTTTTCGAATACAATCTCTAGCACCAACATCATATTCTTCAATCAATTTTCGTAAACCAGGATCAGCAACAATTTCTACTTCGCTACTCAGATTTTCAATATTTTCAAATAAAATTTGCGGAGGAGGAGGTGGTGGTGGTTAGGGTGCAGGAGTAGACTCTTCATCCGAAACACTAGACGATTCAATTGAACTCCTAGGCCTCTTTGCAAAATATTTTAACATTTTCTACAAATTATAATGTATGGGAAAAAATTATCAACATAGAGTAATGTGAACAATTTAACAATAACACAATTAAATTATTTAACATCATTCATCGACACAATTCTTTAAAAAAAAATAAAATTAATTTAACATAAATTATCAATATTCACACATTACAATTAATTAGCAGCTAATAAAATAACTAATTATATATTCAGAGTTTATACAAAAACTAAATTACAAATAATCCAACCATTAAATATACAAAATCTAAATTTTCAATTATCCAATAATCAAAATACAAAAAGAAACTAAACATTTAAACAATCAAATTTTTAAATTGTTAATTGTATACATTGTGATCAAGAAATAATCAAACAATTATTAATAAAATAAAATAAAATCCACACCTGAATGAAGGCTGAAGGCTTCACCTTTGGACTTTGGCACAAGTAGATGGATCAAAAGGGTTCCTCCTTTGATTGGCACTCGACACTTGACAGAGAGAAAAAAGCTTTGGGTGTAGGGTTTCAGCTTTACCGCTTTCACGCTTTGGTCACCGCTCGGCAGAGAGCAAAAATAAAGGGCAAGAAATATCATAAGATTTTGTGAGAGATAAATGAAAATATAAAAAATAAATTGAGGAAACTTGTCAACATGATTCACAATTAAAAAAATGGAGGAGAGATAAATAAAAATATATATAAAAAAACCTTTATATATGCTTTATATATGGAAACGTGTGGACCGTGTGGTGATTCACAATTAAAAAAATGAACTGGCTTCGACTCTTCGTTTTCTCCATTTACCATTGGATGCTTGAATTTTTTCTCCGGCCGGCGGCTACTGCGAGCCTGCGGCCTACGAGTGCCTGCGCCCCGATTTTTTTTTTTTGTTCCACCGGCAAGGGGGGAGTGACCGCCGACGTCCCCCCCCGGTAGCGTTGATCGGAGGACTTCGGATGACTTGGTCAACACAGAAGACAGCTCACCACTCGAGTCAGGGAGATACGGTCAACATTCCAGACACATCATTCCGGCATCCCCGTCTTCCTAGATTCTCGACAAGATCATATACAACTGTAAGTTTTAATTAAGTTTTAGTTAAGTTATTGAGTTAAGTTTTAATTTGACTTTTAATTAAGTTATAATTAATTTTTTATTTAAGTTTAAATTAATTTTGGATTAAGTTTTGATTTAAGTTTAAATGGACTTTGAATTAAGTTTTAATAAGTTATTTTTATTTTAAAGTTTTTAAAATTAGTTCAGTTTTTAATTAAATATTCATTTAATTTTTAGTTAAGTTATTGAGTTAAGTTAAGTTTTCATTAAGCTTTAATTTGAGTTTTAATTAAGTTAAGTATTAAGTTTTAATTAATTTAAGTTTAAGTTTCAGTTAAGTTTAAATTAATTTTAGTTTTAATTAATTTAATTTTAAATTTTAATTTCAGTTAAGTTTTATATAATTTAAGTTTTATTTTTTAATTAATTTAAGTTCTAATTTAAACTTTAATTTAGGTTTTAATTTAAGTTTTAATTAATTAAAGTTTTAAGTTTAAATTAATTTAAGTTTAAGTTTAAGTTTCAATTAAGTTTTAATTAATTTTAGTTTTAATTAATTTCTATTTTAAGTTTTAGTTAATTTAATTTTAAGTTTTAATTCAGATTAGTTCTAATTAATTTTAGTTTTAATTAATTTAAGTTTTAGGTGTATGTTTTGATTTAAGTTAAATTTTAATTAATTTTTGGTTTAATTATTTTAAGTTTTAATTTTTTAATTAATTTAGGTTTAAGTTTAAGTTAAGTTTTAATTAATTTTAGTTTTAATTAATTTAAGTTTTAAGTTTTATTTAATTTAATTTTAAGTTTTAATTTCAGTTATGTTTTAATTAATTTTAGTTTTAATTAATTTAAGTTTTAATTTTTAATTAATTTATGATTTAATTTAAGTTAAGTTTTAATTAATTTTAGTTTTAATTTTTTAATTAATTTAAGTTTTAAGTTTAAATTTTAATTTAATTTAAGTTTTAATTCATTGTACGTAGTTTTAAGTTTTAAATTAATTTAAGTTTTAAATTTTAATTAATTTAAGTTTTAATTTTAATTTTAATTTAGGTTTTAATTTAATTTTGATTTAAGTTTTAATTAATTTAAGTTTTAAAAATTTAAGTTTAAGTTTTATTTACGTTTTAATTAATTTAAGTTTTAAGTTTTAATTAATTTAATTTTAAGTTTTAATTTCAATTAAGTTTTAATTAATTTTACTTTTAATTAATTTAAGTTTTAATTTTTAATTAATTTAAGTTTATTTTTTAAAATTAATTTAAGTTTTAATTAATTTAAGTTTATTTTTTAAAATTAATTTAAGTTTTAATTAATTTAAGTTTTAATCTTTAATTAATTTAAGTTTTAATTAATTTTAATTTTAAGTTTTAAATTTTAATTTAAGTTAAGTTTAATTCTTGATTTTGATTTTAAAATTATTTAGTTAAAATTAATTCAAGTAAGTTTAAGTTTAGGTTTAAATTATTAAGAATTTTGAGAAAGGCTATTTAACCCATGTTAGATTTAAACTTAGCTTTGGGTTAATCAAACAAGTTTCCTAAGGATAGCTTTTGAGTCGGTGGCGGGACATATTGTCACGCCCCGAGGGTAAGGTCGTCCAATGAAAATCGGGCAGAGCCTCCCCTATAGCAGAGACAAATGAAACCAGTATACAACGCCACATGACTACTCACAAGCAAACAACAACCCACACTACTAGATATAAACACAACCACGCAGTTAATAAATAACCCACATGGCTAAAAGAAAACACAGCGGAAATCACAAAATAACAAACGTGAAACCAACAAAACGAATACTGCGAGCTGGCTCGGCTTAACACAACATCATCAAACCAAATACATGCAACAACAAGACTAAACTCCATATCCACATCAAATTATTACAGAACCAAGTTCACAAATTCAAACACAAACAAAGCAGTAACAAAACCAAAAAATCTGTCCTCAAATGTGACGTGGGATCAACAGTCAGGATTCTCCAAGTGACCTTGTATCATCTACCTGCTACCTGGCGAAAGAAAATCAATTTATAGGGTGGTGCGTACTGGGACTTAGCGGGTAATAGACAGATAGTGGATGAGCATTATAAATATCTAAAGATACAAAAGTGTATATAGCCTCATAGGGAAAATAGCAGATACTACAGTGATAGGATAGTAAATGTCCATACCAGAAACCATATCCTAGGTTAGTAACAATAGATCAGGGATAGTGAGGATCTGTAATAGTACTGCTTATACTACAAGGGTATCATGCAGGTATACTACCAATAAGTAAGCCAGTGTCTAAGCATATGCAACATGTATATAACTCAACATATATAAGCATTTCACATGGATATAACAAGAGAACTACATAAGTAAACAAACAGTAGCATAAACAAGTATAACAATAATAGCGTATGCACAGATGGTCATTCCCGCCCACCCCTTTACACCATAACCCTTGTATAGTCGAGAGGTCGGGTCAGTGATAGACTGTACACCACTCCAGCTACCACTACTTTCGAGTGGCTGATGGGGCAGTTGCATAGTAGCTAACTAGCTACGTCTACGACGGGGGTCCTTGCTGCTCGCAACTCCAACTATCACTATCCATGAGTGAGCGAGTGGGGGCAAGACAGGACAAGCGGCATCTGCTCTAGCTACCACTACCTATGGGTGGCCGAGTGTGCGACCCTGGCCAACGCCCCTCTCAACCACAAGGGAGACATGGTCGTCGGCATGCATGCAATGACATGATGCGTAAAATGTAATAGTCACCATATATATATAAACAGAAATCAGGTATGCTACATGAAGCCCGCATGCTCAACAAGATATATGAATAAATAGTAGTCAAAGCAAGTAAACTTGGTATCTAGTATCTGTTAAGTATCAGGGATAGCAATGTGAGACTGTATAGATATCAAATTGAACATCTCAAAGGTCGAGTGGATAAATTATCAAGCACAGGAAAATATTACGAGTGGAGTCCAGGTAAACTCAACATTTATCCGAATATAACTCATGCACTAAGGTCAAATAACTAAAGAGACAAAACAAGAAGTACCCGCCTCAAATATAGCATGTGTCAATTACTATCTCCACGTCAAGCGGCTTGTCGTAAATCAAGGTCCTGTAACAACATGCATATAATTAATCCACTCTCATGTATATCCAATAACTAAACCAAAATTCTTATTAAACCAAGAAATCTTAATTCATTCATTGATTTCAGTTAACTAAATAAATCGGATCCAACCTGAAGCCTATATCGAATCCAACATTTAACCTCAATCGTTCCAAAACCACATGATTATGTTAAAAATATATAGAAAGATCATGAATTTATAAGATGAAGATACCTTCATTGATATGAGGTCTTTTAAGTAGAGTTTAAAAAAAAATCATGAGTACTTAGACTCAAAGTGGACAATATCATTCTATTGTGGAGATATCTGAAATCTTACGATCCTAACAATTGGTATCGAAGTGAGATCACTCTTCACTGTACTAACTGCCGGAAGAAGCACGAGCTGATACTTAAGGGGAGATCCAAACCATGAGAATAATGGTTTGAATAGAGGATTGTTGAGACTACAATCAAATTCCCTAAAATAAAATTATGAATTTATAAAATCTCTATTGATATGAGAATTTTTTGATCCTAACACTAGATACTTCATTTCTCTTGTATGAGAGAGATGATTAATTTTAGAAAAAGACAAAAATAATCTTTGCACCTTGTATTTGTATTGGTGGGTTGAAGGGCAAACGAGGAACAACAAGCTAATGAGATCTAACTCTAGCAGAGACAATCAAACAGTGGGACTAAACGAACCAATTAGGGTTAATTAGGTTGAGCCGTCCAAGTGGTCTAATCTAGCTCGTACCAGGTTGGCAGGGTGCACTTGCGTGGTTTAATCCTGAGCTAGCTACATCATCATGCTCAATCGATCTGTCGAATTGCCAAAAGGGTTGAGGTCAATCGCTTGAGCACAGAAGACTAAACACCTGAACACTCGATTGGTCGAGCGCTCGAGTGGCCAATTGCATAATGCACGACCCCGCTACACAAATCCAATCAATTGAATTGCACAACCAAAATCAACTCAAATCAATCCAAAAGCCGACTTTCCAATCAATTTCTCATCGAGGAAGAGACCTCATGGCTTCCTGCAACACCCCCTTGAACCTCCTCACGTCCAGCGTTATGCTCTGCTTGTTGAGGAGCACCGCCCAGAGCGTGTCCCATCCCTGCCGTCGCACCGATTCCGGATCCATGAACACCGGCTGCTCCCTCGGATACTGCTTCGCCAGCGAGCTCTCCTCCTTCTTCACCTCGTACTCCAAGTACTTGACCCCCATCGCCGCCGCCGACCCGCCGTAGTCATCGTTGCCGGCGTGGCGGAGGGCGCCCCAGGGGACGATCGGTACCAGCGTCGCGTTCGCCGGCAGGAAGATCATGTTTGTCAGACCCGCCCCGTGGACCCCCACCATCACGTCGCAGGAGTTCACGACGCCGGCGAAGCGCGACAGGTTCTGGGTCTGCTCCGGCCCCATCGCCACCACCTTGAACCCCAGTCTCCGAGTCAACGAGACGACCTCCCTTTTGTTGGTCAGCTCTCGCGACCCCTTTCTGAGCATGAGCAGCAGCCTCGGTTTAGAGTAATTCTTCCGCTCCCCGATCGATCTCCTCTTCAACGACAAGCTCGATCGCAGGAGCTCCCTGAAGTCCTCCATGGAGTAGTTGCCCGGCGTCCTGGCCGGGTCGATGACCAGCTCGTCGTGGCTCATCAGCCCGACGTGGGCCTTGCCGGAGCAATGCACCCGCTCGTCGCCGTCCAAGTTGACGACCTCGTAGTCTGACATGCGGTTCAAGATCCCGGCGTACTTGTCGACCCAGCGCTCGTTGAAGTTGGTTATCAGGAACCGGACGCGGCCGCGGTAGTGGAACGAGGTGATGAAGAGGGGATGAGGACGTCGGAGAAGTCGTGGAAGAAGTTCCTGCCGGCGAAGCCGCCTGTGGAAAAGACTACGACGGGGACGGCGTGCCGGACCCCGCATTCCCGGGCGCCGTGCGCGGCAGAGACGGATACAGACAGTGGCCGGATCAGTTCCATGACCGGCGTTTCCCACTTGCGAGCGTAAGGCCGGAGGGAGTACGTGGTGTTTTCCGGCAGGCCGTCGCCAGGGGACTCGACGAGGACGACGGAGGAGGAGGAAGGCTGGATTCTGACGTCGCCCTGCAACACGCAGGTGTCCGTCCGGCGTTGAGAGAAATCGCAGGAAATTACAGCCTTCGAAATCGCATTTTCTGCATCATTCCGACCAAAAAAGAAATGCACGATCTGATATCCGCTCACAGATTCGAGTAAAATTACAACGATCACAATCAGACCTGCTACAGAATCGACGATCAGTTCAGTATCGTTGCTGCTCTGTTGCTGAGTTCCTCCTGCTTTCTCCTCCCTCTCTGAGCTCAAAGCAATCGGTTTCACCATCATTTCGTCATCTGAGAGTTAAATTGTTGCCTTATAACAAAGTTTGCAAAGAATTGGATGATCACATCTTAACAAAAAAGTTTGCAAAGAGTCATAAATTCTCACCTTGTTCATCAACGCTTCTTGTGTTCTCTTCAAGCACTTTGAACTTTATATTTGCTAACGTAGATAGCTGCAAATTCACTGTATATTTGGATAAATTTACTTAGACACAGGAAGCATACAGAGTTCCTAATCCAAAAGAAAATAGTTGACTTACAGAGGGAGAGAGGATCCATCTGTGTCCTTAACCGAGTCAGTAAGAGGAAAGGAGGAACAATCAAGAAGGCCAGCAGCAGTAGGTGTATAACCTTGGCAAACGGAATCCGGCCGGCCATCGCCACCACCAGTGGCTTATCTCCTCTAAAGTGTAGAAAATCTCTCGTTTAGTAGGTTTGGCATGCAAGCAAACAAGCAAGGAAGAATATATCTTCCAGCCATGCCTACAAAGTGGGATGTTGACGTCCCAATTACCACCTATTCCTTCCACTCACACATTTTCAAAACATACACTAATCTTTTTCTCTTTCTTTTAATTTTTTTTTTAAATTTTAGTTTGTGTTTGAGAATTTCCAGAATTTAATCGTGGTTAGTAATTTGGTTTTGGGGGTTGCTACCAAATGCATGGTGATCGATGAGGAGAGTGGGAATAAGACAATAGAAGACAGTTGTCCCTTTTCCAAGTGGTTACATGTTTGTTTGCTAGCGTATTCCATTGCTTTTGGGGCACTGCTTGAATGATTGGCGTTCTTTGTTGCTAGGCCATTGCTCTTTGTTCGTCCATATCTAACTAGCTAGTTATGTGGTTCCGTCTGATACAATTGAATATTGATAGGAAAATTAAATTTTATATTTTGAGTATATAATTTTAAAATTTTTAAAATTAATTATTAAGTGAGTTCAATTAAAAATTTATTATGAAAATAGACGTGGATATTAAATCTTTCTTATATTATATTTTATTTTATGTTGTTGCCCGGATCCAACGAGGGAGGCTTGTAGCATCGATTTGTGCACGCACATTGAGCGCTTTAGGGCCCACTTTGTATTTCGCCGTCTCAAGGAGCTTGAGGAGGCTTTCTTCATACATAACTAGGATCAAGTGGCTAATGACATGATAGCGTCTAGTCAGCGTGCATGGGGCAATGCACACGATGTAGACGGATTGGAATTTTTTGCTCAGATAAAGGGTCAGTGTGATCCTTTAGGTGATACTAAATCTGAATCGTTGAGTTCAAAACGGATAGACTCAAATGCGTTGAAGGGGGCAAAACACTCTTTTATATTAGAATTGATCTGAGATATTGATGTTCGTCTAGACAACACTAGATAATCAAACTCTTATTTTAATATTAGATAAAAGATTTAAGGTCAGATATTATGTATTTGATATAATTAAAGAAGATCGGTCCAGTCCTACGGATCAAGCGCTCGCAACGGACAACTCAGGAGCTCAGTATCCTTTAGTTGCGTGCCTCATTTGAGCCGCAGGTGTTTGGGTGACAACCTGAATGTCCTACCGCTGCACCATAACCCCGGTGACATGTATTTGATATAATTGTTGAGTATGTAGGAGACTTGATATGGAAAATTTTAATGAGTTAGGAGGATCAGATACTACGTAACACAATCTTAGTAGGCCAAGAGGATCAGACACTGGACAGCAAAATCTTAATGGATAAGAAGAATTTGACATTAAGTAAAGAAAGACCATATGGATGGATATGACAGAACATACTTTATGAGTCAGTTGAACTAGACATCAAGCAAAGAGAGAAGCTTTTGACTAAGAAACTAACTCGGATTTCGAAATGATCAGACAGTATTAACTGTCAAAATTAGAAACATGCATTATTTGTCTATTATATTAACTCTGTGTTGAAAGAATATTATTTGTTGGACTAATTTTATTCGGTAGGACACAAAGTTGTATGGTTGACCGAATGATACTTTCGGTCGATCGGATAGTTTGAGCGATTGGACAAGGAGGTTCGATTGACCAAACACTTAAGATAAGGTCGAACTAGATATGATCCAACTCCGGAAGGAAAGAATAAGATCGGTTGATCAATACTATGGATCAATCGATCGTACTGGATTTGATTAGCGAATCGTAGACTTGCTCCCAGGCTCGATCTGAATCGGATCCGACCTAGTCTGAATTAGACCTGGTCAGATTTGAACCAGACCCAGCCGGGCTCATAATCGGATCAACAGCACCATTACCCATTGACTTGGTTGTCGGGCTTGAGACGTAATCAGTCCATCCCCGACTGTAACCGACCCCTGTTGTAACTGCCACATTCGGTCGACCAAACACTTGAGATAAGGTTGAACTAGATATGATTCAACTCCTAAAGGAAAGAACAGGATCGGTCGATCAATACTATGAATCAGTCGATCAAACCAGATATGATCAGCGAATCATAGACTTGCCCTTGGCCGAATCTGAATCGGACTTGACTCAGGGATCAGGTCAGTTACTGGTTAACCCGATTTTTGGGCCAGAACTGTGACCGGCTCAAGGCCGTAACTGGGTCAACGGTCGGGTCAATAACACGTTGACTTGGTTGCTGGGCCTAAACTGTAATCAGCCCCACACTATAATTAGCCCGACAGCTCCTAGGACGATGGTGTAATAGCAAGGCACCTTTTTAGTTTCCCAAGCCTCTAAAGATTGAGTTCCAATTTCGATGAATTAACGAATGAATTTTCCTTAATGAGCGGTTAACCTAAGAACGTTGGGCTTGGGTTGTTGGACTACCTGCTGTGAGCGCTTCTTAATTTACTCTAGTAGCCAGTGAAAAACTTCTACGGGTCGAGCTGGTCAAACCCAAGATTAGTTGGTGTAAGCTAGATACCTAGTATTAACTAAAAAGAAAAAGAAACATCCAAAGCAAGATTCTTGTAAACTACTTTCGTGTATTTTCTTTTATATTTCATATTCTTATTGTATTATTATGAAAACTTATTATAAGAGACTTCTTCACCTCTGAAAGATATCTGAGGAGGAGAAGATTTACTGGTAGTAGATTGCTAGGACTAAGTCCTGGATTAGTCACCTTCAAATGATGATACTAAGTAAAAAATCTAGGTATTGTGCATGCATAACATCAAGTTTGATTCAAGTATTTCACTGTGCATTCAGATGATGAGCCCACAATGGAGATGAAGCAATCGAAGTTATACACCCCTACATCGCAAGGTCCTAACACTTTAGACTCTCCTTGCTTGCTCAAGACATGATTGGGTAAAGTAGAAAATATTGACTTTATACTTTTCTTGTTACCATTCAAAACTTCTCAACTCTGATATCACTTATTATGACTGATTATATGTGATGAATAGTGATTCTACCTGCAAATATGAATTCTAACTACTCTTGCTAGCTTAGCAAATCCATACAAATGTTAGTGAAGTAGAAATAAAACAAATATAAATGCAATTATATCAATTGCTAGTACTAGATATTTGTGTAGTTAAGAACCTTCTAGTACTAGACATTTGTGTAGTTAAGAACCTTCGTTTCTAGGCCACAACCTATGACTCATCAGTGAGTCACCTTCGAAAAGCCATTATTTTTTTTTACCTTAACAGTGAACTATTGGAGGTGGAGAAACCTCTTGCATTATGCAAGATTACAAAGGAATTACAAGAGGAAAGATAAGAGAGTAAGGGAGAAGGTCCAATAGAATTCGACTAACCTTATTTTGTTAACCTTTAAACATCCACCTTGCACCACTGCTTCATTCTTTACTTGTTGTTACCTATGTTGGATAATTTGTTGCTGGAGATATTAGGAAAAATTATTAAATTGAAATTACATAAAATTAATTCTAACTTATCTATTGAGATGACCTGAGCGGATAATCTGAGGCTGCCAGTGGGACTGGTTCTGTCAAGCTTTCGGTGGTCCAAGTTGCAGAGTTGATGAGGTACGTGTAGGATCGAAAGCACTAGAGGGGGGAGGGTGAATAGCGCTCATGACTTTCACTTTCGTTTCAGAAAACTATCGAATAAATATGCAGTGGAAAAGTAAAACACACAGAAACAATGCTAACACTTTTGGTTACTTGGTTCGGAGCCTGTGGCGACTCCTACTCCAAGGCCCGCGATCGTTGATCGCTTTTGGTGGGCAATCACTATAAGCTCGGAAATATTACAAAAGAATATAACAATTAAAGTACTATTAAATATTATACCGACAATAAAGAAATTTGGAATTGAAAGCTTCTGGTTGTCGGAGTAAAGTTAGGACTTTGCTAGATTGCTTTGTTAGCAGCACACGGAAGAAGGATTGCAAGTATGTGTTGTTCCCTTGCTGCTGGTCGAACTGGCTTAAGTAGCCCATGGAGGGAGCCTCCAACACCATGGAGAGCGCCCTCAATCCCGTCGAAATCGCAACGTAGATGAGCTCTGAACTAGTCGCTGCTTATCCACCTAAGGGCGCCTCTAAGCTCATGGAGGGCACCCTCCACCCAACGTCCAGGGCGCCTCCAACTCCATAGAGGGTGCCATCTGCCCTGCTGCATGGAGGTCTTCAGTAGTGCACCCGAGGCACCTCCAAGCTCCATGGAGGGTGCCTCGGGTACTGCTCATCCGAGGTAAATGTGTCCAATTCACTTCCTGCAAAATACGTTAGTCCCAGAAACTAACCATACCCTGCAAACGAAAGTTAGCACAATAAGACATGATAAATAAAGTATTTGACAATCTCCTGATTGTCTGGTTCTGACTTCGGATTTCTCATCCGGAAACCCTAGGTCGAACCGACGCCTATTGTTTCCTCACCGGGGAACGCGTCCTCACCTACTCCACTGAGGAGAATTTACTTGTTGCCAGATTAGTCCTCCAGATTGAATGGACTTTTGCTCTACGCCCGAGGCTCGAGGACTTTCTGCTGGGCGTCCGCTCCATGACCGTCCAGTCTTCCACCTGGTTCGCAACACCAAGACTTTCCACCTAGAGTCCCCGACTCTAGGACTTTTGCCCGAAGCCCTTGATCTGTCAAGACTTTCCGCCTAGGGTTACCACCCCCTAGGGTTTTCAACCTGCCTAACCACAGCTAGGACTTTTGCCTAAGTACACTTAGGACTTTCCTACAAACTCATTCAAACATGTTAAACAACAAATTACCTTAACTTTGAACCCTTTGCCATTATCAAAACTTAGGTTCGATCATCGGATGTTTTTCGCACTAACAATCTCTCCTTTTTTGATGATAGCAATAAAATTCAAAGTTAAGTAAAAACATAAAATCATAGCATAACAAATCATAGCGTAAATACAACATAGCAAGATCATAGCATAAATACAGCATAACAATTTGTTTGTTGTATCTCCCCCTTAATCACCTTGCTACTTAACTTTCACTTTCCCCCCCCCCCCCCCCCCCCCCCCCCCCCCCCTTCACCATATATCAAAGAGTACCACTTCAAAAGTAATAGAGAAAGGAGTGTAAGAGAAAAGATAATTAGCTCCCCCTGAAAGGTAGCTTTTACTTAACTATAGTTTTGTAAGAAGAAGCAAAAATTTGAAAGAGATTTTAATTAAATATTGAAAATAACTTAGCTTTAAAAGTACTCATCTTAAATAAAAATTCTGATAAAAGCGTCAGCTTAGTTAAGTATTAAAAAAACTTTGATAAAGAGCAAGCTTAAAAACTAATTTTACTTCAAAAATTGATATTAATTCAACAATAAGCTGAAAAAATAATTTTAATTTTGAATAAACACTAAGTTTAATAATTTTTTTAAACATGAAAAATAATTTCATTTTAACACCAAGTTTAAAAATGACCAAGTTTTAAAACTAATTTTAAGTAAAGTCTAACAAAAAACTTCTGATTGAAGAAAAACATGAACTTGGCTTAATTTGAAAATCTTTCTTTTACTCCCCCTTGATTAATGTCAATCAAAAAAAATTTAACGTCCTAGAGTCCAAGCATGAGTAATAAAATATCTACTTTCAAACAAATGTCTAACCCTTAGTTACTAGTTGTTTACCATGAGGTAACAACTTTCACTTGGTTAGTCAAATTAAGTAAGTATTCCAGTTAGTTTGACTAAGCATGAACAACTTAATTTGATTAATATGAATTTGATATTTAATGCTCAGACTTATGTTGATGCACAGACATAAGCATTTTGAAGTCTAGACAGTACCCTATGCATCTGACACCATTCTAAGTGTCTTTCATACACAAGCAAGGTAATCCTAGTGTGCTTGTGAGATGCTCTCGCTGGAACCTAGGGGTACATGCTTTCTAGGGGGTATATACCTAGGCTAAGTCCAAATTTTGAAATACTAACAAACTTGGAATTTTGAAAATATTTTTCCTATACTTTTTAAAACCAAAAAAACTTTGAAATAGTAAGTAGAAAAAATTTCTATTCTACTAAACATATCCCTATTTGTCTTCTAAGTGCACTGAACTCAAGTTCAAGTAAGGGTTTTGTGAAAATGTCAGTTAGGTTTGACTTAGACTCAACATAGTTGAGTACAATGTCATCCTTAGCTACATGATCCCTTACAAAGTGATGTTTCACTTCTATGTGTTTAGTCCTTGAGTGGTGAATTGGATTCTTGGTTAAGTTAATTGAACTTATATTATCAATTGAAACTTTTATATTTTTATATTCTAGTTGATAGTCCTTTAAGGTGTGCATCATCCATAATAGTTGAGATGCACATTTCCCTAGGGCTATGTACTTAGCTTCAGTAGTGGATAAAACAACAAAGTGTTACTTTCTGCTTGACCAACTTACTAGGCACTGACCTAGAAATTGACAGCTACGCCTTGTGCTTTTTCTATCTAGTTTGCACTCGGCATAGTCTGAGTCAGAATAGGCAATTAGGTCAAAGGTACAAGACCTAGGTTACCAGATTCCTATATTTAGGGTTCTCTTAATATATCTAAGTATTCTTTTAACATTTGTTAGGTGTGACTCCTTAGCACAAGATTGGTATCTTGCACACATACCTACTGCAAACAAAATATTAGGTCGACTTGTAGTTAGATAAAGTAGACTCTCTATCATACTTCGATAGTATTTTAAGTCTACTGGTTTTCCTTCTAGATCAGAATCAATTTTAACATTGGTTGTCATTTGAGTATTTATATTTTTAGAATTTTTCATGCCAAATTTTCTAATTAATTCCTTAGTATATTTTGTTTGAAAAATATAAATTTCATCTTTGGTTTGTTTAATTTGTAAGCCTAAAAAGAAGTTGAGTTCCCCAACTAAGCTCATTTAAAATTCACTTTCCATTAATTTAGTAAATTCTTTTAAAATTTTAGTATTAGTTGAACAAAAAATTATATCATCTACGTAAATTTGGGCTATAAATATGTCTTTTTCTAGGGTTTTTGCAAATAGGGTTTGATCTATTTGGCCTTGTTTAAACCCCTTAGATATTAGATAAGTTGACAAGCGTTCATACCAAGCCCTAGGTGCTTGTTTTAGTCCATATAGAGCTTTCTTTAACCTAAAGACATGGTTTGGGTGGTCAAAGTCCTCAAATCCTAGGGGTTGACTTACATACACTTCTTCTTTGATGAACCATTTAAAAATATAGATTTTACATCCATTTAGTATAACTTGAATCCTTTATGTGCTGTATAGACCAGCAACATCCTTATGGATTCAAGTCTGGCTACGGGAGTATAGGTCTCATCATAGTCTAACCCTTCTACTTGGCTGAACCCTTTTGCTACCAATCTAGCTTTGTTTCTTACTATTTCGCCCTTATCGTCCAATTTATTTCTAAATACCCATTTAGTGTCAACTATGATTTTGTTTATAGGTTTAGGTACTAGTTCTCAGACCTAGTTTCTTTCAAATTGAGCTAACTCTTCTTGCATTGCTAATATCTAGTCTGGGTCTGGTAGGGCTTCTTCTATAGTTTTGGGTTCAATTTTAGAGATAAGGACTATCTGACTTAGGTTTTTATAAGATGATCTAGTTCGAACTCCTAGGGTTGGGTCACCCAAAATTTGGTCAGATGGGTGATTGGTACTTATTCTTGATGGTCTTATATTAGGGTTAATAATTGGTTCTTGTGATTCACTAGGTTTAATTTGAACATCTTCATCATCTTGTATGTTTCTTGAATTAATATTTTCTATGTTTTGATTAACATTTTCATTTATTGAGTTATTATCTTCATCAAAAATTATATTAGTGGTTTCTTCAACTTTTAGGATTTCTTTGTTATAGACTCTATATGCCCTACTGGCTGTGGAATACCCTAAAAAGATCCTAGGGGTTGATTTTGATGTGAATTTTCCTAGGTAGTCTTTTGCGTTTAGAATGTGGACTTTACATCCAAACACTTTTAGATAATTTAGGTTGGGTATTTTATTATAATATATTGCATAAGGAGTTTTATTATGAAATTTATTAATTCAAATTCTATTTTGAATGTAACATATTATATTAATTGTCTCAACCCAGAATTGACTATTTAGGTTATATTCATTTAACATGGTTCTAGCGGCTTCTTGTAGGGTTCTATTTTTATGTTCTACTAGACCATTTTGTTGGGGGGTTCTAGGGCATGAGTACTCATGTTTATATCCATTAATTTCACAAAATTCAGTAAATTTATGATTTTCAAACTCTCCTCCATGATCACTTCTAATCCTTTTAATTTTAGTATCTTTTTCATTTTCTACTAAGTTGCAAAAGGTTTTAAAGATTTCATAAGTTTCATCTTTAGTTTTTAAAAATTTTACCCAAGTAAACCTTGAGTAATCATCAAGGTTCTTGCTTAGTGGCTTGGCTCCATGTGAATCAAACAGGTCTAAGTGTAGGAGCTCAAGTATTGAGTTAGTTCTATTTAAGTTGGTTAATTTGTGGGTTGATTTGGTTTGTTTACCCTGTTGGTAGACTTTACAAATTATATTTTCTATAAATTTTAATTTGAATAAACTTCTAACTGAGCCATTTTGACTCATTTTCAAAATGAGTCTGGTATGAGTGTGACCCTGTCTTCTGTGACACAACTTAGTTTCCTCTTGTTGTGTCAATAGACACTTTAGTGAAGAGGTTGGTAGGTCAATTATATAGATATTCTTTTTTCTAATTCCCTTAAGTATAATTTCAGGATTTTCAACATTTTTAATTAAACAATCAGTTTTTAAAAATATGACTGAGTATCCTAAGACGCATAATTGACTAATACTAAGTAAGTTAAAATTTAGTTGATTAACCAATAAAACTTTTCGAATATAGAAATTAGAACTTAGTTGGATATTACCTGTTCTGATTACCTTAAGTGTTTTGTCGTTGTCGAATGCAACTGACCATAGATTCTTGAATTTCAGCTTAGTAAATTTCAATCTGTCTCCAGTCATGTGTTTGGAGCATTCGCTATCTAACATCCATTGATCCAAATCTTTATCCTCCTACACATAAAGTATTTGATTTGGTTCGATTTGATGGATCAAAAGATAGTTTGATTGAAATTAACCCTTTAATATTCCATCTCACCCAGTCTAGATTATCAAATATGATATTCCTATGGGTGATTGTGAGATAATTTTGTGTTTAATTGAGTTAATCATATTTAGGTTTAAGTTATGAATTAGTTGGGTTAATTTAGATTAGGTAATATTAATTTTAAGTTAATTGGGTTAATTGAGATTAATAAGTTTTATTAATTAGATTAATTAAATTTATTAGATTTATTAATTGATTAGGTTAAATATTAATTAAGATCGGTTTTATTAATTAGATTAATTAGATTTATTAATTGATTAGGTTAATTGAGTTAATTGATTTTATTCTGTTTTATTAATTAGATTTATTAGATTTATTAATTGATTAGGTTAAATATTAATTAAGATTAATTTAATCAATTTTATTAATTAGATTAATCAGATTTATTAATTGATTAGGTTAAATATTAATTAAGATTGATTTAATCAGTTTTATTAATTAAATTAATTAAATTGGTTAGGTTAAATAATTAAGATTGATTTATTCAGTTTTATTAATTAAATTAATTAGATTTATTAATTAATTAGGTTAAATAATTAAGATTGATTTATTTAATTTTATTAATTAGATTAATTAGATTAAATAATTAAGATTGATTTATTTAATTTTATTAATTAGATTAATTAGATTTATTAATTGATTAGGTTAAATAATTAAGATTGATTTATTCAGTTTTATTAATTAAATTAATTAAATTGGTTAAATCTAAATTTTACCTAAGTTCATTTCACCCTTTTCTAAGTTATCGGGAACTTTATAGGTTTTTGTGAGATGGTTAATTTCATATTTGATTTAGGTTATCATCTAAAGATTAATTTATATTTGAGTTAAACTCAGGTTTTTCAATTAGTCAATTAAATATTCATTTCAAAGATTGACTTTCAGGCTGTGGCGAGCCACTAGACCTTCTTGGATATTAGTTCATCCACCACTTTTAGACAAAATCTTTCAAAGAAATTAGATATTTAATTTTTCCTTTTTGAAATCCCTAGGTCTAACTAGTCAAGTGTAAATCATGCCTAGGTCTTTATCTAGCCTAATCTACGCATGTATAATAAGAGCAAGAAAAAAACAAGCATCAAACTGTGAGGTACGGCAAAATAAATAATAAAGGATTATAGGAGAATAACCATATCGTAATTTATGGGAATTTTTAGGAATTTTCCTGGCATTATTTGGAGATTTTATAATAGAATTTAAGGGGATAAATCGTTAAGTATAAGGTGGTAAAGGAAATCACCATTTGAGGAGGCCAATTGAGGTATTAATATTAAACAAACCTTACCTTTATAAATACCGCTACAAGGGCTACAGTGCCCTAAAAATCACCGATTCTTCTCCCGATTGCGCTGATCAATAGTGAGAGCTCGACGGTTGCTGCAGCACCCGATCGCGCCGACGTCGTGTCACAAGTCGAGTCTCTGACCTCCTCTACTCCTTAATGGAAGTATCATCTGTAGAGTTCCTCTCCGAAAAGCTGCCTCGCGCAAGGGATGTTCGGTCGAGCGAGGAGATTTGAGCTCCGGTGTCGCTAGGGTTGAATCGCCGATTTCTGTGCTCAATCTTAGTTGAGAGTTTGTGCTCCAAACGGCGGCCTCGTCTTCCCGAGCCCTAGAGCAGAGCTGATTTCGCTGGGTTTCCCTTCGTCGATTATGGTGGTTTCTATCATCAAGGTAGGTTGAGGTATGGTAGTTCGATTAGAGTTCTTTAGCTATGGAGATCATGGTTTGATGCCAGGATGGGAAGTTATGTTGACTAAGGTTTGGTTCTGATAGTGCCTCACAGTAAAAGACTTGGCTGCAAATCTCCAGCAGCAGGTATCACCGGCGGGGAGCCTCAGTAGTTATTTTCCGGCCATGAATCAGTAGGTAAGGCCTCTACGACTTCAAATGATTGGTCTGTTGATCTAGGCGTGGAATTCAATTTGGATTGGGTGTTGATTAGAATGATTGTAATTGTTTCTAGCTTTGTAGAAGCTCCGATTGTGGATCCGTGGCAGCGGACAACACCATTGTGCTTGTGCCGGCAATAGCACCTCCTGGCAGTGGGGCAGTCGAGGTGAGGTTATTGTAGAGTAAAGTATTGGGTTATGAATACAAGTGTTAATTGAATCAGTATCAGTGTTAATTGGTATTTAGGGAACAAGTTCATGATTTGGTAACCCTAATTATTATAATGTAAATTAGGGGGTTTAGATTGGTTTAAGTAGATCAATAATGGGGAATGGTAGAGGATAATGAATGAGCCCAGATTAGTACCTATTTCGTATATTGGTTTTGTTGGTTAGTCCTAGGAAGAACGTACCGGTTCCACTGTACAAAAATTTTGTACAAGTGTCAAACCTTTCCTAAATAACCTATTGTGTTCTTTAGAAGTTAAATTAGGAATCGCAAACGGAACTTAATATTATTGATTCCAAATTTAACTTATATGTTCTTAATGATTTAGACTTGGATCGCAAGCAGAACTTAACACTATTGATCTAAATCTATCTATGTTATAAATTCAATTAAATATTAATTTCTAAAATTGGCTTCCAGGTTAAACATGGCGAGGCACTAGGCCTTCTTGAATATGGGAGCAACCACCACTTCCTAGACAAAGCCTTTTAAGGAAAGCTAATATTTAATTTCCTTATATAACTCTAGGTTTAACCAAAAGGAATAATCGAATCACAAATTCGAAAAACAAAAAACACAAACTCGAATAACAAATTCGAAAAACTAGAATCTAATATCTCTTGTGTTTGGAATTCATACAAAGAAAAATAACTAGCATGATGCGGAAGAAAATTACTAGTTATACCTTCTCTTTGTATGCTAATGACCTCGAGATCTTCTGTCGTATTCCTCGCCTCGCCTTGGATGTTGTGTGGGCAACGATCCTCCAAGATGAACACCACCCAAAGAACTTCTCCTCCTTCTCTATGTTTCGGCCACCACCACCACCAAGGAAAAGAGAGCAAGGGAAAGGGAAGAGGGGAGAGGCCGACCACAAGAGGAACACCAACAAGAGAATAAAATTGTTATCTCATGAGGCCTCCTCTCTTCTTCTTTTATATTACTTCCCCAAGACAAATAAGGAAAGACTTTTTACAAAAATTAAAATCTTCCTCTTATTTTTCCTTTTCTTTCCTCTTGATTGAATCAATCATCAATCATGGATTAATTGTCTTGATTGGCCGGCCCTTGCTTGGGCACCAAGTATGGGTGGCCGACCACATCATCAAGAAGGAAAAATAATTTTTATAAAATTTTATAAAAGAAGAAATCCTCTTATAAAATTTTACAAGCTCTCTTTCTTAAAGTGGATGTTAAAAAAATGAAAGTTTTAAAAATTAAAATCATATTTTAAAATTTAAAACTTCTCTTCTAAAAATTTCCTTTTTTAACATGTTTACAAAAATAGAAAATTTTAATTTTAAAACTTCTCTTGATTTTTTCTAAAACCATCCTGGATGGTTAAAAAAGGAATGTTTTAAAACTTTTAAAACTCTCTATTAAACCATGTAGCCTAATTCAAATAAGGAAAGTTTTTCATTTTAAAATTTCTCTTTTAAAACTTATAGTTTTCTATAAAGAGGAGATTTTAAAAATTCAAAACACCCCTTCACTTTTGAATTAATATGGCCAACCCCTTCTTGCTTGGACACCAAGCAAGGGGTCGGCCCCTTAAGAGAAGATGGTGGCCGGCCCTTGGTTTGGTCACCAAGCCTTGGGTCGGTCCTCTCTTGGACACCAAGAAGGGCTTTTATTTGGATGGACTTGAGGCTTTAATGAGGCTATGGCAGGGACCTAGAGGAGAAATTAGTTTTGGCCTTCCGATGAGCTTGAGTATCCCGTGTTCACCCCGAACACACAACTCAAGTTCATCAATAATAGCTCATTCCACTAGAGAGTTATTATTGCACTACCGCACCAATCCCAAATTACATTATGGGCTCCTTCTTATCATGAGTGTGTTAGTCTCTCTGTGTTTAAGATAACAAATATCCACTAATTAAGTAAGTTACTGACAACTCACTTAATTAATATCTAAGTCCAAGAGTAGTATCACTCAACCTCATCATCATGTCGAACTAAGTCCACCTGCAGAGTTTAATATGACAACCTTATGAGCTCCTCTTGGGGGCATTCTCAACCTAGATTAATAGGACACAGTTTTCTTCTATAATTAACAATACACACTATAAGTAATATCATTTCCCAACTTATCGGGCCTATTGATTTTTCAAGCTAAATATCACCCTTTGATAAGTTAAAGAAATAAATACTAAATATATGTGCTTGTTATTATATTAGGATTAAAAGCACACACTTCCATAATAACTAAAGTCTAGTTCTTTTATTAAGTCAGTATAAAAAGAACTTACCTAAAATGGTCCTACTCAATACACTTAGAGTGTACTAGTGTAATTTATTAGTCAAGATAAACTAACACCTAATTACACTACGACTATTCCAATGGTTTGTTCCTTTCCATCTTAGTCGTGAGCAACTGTTTATAATTTATAAAGAACTGATAACATGATCTTCTGTGTATGACACCACACCTCATGTTATCTACAATATAAATTAATTGAACAACTACACTTAACAAATAAATGTAGACATTTGACCAATGTGATTCTTTTATTTCAAAATAAATGTTTACAAAAGCTAGACTTTTAATATACACTCTAATAGTTTAGCTATATAAATTCATACAAAATTGGTTAAAATTGATACGTTGACGCAGGTCTTTGATCGAGGCTGGTGTCGCGACGAAGGTGACATCGGATTCAAACTACATTTAGAGGCGGGTGCATCTTGACTTGTTTGTTTAGCTACTGCCCTTAGTGCATGAGTTATTTGTGGATTAGAGTATATGTTTACCTTAACTCCACTTGTATTAGTTCTTGTGCTTGATACTTTATCCACTCAACCTTCGAGATGCCCAG
Organism: Zingiber officinale; assembly: GCF_018446385.1. Taxonomy (NCBI): domain Eukaryota; kingdom Viridiplantae; phylum Streptophyta; class Magnoliopsida; order Zingiberales; family Zingiberaceae; genus Zingiber; species Zingiber officinale. The sequence goes on from NC_056000.1 coordinate 109,782,973, forward strand.
ATTTATATCTATACAGTCTCACATTATTATCCCTGATAATTAACAGATACTAGACACTATGTTTACTTGTTAGACTACTGTTTATTTATGTATCGTATTGAGCATGCGACTTCATGCATCATACCTGATTTCTATTATATATATATATATATATATATATATATATATATATATATATATATATATATATATATATATATATAATGGTTGTTGCATTATACGCATCATGTCATTGCATGCATGCTGGTGATCATGTCTCCCTTGTGGTTGAGAGGGTCGTTGGCCAGGGTCGCACACTCAACCACTCATGGGTAATGGTAGCTGGAGTGTGCCGCTTGTCTTGACGTGCTCCCACTCGCTCACTCATGGGGTAATGTTAGCTGGAGTTGCGAGTAGCAGGGACCCTCATCGCAGACGTAGCTAGTTAGCTACTATGCAACTGTTCCCTCGGCCACTCGAGAGTAGTGGTAGTTGGAGTGGTGTACAGTCTGTCATTGTCCCAGCCTCTCAATCATACCAGGGTCATGGTACTAGAGGGGTGGGCGGGAGTGACCATCCGAGCATACGCTATTTTTTGTTATATTTGCTAGTGTTGTTGTGTGTTTACTTATGCAGTTCTTTTATCATATACCTGGTATATATGCTTGGACACTGGTTTCTTTGATAGTATACCGTACATGTGATCCTGGTAATTATGAGCAGCACTGTAGCAGATTAGTGTTACTTCTGACCTTATACCACTAGCTTAGGATATAGTATCAGGTATGGTCAAATATTATGATTTCACAATAGTGTCTGCTATTTATCTCTTCGAGACTGTATACTTTTGTATCCTTGGTTCATTATGATACTCATGCACTATCTATCTATTATCCGCTGAATCTTAGCACTCACCACCTGTAAACTGGTTTTCTTTCGCCGAGTAGCAGATAGTTGATACCAGTACACTTGATGGTGGATCCTAACTGTCGGTTCCACGTCGCTTCCGAGGACGGATTTCTGGTGTTGGTTATCATTTTGATTGTGATTTGAACTTGTGAACTTGGTATTGTAATAACCCGTCGCGGACTTGGTGTTATCTTGTATTAGGATTTGTTTTGTCGAAGAGTCAAGCCAGGCTGGCCCGTGGTGAGTAGTTTTTGATGTGTTGTGCTTGATATTTGGTTTTTTTCCGCTATGTTTTATTTCAGTCGTGTGGGTTGCATATTATCTGTGTGGTTATGCTTTGTTCCAGTCGTGTCGGTTGCATTATAAACTGCATGAATGTGTGCAGATCTAGCCATGTTGGCTGTGAATTGCATACGAGTAACTTTTGGCTATGTATACTAGTTTCATTTATCTCTACTACAGGGGAGGTGCTGTCCGATTTTCGTCGGACAACCTTACCCTCGGGGTGTGACACAAATAATTCTATTTATTAATAAAAATAGTCTTTCTATTGACTCCCCCTGGATCATAGCCTCAATAAGGTCTATCAAGGTAGTGGACTTTATCTTTGGGGACCCAATATTGTCCAAGTCCAACTTGATTAACTAAGTTTAACTTAGGGACTCATGCTTGGACTATTTTTCTATTTGCTCTATTTACAAGGGATAAATAAGACTTGTATTATATTTCCTTTTAGCCTTAAATCCAAGTTCGGATCGGTTGTAAACAACTCGTTGTTTTTCAAGAATCAGATCAAGATTCTTGGAACCCAAGGCAAACCGTTCCAATGTATCCTTTAATTCCTTGATTTGATTTTTCAGGCTAGAATTCTCTTCCTCAAGCTTTTGGGCTTGAGTTGAGGTTCCAATCTGAATGAGGTCAGTTAAGGAGTTAGGGTTAGTCACTTCTTTAAGGGTTGTTACCTCCTTTTAAAGTGATTTGACTCAGACATTGGATTTAGCTAATTTGCGCATAAGGTAATTGACTAAATTATAAAGTTTATTTACTTGAGAAATACTTACAGTGGGTTTAGGCCCTTCGGAAATGGATATGGATTCGTGGCTTCTCTCAGACTCTATTTCCGATTTGCTCTCGGTCTTCGATTCATCGATTTGTTCTCGGGCTGTCAGTGCAAGGAAGCTCGTCTGCCCGAGCACTTTGTCAGAATCTTCTGACGATGACTCATCCCAAGTTGCTTGCAGTGCTTTCTTCTTCCTCTGCTTCTTTGCTTCCTTTTGGTTTAGACAATGGGCTTTGACATGTCTCTTCTGATTGCAGTCATAGCAGGTTACTTCGAACTTCACCTTTGGACTTGTTTGTACTTTCTTAGATTGAATCACCTTTTTGATGTCCTTCTTTGTGAATCCCTTCTTCTTTTTATAGAGTCTGCATACTAGGTTGACGAGTTCAGCTACTATTTCATCATTGCCATCATCTAAGTTCGGTTCTTCTTCGGACTCAGGTTCAATCTGATGCTTCTTTCTAGCCTCCTTTACCTTGCTTGTACCTACAATCAACGCAATACCTTTCTCGACCGAACGTGCATTAGTCTGTTTATGCAATTCAAATTCGAAAACAACTCATCTAGTTTAATTAAAGAAAAATCCTTAGATACCTTGTGGGCGTCTACTATTGATACCCACAATGTATTCCTCGGAAAAGCATTGAGTGCGTACCTTATTACATCCCGATTCTCCACCTTCTGTCTGATCGTGTGGAGTCCGTTTAGTAGATCTTGAATTCGTGCGTGAAGTTAACTAGCCGTCTCACCTTCCTGCATTTTTATGTTATATAATTTATTCAGAATTAAATCGTGCTTATTTACTTTTGTATCCGAGGTGCCTTCGTGCAGCTCGATTAATTTTTCCCATAATTCTTTCGCGCTTGAGAAAGGGTCAACTCTGTTAAGTTCTTCTTTTGTCAGCCCACATTGTAGCATGCAAGTTGCTTCGGCGTCGGCTTCAATCTTCTTCATTAAGCTGGTGTCCCAGTTCACACATCAGACTGGTTTTCCAGTGTCGTCTCGTGGAAGCTCGAGTCTGATTTGGATAATTATCCACATCTCGACTTGCGTCTTGAGGTGGTATTCCATCCGGCTCTTCTAGTAGCCAAAGTCCTCGTCGAAAAAAAGAGGTGGGTGAGTTGTACTGTAGCCTTCTTGATGGGGCATTTAAGAAGAAAATCTCGCACAAACAAAAAAAAACTTTGTTCCAAGACTTGGTCTTGGATTAGTAGTACGAGATTAAAAAATAAATACGCAAACTCAAGTGGTGTTGCACCAGCTTCAAGCTAAAATTTCGATTGTGATTAAAATAGATTGGAAGGTGGCAATTATACTGATTCTGATCGACTCCAAAAAATAAAAAACATAATTTACCATGAAAAACTGCTTGAATGGTGCTTTCACCAATTTAAAGCGACCCCACTCTGATACCAATTATAGGATTGAAAGCACTAAAGGGGGGGGGGTGAATAACGCTCGTGACTTTCACTTTTGTTACGGAAAACTATCAAGTAAATATGCAGCAGAAAAGTAAAACACATGGAAGTAATGCTAACACTTTTGGTTACTTGGTTCGGAGCCTGTGGTGACTCCTACTCCAAGGTCTGCGATCGTTGATCACTTTCGATGGGCAATCACTATAAGCTTGGAAATATTACAAAAGAATACAACAATTAAAGTACTATTAAATATTATACCGACAACAAAGAAATCTGGAATTGAAAGCTTCTAGTCATCGGAGTAGAGTTAGGACTTTGTCGGATCACTTTGTCAGCTGCACACGGAAGAAGGATTGCAAGTATGTGTTGTTCTCTTGCTGCTGGTCAAACTGAGCTTAAGTAGCCCGTGGAGGGCGCCTCCAACACCATGGAGAGCGCCCTCAATCCCGCCGAAATTACGACGTGGATGAGCTCTGATATGGTTACTGCTTATTGTTGGAGTGTATACTAAAAGTCTAGCTTTTGTATAATCATTTATAAGAATCACATTGGTCAAGTGTCTACATTTATATATACCAAATGTAGATGTTCAATTAATTTATATTGTAGATAACATAGTGTGTGGTGTCACACACAGAAGATCATGTTATCGATTCTTTATAAATTAAAAACAGTAACTCACGACCAAGATGGAAAGGAACAAACCATTGGAAGGTCATAGTGTAATTAGGTATTAGTTTATCTTAACTATATAATTACACTAGTACACTTAAAGTGTATTGAGTAGGACCATTTAGAGGTCGTTTTTTTTATACTGACTTTGTAAAGGAATAAAGACCTCAGTTACTATGGAAGTGTGTGCTCTTAATCCTAATATAATAACAAGCACATATATTTGATATTGATTTCTTTAATTTATCAATGGGTGGAATTTAGTTCGATAAATCAATAAGCCCGATAAGTTGGGAAATGATATCACTTATAGTGTGTGTTATTAATTATAGAAGGAAACTGTGTCCTAGTGATCTAGGTTGATAATGTCCCCAAGAGGAGCTCATAAGGATTGTCATGTTAAACCCTGCAGGTGGACTTAGTCCGACATGACGATAAGGTTGAGTGGTACTACTCTTGGACAAAGATATTAATTAAATGAGTTGTCAGTAACTCACTTAATTAGTGGACATTCGACATCTTAAACACAGGGAGACTAACACACTCATAATAAGAAGGAGCCCAAAAATGTAATTTGGATTGGTGCGGTAGTTCAATAATAGTTCTTTAGTGGAATGAATTATTATTGATGGAATTAAGTTGTGTGTTCGGGGTGAACACGGGAAGCTTAATTTCATCGGGAGACCAAAACCAATTCCTCCTCTCGGTCCCTATCGTAGCCTCTTGTATATAGAGATTTATACCCACCTTCTTACCCAACCAATAGGGGTCGGCCATGTTGGAGTGTATACTGAAAGCCTAAGCTTTTGTAAACATTTATGTTGAATAAAGAATCACATTTGGTCAATTTATTTGTAGTTGTTCAATTAATTTATATTGTAGATAACATAGTATGTGGTGTCACATGCAGAAGATGATGTTATCAGTACCTTATAAATTATAAACAGTAGCTCACGACCAAAATGGAAAGAAACAAACCATTAGAAGGTCGTAGTGTAATTAGGTATTAGTTTATCTTAACTATATAATTACACTAGTACACTCAGAGAGTATTGAGTAGGACCATTTGAGGTCGTTTCTTTTATACTGACTTTATAAAGGAACAAAGACCTCAGTTATTATGGAAGTGTGTGCTCTTAATCCTAATATAATAACAAGCACATCTATTTTATATTGATTTCTTTAATTTATCAATGGGTGAGATTTAGTTCGATGAATCAATAAGCCCGATAAGTTGGGAAATGATATCACTTATAGTGTGTGTTGTTGATTATAGAAGGAAACTGTGTCCTAGAGATACTAGGTTGATAATGTCCCCAAGAGGAGCTCATAAGGATTGTCATGTTAAACCCTGCAGGTGGACTTAGTCCGACATGACGATAAGGTTGAGTGGTACTACTCTTGGACTAAGATATTAATTAAATGAGTTGTTAGTAACTCACTTAATTAGTGGACATTCGATATCTTAAACACAGGGAGACTAACACACTCATAATAAGAAGGAGCCCAAAAATGTAATTTGAGATTGGTGCGGTAGTTCAATAATAGTTCTCTAGTGGAATGAATTATTATTGATAAAATTAAGTTGTGTGTTCGGGGTGAACACGGGATGCTTAATTTTATCGGGAGACCAAAACCATTTCCCCCACTCGGTCCCTATCGTAGCCTTTTATTTATAGAGTACTATACCCACGTATACCCACCTTCTATACCCACTTAAAGGGGGTCGACCAAGCTAGCTTGGAATCAAGCTAGGATCGGCCTAAGCTTGGTTTATGGGTGGCCGGCCCTACCTTGAACCCAAGCTAGAGAGGGTCGGCCATAATAATATTAAAAAGAATTTTAATTTTAATTTTTTTTATTATGTGAAAGATATAATTTATTAAAGAGAATTAAAATAAAAATATCTCTCTTAAAAGGATCTACAAAAGATTAAAGAAAGATATTAGATCTCTTTCCTTATTTGTAGATTGGAAAGATATTTTATTTTCTCTTTGAAAATTATTCACATGTTGAAAAATTAAAATTATAGAAATTTTTTTTTATAAACCATGAAGGGATTTTTGAAGTGAAATTTTATTTTTAAAATTTCCGGAAATAAATTAGAAAGTTTTAATTTGTTGATTGAAACTTGTCTAATTTTTCCTCTCTATGATGTGGTCGGCCATTATAAGATTAATTGGGAAATTTTATTTTATTTTTCTCAATTAAATCATGTCAAAGAAATTAAGGAAATTTTATTGTAATTAAATTTCCTAATTTACCAAGATTAAGGAATATAAAAGAGGGGGTTGGGGTGCCTTCATGAGACACAACCTCTATTATTTTTCTCCCTCTCTTATTCCTTGGTGTAGCCGGCCAACCTCTCTTCCCCTCTTCTTCTTTGTGGTGGCCGAACCTTTCTCTTGGCTTGGAGCTCTTGTGGTGGCCGGATACTACTTGGAGAAGAAGAAGAAGAAGGAGAGAAAGTTTGCATCCCTTGGAGCTTGGTTGGTGTTTTTTTTCTTCTTTCTTGGTGAAGCTTTCTTGTTTTGGCCGAACCTAGCTAGGAGGAGAAGAAGGTGTTTGGTGGTTTCTTATCTCGGAAGATCGTTGCTCACACAACGTCCGAGGTTAGAAGAGGAATACAGTAGAAGATCAAGAGGTATTTCTAAAAGGTATAACTAGTAATTTTTCTTTCCGCATCATACTAGTTATTTTTGGAAATAATACCAAATATAAGAGGCTTACGATTCTAGTATTTCGAATATGTTTTCCGATGTTGTGTTCTTTTGATTTATTTTTCCTTGTGATTTGATTGTTCTTTTCGGTTAACCTAAAGTTATTTTAGGAAATTAAATATTAGCTTTCCATAAAAGGTTTTGTCTAGTCGGTGGTGGTTGCTCCCATATCCAAGAAGGTCATGTGCCTCGCCACGTCAGTACTGGGAACCAATTATGGAAATTAATATTTAATGGAATTAATAATTTAAGGTGATTTGGATTGAACGTGTTAAGTTCCGCAGGAGATCCAAGTCTAAACCTAAAAGAACAAATAGATTAAGTTTTGGATCAAACGTGTTAAGTTCCGCAGGCGATCCAAAATTTAATTTAAAAGAACACATGGTAGCTAGGAAAAAGGTTCAGACCTTTGTACAAAATTTCTAGGTTTTCCGAGTAGCAACCAACAATTGGTATCAGAGCTAGGGTTTTGCCTCTGTGTATTTGGTATTAGTTTAATTATGCACATGTCATACATAATTTAGGCAGGATAATAGTAGGATGTGCTAACTTTATAGATGCAGGATCCAACTATTATGGCTTATAGTTTTATGTGTGTGATTGGACCCTTGGACATGTCAAGGGCATTTATATGTGTGTGCATGATTGTATTATAAAATACAGCAAGAGCTGTATTTAGTTTTATTAGGATTTTATTTTTGATCTAGATACATGTACATTCCTTTTATGGTATATAGGATCAAAATTGTAAAATTCTATTTATGTCGCGGATCGAATCTTGCAAAGCGTGGAACCTTCTGAGGACCAGAGGCGCAGTGGAACAAGGAGTAAGATGGATGCGACAGCTAGACCTGGTGGCGGTGGCCAAATATGGCAGCAGCTTGGGATGACAACACACGGAGGACAACCATAGATAAAAATCATAATAGTTGAAAATTAGATTTTCTATTTATTACTTTTATATTGTGCTGTGTGTGTATGTTAGTATACATGTTTAGTAGGCTAGCATAGTTAAAATTCCTCATTTATAAATAACTAAGTGGGAGAGGGATTTTTTAAGTAAAACCCATGGTCTCCATTACTGGTTTGTAAGTGATGCAAACAAGCTTGCGCGTTGGCTCTGAGTGCCTTCCTCCATATCGGATGAGCTTGTTTGTGGATCACTAGAACAAACTTCCATTTGGGATGACTATAGGAAGTTAATTAAGAGTGTGTGATCTTTCCCATCGGAAGGGGCACAATCTTATTAATGGACTTAGTGTCAAGTAATGATATACACTTAGGTACAACTAATAGTATCCTCCCCATCGGAGTCACTGCTATTATTTGTGTGACCAAAGGATACCAACTATTAATTTTATTTGTCAAAAAGTTAGGTTGACAAGATAATAAAATTAATGGGTTAAAACCCTCCTTTTACAAATGTTGAATTTGTATACGTCCACACTATCGTGGCATACAAAATTCACAGTGGTTTGAGGTGTTGGTTAATTTAAAATAGTATTGTTTGAGGAATTAATATTATTCTAAATTTAGAGTTCTGACCAAAAGTTATTTGTGATTCTTAGGATGACTTTCAACCCACTGTCCATCATACTACAACAGAATAGACTTACTGGTCCTAACTACATAGATTGGAAAAGGAACTTGGATATTGTTCTTACTGCTAAAAGCTATAAGTTTGTACTGACTGAGCCTTATCCTGATGCGCCCACTGGTGAATCTACCCAAGAGGAGATTGAATATCATAGGAAATGGGTAAAAGCAGATGAGATGGCGCGGTGTTACATTTTGGCTTCAATGTCAAATGTATTGCAACATCAGCATCAAGATTTACCAACAACTTATGATATTATGAACAATCTCAAGGAACTCTTTGGTCATCAGGATAGGGCTTCTAGGCAAGAAGCCGTGAGAAAAATAATGACAGCCACCATGCAAGAGGGTACTCCTGTGAGGAATCATATCCTAAAGATGATGGCTTATCTGAACGAGATACAGATCCTTGGAGGAGAAATTGATGGGGAAACCCAGATCGATATGATCCTCCAAACACTACCTAGAAGTTTTGAGCAATTTCGCCTGAATTACAATATGAACAAAAGGGTATATTCATTGGCGGAACTACTGACAGAACTTCAGGCAGCAGAAGGATTGTTTCGTCACAACTCTCATATTCACTATGTTGAAAATGGTTCTACTTCTAAGCTGAAAGGAAATAAGAAGAAGAAACAAGTTGGTTCAGCAAAGAAAGTGAATAAATCTCAGAGTACAGGACCTAAAGCTGGAATGAAGAAGCCGAAGGGCAAGTGCTTCATCTGCAAGCAGTCAGGGCATTGGAAGGCGGACTATCCTCGTAGGAATCAGAACAACAAAGGTATATCTCATGCTCTAGTTGTTGAAACATGTTTAGCGGTGTTATCTACCAGCACCTGGTGTGTAGATACGGGAGCCACTGATCATGTCTGCAATTCCTTGCAGGGGTTCCAGGAAACCCGACGACTATATGAAGGAGAGATTACCGTCTACATGGGCAATGCTACTAAGGTGGCAGCTGTTGCGGTGGGAGACGTCTACTTATCTTTTAGTAGAAATAAAAATTTAGTTTTAAGAAATTATCTTTATGTACCCAGTTTTAGAAAGAATTTAATTTCAGTTTCTAAACTGTTTTTAGATGGATATTCAGTTTCCTTTAGTAACGATGTAGTTATTAAGAGAAATAAAGTGATTATCTGTTCTGGTACATTAGTTGACAATTTATATATTTTAAATCCAATTTCTCCCACAAAGCAAAACATGAAAATTTACAACTCATCTTCTAACTCAAATAAGAGAAAAGAACCTTCGGAAATGAACCAAGCATATCTTTGGCATCTAAGGCTTGGTCATATTAACTTAAGTAGGATTCAGAGGATAATAGCCGATGGACTTTTGGGTTCATTAGAGTTGGAAAATTTTCCAACTTGTGAATCTTGCTTGGAAGGTAAAATGACCAAGAGGCCGTTCAAGGCCAAGGGGTATAGAGCCAAAGAAGTGTTAGAATTGGTTCATTCTGATTTGTGTAGTCCTATGTCTGTCCAGGTAAGAGGTGGTTTTGAATATTTTGTCTCTTTTATAGATGATTATTCAAGATACGGATACATTTACCTAATGCGCCGCAAGTCCGAGTGCTTTGATAAGTTCAAAGAATACAAGGCTGATGTGGAGAAACGACTAGGTAAAAGTATCAAGACACTACGATCTGATCGTGGTGGCGAATACCTCTTAGGAGAGTTTAGGAATTACTTATCGAGGGGATTTAATCCCAATTGTGCACTGGAACACCCAGCAGAATGGTGTAGCGAGCGAAGGAATAGGACTCTTATGGAGATGGTTAGATCGATGATGAGTTATTGAGAATTACCATTTTGGGGATATGCCCTGGAAACAACAATATACGTTATGAACTTAGTACCTTCTAAATCGGTTTCTTCTACTCCACGGAATTGTGGAATGGGCGAAAACCAGTCTAAGACATATTCGGATTTGGGGACCATATTCAAACCAAATGCATAAGTTAGAATCTCGCATGAAGTTCAGTGTTTGTGGGATATCCCAAAGGAACGAAAGGAGGTTTATTTTATAGTCCTAAAGACCGTAAGGTCATTGTTAGCACCAATGCCCAGAAGAAGACTATATAATGGATCACAAGCCCAATAGTAAAGTTATTTTAGAGGAACTAAGAGAGGACACGTCTACTTTAGTACCAACAATACAAGATGAAGTACCACAAGAAACTGCAACACGTGTCACACATGATACACAACCACGGACAGTGTCTCGTCGTAGTGGGGGTTGTAAGGCAACCTGAGAGATTCATGTTTTGGGAGAGTCTTGAACTTGATCCCTACATAAACCTGATCCCGGACATATGATGAAGCACTCCAAGATATAGATCCAAAGATCTTGGCAAAAGGCGATGAATTACGAAATAGAGTCTATGTACTCTAATAAGGTCTGGAGCTTGTAGAATCACCGATGGTGTAAAAGCCGTTGGATGCAAGTGGATCTACAAAAGGAAAAGAGGGATGACGGAAGGTAGAAACCTTCAAAGCTAGGCTTTTTGCGAAAGGACACTCGGAAAGAGGGAATCGATTATGAGAAACTTTTCACCAGTAGCCATGTTTAAGTCTATCCGGATACTCTTATCCATTCGCTCATATGGATTATGAGATTTGGCAAATGGAAGACGACTTTCCTTAATGGAAGTCTTGAAGAGAACATCTATATGAAGTAACCAGAAGGGTTCATTGAAAAAGGCAAAGAGCATCTAGTGTGCAAGCTCAATCGGTCCATTTATGGACTGAAGCAAGCTTCAAGATCTTGGAACATCCGGTTTAATGAAGTAATCCAGTCATATGGATTTATTCAAAGTCCGGATGAGTCTTGTGTATATAAGAAGTGTAACGGAAACGTGGTGGTATTTCTTGTACTATACGTAGATGATATTTTGTTAATTGGCAACAATGTCATGGTATTATCAGACGTAAGGGTATGGTTGTCCAAACAATTTGATATGAAGGACTTAGGAGAGTGTGCACACATTCTTGGGATCAAAGTAATAAGGGATCGCAAGAAAAGAATGTTGTGTTTGTCCCAAGCTTCATATATAGATACAATCCTTGCTCGTTTTAGCATGCAGGATTCCAAGAAAGGTTTCTTACCTTTTAGGCATGGAATAGCTCTATCTAAAGAGATGTCTCCTAAGACATCAAAGGAGATAGAAGACATGAAGGCCTTATGCTTTGGTTGTAGGAAGCCTTATGTATGCTGATCTATGTACGAGACACGATATTTGTTTCTTAGTGGCATGGTCACAGATATCGAGTAACCTCGACAATGACATTGGTGCGGTAAAGCATATATTAAAGTACACGAGAAGGACTAGAGATTATATGCTAGTTTACCAAGCGACGATTTGCTCTGGATTTTGATTTCAATCGGATAGGGACAACAGTCTACATCGGGCTATGTGTTTACTTTAGGAGGTGGAGCTATTTCATGGAGGCGTTAAGCGAAATCGTTTGGACTCAACCATGGAAGTCGAGTATGTAGCGACCTCGAGGCGACTAAAAAGCAATATGGCTCGGGAACTTTCTAATGGACTTAGATGTGATTCTGGTTTTCCCAAAATTATCACAATTTATTGTGATAATAAGCGGTGCAATTGCAAACTCAAAGGAACCACGAGCTCATAAGGCAAGTAAACATATAGAGCGCAAGTACCACCGATACGAGATATCGTAAGCGAGGAGAAGTTGTCATCGCCAAGATTGCATCAGCGGATAACCGGCAAATCCTTTCACTAAGGCCCTTCAGGTAAGCTTTGATCGGCATGTGGAGGGAATGGGAATCAGATGTATGGTAGAAGAAATGACAGCTTAGTCATTAGTATAAGTGGAAGATTGTTGGAGTGTATACTGAAAGCCTAAGCTTTTGTAAACATTTATGTTGAATAAAGAATCACATTTGGTCAATTTATTTGTAGTTGTTCAATTAATTTATATTGTAGATAACATAGTATGTGGTGTCACATGCAGAAGATGATGTTATCAGTACCTTATAAATTATAAACAGTAGCTCACGACCAAAATAGAAAGGAACAAACCATTAGAAGGTCGTAGTATAATTAGGTATTAGTTTATCTTAACTATATAATTACACTAGTACACTCAGAGTGTATTGAGTAGGACCATTTGAGGTCGTTTCTTTTATACTGACTTTATAAAGGAACAAAGACCTCAGTTATTATGGAAGTGTGTGCTCTTAATCCTAATATAATAACAAGCACATATATTTGATATTTATTTCTTTAATTTATCAATGGGTGAGATTTAGTTCGATGAATCAATAAGTCCGATAAGTTGGGAAATGATATCACTTATAGTGTGTGTTGTTGATTATAGAAGGAAACTGTGTCCTAGAGATATTAGGTTGATAATGTCCCCAAGAGGAGCTCATAAGGATTGTCATGTTAAACCCTGTAAGTGGACTTAGTCCGACATGACGATAAGGTTGAGTGGTACTACTCTTGGACTAAGATATTAATTAAATGAGTTGTTAGTAACTCACTTAATTAGTGGATATTCGATATCTTAAACACAGGGAGACTAACACACTCATAATAAGAAGGAGCCCAAAAATGTAATTTGGAATTGGTGCGGTAGTTCAATAATAGTTCTCTAGTGAAATGAATTATTATTGATAAAATTAAGTTGTGTGTTCGGGGCGAACACGGGATGCTTAATTTTATCGGAGACCAAAACCAATTCCTCCTCTCGGTCCCTATCGTAGCCTCTTATTTATAGAGTACTATACCCACCTATACCAATTTATCGCAGGGAGCTTGGCACGGGAAAAGTCCAAGTATGGAGACTTGGCACGGAAAAGACCAAGCAGGGAGCTTGGCACGGGAAAAGTCTAAGTATGGAAGCTTGGCATGGGAGGTCAGAGAGGGCTCGGTAGCTCGTTCTCTGGACTGGACGAAGTCGGAGAGGGCTCGACAGCTCGTTCTCCGGACTAGGTCAGAGAGGGCTCGGTAGCTCGTTCTCTGGATCGGACGAAGTCGGAGAGGGCTCGGCAGCTCGTTCTCTAGACTAGGTCAGAGAGAGCTCGGTAGCTCGTTCTCTGGACCGGACGAAGTCGGAGAGGGCTCGGCAGCTCGTTCTCCGGACTAGGTCAGAGAGGGCTCGGTAGCTCGTTCTCTGGACCGGACGAAGTCAGAGAGGGCTCGGTAGCTCGTTCTCTGGACCGGCTGAAGTTGGAGAGGGCTCGGTAGCTCGTTCTCTGGACCGGACGAAGTCAGAGAGGGCTCGGTAGCTCGTTCTCTGGACCGGATGAAGTCGGAGAGGGCTCGGCAGTTCGTTCTACGGACTAGGTCAGAGAGGGCTCGGTAGCTCGTTCTCTAGACCGGACGAAGTTGGAGAGGGCTCGGTAGCTCGTTCTCTGAACTAGGTCAGAGAGGGATCGGTAGCTCGTTCTCTGGACCGGACGTGGAAGTTGGAGAGGGCTCGGTAGCTCGTTCTCCGGACTAGGTCAGAGAGGGCTCGGTAGCTCGTTCTCTGGACTGGACATGGAAGTCAGAGAGGGCTGGTGAGCTCGTTCTCGGACTAGTCGTGAGGGGATTACTTCTGGAAACCTAAGGCTTTAAGAGGGGCTCTAAAACCAGATAAGTGGGAGAATGATAATGTTGCATTGATATTCTTTGACTTTGAAAGATCTATTACATGGTGCATATATCGGACTCATCGCATGATAAACTTATAACACCATCTGTGAGGCTCGATCACTTAACACCGATAACGATGAACAATAGCAAAAGTAGGGGATCGGTATGGGACCGATCCACCTAACTGATCGGTCCGCGGCCGATCGGGCTCAGCAACCCTCACTATGAAGAGTTGGGATCGGTGCGGGACCCGTCGGACTAAGACTGATCGGTCCGAGGCCGTCGAGTTCTGGACCGATCAGGCTATGGCTTGATCGGTCCAGGCCTAGCCGTTGAGACACAACGGCTAGATTTCTGTCTTCTTCTTCGCATGTTGAAGTTATATAACGAGGTAGAGGGCCTCTACAGAACTGCTTGCTTCTTCTTCTTCTTCCTCCTTGCGATCTGAGCTTTGTTGAGCTTTCTACTACTGAAGCTTCGTGTGAGCTTCCTTCGGCTAGGTCTCCAACAATAGTTGCTGCTGTGGTTGACATCCGTGAAGTTGCTGCTTCATTAACAGTCGACGAGAAGGCAAGCAAACTAGTGTTTTTACATTCATATTGTTCTTGGCTTCTTGCTGTATTTCTTGTACTCTGATCTTGCTGTTGTAAGAGAGATTGTGGCGAGATTTCTCCACCCAGAAGGAGTTTTTATTAGCCGGTTTTCCGGGGTCTCATCCACCGACGGATTGATAGGATTCGTCCACCTTACGGACACGCCGAGGAGTAGGAGTATCATCTCTGAACCTCGTTATATCGTCGCGTTTGAGGTTTGATATTCTCCCATTTCGTTTCTATCTTTTATTTCCGCTGCGCTAACTCAAATTGTAGGAAGAAACGAGAATTTGGGGTCGGCTATTCACACCCCCCCTCTCTAGCCGCATCCGAAGGTCCTAATAGTGCCTTCATGAGACACAACCTCTATTATTTTTCTCCCTCTCTTATTCCTTGGTGTGGCCGGCCAACCTCTCTTACCCTCTTCTTCTTTGTGGTGGCCGAACCTTTCTCTTGGCTTGGAGCTCTTGTGGTGGCCGGATACTACTTGGAGAAGAAGAAGAAGAAGAAGGAGAGAAAGTTTGCATCCCTTGGAGTTTGGTTGGTGTTTTTTTTCTTCTTTCTTGGTGAAGCTTTCTTGTTTTGGCCGAACCTAGCTAGGAGGAGAAGAAGGTGTTTGGTGGTTTCTCATCTCGGAAGATCGTTGCCCACACAACGTCCGAGGTTAGAAAAGGAATACGGTATAATATCAAAAGGTCTTTCTAAAAGGTATAACTAATAATTTTTTTTTCCGCATCATACTAGTTATTTTTTGAAATAATACCAAATACAAGAGGCTTACGATTCTAGTATTTTGAATATGTTTTTCGATGTTGTGTTCTTTTGATTTATTTTTCCTTGTGATTTGATTGTTCTTTTCGGTTAACCTAAAGTTATTTTAGGATATTAAATATTAGCTTTCCATAAAAGGTTTTGTCTAGTCGGTGGTGGTTGCTCCCATATCCAAGAAGGTCATGTGCCTCGCCACGTCAGTACTGGGAACCAATTATGGAAATTAATATTTAATGGAATTAATAACTTAAGGTGATTTGGATTGAACGAGTTAAGTTCCGCAGGAGATCCAAGTCTAAACCTAAAAGAACAAATAGATTAAGTTTTGGATCAAACGTGTTAAGTTCCGCAGGCGATCCAAAATTTAATTTAAAAGAACACATGGTAGCTAGGAAAAAGGTTCAAACCTTTGTACAAAAGTTTTGTACAGTGGAACCTCTAGGTTGTCCGAGTAGCAACCAACAGGCCAAGCCAAGCTTGAAACTCAAGCTTAGGGCCGGCCAAGCCTAAAGGTTGAGCCTTAAGGTGGCCGGCCAATAGCTTGGAGCCCAAGCTTAGGTGGTCGGCCACATCATATTAAAAAGGATTTTATTTATAAATTTTTCTTATGTGGATTCCATAGTTTTAAAAGAGAGTTTAAAATTTAAATCTTTTCTTTTATAGCTTTCTACAAAAGATTAAGAAAAGATTTGAAATCTTTCCTTATTTGTAGATTGAAAGGTAGATTTTAATTTTAAGAAAACTTTCCTTTTTTAACCATGTTCATGATTTAAAAGAGAGTTTAAAAATTAAATATTCTCTTTTATTAATTTCTACAAAAGATTAAGAAAAGATTTGATATCTTTCCTTATTTGTAGATTGAAAAGAGATTTTAAATTTTAGAGATAACTTTCCTTTTTGGAAATTATCCACATGTTTAAAAGAAGGATTTTAATTTATAAAATTTCATTTTTACTAACCAATCATGAAGGGATAAAAATTATTGGAGAAATTTTTATAAATTTCTAGAAACAAATTAGGAAGTTTTAATTCTTGTGTGAAATAAACTTTCCTTGTTTCGGAATTAGAAGTGGCCGGCCATGATATTTATGAGGAGGAAATTATTTTTTAATTAAATATTTTTTTTCTTTTCATGGAAAAAGAATTAAGGAAGTTTTTATTTAAATTTCCTTATTTGCCAAGACCAAGGATTATAAAAGAGGGGGTAGAGGTGTCTTCATGGGTGAACAACTCTATTATTCTTCGCCTCTCTTTTCCTCCTTGGCGGTCGACCCTAGCTTCTTCCTCTTCTCTTCTTCTTATGGCCGGTGGCAACCCCTCTTGGAGCTCTTGATGGTGGTCGGTTCTAGCTAGGAGAAGAAGGAGAGAAAGGTGGTTTTGTTTCTTCCATCCCTTGGAGCTTGGTGATGGTGGTCGGACCTCTACTTCTCTTGGAGAATTGTGGTGGCCGAAACCTAGAAGGAAGAAGAAGGTGCTTGGTGGTTCTCGTCTCAGAGGATCGTTGCTCACACAACGTCCGAGGTTAGAAGAGGAATACGGTAGAAGATCAAGAGGTTATTTTTGCTTACAAAGAAAGGTATAACTAGTAATTGTTTTCCGCATCATACTAGTTTTCTTTATATTGTTCTTTTTGGAAATACCAAACACAAGAGGCATATGATTCTAGAGTTTTCGAAATAGTTTTTCGAGTTTGTGTTTTCTTCTTTTTCAAATTTGTGATTCGATTGTTCTTTTTGGTTAACCTAGAGTTATTTAAGGAAATAAATATTAGCTTTCCTTAAAAGGCTTTGCCTAGGCGGTGGTGGTTGCTCCCATATCCAAGAAGGCCATGTGCCTCGCCATGCAGTCCTGGAAGCCAATTTTGGAAATTAATATTTATGGAATTAATAACTTAGGTAGATTTTAATCAATAGTGTTAAGTTCCGCTTGCGATTCAAATCTAAACCATTAAGAACAGATAAGTTAAATTTGGAATCAATGATGTTAAGTTCCGTCTGCGATTCCTAATTTAACTTCTAAAGAACACAATAGGTTATTTAAGGAAAGATTCGACACTTGTACAAAATTTTTGTACAGTGGAGCCGGTACGATTTTCCTAGGACTAACCAACAATTGGTATCAGAGCTAGGGTTTGCCTCTGTGTGTTTGGTTTTAAAATTAGGTTATGCACATGTCATACATAATTTAGGCAGGATAATAGTAGGATGTGCTAACTTTGTGGTTGCAGGCTCCAACTATTATGGCATATTTTTATTGTGTGTGATTGGACCCTTGGACATGTCAAGGGCATTTAATTGTATGTGCATGATTGTATGTAACTAATACAGCAGGAGCTGTATTAGCCCTATGTTTTCGAATTTTATTTTTCGATCTAGATTACATGTACATTCCATTTATGGAATATAGGATCGATATATGTAAAATTCTATATTTGTCGCGGATCGTATCTTAGCGAGGCGTGGTGCTATTGGAGGACCAGAAGCGTAGTGGAATAAGGAGCAAGATATATGCGACAACTCGACCCGATGGCGGTGGCTAAAGATGGCAACAGCTAGGGTTGGAGCACACAAAGGACAGTGATGAAAATGCCATAATAGTTGGAAAATTAATTTCCATATTTATTGCTTTTATTTACTGTGATGTGTGTGCGTATGATATATGCTAGCATAGGTTAAAATTACTCACCTTAAATAACTAAGTGGGAGAGGGATTAGTATATTAATCCCACGGTCTCCATTATTGGTTTGTAAGTGATGCAACAAGCTTGCGTGTTGGCTCTGAGTGCCTCCCTCCACAACGGATGAGTTTGTTTACGGATCACTAGATCAAACTTTCTTAATGGATGGTTATAGGAAGTTATTTAGGATGTGTGTGATCTTCTCCAACTGAAGGGGCACAATTCTATTTAATGGACTTAGTATCAAGTAATGGTATACACTTAGATACATTTAATAGTATCCTCCCCAACGGAGTCACTACTATCACTTGTGTGACTAAAGGGAAACCAACTATTGATTTGTCATAAAACTAGATTGGCAAGATAATAAAATTAATAAACCCCTCTTACAAATGTTTGAATTTGTATACGTCCATACTAACGTGGCATACAAGATTCATGGTGTTTGAGATAATTTTATTTGTCAAAAGGTTATACTGACAAGATAGTCAATGGGTAAAACCCTCCTCTTACAAATGTTGATTTTGTATACGTCCACACTAACGTGGCAAGCAAAACTCACGGTGTTTTGAGGTGTTGGTAAATTTAAATAGTATTGTTTGAGGAATCAATATTATTTTAAATTTAGAGTCTTGACCAAATATTTGATCAAAGACAGACCAACTATTAATTTTATTTGTCATAGGTTGATAAGATAATAAAATTAATGGATGAAATCTCTTTTTAGAATTTATATGCGTCCACACTAACGTGGCATACAAAATTCAAGGGGATTTTGAGATGTTGGTCTTGACCAAATATTTTTGTGATTCTGAGGATTTCAAATGTTAGTCAATCCCCTAGTTGTTATACTATAGAATAGACTTAGTAGTCCTGATTGTAATGATTGGAAAACTTGGACATTAAGGTAGACTGTCCTCTCAGAACTGAGAACAATAACGGTGTATTTTATTAGTTGTTGAAACATATTTAGTGGTGTTATCTACCGGTAACTGGTGTGTAGATACAGGGACCACTGATTATGTCTGCAATTCATTGCAGGGATTCCAGAAAATCCAACAACTATATAAATCAACGTCCACATGGGCATTGCTGTAAAAGTAGCAGCTGTTGCAGTGGGAGATGTTTATCCTTTGATAGGAATAAAACATGGATTTAAGAAATTGCTTTTAAGTACCAAGTTTAGAAAGAAATTTATTTCAGTTTCTAAACTATTTAAAGAATAAATATTGTGTCTATTTTGATAACAAAGTTGTTATCGAGAAAATAGGAAAGATATCTATTCTGGTACGTTGGATGACAATTTATAAATTCAATAACTCCCACAATGCAATAAATGGAAATTAATGACACATTTTCTAACTTTAAGATAAAGCAACCTTCGGTAATGAACCAATCATATTTTGGCATCTAAGGCTAGGTTATATTAACTTGAGTAGGATTCAAAGGATAATAACCAATGAACTCTTGGGTTCATTGGTAGTGGAAATCTTTCCAACCTGCGAGTCTTACTTGGAAGGAAAAATAACCAAGAAGCTTTTAAATCTAAGGGGTATGGAGCCAAAGATATGTTGGAATTGGTTCATTCTGATTTGTGTGATCCTATGACTATCTAGACAAGAGGTAGTATCGAATATTTCGTCTATTTTATAGACAACTATTCAAGATACAAATACATTTACTTGATGTACCGCAAGACTAAGTGCTTTGATTAGTTCAAAGAATACTAGGCTGATGTGGAGTAATGTCAAGGTAAAAGTATCAAGACACTACGGTTAGATCATAGTGGCGAGAACCTCTTAGGATAGTTTAGGAGTCACTTATCAGAAGACGGGACTCAATTCCAACTAACTGCACCTGGTACATCCCAACAGAATGGTGTAGAAAAAGGAAGGTATAGGACTCTTATGGAAATAAGTAGATTGATGATGAGTTATTTCGAAAATTACCAAATTTATTTTAAGGATATACTCTGAAAACGAAAGTGAACATAGTACCTTCTAAATCAGAACTCTCTACTCATATAGAATTGCTGAATAAGTGTAAGCTTATTTTAAAGCATATTCGGATTTGGGTAGTCCAGCACACATGTTGAAGAGAGACAATGATAAGTTGGACAAGAGTTCACTTGTTTATGGGTTATCCTAGATAAACGAAAGTAGGTTTATAGTCTTAAAAATCAGAAGGTCATTGTTAGTATCAATGACTGATTTTTAGAAGAGGACGATATAATGAACCACAAGCCCATAAGTAAATTTGTTCTTAAGAAAATAATAAAGGACACGTCTAATCTAGTATCAACTGTACAAGATGAAATATCACAAGAAACTGCAACACGTATCACAAATGATACACAATTGCAGAGAGTGTCTCGTCATAGTGGGAGGGTTGTTAGGCAACCTAAAAAATTCATGCTTTGGGAGAGTTTTTGGACTTGGTCCCTGGTAGACGTGAATCTGATCCCCAGACATATGACGAAACACTCCAAGATAAAGAGGAAGTATCTTTGCAAAGAGCAATAAATACAGAATTAGAATATATGTATTCTAATAGATTCTGGGAGCTTATAGAATCACCAAATAGGTGTAAAAGTCATTGGGTGAAAATAAGTCTACAATAGAAAAAAGGGATAGATGGGAAAGTGGAAATTTTCAAAGCAATGCTTGTTGAAAAAGGGAAACCTTTTATCGGTAGTCATGCTTAAGTCTATCCGGATTCTTTTATCTATTGCTGCTCATATAGACTATGAGATTAGGCAAATGGATGTCAAGACAGCTTTCCTTTATGGAAATCTTGAAGAATGCACCCATATAAAGCAACCAGATAGGTTCATTGCAAAGGGCAAAGAGTATCTAGTATGTAAGCTCAATCAGTCTATGGACTGAAGTAAAGCTTCAAGGTCTTGGAACATTCGATTTAATAAAGTGATCCGGTCCTATGGATTTATTTAATAATCGAATGAGTCTTGTGTATATAAGAAGTGTGATGGAAATGTGGTGGTATTTCTTGTACTATACGTAGATAACATTTTTGGTAGTTGGAAACAATATCAAAGTATTGTCAGAAGTAAGGGTATGATTATCCAAACAATTCAATATGAAGAACTTAGGAGAATGTGTACACATTCATGGGATCAAAGACATAAGAGATCGCAAGAAAAGAATGTTGTTCTTATCCCGAGCTTCATACAATCCTTGATCGTTTAGCATGCAAAACTCCAAGAAAGGTTTCTTACCTTTTAGGCATGGAGTAGCTTTATCTAAAGAGATGTCTTCGAAGACATCAAAGGAGATAAAGGACATGAAGGCAGTTCATTATGCTTCGGCTATAGGAAGCCTAATGTATGTAATGCTGTGTATGAGATTGGATATCTGTTTTGCCGTGGGCATGGTTAGCAGACATCAAAGTAACCCTGGACAAGGACATTGGTCTGCGGTAAAGCATATATTGAAGTACCTTAGAGGCACAAGAGATTATATGCTAGCTTACAAGGCAGATGATTTGATCCCTGTGGGTAACAAGGATTTTGACTACTAATCAGAGAGGGACAGTAATAAGTCAACCTCGGGGTTTTGTGTTTACTTTAGGAGGTACAGCCATAACTATGGAGGAGTGTTAAGCATAGGTGCTTTTCAGATTCCACTATGGAAGTTAAGTACGTGGCAGCCTCAGAGGCAGCCATAGAAGCTGAGTGACTCAGTAACCTCAAGATGGACTTAGATATGATTTCTGGTTTGTCCAAATATTATTACAATTTATTGTAATAATAATGGTGCAGTAGCAAACTCGAAGAAACCATGAGTCCATAAGGCAAGTGAACACAAAAGAGCGCAAGTACCACCCAATACGAGAAATCGTATAAATGAGGAGAAGTTGTTGCCGCCTAGATTGCATCAAATGATGACCTATAGATCCTTTCACTAAGGCCCTTAAGGCAAGAGCTTTTGATGGGCATGTTGAATGGATGGGAATCAGATGTATGACAACATTTATGGCAGCATAGTCTTTTAGTATAAGTGGGAGATTGCTGGTATACTAAAAGCCTAGCTTTTGTATAATCATTTATAAGAATCACATTGGTCAAGTGTCTACATTTATATATACTAAATGTAGATGTTCAATTAATTTATATTGTAGATAACATAGTGTGTGGTGTCACACACAGAAGATCGTGTTATCGATTCTTTATAAATTAAAAACAGTAGCTCACGACCAAGATGGAAAGAAACAAACCATTGGAAGGTCGTAGTGTAATTAAGTATTAGTTTATCTTAACTATATAATTACACTAGTACACTTAGAGTGTATTGAGCAGGACCATTTAGAGGTCGTTTCTTTTATACTGACTTTGTAAAGGAACAAAGACCTCAGTTATTATGGAAGTGTGTGCTCTTAATCCTAATATAATAACAAACACATATATTTGATATTTATTTCTTTAATTTATCAATGGGTGAGATTTAGTTCGATAAATCAATAAGCCCGATAAGTTGGGAAATGATATCACTTATAGTGTGTGTTATTGATTATAGAAGAAAATTGTGTCCTAGTGATCTATGTTGATAATGTCCCCAAGAGGAGCTCATAAGGATTGTCATGTTAAACCCTGCAGGTGAACTTAGTCCGACATGACGATAAGGTTGAGTGATATTACTCTTGGACAAAGATATTAATTAAATAAGTTGTCAGTAACTCACTTAATTAGTGGGCATTCGACATCTTAAACACAGGGAGACTAACACACTCATAATAAGAAGGAGCCCAAAAATATAATTTGGGATTGGTGCGGTAGTTCAATAATAGTTCTTTAGTGGAATGAATTATTATTGATGGAATTAAGTTGTGTGTTCGGGGTGAACACGGGAAGCTTAATTTCATCGGGAGACCAAAACCAATTCCTCCTCTCGGTCCCTATCGTAGTCTCTTGTATATAGAGATTTATACCCACCATCTTACCCAACCAATAGGGGTCGGCCAAGCCAAGCTTGAAACTCAAGCTTAGGGTCGGCCAAGCCTAAAGGTTGAGCCTTAAGGTGGCCGGCCAATAGCTTGGAGCCCAAGCTTAGGTGGTCGGCCACATCATATTAAAAAGGATTTTATTTATAAAATTTTCTTATGTGGATTCCATAGTTTTAAAAGAGAGTTTAAAATTTAAATCTTTCCTTTTATAGTTTTCTACAAAAGATTAAGAAAAGATTTGAAATCTTTCCTTATTTGTAGATTGAATGGTAGATTTTAATTTTAAGAAAACTTTCCTTTTTTAACCATGTTCATGATTTAAAAGAGAGTTTAAAAATTAAATATTCTCTTTTATTAATTTCTACAAAAGATTAAGAAAAGATTTGATATCTTTCCTTATTTGTAGATTGAAAAGAGATTTTAAATTTTAGAGATAACTTTCCTTTTTGGAAATTATCCACATGTTTAAAAGAAGGATTTTAATTTATAAAATTTCCTTTTTACTAACCAATCATGAAGGGATAAAAATTATTGGAGAAATTTTTATAAATTTCTAGAAACAAATTAGGAAGTTTTAATTCTTGTGTGAATTAAACTTTCCTTGTTTCGGAATTAGAAGTGGTCGGCCATGATATTTATGAGGAGGAAATTACTTTTTAATTAAATGATTTTTTTCTTTTCATGGAAAAGAATTAAGGAAGTTTTTATTTAAATTTCCTTATTTGCCAAGACCAAGGATTATAAAAGAGGGGGTAGAGGTGTCTTCATGGGTGAACAACTCTATTATTCTTCGCCTCTCTTTTCCTCCTTGGCGGTCGACCCTAGCTTCTTCCTCTTCTCTTCTTCTTATGGCCGGTGGCAACCCCTCTTGGAGCTCTTGATGGTGGTCGGTTCTAGCTAGGAGAAGAAGGAGAGAAAGGTGGTTTTGTTTCTTCCATCCCTTGGAGCTTGGTGATGGTGGTCGGACCTCTACTTCTCTTGGAGAATTGTGGTGGCCGAAACCTAGAAGGAAGAAGAAGGTGCTTGGTGGTTCTCGTCTCAGAGGATCGTTGCTCACACAACGTCCGAGGTTAGAAGAGGAATACGGTAGAAGATCAAGAGGTTATTTTTGCTTACAAAGAAAGGTATAACTAGTAATTGTTTTCCGCATCATACTAGTTTTCTTTATATTGTTCTTTTTGGAAATACCAAACACAAGAGGCATATGATTCTAGAGTTTTCGAAATAGTTTTTCGAGTTTGTGTTTTCTTCTTTTTCAAATTTGTGATTCGATTGTTCTTTTTGGTTAACCTAGAGTTATTTAAGGAAATAAATATTAGCTTTCCTTAAAAGGCTTTGCCTAGGCGGTGGTGGTTGCTCCCATATCCAAGAAGGCCATGTGCCTCGCCATGCAGTCCTGGAAGCCAATTTTGGAAATTAATATTTATGGAATTAATAACTTAAGTAGATTTGAATCAATAGTGTTAAGTTCCGCTTGCGATTCAAATCTAAACCATTAAGAACAGATAAGTTAAATTTGGAATCAATAATGTTAAGTTCCGTCTGCGATTCCTAATTTAACTTCTAAAGAACACAATAGGTTATTTAAGGAAAGGTTCGACACTTGTACAAAATTTTCAGTATAACCGGTACGATTTTCTAGACTAACCAACAATTGGTATCAGAGCTAGGGTTTGCCTCTGTGTGTTTGGTTTTCAAATTAGGTTATGCACATGTCATACATAATTTAGGCAGGATAATAGTAGGATTTACTAACTTTGTGGTTGCAGGCTCCAACTATTATAGCATATTTTTATTGTGTGTGATTGGACCCTTGGACATGTCAAGGGCATTTAATTGTGTGTGCATGATTGTATGTAACTAATACAGCAGGAGCTGTATTAGCCCTAGGTTTTAGAATTTTATTTTTCGATCTAGATTACATGTACATTCCATTTATGGAATATAGGATCGATATATGTAAAATTCTATATTTGTCACGGATCGTATCTTAGCGAGGCGTGGTGCTATTGGAGGACCAGAGGCGCAGCGGAATAAGAAGCAAGATAGATGCGACAACTCGACCCGATGGCGGTGGCTAAAGATGGCAGCATCTAGGGTTGGAGCACACAAAGGACAGTGATGAAAATGCCATAATAGTTGGAAAATTAATTTCCATATTTATTGCTTTTATTTACTGTGATGTGTGTGCGTATGATATATGCTAGCATAGGTTAAAATTCCTCACCTTAAATAACTAAGTGGGAGAGTGTAACGACCCGCCTTCTACTAGCTGAGCTGTAAGGCCGATCGCTACAGTTATGCTGTGCTAACTGTGCGAAAAACTGATCTAATTTAAATTTTAGTTGCTATCTGATAACTATTCTTGGTTCTACATGTGCTGAAGGGTATAATCTAGAGGATGCCAGGTGTATCCTACATTCCCTATGGACTAGAAGCTGATCTGCTAAGTTTCCTAGTCGAAACTGAACTTCCCAATCGATTCAGACTGAACTGGATCGATTGCTCTCTGTTGGATCGATCCAGGGATCGATCCAGACCGCTGCTGTGTGCTTCTGTGCACGGGACTTTATTTGGATCGATCGGCTGATCGATCCAACATAAGTCAATCGATCCAATGATCGATCAAAAACCTTTCTGTTCGCGAGGAATAGCTTGGATCGATCGACCGATCGATCCAGAGGCCTTCTGTTCGCGACGGAATGTGTCTGGATCAATCGGCTGATCGATCCAGAAGCCTTCTGTTCGCGGAATCAGCCCCCAATCGATCCATGGATCGATCGAGGACCCCCGATCGATCCATGGATCGATCGGAGTTTCTGATTTCGCACTGAAACTCTGATTTCAGCACTCTGGCGTGCCAAAACCTCACACAACAAATTCTAAAATCAATTGGAATGTATTCTAGCAACTATTAACCAGCATTCTAACATAATTACTAACAAACTAAATAAACCTCCCATGGTTTAAACATTCTAAGGTCTGAAAATGCATGAAAGAAGAAATACTAAGAATCCAACTATTTAAGCTTTCTAAAACCCCTGAGGATCTTTTATTCCAGTTCCTGCCACACACATCATCTTTGCATTGAACTCCAGCTTCCTCTGTTAGTCCACCTTCCCTTTACCTTTATCTGCAGTATAAGGGAAAATAGTATCTGTAAGCTTAAAGCTTAGTAAGAAATCATCTACCTCACTAAAACATGCATACGATGCAAATATGTTTTAAAATCATGCTGTTTAAAAGGTTATGCTAAGTATACTGAATAAACTAAACATGGCATGGCATATAAGCATACAATCATGGCATATCTAAAACTGAACATGATATCAATCACATGGTATCAATGAAAAACTAAGCTGATACTAAAAACTGACTAAGCTAATACTGAGCTACTGCTAGGACTGTACTAAATTCACGAACTAATTTGTGAAAGGTTAAAAAAAAAACCATATACATATAGTAAGTGAAAATACTAAACATACTGTTTGGGTCCGGCAACTGTACTTGCTGTGCGCGCATCCCTAACTAGACCCGGGTTTGCAAGTCCCGAATTTAGTAGGGTTAACTAGGTTATCTAAACCTAGGGACGACTGTGGGAGTCCAACCCAATGGATATCTGATCCAGTACAGTGCCACTGAAAATAAAATACTGAATATAGCTAACTGTTTTAACTTGCTGTTTCTAGGTTATCTGAACCTAGAGCTAGGTTGTCTGAACCTAGAGGCGACTGTGGGAGCCCACCCATTGGACCGTAGTCCCATATAAGCTAGAATAAACTGATTTACTGATTTAGATGCTTCTAATGCATTCAACTGAACTGTTAAAATGCCTAATTTGCATTTTTACTTAACTAGCTAATTTATCGAACACCTAGTGTGCTTTAACTCCCCTCTCTATTAGGGAGACTACCTTTAGGCACCCAACAGCATCTAAACCTCCAACTGAAGGGGAAAAGACGTGTTCGGCCCATCTAAAGGTACTCACTAAATCCCTAAACCTGCGAGGAGGGTTAAATACACCCTACATGTCAAAAAATCTGCATATAACTAAACTAGTGCATAGAAACCAAACGGAAGCTACTTATACTGCAGGTGAGGGGTTTCTTACCTTGTGTGCTAGATTTCTTACAAATCTAATCGCTAGAAATTCCGGTGGAGACGACTTCTCGACGATTCGCTCGCGTCCACGTGCTCTACTCGCAGAGGGGAACGTCCTTGTGCTGAAATCGTCGCCGGAAAGTGACCTTGGGGCCCTAGGAGAGAACCCTAGGTCTTCTTGGTGTGGCGCCGAGAGAAGGAGGAAGAGAAGAGAGGTGTTCGGCGTGAGGGTTTGAAGAAAGAAAGTGGCGTGAGGTTTTGTGAGGAGAGGGTTGCCGAACCAAATTAAACGAAACCCAACTTAAGTTCTTAATTTATATTAAGTGGATTATTGAACCCAACTCTAATATAAATATAATTGTTTCCTCTTTCTTTCAGCACGGCCCTGCTGGGTTCACCGGTTACTAAGGCTAACTAAAGGTTTAGCGGACCCGAGAGGTCCCGGGTTTGATTCCCGCTTAAACCATTTTGCTTATCTAATTACTTTTGCTACTTCCACTACTCGGAAAATTCCGGAAAAATATCTAAAAATTCCAGAAAAATCATAGAATAATTCTAATGCAAGTTTGAGAATTTTCGGGCGTTACAGAGAGGGATTAGTATATTAATCCCACGGTCTCCATTATTGGTTTGTAAGTGATGCAACAAGCTTGCGTGTTGGCTCTGAGTGCCTCCCTCCACAACGGATGAGTTTGTTTGCGGATCACTAGATCAAACTTTCTTAATGGATGGTTATAGGAAGTTATTTAGGATGTGTGTGATCTTCTCCAACTGAAGGGGCACAATTCTATTTAATGGACTTAGTATCAAGTAATGATATACACTTAGACACATTTAATAGTATCCTCCCCAACGGAGTCACTACTATCACTTGTGTGACTAAAGGGAAACCAACTATTGATTTGTCATAAAACTAGATTGGCAAGATAATAAAATTAATAAACCCCTCTTACAAATGTTTAAATTTGTATACGTCCACACTAACGTGGCATACAAGATTCATGGTGTTTGAGATAATTTTATTTGTCAAAAAGTTATACTGACAAGATAGTCAATGGGTAAAACCCTCCTCTTACAAATGTTGATTTTGTATACGTCCACACTAACGTGGCATACAAAACTCACGGTGTTTTGAGGTGTTGGTAAATTTAAATAGTATTGTTTGAGGAATCAATATTATTTTAAATTTAGAGTCTTGACCAAATATTTGATCAAAGACAGACCAACTATTAATTTTATTTGTCATAGGTTGATAAGATAATAAAATTAATGGATGAAATCTCTTTTTAGAATTTATATGCGTCCACACTAACGTGGCATACAAAATTCAAGGGGATTTTGAGATGTTGGTCTTGACCAAATATTTTTGTGATTCTTAGGATTTCAAATGTTAGTTAATCCCCTAGTTGTTATACTATAGAATAGACTTAGTAGTCCCGATTGTAATGATTGGAAAACTTGGACATTAAGGTAGACTGTCCTCTCAGAACTGAGAACAATAACGGTGTATTTTATTAGTTGTTGAAACATATTTAGTGGTGTTATCTACCGGTAACTGGTGTATAGATACAGGGACTACTGATTATGTCTGCAATTCATTGCAGAGATTCCAGAAAATCTGACAACTATATAAATCACCGTCCACATGGGCATTACTGTAAAAGTAGCAGCTGTTGCAGTGGGAGATGTTTATCCTTTGATAGGAATAAAACATGGATTTTAAGAAATTGCTTTTAAGTACCAAGTTTAGAAAGAAATTTATTTCAGTTTCTAAACTATTTAAAGAATAAATATTGTGTCTATTTTGATAACAAAGTTGTTATCGAGAAAATAGGAAAGATATCTATTCTGGTACGTTGGATGACAATTTATAAATCCAATAACTCCCACAATGCAATAAATGGAAATTAATGACACATTTTCTAACTTTAAGATAAAGCAACCTTCGGTAATGAACCAATCATATTTTGGCATCTAAGGCTAGGTTATATTAACTTGAGTAGGATTCAAAGGATAATAACCAAACGTTCTCTGGACTGTCCGGTTCTGACTTCGAATTTTCCATCCGGAAACTCTTGGTCGAACCGGCATCTACTGTTCCCTCACTAGGGAACACGTCCTCACCTACTCCACTTAGGAGAATTTACCTGTTGTCATACCCGTCCTCCAGACCGACTGGACTTTTGCTCAGCGCCCGAAGCTCCAGGACTTTCTACTGGACATCTACTCCATGACTCGTCCAATTTTCCACCTGGTTCGCGACACCAGGACTTTCCACCTAGAGTCCCCAACTTTAGGACTTTTTCCCGAAGCCCTCAACCCACCAAGACTTTCCGCCTAGGGTTACCACCCCTTTAGGACCTAGGGTTACTATCTCCTAGATTTTTCAATCTGCCTAACCGCAGCTAGGACTTTTGCCTAAGTACACTTAGGGCTTTCTTGCAAACTCATTCAAATATGTTAGACAATAAATTACCTTAACTTTGAACCCTTTGTCATTATCAAAACTTAGGTTCAATCGTTGGATGCTTCCCGCACCAACAGTACATAGCAGAATCAGGAGTCGATCATTGAGTTGAGAAGAAAATTTGCGGACTAATATACCAAGGCCTACGTTCAACGTAGTTTTCTTAAAATAAATTCGCCCCACCTCTGGCTGTGCTTCGAGGTTCTCTTAGGTCATTTATTTCCTAGGATACAATGGTAAAACCATACACGCAACCAAACACTAGTTATTCATGACAAACTAAGAATGCACTCGAGTGCTATCATGAGTAGTTCAGCCGAACATATGCACGGTTGAGAGAGTTTTGTGGGAGAACATGGGTAAACAGAGGTTTGCTTCTTGCTTTTCCTCTCACTTTATCTTTCACTTATCTTCCAGTGCTCTCTATCATTTGCTCAAAATCCAACCTCCTTATATAAGAGTCCTCATCTTGCCGACAATGAATGACTAAATTATGGTCATTTAGTGCTGGGTTTAATGTCGTCATTAATGTCAAAACGTTAAGAAATCATTATTAATGGGTTTAATGTCGCCATTAATGCCGAGATGTTATAAAGTTACCATTAATGAGTTTAATATCATCATTAATATCGAGACATTACAGAATCACCATTAAATTTATATTAATGCTTCCATTACCCTCTTGAGTAGGTAGCAAAAAGAGATTCAGTGGCAAAATGTTGGTTTATTCACTTGGGCAAATTTTGCCTCAACCGGTCTAGCATTCGACGTGTGCAGGTCGTGCTCGCACATGAGTCAATCTTGATTTAATACAATACGGGCCTTAAATTGCATCCACCCTTGTGCACCCACGCGTGAGAGAGTCTCTCCTCATGCATATGTTTACAACATCAATGCATGTGCCATAATTTAAACTAACAATAAAGCTAAGAGACTTTTAATGTGGGACTAACAACCCATGCACAATAAAGTCTCTTCGTCTGCACCTTTTTATTCATTCTTATTTTCAACAATCCCCCATATGAATGAAATACATAGTATGTGATAATATTTGGCAGTTGAGTCAAGTATAGGATAGGTAGATTTTATCCTTTCAACCTTCCCTTATAAAGATTTATTTGCATACTGGCTGACAGTAGACATATGTCCTTAAATTATTCTATTGTTTATATAAGCATTGATAAATCTCATCCAAGACTCTCCCTGATACAACTCAGTTCTCATGAGTATATTTATTCTTAGCCATGAATAGGCCTAGTTCTGTGAAAAGTTCTAAGAATTATGTCTCTAATTCTCTTTGAAGCAGCTCAACTTCTTTCTCATATGGGTGATCCCTTGAGAGTAGTCATATATTCTTCTTAATCATTAAAAGCCCATCAACTTACCCTGATCCAATCACTATTTTATTGGGTTATCCCCCTAAGTATGTCTAATTAGTGCAAATTAGTTATCCCTTTGAACCTAGTTCTTGGGATCTCTAGTTAACATAGGTTGGGTGTCATCTACACTAATCACTGACAATAACATCAAACTCATTTCTCGTGATGAGCTTGCAACTAACTCTTGATTTAATCCTTTGGTTAGCGGATCATCTAGGTTATCCTTTGACTTCACATGGTCAACAGTGATAACTCCCATTAAGAGTAGTTGCCTAATGATATTATGTCTATGATGTATATGGCTAGACTCTACAACGTATATGCCTAAACTTACTATTATATAGATGACTTTGTGCTCTGACAATTGTTGATAGACTATCGCAATGTATGCAAATTGTCAGCACCAGTTTCAGCCATCTCGGAATATCTTCCAAGAATTGTATTAGCCATTCAGCCTCTTCACCATATTTTTCAAGAGATACAAACTCATATTTCATCGTGGATCTAGTTATTACGGTTTGCTTAGAAGATTTTCAGGAAATGACTGCACCTCCTAGAGTGAATACATATCTACTCGTAAATTTAGAGTCTTTTATGTTAGATATTCAACTCGCATCGTTGTATCCTTCGATCACAGTAGGATATCTCGTATAGTGCAATCCATATTTATGAGTGTATCTCAAGTACCTCAGTACTTCAATACTCTTGTTATTCCTTTCCAGTGCTCAACACCGAGATTACTCGTATATCTACTTAATTTACTTACTACGTAGGCCAAGCCTAGTCATGTACAACTCTTCAGGTACATTAGTCTTCCAATTACTCAAGAGTATTCTATCTAAGAGATTCTTTTACTTCAATTTTTTGATAGATATTGACTCATATCTATCGACATTCATGCCAATACAGTATCACCCTTAGTGAATTTCTCAAGAATCTTATCCACATAATGGGACTGACTAAAAATAAGTCATTCTGTTGTTCTAAGAATTTTAATTCCTAGAATCACATCAACTAGGTCATGTCTTTTATGTCAAATCTAACATATCTTTAGTGGATTTGATTATCTTATCATTACTCTCAATGATAAGTATGTCATCTACATATATGCATAAGATGACGTAGCCATTCTCTGTGGCTTTTATATAGATACAATTATTGTAAGGAAATATGTTGCTAAACACGCAAACGCGCAGCGGAAAAACATATTTCCTCCAGAAGATCCATGCGAAGGGAAAGAGTAATTCCTACATATACTAAGTTTTCTAACATAGCATGAGAGATTATACCTTTGGTGCGTGCTCACGGACTCCCGATAGCTCGGATCACAGCACGATCTCATGTTCGCGCCTCTACGGTATCCACACAAACAAGTGTTCATTTGTCTCACAAACTCACAAGATGGAGAAAGGTTGTGCTAGCAACCTATGGAGTGGATTTCGACCAAGAGAGGAGAGGAGCAATGAGAATGAAAAAGTGCCCAAAAATGAAGAGAAAATTGCTTAAGTATTTTCATCCAATGAAAACACTTATTAGCATTAATGGCCTTAATGAGTATTTACACTCCATTAAGGATCACACTTGTAACTCCTCATTTCAAATGAGTGTAACTCCTCATTTCAAATCAATTTTGAAAATTGAATGAAATGTATAATTAAATTTCAAAATTTAATAATTATCTCCATTAATCCTCACTTGAGTCTAACTCAAGTCTAATTTACTTGGGTCTAACTCAAGTCTAATTCAATCGAGTCTTACTCAATTAATCCTCATGCAATTCAAATTCAATGAATGACTATTTTATTAATTCAAATTGACTCCTTGAGTCTAATTTGAATTGGACTTAATCCAACAATTAGATCCAATTGAGTCCAATTTAATATGTCCAATTCGGATTAGACTTAATCCAATGATTCATCATATGAACATATCTCCAAATCTACTTGTTCTTTGTGTGACCCAATAGGTTCTCGTAACGTTGGCAATGTACCCAAATCAACATTTAGATACATAAGCAATGAGTGAATCTAGCAAGGCATCATTGCTACCCAAGTGACGAGAAGGTCAAGATCCGACCTAACTTGTCCGTGGTTATTATCTTGTATGACTTGGTCCCTCTATCCTTGATATTTAGATTGATCAATGAGGCATAGACTGTGTCATCCTCTTATCAACCTTTGTGTTTCTTGATCTCTAAGTAGACACACTCAATCAAATAAGCTCAATATCTCATATTGACTCATTTGAGCATGGTCATGCTTTCTTTGTGTCCTACTAATCAAGGGGCCCACAGATATCGTGTCCGTCATATAGAAAGGATAGATCTCATCTACATCACTCACATCCCTCCGCATAATTCATTGCATACCAGTGATCGACTTTATTGTCCACCTTGTTACAGGTGACGTTTGCCGATACCAAAGTACATAACTCCTTATGTAGGGAACCGTAGTGACTTCAGGTCTAAGGACTATTCATACCAATAGTCACATGAGAATGTTTTTGACACTCATATAACGATCCATGAAACATTCTCATGGCGGGTCATTCAGTATATATTCTCTAATATATACTCATGTGTCAACCTGATATCTCATATCCATGACTTGTGAGATCAAATCATCCGTTGACCTACATGCTAGTCTCAACGCATTAATATTGTCCTTATATATTAATGCTCGAGAAATAGTTAAGAGTAATGTTCTCTACAATATCTCACTATCAATTCAACCAATTGATATACTGTAGATAAGAACATACTATCCAAGGACATTATTATACTTATTCAATTGGCACTGAACTGAAATAAATATAATAACCAACTTTGTCTTTTATTAATAATGATATATGATATAAAATGAGTCCTTTATAATCATCTTATAATTGGTACTAGGGCTAATACTAACAATTATAACATTCATTAATCTTGAATCTACATTTCTTTATGGCATTACAAATTTCTCATGTCACTACTTTGGTGCTTGTTTCAAGCCATATAATGACTTCACCAATCTACAAACCTTATTTTTCTTTCCTAGTATAGAAAATCCCTTAGGTTGATTTCCTCTTCTAAATCTCCGCTTAGAAAGACTCTTTACATCCATCTAATATATTTGGAGATTCCATAGTGTTGGATCGAGACGCGCTAGAGGAGGGGGTGAATAGCGCTCGCGGCTAATTCGTTTGATTCGTAAAACACTCGAGTAATTAAAACGCAACGGAAAATAAGAAAGCAAGCACACAGAGACAGGAGGATTTACTTCGTTCGGGGCCTTGATCGACTCCTACTCGAAGGCCCGCGATCCTTGATCGCTTTCCGTGGGCAACAACTATAAGCTCGTAAAAACTATTACAAACTAATTACAATTCAAAGCAGTAAAAAGATTATACCAACAACAAAGGACTAAATCTGAAGCTCCGGGTTGTTGGGGTGTCATTACAGCACTTCGAGATCGTCTCGTAGGCAGCTTGTAGCAGATAGTTCACTTGGAAGAAGATATTTCAAGCTGCTGGTCGAGATGTCCTTTTATTGGACGTTCAAGGCGCCTCCAGTGCCAGTCAAGGCGCCTTGAACCCCAAAATTTATCCCTGTTCCTACGCTATGATAACCTCCGCTGACTGCTGCTTATCCTAACTTGAAGGCGCCTTCAATGGTCCAAGGCGCCTTCAATCCCTATGAAGGAGCCTCCAGCTCCACTTCGCAGCCAGCTTCAGGTTTTGCACCCGAGGCGCCTCCAAGTTCCATGGAGGCGCCTCGGACACTGTTCATCCAAGGGAAAACATCATTATTTTGTACCTGCAAGATATGTTAGTCTCAAACAATATCCTGCAACACAAAGTTAGCATAAAACAACAGTATAAATATGATAAGGAATATTATGACAGTCTCCGGACTGTCCGGGTCTGACTTCGGATTTCCGACCCGGAAACCCTAGGTCGACCCGACGCCTACTGTTCCCTCTACGGGGAACGCATCCTCACCTACTCCACTCAGGAGATTTACCTGCTGCCAGTGCGATCCTCCAGATTGACTGGACTTTTGCTCAGCACTCGACGCTTCCGGACTTTCTGCTGGACATCCGCTTCCCGGCTAGTCCAGTCTTTCACCTGATTCACGACACCAGGACTTTCCACCTAGGGTTACCACCCCCTAGGACTTTTGCCTGAAGCCATCGACCTGCCAAGCCTTTTCGCATAGGGTTACCACCCCCTATGACCTAGGGTTACCACCCCCTAGGGTTTTCCCTTTGCCTAACCGCAGCTACGACTTTTCTCCACCTAGGGTTACCGCCCCCTAGGACCTAGGGTTACCACCCCCTAGGATTTTTACCTGCCTAACCGCAGTTAGGACTTTCCTGAAACACTCATTCATCATGTTAGATAACAACAACCCTTAACTTTGAATCCTTTGCCATTATCAAAACTCAGGTTCGATCGTCGGATGCTTCCCGCACCAACACATAGAGCTTCAATAGTCAATAACATTCTTATGGAAGTTATTCTCAACACCAGAGAATATGTATCAAAGTAATCAAGGTCTTCTCATTGTCAATCTCCTTTGATTATCAATCTTGTCTTATACTTATCAATTGTGTCATCTGACTTCATTTTTCTTTTTGAAAATCCACTTGCAACCTAATGATTTACTTCCCGGAGGAATATCCATAAGTTCCTAAGTGTGATTTTGCAAGGTAGATTGTATCTCAAATGCAATTGCCTCTCTTTAATAAGATCCATCAAAAGAGCTTACTGCTTCTAGGTAACTCCGGGGCTCACTTTCCAACATAAAAATGATAAAAGCTAATCTGTAGGATTTTTCTACCCATGCTCTTTTGCTTTGTCTAAGCTCAACCTCGATTGGTTCCTCATCATCATCTTCATCTTGTGTTTCATATGCCCATTTTGAGGAGTTAGCTTCCTCTCAGGTCTTATATAGAAACACATGCTCGAAAAATGGGACATTTCTTGATTCTATTATCAAATTTTTATGTATATATGGTATTTATGACTCATACAAAAAAAAAAAAACCGATACACACTGTTATTATGTGTATATCCAATAAATATGCAATTAACAATCTTTGATCATATCTTAATCCTTTTCAGATCAGGCACCAAAACTTTGGTAAGACACCCCCACATTCGTAAATATTTATAGGACGATTGTCTTCCATTCCATAACTCATAAGGACTCTTGTCTATTTTCTTTTGGGACACCTTATTTAAAAGGTAATTAATTGTTAACACCGCCCCCCCCCCCCCCCCCCAACACTAACTCTGACAGTCCAGAGCTCAATAGAAGAGCATTCATCATTTCCTTCCACTTGTGCATTATGTAGTTCTTGAAGTCCTTCCAGTCTAGAGACAGCTTCTCAATGATAGCAGTCATCTAGAAGGTTTCACTCAAAACCATCCCTTCTAAGTGCATCTCATGCAAGATCACCTGAAGCTCCTAGACTTGGATAATCACCATCTTGTTGTCCAGGAATTGGCCTACTATGAACTTCTTTTCTAGGGACTCTCACAGCTCCTTAGTTATTCTCTTTGTGTTATACACAATGTACAGTGAGGTGACAAGGCAGTTGAGGATGTAGTTGTTGGGATGTATACTATAAGCATAGCTTTTGTATGAACATCTATTTTGAAATATTTTGAAATGAGAATCACTTTGGTTAAATGTTTGCATTTTATATTTATATATATGTCAATGCAGTTGTCCATTTAATTTATATTGTAGATAACATGGTGTGTGGTGCCACATAGAAGATCATGTTATCGGTTCCTTATAAATTATAAATAGTAGCTCACAACCAATATGGATTGGGACAAACCATTGGAATGGTTACAGTGTAATTTGGTATTAGTTTGTCTTGATTATAAAATTACACTAGTACACTATGTGTGTATTGAGCAAGACTATTTGATGTTGTTTGATTTGTACTGACTATATAAAAGAACAAAACCTCTATTATTATGGATGTGCGTCCTCTTAATCCCTATATAATAAGAAGTACGTATATTTAATATTTATTTCTTTAACTTATCAATGGGTGAGATTTATTCATTAAATCAATAGGCCCGATGAGTTGGGAAATAATATTGTTTATATGGTGTGTTGTTGATTATAGAAGGAATCTGTGTCCTAATTATTTAGGTTGATGATGTCCCCTTGAGGAGCTCATAAGAATTATCATGTAAACCCTGCACGTGGACTTAGTTCGACATGATAATAAAGTTGAGTGGTACTACTCCTGGAATCAGATGTTAATTAATTGAGTTGTCAGTAACTCAATTAATTAACGAACATACGATATCTTAAACACAGGGAGATTAACGCACTCATGATAAGAATGAACCCATATTGTAATATAGCATTGATGCGGTAGTTCAATAATAACCCTTTAGTGGTATGAGTTATTATTGATGGACTTGAGTTGAGTGTTCGGGCCGAACACAAGAAGCCCAAGCCCATCAGGAGGCCTAAACCAATTCCTCCTCTAGGTCCCTGTTGTAGCCTCTATATAAAGCCTCGCATCCACCCATCCATAACTTAGTTTGGTTTAACTTGGTTTTGGTTTAGTTTTAGAAAGGGAGATTTTTTTTCTAAACAGAATTCTATTATTTTTCTTTCTTTGTAACTGACGGCAAAGATTATAAAAGGAGTAGGTGGTGCCTCCTAAAACATAATTTTCCCACAAGCCTCTTCTTCTCCTTACTTAGGGTCGGCGTCATCCTATCTCTTCCTTGATGGCCAGTGCCCCCCTCCTCCTTGGTGGTTGGCGCCCCCCCTCCTCCTCCTCGGTGGCCGGCGGATTGGAGAAGAAGAAGAAGAAGAAGAGAAGGAAGAAGATTAGAAGGTGTCTCATCCTAGAGCCTCCTTTTGTAACCGGCGGTTTGGAGAAACGAGAGGAAGGGTGGTTGTTGTCTTGGTAGATCATGGCCCACATGACGTCCAAGAAGAGGAGAGGAATACGGCAGAAGATCAAGAGGTCTTTAGCTACAAATGAAAGGTACAACTAGTTCTTTAATTCCCCTACGAAATTAGGTTAGTTTTCTTTGTATTGATTTTGAATACCAACATAAGAGGCCAGCGATCTTGTACTTTGATCAAGATGTGCTTTGATCCGTCAAGAACTTGCTTGATTGATCAAACACATGTCTGATCGAACATGTGGGTTGCTAGAAAAAGTTCTGTACTTGTACAATTTTTGTACAGGGAAATTTAAACAGAACGGAATTACAGCACCTTCAATAGTTTCGACAAAGAAACTCAAAGTGAGTCCATGCCTCCACTGTACTAATTGTCTATACATCAGCATCCTCAATACGCTTGGGAGAGTTCTCGGTCAAGAACTTAGCCAGATTGAGCGTGGTTAAGTAGAAGAGCATCTTCTATGCCACCTCTTGAAGTTCAATCTAGTGAACTTCTCTGGCCTTTCCCTGTAGTTGATTGACACAGTTCTAATCGGGGTAGAGGATGTAAGATACCTTAAAATTAAATAATAAATATTATTGGACGAAAAATCTTATTGGATTTTTTTGGAAATTTTAGAAATTTTTCAAGATTTAAACAGAGTCCGTATGACTCGTTTAAAGGGGATGAATTTCGGGACTAGTTGGAGGCTTGTTTGGGACACCATTTAAATGGGAGTTGATTGAGTTAATAAAACCTAAGTTTTCAATTAAAACCTAGGTTTTATTTTATTTTCGTTTCTTTCCTTTCCTTTATCGATTTTTCCCCTTTTCACTCCCGATCTCCACCACGCCTTTCTCTTCTCATCGGCACCCGATGACAGTGATCCACCACCGCCTCTCATCGTCGTCATCACCGTGAGCTTCGGAGCCGAGCCATTTTTCCCCGGCAGGCCGCTTTGCGCACGATTCATCATTGCCTTCTTCCCCAATCCCGACCGTCGTCGCTCGATTTCTCTGATCAACCGTGGTCTCTTGTGGATGCCGATTTCTTCTCCTCATCACCGGAATTTGGATCAAGGAGGTCCAGCGCTTCCTCCTCACCAAATCTTGGACCGGGGGAGGAAGGCGCCTCCGCCGGAGCCTTCTTGAAGTTTTGCCCTAGCTCAGATTTGTTGTCGGTGACCATTCTGTTCCCCACCTTATGACTTTCACTCGCAATCCCGACCTTTGGAGTCAAATCTGGATCATCACCAGCTGGAGCATATCTTGATCTTCTCCATTTCTTGTGGCTGATTGGGGTCTCGGCTAAAGAATTAGGGATCAATTGAGGTGAGTAGGGCTCTATTCGATAAGGAATTCAGTAAACTAATTGTTCTACAGCTAGGTTCTGTGTTGATTTTTGGATAGAAGTGGTGTAGGGAATCTTTGGTAGCTGTCGACAAGTGTTCTTGTGGGGCTGTGAGTTTAGATCTACTGCTACCTCTTAAGGTAAGTGTTTTTCCAGTGATGTACCTTGGGTATTTTCTCTTTTGTATGTCGCTAAATTAGGTTTAGGTTTTCTAATTAGGTTGTATTATGGTTAAGGTTAGTTGGGGGATTAATCCATAATCATGTTTGATTAGGGTTATTCTAATTAGGTGGGGGAAAGTTGTTTAGTTAATTACTTTCTATGTAATTAGCTAAATATACTATGTGATCGTAGGCCTTGGATTCAAGACGAACGTCTCGACGTGGGATTTCTAAATATGATCTACGTATTAAGGCGGGTATTTCTTCCTTAGCTCTATGTAGATTTTTATTGAGCTTAGTGCATGATTTTATGTGATAGATTAGATTGTTTTACCTTATATCATGTTCGTTTGTTACTCTCCTGCTTGATATTTATGTTTGATCTTTGAGGTTTTCTAGTTATATCATATACAGTCTCGACTCTTGATATCTACTCTGCTATGTTCACACGTGTAGAGTATGTATTATAGGGATTATCGGGTTGTTTGTATTATCATGCTGATTGAGCATATGACGGAGATTGTACGTAGGATGGTATGTGTTATAGGAGTCATCATGTTGACCTTACATTTGCATATTGTATGCACACACACGTATTTGTTATGTACTTTTGGAGGAGTTGTGTTGATTGTATATTTGTTGTATATACACGTGTCTGATGTGTTTTACTGGAGGATACATGTTGATCGTACCTATGTTCTGTATACATGTGTCTAGTGGGATTTTTGGTGGATTATACATGAGTAGTGTGTACATGTGTTTGGTGGGATATGTGGGGGATATTATGACGATTATACTCATGTTGTGGGGGTACTTATATAGATTTAGAGGTTGCATGGATGATGACAGTGTTCGTATCATGATTATATATATATCATGTTCATCATTCATTGCATACTGACGATTATCGTCTCCCTTGTGGTTGAGAGGGTTGTCAGTCTTTTATAGTTGTCCATTCTGCCACTGATGGAGAGTGGTAGCTAGGAGTGGAGCTAGTCCTGTCGCACTTACTCGGTCCCTCAGTGTTCTGTCAGTCTCGATCACTCTAGAGTAGTGAGTCTTGAGGGTACAGTAGTCAGAGAGGCTAGAGATATGAGTGGTCAGGGACCCTTAGCTATGTAGTTAGATAACTACTTAGCTAACCGTCCGCTTCAGCCGCCTATAGCGGTGCATGTACTGGAGGCTAGTATGGTTTGTCACGGACCCAAGCCTCTTGGCCATACAGGGGTTGTGGTGTCTAGAGAGGTGGCGGGGTGACTATGGAGCATGCATACGCATATGCATATGATGCGTGGTGCATCTTTGGAGAATATATTTACATACATGCCTAGTAGATACTATATGCATGTGATTGTGGTTGTTGCACTTGTTTGAGATATGTTTGTTGCATATGGTTGTCATGCTGCATACATGTCATTTATTTTACATGTATATGCAGTTGTATTTATATTGCACAAGTGCCATGAGTGAGTTTGTTGCAGATCCGGTGAGTCTACTGATCCTTGTACCATGTGTCGTTTCCAGATTGGGTATGTGTTTATCATTTTGTCGGTTGTAGTATGTGCAGTTTTTGTATGTCAGTTATGATCGTTATATCATGTGAGATAGATTGGTAGTTGTGTTTATTGGATATGTTAGTATGATCATGTTCTTTATTCTCTACTGAGACTGTATACTTTGATCTCCATATTTATTTATAAACCATGCACTATCCTGTCTATTACCCGCTGAGTTACCTATGCTCACCATCGCATATATATCTTATGTTTTCAGGTAGATGGTTGGAGTGTCGCTCGGAGTATCCTGTCTGTCGGGTCCTACGTCACATCCGAAGACCTTTTTGGGTTCGTTTTATGATTTCCTTGTATTTGTGTATTTGGTGTTGTTATTATATTTGTGTTGTTGTGGTTATTGTATAAAGTCTAGCCGGCTAGCAGTGTTTTTATTTGTGTTTGTATGAGCTTGTCTTTATGTTTTTCCGCTGTATTGGTTTTGATTACAACTGAGTGAGCTGATAAAAATATATATAACTGCGTGTTTGTTGTTATATTTGTCCAGCCGTGTAGGCTAAGATTATTAACTGCATGGTTGTGTATATATTCCATCCGCATGTGGATGATGTATATTTTGTATGTATGTATGCTTCAGATTGTCACCGATACAAGGGAGATGCTGTCGAAATTTTTCGGTATGGACTCCTTTGGGGCGTGACAGAGGGGGCCTTCATGTGTTGAGTCTATTGCACCTCAACACTTTGTTCTGTGACCATCTTAACATAATAAAATCTGTTTCAAGATTGTTGGACAATCTGTTGCTGGAGATATTGGAGAAAATTACTGAATTAAAATTACACAAAATCAATTCTAACTTATCTGTTGAGAAGACTTGAGCAGATAATCTCAGGCTGCTAGTGGGGATTGTTTTGCCAAGCTTTTGTTGGATCGCGGCGGCCGATTAGAATAGGGGTTGAATAGCCTATAAACAAAAAAGGAAAACTTTTCTTGAACTTTCTTAAACTAACACTTGCATAAAATGTAAAAGCAATAAATTAAAACTAAAAAGACGAGGCACAGAAAGATTTATTTGGTTACAACTGGGGAGGTTGTTAATCCAAGGAAGATGTCGCACTAGAATATCTTCTTCAGGCGGAGAAGCCTCTTACAGCAATGAAAGCGCAAAAAGAAAGAAGCTAAACTCTAAAAGAAGCACACAAGTATTGGAATTACAATTTCTGAGTTGATTGAAAGCTTCTGGACCAAGGCTGTATTTATAGCCTCGGTCGGGGTGCACCGAAGGGGTTCCGGGCGCCCTGGGAGGATAAAACTTTATCCCCCAACGTTCAGATCGCGATTGACGCGATCTGGTCAAAAAGTCAACTTCGGGTGCCCGGAAGGGTTTCGGGTGCCCCGAACTGGTCTGGGCGCCTCGGACTGGTTCGGCCGCCCCGGGCAGTTCCGGGCGCCCCGGGCAGTTCCGGGCGCCCCGGTTGGGAAAGTCAACCTCGTTGACTTTTTTCAGCCCGGGTCTTCTTCTCCGGCTCCGTTCGCCTCAGTCCGAGTCTTTCGCTCGCTTGGGTGATCTCAGCCATCCAGAATAGGGCTCACCTGAACCCAACTTCCGGTCTTCTCAAGCAAGCTTCCACTCCGGCTTCTCGTCCCTTGGAATCGCCGCGTGCTTCCTTCTCGTTCGCCAGCGTACTCATCCGCAGTCTTCGTCCCTCGGTCGCACCTCGTGCTGACCTTCTCGCTAGTTGCGTCTCTTGCTCTTCGAGCAGTCTTCCGCTCCGGCTTCTCGTCCCTCGGAACCACCGCACGCTTCCTTCTCGTCCGCCAGTGTACTCTTCCGTAGCACCTCGTCCCTCCGACGCACCGCGTACTGTCCTTCTCGCTAGCTGCATCTTCCGCTTGACTACCTATGCTCCTAAACTCCTGCACACTTAGACACAAGGTTAAAAACACACAGGACCTAACTTAACTTGTTGATCACACCAAAATAACCTTGGGGTTCCAACAACTTTCAGTAGTCCGAGCAGCGGAGTTGATGTGGTGCATAGCAGAATTAGGAGTCAATCGTCGAGTTGGAAAGAGAA
The DNA here is from genome assembly GCF_018446385.1 of Zingiber officinale. Lineage (NCBI taxonomy): Eukaryota > Viridiplantae > Streptophyta > Magnoliopsida > Zingiberales > Zingiberaceae > Zingiber > Zingiber officinale. The sequence goes on from NC_056000.1 coordinate 109,825,901, forward strand.
TTTTCTAACTAAGATACCAAAGGCTGCTTTTAATGTAGTTTTCTTGAAACAAATTCACCTCACCTCTGATTGTACTTTGAGGTTCTCTCAGGTCATCTGTTTCCTACGATACAACGGTAAAATCATGCACGCAACCAAGTACTAGTTGTTCGTGGTGAACTGAGAATGCATTCGAGTGCTTATCACGAGTAGTTCAACCGAACGGATGTACGACTGAGAGAGTTTTGTGGGAGAGCATGTGTGGACAAAGGTTCACTTCTTGCTTTTCCTCTCACTTTCTCTTTCATTTATCTTCCGCTACTTTCTATCCTTTGCTCAAAATCCAGCCTCCTTATATGGAAGTCCTTACTTTTCCTACAATGAATGACTAAATTATGGTCATTTAATGCTGTGTTTAATGTCATCATTAATGAGTTTAATATCTTCATTAATGTCGGGATATTACGGAATCATTATTAAAGTGTTTAATATCGTCATTAATACTGAGATGTTACGAAGTCGCCGTTAATGAATTTAATTTCACATCCCTATTAATGTCGAGACGTTACAGAATTGTCATTGATTTCATATTAATGCTTCTGTTACCCTCCTGAGCAGGTAGCAAAAAGATATTCGATGGAAAAACATTGGTTTATTCACTTGGGCAAATCTTACCTAGACCAATCCAGCATTTGACGTGCGCAGGTCGTACTCACACATAATTCAACCTTGGTTTAATACAATCTAGGTCCTGAATTTACACCCACCTCTATATACCCATGTGTGAAAGAGTCTCACCCCATACATATGTTTATAATATCAATGCATGTACCATAATTTAAATCAACAATAAAGTCAAGAGACTTCTAATGTGGGACTAACAACTCATACACAATAGAATCTTTTCGTCTCTACCACTTTATTCTATTGACATTTCCAACAACCTAATCTATTATTGATCAACTACCTTCTTTTATCACTTTAGCCTGAATCTGTTAACAACTACCTAAGTTGATTGTATTCTACCATGGGGCACTATAATCCTTAGGTCATCTGTTTGTTGTAATGCAACTTTGTCAAATTAATGGGGGTGTCCTATTTTCTTATTGTAACATTAGCCGACTGGATGTTAGTATCAGTTGATTAACTCCATCTCATTGACTATCTAGTCAACTCAATCCTGAATAGAGATAACTTGTTCATTGGTTGATTACCTGAGTAAAGTAAAGTTAAGTGAAATTCATCTTAATGATCGTGTATCATCTAAGTTGAGATTTTACCCTTGCTCATGCGTATAAGCCTCTGAACTCTTATATCTTGCTAGAGCTCACCTATGGAGCTTGACTTTGCCATCATAGTCATTTCCCATTAGAGCAACCACAGTGGGAGCTCTTTCCGAGCTCCCACTGTGACGTGGACTGAGTGAAAAACCTCCCTCCCATAGTGGAGGGAGGTTTTTTGATTAAAACGAAGAAGCGGCTCTGCCGCTTCTTCGTCTTTTAATTTTTTTTTATTTTTTTAATAATTAAAAAAAAATCAAAAAGTCTGGTACCTGCTTCTCATTTCAGTGAGCACAGCCGTTGAGCAACGGCTAATTTTTAGCCGTTGTTCAACGGTTATAATTTAATTTTTTAATATATAAAAAATCTATAAATATGAGATCTATTTCATTCATTCCATTCATTCCATTGCTATCTTTGCTCTCAACTCAATTCTTCCTTTCATTCCCTATTTGTATTCGAGATGGATGAAAATCTCAATACTTCCTTTACGAATCTTTTGAATTCTTCAAATACGGAAGGAAATACATCTTCTCAAAATACTCGCATTCCTCCAAATATCCAATATCCTCATTTTTTCTCTCAACCACAATATCCTCCAAATTTTCAAAATATTTCATATGTTCCACAATATTCTCCAAAGTTTCCAAATTCCCAAAGTTCTCAAAATTTTTTTCAGCCGTGGAATCAAAGTAACACCGCCTCAGCTCCATTTGGTATGTATTCATCCCAAGACTGGTCAGCAATGGGTAGCCAACTTGGGATGTCTTATCCTTACGGGGTTTCTCCTAATCAACCACCTGTCATACTTTCGAATGAATCTAGAAGGGCGACTATTGATCCATCTATCAGCGACAAAGAATCTCTAACGCCATCATCTGTTCCAGCAACTCAGGTGCCACCACACTCATTACAAGAAGAGCGTGAAGTTGAGCTGGAGGAAAATGAATCGAAAAGAAGATTCTGGTCTCCCGATGAAGATGTGGTCCTTGCGAAGTCATGGGCAACTATAAGCACTAATGCAATCATTGGTAATGACCAGAAGGATCAAACTTTTTGGAAACGTATTGGTGATTACTACAACAAACATCGCTCCACTGGATCTATGACGAGAAGTTATCAGCGTCTGAAATCACATTATTACAGGTTTGCACCGATGGTAAATGAATTTCTGCAACTTATAATAATTTTTATACTCATCGGCAAAGCGGTTGGAGTGACGAAAATGTGTTGGAGAATGCACTGAATATGTGGAAAGCCAACAACAATAACAAGGATTTTAAGTATATACATGTGTGGAGGGTTCTCAAAGACTACGAGAAATATACTCCACAATCAGTTGCTCATTACTCTAACAAGAAGGCAAGGACATCCGAGTCAGGAGGAAACACTTCAACATCAAATCCAGATACAAGTGTTGATTTAAATGACTCTGAAGTCCGCATTCGTCCGATAGGGCAAAAGGCAGCGAAGAGGAAGGGCAAATCTAAAGCCAGAGAGGGCGACACAATGGAACATAACATCGACAAAGAATGACAAGATATTAAAGAATATCAAATGCAAAAAATGGCTCTGCGGGAAGCCAAGATCTTTCATAAGGATTATGAAATTATTATGAAGGATACCAGTGAGATGACACCAGGACAACTTTATTTACATGAAAAAATGGTGGAAAAAATTAAACAGAGACATGGCCTGGTGTAGATGAGTTTACGTTTATTTTTATATATTATTATAATATATGTCTTTTTATTTGATGCAATGTAATATTTATGTTTTTTTTTAAATTATTAATGTTATTTCATGTTAGCAAGTGGTAAATTTAAATTTTATAAAAATTTAATGGTGTATAATGTAAAATATGAAGGATAAATGAGAATTATATATAATGAAAAGTGTGGGACCCATGAAGGAGTTGTTGAGAGGTTTTTTGATAGTGGAAAGAGGTGTGAGGTTTTTAACTTTTGATGTGGTACAGACGTGACAACGAAGGAGTTCACAGTGAAGATTTAACCACTGTGGATGCTCTTAAGTACTTGTCCTTGATGCACCGTGCCTTTGGTTAGCTCCACGTGTCATCTTTCACTTTTCACCTAGGCAGTGCACCTCCACCAATATAATTATCCTCAACATTGCCATTGATGTTTTGAGATATCTCATTCCATCATTCTTCAATCTCTATGAAAATCAAATTATCAAACTATCAACTTGGTCATGTCAAGTCATGCTTCAAAACCGCTCCAATATCATCGTGCTTCTCGTCTTCTAGCCTTAGTCGTAATTTTTTTTTATCTCCATGGACTTTTAAGCTAGGGAGCGTGTCACCTTAGCCACACTAAGTTACATGGTTCTGTGGCTGAAAGGTCCAGGGGTCGATCCCCGGGGTGTCACTGCCTGGGGTTAACGTCTCCGCTATGCACTTTCCACCTGTGTACCTGCATTTACCTCCCTCCATATCCGTGGGACCGGCTCTAGGGGGGCCGCTGATGTGGCGGTTCCACATTTTTTTTTTTTTTTTAGCCACACTAAGTCGTCGTCATCATCATCACCTTACCTTCGTAAAATCATGCGCTCTATAAACTCTATATTAATTTATCCAAATATATGCACATTCACATGCACATATATGAAACTACCATGCAAGATCTATTTGAAAAACCCTCGGCACAAATATCAAAACCTGAAGTTGATCCGACCAGCACAATTACACCATTGGAGGCCAAATAGAGAGATTAATCCTATTTTTTATAATTACTTTTTACAATAATTTTAAACACATTCTACAAATTTAATAACTTTTTTTCTTCAAAATGTTCCTAATTTTTTGGTTTTTTTTTTTGTTTTTTTTTAACCAAATACTATCATGAATTCATCGAGATGAAGACGTCAAATCGATTACTACAATTTGCATAAGCCAGTGAAGATAAATCTCGTCTAGTGATAGAATTAAGTATTCTCCGTGATAATAAATATTGGGTTACAATAGTTTCACATTAAAAACATATGAAAAGGATCATGAATCTAAAAGGAAAAGATATCTCTATTGATATAAGACTTTTTAGATAGAATCAAAAAATAAAACTATGAGGGCTTAGCCCAAAGTAGAAAATATTATATCATTGTGGAGATATCTTAATTATTTTGATCTTAACAATTGGTATCAGTGGGAGCTCCCATGTCTGGATCAAGATGACCAAACACCGATAGAGAAGTCCTTATTGTGGCTAGGCAAGGAAGTCCTAATAGACTGGTTGGACTGAACACCAGGTAGAGAGCGGTCGAATTGTAAGGGAAAGATATTGGATAGGCTTGAGAGAGCGATTCTTCATTTGAGGGGGAATTATTAGGCTGCAATTGTTGCAAACAAAGTCAAACATGGAAAGGATTATAAACTTATAAGGGAAAGATATCGGATAGTCTTAAGAGAGCGGTCCTTCTTTTGAGGGGGGTTATTGGGTTACAATTGTTGCAAATAAAGTCTCACATAGAAAGGATCATGGACTTATAAGGGAAAGATATCAGATAGTCTTAAGAGAGCGGTTACGTTCTTCGTTTGAGGGGAGATTGTTGGATTGTAAATAAAGTCTCATATGGGAAGGATCATGAATTTATAAGGGAAAGATATCTTTATCAGTATGAGATTTTTTTAAGGAAATAATGAGAATTATTTGGAATTAAAAAATATTTCATACTGAAGATATCTTAGGGGGTGTATTCAATGTTGGACTTTGAATGAATTTTGTAGATTTTAAAAATGTAGGTGCATTCAATCTAGACTTTTATAAACTCTATAGAAATCCAATGGTATCCAAATTGAATTTTTATAGTTTTAAAAAGTCATGTGGTATTCAAACTCGACTTTTTAAAACTCTATGAAAATCTTTTGGTATCCAAAATTTTAATAGATTTTCATGGATTTTTTTAGAATTTCTTAAATATAAATTTTAACCAATGAGAGCTCTCCAAAATACTTGGTACAAGTTGAAATATAAAATAAAAAAATCTTCTCCTCACCCTTATATTTCTATAGACTTCAAATCATTTTAATTTTTTATGAATAAGTCCTTTCTCTTTCCACTCCTCGATTTTGATTATTTCTTTGAGCCTTGTTCAGAGTCTACCAATACAATAGTACACAGTCCAACTTGACACATTCAACAAAGAATCTTTACCACCTTGATCAAATTTAACACTGTTCTCGATGTTATTTCTTCACTATCTTGATCACATCGGCGGTCTACTATAGAGAATAAGAGATTACTTGGAATGTTACCCTCTATTGCAAAACTAACTATACATGTTTTTTTTTTTTTTACTTTATTACTATTTTTTTAATTTTACACTTTTCTCTATTTTTTTTAAGTTTACGTTTTTTTTTTTTTGAAATATATGTTTTTTTAGTTTAGGTTTTTCTAAGTTTTTACTTAACGTTTTTTTAGTTTATGATTTTTTAACTTTTACATTTTTTTCTTTACGTTTTTTTTAATTTAAGTTTTCTTTAAAAGTTTATGTTTTTCTTTACATTTTTTTTTTAGTTTACGATTTTTTTAATTTACCGTTTTTCTAGTTTATGTTTTTTTAGTTTACCCTTTTTTAATTTTTCTTTAATTTTTTTTAAAGTTTACGGTCTTTTTTAAAATAAAAAATTTTATTTTAAAAAGTTTGGCTTTATCGAATTGCATAATTTTTTTTTTTTTTTTGTAAAAAGCGTCGTTCTGATGAATTTTTAGTTGAACTAGATAATGAAATTTCATCATCCTTACAAGAAGAAGTTTATGGTGGCATTGCTTTGATCAATTATCTGATACTCAAGAACAACAACGAGCAAATGTTAATACATGGAGAGATACAATAACGAATCGAATGTGGAGCGATGTTTATCATACTGGCAATAACGAAACGAATTTTTCTTTCTCATAAATTCACAAATTTCTATAAAAAAGTTTATAAATATCGGTAAAAGTCTTGCAAAAAAGTCTATAGAATTCCATAGAATTTTTTTCATAACTACGCGAGATTTTATACAAGTCAATAAAAATCAATCAACTTCACAAAAGTCTATTATTAAAAAAAAAGTCAATGAAAATTATTCAGATTACACCCCCTTAATTTTTTTAGTTCTAATAATTAATATGTCACTCTGTTCGTTGTTCTTCTAATATGTAACAGAGGAGCAAACTCATAGCTAGTCAGAAGCCACTGAATTTTCATTACTAACATACCATTTGGACTCAATTCCCTCTTCGAGTAATTTATCGCTTGAACTGCCAAAAGAGAGTCTATATAGATGCAAATATTACGAATGCTCAGTAGCGCACCTAGATCAATTCTATATCGAATTGCCAACAACTCAACCCCCTTCGCCAATCTCGGACATTGAATAACCTTAGCCTTAACGCCCAGAATCCAACCGTACACATCTGCAGCGATCACTCCAACACTAAATTTGTCCCTCTCCTCGTCATAGCCTGCATCCACATTCAACTGCACCTAGTCAACATTTGGCATCCTCCAAATCTAGTCAGACAATACCAAAGGTCCTACAGTAACAATCTCTCTCGTCCCGCCTCACGAAAAATTTCCAACATCAATATTGCCCAATCCATCCTAACCTCTCTTAGGCTACATTCCGATCTATGTGTCCATTTACATAACTCAACTCGTACAGCCTATCTCAGTATTACAAACTCCTCAAAAGTCTTCTTTAACACCATTTTAATCTGAAAAAAATCCACAGTCCAGGAAATGATCATTCGAACATTTCTCATAATGTCCCTATGTTTCATTAACATTAAAATTCCCTTAATTTATTTTTTTTATTTTCAAATTCCATAATTTTAATTATAAAATGGAAATATTGGGAGATTTAACTTTATTAAAATATTAAGGGTATTTTAAAAATCTATTAAATTTAATGGCATTTGACAATTCCCTTTTTTATTAGGGTGGTTTATTTGATTTCATATTGGTTAGGTCTTATTATTATCTCAGTCATCGTCTTGGTTAGGTCTTTTTAGTATCATCATATTCGTCGTCATAATTTTAAAACTTGAACCGGAAATCAAATTTGGCTCCTCCCTTTCTTCTTCGATGCGCCATGGCTCGGCGGCCCGAGCCACCTTTTCCAACCAAGCCGCGTCGCCGCCGGCTTCCGACCTCGCCCACCTCCTTCTGGCTGCCGCCCTCTCCAGTTCCTTCTCACAATCGCCCGCTGCCACCCCGAGGGTCGACGGTCCCCTCCCCGAAGCAGCCGCTCTCCACGTCCTCCGCCGTCCCTCCCTCCCCGCCTCTGCCAAGCTTTCCTTCTTTCGATGGGCCATCTCCTCCGCCGGCTACACCCCCTCCCGTTCGGCATTCTCCGTCCTCCTCCGCTCTCTCTCCCACTCCCGACCGCCTCTCCTCGACCCGCTCCGTCCACTCCTCCGGCAGGCCCTCTCTTGCTCCCCCATCGCCGTCGATCCCCACACTTTCCGTTCCGTCCTCGATGCCTTCCTCCGCTGCGGCCGCTTCGATTCGGCTATTTACGCCCTCGCGGATGCCGAGGAGCTAGTTGGCCCCAGCGCAGCCGCCGTGCTTCTCACTCCCAGCACATACACCTCCATCGTTCTCGCACTGCTTCAGAAGTCGCAGCTCTCGCTCGCCCTTTCCCTGCTTCGCAAGATCCTCCGCGCATCCATCGTACCCGACGCCCTGCCCTGCAATCAGTTACTGGTCGCGCTGAGGAAGGCCGATAGGAGGGACGATTTCCGCTCACTGTTTGACGAATTGTGCCAAAAGGGTTTTCTTTTTGATATTTGGACCTATAATATTTGCATCCATGCCTTTGGATCCTGGGGCGATTTGAATCTTGCTCTTGGCCTCTTCAAGGAGTTGAAGACGAAGGAACCCCAAGTGCTTCCCGATCTCTGTACCTACAATTCAATCTTAGGATCCCTCTGTTATGTGGGGAAGATTACTGATGCATTGATCGTCTACCAGGAGATGAAGGAAGGTGGTCTTGGACCTGATAAGTTCACTTACCTCACACTGATCAATGGTTGCTGCAAAACCTACCGTCTCGATGAAGCTTGCCGAGTGTTCAATGAAATGGAGTACAATAATGTGCGTGCTGACACTGCCCTCTACAACACCCTTCTAGATGGTCTTCTGAAGGTCCGAAAGCTAAATGAGGCATGCCAATTGTTTGAGAAAATGGTCTCTGAGGGGATCCGGGCCTCATGCTATTCCTACAACATTTTGATTGATGGATTGTTTAAAAACGGAAGACAAGCTGCTGGCTTCACTCTGTTCATTGAATTGAAGAAAAAAGGTCAATTTGTGGATGCCATCACATACAGCATTGTTGTTCAACACCTGTGTAAGGAAGGCAAGGTGGAAGAAGCACTTGAATTGGTGAAGGAGATGGAAGAAAGAGGGTTGATGGTCGATCTGGTTACAATTACATCTCTACTTATTGCTTTGCACAAATATGGGACATGGGACTCGCCAGAACAACTTACGAAGTATGTGAGGGACAGTGCTGTGTTGCCAAGTGTTCTCAGGTGGAAGGCTAGCATGGACTCCCTGATGAAAGGACCACAGGACAAGAGCAAGGACTACACCTCAATGTTTCCCGTTGTTGCCAACCTTAGTGATATTATGAATTGGATCAACTCAGCACCTAGCATGAACACCGATGCTGCCACTTGCGATACCGAGTCAAAAGATGAGTGGTCTTTGACACTCTACCTGGATAAACTTGCTGACAGATCTCATTCTTTTGAGAATACTTCTCAGAAATTAACTGACTTTAGAGGACTGAGAGTAGAAGAGAATCGAATTGATTCTTTTGATATTGATATGGTTAATACATATATGCCAATATTTTTAGCAAAAGGTAAGCTAAGCTTTGCTTGTAAGTTGTTTGAAATCTTTGCCTCGCTGGGAACGCAACCTGTGAGCTATACCTACAATTCTTTGTTGACTTCATTCATCAAGAAGGGATATTTGACTGAAGCATGGAAAATTCTTCAGGAGATGGGAGACAAATTATGTCCTGCTGACATTGCAACCTATAATCTAATAATCCAAGGATTGGGGAAGATAGGAAAGGCAGAGCTTGCAAGTGCAGTTCTTGATCAGCTGTTGAAGAAAGGTGGGTATCTCGACATTGTGATGTACAATACTTTCATTCATGCATTGGGAAAGGCCAAAAGACTAGATGAGGCCAATCAACTTTTCAAGCAAATGATTACTAGTGGTATCAATCCAGATGTTGTGACCTTTAATACCTTAATAGAGGTGCATGCTAAGGCTGGCAAAGTGAAGGAAGCCTATAACTTTTTGAGGAAAATGTTGGCTGCAGGATGCTCCCCAAACCACGTGACTGATACAATCTTGGATTTTCTTGAGAAGGAGATTGACAGGTTGAGATATCAAAAGGCTTCATTCAAGCGCGACAAGGAAGAGGCTGATGGTGATTGAAAAAGGAAAAATCTGTGTTTGCTTCTTAACACGAGAATTTGGAAATCACTGTGTGAGATTTGATTCCTTGGTAATGATAAATATAAATAGGAATCACCAGATAGCCTCAGGGTTAAACTAGAAGTTTTCAGGAGACATGCCTCTGAAAAAGTTTCCTGATAAAACTATTTAACACTTCCTTACTTCTAAACATCCTGTATGCCAGTATATTGCAACAAAAACTTTTCTATGACAGAACACCCAAGGAAGATGTGTGGATGCTGTCTCTGAATTTCATGTAGCAGATATCGTGAAATACAAGAAATTGCATGCACATGCAGCAATTGCATGATGCATTTTGGAAAGTTTCGAGCCTAAGTTTCAGAATCAATGGGATTTTTGGCAACCACTCAACCATGTACTAGGAAGATGGCTCTTCAGTGTGGTGACAAAGTTGGTTTTCAGAGATTGGAAGGGAAAATTGGCAGACTCCTTTGTGTACTGTGGAAATACGAACCTTAGTGACTGCAGTATCCAAATGCATCAATAATTGTTCCTGTACAACTTGTGCTTTTGCTGAAGTGACTCAGGAGAACTGAACCATTAGACATTGCTTGGTTTGGATGGGGTAATTGATGGATACTGAGATGAGGTGGAGGACAAGACCTCTATTTGCGACTCATGAACTCAAATTTGGGTAAACTGAGAGAGTCATGTGCACTATTGTTGTAGATGATGTAGAGCATCAAAACAACTTTAGGAAATAGAACTTTCAAATGAAACAAATGGTTGGTTTCACCTAGCAAACTACTGTGAGAAGTATACTTTTGTACACATTTGACCTGCAAAATGATGACAAGTTAGTTCCTTGTAATATAATGATCATCAGGACCACCTTTTAGAACAAAAACTTCTTAGAAATTTATATCTGTGGTCCTTTGGCAATCAGGTACATCAGGCAGAAAAAGTAAAATAAGGAAAAGAATAATCATAGTAATCTTTTGTTTGGTCTTTACATCATATTGTGGAAATCCTCTGAGCAAATAAAAGGTATACATCATTTGAAATTGAGCATACATGTTTTGAAGTTAGATCTGCTATGGAAAGTGATTTAATTAACTCAGCTTCCTACAAGGCATATGTTTGGGTATAAATTCCAATTTCATTGCCTCTAATGAAAGTTTCGAAGGAGAGCCTGATGAAGGCCCAAAATTTCTACTGATTAATTTTGTTGCCATACTTCTTCCCACACAATTTATCATTCCAACAAGCTGGGGTAAGGAGGTTTTTGGCATAGTTTACACTTGCTACCCATCTATTCCTCAACAAATGATGCTGTTTTTTTTCCCTAGCTCCACCATGTGACTTGGAGGAGAAGGTGACCTTGGAAAGGCAAAGCTGATCTCTTGAATTTGCAAGCAGGAGTATATCTGAAATTGTTACTGCACTCCCCCAATTGCAAGGAACACCTCCCGATCTCTGAGAGAAGGTGACTAGCGCCTTAACTGCTGTTTGCAGTCCTGCATTCCCTCCAAATAGAGGCTTGCTGCACTATCTGCAGGTGTGCATCTTGGTTACCACTGTATGTGCGTTTGAAATTTTGCACAAGATCTACTATTTGGAGCCTGTCTTTGAATTCAGATTTGAGGTTGAGGCATAGTATTTAACCATTTCATTCGAGTTTGGAGGGTGTCACAATCTTTATAGTTACCATATGTAATTTCTGGTCTCCCTTTATCAACCCTTCTCAAGACATCATTGTTATCCTATTAGCTGCAATATTTTGTAAACATAATGGTTAATGTAATTACTATATTCTTAGAGACCTAACATCACCTATAGAAAATGTGGTTTCTAGATTTGTGCTAATAAACGGTTGAAATTTAAACTGTTTTAAGTTATAAAAGTCATTGTAACATTTTGATATTATGATCTGTGAGTTCCTATAAATACTTCTTTGTATGATGTAGAAATGTCATAGGGTGAGGTTTGCTATTGTGGACAAGCATAAATGACCATCTATATTTGTACATACTATTGGTCAACTAGATCAAACCATTCAGTTAGTAATGTGATCACCTTTTTCAGTGTCTGGGTAGTAGTTGGTACATGCTAGTCATTGGGTATATGCCAATCTTTGCCCAACTGCTACATAATTATCTTTCCACTAGGACTGAGTTGAGCAGTATGGGTTTTAAACATGATTTAACCTCTAACTATATTTAAAATTAACTAGTTTCTGAATTTCTAATTTGTTTCTTTGCTATATAATATTTGTTCTGTATAGAGTGATATAGTAGTTTTTCATCAACTTGATCCTATTTGCAGCAAATTCTATATTCTTTAACTATAATTACATTTTGATAATTTCTTCTTTTCAGTCGGCTTCATTTGGATGTACTGATCGTATGAGAATAACCTGCATAGAGAGAAAGGTGCATTTTCTTCTGATAATAGCATATTTTTTCTTTGTTTTCTTAGATTGCTGATGTGCACATGTGTATGTAACTGATCAAGACTAGACTTTCGATAGGTATTTCAGAACGAATAGCCAGTTTCTGGCCAAGTGTCTAATTTGTCCTGCTACCTCTGAAGGCCCATCATCCTCTACTGAGCTTGAGGTTAACAATATAGAGCTTGAGAAGTTTGACTTGGACAATCAAGTACGCTCCTCAAAAAACAGTTTGCCTGCTTTTTCTGGGAGGCATGATGGAAAACCTTGGTTTATATCATTCCATGGCTACCATTACCAAATAAATGAGGTTGAATCTATTTCAATGAAGGAAAGATCTATTCTTTGGTTTGCTGCACCAACTGTTTTGGTAGCCTTCTTGGTTTTCCCCTTGTTTACTTGTGAAAGATTCTTTATATGTTTTTTAAGTCATAGATTTTATGAAATTAACAGATATACTATCTTGTATAATTGTGATATTAAATCATAGATTTTATGAAATTTTATATTTATCTTCTGGGATTTCGATTAGTTACAATTTTTTCCCCCATAAAACAATCATTTTTTAGTTAATATTTTTTAAAACTACTTTACTGCCAAAAAAAAAAAAACTATTTATTCCAACTTTTACCCTTCTCCGTCCCTCTTCCCTTTTCTTTGTTCCCTCATTCCTGTTCTCGTGAAGTTATGTAGGTACATGGTGGCAAAAAAGACGAATATGTTCGTCCCCAGTGCTCTCGTTAATCCGTCTTAGCACCAACACGAAAGAAGTAAATTATAAATAGTTACTAGTCTTTGGAATAGTGATTAACACATAGAGGTACAGACAACTTGAGAGAGAGAGAGATAGAGACAGAGAGTAGATATAAAATTAGCAAAAACACAAAAGAAAAGAAGGGAAAACAAATAGTTAATGTTGCCTCCGATATTTTATAAAGTTGACCTATTTCAATCTGGATCAGTTGAGCCAACTTGGGATCAGAATAGTTGGTCTGAGATACACTGAGAAATCAGTCACTCCTCTTAAGGTATGTCAATGGATCTTCAGAAAAGGAAGCATAAGGTGGAGATCGACAGAACTTGAGATGGGTTTTTGTTTGTCATAGGTAAGATGTGTTGGGAGGTTTAGCGAGAACTTTTGTCAAGACGGGGGCAATGCTTGGGTGGAGTCGAATGAAGGTTTAACTAAAGAGTCAGACATGCAACTCAATGGGTATACAAGTTTGCATGTCTCAGATCTCTCGAGAGGCTTGCCAAAGTTTATAGGCTGACTTTAATTACTGTAAACACATTTATATATATACTGGACTATGATTTATATCTTACTAATTAGGCATTATATGTTATAATTATTAGCTTAATAGTTAAATCCTTGGAAAGAGGATTTCAAATAGGTTCACGGTGTTTTCTGATTTCAAAGACTTTACTAAAGATTTTTCTTCGTGTATATATTATTTTGATGAAGAGGAAAATTTTATTTCAGCTTGGAAAATGATGTTGACCAAGTATATACTTGAAGACAATGATTGATTGAGATGTTTATTTCGCATAAAAGAAAAATGAATTTTAGTATATGGACGACAAATGTTCCTCTTCGTCAAAATCATATATACATGAAGAAAAATCTTTAGTAAACTCTTTGAAATAAAAAAAAACTTCACTCAAATGTATTGCGGCATTTTGATAAATCTGTCAAATACACAAACGATGATGTGTTTTAGCCTTTTAGGCCATCTAGAAGCTAAAAACTTTACCATTGCTGCATCTTGATCTATAAGAATAGTTATTGATTTTTTCTCACACATAACTTTGGTAAATGTATCAAACAACCACTCAAACGCAGGGTCGTCTCAAGATTCCCTGAGGTCCTAGACAAAAATAAATTAAAAAAAATCCTTTAATATATTTTAAAAAAAAATTCTCAAGTTTTTTTCATTTGAATTTGGGATTGACAATGATCGATTTAAAAAAAAATTGATTTATTTTTTAAAAAATAAAATATTATTTTTATATAAAATTTAGTTTTCTCGCTAATATTTAGATATTTTTTTAACACTGTTAAATTATTTAATCTTTTTGAGACATTGGACATAAATAAAATTTTATTAATTTTAATTTTGATTTTTTTTAATGAAGCATTTTACTTTACGTTGTATGGATAAAAAAAATCTCTGATTCATGTTATTATCGAGGAAAAAAAAGAAAGAGTAAGAAAGAAATATTATCAACGAGGGAGGAAAAGAGCGTTCTCTGAGAGTATCATCGGCGAGAGAGCATAAACGTACAAAAAAATTATTGATGAGAAAAGAAAAAAGATATCGGCGAGAGAATATAAACATATAAAATTATTGAGGAGAAAAGGAATAAACACGAAGCATTGGTGAAAGAACAATTAGGGTTTTTTTTTAGAGATATTGAGAAGGAAAGAGTTTATTAATTTTATAAGATATATAATTAAATAGAATAAAATCTTGGCTATGTACAATTATGAGGAAATAAGATAAAATAAAATAAAATCTTGGCTAATTGTAATTGAGGAAATAAGAATACGTGTAATGTGTAAATAGGAATAATGAATTAATTAATAAGATGACATTAATGGGTTAACATGATATTTATTAATGTGTATGATATCATTAATTAATATTAATGACTCAATTTAATTTTTTTTAATGTCTCTACTTAATTATTTAATCAATGATCCCCAATAATATTGGGGCTCTAGGCATAGACCTTAATGGCTTATGCCTTGAGCCTGACCTGCTCAAACGTCAAAGATGTTTCATCATATAATAAATCTGCTCCAAAAATTATGGATTGCTTATGATGATTAACACCTACAAACAACACAATTGGACGACTTTCATTATTCTTCCTGTAGGTTGTGTCAAATCAAACAACATCTCCAAAATTTTCATAATCAACTCTCATCTTAGCATCACACTAAAAAATATTAGTTATCGAATCATCTTCATCAACTTGAATAGCGTAAAAAAAGTTGGGATCATCGAACTACATTTTTTGTAAAAAATTTCAATACACCTTCTGTGTCACCAACTCTCATATTTCTTGTTCTTTTGGATCACAAGTAGTTTTTGTAATCTTCAGGAATAAGACCTAATTCTCTCTCCCACCTATTTGTCTCACCATAAGATCATGAGATGTTTTTGGAGGGGATTCCCACGTAACTTCCCATCTCAATCTGTATCGCCGCAGAAGAAGATATATTTCTATAACATCGGTAGATGTGAGTTTTATTTGGACTTGAAATATAATGATTATGCTCTTTAACAAATTGCTCCACAGTCAAGTTTCCATTTTTTCGACAACTAACCTTCATTTTAGTCTCACAACCAAATTTTGTTTCAGGACGACTTGATTTCACATAAACATCTTGTTTGTCTTTTCCCCTTTTACCTTGCGCTTTACAACAAAAAATTCTGTCAACTAATTTACCCAATTTATCATTGTGGCTTTTGCTCCTTATACCAAATCCAACTTGTTTAACATATTTAAAATAAAATTCATAGGCTTCCTCTTTTGTCTTAAATTCCATATCCATTTTTGGTATCAATTCTTCTATGATAGATGGGTCAGAACTCATCAATAACATGGTAGAGTCCATACCCTCATCAATAACATCAAACTCATCATCTCAACGGTCTTTGTTTGCATAAAAACTCAACCTACGACAATTCGTAGATTCAACCAATGACAACTCCATGATAATTACAATTAGGCCTAAAAAAACAACCAAGAAATATATATTCATAAGATTAGGTGCAAAAAGAACTTATGTAGTATAATGAAAATGAATTGGAGCAACCCCCGGGGCTATGGTGCAGCGGCAAGGCATCCAGGTTGTCACCCAGGCACCCGCAGTTCGAGCCCCAACTATGGCGAATTTGTTTAAATTTTTCCTCCAAATGGGGCACACAACTAAAGGATGCTGGGCTCCTGGGCTGTTCGCAGCGAACGCTTCCCGATTTACCTTGGTGACCGGTGGAAAACTTTCATGGGGCTGAGCCGGTCATCCTAGGCTCGACATTACTCAGTTTGGTTAAAGAAAACATGCTTTAGATCATTGAGGAGTTCAATTTGAGGCATAGCCCCACTCTATTAATCCTTCTAAGTTCTAACTCATTCTAATCAAACTTCTAAAAGTCTACCCTAAAATAATCTCATATCTATTGGTTGTTGAAGAAAGAAATTAGGGCGCAATCACAACCTAGACAAGCATTTCAACTTATATAGGGTCAACATTTCATGCATATGCATTTAAGTAAAATACAATTTCACTTGAAAGGAGGGTATAAACTATAAAATTTGAACGGAAGGTAAAGAGGAAAATAGAAGGATAATTGACACCAAATGTCTTGTTAGAAACACCAATTTATGACTTAATTAAAGTTATAATAACTTGAACATTGATGTTGAGAATTAGGAATATCTTGGGTCACTAATATTTCAGGGCAAAAAGAATGGAGCTACGACAATGGTGGAGGACCACGATGGAGATACAGACTTGCTGGAGTTGACAAAGGGAGGGTAAGGCGGAGTTGTTGGAGTCGACAAAGGGAGGGGAAGCCGAACCTGCTGGAGTCGACCAAGGGAGGGGAAGTCGGACCTGCTGGAGTTGGAGGGGAAGTTAGAGCTGTTGGAGTCGACGAAGCGAGGGGAAGCTGGAGCTGCTGGAGTCGACGAAGGGAGGGGAAGTCGGAGCTGCTAGAGTCGACAAAGGGAGGGGACGGAGCTGCAATGATTCATTCGGTGGCGGACCACGTCGAAGATGGTGGAGTGGACGGAGATGACAGAGGACCACGTTGGAGATGGCGGAGATGTCACAGATGGCGGAGGAATCCGACCTTGATGGTTGTTGGAGTCGTCGATGCCAAAGGTTTTTTAGGGTACAGAACACAATAAAAGCACGAGGTTGACGGTGGATTTTGGGAGGGTAAAGTAGAGTCACGAGCTTTGCACGTTTTTGACACTGTTTAATTTTTTAGCATTTAGCAAGTGGGACACCGAGATAGAGAATTCTCGGGACATAGGATCCAACCTCCGAGCAATATGCTTCTTGTAAAAAAACACCTGTGTGGTCATTCCTATTATCTTCCAAGTGAGTATATAGCCACAGGTGGTTTTTTCTGTTTCAATTTCCTTATCTACTAATGGCACTGTCTGTTTTCGTTGTGACATAGTTAACTTTTTTTCGTGATTTCAGAGTTAACTGTTATACTAAAAAAGGTAAGCTTTAGCCCAAATTAATCTTCTTTCTTTATAGACCGCAAAAGTTGTATTTGTGTAAAAAATAATAATTAATTTTGAACCAATTAATCTTAGAGGTGATCTATCATCAAGGTAAATCGAAAAATACTCGTAAAGATCATCTAAACAACCAAAAAGTACTCGTAAAGATCATCTAAACAACCAGCATTCTTAAATTTACAACTAGTATTCTTAAATTTATTATTCTAGTAGAGGAATATTTTTGTACTATGTTATAATTGATATTCGAATCTTAGATATCCAATTAACTTGAATTTAGTTTGAAGGAACATATGATACCATTCAAGCATATGTCATGTTTTACTTATTGTTGCATTAAGCTGTACTAAAAAAATAATATATTATAAATTATGATTTTTTTCATCTACTATTAAAATAAATTGCAAAGTATAAATGGATTTTGATAGACAATCTAATATTAAAAGTTAATGTGTAGTGAGATTTAAACCTGGTTGCCTATAGCCCCAGGAGTAAATTGTGATCTCCCTTGCCACAATTATTGTGTGTTTTAATCGACGATACTATTTGACTTTTTTTTTAATATATAATTAGTCATCGCACACATGTTGTATATGTACATGAATACACTATAACGAGTCCCCTCGGGGCGGTGCAATGATTAAAACATGGAGTATTGCCACATGAAGTTTTGAAGTCGAAACTCGTCATGATCGAGCATAACCTCCCTTATATCTTGACCATTTGCGCTAATGGCTAGTAGCCACCCGTGATTTACCTCCTCCGTGTTGACCTAAGGACGGGTTGATGGAGACGCTGGGGGCGAGTGAATCGCCTTTTGTCACATGAATACACTATAACGAATTGTTTTCTAATGTGCGTATTTAAAAAAGTTTTTTCATTCTCGATATTGTCAATTCTAAGATGTGAGACTAGAGAGTATATATTTTTTATATAAGTCTTAAATTTATTTTGATATAAAAAAAATATTAACATAATTTAATTTTAGTCTTCACCAAAAATTAATTATTGAAAAATCAGACTTTTTTAATAAAATAAAAAGATAATTTCATAATCTTTGCAGTGGATCGGGTACGGTTCTTGGGCCAAACGGCCCGGATTTAACGTGTTCAAAACGATTTCGCGTTTCTCCTCTACTTTGCATAAACGAGAAAGGGGAGCGGCGAAGAAGAGGCAGCGATGGCGACTCAAGATCCCGACAAGCTTATGGCCAAAGCAGACAATTTGTAATTACGTTTCCTTTTCTTCGTTACTCACCCCTTCTCTTCCTTCGGATCTCTCTTCGTTTCATTCTCTCTCGCTTTCTACACTTGACCTTTTTCCATAGTTGCAGCGATTTCATTTTGATTAGCTCCTTGATATAGATTCTTCTTTTCCTGTAAGTGTTGTTCTGTGTTAGAAAAAAATATATATTTTTGGATCCATTCATCACAGATACCAGGATAGTCTCTTTGTAAATGTTTGTACAATTTTATTTAGTCGACTTTGCGTGGATTTGATTGATGGATACTACTGATAATCATTGACATGGATGCATCTCAGATGAGCAATGAACTGTATTTTAGCAAGTCCAGTATTTGGATGTGCTAGAATAAATACTGTCATCTTCCAGAGTTCCTGTTGTTCGTCAATCTTGGAAAAGGCAATATTTCGTTATTAACTGCTTGTTAAAAAGAAATTGTTCTCTTATCGTCTGTAAAACCCAATATCAAGTATTCAAGTGCATTTAGAGCAGAAGATAGTGATAATGTGGGTCATTTTTTTCATTTTTGGTTACGTTAGACACTACTCTTTTGTGTTTCCCTAAAACTGTTGGATTATTAGTTCAGTAAAATGAAAGATGTAGCAGGCGAAGTGAAGATTTCAATATGCTAGTTCATGCTTTCGGAGTAGATCAGATGAATGAAGCCATTTGGTTAAATAAGAGTTGTAAATTCCTGATCTTTTTATATAGAATACCTCAGGAATGTGCCCACTAGGAATGTAAGAGGTTGAATTTAAGGAACTGTGATGCTCTTACATTGGAGGTTCTACTTGGAGAAAGAATTTTACTTGGAGTTGTTACCTCCGTGAGTCT
Organism: Zingiber officinale; assembly: GCF_018446385.1. NCBI lineage: Eukaryota > Viridiplantae > Streptophyta > Magnoliopsida > Zingiberales > Zingiberaceae > Zingiber > Zingiber officinale. The sequence goes on from NC_056000.1 coordinate 109,845,399, forward strand.
TACCTGAAGTTGCTCTTACCTCAGAGAGTTTCGTCTTACCCCATAAGGACTTAGTAGATAGATAGAAAGAATGTGTCTTACGCTGGGATGTCTCACCTTGTGGAGCCTCACCTAAAATGGCCTTGCCTCATAACGGTCTTATCTCGGAAGGTTTTATCAAAAGACTTTTACCTTAGAGAGAGAGAGTTTTATCTAAAGATTTTTCCTTAGGGAGAACTAAACTCGGAGATCTTACCTTGGGGAAAGATTCTGTTGGAAAAGCGAATGAAAAATAAACTCCAATGTGATTGAGGAATTAGTCTCACATTGGAAGAAAACAACAGAGAAAATTGGCTCCAATATGAATTAGAGTTTAGTCCTACACTGGGAGTTTTAGGGCAACATAATTGGTTTGTATTAAATTACAACATGTGAATATGGATGAGACTCTCTCTTGCGCATGCGCCCACAGGGTGTATATGCAAATTCAGGGCCAGATTATACTAAATCCAATTGACTCGTGTGCGAGCATGGCCTGTGCGCGTCGAATGTCGGATCGGTTAAATAAAAAATGGCCCTAGTAGCCCAACTAATGTTTTGCCACTCGGACAATTTTTCTTGCATGTCTCAAGTATGAAACAGATACTTTAATGCCCGACTTGGAATGGTCAGACGAACACATTAATGGCCGACTTGGAACGATCAGATGGACACATTAATGACCGTCCTGGAATGGCCAAACGACCACATTAATGGTCGACTTGTTATGGCCTGACCATTAATCGCCAATTGTTGGTGTTTCGAGCCAGCCGATAAAGGCAGTGAATGGCCGAATAAAACGTAAGATTAATAGCTGCCGAGATACCAAACCTATAAAAGGAGGCTCCTTCCTTGGGCAAAAAAGAAGAGAAAGTAACTTCTCCCCCATGTCCTCCACCTTTGCTCTTCCTTTGTCTTCCTGGTGATATTGTCCAGTTTGCCAAATTGTAGTCAGTGTTGATTGCTAACATGGTTGAGTTGTTGTATCCTAAGGAACATACATCCATTTGAACCTCTAAGCACCGCCAAAGAGGAGATGAATATATTTTAAGGAAACTGTGTTTAATACAGTACAACACCTTGCTTGGCCTCTCTACCCAACAACATCTTGTCCGGCAACTCCTTGCACAGCAACATCCTTGCCCAGCAACACCCTTTACAGGAGCCTGTTCGGCCTCCTTCCTTGGTAGTCTTGCCTAAAGACGGCAATGGGGCGGGTTTAAATTCGGTCAAACGGGTTATGGGGCGGGTTACGGGTTTCAATGAACTCACCCTATATATAATAATAATAATAATAATAACCTATTATTGAATTGTATTTTTTTTTAAGCTTAGCGGGGTCGGGGCGGGGTGGGTTGAAAAACTAGGCGGGGCGGGTCTGGGTTTTGGTCCATTTTTTTCTGGCGGAGTGAGTTCTAGGATTGACCAAACCCGGCCTGAACCCGCCCCGTTGCCATCCCTAGTCTTGCCTCCCTATTTGGCAGTCTTGCCCCCTTGCTTGATAGCCTTGCCTCCTTGCCCAGTGGCCTTACTTCTTGCCCGATAGCCTTGCCTTCCTACTAGGCATTCCTTACACGACCTCCCGTCTCGGCAGCTAGACATCCTTGCCCCAACTTCCTGTCTCGGCAACTAGAGTCATTAATTTAGGTCGGGGCTCGTCAGATTGGTCTGCCCTACCAAACGATTTAAGCAAGTTGCATTAAAATTTTATCAACCAATTTAAAAGTAGGCCTAAACGGGCTTAGCCCACGCAGGTTGCAGGTCTAGGCGGGTTGGTTTGTGGCGGGCTCGGATTGGCTCACAAGTTGAGAAGGAAAAAAAAAAATCCAAAATTGGATTATGGATTATAGATTTATGGTGATATATGTATTTTTGTAGTGAAAATTGTGAATTTTTTATGTTAGTTGCTTTGGCTAATATTTATAAGTGTGAATTCAAGAATTGGGAATTTTATTGGAGATTTTTCTAGAAATGTTTATTTATGAAATGATCAAATTTAATGAATTGTAGGGATTTTTCTTTCTTTTTTTTTTTTTTTTTTTTGATGGATTGGCCCGCCTAACCCACAACCCACCTTGGGTGAGGTTGGAGATTTTCTAGCTGGCTGCCCTGCCAAATGACGGGTTTTTGGCACTGGCTCGTCTGATAGCTCTATCGATAGCTTGGCCTCCCTGCCCGACCTCCTTGCAGGCTCGGTAGTTCGGCCTCCCTATTTGGTTGCTCGACCATCCCAGCTTACTCGGCCTTGCCAACTCGACCGTCACTGCTAGCTCGACAGCTTGGCCTCCTAACTCGACCTTCCCAAGCAACTCGGTCTTCCTAGGCAGTTCGGTCCCTGCCAGACTACTTGGCCTTCCTTGCTCGACCTCCTAAGTCAACAGCTCGACCTCCCTGCCTCCCTGTTAGGCAACTCGACGTCCCTACCTCCCTGTTAGGCAACTTGGCGTCCCGACTTGACCTTCCCGGCTTGGCCTTCCCAACTCCACATCTCAAACACTTCTCAACATATCAGATAAGTTTAAAGTTTTAATTCAATAATTTTCATTTATCTCCAACAGCAATCTTAAAGTAGAGATTGTCCAACAATCTTAAAATAGAGCCTAGAGCCCAGAGGAGGAACCTCAAATCTTCTGAAGGGGCAGTCATGAGATTGTTGTTTGTATATCTTCCAATAGTTTCTTAGTTAGTACTCTTATCTTCAAAGCATAGTTATAAAAACTGAACATTAATTGAAAATCAAATTGGTTGGGTCACTTATTCAATGGTCTAAACGATGGGTCAATTGTCATAGAAAAAAAAGTGATTACACTCACCTAGGCACCCCTCACAGCCCATCCCCAGGTTTTATGAAGGGAGGTAAATCATGGGGTCAACTTATAGCCGATCGTCAAATTGGCCAAGGAGTGTTTGGTGGGGGGGGGTTCCTCGAGGGCATGTGTCCATCAGAAATTGATCTCTTGCCCCATTATAACAAGTCTATCACCCTCTAGCCAACTGGGCATCCCGTGGGGACAAACGATGGGTCAATTGATCGAACTGCATGTGGATATGTATATAGCTAAAAAAATGCAACAAAAAAAAGTTCTAGCACATATGGAATAATTGTTGATATAAAAATTAGAATAATCACTATGTAGTTATAGCTTACATGGAGGATTTTTTAAATATCTTTTAATTAGGATAATAAAAAATATTAAAAAGATATTTTCTTATACTAAATTTAATTATTTGAAATTGTAGATGAATATTTTTGACATTTTAAGCCATATAATAAGTTTACTTTGCTTTCATGAAATTGGTTGCTTCAACCAACGTTTACCTTTTTCTTGCACCAACAATCCACAAGCTAACCGAACCTAGAGAAGTATCAGGTTCTTTCCGGCAGAACAGGTGGTCCGGTTTTAATAACTATGAAGAAGAGAATTTTTCCTAGGGCTTTTACCTTGGAAGGTCTTAATGAGATGTTTGTACCTAGATAAGAGCTCTTACATTGAAGAAGGGAGTCTTTGCCAGATCTCTTACCTTGGAAGGACTTACTTTAGGGAGAGCGTTAATTGGGGTCTTACATTAGAAGCAAGTATGAATGCTTCAAAAGGTCTTCTTAGGACTTTCCTACCTGAGAGACTGTCTTACCTAGAACTCTTCGGAGGGGGAGAATCTTACCTAAAAATGTAGATCCGCTACATTAACGTCTCCGGTCCCACAGATATGGAGGGAGGTACATGCAGGTACATAGGCGTCAGGCGCATGGTGGGATAAACCCGAGGTCGTCAGTTCCTGAGAATCGACCCCTAGCCATTACGTCAGAGATGTCATGCGTCCACCATCTATGCTACGCCCTGGGGGCTAAGGGGAGAATCTTACCTAAAGCTCTTACCTTGCATGTAGAAAGTCTTACCTGGACCATTAAAGTCTTACTTTGGAGGGAGATCTTCTACTTAGCTGTTACCACCAAATGAGTGAGTCTTACTTGAATTGAAGCTCTTACGTTGAAAGGACTTACCTTTGAAAGAGTGTTTTATCTGGAGCATTAATACTGGAAGGTCTTCCTGGGAGGCTCTTACATTAAAGAAAGAGTCTTAACCTAGAGTTATTATCTCAAAAGGAGAGTCTTATTTGAATCTATTAGTGAGAAACTCTAAACTTAGTTAGACCTTCTCCACCCCATTGCTCTTTCCTCCCCCTTCCAAGGTATAAAGATGGATTTATATAGAGGCTAATATTAGAACCATCTACTTTTGTAGGATGCAGGATGGTATGACATATATGTTGTAACATTTGACACTGGCTTCTTGTATTGTTCTGAAATGCTCAGATCTTTGAGTTGGTTTATGAACCACATCTCTATTAGTACCTAATGTGCAGTAATGGTACAAACAAGACAACCAATACAACACTCCTTAATATCTTAGAGAGAAAATTATATGAAAATGATTTTAGCTATCTGCTTGAGTTGAAGTTGATCCACATACAAATTATTATTTCAGATTTTAATATAGATTGTAGCAAAAGGTGATCACGCAGACACCCCTCCCGTCCCAGGTTATGTGAAGGGAGGTAAATCACTAGGTCAGCTTATAATCAACTGCCAAGTGACTAGAGGGTGGGAGGAGTTTTTTTCCTCTAAGGGCATGCGTTTGTCGGAAATTGACCCTTTGCCCCATTGTAGCAAAACTGAGATTTTAATATAGGTGATGATGTAGTAGGGGATTAAGTCCAATGTTGTAGGAGGATCCATATAACTAACCTGGCTTGGTTGTTGTTGTTGGATAAGGTTCATTCCATTGCTGTACTAACATTTTGTCCTAGTCTATCTAGTGTTTATTAAATTATGAAAGCGCTCAAATATATCATATACTCATCTCATTATAGAAATGGTTTTTGTTAAGTCCATAGCAGTCTTCATCAACCTTCCAATAAAAATGCCTAGCAGTCCTTTTGTGTCTTTGTAGTTTGTACAATCTTATTATTGAAGAAGACCAAAGAATTGTTTGGACTTTGTATAAACATTCCTCAATGGGTTTCTTTTATTGCAGAACTAAACTCAGTTTTACAAGATGGAATGCAGACTGGAGGAATGCTACTGTGTTGTATGAGCAAGCTGGTTGGTTAATATTACTTGGGCTTCTTTTCTTGTAATAATCTTTGGCTTGTTTATTAGTTCTTCAATCTTTTGAAGCTGTTGGCTACAGATTCAAGAAAGAAAATGAGAAAGCAAAAGAAGCTTTTGAGAAGGCTTCCAAGGGACAAGAAATGATTTCCTCGTATTGTTGTTTGCTTTCTCATTTGCTAAAATCGGTATTTTTAAATTGTATTTTTCAATAAAGATGGAGAGAACTGTAATCTTGACAAGCTTTACAGGCCTTGGGATGCTGCCAAACATATGGAGTCTGCTGCTGCTCTAGCAAAAGAGCTTGGTCACTGGAACGAAGTTTCAGACTTTTATAGAAAAGCATCTGAATTATACAGAGAATGTGGAAGATCACAGCCTGCATCGGATGCTCTAGGAAAGGGTGCTAGGTAAGGGTACTTGGTGTGAACAATTTCATTTGTTGAATAGCACTTTTCACATTTTGGCTTTCCTGCAGTGCTTTGGAAGATACAAACCCTGATGAAGCTGTTCAGTTGTATATTGAAGCTTGTGAAATTCTAGAGGAAGATGGGAAAGAACAAATGGCCTTCGATTTATATCGTGCGGTGACAAGCATTAATGTTAAACTCGAGAGGTGAGAAGCTTCACATCATTCATCCCTCGAGTTATATTGCAATATATCTCAATTTATATTTATGTTCACAATTAGATCCTTCCTATTTTCATGTGTTAAGCTACTCATGTATTTGTCATATGAAGTAACACTTATTAATTATTTACTTTTTTAAGAAAAAAAAATAAATCCTACCTCTAATAGGGAAGCTAAGAAGTTTTGCAGACTATATATTTTAGCCAAGGTTTTTGTAGATTTTATTGAGGCTTAACAGATGAGTGAGACAACCATCAAACTTAAATGTTATTGTTGATATCCATTTACTTACTGAGTTATCCTCTCCATGGAGTTTCAGACTCTAATTGCATGTATGGTTACCAAATTATGGATATTATAACCTTGTAACTCCATGGAGTTTCTTGTCCTATGAAGTACCACTCATTAATTACTCACTTATTTTAAAAAACGTCCTACCTCTAATAGGAAACTTATGAAGTTTTGAAGACTGTACATATTTTAGCAAATGTTTTTGTTGGTTTTATGAAGGCTTAACTAATGAGCGAAACAACCATCAAACCCACATGTTCTTGTTGATATCCATTTACTTACTGAGTTATCCTCTCCATGGAGTTTCAGAACCTTAACACATGCATGGTTACCAAATTATGGATATTATAACCTTGTAATTCCATGGGTTGCTGAAAGTTATTGCTTTCAAATCATAAAAAATGTCTAGTTATGAAACAGCTCAATTCTAAGCACATATTTTACTTAATTCTGTTGTGTTACTCATATTGAGATGGTCTTACTAATGTAGGTCGGAATCATATTGGATCAAATTTTCACTGGTAGTGAACCTACCCAACCCACTTTAACTGGTTTTGAGATCCCATCAATTTATCAATGCCTGTCAGGCAGCGAAGTTAATAAGTTAATATTTGAGTTGGTTTTGGGTGGAGGGCCTGTAGCATAAGTGAAGTTTACAGGTCCTGATCATTATCTTTTCTACTCTGGCTACTGATGACCTTTTATCAGAGTTTTTGGCAAAATAATAACACATGAATCAAATCTGAGTTGAATTCCATGTTTGGGTGCACGGTGTGGTCTAGATAGAAATGTGGGGCTGCCAACTTGTTGACATTCCTTGTTACTGGGTCAGTAATTTTACACAAGAGGAGCATTATCTTTTGATTCTTTGCTTTTGTATATTGTTAAGCTTATTGATTTTTAACTGAGTTGTTGCTTGTTTTACTCCCTGAGCATGACACAAGTTGATGACCAACTCCTTTCATCAAGTGAATTGCAATATATTTCTTAATATTCTCATGTCAATGATGAACTCAAGTTGTTAACTGTCAGTTTTAAATTTATAGTTTAACATCCTCCAATGTCAAGTCAGATAAGGTTGGACCACAGATCCGATTTCATACAAATGAAAAGATAAAGAGCCAAGGTATTTCTGCTGCCATGATGGGCAGTTAAAGCACACATTAAAGAACAATGACAGGGGAGCAAGCCTAGATTTGAACTCATACGCTGAGTACTGATAAATTGACAAGTTTATAAAACCAAGAATTACCTAAGTGTGAACTTACATTTCTTGTCTGTCTGTGTCTGTCTGCTATATTTATGGTTTAACAGTCTGTTATCTTGTTTCAATTAAGAGCTTTTGTTGAGGATTCTATTATCTAAATGGATGCATAATCCACCACAAATACCATCCGAAGCATGAACTGTAGTTTTGTTGATTTTTTTTTTGTAGTTCTGCTTGAGCAAAATTTGCATACAATCTGTGTAGGAATTTCCAAAATTAGATACCAGAACTTCTTTGATTCATAACCATCTTTGGTAGATATACTGATGCTGCAACGTTTCTCTTACGATGGGGTGTAGCAGCTGATAAATGCAATGCTGTTAACAGTCAATGCAAGGTTTCATTCTCAGCTTTTATTTGGTTGCAAATCCTTTATTATATTCAGTTTCTGTATACCAAATGATTCGGTCAATTAATTTTCACCAGTTTCTAACTGCCTAATTTATTGTACAACTACATATGACATCTAGTTGTATTCATAAACGATGAAGGTTCCTGATCAGCTCAGGCAAATGTTTGTGATACTAAAATTTTCTAGGGTAAAAACTTTTAAATGATACCAAGTTTTAGTCATTTTGAATTTTTGATGTCAAGCTTGAACTAGTTAATTACTTTTGTTTTCTGATTTCAGTTTAATGATTAATTTTACATATGAGTGCATCTGTTTTTGGCTTCTATTTTTCATCACTTGGAATTTGCAACCTGCTATAGCAAAATGTCAATAGGAAGTGAATCTTTAGGAACATGATACCATGATGACCTTAATTAGTGGTGTTAGTCTCAACTATTTGAGGCAAGCTACATGGAACATATCCCTAAATTGAATTCTCCATTGAACATGTTACTCTAATTATGAAGTCCTAGCGACTCTTGACTTTTTTTTTTTTAATTTGGGTTTGGACTGATATACTCTTATTTAACATCAAAATAATTGACTAGAAATGTAATGTCAAATGAAAAGTTAATATGGAAAATTGAAAGGAACTGAATAAATGAACACCCTAATTTTCTGATAATTGGAAGGAACTAGAAACATGAATACCTCTAATAGCACACAAACTTCCAAAAGGTTGCAATTTTCAGTCTAAAAGACTTGGATTTTGAAATTAGTGTTCTAGTGGCAACTTTAGGCAATTCAACACACAAGCTATCAGACACTGGAATTTAGGGGAAGATGGAGAGGAAATGCTTCTAATTAAGGTTTAAAATACCATTTTGGTGTCAATTCTGGTGGCTAGCTAGAAAGTGGAAATGCTTGGAGCTGACCACTGTACTGTGTTGGTACAAGTTAACTTCATCCTGCACCTGGTTGAAGGAGCGGGAGAGGAAAAGGAAGAAGAGGACGTCAACAAGAAAAAGCGCTCCCTATCATCTTCTATTGCTTTGGCCGAGGTTTCCAACTATTTATCTGTGAATTATCCCTGCACAACTTACTCAGCCATTGAGCTGACAAGTCATAGCTTCCTCAATGCTCTTTAGCCATGATCCCTGCCTATGGACACTCTCGAACCCACTGTTGACAATGTATTGAGATGAAGCTGGCATTTATCACTTCTCCGTCTCACCCAGATGAAATAGAACAATGTTCAATCCATGCTTCTAAGGTAGCTTAAGAGAAATGGCAAAGTGGTAAAATTGACTTTCTAAAGCAATGGGGTTATTTTGTTAGGCTACAATCAACCTAGAGTTGACAAGTGTGTTCAGCTAGAATCTGCTATATTAAGGCAACACTAAGCCGAATTCATTGTGGCGGCTTGTATGGACTTCTTTTTTTATCCCTTGAGCTCTATATGGAGCTCAACTCATTGTTCATTCACATCTCTGTTTATTGTGTTTCCTTGGTCCAAATCTATACAGCATCAATTTTTTTTCTTCTTTGTTGTTTGTTTTCGTTATCATATTTATATGACCCAAGTGTTTTCTTTTGTTTAGGCTTACCTGAGTGCGATCATCGTTTACCTCTATATGCATGATTTCCAGCAAGCTCAGAAATGCTACAATGATTGCTCTCAGTGAGTTCCCTGATTATGTTCGGGCCATGAAATTATATATATATATATATATATATATAGAGAGAGAGAGAGAGAGAGAGAGAGGGTTGTTATGTTGGGTGACGTGCGTGGACGCGTCTCACAGAGGAGGCGCCGCTGATCATTGGCGGTGAGGAGGCGCCGCTGATCATTGGAGGTGCCTCCGCACGTGAGAGGCGCCCACGTGCTTCGCTCAACATAAAAAAGCATCCCTCAAAATGAATCGGGGCGCCTAGGAGTGACTCCAAGCGCTCGAACCTGTGAGGGTCGCCTCACCGAACGGGTGTGCAGAGTAACGAACGGCCATATATATATATATATATATATATATATATATATATATATATAACTAATTCTGTTCTGATATCTTTTTTCAGAGTTGGTTCATTTTTAAGTAGTGACCAAGGTCGTTGCACAAGCAAGTTGTTGTCTGCATATGAAGAAAGTGACGTTGAAGAGATTAAGCGCCTTGCTCAATCAAGTCCAATTACATATATATATATATATATATAACTAATTCTGTTCTGATATCTTTTTTCAGAGTTGGTTCATTTTTAAGTAGTGACCAAGGTCGTTGCACAAGCAAGTTGTTGTCTGCATATGAAGAAAGTGACGTTGAAGAGATTAAGCGCCTTGCTCAATCAAGTCCAATTACACATCTTGATCATGTGGTAATTTTTCCCTCTATTCGGCCACACTCGGAATATGTGTGGTTTTAGATCACTATATTTTATCCAATCATCATGTAAGATCATCAAGTGAATGCTTTTGAAATTTCATATGGAGGATTTTGTAATCTGCAATTCTGAAACGTCTTTGGATCTTTGCTACGTCTCTTTGCATAATATTCGGAGACAGCCTGTTTTAAATTTTCTACGCAGATTTCATTTTTCTATTGAACTGGTGTGCAGATCATCAGGATTGCGAGGAAATTGCCTACTGGGGATCTGAAAGAGCTCAAGAAAGAAGAGGATAAAGCAGAAGAGCAAACTTTGGATGAAAATGATCTCACATGAAGTTGCAACTGAGTCAATGGGAATTCATTCTGGAGTGCATGATGTCCTATTGACAGTGATGTCATAAGGCTTATACACAATCTCAAACCACATTTGATGTGTTCTTGTTTCTCCGATTCATCTTTGGTGGCTGTATATTTCCATTAGATTGCATATTCGAGCCTGTCTCATGATGACTTCAGATGATGTTGGTGATAGAGAGATTAATGAATAACACATGGTTTTTCTTTTAAGATTTGGTGAAGCACATGATTTTTTTGTGTTGATGAAGCATGCCACATCCTGTAGCATCCTCAAGCTCTGATGGTCCGTTTTCTGCATATGATTTTGTCGCAGCTATTGATGTATAAATAATGTTGGTTTATTGCGGTTGATCCAAATTAATCAGAGTATAAACAATGCAATATTGCATTTTTTTTTACAATACATTTCTGAAATAGTGATCTATTTAAATATATTTTTTCTATTTTTGAATTACGTTGGATAATTTGAGTTCACCTACTGTTTTGTTGTTGTGACATAACGATGCATAGAAGAGAACATGCTTCAGCAGTTAAACCTCCAAATTCTTGAATGAAACAGTTCATCAAGACACAAGTAATCAAGGCAAAATAACAAAACAGAGTTCCAAGAATAAATTTAATTAGGTTACATCCCTATAGCATTGACTCAAGTAATTAGAGTTGAAGATTTCAGCAATGGGAGGAGATGAAAGAATACACCCAAAAAAATCACTTAAAACAGCACAGAATTCATGTAGCCGACCTCAAATAGTCGCGGAGGATTACAGTTTAGATGTTTGTTTGTTCTTGTTGTTTCCTGCACAACAGTTGATGCATTGGTAAGTTTTGAATTTTGTCCTCCAGCATTGATTAAAGGCATACGAAATTGGATTTTACTTGCTTATTGTTTAGAAAATTGAGATGACGAGATTGAAGTCAAAACCTGATCAAGGACAAGGATTCTTATATCTTCGATGAACTTCATTGATTTCTGCGGTTATTTCTGCAGCAAGACGAATTTTGGAAGCGTTATGGACCTCCCTAAGCTGCCATAATTTTGTTGCTCCAAAGACAGCACTCGCAACAAGTGGGTGATTCAGCACAAATGCTGCAAAGACAAGAGCACATCGATTATGATTTATGAAGAAAGAATATACTAATCAACTGACTAGGAGCACACTTATAATTTACCGATATAGAAAAAAAAGTAGAATAAATGTCTCATTATCCACAAAACAGGATAAAAAAAAAAAAAAAGAAGACAAGAATACAAATTAGCACAAAAGATGCAATATGTTTAAAAATAAAATATCCTGAATTCTGGAAAATACTTGTTAATCACTAAAGGCTAGCTTCTCAAGTACGCACACACTATGATAGTATATGAAATCTGTGGCAGGACTAAGGTTTCCATATGCCATAGCTAAACATCCTCAATAACCCATACCAATTGCAAGAAATGCAGGAGAGACACCGTTTTTCCTGGCAATACTCGTGTATTCCTGCATATTTTACCAGTAAATGTTAAAGGAAGATCAAATTAAATGGAGTAAAAATTGCAGAATAATCTATATTCACAACTAGACATGCACGAGCTGTTTCAAGCAAGGAACAAAATATCAGAATGATAGGGAACACAAACTCTTGATTGCAACAATAGTGCTACTTCATCATAGCTTTGCTTTGATGTTATTTTACTATTTTATCTTCTTATTCTTCACTAAAATGAATCACTCATTCATTCTACCTTTTAGTTGTCTGAAGTACTTGCAAGCCAATCTATGTGCATATACATTTTGGTTCATGAATCAAACTCTGTTTTTCCTTCTATCACTATTGTCTTTGTAATCTCTTTTTTATCACTAATAAAGGAGGTTCTTTAGTCGATTAATAAGTTGCAACCTACATAAAAAAGCACACCCAACAAACAAGTTTTAGTTAACATTTTTATACATTTCATCTATATTGTATTCAGCATGAAGAAGGATGAACAGAAACCAGCATACCGCAACAGCTGCTCTCAAGATGGCATTTGAAAGATTGTATCTGGATTCAGCTCCACTATATCTTCCTAGGAAGAATTATAGGAAAAAAAAAATCAAGGAGGGAAAAAGTAGATGCAGACTAAGAATGTCTTTAGGATGTGATCTGGAGTTAACCTCGAAAAAGATTCATTCTTGCATCTGAAGGTCCTCCATCAGGAGAAAAATATTTCCCAGAAAGTATGCCCATTGCCATTGGACTGTATGCTAACAAGCTTATACTAAAGAAAGGTTTCCATCAATATAAGTAAAAGGGAGGGAGAGAGAGAGAGAGAGTCTTGAATCTTGATACCCTACTTACCTTATGGTGCTCACAAGGTGAGCACCATGTGTTCTTTTTTTTGGTTTTTTTTATTTCTTTAGATTTAATACTATAACTCAAACCCTAAACCCTAAACACTAAATCCTAAATTCTAAACCCTAAGCTCTAAAAAAAATAAAGAAAAAAAAGATATACTTGGTGCGCACAAGGTGAGCACCATAAGGTAAGTAGGGTAACATTCTTTTGTGCGTGCGTGCGTGTGTCCGTGAAGAAGACAGAAATAGTAAAGCAATAGACAGAATACAATAAAAATGAAATCTTTAGTAACATAACTTTAACAATATGCATTCAAAAAGGCACATGCAACTCTTCTTCTGACACATCAGCAATTTTGTTGTGAGTTTCTGTGTATCGCATTTATCTCAAAGGATACCTTTTGCTATTAAACAATGTAGATAAGACTAGATTAAATAGAAATAGTTAGTACATGCATTATAGATATAAAATAAATAGATTTGAACATGAAAATAATCCTGGTGCTTGATTCAATGTTGACAAAGTAATCACCTCTCATGGTGGCAGCACTCAGCTAATCCACAATCAAAGTTTCGGCAGAGTAAGTTGTATGAGTTCTGGCAAAAAAACAGTTGGCTATTATGATAGATCACTAAAGAAAACATGTTTAGTAACTCGGGCTCAAAATTCTTACCTGCACAGAAACTATTTTTTGATTGGAGAACATATTATTAGAAGTTTGGAGGAATTTCATCACACCATATGGTGTTTCATTACTAAGCCCAATGTACCGAATCTACAACCAGGAGACTTAGTCAAGGTGCTAACATGTTAGAACAGTAGGTAAAACACTGCTGTAGAACGATGCAAAAATACTACCTTGCCTGAAGTAACAGCATTTCCAAGAGCATCAAGCTGTTCCTCGATAGCTACAGACTCATACTGTTGACCTGGATCATACTCAGTTTCTCCAAACATTGGAACATAACTGAAAAATGGCTTGAAAAAAAAATAGATAGACAAAAGAAGCTTGGTTAATTTGGAAAGAACAAGAATTCATTTTAGGGGCTAGTCGTTGTTTTGAGAAATATACCGATCAGGCCAATGTATTTGGTAAAGGTCAATATAATCTGTGCCCAACCGAGTTAAGCTGAAAAAAGGGGGAAAAAACAGTATCAAGAAAAATAATCAGCTGTCATGCCTTGAAAAAAAGTTTTTAGTAAACTGATTGCTAGAAGAAAAATTAAAAAAAGTGTGAATTACTTTCTCATGGTACAGGTCATTAAACATTTTGAACTACTGATGAATATTTTCACCAAAATACTGTTTTTATAAGCAACAAGATTATTAACAAGCTTGCTCGGTAAAGGCATCTGCATAAGCAAAATGGACTGATTGGAGATATCAGCTAAATTTTCATTTCATCTTACACTACTGCTTACCAGGGCAACATCATAAAATAAAAGGGAAACTGATCCATTCATTCAAACAGTTAGTTGAATTCTGAAATCGAGAAGGAAATGTCTTCCACTTAATACTCTATCTGTACTATTTATTTACAGTGAAAAGCAATTATTTAATGTATCAATTTCTAAGTGATTATTAGTTGCTTTCATGTGCTCTCTATAAATCTTTAATCATGAAAGTTATATTAATTGATAAGAGTTCATTTTACAGAAAAAGAGAACCTAAAGTGATAATGATCCAACTAAGTTTCAAACTTCAGCAATAGTTTTAAGTGAAAGAAGTGATATAGGGAACCTGTTATCAATAGCCTCTGAAATATTTTTAGCATCTAAGGATTTAGGGCCCCCACGAATCCAAGTCATTTGACCAGAAGGCCCTGCTACCTGCAAGTTGAAGAGTTGAATTGGCTAAACAATGCAAAGAGGAAAACGCACAGACAGAAAAATGTCAGTTAACTAAGAATCAACTTTTTGACTTCAATGTATCAGCTGGTTTGTTGCGAAAAATGTAGTTCGAAAACAGCAGGTTTAGTAAACAGTATGGAAAAAAAATAATTGCGATGATAACCAAGACAAGCAGGAGGTCAACCTTGGTGGCAAGAACAATGCGATCGCGTGGTACATTGCGCGCCCTCATCCAGCGCCCGATGAACTCCTCGCTCCGGCCCTGAGTCTCTTTGCGCTGTGGCACGGGATACCTACTTTCCAGAAAATATCAGAATCAAGAAACTTTACAAATCCTAATGAAAAAATAGACTTTTGTTCCAATTAAACAGATGGGAGGACAGAGAGAAGAGATTCCTTACATCTCGGCGGAGTCGAAAAAGTTGATACCAGCATCAACGGCGGCGTCAAGAAGGCAAAAAGACTGTGGCAGAGTGTTCTGCTCCCCAAACGTCATCGTTCCTGATGAACAAAGAACGAAGCAATTCGTATGGATTCATTCTGAACGAAGGGGAGGAGCAGGCGGTGAGAGAGAGGAGGGGACCGAAACAGAGCCTGGAAACGGTGAGATCAGGTGCAAGCTGGAACATGGAAACGCCCATTTCTCGATCCTCGTCTTGCTTGCCTTTCAGAGCGCAGAAGAAACGTTATCCATGCTACAAAAGCTCTTGCTTTTATTTAACCTAAAATTTTGGAAACTTTTCAACATGCCCCAAGTTTTCCATGAATTTTTAGAATAATCCCTTTTAAGGCTTCAAGCTTTCAAAATTGTCTAAATGCGCCGCTGAGTTTTGCAAATTGACCACGTGCAAATTATAAAGACGATTCGTTTGTCTCAACCCTCCTATTAATCTGTCCTGAGACTAACCCAAACAAAATAAATCATAAATGATTAATAATCATTAATAAAATGATCAAGATATGAGAAAAAAATATGTTCGAATACATTGAGTTTTGACCTAAAATCTCATATGATAACACTCTATATCTCAACTATCACACTATCTCAAAAGACAAGATCGAAATAGATGGCTAAGCTGGAGAGAGGAGTCGATTGACGTTTAATTTTTTTTTTATAAAATTTAAAACTAAATTACGTAATAAATTGCTTGGGTAATAAAATAGCCCTAAGGTAATGTCTTTTTAATTTGTTAAATAGGTAATGATTAAATGTTAGCTTAGGTGAATTAATAAATACTTTTTTTAATATATAATCGATTAATGAATTATTTGTCCGATTTATTTTAATCATCGATAGATAATTTTTATGAGGTTAATCCGATTAAATTAGTGTAAACTTTTAAATTAGTGTAAACTTTAAAAAAAAAACATATATGTGTAACAAAATAAATTGTATAATTTGAAGGTATATATATAAGTGAAATTGTGAAAAGGTACACGAACAATTGTCAATGTCAAATCTTAAAAAAGAATCTATTATATGCAAATTTACCATTATTAGAGATTTAATGACGTGAAGATTTAATCGAGAATTTTTGTCATTTTTGTGGGAGTATCCAAAAATAAATACAAGGGGTTCAACTGAGGTGCTCTTAAAAAAAAATCTCTAAAAAAAAAAATAATACAAGATTATCTCTAAAAAGAAAAAAAAATACATATACTATCTTTAATTCCCTAATATTAGCCCTACAAATATGAATAGAGGTGAATATATATACATAAATATTAGCTGTATAGTAGGATAAATCTCAAATCATCAGTTCCTGAAAATCAATTCTAACCATTACGTCAAAAATATTATATGTCGACCATCTATACTATGCTCAAGAGCTACAACAATATCTCTAAAAACTTTGGAGGTTTATGCTTTTCTCTGAAAAGAAATTAGACATATAAGGAAAGCAATGTGGCCTCTATCGCAAAGACAAGTTTCTAATTGAGAATGTCTTCGATTGCAATTGCAAGAGAATATTTGAGAAAAGATTAATGAATGATGAATCACAGGAGAGAATCTATGAGCAAAATCCTCCAAAATTATTGTTAATAAATTAACTTCATAATTTATTTTTCTTTACATAACTTAAGACGGACTGTAAAAAATATTTAAAATGAGTGTAATTATCTTTTTGCTACAATAGAAGAGTCCCACATGTAAGTGGATATGCATGTTGATCAACTTATAAATTTGGTCGACAAACCAAAAAAAAAATTATCGCGGCACTTAACATTCAAAACTTGATAGCTTATATTAAAATGTGTCAAACAACATAACACTTCTAATTCAATTTGAATATCTCACCATGATGACACACCATTGTCAATCCAGAAGTCTCACCATGATGAAGCGGTGGCAGAAGTTCATCCCCGCATACAGAGCAATGACATTGAGTAGGCCTTCTCCTTGTTAGAAGAAGAATAAGAAAAGGATAAGAATATGAGATAAATAATAAATTTTATTATTTATTGATATTTGTCCTAAGGACAATACAATATATAATGTTTAAAAAATACTTGGTCAATTAATCAATTAATAAATAACAGAATTATTCTGAGAATTATAACAGAATTATTAGAATAATCATAATACTAATTTAATTTAACTTGGTGATTTGATCCGGTTAATTCTGGTGATTCTCTTTTATCTGTTTTACCCCCCGACAAATTTAACGGGAGATCTTTAACGTTGAGTTTGCTTGCTAATTTATTGATGTTGGTGCAATTTCCCTAGGTCAAGGTTGACTAAACTTAAATTGACTCAAGCTTGAGTCGTAATGTGCAAGTTTCGATGTTTGACAATATATGAAGATTATTTTGACAATGTATGAAGATTGCAGGAGCAATCGTCCGTTTGGGGAGATTGGTCAAGGTTGACCCGTTTAATGTGAAGAAGAGTCAAGTAGGTCAAGGTTGACCGGATATTTGACTGGGAAGTCCTAATTGGAGATTAGGCAAATGAAGTCCGATGGAAAGGTTGGCAGAAGATGAAAATTCAAGTGGGTCAGTATTTGATCTGGCACTTGGTGGGAAAGTCCTGGTGAGTGAAGTCAGGCAGAAGAAAAGTCCTAGTTAATGAAGCTAGGCAGATGAGAAAGTCCTGGTGAGTGAAGTAAGGTAGAAGAAAAGTCATAATCAATGAAGCTAGGCAAATGAAAATTCTAGTGAGCGAAGTCAGGTGAAAGACCTAATGAGTAAAGCTAGGCAGATGGAAATCCTGGTGAATGAAGTCAGGTGAAAGCCCTAGTGAGTGAAGCTAGGCAGTGAGGAAGTTCTGGTGAGTGAAGTCAGGCACCTGGAAATCTAGGTGGGTTCAGGGTGACCGGACACCTGGTATTTGGAAGTCCAAGTAGGTCATGGAGGACTGAACACTTATCATGAGATGGTAAGTCCAAGTGGATCAAAGGATTGACTGGACAATTGGCATGAGGAGAAAAGTCTAAGTGGGTCAAAGGATTGACCGGATATTTGGTGACAAAATCCTAGTAGGTCAAGGTTGACCAGATCCTTGGCACAGGCGAATCCCAACAGGTCACGATTGATCGAATGTTGAGTATGGGAACCCTAGACTTGAGTTAGTCAAGTTAGGGTTGGTCAATCGATCAGCCGATCGATTGAACCAGAGCTCAATCGATCAGCCGATAGATTGGAGGTCATTCACGTAGGAGAGCAATGTACTCCCCAATCTATCATCCGATCAATTAGGCTGCTCCAATCGATCGATCAATCGATTGGGGCTCAGTTTCTCTTAGTGATGTGAGGAAAAGTCGAAATCAATTGGTCAATCGATTCCTATGCTTTCTACAAAAGCATAGAAAGCTTCTGGATCAATCAGCTGATCGATCCAGCTACACCCAATCGATTGGTCAATCGATTGGGATATATCGTTGCACAGGATGTAGGTTTTAGACGGTAGGGATCACTGGGATCTGATGTCGCAATCGATTAGGAGGAGGCCCAATCCATTTGGAGCCCTAGATTATGCAGATATAAAGGCAACAACGAGGTTCAAACGACACATCTCTTGACTCCATTTTCTCTGCTAATATTTGCCGGACTTAGAGCCTTGGAAGACAATGTTGTTGCACTTTCTAGCTAGTCAGAGGCATCTACAAGCTACAAGAGATCAAGCAAGAAGGTTTTCATTTGTATTATCGTGTATTTACTTCTTATTTTGAGTTGTATGCTTGTGAGAGTCTTGTATGAGGTTTCTGTTGGATCGTGAAACGTCGATAGAGAGGGGGGTGAATATCGATTCGAACCAATAGTTTCTCCACCTCCGGTTGTTCTGAGAAGGAGTTTGTGTTCATAGTGGAGAGTACATACCGTGTGGATCCTTGGATTAGTCACCTCTTCTTAAGGTGGATACCAAGTAAATCTGTGTGTTAGCATTAGGAGCTTGCTTCGAGTCTATTCTACTGCAAATCATCATCATCGAAGCGCGATAAGTTATTCCCCCCCGTCCCCCTTTAGCTCCGAAGATATCAGTGATTTGATCTTTAGCAGAAATATAAGAGACAGATAACTATTGAGTTGTCAAATGTTCATGAACAAAATGAAAATCAATTTCCATATGTTTTGTACGAGTATGAAAGATTAGATTTGTTATAAGATATGTTGCTCAAATATTATCACACTAAATTTTGGTGCAATATTTGATGCAAGATGAAGTTCAGAGAGAAATAATTGAAGCCAAATAATTTCAGACGTTGCATTTACTATAGCTTTATATTCTGTCTTAGTGCTTGAATGGGATACCGTAGGTTGTTTTTTCGAATTTTATGAGATAAGATTTCATCCAAGAAATATTGCATATCCACTAGTAGAGCGTCTATCTTCAGGAGAACTTACCCAATCTGCATCACTATAGGCATGTAAATCTCGAGACGATTGACGATATAAAAGAAGATCATGTAAAATAATACCTTTGAGATAGCGAAGTATTCTTTTTACATTATGGCAATTTTGTTCAGTTGGAGCATGCATGAATTGACAAGCACTATTTACTGCAAAAGTAATATTAGGGCATGTGATAGTGACATATTGTAAGGCTCTAACAATGCTTTAATAAATATATGGATTGGACAGAGTAGGAGAGGATGAAGTTGGAGAGTTGTTTATAGCAATTGA
Organism: Zingiber officinale; assembly: GCF_018446385.1. NCBI lineage: Eukaryota > Viridiplantae > Streptophyta > Magnoliopsida > Zingiberales > Zingiberaceae > Zingiber > Zingiber officinale. Next base: position 109,865,078 of record NC_056000.1, read on the forward strand.
CATAGAGACCGGACATGCTCCATCCATTTTGGCTCTTTGGAGAAGCCCAGTAATGTATTTGCTCTGAGAGAAAAGATAGTCATCCTCATGTGGAATAAGCTTAATACCAAGAAAAAAATTAGCAATACCCAAATCTCGAGTAGAAAATTCTTGATTGAGAAGACTTAATAAAGTTGTGATACCCTTGTGATCATTGCTTTTTATCAGGATATCATCCACATAAATAAGAAAAAATATCACAGATCCATCATTATATTTGTGAAATAGAGACATGTCAGTCTTTGATCCAGAAAATCCTTGAGCTTGTAACCAATTAAATAGTCGATGAAACTATGCACGAAGAGATTGTCGAAGACCATATAAGGATTTCTTAAGTTGGTAAACATGAGACGGAAATTATGGATGAATGAACTCAGGTGGTTGCTTTATAAATATAGTTTCCTCAAGATGACCATGGAGAAATGCATTTGAAATGTCCAATTGACGTATAGGCCAATTAGAACTAACAACTATTGATAATAATAGTTTGACAGATGTAATTTTAATGACTGGGCTAAAAGTATTATTGAAGTCAATACATGGTTGTTGACTAAATCCTTTGGCTACAAGTCGAGCTTTATCCTGTTTAAGAGAACCATCGGCTCGATACTTAAGACGGAATACTCATTTAGAGCCCACAATATTCATGGAGGGAGTACGTGAAACTAGACTCCATGTTCCATTGCGAAGAAGTGCATCAAATTCTGTAGCCATTGCACTACGCCAATTTGGATCCATGCTCGCTTGTGTAAAACAAGTTGGCTCAATAGATTTTAAAGAGACCACTAAAGCTCGTGGAAGGGGATGACGAGTTGTCATTGATGGACATCGTGCATATATGTCACTCAAGGGAAGCATACGATGAGGAGGATTATCATCTAAATCACTTGTTGATGGCGATGAGGAAGTAGACTGACACGGTGATTTTGATGATGGACTTGTATTATCTTCAACTGGTGAAGCTTTAGAGATTGGATCAACATCCTGAGAATATTCTGATAATATATGGGAGTTATCAAAGATCTCCGGAGTAGGACCTAGAATGCCATCACTTCTAACAATATTAGGAGGCATTAAGAAGGTGCCACCTGTATCTAGAGAAGAGATCGAAGAAGCTACTGAGAAAGGGAATAAAGACTCATCAAAAGTAACATGTTATGAAATATAAATTTGTCCTGTTGGTATATGTAAGCAACGATAACCATGGTGCAAATTGCTATAACCAAGGAAAATATATTGTAGTGAACGAGAGTCAAGTTTATGTTTAGAGTAGGGGTGTAACCATGGATAACATGCGCAACCAAAAATTCAAAGAAAAGTGTAATAAGGAGTTTGATTATAAAGTTTTTTAAAATGACACTTATGATTAAGCAATGAAGTAGGAAGTCGATTTATGAGATATACAGCAGTGTTAGCAGTTTTATCCTAAAATTTACGCGGAACTAAGGTATGATGAAGAAGAGCTAAGGCAGTTTCAACTACATGTCTATGTTTTCTCTCAGCAGAGTCATTTTGTTCTGGAGTGTGAGGACAAGACTTGATGAACAATTCCATAAGAGATAAGATGACGATGGAAAGCTTGATATTCACCTCCCCAATCAGAATGAAAAGAGAGTATTTTACGATTAAAATATCATTCAACTTGATTTTGAAAATTACAGAATATATCTAATAAATCATATTTCCTTCTCACGGGATAGAGCCAAGTATATTTACTAAAATGATCAATGGAAGTAACATAATATTAGAAACCTTGGCTAGACAAAATAGGTGCAGGGGCCCAAACATCTGAATGAATTATTTCAAGTGAAAAATTAGAAACATGATCGGATGAAGAGAAAGGTAATTTCTGCTTTTAGTTCCATACAATCCTACATGAATGAGATGGAGAGGAGGTAAATGAAGTAGGTAAACCATACCTATTGATGATTGAATGTATAATGCGAAGAGAAGGATGACCAAGTCGAGCATGTCAAGCTAGTTTATTTGTGTGTTCACATACAAAAGCTTTGATTGAGGAACTCTGAAGATAATAGAGGTCATTTTTGATTCTCTCATAAAATATAATAGTATTTATTCTTCTATCTTTTATAAGATAATGATTATAATGAAACTTAAAAAATAACATTATTATCAAGACAAAATTGGCGTGTAGAGAATAAATCTTTTGTAATAGATAGAACATGAAAGATATTGCACATGTGAAAAATACGATTGGATAAATGAATACATGTGTTTCCAATATTAGCAATTTGTAAATCTAAACCATCACCTACTTGAATAGTAACTGAGCCATAATATGACATTATGTTTGTAAGGATATTATAATCTTATGTGACATGATGAGTTTCTCCAGTATCAATATACCAATCAGTAGATGAAAATTCTACGATTTTACTATAAGAAGGCACAGACGAGAGGACAAGGATTCTCTTATGAAGTAGGTGGTTGTCTTGAAGCTGCAGAACCACCAATGACATTTGAGTCAAATTGTCTAGGACATTGAATACCAAAATGCTCATTTCTGAGATAAATTTAACATTTTACCCAAGTATATGACCAATCATATCTTTTGAAGTATTGATTTCCAGTATATCCTGATGTGATAGATTTGACATTTTCTTAACTTGGTCTTTGGTCATGATGTTGATTATCTGACATTGCAAAGGTATGCGAGGGAGGGCGACAAAAATTAAACAACAGCTGTTGTTATTCCATGGATACTTGAATGTCTACCGATAGTAGGGGTCGTGGCTGGAGAGGCCAGCAGCAACAGGTGCACTAGCGGCAGTAGTCCCTCCTTGTAGGATGGCTGCGGTGGAAGAAATGTTTGGTCGACGACAGGGAAGAGAAAGAGCAAGGGTTGGCGAGGTTGTAATCTTGGCTGTAGATTGCCGGTGTCGCACGAAGAGTTCTTGTTGGATAGCGGCGGTAGAAGAAAGGTTTTCCTTTGTTTTCAGCACAAAAGAATGAGAGAAGGGAAAAGTACGAGAGAGAAAAGTGAAGGCTAATTAAGAAAAAAAAAAGAGAAGGTGGAGCAATTTGAATGCAATAAGGGATTTAAAATAGAGGATTTAGAAAAGAGAAAATTTACATGCAAATTTTAGGAAGAGAGATTTAAAAGACGGTAACAGTCGCAGCAGCAAGTGCACATGCATAGCAAAAACCGAGAAGAGAGAAGAGGTTAATTAACAATGGCTTGTCTTTTATTGGATCTCAACCTCAAGAAGGTAAGGGAAAAGAAAAAGAGATGACTCTAATAACATGTTAGAAAAAGAATAGGAAGAGGATCAGAATATGAGAGAAATAATAAATCTTATTGTTCATTGATATTTTCCCTAAGGACAATATAATATATAATATTTAAAAATTACTTGGTCAATTAACCAATTAATAAATAACAGAATTATTCTAAGAATTATTCTAAGAATTATAATAGAATTATTAGAATAATCCTAATACTAATTTGATTTACTTTAGTGATTTGATCCTGTCAATTCTGATGATTTTCTTTTATCTCTTTCACTCATACATTTCTTCTTGTAGAGTAGTGATTTCCTACGGAGAGTAACAAACATGAAAGGATTTACCAGAGACCCGACAAAATTACTCTGATGCCTAAATTAGCATAGAGGTTTTGATAGAGATAAAGAAAATGAAATAAAATAGATGATCATAAAGTATATAAGATGATAATATAATCAAAACTTGAAAGCATCATAGAGCCACCTCCCTAGCTAAAATAGAACCCAATGTTGAGATGCTCGTCTTCATTCGCAAGATAATTCATTCTGTGCACAGATGATTAATAACAATACATTTCTAAGATTTTATTTAAAATTTGAGCAAAGGATAATAAATCTGGAGGAAGTAAAGTTGTCCAAAAAAAATTAAAATTTTGCATCGAAGATACCTGTCTCACTAAAAAAAACAAGATTATCAACAGAATATTCTATCATAATTCTATCGGTGGAGTAGTTTACCGATGGAATTACAATGGAAAATAGTTTGTTGGGAGTTTATTTGTCCAAAATGATTTATCGACAGGATTTATGGTCCATCAGTAATCATGATGGAAACACTATTTCCATTGGTAATATCAAATGGAATTATTGATGGAAATATCATTTCCGTCAGTAAAACATCGATATTTATTGATGGAAATAAAGTTTTCATTGGTAAAAAGTTTTGATATTTACCGACGGAATACTGATTCCGTCGGTAATTAAAAAATCTAAAAAACTATTAATATTCAGGATCTACCCTATTTACAATTTCGATATATACAAGAAACCATTACAGACGATGATGTTTCATACATTTACAAAAAATCTAAAAAAAATATTAATATTCAGGATCTACCCTATTTACAATTTCGATATATACAAGAAACCATTAAAAGACGATGACATTTCATACCTTTACATTTATACAATCACATTTCACACAATCCACACATAAAAATATATTTCATACATCTTAACAATCCATACATACATTTCTTACCATTTATAATACCATAAACACAAATAAACTAACGTTCATACAAACAAATATACTAAATTACAAACTAGAAAGTATCTAAATATCCAACAATCACAAGCATTTAAAACAAACAAAATCTAAACAAATCACAATAATAGAAAAAAAATCTAAACTATTCAAATATTCATATCTAAATACATACCATGACTGCATCCATATATAAGATAATAATAAAAAATCCTACAAAAAGTTAAATAAATATATTTGTATTATATATATATATATATATATATATATATATATATATATATATATATATATATATATATATATATATATATATATATATATATGACTAATTTTGATACCTGCATAGAAATGAGTAGATGATGATGATCATCAATATGTCAATAGGCCAAGACTCTTGAAATATATAGTAAGACAATAGATAGAAATGAGAAGATTAGAATATTCAAACAGAATAAATATATTTTACATGGTTTATGTATGATAAATAAAAAACTAAGTTGTAGTTGCACAAATCTCAGAAAAAGTTAATCACCACGGTCTGATAGTCTTGAGTCTCCTGTGGTTCAAAATCATGTGGTGTCTAGATTTAGGTCTCATTGAAATTAGCTGATCCTGTCCAATTACTGAGTCGATGGACACTGGGGACGTGGTGCTCCTGTTGACTGGTCGAAGACTCCAAAGATATAGATCATTTGCCGCCGTGAACCTGCAAACACAATGTCGAGTCGGGGAGGGGTTCCTCGGCGATGGACCTCCGACGCTCAAGTCAAATATCCGGCAGAAAGAAGTAGAGCGAAGAAGAAATGAAAACTGTAGCTACAGTGAATAATAGCGCATACCTCCATCGACATCTGGGGGTCCTTATATAGGGCTCCCCAGAGGCGCGTGCACGCTCCTCGAGACGTGCACGCTCCTTAAAACATACATGGAATGGATGTGTCAGAAAAGCGTGCAGGACGCTATACTTTAATAGCATGAGCATATCTCTAACGCAACAGTGAAAGTTTCCCCCGTACGATTCTTTGTCTGACCATACCGCCGACCATGCCTCTTGCCAGCGACACTAGTTCTTAGGAAGATATCGTCAACTGCTCCCTTTGCCCTTTAGCGGGTCGAGCGTAGGAACCGCTCGGCTAGTACCTTTCTAGGGCCGAGCGGAGGAACCACTCGGCTAGTACCTTTCCCGGGCCGAGCAGAGGCCCGTCGACTGACGACCTCCAGGTGGATGCCCGCTCGGCAGAATGCCTTGTCTACTGTTAGCCGAGCGGGATGGCCGCTCGACTACCATTTCTGTTAGGACCAAAAAGTAGCTAGAGGGGGGGGGGGGGGTGAATAGCTCTTCGTGTGCTCGTTGCTCGGCGTTGCTTGTTTCTTCAAGGATGCGCAGCGGAAATACAAAGAAACAAATACAAACACGCTAACACTTGGATTTTACTTGGTATCCACCTCCAAGGGAGGTGACTAATCCAAGGATCCACACAACGCACGCACCCTCCACTAATGAAACTCTCCTTTATGGTAACTACCAAGGGCGGAGAAGCCCTACAAGACTCAATACAAGAAGAAGAAAGGGTAGTAAAGAAGTACAAGCTTATAAGCTTACAATGAGTGCACAAACCCTAACCCTAGTTTCTTCTTCTTGCTTTGATCCGCCTCTTGACTTGGAAGAGCCTCCAAGAACCTTCAAGAACTGGTGATCTCGAGCTTGAGAAGAGTTGTGGAGGAGCTGGTGAAGATCTGAAATGAATCTGTGAAGTTATGCTGAAGGAATCGCACGCCAACAGCTATAAACGACGCCAACGGTCGAATCCCAATCGATTGGATTGCTCCCAATCGATCGGGGAGGCTTTGGATCGATCCACGGATCGATCGTGCTCGAAACACGCCTGGATCGATCCACGGATCGATCCAGCGCTTATCGCGCGAAGCAGCAGCGTCCCAATCGATCCACTGATCGATTAGGACCTCTGGATCGATCCACGGATCGATCTAGAGGGGTTCTGTTCGCGGGGACTCACCGGATCGATCGGCGGATCGATCCAGATCTTCTGGATCGATCCAGATCTGCTGGATCGATCCACGGATCAATCCAAACCTGCTGGATCAATCCAAACCTGCTGGATCAATCGGCTGATCAATCCAGATATTGGTTTTTGCCCAAAACCAAGTCTAAAGCCCCCTAAACCAACATCTAGTCAACCATGACTTGTTGGTACATAAGACCTAGCATCCGGTCACCCTTGACCAGCTAGGACTCTCTCACCAAGTGTCTGGTCAATCCCTTTGACCCACTTGGACTTTTCTCTTCTTGCCAAGTATCCGGTCAGTCCCTCTGACCTACTTGGACTTTTCTTTCTCGTGCCAAGTATCCGGTCAATCCCTTTGACCTACTTGGACTCTCACTAGATGTCTGGTCAACCTTGACCCATTTGGATTTCTCTTGCCTGGTTTCACTCACCAGGACTTTCCCAATTGCCCAGCTTCACTCACTAGGTCTTTCACCTGGCTTCACTCACCAGGATTTTCCTCCTGCCTAGCTTCACTCACTAGGACTTCCCAATTGCCTAGCTTCACTCACTAGGTCTTTCACCTGGCTTCACTCACCAGGATTTTCCTCCTGCCTAACATCCCAGTTAGGACTTCCCAGTCAAGTATCCGGTCATCCTTGACCTACTTGACTCTTCTTCAATCAACCTTGCATTGTCAAACATCGAAACCCAAACCAAGACTCAAGCTTGGTCAACCAGGTCAACCTTGACCTAAGGGATGTTGCACCAACAATCTCCCCCTTTTTGATGTTTAACAATACCAACACTATCACTTACAATACCACATGTAAGTTAGGCTAATCCCATAGCCTAAACCTTCTTCATGCCACTAGGTAATGAATACATAAGTTAAGCCCTTCATTCTCCCCCTAAGAGGGCAAACTCCCTCTAGGTAATGAAAGCCTAACTTACTCCCTTTCATTCTCCCCCTATTGGCACACATCAAACCATGCCCCATTTTTGGGCACATATCAACAAATTCACTTGTTGAAAACTCTCCCCCTGAAGAGTTGCTCATCGTTGTTCACAACTTCACTCGTTGTGATCAACACGATAATGAAGGTCCCATACCCTTCATTAACCTTAATCCTACATTCTCCCCCAATGTAGGCAAATGCCCATCCTTGAGCATTATCCACTTGAAGCCACTTGAACAATGAGGATATCCACTCCCCATTAAAGTTCAAACGCTCAACCTTGAGCATGTTCTTAACGGAAGGTTGACCACCTTCCAAGGTTCATGAAAAATAGTTTTCATGTCTTTAAAGAGTCCCTCCCCCTAAAGACATGGTGGTAACTTCTGTCATTGCACCAACAATGACTTGGAATCCCCAAAACTTTAGGAAACCCAATTTTAGAAGTTTTGAGGTTCAAATATTCAAAATTTGAAACAAACCTCAACCTAAACTTCAACTTAGCCTTCCTTAACCAATCCATCCTTGTTTTCCACACGAAAACACCCTTTTTATATATACAAATGTATTTTTAGGGGTTTGGAATGGTTACCTAGACTAAAATAGGTTCAAAATGCTGAAAATAAGCTTTCCCAGCCAAAATCAGCAACTTGGATCGATTGGAGTTGGGTTCCAATCGATTGAACCTTTCTGAATCGATCCACTGATCGATTCAGACTTCCTGGATCGATCGGCTGATCGATCCAGCGAGCTTCTGCTCGCGGGAGACTTGCCTTCTGAATCGATCCACGGATCGATTCAGGCACTCCAATCGATCCATGGATCGATCGGAGCTCTGATAGTAGCTGAATTTCAAAATCAGCCAACTTCAGAAACCCCTAGAAAATTCTACAAAAATTCAAAAATCATGAAATTTCGTGTAGGCATTATTTAGGGCATATACTATCAAGGAAAAATAGTTTTCTATAAAAATACTTCATATTTTCAAATATTGACACAAACTTGAAAACTTGCAAAAACTTTAGTGTTTTTCCTCAAGATTGTGTCTAACTATTCAATGGTGATTACTATCAAAAGATAGCAGTCACCAATGTTTTCCAAAATCATTTTAAAACATTTTCAAAACCAATATCCCACCATGTTCCTTGGGCTTAATGCACATGACTTGTACATTAGCTTTCCCAATGATGGGAAAACACATAACTATGTGTTTTGATGAACCTACAACTCAAAAGAATGCACTAAATCAACATGTTGAGTTTTGTTCATCATCCTAACATCTCACTTGTATCTATTGTGGACAAAACACATACAAGTCATCTTATAGGTCTTTGTGAGATGTAAAATTTGGTTTAGCCCTATTCTAGGGATCATGCATATCTATCTAGGCATTTTAGAGATATTAGATATCCACCCAGGATGTCACTTGTTAATAAGTGTTGTTAAATGCCATTTGTCCTTAATTACAAGGAATTAAACTTAATACATGATTATGCTATGGCATACATCAAAATGAAATAACTTTCAAAAAAAAGATTCCTATAATTACATGATGTATGTATGACATGACATGGTATTTTTGTATTTTCATAATAAGGTATGAGTGCAAAAATAAACATGATGTCATGACATATAATGGGCAAACAATCATGGCAAGATTCATCATAAATAAAATATACCTAAATTACCTTTCTAAGTATCCTTACTCACTTAGCTAACCCCACTTGTTTTAACTTAAAACGTTAAACCTAGATTGCCCTAAATGCTTCAAAGAAATGCCAAAACCTAAATTGACATTTCTATTTCTCTTGATTTGTTTATGCCACTTAAAAATTAAGCATATCCTCAAATGTTGGCATATTCCATTTTTCCTCAAAAATAATCACATAAATCAAGGCCCGGATTTCCTTAAATTTCTAAGAGAATACCAAAATTCCAACTTGATATTTCTCTAGGTTTTCCCAATTTATGCCATTTTAAGATAAAATCAATTTTTCACCATTAGGCACATTTTACTCTTTCAAGGAGTAAATAATAATTTAATTTCATTTTCAAAGGTTAACAAAAACCTTGAAAATGCTCCTTGAGTGTCAATTTCTTCATGATTGGGTTAACTACCCTTTCACTTAGAGTTGACACTCTCTAACCCATTTATGGGGTAGAGAAAATGCTCTTAGGAACCCAACACCTATTGGTGCTCCTTGGATGCTCTAGGTATTCACTAGGGATAACTTCCCTATATACCTTCCTAGTGACCTTGTTTGGCTTCTTAGAAGCCTTGGTCACCTTTTCTAGGTCAACTCTAGGGATAGCCTCCCTTGTGACTTTGTTGGTAACTTTCTTAGACTTCTTAGAAGTCTTAGTCACTTTGGTTGCAAAGATACTTCTAGGGATATCTTCCCTTGTATCCTTGACTTGACCTCTAGACTTAGGGTTTGCTCCATAACTATATGGAACCCTATGATAACTAGACACATCCTTTTTAGCTTTGGGTTTGTATCCCAAACCTCTATGGTCATTGGATGGCTTTTGTACCCCAAAACCTAGGTTATGCTCATTTTGCCATAATAGGATATTTTCCAATCTTTTTAGGGTCTTTTCTAATTTATCAAGTCTTGACCTCAAGACTTGATTTTCCCTTACTAAGTCCTTAGTATTTGATTTTTCATTTGATCCATGAGCATTTTTATTCTTGGGCTTGTATCTATTATCCTTAGTATTTTTGCCCAAATGTCTATCTACCTTCCTAACCTTAGGTTGGGTAGTCTTGGCATGTAGGGCTACATGCTTTTCCTTAATGCCCTCATGCTTTCTATTCTTATGGTAAATTGCATTAAAATGATAAAAATTTGAACTATTATGCTTTTTACCATAACGTAAAGGGGTAGGCTCAATAAATGTTACCTTCTTCTTTACCTTGGAGGCTCCCCCTTGACTAGTGCCTCCTTGAGCCTTGACCATCTTCTTCCCCTTGGGGCATTGACTTCGGTAATGCCCTTTTTGTTGACACAAGAAGCACACAATGTGCTCCTTGCTCTTCTTTGTCCCGGGGGTGGTCTCCTTGGGCTTCTCCTTGCCCTTTTGTGTCACTTGACCCTTCTTCTTGGCCAAGTTGGGACACTTGCTCTTATAGTGCCCACTTTCCCTACACTCAAAACATATTATATGATTTTTATTTTTAATTGAAACATTTATACCTTCTTGTGTAGGGGTGGTGCTTTCTCCTCCATGTGATGTGGATGTAGAGGCTTCCTCTTGATCCGATAGTGATACTCCTCCATTTGATTTTTCTTGACTTGTGGAGGTGGAAGCTTCTTCATCCTCTTCTCTTCTTGACCCGGATGTAGACGATTCTTCTTGCTCTTGATCCGGTGTCAATGAAGATTGCTCCCCCTCAATCCTAGAGGTGGAGGCTTCATCATCTTATACATGGAACAAGGAGTATGCTCCCTCCTTGTTCTCTTCATTGCACTCCCTTGAAGATGAAGCTTCTTCTTGGACTTCTTCTTCGGAGGTTGAGCATCTCTCAACCTCGGAGTCCTCCTCTTGATCTCGCTCCAATGAGTCTCCCTCTTTGGATTCCTCTTGATTCGGTACAGTGGAGGGTTCTTCATGGATTGTTGCCAATTTGCTCCAAAGCTCCTTGGCATCGTTGAATTCTCCGATTTGAGCCAAAATGTGGCTAGGCAATAAGTTGACCAAAAGCTTGGTCACTTTATCATTTGCCTCGCTCCTTTGAATTTGCTCCAAGCTCCATTTGCTTTTCTTGAGAAGCTTGCCCTTGGAGTTTGTTGGAGCTTTGAAGCCTTCCATTAGAGCAAACCATTGCTCTATCTCCATCATAAGAAAATTTTCGATTCTTGATTTCCAAGAATCGAAGCTTGTGGATGTGTACGGTGGAGCCACCCTTGTGTCAAATCCAAGTCCATCTTGGAATTGCATCTTGAAGTTGAGCTTCTTGAAATCTTTGACTTTTGATGAATTTGCTTCAACTTCTTCACCCTCTAGCTCTTCTTGTTATGCTTGACCCTTCCGACGATGATTCCGGTGAAGAGCGGCCTTGCTATGATACCACTTGTTAGGACCAAAAAGTAGCTAGAGGGGGGGGGGGGTGAATAGCTCTTCGCGTGCTCGTTGCTCGGCGTTGCTTGTTTCTTCAAGGATGCGCAGCGGAAATACAAAGAAACAAATACAAACACGCTAACACTTGGATTTTACTTGGTATCCACCTCCAAGGGAGGTGACTAATCCAAGGATCCACACAACGCACGCACCCTCCACTAATGAAACTCTCCTTTATGGTAACTACCAAGGGCGGAGAAGCCCTACAAGACTCAATACAAGAAGAAGAAAGGGTAGTAAAGAAGTACAAGCTTATAAGCTTACAATGAGTGCACAAACCCTAACCCTAGTTTCTTCTTCTTGCTTTGATCCACCTCTTGACTTGGAAGAGCCTCCAAGAACCTTCAAGAACTGGCGATCTCAAGCTTGAGAAGAGTTGTGGAGGAGTTGGCGAGAGATCTGGAGTGAATCGGTGAAGAAGTGCTGAAGGAATCGCACGCCAACAGCTATAAACGACGCCAACGGTCGAATCCCAATCGATTGGATTGCTCCCAATCGATCGGGGAGGCTTTGGATCGATCCACGGATCGATCCAGAGCGCCTCTGTGCTTTGGAAAAATGCCTGGATCGATCCACGGATCGATCCAGCGCTTATCGCGCGAAGCAGCAGCGTCCCAATCGATCCACTGATCGATTGGGACCTCTGGATCGATCCACGGATCGATCCAGAGGGGTTCTGTTCGCGGGGACTCACCGGATCGATTGGCGGATCGATCCAGATCTTCTGGATCGATCCACTGATCGATCCAGATCTGCTGGATCGATCAACGGATCAATCCAAACCTGCTGGATCAATCCACGGATCAATCCAAACCTGCTGGATCAATCCACGGATCAATCCAAACCTGCTGGATCAATCGGCTGATCAATCCAGATATTGGTTTTTGCCCAAAACCAAGTCTAAAGCCCCCTAAACCAACATCTAGTCAACCATGACTTGTTGGTACATAAGACCTAGCATCCGGTCACCCTTGACCAACTAGGACTCTCCCACCAAGTGTCTGGTCAATCCCTTTGACCCACTTGGACTTTTCTCTTCTTGCCAAGTATCTGGTCAGTCCCTCTGACCTACTTGGACTTTTCTTTCTCGTGCCAAGTATCCGGTCAATCCCTTTGACCTACTTGGACTCTCACCAGATGTCTGGTCAACCTTGACCCATTTGGATTTCTCTTGCCTGGCTTCACTCACCAGGACTTTCCCAATTGCCTAGCTTCACTCACTAGGTCTTTCACCTGGCTTCACTCACCAGGATTTTCCTCCTGCCTAGCTTCACTCACTAGGACTTCCCAATTGCCTAGCTTCACTCACTAGGTCTTTCACCTGGCTTCACTCACCAGGATTTTCCTCCTGCCTAGCTTCACTCACTAGGACTTCCCAGTCAAGTATCCGGTCATCCTTGACCTACTTGACTCTTCTTCAATCAACCTTGCATTGTCAAACATCGAAACTCAAACCAAGACTCAAGCTTGGTCAACCAGGTCAACCTTGACCTAAGGGATGTTGCACCAACAATTTCTTCCAATTTTACCTTGTGAGCGTCGGAAACTCGGCGTCTGGCCGAGCTGTCGAAATGCCAGGTCGACCATTCCTCCTGCTGATCAGGAAGGTAATTCGCCCGGTCGAACGACTACCGGGTGTTGACCACTTTGATCTCTTGCCGGGCGGGTCCCTCCCTTACCACCGGATCACATGTCCTCCCTTCAAGTCTAGTTGAAGGAGGCTGAAAGTCTGACTGATTGGACGAATAGTCTGGCGAGTAGTTGGTCGGTCGGCTGATAGATGGGTTGGATCCCACTCAGTCTCCATAGGACAGATCTTTCTTCCCCGGTCGGTGCTTCATCTCTTTATACTTAGTATTTTGGATACTTTTCCTCACCGCTTTCGAAGGGGTGCGGGCTGGTCAGCTAATGCTGATGCCGTCCACATCTCCTCGTGATGCATGCAAATCCTTTCCATTAAGGCCGAGCACGCGCCCATTAAATGCTATCCTGTGGGATGGCGCCACGTGTCATTGGCGCAGTCGCCGCACGTCCGAGGTGATATCTGTTGATGTGATGTTTGTCGATTCGAATTTAATGGTCGGATGTGCGCTCCGATTCCTGTACCCTAGATCGGACGACCCCGATCAACCGCGACTATCTTTATAAAGCCTCAACATCGCCGTGTCTTCCTCTGCATTCTCCTTCTGCCCTCCGACTGTTCGCTCCGGCTACGTTGCTTGCCTCTAGTGTTCTGGCGACTTCCAACTTCCTCCAGCAGCCTTTCCCTTTCCTGTAAGCTTTGGCTCTTGTTCATTCGTTTTCTTTTCTCCCCTATTAGCATTTTTGACGTCCCACTGTCTTACCCGGTGAACCTGCGCCGTTTTTCCGACGATCTTCTTAACGAACTCTATTTCTCCGTCTTTTACTTATGGCCAGCTCTTCCCAACCGGTCGACCTCACCCCTGGTCCCTGGTATACCACCATGGAGACCAGATTTGATGCGAGCGGCGTGGCACATCTTATAAATGCCTTTGACCTCCCGTCCAACCACGAGATTGTCCTGGCCGGCCCGTTCGATCGGCCACACAACCCGCCGATCGACACTATTTGTGTCTTTCGAGACCAGTTCGTGGCTGGTCTCCGGTTTCCCCTCCATCCATTCATAACCAAAGTTTGTAATTTTTTTCGAATCCCGCTCGCCCAGCTCGCCCCCAATTCCTTCCGTTTGTTATGTGGGGTAGTCGTACTATTCAAAGTGCATAACATCCCGCTGACCCCTCGGGTCTTCCATTACTTCTACTACCCCAAACAGTTCGAGCTGGGCACCTACCTATTCCAATCTCGCATTGGCTTAGTTTTCTTCGATAGAATTCCCTCCTCCAACAAGCACTGGGAGGAGTATTTCTTCTACATCAGACTCCCTGAGCGGCCAAGCTTCCGCACTCAATGGCAGACCGCTCTGCCACTTCCGCCCGAGTTGAAGAGATACAAGACTCAGCCAGATTACCTCCACGCTGCTAACATGTTGGTCGGGCTGAAGTTCGATATTCACAAATTGCTTCCAGAGGGCGTAATGTACATCTTCGGGCTGAGTTCGAGTCGAGTGCAGCTCCCGAGTAGCCTAGGTATAAAATTTATTAAACCTTCTTCCTTTGAGTCTAACTGATTCGGTTTTTCTTTTGCAGCTGACATTATGATGTGCGCCCGAGCTACTGGGATAATGAAGGCCAAGCAGGCCGAGATCGAGGCAGCTGCTGCCAAGGAGATGGAGCGGCTCAGCTTGACCCCGGTTAGCTCGGAAGAGGGCACGACTGGGGAAACTGCAACTGCTGGAGAAAATACAACTACGGGCGATGGGACCATCGAACGGACGCCTAGCGTGGGAGAGATAACCGAACCAGGCTCAGTTCGCGGTGTGCCGCCCATCATTTCTGCTGAAGGATCGGGGTCCTCGGACGACGAAGTTCCGCTCTCCCGTAAGAGACGCCGAACGGAGGCGCTGTCCCGATCTGCTACTTCAACCATTCAAGCCTCTGCGGAGGGAGGCGTCCCGTCCCCAGCCCCCGTAGCAGTGGAGGCTACTTCCTCCGATCGGATTCTGTCCGTGGCTGAGCTACAAGAGCCGCTCTCCGTTTAGTCACTCACCTCCCTTCCTTCGGCCGGGCGGAAGATAACCCACTCAGCCATTCATCCCGTCTGTCCTGCCCAATCCTCCGGTCCGTCTGCCTCTGCCCAATCGGCGTCGGGCGGGAGACGATTCATCACCGCCACCCTTTGTCTACCGACCGAGGATCTTCATGCGCCGGGCGACCAACCTGAATCTCCCCAACATCAAGTCTATATCCAGGGTTGGCTCGGCCACATCTGGGAGGAGGCGAGGGCGCGAGTGGCCATGAAGTCCCCGCGCGCGCTGGCCGACAACCATCTGGAGATGTCCATCGAGGTTAGTTCTCTCGGCTATCACTTCATAAATTATCTCCGATCGACACTAATATTTGTTTGCAGTACTGGATGGAGAGCATCGCCATGTGCCAGCGGTTGGGACAGGTGGAAGATGAGCTGAAGAAGCTTAAAATTTCTGGAGAAGGCTCTTCCTCCCGGAGACCGCCGTCCGCTCGACTGAAGGCCGAGCTGGAGAGGGCCCAACAACTTCTGACTGAGGAGCAGCAGAAATCGGCCGAGCAGGCCAATAGGCTGAGTTAGATTGAGGCTCAATTGAAGACTTATGACCGAAAACTCGATCTGGCCACTACAAGGATGCAGCGCGCCATCTTCGATCTGGAAGAGAAGAACAAAGAAACCCGTCAGTTGGCCGAAGATCTGAAGAAGGCCAAGGACTCTCTATTTGTCGAGCAGGAGGGCCGATCGACCAAGGAGGCTGAACTTCAAGGCCAAACGAAGTGCCTCGAAGAGGAATTAGAGGCTTTGTGCACCGCTCTGAAGACCTATCAAAAGGCCAAGTCGAGTCGCTTTGCGGTCCTGAAGCAACAGTACCTCCGCTCAGACCAGTTCATGGGGAAGGCGGTCGATCGGATCGTCCGATCGTTTGAGCTGGCGATCGAGGCGACGCTCAGCCAACTGAAGATGAACGGGCATGTCTCCGAGGCCCTATCTGATAAAGACGTGAATCACGTCCAACTCCTCAAATCCATCCTCGACGAGGTCTTCGAATACATCGAGTGAGCGAGGGGCCAGTAGAGTTTTTTGCAAGTCTTGACTGTAATCCTGCCGCTCGGCAGCGCTTATTAATGAAATCATTTTGCACCCTCTTCTTATGCTGTTTACTTGCTAAGTATTTGGATGCGTAGTCCCGTTCGACTATGGCACCCATGCCATTATTGAAATATTCGTTTAGGATTACACCTCTGTGGTTTAGAGTCGCCGCTCGACTTTCATTTTAGTGTATACGTTAGACGGTTTTCCAAGGCTGGGGATTAACGTCGCCACTCGACGATCTTCAAGGCGGGGTTTTTATAGTTGTCGCTCTGACTCTAGGGTTTAACGTCGCCGCTCGACGGTCTTCAAGGCGGGTTGGCCGCTCGACAATAACTTTGTAAACCTTTGCTTTAGCTTTTAATCCTGCAGCCGAAGGATGCAGAGAACAAAGATTACATGGTATTAGTTACATCAGCGTACCTTTTACCTAACTCGGTACGGTTGGAGGTGGTTTGCACTCCATGGGCGCTCTAGCCTCCTCCCATCCTCGTCTTCTAGGTAATAAGCACCCGACCGAAGCTTTTCCACGACCTTGAAGGGTCTGGCTCAAGGAGCCTCTAGCTTGGTGACATCCCCGACCGGCTTCACCTTCTTCCATACGAAGTCGCCGACCTGAAAAGATCTAGGTATTATCCACCTATTGTAGTTCTGGTACATCCTCTGTCGGTAGGCCATCAGCCGGACGACTACTTTGGCGTGCGCTTCATCCACTAAGTCCAGCTCCAGGAGTCTTCACTCGGCATTCCCCTCGCCATACTGCTACAGACGACTGGACTGAATTCCAACTTCAACAGGGACGATTGCTTCGCCTCCATACACCAAATGTAATGGTGTCACTCCTGTCCCCTCCTTTGGGGTTGTGCGGATTGCCCATAGCACGCTTGGAAGCTCGTCCACCTAGCTGCCCCCGACGTGGTCGAGCCGAACTCGAAGAATTCGCAGAATCTCTCGATTGGTGACTTCAGCTTGTCTGTTGCTCTGGGGATACGCCACGGAAGTGAAGGCCTACTGAATCCCGCAGCCTTCGCACCATTCTCTGAGACATTGCTCAGCGAACTGTCTCCCATTGTCAGAGACGAGCCGACGCGGAATTTTGAACCGACATATGATGTGCTGCCAGATGAATTTCTGAACCATCTGCTCAGTTATTCTTGCGATCGGCTCAACCTCGACCCATTTGGAGAAGTAGTCTACCGCGACAAGCAGGAACTTTCGTTGGCTGGTCGTCATGGGGAAGGGCCCCACTATGTCCATGCCCCACTGGTCGAATGGGCAGGATACTCCGGATGTCGTCATCTCTTCTGTGGGTCGGTGTGAGAGGTTATGATACCTATGGCAGGACAGGCAGGTGGACACTGTCCAAACGGCATCCGCCTGGAGGGTTGGCCAAAATTATTCGGCCAGCAGTATCTTCCTGGCCAACGACCGGCCGCCCGGGTATCCTTCGCAAGTCCCTTGATGCACCTCCTGTAGAATGTACTCAATGTCTTCTGGCCTGATGCACTTGAGCAGGGGCCAGGAGAAAGCTTTCTTGTACAGTTGATCCCCAATCAGCGTGAATCTTCCCGCTCTCCTTCTCAGCAGGTGGGCTTCCTCCTGATCGGACGGCGTAATTCCCGATCGTAGGAACTCTATCAACGCTGTCCTCCAATAGTTTGGGAAGGTGATTCCTTCCATCCAATCAATGTGTGCCACCAGAGATACCTGCTCGATCGGTTGCGATATGAAAACATGCGATATAGAGCTAGCTAGCTTATCTAGCTCGTCTGCCGCTTGATTTTCCGCTCGGGGTATCTTCTGAATAATCACCTCCCGAAAGTGGGCTTTTAAACTTTCAAAGGCTTCGGCGTAGAGCTTCAGTCAGGTGTTGCTTATGTTAAATGTCCCAGTGAGTTGTTGAGCGGCTAACTGGGAGTCCGAGTGAATCAAGACCCTAATTGCTCCAAAATGCCAAGCGGCTTGCACGCCTGCTATGAGCGCCTCGTATTCAACCTCGTTGTTAGTTGCCCGATATTCTAGTCGAACGGACAGATGCATCCGTTCTTCCTGAGGGGAGATCAATAGTACACCGACTCCGCTCCCTTGCCGAGTGGCCGATCCATCCACATATATCCTCCAAGTGGCTTCTGGCTCGAGATTCTGTACCTCAGTGACAAAGTATGCCAAGGATTGTGCCTTGATGGTCGTTCGGGGCTAATACTGTATATCGAACTCACTAAGCTCCGTTGTCCATTTGATCAGCCGTCCAAATGCTTCTGGATTGAGGAGGACTCAACCCAGGTGGCTGTTTGTCATTACTATGATTGTATGCCGAGGAAGTATGATCGAAGCCTCTTAGCGACGAGCACCAGCGCAAAGGCAAGTTTCTCGAGACCAATGTAGTGGGATTCAACATCTTTTAAGATATGGCTCAGGAAGTACATTGGTTGTTCCTCGTCGTTCGGCCGTACCAACGCCGAGCCGACAACGTGCTCGGTCGAGGATAAATAAATGCGAAGCGGCTCGTTGGCAGCTGGCTTAGCCAATACAGGAAGAGAACTTAGATGTGCTTTTAGTTCTTCAAACGTCTTGTCGCACTCCTTGTCCCATTGGAATTTGGTAGCTCGGAGAAGTATCTTGAAAAAAGGGAGGCTTCGGTCGGCAGACTTGGAGATGAATCGAGATAAGGCAGTTATTCGACCGGTGAGGCGTAGAGTTTCCTTCAAATTCCTTGGCGGCGGCATGTCTTGGAGCGCCTTTACCTTACTAGGGTTCACCTCGATGCCCCGCTCGGTGACGATATAGCAGAGGAATTTCCCACCCTTTGCGCCGAACATACATGTGCTCAGGTTCAGCTAGATTCCATATGCGCGGAGCGTCTGACAAGTTTCTTCTATATTTGTGTAGAGGTCGGTAGCTCGGAGAGACTTAATGAGTATATCATTGACATGCACTTCCATGTTTCATCCGATCTGCTGTCGGAACACCTTATTCAAGAGCCTTTGGTAAGTAGCCCCAGCCTTCTTTAGTCTGAATGACATTACGTTGTAGCAATAGGTACCATCCATTGTGATAAAGCTCACTTTTTCCTGGTCGTCCTGGGTGAGCGACACTTGATGATATCCCTGATATGCGTCCAACATACATATTAGCTCGCACCCAGCCGTGGAGTCTGTTAGAGTGTATACTGAAAGTCTAAGGTTTTGTAAAAATTTATTTTGAATAAAGAATTACATTTGATCAAATTATCTATATTTTTTTGTAGTTGTTCAATTAATTTATATTGTAGATAACATAGTATGTGGTGTCACACACAGAAGATAATGTTGTCAGTACCTTATAAATTATAAACAGTAGCTCACGACCAAAATGGAAAGGAACAAACCATTGGAAGGTCGTAGTGTAATTAGGTATTAGTTTATCTTAACTATATAATTACACTAGTACACTTAGAGTGTATTGAGTAGGACCATCAGAGGTCGTTTCTTTTATACTGACTTTATAAAGGAACAAGACCTCAGTTATTATGGAAGTGTGTGCTCTTAATCCTAATATAATAACAAGCACATATATTTGATATTTATTTCTTTAATTTATCAATGGGTGAGATTTAGTTCGATAAATCAATAAGCCCGATAAGTTGGGAAATGATATCACTTATAGTGTGTGTTGTTGATTATAGAAGGAAACTGTGTGCTAGTGATCTAGGTTGATAATATCCCCAAGAGGAGCTCATAAGGATTGTCATGTTAAACCCTGCAGGTGGACTTAGTCCGACATGACGATAAGGTTGAGTGGTACTACTCTTGGACTAAGATATTAATTAAATGAGTTGTCAGTAACTCACTTAATTAGTGGACATTCGACATCTTAAATACAGGGAGACTAACACACTCATAATAAGAAGCCCAAAAATATAATTTGGGATTGGTGCGGTAGTTCAATAATAGTTCTCTAGTGGAATGAATTATTATTGATAAAATTAAGTTGTGTGTTCGGGGCGAACACGAGATGCTTAATTTTATCGGGAGACCAAAATCAATTCCTCCTCTCGGTCCCTATCGTAGCCTCTTAGTTATAGAGTACTATACCCACCTATACCCACCTTCATACCCATGGTGTAGGGGTCGACCAAGCTAGCTTGAGGACCAAGCTAGGGCCGGCCAAACCTTGGTCCATGGGTGGCCGGCCCTAGCTTGAACCCAAGCTTAGGTGGCCGGCCCTATTAAATTAGAAAAGAATTTTAATTTTAAATTTTTCTTATGTGGAAGATATAATTTAAAAGAAAAAATTAAAATTAAAATATCTCTTGTATAAGTTTCTACAAAAGATTAAGAAAAGAGATTAAATCTCTTTCCTTATTTGTAGATTGAAAGATATTTTATTTGTCTTCTTTGTAAATTATTCACATGATGAAAAATTAAAATTATAGAAATTTATTTTTATCAACCATGAAGGGATTTTAAAGAGAAATTTTATTTTTTAAAATTTCCGAAGACAAATAAGGAATTTTAATTGGTTGATTGAAAATTGTCTTATTTGTTCTTCCATGAGGTGGCCGGCCATGACATGGTTAATTAGGAAATTTTATTTAATTTTTCTTAATTAATTCATGTTAAGGAAAGTTAAGAAATTTTTTTTTTGTAATTAAATTTTCTTATTTACCAAAGCTAAGGATTATAAAAGAGGGGGTTTTGGGTGCCTTTAAGGTGAACAATCTCTATTATTTTTCTCCCTCTTTTCTTCCTTGGTGTGGCCGACTCTTCCCATTCTCTTCTCTCCATCCTTGTGGCCGAAACTCTCTTCTCTCTTGGAGATCAAGTGGTGGCCGGATCATAGCTTGGAGAAGAAGGAGAGAAAGCTTGAATCCCTTGGAGCTTGGTTGGTGGAAAAAGATCTTCATCCTTTGAAAGTCTTGCTTGACCGAAACTTGAAGGAGGAAGAAGAAGGTGCTAGGTGGTCCTCGTCTCGGAAGATAGTTGCCCACACAATGTCCGAGATTAGAAGAGGAATACGGTAGAAGATCAAGAGGTCATTATCTACTAAGTAAGGTATAACTAATATTGTTTTCCGCATCATGTTAGTTTTATCTCCATGTAAAAATACCAAATACAAGAGGCAAGTGATTCTAGTATTTCGAATTAGTTTTCGATGTTGTGTTCTTTTATTTTTCTTTCCCTTGTGATTTGATTGTTCTTTTTGGTTGACCTAAAGTTATTTAAGGAAATTAAATATTAGCTTTCCTTAAAAGGCTTTGTCTAGGCGGTGGTGGTTGTTCCCATATCTAAGAATGCCATGTGCCTCGCCATGCAGTCCTGGAAGCCAATTTTGGAAATTAATATTTAATGGAATTAATAACCTAGGTGATTTGGATCGAACGTATTAAGTTCCGCAGGAGATCCAAGTCTAAACCTAAAAGAACAAATAAATTAAACTTAGGATCAAACGTGTTAAGTTCCGCAGGCGATCCAAGTTTAATTTAAAAGAACACATAGTAGCTTGGAAAAGGTTCAGACCTTTGTACAAAATTTTTGTACAGTGGAACCATTAGGTTTTCCGAGTAGCAACCAACAATTGGTATCAGAGCTAGGGTTTTGCCTCTGTGTATTTGGTATTAGTTTAATTATGCACATGTCATACATAATTTAGGCAGGATAATAGTAGGATGTGCTAACTTTGTGGATGCAGGATTCAACTATTATGGCTTATAGTTATTATGTGTGTGATTGGACCCTTGGACATGTAACGACCCGATTTTCCCTATTTCGAGTTCCAAATGTCTATAAAAATATTTGGAAATGCTTTTAAAATATTCTAGAGATTTTTAGAAATTTTTAGAGTATTTTTACATAATTTTTGGAGGTCATTTAGTATGTTTACAAAAAGAAAGAAATTTTGACAAAAACTGTTGAAGACGAGGTTCGAACCTACGAGCTCGGGTCGGACTGACCCAGCCAAACCAGGCCCAACTAGCTGAGCTACACGGACTTTGTCAATCCAATATGGAGCAAATTGATATTAAAGCATAGTTGTGATTAAACCCGAATATAAGAAAGGAAATTAGGTTTTCATTTCCGAAAAACCAAAACAATTTCTCTCAAAAATCCCTCTCCTTCTCCCTCGCGACGGCGCCTCCTCTTCCTCGGGCGAAAACCGCAGGCACACCTAGGCGATTCTGGCGGCCGGCCAAAGCTTCCCGAGGGGCTCTCTTCGACTCCTTAAGGTCGGCTTGTCAAGGGAAGCACGCGAGCACAAAGGAAGCACCGCGAGCTTGGGTTTTCTCCGAACCCTAGATATCTCTTCCACCCTTCGGTTGTAAGTCCAAGAACCGGCGGTAAGTACTACTCACCTGTGGTAGGAGTTGCTCCGAATTTAGGGTTTTTATCTCCTTGCTTCCGGACTTTGTCGTGTCGATTTTTTGAAGTGCTAGTATTTCCTCCTTGCTTTGTTGAGATGCCATCTTCGGTTTCTGTTAATTGAACACCAGTAGCTACCATTTGCTATTAGATATGCATGCAAGTTTCCTAAATTTCACTAGTTTTTAGTTGGGCACGAACAACCCTCAATTCAAGTACATAGTGTTAGTTTTCTTCCTATTTGATAACATAGCAAGCTTAGTTTACATGGATATACATGGGCAGATCATTTAGTTTCCATTTACTATTGATTCTTGTTCTTTCCTTTACCGGTTACAAGCATGAGCAATTTTCTTGTTCCTTTGCTGTTAGTTGTTTTCACTCTGCCATTAGTTTGAGCACGAGTAACTCCAGCTTAGTTCCCTTAAGCAGAGGCAGATTCATCCTTTTTACATAGTAGCTTAGTTTTCCTTGCTAATGCCATGCATCTGATTAGTTTTATGTTGGTATTTCAGCCTTGGATTTCCATGTTTCCAAACATGTACAAACTTTGTTAATTAAGCATGCGGCTTGTATTTTTACTTGCTATTAGATGAGTAGGAGTGGCCTTGATTTTTGGCAGAATTTTATGCTGTTAGTTCTTTATACCATGTAGATTAGAGCAGGTTACAGCATTTCTTGCTTATGCTGTTAATTTCTGATGCAGTTAAGTGATAGCATGTTCTGTCAATGCTGTTTGCTTCTTATACCATGCAGATTAGAGCATTTCCTGCTATAGTTTCCCTGTTAAACTTGAAAAGAACAGCTCTGTATTAGTAGGTCTGGTTAGATTTCTCTTCTTGTGATGTATAGTGGAACGAACAGCCCTCTTTGAGCCTACTGTTTGGTCCTTCCTATGCCAACTCAATAAAGCTAGTCAGCCCTAGTTCCCAGCATTCCAGTTCTGAGTTTCTAGTTCCTGGATTAACATGAACAGCCCTGTTTTATAATTTGGAGTTAGCTTGTGGTGCTACCTTCCTAACATTTCAGAATTTGATTACTTGGCATTTCATTTGTTTAGTTCCTTAGCCTTTTAACCTAAAATTTAGAATTTCACAGCTTTGTTTTAGGCTTGAAAGTTTCTTAAATAAGCTTGAGTAGTTTATTACCCAAGAATGACCTTTATTTAAAGTATGTAGTGTTAGTTTAATGGTTTTCTTGAACATGAACAACTATTAAGTTTACCTCGTAGTTTGATTGGCTTTGCTTTATTTTTATAGCATGCTTAGCTAGTTTCAATCCCTTACTTGTTGGATATTTACAGTGTTTAGTAAGCTTAAAGTTGCTTACTTAAAAGTTCAAACTAGCTCTCTTTTGCTTTATTTATAGCATGATTAGAATCATTCCATACTTGATTTTACAGCATGTTTAGAAGCACTAAAATAGCATCCTTTGTCATGTTTTCACCGTATGATTCAAAGGCTTTAAATTGCTTTCTTTAGTTTAGCTTATAGCATGATCAGTAAGCTTTAAGTTACTTGTTTTATTCTGTTATATAGCATGGTTAGTTGATTATACACCCATACTTGTTAAGTATATTTAAAGGACTCCCACAATCTTTAATAAAAGATAATAAGGAAGATAAAAGAATAAGAAAGATAACAAGTAAGTCAAGCAAGAGGCTAGTACCCGACATCCAAGAGCTTGTCGTTAAACAAATCCAGGTGACCATTTCCGAGGTCTTGGCCCTGGTAGACCGAGGTCTGCTCTTTTAGGATTGGTGGCTCGCAACCCCAACCTATTAGGGAACGCGCATGAGTTGGTACTAGGCCTGGGCCCAAGAAAAGAAAACCTAAGAAAGAAAAGAAAAGTTAAGTAAGAAGGAAGAAAGAAAAGAAAAGTTAAGTAAAAAGAAAGAAAGAAAGAAGAAGAAAGTAAAAGATAGAAATTAAAAGATTAATTTCTATTACAAGGATATAAGAAAATATAATAAGTATTATGCTTAGAATAAATAAAAAGTTAGTTTCTTTAATTCTAAGCTTACAGTGTTCATTTCTTATTATCCTGTTAGATAGTGAGCATGTTTAGTATTCAGTTTCATTTTCTGTATACCATGAGCACATGCAGATTTGCTTTAGCATTTCAGTTTCAGTATTATTGCATTACATTTATGCATTTCGAGTTTTGTGAGATAGATTAGTACTTACTAAGCGTTTTCGCTTATAGATCTTTTCTTTTTCCTCCTACCGCAGATAAAGGAAAAGCTAAGATATGAAGGGAGGCGACAGGGTGGTGGTGATGATGGATGTGTGTGGTGACTGAACTATAGAGAGGTCCAGAGGGGACTAGCAAGACTCATTTATTTAGAGTTTATGTCTAGTTTATTTTCCTTATTTCTGTTATGAAATTATGAGTTTATGATTGAGTTTGATGTGCATTGTAGCTTATTATGCTTCATTCTGGGAGCTTGAGTTTAGTTCATGTTGCTAGATTAGTTTTTGATTATGATATGATTTATTACTGCGTGGTTGTGAATAAATTGTGATCCAGCCGCATGTGGCTGTGTATATATCTTGTGTATTATAGATTTGGTCACCGGTACAGGGGAGACTCTGCCGAAATTTTTCGGTAGGAATTTCTCTGAACCGTGATAAATCTAAGTGTCGCTAATAATAGCATAAGTGACACTAGTAAGTAGAGTAGGAGTTAGGTAACGGTCGCCCTTAGAGAGTAGTAGTAAGAAGGGTGGTCGTTACAGGACATGTCAAGGGCATTTATTGTGTGTGCATGATTGTATTATAAAATATAGCAGGAGCTGTATTTAGTTTTATTAGGATTTTATTTTTTGATCTAGATACATGTACATTCCTTTTATGAAATATAGGATCGAAAAATGTAAAATTCTATTTATGTCACGGATCGAATCTTGAAAGGCGTGGAACCTTATTGAGGACCAGAGGCGCAGCGGAACAAGAAGCAAGATGGATGTGACAAGTAGATCCGGTGGCGGTGGCCAAAAATGGCAGCAGCTAGGGATGACAACACATGGAGGACAACAATAGATAAAAGCCATAATAGTTTAAAATTAGTTTTTCTATTTATTGCTTTTATACTGTGTTGTGTGTGCATGTTAGTATACATGTTTAGTAGGCTAGCATAGTCAAAATTCCTCACTTTAAATAACTAAGTGGGAGAGGGATTTTAAATAAATTCCACGGTCTCCATTACTGGTTTGTAAGTGATGCAAACAAACTTGCGCGTTGGCTCTGAGTGCCTTCCTCCATATCGGATGAGTTTGTTTGTGGATCACTAGAACAAACTTCCATTTTGGATGACTATAGGAAGTTAATTAAGAGCGTGTGATCTTCCCCATCGGAAGGGGCACAATCTTATTAATGGACTTAGTGGCAAGTAATGGTTTACACTTAGGCACGTTTAATAGTATCCTCCCCATCGGAGTCACTGCTATTATTCGTGTGACCAAAGGAAACCAACTATTAATTTTATTTGTCAAAAAGTTAGGTTGACAAGATAATAAAATTAATGGGTTAAACCCTCCTTTTACAAATGTTGAATTTGTATATGTCCACACTATCGTGGCATACAAAATTCACGGTGTTTTGAGGTGTTGGTTAATTTAAAATAGTATTGTTTGAGGAATCAATATTATTCTAAATTTAAAGTTCTGACCAAAAGTTATTTGTGATTCTTAGGATGACTTTCAACCCACTAGCCATCATACTAAAAGAGAATAGACTTACTGGTTTCAACTACATAGATTGGAAAAGGAACCTAGACATTGTTCTTACTGCTGAAAGCTATAAGTTTGTACTGACTGAGCCTTGCCCTGATGCACCCACTGGTGAATCTACCCAAGAGGAGATTGAATATCATAAGAAATGGGTAAAAGCAGATGAGATGGTGCGGTGTTACATTTTGGCTTTAATGTCAAATGTATTGCAACATCAGCATCAAGATTTACCAATAGCTTATGATATTATGAACAATCTCAAGGAACTCTTTGGTCACCAGGATCGGGTCTCTAAGCAAGAAGCCATGAGAAAGATAATGACGACCACCATGCAAGAGGGTACTCTCATGAGGGATCGTATCCTAAAGATGATGACTTATCTAAATGAGATACAAATCCTTGGAGGAGAAATTGATGGGGAAACCCAGATCGATATGATCCTCCAAACGCTACCTAGAAGTTTTGAGCAATTCCGCCTGAATTACAATATGAATAAAAGGGTATATTCATTGGCGGAACTACTGACAGAACTTCAGGCAGCAGAAGGTTTGTTTCGTCATAATTCTCACATTCACTATGCTGAAAATGATTCTACTTCTAAATCGAAAGGAAAGAAGAAGAAGAAACAAGTTAGCTCAGCAAAGAAGGTGAATAAATCTCAGAGTACAGGATCTAAAGCTGGAGTGAAGAAGCCGAAGGGAAAGTGCTTCATCTGTAAGCAGTCAGGGCATTGGAAGGCGGACTGTCCTCGTAGGAATCCAAACAACAAAGGTATATCTCATGCTTTAGTTGTTGAAACATGTTTAGCGGTGTTATCTACCAGCACCTGGTGTGTAGATACAGGAGCCACTGATCATGTCTGCAATTCTTTGCAGGGGTTCCAAGAAACCCGACGACTATATGAAGGAGAAATAACCGTCTACATGGGCAATGCTACTAAGGTGGCGGCTGTTGCAATGGGACACGTCTACTTATCTTTTGATAGAAATAGAAAATTGGTTTTAAGAAATTGTCTTTATGTACCCAGTTTTAGAAAGAATTTAATTTCAATTTCTAAACTATATTTGGATGGATATTTTGTTTCTTTTAATAATAATGTAGTTATAAAGAGAAATAAAGTGATTATCTGTTCTAGTGCATTAAGTGGCAGTTTATACATTTTAAATCCAATTTCCTCCACAAAGTAAAATATGAAAAATTAATAACACATCTTCTAACTCTAATAAGAGAAAACAACCTTCGGAGATGAACCAAGCGTATCTTTGGCATCTAAGGCTTGGTCATATTAATCTAAGTAGGATTCAAAGGCTTATAGAAGACTCTTGGGTTCATTAGAGTTGGAAAATTTTCCAACTTGTGAATCTTGCTTGGAAGGTAAGATGACCAAGAGACCTTATAAGGCCAAGGGGTATAGAGCCAAAGAAGCGTTAGAATTGGTTCATTCTTATTTGTGTGGTCCTATGTCTATCCAGGCGAGAGGTGGTTTTGAATATTTTGTCTCTTTTATAGACGATTATTCAAGATACGGATACATTTACCTAATGCGCCGCAAGTCCGAGTGCTTTGATAAGTTCAAAGAGTACAAGGCTGATGTGGAGAAACGACTAGGTAAAAGTATCAAGACACTACGGTCTGATCGTGGTGGCGAATACCTCTTAGGAGAGTTTAGGAATTACTTATCAGAGGCTGGGATTCAATCCCAATTGTCCGCACCTGGTACACCCCAACAGAATGGTGTGGCAGAACGAAGGAACAGGACTCTTATGGAGATGGTTAGATCGATGATGAGTTATTCAGAATTACCAAATTAGTTTTGGGGATATGCTCTGGAAACGACAGCGCACATTCTGAACTTAGTACCTTCTAAATCAGTATCTTCTACTCCCACAGAATTATGGAACGGGCGAAAACCCAGTCTAAGACATATTCGGATTTGGGGTAGTCCAGCACATGTGCTGAAACAAGATGCTGATAAGTTAGAATCTCGTACAGAAGTTCGAGTGTTTGTGGGTTATCCCAGAGGAACGAAAGGTGGTTTATTTTATAGTCCTAAAGACCAGAAGGTCATTGTTAGCACCAATGCCCAGTTTTTAGAAGAAGACTATATAATAGATCACAAGCCCAGTAGCAAAATTATTTTAGAAGAACTTAGAGAGGACACGTCTACTTTAGTACCAACAGTACAAGATGAAGTACCACAAGAGACTGCAACACGTGTCACACATGATACACAACCACAGACGGTGCCTCGTTATAGTGGGAGAGTTGTGAGGGAACCTGAGAGATTCATGTTTTTGGGAGAGTCTTCGGACTTGATCCCAGGTAAACATGAACCTGATCCCCGAACATATGACAAAGCACTCCAAGATATAGATGCAGTATCTTGGCAAAAGGCAATGAATTCTGAAATAGAGTCTATGTACTCTAATAAGGTCTGGGAGCTAGTAGAACCACCTGATGGTGTAAAAGCCGTTGGATGCAAGTGGATCTACAAGAGGAAAAGAGGGATAGACGGGAAGGTAGAAATTTTCAAAGCAAGGCTTGTTGCGAAAGGGTACACTCAGAAAGAGGGAATCGATTATGAGGAAACCTTTTCACCGGTAGCCATGCTTAAATCTATTCGGATACTCTTATCCATTGCCGCTCATATGGATTATGAGATTTGGCAAATGGATGTCAAGACAGCTTTCCTTAATGGAAGTCTTGAAGATAACATCCATATGAAGCAACCAGAAGGGTTCATTGAAAAAGGCAAAGAGCATCTAGTGTGCAAGCTCAATAGGTCCATTTATGGACTGAAGCAAGCTTCAAGGTCTTGGAACATCCGGTTAATGAAGTAATCTAGTCATATGGATTTATTCAGTGTCCGGATGAGTCTTGTGTATACAAGAAGTGTAACGAAAACGTGGTGGTATTTCTTGTATTATACGTAGATGATATTTTGTTAATTGGCAACAATGTCAAGGTATTATCGGACGTAAGGGTATGGTTGTCCAAATAATTTGATATGAAGGACTTAGGAGATTGTGCACACATTCTTGGGATCAAAGTTATAAGGGATCGCAAGAAAAGAATATTGTGTCTGTCCCAAGCTTCATATATAGATACAATCCTTGCTCGTTTTAGCATGCAGAATTCCAAGAAAGGTTTCTTACCTTTTAGGCATGGAGTGACTCTATTTAAAGAGATGTCTCCGAAGACATCAAAGGAGATAGAGGACATGAAAGGAATTCCTTATGCTTCAGCTGTAGGAAGCCTTATGTATGCAATGCTGTGTATGAGACCAGATATCTCTGGACAAGGACATTGGACTGCGGTAAAGCATATATTAAAGTACCTGAGAAGGACTAGAGATTATATGCTAGTTTACCAAGCAGACGATTTGATCCCTGTGGGTTACACGGATTCAGATTTCCAATCGGATAGGGACAACAGTAAGTCTACATCAGGCCATGTGTTTACTTTAGGAGGTGGAGCCATTGCATGGAGGAGTGTTAAGCAGAAATGCGTTTGAGACTCAACCATGGAAGCTGAGTATGTGGCAGCCTCTGAGGCAGCTAAAGAAGCAGTATGACTCAGGAACTTTCTATTGGACTTAGATGTGATTCCTGGTTTGCCCAAAATCATCACAATTTATTGTGATAATAGCGGTGCAGTTGCAAACTCGAAGGAACCACGAGCCCATAAGGCAAGTAAACATATAGAGCGCAAGTATCACCTGATACGAAATATCGTGAAGCAAGGAGAAGTTGTCATCGCCAAGATTGCATCAGCAGATAACCTGACAGATCCTTTCACTAAGGCCCTTCCAGCAAAAGCTTTCGATCAACATGTGGAGGGAATGAGAATCAGATGTATGGCAGCAGATATGGCAGCTTAGTCATTAGTATAAGTGGGAGATTGTTAGAGTGTATACTAAAAGCCTAAGCTTTTGTAAACATTTATTTTGAATAAAGAATCACATTTGATTAAATTATCTACATTTGTTTGTAGTTGTTCAATTAATTTATATTGTAGATAACATAGTATGTGGTGTCACATACAGAAGATAATGTTATCAGTATAAACAGTAGCTCACGACCAAAATGGAAAGGAACAAACCATTGGAATGTCGTAGTGTAATTAGGTATTAGTTTATCTTAACTATATAATTACACTAGTACACTTAAAGTGTATTGAGTAGGACCATCAGAGGTCGTTTCTTTTATACTGACTTTATAAAGGAACAAGACCTCAGTTATTATGGAAGTGTGTGCTCTTAATCCTAATATAATAACAAGCACATATATTTGATATTTATTTTTTTAATTTATCAATGGGTGAGATTTAGTTCGATAAATCAATAAGCCCGATAAGTTGGGAAATGATATCACTTATAGTGTGTGTTGTTGATTATAGAAGGAAACTATGTCCTAGTGATCTAGGTTGATAATATCCCCAAGAGGAGCTCATAAGGATTGTCATGTTAAACCCTGCAGGTGGACTTAGTCTGACATGACGATAAGGTTGAGTGGTACTACTCTTGGACTAAGATATTAATTAAATGAGTTATCAGTAACTCACTTAATTAGTGGACATTCGACATCTTAAACACAGGGAGACTAACACACTCATAATAAGAAGGAGCCCAAAAATATAATTTGGGATTGGTGCGGTAGTTCAATAATAGTTCTCTAGTAGAATGAATTATTATTGATAAAATTAAGTTGTGTGTTCGGGGCGAACACGGGATGCTTAATTTTATCGGGAGACCAAAACCAATTTCTCCTCTTAGTCCCTATCGTAGCCTCTTAGTTATAGAGTACTATACCCACCTATACCCACCTTCATACCCATGGTGTAGGGGTCGACCAAGCTAGCTTGAGGACCAAGCTAGGGCCGGCCAAACCTTGGTCCATAGGTGGCCGGCCCTAGCTTGAACCCAAGCTTAGGTGGCCGGTCCTATTAAATTAGAAAAGAATTTTAATTTTAAATATTTCTTATGTGGATGATATAATTTAAAAGAAAGATTAAAAATTAAAATATCTCTTTTATAAGTTTCTACAAAAGATTAAGAAAAGAGATTAAATCTCTTTCCTTATTTGTAGATTGGAAAGATATTTTATTTTTCTTCTTTGTAAATTATTCACATGATGAAAAATTAAAATTATAGAAATTTATTTTTATCAACCATGAAGGAATTTTAAAGGAAAATTTTATTTTTTAAAATTTTCAAAGACAAATAAGGAATTTTAATTGGTTGATTGAAAATTGTCTTATTTGTTCTTCCATGAGGTGGCTGGCCATGACATGGTTAATTAGGAAATTTTATTTAATTTTTCTTAATTAATTCATGTTAAGGAAAGTTAAGAAATTTTTTTTTTGTAATTAAATTTTCTTATTTACCAAAGCTAAGGATTATAAAAGAGGGGGTTTTGGGTGCCTTTAAGGTGAACAATCTCTATTATTTTTCTCCCTCTTTTCTTCCTTGGTGTGGCCGACTCTTCCCATTCTCTTCTCTCCATCCTTGTGGCCGAAACTCTCTTCTCTCTTGGAGATCAAGTGGTGGCCGGATCATAGCTTGGAGAAGAAGGAGAGAAAGCTTGAATCCCTTGGAGCTTGGTTGGCGGAAAAAGATCTTCATCCTTTG
Source organism: Zingiber officinale (assembly GCF_018446385.1). Lineage (NCBI taxonomy): Eukaryota > Viridiplantae > Streptophyta > Magnoliopsida > Zingiberales > Zingiberaceae > Zingiber > Zingiber officinale. The sequence goes on from NC_056000.1 coordinate 109,897,108, forward strand.
AAAGTCTTGCTTGGCCGAAACTTGAAGGAGGAAGAAGAAGGTGCTAGGTGGTCCTCGTCTCGGAAGATAGTTGCCCACACAATGTCCGAGATTAGAAGAGGAATACGGTAGAAGATCAAGAGGTCATTATCTACTAAGTAAGGTATAACTAATATTGTTTTCCGCATCATGTTAGTTTTATCTCCATGTAAAAATACCAAATACAAGAGGCAAGTGATTCTAGTATTTCGAATTAGTTTTCGATGTTGTGTTCTTTTATTTTTCTTTCCCTTGTGATTTGATTGTTCTTTTTGGTTGACCTAAAGTTATTTAAGGAAATTAAATATTAGCTTTCCTTAAAAGGCTTTGTCTAGGCGGTGGTGGTTGTTCCCATATCTAAGAATGCCATGTGCCTCGCCATGCAGTCCTGGAAGCCAATTTTGGAAATTAATATTTAATGGAATTAATAACCTAGGTGATTTGGATCGAACGTGTTAAGTTCCACAGGAGATCCAAGTCTAAACCTAAAAGAACAAATAAATTAAACTTAGGATCAAACGTGTTAAGTTCCGCAAGCGATCCAAGTTTAATTTAAAAGAACACATGGTAGCTAGGAAAATGTTCAGACCTTTGTACAAAATTGTTGTACAGTAGAACCATTAGGCTTTCCGAGTAGCAACCAACAGAGTCCACTACCTGGTCGATCTTAGGCAGTGGGTAGAACTCCTTTGGGTAGGCCTTGTTGAGGTCTCGAAAGTGATGCATGTAAGACCGATAGGTTCGATAGAGGGGGGGGGTGAATATCGATTCGAAAATATAGAGTATTAGCGCAGCGGAAAAGTAAAGTAGACACAGTTGTTTTTTTACTTCGTTCGGAGCCTGTGACGACTCCTACTCGAAGGCCCGTGGTCCTTGACCACTTTCGTTGGGCAATCACTAGCAATTCGATAATAATTACAAAATGAATACAGGAAATGCTTAATGAAACAAAGTAATACCGACAAGAAAATTAACCAAAAACGAAGAAGCACTTTGTCGGAGCTTTGTTAGCGTCGCAGGAACGTAGAGCAGCGGGACCAGCAGTCGAAAGTTCTCAGTCGATGATTGATTCTGAAGCTTCTGCCTGAGGCTTCTTTTATATGCTGTCCCGGGCGCCTGGATCCCTTCCGGGCGCCTGGAATGTGACGTAGCTGCACAAACCATGATGCTCCACGTGGCGACGACTCGGCTGGATGAAATTTGCCTTCCGGGCGCCCGGATCCCTTCCGGGCGCCCGGATCCCTTCCGGGCGTCCGGACCTCCGGGCGCCCGGACCCCTCTTCTCCGGAAAGTCCTTCTCCTGCAAGAAAAGGTTAGTCCGAGGCAAATGTACCCTGCAGCAAAAGAATGTTAGTATGGATTAGAAAAAAGTATGACTTAGATTCCGTCTTTTCGAGACCGGAATCTAGTCACGATCTCGACTTAGATATCCGAAATGGATCTAAGCCGGATCGACGCCTAATGTCCCTTCCCGGAACGCGTCCTCACAGTCACTCCCCTCCAGTGACTTACCTCGCCAGGCGTCCGGTCAGCCCGTCGACCCGCTTGGACTTCTCGCTAAGCGTCCGGTCAGCCCGTCGACCCGCTTGGACTTCTCGCCAGCTATCCGGTCAGCCCGTCGACCTAGCTGGACTTCTCGCCAGCTATCCGGTCAGCCCGTCGACCTAGCTGGACTTCTCGCCAAGCGTCCGGTCAGCCCGTCGACCCGCTTGGACTTCTCGCCAGCTATCCGGTCAGCCCGTCGACCTAGCTGGACTTTTCCTGCACACTTGATAAAAGTCTCAGACAACAACAAACCTAACTTAACCTGATTTGTCATTCATCAAAACCTGAGTTAGACCGTTAGTGCTAACCGCACCAACAATCTCCCCCTTTTTGATGGAATGACAACCTGGTTAAGTTAGTGAAAAAAATATGCAAGAATCAAGCATGATTTTTAAGGTTTAAGTTAGTTTTTTTTTTTTTTTTTTAAGTTTGCATTAAGTTGCTCTAACTTAACCAACCTAACCCTCCCCCTTTGGCATACATCAAAAACCGAGGGTAAACAAACATAGTGAGAATTACTGAAAACAATAAGACTTTGAAAAATAACTGAGTTTTTAAATCCAAGAAAAGATCAGATTAACTTTGAAATGCTACTTAAACATAAGTTTTCAAAACCGAAATTCCAAAACTAAGTTTGAAAGGTCTATTTTTCAAAACTAATTTATTTTTCAACACTAGGTGTTTAAGATTCAATTTTCAAAATCAAGGAAACTAATATTGAGAAAGCTCAATTTATCTTTCAAATTAAGTAAGATTAAGTTTAAATCTTTACTTTTAGTTTTCAAGGGTGTATTAAAATATGTTTTTCAGAATCAAATTTTTCAAAGTTTAAAAAATATTAGATTCAAAATCATGGTTTAAAATACTTGAAAGGTTAAACAAATTTTGTGAGTTTAAAATTTTCACAATTTTAAACAGATTATTAAACTTTGATTAAAATTAAGTTTAAAACTTAATTTGTAAAACTAAATAGTTATATTTCTCCCCCTGAATTTGATACCTATCTTCAACCAGCTGTCTAACCAATTAGGTACTAACTAACTATCAGAAGACAGTAGTTTTCACTAGGTTAGTCAGATTAAGTTAATTGTAATCAGTCAGTGTTTGACTTGACTGATGAACTTTTAATCTGATTAATATTTGATTTGTATTTAACGTCCAGACTTATACTGATGCACTGAAATAAGCATCTTAAGTCCAGACAGATGGCCTATGCATCTCACCCCTTTCTATGTTTGTCAAACACAAGCAAGGTAATCCTAGGGTGTTGGTGAGATGCTCAAGAACTCAACCTATGGGTACATGCTTTCTAAGGATGTAAACCTAGTCTAAGGCCAAAACTGTTTTTGAAAGTCTAAAAATGGAAATTTTGAAAGCACACAAGTTTAGCCTATAAGTTGATAAAATCATTTTTTGAAAGGATTTTTGAAATTTCCTAGTCTATTGAGCACATCCCTAATTGTCGTCGTAAGTTGCTAAATTCACTTTCAGGGAGTGGTTTTGTAAAAATGTCAGCTAAATTTGATTTAGACTCAATGTACTTGAGTTCAATATCACCTTTAGTAACATGATCCCTGATGAAGTGATGCCTAACTTCAATATGTTTGGTTCTTGAATGATGCACAGGATTCTTGGTTAAGTTAATCGAACTTATATTATCAATTAATACTTTTACATTTGTGATATTTAAGTTGAAATCTTTTAGAGTATGCATCATCCATAATATTTGTGCAACACACTCGCCTATAGCTATGTATTCTGACTCAGTTGTAGATAGTGCAACACAGTGTTGCTTTCTACTAAACCAGCTGACAAGGGATGGACCAAGTAGTTGGCATCCACCACTTGTGCTTTTGCGGTCTAATTTGCATCCGACATAATCTGAATCAGAATATCCTATTAATTCAAAGTTGTTGGTCCTAGGATACCAAATACCTACATTTGTGGTTCCCTTGAGGTATCTAAAGATTCTTTTGACTTGAGTCAAATGAGATTCTTTAGCACAGGTTTGGTATCGAGCACACATACTAACTGCAAATAAGATGTCAGGTCGGCTTGCAGTTAAGTAAAGTAGACTACCTATCGCGCTCCGATAATGTTTTAAGTCTACTGATTTTCCATTAGGATCATCATCTAGGATTGTGTTTACGGCCATAGGTGTTTTTATTTCTTTAGTATTTTCCATTCCAAATTTTCTAAGTAAGTCCTTAGTATATTTTTGTTGATAAATATAATTTCCTTCATTTGTTTGTTTGACTTGTAACCCTAGAAAATAAGTTAATTTTCCTACCAGACTCATTTCGAATTCGTGTTCCATTAGGTTTGTAAATTCGTCTAAAAATTCTGAATTGGTTGAACCAAAGATGATATCATCTACATAAATTTGAGCTATAAAAATATCTTCTTTTATTGATTTCACAAATAGTGTTGGGTCAATTTGACCTTGATTGAACCCTTTAGAAGTTAAGTAAGAGGTTAGTCTTTCATACCATGCCCTAGGTGCCTGTTTAAGTCCGTATAATGCCTTTTTTAATTTGTAGACATAATCAGGGTGTTCTAGGCTTTCATAACCTGGCGGCTGACCTACATATACTTCTTCTTTTATCAATCCATTAAGAAAGGCAGACTTGACATCCATTTGGTATAGTTTGAATCCTTTATGGGCTGCATAGCTTAGTAACATTCTAATGGACTCTAGTCTAGCTACCGGGGCATAAGTTTCATCGTAGTCAAGACCTTCAACTTGACTGAACCCTTTGGCAACTAACCTGGCCTTATTCCTAGTAATTTCTCCAGTTTCACTTAATTTGTTTCGAAATACCCATTTGGTTTCTATTATTTTCTTATCGGTAGGTGGAGGTACTAGGTCCCAAACTTCATTGCGCTCAAATTGAGCTAATTCTTCTTGCATAGCTATGATCCAGTCTGGGTCAAGTAGAGATTCAGCTACAGTTTTGGGTTCAATATTTGAGATTAACGAGATTTGACTTAGGTTTCTGAAAGATGACCTAGTTTGAACCCTCAGGTCTGGGTCACCAATTATTTGATTGGTAGGATGGTTTGGGTTGACTCTTATGGTTCTAGGCGGTTGACTTTCTTGTAGTTGTTCTTCTTCTTCATGAATTTGGGTTTGGTTTGTTCCCTCAGAATTGATATGTTCGTGAACAGAGTCAACTGGTTGTAGTTGGGCTTGTTCTAGGTTTTGATTGGATTCTTTGAATTTTACATTGGTGGTTTCTTCAATTCTTAAAGTGACTTTATTATAAATTCTGTAGCCCCTGCTATTTAGAGAGTAACCTAGAAAAATTCCATTTTCTATTTTGGAAGTGAATTTGCCTAAGTGTTCTCTAGTATTTAGGATGAAGGCTGGGCAACCAAATACCCTAAAGTATTTTATATTAGGTCGCTTGTTGTAAAATATTTCAAAAAATGTTTTATTGTGGTTTTTGTTTAGTGTTATTCGGTTTTGTACATAGCATGCTGTGCTCACAGCTTCTGCCCAAAAATATTTAGGTAAGTTGTATTCATTTAGCATAGTTCTAGATGCTTCAAGTAAGGTTCTATTTTTTCTTTCTACAATTCCATTTTGTTGAGGAGTTTTAGGGCAAGAAAATTCATGATGGTAGCCATTTTCAAGGCAAAATTTATCAAAATTATGATTTTTGAATTCTCCTCCATTATCACTTCTGATTCTTTTAATTTTTATGCCTTTTTCATTTTCAATTTGTTTGCAGAAATTCGTAAAAATTTCAAAAGTTTCATCTTTATGTTTTAAGAATTTGACCCAAGTGAACCTAGAATAGTCGTCTATTATAACTAAACAGTACAGACTTCCATTTATTGATTTGACCCCGTGGGAGTCAAATAAATCTAAGTGTAAAAGCTCTAGGACTGAGTTGGTTTGGGATTCATTAATTGGTTTGTGGGTAGATTTTGTTTGTTTGCCTTGTTGACAAGCATTACATATTGTTGAATCTAAGTTAGGTAATTTTGGTAAGCCTCTAACTAGACCGTTTAATTTACTTATGTTTCTGAAATGGGTGTGTGACATTCTTCTGTGCCATAACCAGGTTTCTTCTTTTTGTGTTAAATAACACTTGACTGAAGAAGTGGTTAAGTTGATGGCATAGATATTGTCTTTCCTAAAGCCTTTTAGGCTTATAGTTGGATTATCTAGATGTTTGATTAAACATTCTGTGGATAGAAATTTTACCTTATACCTAGTGTCACACAATTGACTTATACTCAGAAGATTGTATTTAAAATTTTCAACAAGTAGAACATTTGAAATTATGAAATCTATGTTTAATTCAATATTACCTATACCAATTACCTTGAGTTTACCGTTGTTTCCAAAGGCAACTGTTCCTAGGCTTTTGTAGGTTAATTGAGTGAACTTGGTGTGATCTCCAGTCATATGTTTGGAGCAACCACTGTCCAAAATCCACTTGGTTTCCTACAACAAGTAGGATTTATGTTAGTTTATCAATTTTTAATCAATCATTACTTAAGTTAAGTTAAAATTTTTGAAAATGATTTTTAAGTTTAAAATTAAAATTAATTTTTGAAATTAAAATTGAGATTTTTGAAATTAAGTTTAAAATTAAAATTTTGAAATTAAGTTTAAAATTAAAAATTTTGAAATTAATTTTTAAGTTTAAAATTAAAATTTTTGAAATTAAGTTTAAAATTAAAATTTTGAAATTAATTTTTAAGTTTAAAATTTTGAAAATAATTTTAAGTTTTAAAATTTTTGAAAATAATTTTTAAGTTTTAAAATTAAAATTTTGAAATTGATTTTTAAGTTTAAGAATTTTGAAAATAATTTTTAAGTTTTAAAATTAAAATTTTGAAATTAATTTTTAAGTTTAAAATTTTGAAAATAACTTTAAGTTTTAAAATTTTGAAATTAATTTTGTTTAAAATTTTGAAAATAAAATAAAAATAAAATTTTTAAATTAATTTTAAGTTTAAGAATTTTGAAAATAATTTTTAAGTTTTAAAATTAAAATTTTGAAATTAATTTTTAAGTTTAAAATTTTGAAAATAATTTTTAAGTTTAAAAATTTTGAAAATAATTTTTAAGTTTTAAAATTAAAATTTTGAAATTAATTTTTAAGTTTAAGAATTTTGAAATTAATTTTTAAGTTAAAAATTAAAATTTAAGTTTGAAATTAATTTTTAAGTTTAAAATTTTGAAAATAATTTTTAAGTTTAAAATTTTGAAAATAATTTTTAAGTTTAAAATTAAAATTTAAGTTTGAAATTAATTTTTAAGTTTAAGAATTTTGAAAATAATTTTTAAGTTTTAAAATTTTGAAAATAATTTTTAAGTTTTAAACTTAAAATTAGCCTAATTCATCTCACCCGATCTATATTATCAATCAGGGAATCTTATGATTTTGTGAGATGAAATTGGTTTGATTACAGACTTTTGGTTTAACTTGTGTTAGATTCAGATTTAGTTTTGGTTTCCACAAATAGGCATTCTTCGGATAAACTTCTAAACTTGGTGAGTCACAGGGACATCATTAGAAGTAACCAACCTTTCGAAGTTTTCCGAATAGTCCTATCCACGGAACTTAGTACTAAATCTTGGTCTAACTGGTTAGGATTCGTTTAAGGGTAGCTTCGGTCACTTCCGCATGCAGATCGAAGCCATATCTTTCTAGACATCGATGCCCAAGCTTCCTAACGTACTATCATCCAAAACTTCACACCATGAGTCAAGTTAACCTCGGTCTCTTTTAACTAATCCGATTACCATGCCGGGTTAGTTTGCTGTCGGTATGTTAGTTTTGGAGGTGCCAGCTATTGGAGCCCCCCAATTATTGGCCATTAATTTAGATTTTGGGTTTGTGTCGATTCTTTTATAGTTATAATCAACTTGGTGATAGTCTAAATTTTGTTGAGTTTTGAATTTTGATTTTAAGTTAAATTTATTTTTTAGTTTTTGATCTGATTTATTCAAGTTTATATAATGTATTTTATCTTTAGGTATATAGAATTGATTAAGTCCTACTTGCGTGGTTAAGCACGCTTTCGGGACCCAAGCTTGTTTAGTTGCTTTGTGTTGGGTTAATAATGATTTAAAGGTTTTGTTTGATTTTGACTTATATCCAAGCCCGGTTTTATTATAGCATGTCTTTTGGTTATTTAGAATTAAATCTAAATTTTTAGATCTTGTTGTGAATTTTTCAAACAATTCTTTTAACTTATTAATTTCACTTTTTAATGATAAATTCTCCTCCTCAAGTGTTCGGTCTTGAGTTGAATTCGAATTTTTTAATTGTTCCTCGAGGTTTTGATTTTCCTCAAGAAGCGATTTATTTTCATTTCCAATTTAACTAATTTTTATTTAAACACGAGATAATTCTAAAGAATTTATGATTTAAGTTTCGGTATACCTCTTCGAACCTTCGGAAACGAGTGCGGACTCGTGGCTCGATTCGGGTTCGGACCCGTCTTCCGATTTTTCAGCTTCGTGAGCCATCAGCGCGAGGTGACTTTGGTGCTTTTGCCTTTCTCCCTCCGATTCGTCTGAGGAGGAATCGTCCCATGTTGCTTTGAGGGCTTTCTTCTTTGTTGACTTTGTTTTGTCAAGTTTCAATCTTGGGCATTCGTTCTTGTAGTGCCCCTTTTGTTACATCCAAAACATGTGACATTTCTTGAGTCGACTGGCGAACTTCTTGTTGAAGTTTCTCTTCCTCCTGGTGAACATTTTCCTTACCGGGTTCACCTGGTGTTCTTCGTCTTTAGAGTCTTGATCGGAGTCACTTTCTGATTCGGGTTTGTTTTTTATCTTTTCTTTAGAGGAACCTGCAATTAAAGCTACACCTTTCTCGACCGGCGTTAGTTTGCTCATGAAGTTCTAATTCACAAAAGAGTTCATCAATTTAATTTAGATAAATTTTTGAAATTTTGTAGGCATCTACAATTGATGCCCACAAATTATTTCGTGGAAAAGCATTTAACGCGTATCTTATTAAGTCTCGGTTCTCCATTTGGTGTCCTATCGCGTGGAGACCGTTGAGGATATCTTTGATCCTCGCGTGGAGCTGACTTGCCGTTTCTCCTTCCTGCATTTTTATATTAAAAATTTTATTTAACAGCAAATCTCTTTTTGTTACCTTGCGTCGCTTGTTCCTTCGTGCAGCTCGATCAGTTTATCCGAGCTCCTTAGCGTTTTCATGCGGTCCGACCCGGTTCAGTTCTTCTCGTGTTAGTCCGCAGTGTAGAGTGTTGATGGCTTTGTTTTCAATTGATGCCTTTTTCTTTAAATCATTTGTCCATTCTTCAGGGTCTATTATTTTCCCGGAGTTGTCTACTGGAATTTTATAAGCCTTTGTGACGCTCATCCATTGGTCGTAGTCTGTCTTCATGTAGACCTCCATTCTTCTCTTCCAGTACGAAAAATCATTCCCGTTGAATAGGGGAGGACGAACTGTGCTGAAGCCTTCTTGTTGAGACATCTTATCCTGCACACACTAAATTAACTAGAAAAAATTCCAAGACTTCGTCTTGGATTAGTAGTGCGGGAAAAAATAGAAACTCTAAGTGTAACGAAAAAAATCTTCCAAAACGATAATAATATCAGTTTGGAGTTAGAAAATATTTCACCCCCTGTCTGATTGGTGGTTGCACCAAATCAGAGCGGTACCTACGATACCACTTGTAAGACCGATAGGTTCGATAGAGGGGGTGAATATCGATTCGAAAATATAGAGTATAACGCAGCGGAAAAGTAAAGTAGACACAGTTGTTTTTTACTTCGTTCGGAGCCTGTGACGACTCCTACTCGAAGGCCCGTGGTCCTTGACCACTTTCGTTGGGCAATCACTAGCAATTCGATAATAATTACAAAATGAATACAGGAAATGCTTAATGAAACAAAGTAAAGAAAATTAACCAAAACGAAGAAGCACTTTGTGACTTTGTTAGCGTCGCGAGAACGTAGGCGGGATCGAAAGTTCTCGATCGATGATTGATTACGAAGCTTCACGAGGCTTCTTTTATATCCCGGTGCTGGATCCCTTGCGCACTGAATGTTGCACAAACCATGATGCTCCACGTGGCGACTCGGCTGGATGAAATTTGCCTTCCGGGCGTCCGGATCTCCGGGCGCCCGGGCGCCCGGACCCCTCTTCTCCGGAAAGTCCTTCTCCGCAAGAAAAGGTTAGTCCGAGGCAAATGTATAAAAGAAATGTTTGCTTTATAGATGAAAAAGTATGACTTAGATTCCGTCTTAGGAATCTAGTCACGATCTCGACTTAGATATCCGAAATGGATCTAAGCGGATCGACGCCTAATGTTCCCTTCCCGGGAACGCACAGTCACTCCCCTCCGGTGACTTACCTCACTTACGCGAGACGTCCGGTCAGCCCGTCGACCTTGGACTTCTCGCCGACTATCCGGTCAGCCGTCGACCTGGCTGGACTTGCCAACTATCCGGTCGACCCGTCGACCTGGACTTCTCGCCAAGCGTCCGGTCAGCCCGTCGACCCGCTTGGACTTCTCGCCAGCTATCCGGTCAGCCCGTCGACCTAGCTGGACTTTTCCTGCACACTTGATAAAAGTCTCAGACAACAACAAACCTAACTTAACCTGATTTGTCATTCATCAAAACCTGAGTTAGACCGTTAGTGTTAACCGCACCAACAATGCAGACCCTCCACTTGTTGTTAGAATTTGAGACTAGCACCACATTCGCGAGCCAGCTCGGGAACTGGACCTCTCTGATATGACGACCTCCAAAAGCTTCTCTACCTCAGCTCGGATGATTTGATTCTGCTCGGCGCTGAAATCCCTTTTCCTTTGCTTTATCGGCCTTGCATCCAATCGGACGTGAAGCTCGTCCTACGCTATGCTTGGGGAAACGCCAGGTAGTTCATACGTGGACCAGGCGAAGACATCATGATTTTGCTGAAGACATCCGATCAGCTTGACCTTCTGCTCAGATTGCAGGTCGGCTGCTATGAAAGTCGTGGCTTCCGCCCGGCTAGGATGTATCTGCACCTCTTCTTTCTCTTCATAAATTAGAGTAGGAGGATTTTCGGTTATGGCATTTACCTCGCATTGAGGAGCTTTCCGAGCGGACTTAGCCTCCACCTTCACCATCTTGACGTAGCAGCGTTGAGCAGTTAGTTGGTCTCCTTTGACTTCCCCGACCTAGTCCTCTACGGGGAACTTGATCTTTTGGCAATAGGTCGAGACTACCGCTCGGAATTCGTTGAGGGTCAGCCTGCCCAAGATGACGTTATAGGCTGATGGGGCGTCCACGACGATGAAGGTGGTGGTCCTGGTCCTTCGGAGCGGCTCCTCTCCGAGTGACATAGCCAACCTTGTCTGACCGATCGGCTGGACCTCATTGCCGATGAACCCGTACAAAGGGGTTGTCATCGGTAGCAACTCGGCTCAGTCTATCTGGAGCTGATCGAAGGCCTTTTTGAAGATGATGTTGACCGAGCTCCTTGTGTCAATAAATATGTGATAAATAGTGTAGTTGGCGATTACCGCATGGATGATGAGGGCGTCTTCGTGCGACACTTCGATCCCATCAAGATCCTTGGGTTCAAAGCTGATCTCGGGCCCGTTCGCCCTCTCTTGGCTGCATCCTATAGCATGGATCTCCAATTGTCTAACATACAACTTCCGAGCCTGGTTGGAGTCTCCGATGGTCGGTCCACCAGCTATTATGTTGATTTCACCCAGAGCAGCGTTGCTTCGGTTTTCCTCCTCCCGAGCGGAGTGCCCGACTTACCCGCGTGAGGCTGGGGTGCGGTCGTTACTCCTTTCTTGATGGTGATGCCGCCGCTCGGGTGACCGTCTGATCTCCTCTTGCCTTCGATATTCGTGCACCTATATCATAGTTCGGGGGAAGGCGATCGACGACGATAACTCCTGGGAGTTGGCTAGGCGACTGTAGGGGCTCCGCGGCAGTCTCGGTTATTGTGGGTGGTGGATTGATGGAAGGCACAAAACATAGGAGTCCATACCTTTCCCTTGGGCCTTGGTCGTTCGGCTGCCATGTGCTGGACGGCGTGTGGCCTTGCTTCCTGATGTGGTTGTGTCATATCGGCTCGAGGCCCTCTTGGAGGCTGATGACTGGTTAGCGACCTTCGTTCAACGTGCACAGCTGGTTCTGATAGCGCTTCTTTCCTTCGGGCCGCCTGAGCTTCCTCCACGTTGATATACTCGCTGGCCTTCTTTAGCATATGGTCGTAATCGCGGGGCGGCTTCCTGATGAGCGAACGGAAGAAGTCCTCGTCAATGAGCCCTTGGGCGAAGACATGCATCATAGTTTCGGATGAGACTGTGGGGATGTCCATGACCGTCTGGTTGAAGCATTGAATATAGGCCCGTAGAGTCTCTCTGGGCCCTTGCTTCATAGAGAACAGACTGACGCTAGTCTTCTGATAGCGCCTACTGCTCGTGAAGTGGAGGAGGAAAATCGTTCGGAAATCCTTGAAGCTCTGAATCGATCCGTCCGACAACCTTCGAAACCAATGTTGTGCTGAGCCGGACAAAGTAGTAAGGAAAACTCGGCACTTAACTCCATCCGTGTACTGATGAAGGGTTGCAGCGTTGTCGAACTTGCCGAGATGGTCATCTGGGTCAGTTGACCCGTTGTACTCGCCAATCGCCAAGGGTGTGTAGTGCCTTGGCAAGGGGTCCTGCAGAATTGCCTCAGAGAATTGGTGATTGATCCGCTCAGGGGATGAGTCAGCTCAGGGTGCCTTGCCCTTTTTGGCATCCCAAGCGGGAGCTTTGACTGAGGAAGACTGGTCTTGATTTGCTTACGCGATCTCAAAGGGTGTTTGGAACAATGCCTGATGGAATGAGATTGGGGTGGGCGACACCTCAGCCTGGGTACCGATCGGACCCTTGTTTTAACCCCATATGGAGAGCTGTTCTGGTCGGTCTTCGTGCACTGCTCGGCCTCCAGATGCTGAAGTTGCTTGTAGCGCTAGCCTCTCGACTAACACCTTCTGTTGCTGCTCTATTATTTTGGCCGCTCGCGCTTGTATGAGCGCGTCAAGCTCCTCTTGAGAGAGCGTCACAGTGTGCGGGCGTCCATCTTCTTCCATCTCCTTGACTCAGATTCAGGTGCATTCCCACAGATGACGCCAATTTGATCCTATCCGAGTGCTGAGTCGATGGACGCTGGGGACGTGGCGCTCCTGTTGATTGGTCGAAGACTCCAAAGACGTAGATCCTTTACCGCCGTGAACCTGCAAACACAGTGCCGAGCTGGGGAGGGGTTCCTCGGCGATGACCCTCCGATGCTCAAGTCAAATCTCCGGCAGAAAGTGTTGGTTGCTACTCAGAAAACCCAATGGCTCCACTGTACAAAAATTTTGTACGTGATCTGAACCTTTCCTAGCTACCATGTGTTCTTTTAAGTTAAACTTGTATCTCCTGCAGAACTTAACACGTTTGATTCCAAGTTTAACTTATATGTTCTTTTAGGTTTAGATTTGGATCTCCTGCAGAACTTAACACGTTTGATCCAAATCACCTAGGTTATAAATTCAATTAAATATTAGTTTCCAAAATTGGCTTCCAGTGCTGCATGGCGAGGCACTTGGCCTTCTTGGATATGGGAGCAACCACCACCGACTAGACAAAGCCTTTTAAGGAAAGTTAATATTTAATTTCCTTATATAACTCTAGGCTAACCAAAAGGAACAATCAAATCACAAGGAAAAAAGAAAAAGAACACAACATCGAAATTAAATTCGAAAAACAAGAATCGAATGCCTCTTGTATTTGGTATTTATACAAAGAAAAATTAACTAGTATGATGAGAAAATTAAATACTAGTTATACCTCTTCCTTGTATGCTAAAAACCTCGAGATCTTCTGCCGTATCCCTCGCCTCCTATTAGACGTCGTGTGGGCGACGATCCTCCAAGACGAACACCACCCGGAAAGCTTCTCCTCCTTCTCTAGAATTCGGCCACCACCACCACAAAGGAGCAAAAGAGAGCAAAGGGAAGAGAGAGAGAGGGGACGGTCACTTGATGATCTTCAACAACACAATATCAATTGTTATGTTTTTCAAGGCCTCCCCTTCCTCCCTTTTTATATTAGTTTCCCAACGGGAAATTATGGAAAGAGTTTTATAAAAAATTAGACTCATTCCTATTTTCTTTTAATTTTTTCTTTTTCTTTCCTTTTAATTAATCAATCCTAGATTGATTTGTTAATTAAACAACTATTTGTTGATGTTTAATTATTTGACCGACCCCTTGCTTGGGCACTAAGCAAGGTGGCCGACCACTTATTAAAAGGGAAAGAAAGAAAATTTTTTTTATAAAATTTAAAAGAAGAAAACTTCTAATAAAATTTTACAAACTCTTTTTTTTCTAATGTGGATATTAAAAGGAAAGTTTTAAAATTTAAAACCAAGTTTTAAAATTTAAAACATCTCTAATAATATTTCTTTTTAAAAGAAAGTTTTATAAATTTTACAACTCTCTTTTAAAACCTTGTGGCCTAATTTAAATTAGGAAAATTTTATAAATTTTTAAAATCTCTCTTTTTACAAATTGTAAATATCTGAGGAAATTTAAAAATTCAAAAATAACCTTCCTAATTTAAATATAGCGGCCGACCCCCTTGCCCAAGGCAAGGGCCGGCAGAATATGTGGCCGGCCATTGCTTGGTCACCAAGCAATGAACCGGCCCCTTCTTGGACACCAAGATAGGCTTTTCTTTGGATGGACTCGAGGCTTTATTGAGGCTACAACAAGGACCTAGAGGAGAAATTGGTTTTGGCCTTCCGATGAGCTTGAGTATCCCGTGCTCGCCCCGAACACATAACTTAAGTTCATCGATAATAACTCATTCCACTAGAGAGTTATTACCGCACTACCGTACCAATCCCAAATTACATTATGGGCTCCTTCTTATCATGAGTGTGTTAGTCTCCCTGTGTTTAAGATTACGAATGTCCACTAATTAAGTGAGTTACTGACAACTCATTTAATTAATATCTAGCTCCAAGAGTAGTACCACCCAACTTTATTGTCATGTTGGACTAGGTCCACCTGCAGGGTTTAACATGGCAATCCTTATGAGCTTCTCTTGGGGACATTCTCAACCTAGATAACTAGGACACATATTCCTTCTATAATCAACAACACATACTATAAGTAATATCATTTCCCAACTTATCGGACATATTGATTTATCGAGCTAAACCTCACCCTTTGATAAGTCAAAGAAATAAATATTAAATATACATGCTTGTTATTATATTAGGATTAAGAGCACACACTTACATAATAACTAAGGTCTAGTTCTTTTACTAAGTCAGTACAAAAAGAACTTACCTAAATGATCCTACTCAATACACTTAAAGTGTATCAGTGTAATTTATTAGTCAAGATAAACTAATACTTAATTACACTACGTCTATTCTGATGGTTTGTACCTTTCCATCTTAGTCGTGAACAACTGTTTATAATTTATAGAGAACCGACAACATGATCTTCTAAGTGTGACTCCACACTCCATGTTATCTACTATATAAATTAATTGAACAATTACATTTAACAAATAAATGTAAACATTTGACCAATGTGATTCTTTATTTCAAAATAAATGTGTACAAAAGCTAAACTTTTAAGTATACACTCCAACAATCTCCCACTTATACTAAAAGTCTAAGCTGCCATATTTGTTGCCATACATCTGATTCCCATCCCCTCCACATGCCGATCAAAAGCTTTCACCGGAAGGGCATTAGTGAAAGGATCTGCCAGGTTATCTGCTGATGCTATCTTGGCAATGACAACTTCTCCTCGCTTGACGATGTCTCGTATCAGGTGGTACTTGCGCTCTATATGTTTACTTGCCTTATGGGCTCGTGGTTCCTTCGAGTTTGCAACTGCTCCACTATTA
Source organism: Zingiber officinale (assembly GCF_018446385.1). Taxonomy (NCBI): domain Eukaryota; kingdom Viridiplantae; phylum Streptophyta; class Magnoliopsida; order Zingiberales; family Zingiberaceae; genus Zingiber; species Zingiber officinale. The sequence goes on from NC_056000.1 coordinate 109,912,579, forward strand.
TCACAATAAATTGTGACGATCTTGGGCAAACCAGGAATCACATTTAAGTCCATTAGAAAGTTCCTGAGCCATACAGCTTCTTTGGCTGTCTTAGAGGCTGCCACATACTCAGCTTCCATGGTTGAGTCTGAGACGCATTTCTGCTTAACACTCCTCCATGCAATGGCTCCACCTCCTAAAGTAAACACATAGCCTGATGTAGACTTACTGTTGTCCCTATCCGATTGGAAACCCACAGGGAGTAAATCGTCTGCTTGGTAAACTAGCATATAATCTCTAGTCCTTCTCAGGTACTTTAATATATGCTTTACTATAGTCCAATATCCTTGTCCAGGGTTACTTTGATATCTGCTAACCATGCCCACGGCAAAACAGATATCAGGTCTCGTACACAACATTACATACATAAGGCTTCCTACAGCCGAAGCATAAGGAACTGCCTTCATGTCCTCAATCTCCTTTGATGTTTTTGGAGACATCTCTTTAGATAAGGCTATTCCATGCCTAAAAGGTAAGAAACCTTTCTTGGAGTTTTGCATGCTAAAACGAGCAAGGATTGTATCTATATATAAAGCTTGGGATAGGCACAACATTCTTTTCTTGCGATCCCTTATAACTTTGATCCCAAGGATGTGTGCACATTCTCCTAAGTCCTTCATATCAAATTGTTTGGACAACCATACCTTTACATCTGATAATACCTTGACATTGTTGCCAATTAACAAAATATCATCTACGTATAGTACAAGAAATACCACCATGTTTCCGTTACACTTCTTGTATACACAAGACTCATCCGGACACCGAATAAATCCATATGACTGGATTACTTCATTAAACCGGATGTTCCAAGATCTTGAAGCTTGCTTCAGTCCATAAATGGACCGATTAAGCTTGCACACTAGATGCTCTTTGCCCTTTTCAATGAACCCTTCTGGTTGCTTCATATGGATGTTTTCTTCAAGACTTCCATTAAGGAAAGCTGTCTTGACATCCATTTGCCAAATCTCATAATCCATATGAGCGGCAATGGATAAGAGTATCCGGATAGACTTAAGCATAGCTACCGGCGAAAAGGTCTCCTCATAATCGATTCCCTCTTTCTGAGTGTACCCCTTCGCAACAAGCCTTGCTTTGAAGGTTTCTACCTTCCCATCTGTCCCTCTTTTCCTTTTATAGATCCACTTGCATCCAATGGCTTTTACACCATCAGGTGGTTCTATAAGCTCCCAGACCTTATTAGAATACATAGATTCTATTTCGGAATTCATTGCCTTTTGCCAATATATTGCATCTATATCTTGGAGTGCTTCATCATATGTCCAGGGATCTGGTTCATGTTTGCCTGGGATCAAGTCCGAAGACTCACCCAAAAACATGAATCTCTCGGGCTGCCTTACAACCCTCCCACTACGACGAGGCACCATCTGTGGTTGTGTATCATGTGTGACACGTGTTGCAGTCTCTTGTGGTACTTTATCTTGTACTATTGGTACTGAAGTAGACGTGTCCTCTCTAAGTTCTTCTAGAACAATTTTATTACTGGGCTTATGATCCATTATATAGTCTTCTTCTAAAAACTGGGCATTGGTGCTAACAATGACCTTCTGGTCTTTAGGACTATAAAATAAACCGCCTTTCGTTCCTCTGGGATACCCCACAAACATACGAACTTTTATACGAGATTCTAACTTATCAGCATCTTGTTTCAGCACATGTGCTGGACTACCCCAAATTCGAATATGTCTTAGACTGGGCTTCCGCCCATTCCATAATTCTGTGGGAGTAGAAGATTTCAGAATGTGCGCTGTCGTTTCCAGAGCGTATCCCCAAAATGAATTTGGTAATTCTGAATAACTCATCATCAATCTAACCATCTTCATAAGAGTCATATTCCTTCGTTCTGCCACACCATTCTGTTGGGGTGTACCAGGTGCAGACAATTGGGATTGAATCCCGGCCTCTGAAAAGTAATTCCTAAACTCCCCTAAGAGGTATTCGCCACCACGATCAGACCGTAGTGTCTTGATACTTTTACCTAAACGTTTCTCCACATCAGCCTTGTACTCTTTGAATTTATCAAAGCACTTAGACTTGCGGCGCATCAGGTAAATGTATCCATATCTTGAATTA